>NC_091435.1:255986-1455986 GCF_964237555.1 Oryctolagus cuniculus | reverse complement strand
TCAAAAATTTCATTACATCACATTTTAATTTTCACCGATTCCAAAATACTTTGTCCCATGAGTTATTTAGAAGTCATTTCAAAATATTAGGGGGTTTTACAATGATTTTTATTGCCAATTAAGCTTTTTAAAAATCTTAAATATTTATTCCTTTGAGAGGCAGAGATACAAAGAGCAGCACGAACCATGTCATTTTAATTTATTATTTTATAGACTAGAATATGATCACTTTAATAAGTATACCATGAAAACCTGAAAAAACTGCACATCTGCTGTCTTTGTGCAGACTGATCCATAAATGTTGGGTCAACTTGTGTTGTTCACGTCCTTACTGATCTTCTACTCGGTCTATCAATTATGAAAGAATATCAACATCTTGACTATAATTGCATGTTGTCTACATCCCCTTCTGACCCTTTTTTAGTTTGTACTTCATATACTTGACAGTTCTGTGTATAAAAACTTAGAGGCAGGTCTTGTGCTGCAAGCAGGTTAAGCTGCTGCCTGAGACACCACATCCTGGATCAGTGGTGGAGCTTGAGTCCTGGCTCCACTGCCAGCCCAACTTGCTGATGAAGCACGCCTGCTAATGCTCAAGTACTTGGGTCCCTGCCACACATGTGGGAGACCTGGAGGTCCTGACTCCTGGCTTCAGCCTGGCCCAGTCCTGGTTCTCAGCATCTGAGCACTAAGCCAGCAGATGGAGGTGCCTTCTGTCACTCTTTCAAATAAATGAAAATAAAATGTTCTGAAATGAACAGGAAGCCGATTTGCAGACAGTGTAGTGCTGTTGCCCCTCCTCGTAGGTGACCTTGTCCCCGAGTGGCCGCCTGGACTGTGCTTTCTGCATCACCCGGTGTCACAGCTTTGCTTTGGTTACTGACGTCTCTCTCCACCACTGCTCGACTTCTTTATGTTAAAGGTGGTTCTCGGAGGCAGTGTGTTTGGAGTTTGCTCCCCAACTCCAGTTGACAGTCCCTGACTTTTCGTGGAGGTGCTTAGGTCATGCACATTTATTCTGATTAATGTGGGGAGCAATCCGGACTGGACTAAGTTACTGGAATTAAGACTTATTCTATGCATCTGCTCTCCCACAATATGGCGCTGGGAGAGAAGAAAACAGCTTCTACACAGCTGCCTCCAGTTCAGCCAATAAACTGTAGGACTTGCGCCTGATTGGAGGAGAGCAGCGTACTCGGCGTGTGGGCAGCCGAGTTAGGATTGGCGGAGGAGGACTATAAAGGAGGAGAGAGACGGCATGCACCGGGAACATCTAAGGGAACATCTGTGCAGCCCCCGAGAGAGCCGGCCGGCGGTGTGCCGCTCCCCTGCGGAAGTGGGGAATGTGGCAGGGGGAACTGCCCTTCCACGGAGGTGGAAGGGATAGTAGCCAACCCGGGAAGAACCAGCAGCAAACCTGGGGAGGGCCGAGCAGACAAAAGAACAGCGCAGGGTCCTGTGTCGTTCCTCCGCGAAGAGGGGGAGCGACAGATTAATATTGATAGGCTGAAATCTGTCATTTGCTACTTGTTTGTTCCATATGTTTTTGTTCCCTTTTTCTCCTTCAAAAAAAATGCTTTTCATTTTATTTAAAAGGAAGAGAGCACCAGATAGATGGCAGAGAGGGCTTCCATCTTATCTCTAAATGCCCACTACAGCAAGAGCTGGGTAAGTCCGGGGCCAGAAGCCCAGACCTCCATCCAGGTCTCTCACACGGTGGCAGGAGCCAAGTATTGAGCCATCAACCTGCTGACTCCCAGGTGTGCCTAAGCAGGAAGCCGGAGTAGCAGCAGAGTGGCTGGATAGTAGGTGTGATGGGACACACCAGGCCCTCTTTTCCATTTGCCTTGTGTTTTCTGATTCTGTTGTAACTCCTTGATTTCTTAGCTGCTAACTAGTGGTTGTTTTAGGGTGTATAGCGTACATCCTTAGCTTTCCACACTCTGCCTTTGCGGTTTAAGAACATGAAGAACATTGCCAGTCTCCATCGACTCCTCCTCTGCAGCAGTGTTGTCTTCCTTTTCCCTCTTGCGTGTTACAAACGCCACACTCAGCATTTGGAAGGGATTCAGACACTAAGACAGGAAGGCTTCTTGTGGAAGGGATGCGGGTCTCCATAGGCTCCTGTTGGTTCTGGTGATCATGAATTGGGTCCACTTTTGTGCGTCTGGAAAAGTTTTTTTTTTTTTTTTTTTTTTTTTTGACAGGCAGAGTGGACAGTGAGAGACAGATAGAAAGGTCTTCCTTTTGCCGTTGGTTCACCCTCCAATGGCCGCCGCAGCCGGCGCACCGCGCCTATCTGAAGCCAGGAGCCAGGTGCTTCTCCTGGTCTCCCATGGGGTGCAGGGCCCAAGCACCTGGGCCATCCTCCACTGCACTCCCGGGCCACAGCAGAGAGCTGGCCTGGAAGAGGGGCAACCGGAACAGAATCCGGTGCCCCGACTGGGACTAGAACCCGGTGTGCCAGCGCCGCAAGGCGGAGGATTAGCCTACTGAGCCGTGGGCACCGGCCCTGGAAAAGTCTTTGTTTTGCCCCTGCTGTAATGCGCCTTTGCTGGGTGCAGGTCTCCTCTTTGTTCCCAGCTGAGGATGGGGCCCCGCGCCCATCATCTGCTCTGTGTCGTCCCGGCAGGCAGTCTGCAGGAGTGCCCTGATGCGGTGTGCCTTCCTCTCTGGCCAGACTCAGCACTGCTGGGCTGAGCTACGGTCATGTGGGATCCAAGCCCAGCTGTGTGGGACTGGAGTCTGGAAGAACACCCTAGAGAATGGGAGATTCTTTATTCAGCCGGCATGGTGGCACCAGCCCCACAACAGCTTGAGTTGGCTTTTATAGGAGTCTCCATAGTGGCGGCCCCTAGCCAAGTGGTCACTCAGCAGAAAATGCATCAGCTGGGGGACCTGCCCGGCTGTCACTCAGCATGCATCACTCACCTCGTTTACCTGGACTTCTTGCGTCCCAACGGGTCAGCACCATGGTTTTGTGCCCGGGCTTTGCTGAGATTCTCACATCTCTATTTGGTTTCATCTCATTTAGAATCCCGCCCCCCCCCCCCCCCCCAGTTTTCTTTCAAATACAGAAACTGCTCCCCTTCTTCCTCTCCTCCGGGAACTCCAGGGGCACAGACTTGGGCCGCTCCATTTCCCCTCCCGGTCTGTTTCATTCCGGCTGGTGTTCTGGAACGCCGGGCTCTTGCTCCACCATGAAAGAAGGCACGGGCTGAGGTGTGAAGGGGCATGGGAGATCAGCGTTGATTGAGCAAAGTGAAGGTGCAAACTCTGGAAATGGATCAGGCCAGCGAGAGAGAACAAGCAAACCACCAAAGCGCTCACCAGGAAAAAGCAAAGCCCCGCCCAGGGAAATACAATCACCACCAATAGAAAAGCCGCCCGCCTCTCACCCCAGCCAGGTTGGGCCTTCCCGCGGCAGCATCCAGAGGCACAGCGACCGCTTCCGGGGTGGAGCTCCAGCCAGCGCTGTCTGGCCAGGACCCAGCACCACCCATTCCCATGCCTTTCTCTGGAACTATTAGTGTCATGGTGTCGGGCATGATGGGAGTGGGGGAGGGAACTCTTTCCAGCTAGTGCTGGTTCCATGTGTGCAAATTTGCAGAACTTTCCATTCCTGCTACACAGATGGGGACAGTGCACAGAAAAGGAGGGAGCTGTCACGTGGGCCAGGCCAGACTGCCTGTGGTGGACACCACAGCGGCAAACTGTGGATTGCCTGGAGCTGTCAGCTGTGTGTGCAGGCCAGCTCAGCTGTCACTCAGCAAGCCCACACTGGTGGGGAGCTGTCCGGCATGGGTTTGGCTGGGGCTCAGACCGCAGCTCCTGTCCCAGGTACCTGTGGCCAGCACACTGGTGATGCCGCTCATACTCTGTGTCTGCTCAGACGAGTCCTGTCAAGTGTGCCTTTCGCTGCAGATGTGGTCTCGGTCTCCAGAGGCCTGGCTAGGGTCCGTTATGTTCCAGGTGCGGCTGTCAGCACCCCTCCCTCTGCTCCTCCCAGGACGGTCTTTGCTGGCATCCAGGACAGCTCTGCGGTTCCCAGGCTCACTCTGCACTGCTCTTCCCTCTGGTGCTGTTCTGCCAACTCGGGCTGCTTGGTTTGCTGGCCTCTTACTGCAGGGCACGTGCCAGGCGCACCTGGGCTCCTCGCTCAGAATGTAGGTCCCGTGGTTTTGATGCTGCTTGGGGAGCAGCAGGTAAGGGGTGGTGACTGGGGGAGCAGTCGCCGGAGTGTGAGCTTAGCTGTCCTGCCCAGTGCCTGGCCACCTGCTGCTGGGCCAGATGTGGGCCAACTCCCGTCCCAGACTTGTCTGAAAACCCCCAGGCTGACTCTATGCGACTCGGGTGGTTTGCCACATCCACGTGGTCTGAACTGTGTTCAGCTCCAGTGACCCAGGAGGCTCCCAGGCCTGGAGAGGAGCGCGTGGCTGGCCAGCACAGGGCTGAGGGAGCATCCGAGGAAAACACAGGGCTTCCTGTTTGCCTCTGGCGTTGTGCACGTGAAGCTGTGTGGCCTGAATGGCTGGCTTTGGTGCTGGGAGCGTGTGCAGGATCTGAGCCCCAGAGCTGCCTGGGACAACGATGGGAACCCAGCTCGACCGTTGCAGGGCCGACTCTGCTGGGTGCAGTTTGCCAGGGCTCTCGGCCCTATGAGGAGTCTGCGAGAGTCCAGGCAATCTGCACGTTATGGAGAAACCATCCAGGAACACAAAAGGTTTTGCACCCCAGGAAACTCAATCTTTTAATCCCATTTTTGTGTGAACTGCTGCGATTCCCCTGTGTCATCCCCAGTGTGAGCAGAGCCTCGTGCCATCAGGTTTCTGCGAGTCCCGGGCTGCCTGCCGTTCGCAGACAGCATGTGGCTGAGTCCTGGGCAGGGACCGTGTCTGTGTCTCCCTGAGTGGACGGTGCTCTCCACGGACCACAGCCCAGGCTCGCTCACCTCCTCCCGTGTCTGTTCTTCAGGCATCAGCAATGCGGAAGCGCGGCAGCCGGGGAAGGCACCCAACTTCAGCGTCAACTGGACAGTGGGCGATTCGGCCATCGAGGTCATCAATGCCACGACGGGCAAGGACGAGCTGGGCCGTGCGTCGCGCCTGTGTAAGCGCGCGTTGTTCTGTCGCTGGACGCGCGTGCATGGCAAGGTACTGAGGGCCTTGCGGCCACGCCTCCACCTCCCCGCAGTGTCCACCCTTCTAGAACCTGCACGCTCCTGCCACCATGTGTGGCTCCCTGAAATGAGACTCAGAAGTCTGGGGTTCTCTCTGGCGTCCCTGACTCAAAGGGTGGCCTTGGTCCTTGCAGTCCCACTGCTGTCACACAGGCGGCAACGTCCCTTCCCTCTGCCCTGGGGCTGCTGCTGGCACCCAGACGTGGCCGGTCCCTAGGAGGGAGGAGGGTCGGGCCCTGCGTGCTCCCTTCCCTCTCGGCAGCCTGGTGCTGCCGTGGTCTCCGGCTGCACACCTCCCACGTGGTCGGTGAGTATTGCCAGTTTGCGTTGACTCCGCAGCCAGGTCCATGGCATCCGTCTGCTACAGGGCTAGCCTGAGACTGGCGAGGGAGGTGCAGGCAGATGCTCCAGTGCTGGCCCACGCTGGCTGCCTGTGAGTCTCGGTCCCCAGAGACTGGAGCCAGGCAGCGTGGCCCAGCGCACACCACACCAGCAGCGCTTTTCCTCTGCGAGTGCTGAGAATGCGATCTTCGTCAGCCGGGGTTCGCTGGGTGTGTGTGTGTGTGTGTGTGTGTGGCGGTGCTGTCCTCGCCTGTCACTCGCTCAGCACCTGCCCTTGTTTCTGCTCTTCTACAGGCACCACCCCACCTATTGCGCGCCAAGATCACCAAGCCCAACATGTACCACGAGTCCAAGCTGGCGGCGAGGGAGTACCAGGCCGCCAAGGCGCGTCTCTTCACCGCCTTCATCAAGGCGGGGCTAGGCGCCTGGGTGGAGAAGCCCACGGAGCAGGACCAGTTCTCACTCACGCCCTGAGTGAGGAGCAGCCGGTGCCCAGCCCGCCCCCCACAGCCTCCCGTCTGGACTGGGGGCAGGCGCTCAGCTCGGGGAGGGTGTGGGGGGCACGGGGATCCCCGGGGTCTCCGGCATCCTCCCCTGCATCCCACACCCTGGCCAGGAAGGGCACGGGCTCGTGGGGGTGCCGGGCGTCCCCGGGCCCCTCTCAGCCACGCATTCCTCCCCCAAGGACCCGGCGCCCGCACCTGATCCCGGTTTACGTTTAGAAACTGAGTTCTACTGAGTAGGGCTTCCGTAAGTTTAGGAAAATAGAAATTACTTTGTGTGAAATTCTGGAATAAATAATTTATTCAGAGCTAGGAATGTGGTTTATAAAATAAGAAGTAATTATGTCAGATCACTTTATGCCACATAATTTTAACTGCAAATCTGCAACCTGCGTGGAGGAGGGTGAGGTGATGGAGGGCGAGACAGCGAGCGGCGCACACAGCCACACACACAGCCCCTGGGTCTCCCCTCAGTGCTTCCGCAGGGGCTGCCGTCAGTCCCAGCAAGCTGTCCCGGAGGCCACCCCGGCCTCCCCTGGAAGCTCCGCAAACAGAGTATTTGTGTTCCCGGGTTGACCTCCAGTCCTCAGAGAGAAAACGGGCGCAGCAACCTGAGGTTTGGCAGCGTTCAGCCTGCGCACCAGGAGCAGCCAGCAGTGGCCCTGCCCCAAGTCTTGTGGACGTGACGGCTGCCCAGGGACCAGCTGGATGGAAGGAAGCAGGCGCTCAGTCTGCGGGCCTGCACTCCCTCAGCCAGGCTGAGCCAGGCTGGACCAGGTCTGACGGAACAGCAGGGGTGGGGGGGGAGCCCAAGGAGGTTGCTCAGCTCCGCTCGGCGCACAGGACAGCCCCATGGCAGGGGGAGCCAGCCAGGAGGTCAGGACCCTGTGGCCTGTGCTCGGAGATTGCCCCAGGTGCCTTGTTCTCACTCAGGACCAGAGAGGAGCCAGCAACAAGCGCCCTCCACCCCCAGTGCCATCCTTGTGGTTCTGGGGGTCTCTCTGAGGGGATCTCAGGGGGCTATGGGCCGGGATGGGTCCACAGCACACACGCGCACAGCAGAGACCAGGGCGCCTGTCCCCAGGTGTACATCCAGGTATCAGAGACAGGACAAAGCAGAGGAGACATGCGGCCACTGTCACCCATCAGGTCCTGGGGGTGCACGCAGTGACAGTGAGCAGGTTGCTTCCCTGGTGGGGCCTGAGGCCCAGTCTGCACATCTTCATGTGGCAGGAAGGGCCCTGTAGACCCGTCCGTGGGACTGGGTGACAGTCAGCGTCTGTCTCCTGTGCCTGGAGAAGGGAGGGGTCTGCCGGTGTTGCTGTCCACTCCCAGGCCCCTGCACACTCGAGGAGCATCTGTGGCTCTGGGCTGTGTTGTTCTTGTCTCTATAAATTGTATTTTTTCTAATGGGGATTGGGAGAGACTTAGTTTTTAAAAATATGTGGATTTTGGTTACAAAGTCCTGTGGAAACACATTGCTGCACATGCAAATTGCGCCACGGCCATCTCCGGAGCAAGGGTGTCCCTGGTGCAGCGCCCACACAGCCACGAGACCTGGCAGGCAGGCTTCTGAGCAGGAAGAGGGTGGCGCGGGCAGAGCCGCGGCCTATGTGTGTGGTCACAGCTCCACTCAGGACGGGTCAGGACACCCGGGGAGGGCCGCAGCTCACTCACCCTCCTGGGCACCGGCTGCCGCTGTGGTCACCCAGCGCCCCGCCACTCTGAGACCCCTCACAGGGAACCTGACACAAGCAGGGGATCGAGTAAAATCTTAAACCAGGGGACATGCTGACAAGCAGGGATGGGAGGGTGTCTGTCAGAGGCGCGCTGGACCACAGCGCCCCCTGGGGGCCAGTGCAGGGAGGGCTCTGTCGTGTGCTCTGCGTGGGAGGCAGGTGCGCGGCTCCTCCATGCTCCCTGCCCTGCTCAGAGCCTGGCGGGCCCACCCCTTCCCACAGGGGCTGCCAGGGACTGGCTCTGAGTGCCAGTGCTGATGCCCAGTCCGCCTCTGACTTCCCTTGTGCCCAGTCCCTCTGGATTGTTCTAACAGTTGAAATGACTGCTTTATTTTGAAGCGGACAAGCCAACATCTGATAAAGCACTGGTTCTCTGGGATTCCTTTCATTCCCATCCTCTCTCCGTGGGCCTGTGGAATGGCTGCATTCTGTGGGGGTCCAGGCAGCTGTGCGGCCAGCTTGGGCGTGAGGCCCCGCCGCCCTGGCCGCCTCGGCTGTGCTTCCAGGGTGTTTCGCTCCAGAGCCCTCAGGGCTGCCCGGTCACAACTCCAGTCCGGCGAGAGGCGCGAGGCGCGGACTCCCCACCTCTGAACTTCTAGGAAACTCCGGACTCTCTTCCTTCCTGTCAGCCCCACACTGTACACGGAGGGGCCCAGTGTCGTCTTCAGTGTGTGTCCTTGTCCCCTGCTGTGTCACATGACTGTCCCTGAGCATGGGGACATGCAGTTCCGGTGTCTGCAGAACAGGGTCGGGACACAGAGCGGCCCGCGCGGGCAGGCTGAGCGGTGCCGCGAGGGGTCCACGCACAGGCTGTCCTGCTGGCAGCACCGGCAACCCTGGCTCAGGGCCTGCAGGAGCCCCAGCAGCTGACGGCCAGGGCGCCGGATTCCACGCTGCCCGGCCCTGGTGCCCTGCGTGTCTGTACATACCACCCCTCCTGCATGACCTCACGCCAGGCCACTGGCCGCGCATGAGACGCTGTCACTGTAGACAAAGGACTGGAGATGCTGTACAAATAAAACGCCTCATGACCACTGCGTGGCTCAGGTCTTCCTTCCGCCCACGGTGTTCTGCCACTGGGGGCTCAGCACCCCCCCCCCCAATTCTTGGATCCTTCACCATCTTCCACGCCCAAGCATTAGGGGCTTCACAAAGTGCGTCAGGAGTTCGTTTGGGTACGAGCAGTTTCAATCCGCTGTGCTCCCTGCACTTGCTCAGGCGGGGTGGAGGGAAGGCACACTGCCACCCGCCAGGTCCCCACCTGTGAAGAGTGGCACGTGTCCCCATAGCCGGGGCTCACGCAAAGGGGCCAGATGCTGATGAGTGGCAACCGGACAGCCGGGTCCCCGGGTGCTGAGACAGCAGGACACAGTCACCATTCATGTGTCAACCTGGCTGTGCCCGAAGGTCACGTGGATTTGGTGGGATACAGAAGCGGTGCAGGGAAGCACGCATGCTAAGTGTGCACAGCAGGTGCGGGGGGAAGGGGTGGTGTCCCCACAGTCTGTGCAGGAAGGGATTTGGGGTTGAAGTAGACAGGCTAAAACCGATTAGGTTTGTGAGCTGCAAGACCACGCCTTCGCCACACCCCTGTGTGACCTCACACCCTACCTGATACCCTCACCACGCCCCCGTGTGACATCATGCTCTACCTGAACATACCTGAGTGCCCACCTGCCCACAAGCCACTCCCCTGTGTGGGGAATATATAAAGGCAGGGAGCATCCCAAAAGGCTCTCCGCCTCTGCTTTGCTGCCGGTGATAAGCAGTGGATAGCAGCTCAAAGCGCTTGGTGCACGTGGCTTTGCCCTACTCTCTGCTTGGTGTGGACGCTCCCCTCGTTTCCAGACTTTCCCTTCTCTTAAAACTGAACTAAAGCTCTCACTTTCCTATGTACCTTTTGCACTAAAGAAAAGCCTAAAACGTACCATGCTGCCTCGTTTATTGATGCTGGTATTTAGAATTCTTCTGTAAATATTAGGCAGGCTTATTAATATTGGGGATTTACTAATAAGCGTATGGTGACATTGTATGGCACCCCAAATTCCAGTAGCATATGTGGCATCCCAGATGGTGCTTCAGGGGAACTTAAAGGGACCACGTTTCTGTATAGATTTTAGGGGTCATCTCCGACAGGGTGATCGGCTTTCCTGCTGTTAAGCTCATCTCTGTCTAGCGTTTCTAGAGTTTGGGAAACGCTCTGAACGAGCAGCAGAGAGAGCAGCGCTGTTCACAGAGCCATGACCCTTTGGCATCACCTCCGAGACCATTTCATTTTGTCCCCACAAGAGAAACCACACAAAATGCAAATGTGCTGCTTACAGAAGAAAACCTTCTGAGGAAAGAGGGTGTGGCCACCACACGGCACACACGGCAGCACGTGGGGAGGCGGCCTCCGGCGGACGTCAGACGCTGCAGCGCTAAGGCCCAAAAACCCAGTGACACTGAGATGGCGCTCGCATTAGAACACGCCCCTAGAAGTCAGAACCCAGGACTTAAAACCAGTGACCAGGAGCGGGAAGGACGCGAGAGCCAGGCGCACACTGATGAGCTGTGGGGTGGCATGAACTTAACCCTGGGAGACCATGTCCCAGAAGGGACCAAGATGGAACACAAAACCCCGAGACACATGGTGACAGTGGTAGTGCCCACCCCCTGGGCATGGTGGGACTCACACACCAGACCCCCCAGGTGGATGGCCTCCGAGGCCCCCAGGCAGGGCGAGCCCAGTGCAGGAGGAGGAGCAGGATTTGGCTGAACCGGGACTGCCAAGGGTCGAGAGGAGCTGGAGCTGGCACCTGTGGCTCAGCTCACTTTCACACTTGAGGTTCTTTTTGTAAGATTTTTAGTTTTTTTGTTTGTTTTTTTAACTTTTTGCCTAGTTTCACTTTGGGAAGCAAACACACAGATCTTCCATCCACTGGTTCACTCCCCGAATGCCTGCAATACCAGGGCCAGGGAGTCGACTGCTTTCCATTGTGGGTGGCAGAACCCCAGTACTTGAGCCATCGCCTGGCTGCACACCAGCAAGAAGCTGGCTCGGACCTGGAACCCAGGCACTCCGGCAGGGCACACGGGGGTCCCCACCCCCGGCTGGCTGCCCAGCTCCACGCCCCTCTTAGGGTACTCGCTCCTCTGCTCCTGTATCCTCCACAGGTGAACGGAGACGTAAACACTGCGAGCACAGCCCAAGCCGTCGGCCACAGGCGCCCTGCCCTTTCCTGTGACACAAAGCTTGACAGCCCGATGGGAGAGGGTTTTACAGGATTTCAGCCTTGATTCTGCTTTAGGGGCCCAGCTCCTGAGCAGTGCTGAGTAAACGTGAGACACGTCCCACGGTCCCCTCACGCGCGCACACCCAGACACTCCCAGCACACACACAACCACGGTCCCCTCACGCGCACACCCAGACACTCCCAGCACACACACAACCACGGTCCCCTCACGCGCACACACCCAGACACACACTCCCAGCACACACACAACCACGGTTCCCTCACGCGCACACACCCAGACACTCCCAGCACACACACAACCACGGTCCCCTCACGCGCACACACCCAGACACACACTCCCAGCACACACACAACCACGGTTCCCTCACGCGCACACACCCAGACACTCCCAGCACACACACAACCACGGTCCCCTCACGCGCACACACCCAGACACTCCCAGCACACACACAACCACGGTTCCCTCACGCGCACACACCCAGACACTCCCAGCACACACACAACCACGGTTCCCTCACGCGCACACACCCAGACACTCCCAGCACACACACAACCACGGTTCCCTCACGCGCACACACCCAGACACTCCCAGCACACACACAACCACGGTTCCCTCACGCGCACACACCCAGACACTCCCAGCACACACACAACCACGGTTCCCTCACGCGCACACACCCAGACACTCCCAGCACACACACAACCACGGTTCCCTCACGCGCACACACCCAGACACTCCCAGCACACACACAACCACGGTCCCCTCACGCGCACACACCCAGACACTCCCAGCACACACACAACCACGGTTCCCTCACGCGCACACACCCAGACACTCCCAGCACACACACAACCACGGTTCCCTCACGCGCACACACCCAGACACTCCCAGCACACACACAACCACGGTTCCCTCACGCGCACACACCCAGACACTCCCAGCACACACACAACCACGGTTCCCTCACGCGCACACACCCAGACACTCCCAGCACACACACAACCACGGTTTCCTCACGCACACACCCAGACACTCCCAGCACACACACAACCACGGTCCCCTCACGCGCACACACCCAGACACTCCCAGCACACACACAACCACGGTTTCCTCACGCGCACACACCCAGACACTCCCAGCACACACACAACCACGGTTTCCTCACGCGCACACACCCAGACACTCCCAGCACACACACAACCACGGTCCCCTCACGCGCACACACCCAGACACTCCCAGCACACACACAACCACGGTTCCCTCACGCGGCACACACCCAGACACTCCCAGCACACACACAACCACGGTTTCCTCACGCGCACACACCCAGACACTCCCAGCACACACACAACCACGGTTCCCTCACGCGCACACACCCAGACACTCCCAGCACACACACAACCACGGTTCCCTCACGCGGCACACACCCAGACACACTCCAGAACACACGCATTCCCTCATGTGGCACACACCGACACTGCTCCAGAACACACACATGCCCACCGTTCCCTCATGTGGCATAGCCCTAGACACGGCTCCAGGACACGTCTCACTGCTCCCTCACGTGGCACACACGTGTCCACGGCTCCCACATGGCACACACCTTTCTGCCTCCTCCATGACACTGCTTCTGACTCACAAAGCCGGTACACAGAACCTTTTAATGGCACACTGTTAACTGGGTCAGTTAATTATGTTAGATCCACATATTTAAAACCCTGATTTTATTGTCTTCAGTAATCTATCTCACAAGGTGTGTTCTACAATTCCTCAATAGTTTTTAACGTCCCTGAAAAAGCACATTAAGACTTTGATCTCAACTGAAAAAGCAGATCCGATTTTTCTGACAGAAAAGCAGGCCCAGCGTGGGCCACTGGCTCGCCAAGCAGAAACAGGGCAGAGGACGCTGCTGCCAACGGAGCCAGCGGCCGCACGGCCGGGCTCCCAGGGATGCACGTCTGAAGCAACACATGTTCTACTGGCAAAAAAGTACAAGCAACGAAACCAACATTTCAAAGAAGCATATTAAGTGAGGTGGGCACAGGAGGACCAGAGACGCCAGGCCCTGGGAGGTCGATGACGGCCCCAGGCTGAGGCCAGGCAGGCGAGTCCTGCCGTCCGAGTGGTGTCCAGCCCTGGCCGCCACACGCGAATCAAATCCCGAGTTGACAGCTGGAAAAAGATTAAACTGCTTCCTGTGTTGTGCTGTGAATCCCTGCTGCTTTGGGCGTGCTACCGCAGACTCCACCTCCTCATCAGCACCCTCGTGCCAGCAAAATTCCTGACACCAACGTCTGGAGCAGTGGAACCAGAACCCGAACTTGCACTGAGCCCTGGCTGGCACGCCTCAAGACAAGCAGGTGTGGCACAATTTCACTTTCATTCGGGACAATGCCCCACCAGCTCGCACCGCATCTGTGCTGTGGACAAAGCGGGAGTGGTTAGTGCCCGTGCAGATGACTGGATCGGGGACACCACAGACAGCAGGAGCCTTTGGGTCACTAAGCAGATGCCACGGCGCGGCCTCGGGCCGGCGCTGCCCCGCGGAGCCGACACCGCCTGCGATGCTGGCCGCCCCGCTCATCAGCTCCCTGCTGACGACGCGCCTGGGAAGGCAGCAGGTGACGGGCCGAGTGCTTGGGCCCCGCACCCACGGGGGAGACCCGAATGGAGTTGCAGTCTCCTGGCTGGGCCTGGCCCAGCCCCAACTGTTAGACCCCATTTAGGGAGCAGACGGAAGTCTCCCTGTGTCACTCTGCTGTCAAATGAATAAATCGATCCTTTCTGTAAAACGCATCTACAGTGTTTTGCTGCCGAGAAGGGGCACAAGCAGGGCTGGCTCGGGGACCCGCAGTGGCCCCAGACAGTTCATGGAAGTGCAGGAAAGATGGGTCACTCTGGGGCAAGAAACACCGCGAAATCCTTGCACATATGAGATCTTTCCGAGGTCACGAAAACACGCGTCATGGTCAAACTACGCGTGGATTTCACAACTTCTTTGTACCAAAACGTTGTTTCCAGCTTCCCCGAACTTTTAATTTTTTAAAAATTTATTTGAAAGGCAGAGCTGTGGGGGGTGGGGTGGAGAGATCTTCCATCCGCTGGTTTCTCCTCAAATGGTTGCAACGACCAGAGCTGGGCTGATCCAAAGCCAGGAGCTTCTTCTAGGTTTACCACTTGGATGGCAGGGGCCCGGGTACTCGGCCATCTTCCACTGCTCCCCAGGTACATTGGCAGGGATGGGAAGCAGAGCAGCTGGGACTCAAACCAGTGTTCTGGTATGCAATGCCAGTGTCGCAGGCGGCGGCACTGGCCCCTTCTCACCAATGGTTTGAAACACTCGTTCAGTGGGGCGGTTCTGTGGCAAGTGGGGTCAAGCTGAGAGAGGGGGAAGGCAGAGGGCCAAGCTGGTCTTTATGTGGGGGAGGGCCGGGGGCAGTGTCCCTCCTCCCTCCTTCAGAGCCCCCTGAGTCCTGCCAGGCCTGGGCCCAGCGATGCCTGGAGAGGTAGCTGCCTTGGGGGTCACGCTCACTGCTGCGAGTGCGGCGGTGGAGGGGAGTTGCACAGTAACTGTGGCCCCAGGTGACACAGTGGAGGGCCCGGCCCAGGAGGCTGGGGGAGGGGGAGGGATGGAGCGGTTGTCACAGAACACCAGTGTTCACACGGAAGCCCATACCTAACACCAGTGGCGACACGGGAGTGGACGCAGACTTCCACAGCTCTCAGGGATCAACCAGGAATGGGCGCAACCTCCATGCCCACTGCTCCCCGGTGCCCCCGGAGCACTCGCTCAGGTTCTGGCCGCGGGGAGGACGTGGGTCCCCCCACCCACAACCCAGGGCTGGGAGCACCCCGCCTATGTGCACCGGCAGCCCCTCCCCAGTACCCTCGTCTGCCCCCATCCCAGCGGCCTCTGAGCAAAGCAAACCCAAAGCTAAGCCAGGAAGGGGCTGGGAAATTTCTCAGTGAAGTCGTCACCCCACACCTATCCGGAGTGGTCTCTGCCCAGCTCCTGCCGCCGGCCCCTTGTGGTTGGGTGAAGTTGTCACCCCACACCTATCCGGAGTGGTCTCTGCCCAGCTCCTGCCGCCGGCCCCTTGTGGTTGGGTGAAGTCGTCACCCCACACCTATCCGGAGTGGTCTCTGCCCAGCTCCTGCCACCGGCCCCTGTGGTTGGGTGCTATCCGGAGTGGTCTCTGCCCAGCTCCTGCCGCCGGCCCCTGTGGTTGGGAGGCAGCCTTGTCTTTGTGCAGAAGCTGGCTGCAGGGATGCGCAGGCTCGCACGGGGACTTCAAGGGACAAGACTGGTTCTACTGCACATCCCTTCCAGCAGTGCAGGCTCTCTAGGCCAGAGTCTGTGACGGGAGCCCGCCCCCTAGGTGCCAGTGTGGCCCCAGGGGTGCCCCTGCTGAATAAGCTGCCACCTGTGCCCAGAGTCCTGGAACCTACAGGACACTGTGTGCCACCAAGGGTCACAGCAGGTGCCTGACTTCTCCCCCACCCCTGCTCCAGGGCCCTCGGGAGGGCCGGGTGCTTCCAGGCACTAGGACAGTTCGGTGGGAGAGGGGCCGTCCACAGAGAGCAGCACAGGTGCCCCCTCCCAAGGAAGCAGGTGACAGCACAGGGCCTGCTCAGGGACCAGGGCTGCCTCCCTCCGTGGCAGATCCTGGGGTCTCGTTAAAGGGCAAACCACAGCCCTTCAGAGGGTCAGTCAGCAAACATGCCCCCACTGGGTCTGGGTCTGAGATCCAGGGTCCAGGGAGTTGGGCAGATGCTCTCCTGGGCAGGGCGAGGACGTCCTAGTGCCGGGGGCACGTGAGGCAGGTTCTGTTTCCTGTGTTCCGAGGCCCCCGAGCACGGGAACATAACTGGAGAGAGTCAGGAGAGACAGGGTGACCCCAGTGCAGGCAGACCCGGGCCCTGAGCTTCTCACACCCCACCCAGGCCTGAAGGGAGCTGCCCCGGGCACAGAAGCAGCACGCACTCAGCCCTGAGTTCTGAGCTGTGCGGCTCGCCTGTCTCAGGACAGCAGAGGGGCCAGCTGGGCGGCCCCACCCCTGCTTAGCAGCTAAGCCAATGTACAGTGCCCTGGGCTGAACACACCTGTGCAGTCTGCAGCAGCCCCTCCCCAGGCTGCAGTGCCCCCTTCTCCCAGGCCACGTGACCTTGGGGTCAGGCTGTTGTTGGCAGGCATACAGGATGAAATTGATTAGGCTTGTGAGCTGGCGGGCCACCCCTTTGCCACGCCCCCCTGTGTGACCTCATGCCCCTACCTGTCCATGCCTCTGTGCCCACCTGCCAATCAGACTGATTAGCCACTCCCCCTTGGAAATGGATTAAAGGCCCGGAACATGGTGGACCTGGTCCTTTTTTCCTTTTGCCCTGGGCCAGCTTGCTGCCCCCCACCTTCGGGCCACCTGCCTCACGCTGCCCAGCCTGCATGCTCCTCCACGGGGCTGGCTCTGCTGCTCGGTGTGAACCCAGGTTTCCCTCTTAGACAGGCCCTCACTCTCCTATGCGTTTCTCTCACTGAATAAGAAGCCTGAACTTATCATGCTGCCTCGCTCATTTATGCCTGTATTCAAATTTTTCTCTATTAGGCAAGAACACATAGCTTATTAATCGGGTTAATTAAATTAACCCGAATTAATAGGCACCCGTAACAAGGCGAGATGGGTTCCTTAGCCAGGGCCAGCCCCACTTCTACTGACCAGCAGGAAGATCACACGTCCAATCCACTAACCCTCCCTCACTGGGGGCAGGAGTGGCCAGCCACTGCCGCCAACCTCCTCTTGCCCACGTGAGGGGCACCTACCGTGAATGGAGCCCCCAGGAGAAAGCAGAGAAGGCGCACATACAGCCAGCAGCCCAGCCAGAGCCTGGACCAGCAGTGCCTGAGGCTGTGCCTGGGTTGGGGGACCCGGCCTGGCTGGACTGCAGCTCAGAGAAGAGCTGAGGAGGTAAACCCTGCAACCATACAAGCCCTAACTGCGGCCATTAAC
Organism: Oryctolagus cuniculus; assembly: GCF_964237555.1. NCBI lineage: Eukaryota > Metazoa > Chordata > Mammalia > Lagomorpha > Leporidae > Oryctolagus > Oryctolagus cuniculus. The sequence goes on along the minus strand of NC_091435.1, from coordinate 1,438,984 downwards.
AAACTGAGCACAAGGAAGTCTAACGACCCTCCAGTTTGCTGGGGACGTCAGGGGACGCGACACCTACGGCGAAACTGCCCAAACGCTGCCAGACGGGGCAAGCCCAAACGGCTGTGTCCCAGATGTACAAAAGGCTTTCACTGGGCAAAGGATTGCAAGATGAAGCCTTTAAACTCCCAGCGGGGCGGCCCTCAGCCCAGCAAGGAAGAGGGAGTCCCAGCACTATGAACTGGTCCATGCCTATCTTCAATCTGAGGCCAAAATCGACCCTCTACTTAGATGGCATTGCCTTTGTGGGTTTAATTGATATAGGGGCAGATGCCACTGTCTTAAAAGCTAGCAACACAAGAAAAAATCCAACATTGGAAGAAAAAAATGCAACACTGGAAGATAGCACCCGGGCCTGACCTCCAAGGCGTTGGAGGATTAAAATCGGCTGATCAGGTCATCACGCCTGTAACGTGGCGAGATGACAATGGAGATATGGGAACCATCTTTCCACTAATTGCTGAGGTTTCAACGACCTTATGGGGGAGAGATGTGCTCTCACAAATGCAAGCGGTCCTTACTACAGATCACAAATCTCCACAAGCCAACAGCTTTAATGGAGAACCTACAAGTAAGATTCACCCCCAATTCTAGGGGCCACTGCTCACCTCAAACAAAAGCCAGGCCCAATCCCCATTGAATGGGAAACAACAGGAAACATCTGGGTAGAGCAGTGGCCAATGTTACAACCCAAACTTCCTTAGAGAATTGGTACAGGAACAATTGGAAAAGGGACACAAAGCGCCCTCCACTAGCCCTCACAACACGCCCATTTTTGTAACACCAGAGAAACGGGAAATATAGGCTTCTGCAGGATTTGAGAGCCATCAACAAAATCATAAAACGGCCTACTTCGCCTTTACAGTATGGGAGCCCAATTTCCAGCTCCCGCAAAAAGATTCCAGTGGACAGTATCCCACAAGGCACGAAAAACAGCCCAGCCATTCGCCAAAGATACGTTTCTCATGCGATCAGCACACTTAAAGATCAGTGCTTGGTCCTACATTATGTGGATGACATCTGACTTGCTCATGAGAATGCAGCAACTCTGAAGGCCTAAGTGAGACGGTAAGAAATTACAATTCCTGGGTTTGTCTATTGCCACAGAAAAGGTACAACATTTTCCTCCCTTTTATCAAATCTCCTCCCATATATCTCCAATGGGCCCAAACCTAAACGTCAAGAATGAATACTCACTTAATGAACTTCAGCAACTATGCGGCCAAATCAATTGGCTGAAGCCCTTCCTTCCCCTAACACCTGCAGAGCTTAGACCGCTATACGATTTACTAAGGGGAACAGCCCTTCTTCAAAAATCACACTGACAGCAGCAGCCAAATCCACTATAGAGAAGATCAACACCCAGCTGTCAAATTTAAAAACCTTTAGATATGACCCTCAGATGCCTCTATTTACCATAACCATATCTACCCTCAAGGCCCCCTTAGGAGTTATTTGGCAACAACACGGACCACTTTTTTGGGTGCACATAGCCTGGAGCGAGTGTCGTAAAATAGTTAACAAAGTAGATGCCATCCTTATGATGGGACTTAAATTAAGATAGTATGCCAATAAGATATTTAACACAGAGCCGGACACAGCGGTCCTACCCCTATCACAGTTAGAACTGTCCACATTGATGCAGAACAGCACGCTCTTTCATACTTTAATGATAAATTTCCCAGGACAGGTTGTCAATCACCTGCCAGGGAAAGGCTACTCCAGACATTACAAAGCTTAGAAATAGACTACCCAAAACATGCTTTCCCTGCTAATCAACCTATACCCGTGGCACCATGTGCGTTTACGGATGCCAAAAAGTCACTGTTTGGGATAGTGATTAAATCCTCAACAGAAAAAGATAAGATCCATGTAGAACCCCATGGGGGATCAGTACAGTTGGGAGAAATAAGGGCAATAATCAAGGTTCTACTCCTTAGCCAGGATGGGCCGGTAAATATATTTTTGGACAGCAAATACTCAGTACAAGTAGCAAAGGTGATCCCTTTTGCAGTCTTTAACCCAACCAATAAGCCAACTGACCAGATGTTCACAACACTTAAAGAGCTAACTGAGAACAGAAAACACCCATGGTATATCTCTACGTAAGATCACATACTGGGTTACCTGGCTTTATTTTTCAAGGCAACAAAAAGGTTGATCATCTTATCTCCTGCAACATGGCTTCCATTGGACAGCTAGAACAAGCCCATATTCTACACCAAAAATTTCATGTCAGCAAGCAACAGAAAATTGCTTTTCCCAGAGCTAACAATGAGCCAATGCAAACACCTAGTGCACTCTTGCAAGAAATGTGCACCCCTCACCCCGTTAGGCCCACTGCAGCAAGCAGGAGTGAACCCGCGAGGCCTTGCTCCTAATAAGCTCTGGCAAGTGGACATCACCCACATTAACTCCTTTGGTAAACTTAAGTTTGTCCATGTGGTGGTAGATACTTATTCAAAGGCTGTATTTGCAAAAGCCCAATCCAGAGAAAAGACTACTAATGCGATAAAGGCAGTTAAATCAGCCATGCTGGTCCTTAGTGTCCCCTGGACCATAAAGACTGATAACGGGCCAGCGTATACATCACAGGGATTTAATTCCTTCCTGAAATCCTGGAACATACAGTCTGCCACAGGTATCTCATACAACCCACAGGGACAGGCAATCATTGAAAGAATTCATAGGATGATTAAAAATCTCTTACAAAGACAGAATAACAATCATATGCCCCCAGACCCAGAGCTTGCTTTGACTGAGGTCCATTTCACTATCAATTTTCTTACTTTTGATTCCCAAGGGATCAGCCCAGCTTATAAACACTGGGGATCCTTTCCATCCCAGACCCCAGCCCCTATGGTTAGGTGGAAAGATCCCCTGACAGGAGAATGGAAGGGACCACACCCTCTGCTAACCAAAGGCCAAGGATATGCTTGTGTCTTTCCAGAGAATGCGGGACAGCCCATTTGGGTACCAGCCAGAAACATCAAGCCTGCAACTGACAGCCAACCAGAACCAGCTGAACAAGACTGAGAGTCCACCTTGTTAGCAGATGCACCTGCCCTATCATCCTACCCTGAGAAACTGCCCATAGCCACATCCATTACTGCTTTATACCCCGCTAGCTCCAGTCAGCACTCAAATGGCCCACAGCCTGCATGTGGTCATGCCATTCCTGATAACCATTGTTCCTCATTCCTACCCCCATCTGAGCAAGCACTCCTGTGGTCTCCCGTTTTGAGCGCTGGTTAGTCAATGACGGGTAAGATCCCCTGGGGGACAACCTAAGACAGGCATAGCCGTGTATGGAGGGGGTCAACAATGGTATGGCCAAGAATCATGCCTCCTGTTGCTCAAAAATAAATGAAAAGGGGGGAATGTGGTGGAATGAGAAGGTCATGCCAAGATGGTCACTGGCAACAAAAACTGCCCGGCAACAGGTCATGACTGGATGGCTTCAGAAACCACACGACAACAGAGCCTGACAACAGGTCGTGATTGGATGGTTTCAGAAACTGCCTGGCAACAGAGCCTGACTGAAAACAGGCTGTGATTTGATACCTTTGGAAACTGCCTGGCAACAGGCTGTGATTGGTTAGGGCATAGACCGCCCCTTGACCGGACTGGATGCCTCGGCTATATAAGCAGCTGTAGCAACTGAAATAAATGAGTCTGCGGGCTGCTTGCCTCAGGCCTGCTTTCACCTGACTCCTGGGGTCTATGTGGTGACTCCGCGCCTCTTGCCCCCACCACACTCCTCCTCTCAGAAACAAAGACAAAAGCAACGAGACAAAAATAAGCAGCGATGTCTCAAAAATAACTGAACAAGTGGCCAAAATGATGGTGGCTCCACCACCACAAATAAAAGAAAAGCCACCACCTAAACTCATAGGTACACGGGGACAGCATGGCCAGAGCAAATCAGCCTTGGTAGACGACCGGAAGCTATGCTGGGAAGTTGCCCCCTACAGACCCGCGGACAGAACGATCCTAACAAATGAGCAGGTGGATATTGGGCATTGCCTAAAATAGTTCCTGACAACATGGCGCCTGGTGGATGTTCAGGGGGTGTGTTTGTGGCCGCTGCGGCTATTGGACCACCGGCAAGGATAGGTCCGCTTTAGTTCCGGACACGTGGACAGTGCGTGATCCCTATACCTTGCTTAAGGTGCCCCTGTGTGTGGTCCACCCACGCCTGCATGACCTTTTCACTGATTGGCTCCCCTACTGCGCATGTCCTTCGTAAGCTTTATAAGCCTGTACATTTCCTCAATAAAGTAGTTCCTGCTTCGACAGAACTCACGGTGCTTCCTGCGGTGTGCTTGACCCGTCGACCTTACTTCTCCCGTTCGCCTTGTCGGGGAGTGTCTGTACTGTCCCCTGCTGGTCAGGGGCCAGCCTCAGGCTTAAGACCCCAACAAGGCCAGTGCCGTGGCTCACTAGGCTAATCCTCCGCCTTGCGGCACCGGCACACCGGGTTCTAGTCCCAGTCGGGACGCCGGATTCTGTCCCAGTTGCCCCTCTTCCAGGCCAGCTCTCTGCTGTGGCCCGGGAGTGCAGTGGAGGATGGCCCAAGTGCTTGGGTCCTGCACCCCATGGGAGACCAGGATAAGTACCTGGCTCCTGCTTTTGGATCAGCGTGGTGCGCCGGGCGCGGTGCACCGGCTGCGGCGGCCACTGGAGGGTGAATCAACGGCAAAAGGAAAACCTCTCTCTCTCTCTCACTGTCCACTCTGCGTGTCAAAAAAATAAATAAATAAAATAAAACACCCCAACAAGTGGCGCCCAATGTGGGGCTTGATGGACTTGAACGAGCCCTAAAGAAGGACTGACTCCGGCCCGAGAGGACTGACTCTGGCCAAAGTGAAGGTACCAGCGGACATGGCTAAGCGAGGCTCTTGAGGTAAGGTATCCCCGAAAGGATGAGGCAATCTCATGCTAAGTTTGATGACCCAGAGCCTAAGGCGCTGAGATACATACTAAAGGCTCAAGGTTTAGAAATTTCTGGCTCTCAGGCCGAGGAGGTTCGGGAAGCCCTTACTGAAGCGGTGCCATGGCTCGCTGCTGCCCATCTTTCTGACGGGTCCACATGGGACCAGGTGGAACAGCTGGTTCAAAAACAGGAGCTCAATCTCGGGACTGTTCCGCCATTGGGGACCTACCCTACCCTGTCTGCCCTGAAGGCTTGCTTTCCACTGACCCCGGCCGAAGGAAAGCCGCACAAAAAATCGTGCACACCTAAGCAGGCTGACAGGACACAGACGAGCTGGGGGCCTTCGATGAGGAACATCAGGAGGCTCAGAAATCCGCAGGGGCAGCTGAAACTCAGGTAGAGCCTTCAGGTGCGGCGGGAACCCCTAAAGGCCCAGCGCGGCCTCGACCCACCGCGCCTCCAATTACAGAGGGGATGTCCGGCCTTGTGCCGTCCATGTGGCCACCCCCTTATGGGCATTCCCCTCCCTTGGATCACCTGCCACCATCTTGTCCTTCTGACTGAGATGACCTGCAGCCGCCATTCTATGGACCGGGTGGAGTCTCATCTTCACCCTGCACGGCTTTTCCGGTAAATGTCATCAGGGAGGCAACCGGCTTGCACTGTGGTATCTTTGGGAAGCCCAAGAGCCAAAACAATTAGAAAACGCTGTTTCTGAAGATGGGCCACATTCTCCATGGGCCGAGACTATTCTCCAGGGTCTCGCTCATCAACAATGTGCCACCCAAGACTGGAAAAATTTGGCTAAAGCTGTACTCCCTGGTCCTCTATACATCAAGTGGTGTGCGGGGCATGAGGGTGGCAAGAGGGCGCCGAGAGGAAATCAGACAGGCGGAGTCCGAGTTGTTTACAAGAAAACTTGACTGGGCACAGGCATCAGCAGAGATGATGTCAGTGCGTGAACCTTATGGAAACCAAGTGCGTGATAGGGTAACCTGTAAAACAATTGGCTGGCTTGTCTTCCCCTCCCCTATAGCTCTGTGGTTTTTCACTTTAAAAGAGACTTACTGCGCAATAATAAATGAGTTCCTGCTTGACTTGACTCCCACGGCGTCTGATTGTTTCTGGGATCAAGAGGCTGGGGAACAGGCGAGTGGCACACTTACCTTTCCTTGGACCCAGTCCACCCTCGTTTGGGTGGGCTAAGACTCTGCATCTGGTGCCCAATGTGGGAATGTGGGGCCCAAACAGTAACTTTTCGGCCGAGGCTAAGTGGTCTCTCAGGGTAAGTGAAACCCTTAGTATGGGTAATTCTATCTTTCCCAAAGAGGAAAAGGCGGCAGCCTGGGGTATGGAAGGGACAGAGGATAACACCGACAGTAGGGAAGAAAAGGAATGGGTTAAATTCGATGAAGAACGTGCGGACTAGGTTGAGGCATGCAGAATGGAAGTTAGGATGAAAGTAAAATTTCTTCTCCTCAAAGCCTGCATTCTGAATGATTCCATATGTGCCTGGGACTGAGGAGGGAGCACTGCCCTATGCGACCCCGCGGAGGGACCTGTGTGACCTGGATGCCACTGAAAGGCAGGGGCTGGGGGAGGTAACTTAGGAAAGCTTATCCAGCCAGTAGGGGACCACGAGGGGACTTGGATCTTGGACCATGGGGTTCGCCCCTTCAAGCCTACCCAGTCAATCTGGCCCCGGGTGCTAATAGGCCCTTGGAATGGTACCCTTGGGAGGCCAAGGACCTCAAAGAACTCCGCAAGGCAGTAGCCAAGGATGGCCCAAACTCCCCTTGGGCCCAGACCTTACTACAGGATATTGCTTACCATCCCTGTGTCCCTAAGGACTGGCTGGATGTGGCCAAGGCTGTCTTGACTAGCTCTCAGTTCATCAAATGGTGTGCCTTCTTTAAAGAAGAATGACAGGTGTGGGCTGAAGCCAATCGGCAAGCCCCTCCTGCGATACCAATTACTTAAGCTATGCTGTCGGGAACAGGAGAGGGTGTTCCACTGGGGTACAACAGGCAGCGGTACCTGGCCCGTCCTGTGGTCAGGTGAGACAGGTGGGGCTTAATGCCTGGTACAAACTTGACAAGGGGCCCACGGAGTCTCCCATAGCTGGGGTGCGACAAAAACTGGGTGAGCCATTGCCAGATTTTATAGACACAGTCCAACAGAGCGTTCATCGCAAGCTACCGGTGGGAGACCTCCAAGATCAGTTTGTAAAATTGCTAGTTTGGGAAAGAATGGCTTGCGCAGGACTAAGGGACGCTTCCCTAAGCAGGTGGGTGGGGGCCTCCCAGGATGTGGGTACACAACTGCATCAGTTAGCCCTAGCTTTACAAGCTCAAACAACCGCGATGACTGAGGCTATTACTCAGGCATTGGCAGCCCAGGGCCAGGGAGTTTCAAAGACTGCAGGGAAGGGGACCTGTTTTCAATGTGGACAAGAGGGAATGTCCGCAGCTTCTCCCCGCCAGTCAACCAGGAGGGTCACAGCCGCCCCCACACCCTGCCCTAGGTGCAGGAAGGGACACCATTGGAAAAAGGACTGCAGGTCCAAACTGATCTAGAAGGGAAGCCCTTAAACTGGGGGGGGGGGGGGTGTCCTCCATCCCCGTTACTCAAGAGGAACCCCGTCCAAGGGGAAACTGGGGGCAACCCATACTAGAACGACCCAAGCCCACTGGACTGCCCCCCTCATGGAGGGGTTCTGTCCCAAGATGAGTGTCGTCATAGGCAGAAAAAGGTTTCACTGCCTGATCAACACTGGGGTGGACAGGATGGTACTCTGAGAAGAGGAGGTGCCGCCCACCTGGGAGCTAGCAGATGGACCATCAATACTGGGAGTGGGGGACAATTCTCAATCTAAGGAAACAGTCGCCCTCATGAAATGGACCAGTCCCGATGGGGAACAGGGTAAAATACATCCCCTGGTAGCAAAAAATCCCACAGCACATATAGGAGAAAAAGGCTAAACGTTCACAATCACATTTCCTTCAATGTTTTGCCACTCTAGGCCTTCCAGCACAGGTTGAAACTGATAACGGACCTTCCTTTATTAGTAAAGCAATGTTGGACTTTTTTAACAGATGGCATATTGAACACATTATAGGAATACCTTATAACCCTCAGGGCCAAGCAATTGTGGAAAGAAATCATCAATGCCTAAAAGAACAACTTTTGAAACGAAAAGGGGGAATTAGCCCCCATATCCAATTACAAATGGTTTTGTTCACTATCAATATTTTCAATTTTTCCAAGGGGTCAATTGAATCAAAATTCCAAAAACACTAGGGCAAATTAAACCCCAGGCCCCAGGTTCAGGTTAAATGGAAGGACCCTCTAACGCAACAATGGAGGGGACCAGACCCCTTAATTACACAGGCAGAGGGTCTGGATGCATCTTCCCCACAGGGAAGACAGCCCCAGTCTGGCTTCCACCTTAAGTTCCTGCCCATTTCCTCCATACAGGAAGATGTCCAAACAGAATGACCACAAGGAGAGGAAACGCTTGTGGTGGTCACAGCTCATTTTCAAAGGAAAAAGGACCAAAAAAGTAACTACTAATCATCCCCAAGGGCTCCCAGCCCTTGACAAGCTCTTATGTTCTTTAACCATTTCAGATGGAGGTGCCTTGACTGATGGTCATTCTAACCCTCTTGGCTCAGACGGTGGCCCAGAGAAACCCACACCAACCTCAGCGGGTGACCTGGCTAGTGACTAGCACTGGCAATGGAGAGATCCTTAACAGCACCACGCATAATGTCCCCCAAACCTGGTGGCCTGACCTCTACTTCAACCTCTGTGACCTGGCCAGAGGCTCCCGGGATGTCGGAGACTGGACCCATATTCACAAAGGATGGCCAGAGTGTGGGGGCCCACGAGGATGCAACTTGCCACACGCGTCAGATCCCCAATGGCCAGGCTGTTCTCACGTGTTAAAAATAGCAGCCTTAACAGACTTTTATGTATGCCCCGAATTATATACTTGGCTTTTCAGAAATCAGACACGGCTGGATCTTATAGCCTCATGTTGGCATGTTTGTTACATAAACCCCCCTTCTACGAGGCCCTCGGTGTTAAAGGAAAGTACCAGGTTGTAAATTCCCCAGCTCAGTGCAGATGAGGAGACCCAGCTGAAACCCAACTGGCCGGATTGACTCTTCCATTGGATACAACTAACATGACTTGTTTACCCTTATCTGTACCCTTGGGCCCTGCATATTAAACAAACTAATCCAACTCATAAATGCTAAAACACAAGAAATTCAACTTATGACGCTCCGTGTCCACTACGATAAGCTGGGCCCCAAGGATTCCCCTATACTCTAAGTGAACCTCAAAAAGAAAAGAAGTGCCAAATGGGTGTAAGGCAATAAAACGGCAGATCAATTGGCTACACATGGTTTTTTGTTGTTGTTGTTGTTTTTGACGGAGTGGACAGTGTGAGAGAGACAGAGAAAGGTCTTCCTTTGCTGTTGGTTCACCCTCCAATGGCTGCCGCGGCCTGTGCACCGCGCTGATCCGATGGCAGGAGCCAGGTACTTCTCCTGGTCTCCCATGGGGTGCAGGGCCCAAGGATTTGGGCCATCCTCCACTGCACTCCCTGGCCACAGCAGATTGCTGGCATGGAAGAGGGGCAACCGGGACAGAATCCGGCGCCCTGACTGGGACTAGAACCTGGTGTGCCAGCGCCGCAAGGCGGAGGATTAGCCTAGTGAGCCGCGGCACCGGCAACGCATGGGGTCTTGACGGCCCCAACTGAAACCATTCCTGATTGACAGCTTACTCAAGGTCTTCACGACCTTACACATCTAAATTGGAGAGAGTTACATCATAGATTTCCTTCCGTTACCATTAAAGACCTTAAACGGATAAGAACCTACAAATCATGTCTTCCCCTGTTACAAGTCCCACCTCTCCAAACACCTGGAGTAAATCTTAGAGGACTAAAGCCCAACATACTATGGCAAACTGATGTTACACACTATGCACAATTTGGCAAGCTTAGATATATGTTTACGTCCACTGACACATACTGCCATGCCTGTAGGGCCACTGCTCACTCAGGTGAAAAGGCCAAACATGCTGTTAGTCATTTTCTACAATGTTTTGCTATTTTGGGGCTACCAGTAAAAGTTAAGACTGATAACGGCCCCTGCTTCATTAGTAAGACAACAGAATAATTCTTCAACAGATGGCATATTCAATACTCCACTGGAATTCCTCACAACCCACAAGGACAAGCAATCAACAAAAGACAAAATAAGATTTTAAAAGAACAACTTATAAAACAAACAGGAGGAATCATACCCCCACAAGACCAGCTACGAATGGCCATGCGCACCTTAAATATTTTAAATTTTCCAAAACATCAGCCCTTGTCAGCCTTTCACAAACACTGGCCCCTCCAAGTACGCTACCTTTCGGTTAGGGGGAAATGGAAGGACCCACTGACGGGAGCTGGGGGGACCAGACCCACTGATGAGGGCTGGTAGAGGATTTGGGTGTGTCTTCCCTCAGGGGGATTCCAATCCCTTATGGAACCTGCGAGAAACCTCTCCTCTCTGCCTAAGAAGGTCACAGGAGGACCCCTCCCGAGGAGGGATTTTTCTGTTCTCTTACAGGGATGAAAAGACCACACTGGTCTCTGCCTCACTGTGACTGGAGCATCACGGTACATCAGGAGTGCTGCTTTTATGCCAATCGCTCCGGCATCGTCAGGGACAAGATCAAGACCTTCCAAGACCCTGACCTGTGGTTAGGCCTTGGGGGATGGCTTCCTTATCTCCTCCCCCTTGTGGGCCCCTTGGTCTCCATTATCCTTGTAAATTTGTTTAATATCGCATCGCAATGGTCCAGTTAATGGTGGTCCAACAACAATATGCCACTCTGCAAGAACGGGGCTATGCCGCTCTTTAAGTGCCAGATTGGGAACCCTATACGTCCGCCCACGGCCACTGCCAAGATGCAGAGGTATAACACATCATACCCTGAGTAGCTGAGGTGGTAGCCAATGATGGGTAAGATCCCCTGGGGCAGCCCCTAATAGCTGGAGTAGCAGTCAAAGACAGGTAAGATCTTCAGAGGGGGACAACCTAAGACAGGCACACTCTCCGCTCAGTTCCTCTTTCTCTCTTTAATATAAAACAAAAGGGGGAAATATTGGGCATTGCCTAAAATAGTTCCTGACAACATGGCGCCTGGTGGATGTTCAGGGGGTGTGTTTGTGGCCGCTGCGGCTATTGGACCACCAGCAAGGATAGGTCCGCTTTAGTTCCGGACACGTGGACAGTGCGTGATCCCTATACCTTGCTTAAGGTGCCCCTGTGCGTGGTCCACCCACGCCTGCATGACCTTTTCACTGATTGGCTCCCCTACTGCGCATGTCCTTCGTAAGCTTTATAAGCCTGTACATTTCCTCAATAAAGCAGTTCCTGCTTCGACAGAACTCACGGGTGCTTCCTGCGGTGTGCTTGACCCGTGGACCTTACCTCTCCCGTTCGCCTTGTCGGGGAGTGCTTGTACTGTCCCCTGCTGGTCAGGGGCCAGCCTCAGGCTTAAGACCCCAACAGGTGGACAACTGCACAACACGCAGAGGTTCTTGAAATCTGGCTAGCGAGAGAGAGGACGATCCAGGAGGGCCAAACACTTATTTACATCTTTAGTGATTCATGGTGTGCATGCAATGGAATCCCAATCAGGTCTGGTAAATGGAAACAATTGGCAAATTAATGGCAAAGACATATGGTCCAAGGAGACCTGGACTAAAACAGCAAAATCAAACCTTGGAATAATGATTACCCACGTAGATGCCCACACTAACAAAGCTGGCCTTGAAACAAAATAGAATGAGGTAGCAGACAAACTTAGCAAAATATCCAAACAGCAACCATTAAAATTTAAAGGAGCCCTAGTAATTGGAAAATTGATATACCTAAGTTAAAAATAACTAAGAAAAAGGGAGAATATAAAACCAGCATACCTAAATTAAAATTAAAAAGAGAACTTAAACAGAAAATAGTCAACACAGACTCACTAAAAATAACAGGAGGAGAAATTATTCAGTTATATCAATGGTTAGATACACTGGAATATATGGAATTGTATACAAATGGCTCACAAACAGAAACTCAGTTATTGGCAACAGTGCAAAAATGCTATTAAGCAATGTAAAGTTTGTCCAAATTTAAAACCTAGATTCAGACATAGAGAACCACCATCAAACTATAAAATTAGAATATGTAATTACCTGTTACAAACTGACTTTATAGGACCATTACCTAAATTTCAAAAAAAATATGCATGCACAATAGTGGATACAGGGACAGGACTAAGAATCGTGGGAGAACGCACACACCCAAATCAGGGTGCCACCATTAATATTTTATGGACGTAGATCTCACATTTCAGCATCCCCAGTTACTGAAAGTGACCAAGGAACTTATTTTCTCTGATCTAAAGTAAAACGATGGGCAGAAAACTTTGATACAATATGGAACTACCACAGGGCATACAACCCACATGGTAATACAGAAAGACTCAACAGGTTAATCAAATATAAAAACCCTAACAATAAAAAATTTAAAATGCCATAGATACTGCAGTCTATGAATTAAATTCAAGACCTAGGATAAACAGGGAAAGTCCACACAGGGAAAGTATAATACAAAATGCTAGTAATTTTTCAGAAAGTATACCATAAGATTCAGAACCTAAAGTAAAACCATATAAGTTGATAAAAAAGCATTTTAAAGATCATACATTACATCCACAGGAAATTCTAGCTGCAAGCTCAGGGAATACATACTGGACCACCGGCAATCCAGGACAGTTAGAACTTTTGAGAGGGGACCAGGTTTCGTTTATTTAACCTATCAACCTGGATCCTTCACCAGCAGATGAACTACTAATTTTCTGGATTGTATTATCACCAGCTCCTAACTATCCTTACAGACATCCTGGAAAACACCCTCAACAACTCAGACTCGGACTCTGACGATTACGTCCAACTCAGATTGTACCAAGTAACGCTTCCTATTGACTCCCAAGTGCCTACATTTAGGATCAATCCCTGCAAACCAACCTCAAATCTTCTCAGATTTGTGATCTTTACAACCTATGTATTTGTCTAATCTTTACAGCCACTGTCCTGGCAGGACACTACGCCTTTTGCGGAGAACGTGAATACAAGCAAACAGTACAAACTGGCGAACAAAGCTGGCTACCCACTATACCCTCCATCCCAACAGAACAGCCTATACCAACTCACATATACCACAGATACAACCAAGACTCGAGCCACTTACTGAACCAATACCATTCCCATACAGATTACACTGCCCAGCAGACCTTACAGATGAACACAGACACAACTACACTGTGTGCAGCTGACTTCCCTAAACCGCCACACTTCAACAACTACAAACACAAAACCCTAAGAATTCCTAGACCCAACAGTAAGAAACACCTCACAACCAAGTGTGGAAGACTCACGGAAAATCAGCGCACTAGGAACCCACTTGTATTAACAGAAATCATTCCCCAAGTATTTAAATAATAAGAGTATACTACGGACTCAACGATAAACATGCCCTCCAGTGCAAACACATAGCTACCGCTTGCCTGTTTGGACGAGATATACATGGAATTAAGAATACACAAGATAACAAAGACCAAACATGATGGAAAGCTGAAATGGCCATCATCTGCTTCCCACAAATCAACATGAAATTATCACAAACTTTCCAGCAGGAATTCCATTTTGGGAATGAAGCACATGACTGGATTAACAGAACCAACAACAAAAAATGAAACCAACATGCAAAAAAAATAATTAAAGATGGAAATACAACAATAATATATACAAGCAATGAAGAAAATCTTAAATTCACCTTTAACACAACCAGACTCTGGAGAGCCCATCTTATCCATGTTACCTGACTAAAAATGACGGAATTTCCAGTTTTCTGGCTCAACATACAAAAAGACCAATTTTTTTAAAAGATTTATTTATTCATTTGAAAGTTGGAGTTACACAGAGAGAGGAGAGGCAGAGAGCGGGGGTGGGGGGTGTCTTCCATCCACTGGTTCACTCCCGAATGAGCCACAATGGCCGGAACTGTGCTGATCTGAAGCCAGGAGCTTCTTCTGGGTCTCCCACGTGGGTGCAGGGGCCCAAGCACTTGGGCCATCTTCTACTGCTTTCCCAGGCCATAGCAGAGAGCTGGACTGGAAGTGGAGCAGCCGGGACTCAAACAAGTACACATACGGGATGCTGGCACTGCAGGCGGTGAGCCTTACTGCTACGACACAGCACCAGCCCCAAGACCAATTCATTAATGCCACCAAACTACTCGAAAAAAATAGACAATCAATCAAAAGGTGACAGCATCTTAGTAAGGACACTTCTAAGACTGCCTCACTATCCCTTCCACGGCACCAGGTCAACCTACAAAGCTAAGAACGCATCCCTAGTCTGCAACAGCCCACAAAACCAGAACCTCCCAATCCTCGACCTCCACGTACCACTGATGTAAAAATAATAAATGCCACTTATAATCGCTGCAAGAACCACACTCACTCAGTACAACACTACATGTAATACTAACATCATCGATTACTCCATTCCAAAAATCCAAACAAAATAACGACCATATGATATTACCTCTCCCAGGCAGGCAACAAATCAGCCCACTTTTGGACAACATATGGACAAGGATTCCAGAACACCCGACCACAGCAACTATCAACTCTACTTTATTCCTTTCAATTACTAATAACCCATTACAGGAAATGAACATTAATGGACATGATGATTAAAGAACCTATTCTTTTTTTTTTTTTTTTTTTTGACAGAGTGGACAGTGAGAGAGAGAGACAGAGAGAAAGGTCTTCCTTTACCATTGGTTCACCCTCTAATGGCCGCTGCGGCCAGCGCACCACACTGATCCGAAGCCAGGAGCCAGGTGCTTCTGGTCTCCCATGGAGTGCAGGGCCCAAGCACCTGGGCCATCCTCCACTGCACTCCCGGGCCACAGCAGAGAGCTGGCCTGGAAGAGGGGCAACCGGGACAGAATCCGGCGCCCCGACCAGGACTAGAACCCGGGGTGCCGGAGCCGCAGGCGGAGGATTAGCCTAGTGAGCCACTGCGCCGGCCAAAGAACCTATTCTTAATCACACATTATCAACTGGAAACTGGCAAAATATCCACCACCAAAAAATCCATTTTTCCAATTTCCTTTGGAAAATGTTACATTAAAAGAGGGTCATGAAAACTGCATTATGGAAAGAGAGCAATCTAACAGTACACACAAACTAATATTAGCACATTACAAAGCAGGATATGCCTGGGAAGACGACACTGCAAAGTTAACCATCGGAGAAGCACCAACAGTGTCCCCCAACCTAAAGATCCCTCTTACAGTCATTATAAATCTTCAAATAACTAAAATAGTGACTTTTGCATTGAAAACAATACAACAAGAAAATGTAAACTATTGCCAAAAAGATCTATAAATACCCCGATCTTACTACAAAAATTCAATAAACCACAAGGATGACTACCAGGAATCTTCGAGTGGACCACCACGGGAGGACTTGGAGACCTCGCAAACGCAGCAACAACCGAGGCGCTCAGAACAGAACTCACTGTGCTCGCCACGTAAGAAACGATCAGCACTGGCAGCGAAGCCCGCTCCACCTCTCCTGGAGCCCAGCGGCCCAGCGCTGCCATGCGCAGTGAGGCCTCGCAGCGGGAGCACCGCGGGTTCTCTGCAACTCCAGGAGGTCGGTTTCCCAGTGCGCGGTGGCAACTGAAGAGCGGGTTCCCCTCTGCATTGACAAAAAATCCTCCTGGAAGGGCCGGTGCCTCCTGCAGCGCCACGTGGGCGCCGGCTCTCGTCCCAGCTGCTCCTCTTCCCTTCCAGCTCTCTGCTGCGGGAAAGCAGAAGATGCCCAGGTCCTCGGGCCGTGCACCCACGTGGGAGACCTGGAAGAAGCTCCTGGCTCCTTACCGGAGTCTCCACCTCGGTACCACGCTCGCGACAAAATCCCACCCGGGAAGGCGGGAGCCCAGGGCCGCGCGCGCACGAGGGAGCCCACCCGCGACTCCAGAAGCTTCCGCCGCCCCGCCCCCTCCTGCGCACGCGGTCCCGCAGGCGAGGGGGCGGCGCAGGTCCGGTGGCCCCGGCCGCGTGGACACCGACGGGCAGGGACGCCGCCATCTTGCGAACGCAGCGCCCGCGCTCCGCCACGGACCACGCGGGGAACACAGCGCTGCGGGCGGTCGCGCGAGGGACGTCCCCGCGATGGAGGCGTGCGTGGGCTCCGGGGGGAGGGCGGAGGCCGGGAACCCGGGCCTGCTCGCCGTGGAGCCCAGCTGCTTCTGGGGCCCCTCACGCCACCCCTTCCCGGGCACGCGAGAGCCGCCGTCCACTCACCGCCCGAGAGAAACACCGCACATCCGTCTCGTCTCCCTCTGCGTGGCCAGGCTGCGTGTCAGGTCGCCTTCCGGTCCCACGCCCGGCACCCACCGGCCGCCTGCCTCACGCGGGTTCCCGCCCACCGCGCGGGGGACGCTCGCGGCCTCACGCGGGCTCCCGCCCACCGCACGGGGCGACGCTCGCGGCCTCACGCGGGTTCCCGCCCACCGCACGGGGGACGCTCGCAGCCTCACGCGGGTTCCCGCCCACCGCGCGGGGCGAGGCTCATGGCCTCACGCGGGTTCCCGCCCAGCACGGGGCGACGCTCATGGCCTCACGCGGGTCCGACGCCCGCACAGCCTCCAGTTGAGGCGCCTGCACCCCGCAGCACAGGTCGCAAGGGCCCCTGGGGCCCCCGCATGCGCACGCGCTGTTCGCGGCGCTGGCGCGCGGAGGCCCCGCTAGGCCCCTCCCGCAGCACCTGCCCGCCCTGCCCCACCTGCGACCCCCGTCCCGGGGCGGGAAGCCGGAGATCAGCCTGCGCGCGCAGCTGCACCTGCACCTGCGGGGGGCTCCCGGCCTGGCCTGGTGACGGGGGCGGTCAGCCCTGCCCCGCCTTCCTCCAAGGCAGGCGCCTCGCCCAGGGCCAGGGGCCCCCGCCTGACCGCACCCGGTAGTAAACCCGGGAGCCCCTCGTCCTGGAGACGGCGTGGGGAGAGCTGGACCCACCCCCCACCATGCTCTCCACCAGCAAGGGCAGGGGCCGCACCCAACTACCACAGAGCCGCTTCTGTCCCATGGGCGCCCCGGCCGCAGTCCACAGCACGCACGGGGGTGACACAGGCACTGTCTCCAGGACGCTGGCTTTCTAGAAAACTTTATTGACATCTGGGTATACAAATGAATAAATACATCATCACTTCACCCCACACAGCCGTGAGCAACACCAGCTGTGACAGATGGAGAAGACACAGGAAGTGACCACAGCGGCTCGGCATGGGGCAGTCCTGCTGGTCACCACGCTGCCAGGACACAGCCCCGTGGGAACTGAGCCCCGGGTGGCCCACAGACGGCCCCCCAACACCACGGCACCGACAACGTGGTGGAAGTTGCACAGGGACAGGCCCAGGGGCCGGGAGGGGCACCGTGACCCCGAGGCAGGGCCTCCCCTCTGCAGCCCCGCGTGCGCAGGCGTCCCTGTGGTGGCTGCAGAGGCCGTGGCAGGGGGCTCTGTAAAGCAGGTGGACAGACCCCCGCTGCAGTGTCTCCATTGTGGCCTCTGGAAACGGAGCCTTCCTCCCCCAGCAGCAAGGGGTGGAGCCAAAGCCCCTGCACCTGTGCACCTGCTGTACTGAGGGCGGAGCCAGGAGCTTCCTGCAGACAAGATGGCGTCCCCAGAGGACACTGGCCCCACCGTGCAACTTTCCAGCACCCTTGGGAGCAGACAGGAGGGCCTGGTAACTGTCACTCACAGAGCTCCCGTCGGCCTCAGGTCCCCAGGGGCTCCAGGCAGCAGGTCCAACCCGGCCCCCGGGGAGATGGGCTCACACGGGAAGGCCGGGCAGGACTTCCAAGTCTTCTCGGATGCCCACAGCCAACATTCGATGGGGCCGCCGGCCGGCATCCGTCCTTACTGCCCGCTCAGACATGGGGACCTCAGCCGCTGGGAAGGCCCAGGCCTGGCCCTGACAAACACGCTGCGTCCAGGTCCTCCCCGGGCCTGCCACGCGCTGGCCCCAGCTCGGGGTGTGCAGGGGCTGTCCTCTGGGCAGCTGCCCAGTGCCTGACACGGAGCAGGGGCCGACCTCCACGGCAACGGCAGGGCCCAGCCACCTCAGTACGCGATCTTCCAGTGGGTGGGCTGCTCGCACGCCTTCTCCTCGTCTCCACAGAACCTGTTGTAGGTCGTCTTGGGGTCCAACCCCAGGATCTCTCTCTCCTCGTGAATCCGGAAAGAAAATGTCGAGACCGAGGTGCCAATGAAATACCTGGGAAGCAGCCCAGGACGGGCCGAGTTACACAGGGCAGCGGCTGTCTGCCACACGCCACCAGCCTGCCGGCCCCCTTGCCCGGGACCTGCACAGCTCACCCAGCCCGCCCTCAACGGCTGCACCCACAGGGCCACAGCTGGGTGGCCTCCAACCTGCCTCGCAGGACACATTCCTTGCCTGCCAACACCGGGGCCCACGGCCCCCGTGCAGCCCGTCTGCTGGGGGTCCCCGGTCTCAGGGCAACCAGTGCTCTCCCCGACTCTCACGCGTGGGCTCTGGCTTTCGAGGGCACTCGGGGACGAAACCGAATCACATCCGAGAGCCGGCTCCGAGCAGGTGCCGTGCGTGTGCTGGACGGCGGCTGAGGTTCTGAGGCCTCACAGGCCCACCTCCCGCTGGGGCTGGAGCGGCTGCGGGCAGGAGCCGCCAGCGCAGAAGAACCTGAGCCTCGGCCTCCCCCCTCAGTCCTGATTCACAGAGGACGGGGCCCTCCCCCGACACCCGCACATCTTTTACACACAAGGCCCAGAACCTGACGGAAAACCGCATGTGACAGGCCTGGAGGACGGGCTCAGGCAGGGCTCGAGGGCCCGTGCTGATCCGTCGGGGGCCAGGCTCCCGCTTGCCTGGTGCACGTGCTGTCAGGCAGCGAGGGAACCCGCGCACTTTCATTTTCCGTTCACCCAAAACGCTGTGACCCAGCTCTGCCTTGGTCACCACGGCTGCACACAGCTCAGGCTGGTGTCACCTGGGCACGTGCAGAACGAGCAGAGGGGCCCAGGACTGTGGGACACCTGCGCACTGCCCCCCACAAAACAGACGCAGCCAGGACGCAGACAGCCCAGAGCACGGGGGACACTCGGCACAGGAGCGGTGGGGAAAACCCGTGGGAAGGAGCTGGGGATGAGGCAGTGACCGCGTGGAGGTCGGACGTGAGGAGCACAAGTGTAAACCAACCCTGGCACAGGGGCCCTGGGTTACAGGAGACTCAACCGGGGGCCAACACCAGAACAGGCCCTGTGCACACACTGCCCGCTCAGACCACACAGCACGCAGGGCCCTGGGTTACAGGAGACTCAACCCGGGCCAACACCAGAACAGGCCCTGTGCACACACTGCCCGCTCAGACCACACAGCACGCAGGGCCCTGGGTTACAGGAGACTCAACCGGGGGCCAACACCAGAACAGGCCCTGTGCACACTGCCCGCTCAGACCACACAGCACGCAGGGCCCTGGGTTACAGGAGACTCAACTGGGGGCCAACACCACAACAGTCCCTGTGCACACACTGCCCGCTCAGACCACACAGCACGCAGGGCCCTGGGTTACAGGAGACTCAACCCGGGCCAACACCAGAACAGGCCCTGTGCACACACTGCCCACTCAGACCACACAGCACGCAGGGCCCTGGGTTACAGGAGACTCAACCCGGGCCAACACCAGAACAGGCCCTGTGCACACACTGCCCACTCAGACCACACAGCACGCAGGGCCCTGGGTTACAGGAGACTCAACCCGGGCCAACACCAGAACACGCCCTGTGCACACACACTGCCCGCTCAGACCACATAGCACGCAGGGCCCTGGGTTACAGGAGACTCAACCGGGGGCCAACACCAGAACAGGCCCTGTGCACACACACTGCCCGCTCAGACCACATAGCACGCAGGGCTCTGGGTTACAGGAGACTCAACCCGGGCCAACACCAGAACAGGCCCTGTGCACACACTGCCCGCTCAGACCACACAGCACGCAGGGCCCTGGGTTACAGGAGACTCAACCGGGGGCCAACAATAGAACAGGCCCTGTGCACACACTGCCCGCTCAGACCAAGCACTCAGCACGCAGGGGCCGGGCCCGTGGGGCAGTGCGCACCTGGCATGGGAGCAGACCCACTGGTCGATGATGGCCACGCCTCCGTCCTTGTACAGCTCCAGCTCCTCCCAGGTCGGCTCAAACCTCACCATCTCGGGTAACAGCTTTTTCAGCTCTTCGTATTCTGCAAAGCAGGAGGGGCCGCTAGACTGGCATGCACAGGTGCCCACCAAGTGTGTCCATCCCAGGGACCAGGTCCACTCTGCAGGTGCTGGCCGGAAAGGCGGCCACACAGATCTGCCTGGGCACGATACCACGCACGCCAGGTCTGCCCACCACTGAGTCTAGGGCTGGAAGGAAACCAGCAGGCACGGGTCGGGGCCGCGTACCGGCTCTGACGGCGTCCGTGGCCACAAACACCCTGGCCAGCTGGTGTGTCTTCATGAGGCTGCGGATCTTCCTCGCGGCCCCTGCCAGGCTGGGCACGTCCTCCCGGTGCCCCCAGACGAAGTCCTTCCTCCTCAGGTGGACGGCGAGGTACGGGCCCCCGAGAGAGGACCCCAGCGCCACCTGCACGGGAACAGCCACACGGGCTCACAGGACAGGCGGGGGCAGCACGCTCCCCCAGGAGCCCTCACAGCCCTGCAGGCGGCACCTTGGGGAGACACATGGCCACACAGCCTTGTTATCTGAGGGACACAGTGAGTGAGGCACCGGGACGACCACCAACAGGACGGAAAGGACAGACGCTCCGTCCATCTCTTCTCCCTGCAGACGCCATGCAGGGGACTTGGCCACCGCCTGCGCAGCGCCTTCCCCAGGCCCGGGCGCCCCTGCAGAGGGACCAGCGGGGACCCTTCTGTCCTCCCCGGAGTTATGAAAATGTGTGCAGTGGGACAGCAGGGAAGAGACGCAGACGATGCTGCTCCAGTGACACACATCGCTCGCTGCAATCACGTCACAGGAAAATCTCAACTTTCAGAAAAAACTAGGAACACGAGGAGGCGTCACCAGACAGAAGGGTGCTGTCCTGAACGGTGCGAGCCCAGGGAACACGACCTGCCCGCATCTCCGCCTCCTCCCTCATGTCCGACCCCTCTCCCTTAAGGACTCGGACAGCAGGACTGAGTGACGTCCCTTGGTTTGCCCCAGGGCGGAGGATGGGGAGCTCCCGGCGACTGTGGCTCCAGAAGCCAAGGCCGTGCTACGGGGCCTGAGCTGCCTGACCCGAGGCACCTCCACTGGGAGCTCCGGCTCTCCCTGGGGGCCACCGGCCGGAGCTACCTTCATCTTGGTCCAGTCCTCCTGGAAGGGGATCCTGTCGGCGTCATTAGTGGAGTTCAGGTGTCTGCTTCGGAACTCGTCGGCCACCGCCCGCAGGTGCCTGGCGAACACCATGCTGCGCCGAGTCTGTGGGGACGAGGACAGCGCAGCTGGGCGCCCCCAGGCCAGAGCCGCACCCACCTGCCCGCCTTGCCCCGACTTGCCAACAAGCCCCTCAGCCAACTCCTGTGTCCACGCAGCCTGGGGGACACGTGCATGTAGCTGCCACGGCGGAAGCCGCAGAGCCCAGGCTGGGTCCCTGAGGACGGCCAGCCACTCCCGGGGTGCCTGGGTGACGGTGCCCCCGGCTACCACCGCCATGGGCCGCCTCTGTCGAGGCTGGCTCGGCGCTGCTGTGTCCTTGCCGCTGACCCGCCTGAGCTGAGCACAGCTCCGTGTTGGGGGGCGGGGATGGGAGGCTGCTCTTCAATCTCCTTTGCTCAGGGCTCTGGAGTCCTCGAAGGTCAGCCAGGGCTGGGTCTCCCATCACAAAAGAAGCTGACCCTGATGTTAGGGCCGCACCCCAGGAAATGTGCCCATCTCGGAACCCAGAGCAACTGGATGAACGAGTGGCCAGAGGGCAGCCGGCTGCCGACGTGGAGGGGACGACGCCCGCAGCACAGGGAGACACGCAGCTCCTCTGCCGCGCGCACCGTGGGTGCCCAACTCCGTGGCTCCCAGAAGCCCGATGCTGGCCTGCAAGGTTGTTTGCTGTGGATCTCAGAAGCCAAACCGACGCAGAGCTGCTCCTCGGGGACTACTCACGTCCCAGTACTCCTTCCCCCCGTAGTGGTCGTGCAGCAGGTTTTCAGCTCTGTCTAGCATCACGGACCTATTTTTCAACAACAGAAAAGCAGCAGCGATGAACACGGAAGTCAAAAACAACAGTACCTCCCTCTCCAAGAGCACACAGCACGGGAGCCCGGCCAGGGTGCCCCTCGGTGAGTCACAGAGGCTCTGCGAGGTCCTGACCCCACAGCAGCACCCTTCTGCCCGAGCCAGCAAGACAGCCGTCACCACGCTGTGCCCAGGATGCGAAGAGGGAACAGGCAAGACAGAATTAGCAACCAAATCCAGCCACACAGTAACTGGATCCATGCACTGAGCAGAGCTCACGCCAGGCAGGCAAGACGGTTCAACACTGATCCGTTGCCCCGCACATGCCCAGAAGGGCGGGGATGCCATGGAAGGGTGGCTCCCAGAGGTCCAAGGCCCAGGGGCTCCTAGCAGGTGTCAATCACTAGGCGGGGACTGCGACCCTGTCCTGCCAAACGCTGGGACCTCGCGTCACAGTGCCCCTGCCAGGGCTCACAGCCAGGACCCGACCACTCCAGCAGGCGGCCCCACACCCTCGGCCACCTGGTGGCCTTTGTGCCCAGAGTCTCAAAGGCTCCCAGAGGGAACTCGAGACCACAGAACACAAACAGCCTGTATCTCTACCACTGTTAACTAAGACCCTCCACAGAAATCCTCCCTGCAGCGCCGGCATCCCATGTGGGCAAGGTTCCAGTCCCAGCAGCTCCACTTCCCATCAGCTCTCTGCTGTGGCCTGGGAGAGCAGCAGAAGATGGCCCAAGCGCTTGGGCCCTGCACCCATGGGAGACCTGGCCGAGGCTCCTAGGCTCTTGGCTTCAGCCTGTCCCAGCTCCAACCATGGAGGCCATTTGGGGAGTGAACCAGTGGATGCATGACCTCTCTCTCAGCTTCTGCCTCTCTGTAACTCTGCCTTTCAAATAAAATAAGTAAATCTTAAAAAAAAAAAAAAAAAAAAAAAAGGCTGGGTCCGGTGCTGTGGCACAGTGGGTTAACGCCCTGGCCTGAAGCACCGGCATCCCATATGGGCACCAGTTCAAGTCCCGGCTGCTCCACTTCTGATCCAGCTCTCTGCTGTGGCCTGGGAAAGCAGTAGAAAATGGCCCAAATGCTTGGGCCCCTTCACCCACGTGGGAGACCCGGAGGAAGCTCCTGGCTCCTGGCTTCGGACTGGCCCAGCTCCAGCTGTTGTGGCCAATCGGGGAGTGAACCAGCAGATGGAAGACCTCTCTCTCTCTCTCTGCCTCTCATTCTCTCTCTGTGTAACTCTGGCTTTCAAATAAATAAATAAATAAATAAATCTTAAAAAAAAAGCTGACCAGCAAGATGGTACCCCCAGGGCCTCAGGGGCAGCACAGCACAGCCGTGTGTGTGTGTGTGTGTGTGTGTGTGTATGTGAGAGAGACACACATAGAGAGATACACCCACCCAGGGCCAGCACAGCCGTGTGTGTGAGACAGAGAGAGATATACCCACCCACAGACAGCAGTCACGCATGTGTGTGTGACAGAGAGACATGCCCAGGGGCAGCACAGCTGTTACATGTGTGTGCACGCGCTACACCCGTCCCAGGGGCAGCACACTTGTATGTGTGAGACACGTGCCCGGGGGACAGCACGGATGGTAGGTGTGTGCGCATGCGTGTGCAAATGTATTTGAACCACCTGCTTCGGAGAGAGCACAGCTGCCAGTGCACCCCCCACAGACATCTAATCAGAAGGACGTGCTGTCCACCTCAAGCCCCCAGCCTCATGAGACCCTGCCTCGCAGGGCTGGGCTTGCTGCTTGCACGGGGCCCACGCGGCTAAAGGGAACCCCGCATGATTGGCACAGCCACGGCTGGCAGCAGCAAGGTCGCCTCGGAGCAGGGTGCCAGGCCTGGGGGGGATCCTCGTGGCTGCTGCTGGGGCACCGGGGGGAACTGAAGCGAGGGGACTCAGAGTCCCCACGTGCCCAGCAAGCCCCAAGGGGCACGGCCTCCCAAGGTCGTCCCCTGGAACCACACAGGCGGCAGAGCGCCTGGCCAGGCCCAGGTCTCTTGACACCTTCCGCTGGGGCCAGCCTGCACCCCGGTGGTGAGTGAGGGCCGCTGCAGCCACAGGGCCAGCGGTACATCTGTCACTCAGACCCATGAGGGAAGGCCAGGCAGGGGCCGTCTAAACCCCCTGGTGCTTCTAACAGAGAAGAGGAAGCCCCCCTGAGCCCAGTGCCTCCTCCCGCCCCAGGCCAGACACCCCCTCTGCTCCCTGTAGCTTCACCACCCACCAGGGGCACCTGGGCTAGGCGCTCGGCTCACCTGGGCTTTTCCCAGGACAAGCAGCCCCCCCGAATCCACACCCTCCCGTTTCCCCTGGAGCCGCACTCGCTGTGGACCACGATGGGGCCGTGGCCTGGGAGCACAGGGAGGGGATCCCAGCCCGAGGCAGCACTCACCGGGCAGAAGTATTCCGCAGGAGCACGGGCGCCATGATGGAGGCGGAGCCCTGGACCGACAGGCAGGAGACGTTCAACCCCCGGGTTTCTTCGTAGCCCCAGAACCATCCTCTGCAAGACAAAGGCCATGACGGCCCCGATGGGCCATCTGTGACAGGGACAAAGTCGGGGTGCGTGTGTGTGCCCGCCCCCGTGGGACAGCGCCCTGACCACAACCTCGAGGGCGAGAGCCACGTTAGCTCAGAAAAGCCTCGTGCTCTGGGGCCGGCGGGGCAGCACGGCAGGCTGAGCCCAGATCAGAGTGTCTGGGATGGAGCCCGACCTCACTTCCGATCCAGCTGCCTGCTAACGAGCGCCCGGGAGGCAGCAGGGGATGGCCCAGGTCCCGGCGTCCCAGCCACCCACATGGGAGACCTGGATGGACTTCCGGGCCCCGACCCCGCAGATGGAAGCCTGCTGCACGTGCCTGGGCGGGGCCAGCCCCGAAGCTCTCCTGGGGTGCCAGGAACAGGGCAGCGGAGGCAGCTGGACAGAAACAGCGTCCCCAGCCCAGGGCCCGGGCGCCTGTCCGAGGAACACTCCCCCCACGTTCTCGGGGAGAGGCTGGGAGCTCCCACACGGACGAGGCCAGGAGCTGCCGTGCCACGGGAGCACTCCATGGGAGCACTGCACGGCAATTCACACCCGGGCTGACGAGACAGCCGCTCCTGCCCGTGCCCTTCCAGCCCGAGCCCCTCAGCTGCGCTGGGACGCCGAGGCCACCACAGGAGCCGCTGGGCCTCGGCAGGACAAGGCACCGCAGTGCAGGGCGCCCGGCAGCGTTCATGAGAACACGGTGTGTGTGCAGGGGGCCAGGACTTGGCGTGCTCGGCCGCGCACCTGTAGTACTCGTGCTTGTCCTGGGAGTACAGCAGCGGGTCGATGCACGGCCGGGGGTCCACCTTCTCCTCCCAGGTCCCCTCCTTCCACCCCTCGGCGTAACTCTGCAGCACATAGACCTGGTCAATAAAGGGCCCGCCGGATTCTGAAAGAGACGAGGGGCACGCCACATGCGACGACAGCCGCGGGCCAGAAAGACGGCTCCCGTCCGCTCACTCCCGTGCACCGCAGACACTGGGGGAAGCAGCACATGGCGGAGCTGGAGGCTCCTCCAGGGCCTCTGCACCCAGAGCCCCCCACAGGCAGGTCCCCACACCCGGCCTGCACACTCCTCCCTGACCCAGGCACCACGGGGCTTCCTCCTCAGCCCCAGGCTGGCTGGACAGCCTGACCGCTCCCTCCAGGGCTGCTCAGACCCCTCCCGGGAGCCCCCGTCCCTGGCCAGCCCACGTCTACCTCATGCCTAATGGAGCTGGTGTTCTGCCCCCACTGGAGCAGGAGCCGGGGGAGCAGGGGCTGTGTCCTCTTTGCCCGCTCCTCCGTCCACCCCAGCAGGACTGTCGCACACCCGGGCTCTCAGTATCCATCTGGGCAGAGGTGCACTGAACAGACCCCCAGGACTCCAGCAGGGGAGCGCCCACCGTCCCTGCACTCAGCGTCCAGAGCTCACACCTTAGGGGGTCACGGCCACAGAGGTGCCCGTCTGACACCAGGCAGGGTGGACGCTGCACACGCCTCGTGCCCTGCCCCGCTCCACCTGCAGAGGCCCTGGGCAGCCCCACCCAGACAGCCGGCCACTCCCTGCCCCTCACAGGTGGGATACAGCTGGTGGGCAGGGGATGCAGGGGCCACGGAGGCAGCTCAGGGGCTTGGTCAGCACCAGAGGAGGCCCTTGCCACTCCAGGCCCCCACACACGGAGAAGGGCAGCCCCACCCCTGCTTCCCATGAGCAGGAAATCCTGGGGCCCGGAGGTGAGGACAGTGTCTCGGGCTCCCTGGCCTGTGGGCGGGCAGACGGAGGAGGCTGTCTCCCAGGCTATGCACCTGCAGCTCAGAGTAAGGGGTGGACACACCCCAAGGGGGGCTTCCTAGTTCCAGACTGGGGCCCGAGCATCACCGAGAATGGCAGGACGCAGGAGCAGCACGACCACGGCCCCGACTCCAGCCCGCGGGCCGCCGGGCCCCGCAGGTGCACCGCACGGCAGGGCCACCGACTTAAACTTACATCTTCCCAACAGAACAACAGGACCTCTAAGCTCCTCTCATCTAAAAAACCTTTGTTTCTTCCCTAAAAGAAATTAAAATGGGAGAATTTCACGCCAGGAAGTTGATGAGACGTGCTACAGGGTGGGAGACACCGTCTGCACACAGCGTGGGGGCCACCAGACGGCCCTGGGGCAGGCCACGCTCCTACCGGAGCTGTGCGTGGCCCATGTCAGGCAGCCACGGGCACAGAGCTCGCAGGCCTCCCAGCCACCTCCCTAGAGCCCAGGCAGCGGTCACCGGGGCCGGGGCCCAGAGCAAGCGCTGCAGCGGGCCGGGGTGGGGGAAGGGTGCTGGCCGAGGTCCACTGCAGACGCTCAGCCCGGCCCCGCGCCCCCGCGCCCCCGCGGCCCCGCGGCCCCGCGGCCCGCGCCCCCGCGCCCCCGCGCCCCCGCGGCCCCGCGCCCCCGCGCCCCGCGCCCCCGCGCCCCCGCGCCCCGCGCCCCCGCGCCCCGTGCCCCCGCGCCCCGCGCCCCCGCGGCCCCGCGCCCCCGCGCCCCCGCGCCCCGCGCCCCCGCGGCCCCGCGGCCCCGCGCCCCCGCGCCCCGCGCCCCCGCGGCCCCGCGCCTCCGCCTCACCTGCAATGAACTGCTCGTACTCGATCACCGGGATGTTCCTGTTGAGACTCGGAAGGTCAAAGAACTCGGACCAGGGAATGCGGACCTGGCGGATGTCGGGGCTCTGCCAGTGGTAGAGGCGGCCCCAGGGCGGCAGCACCAGCACCCAGTCCTCGGTCTTCAGCAGCGTCTTCAGCAGCGACGCCACGCGGATGTAGACGTCCCTGCGCAGGTTGAAGCCTTCCGGGGGGTTCACGTCGTACAGCAGGTACCTGACGGCGGGAGCGCGCGTGGCGGGCTGAGCCTCTGCCCAGGGCGGCCCGGCTCCGCGTCTGCACCGCCGGCTGTGCCCTGCCGCCCACCACCCAGCCCCAGCACAGCCCCAGGGCACCCAGCACGGCCTCCGAGCGGCCGGCTCCGGGTCTCTGTACCGCCGACTCTGCCCCTGCCGCCCACGACCCAGCACGGCCTCCGACACCAGCAGCTGAGACCAGGGTCAGTGCCCGGGGCTTGGCCTGTGCAGGGCGGTTACTGAGAGGCCACGGGGCTGCTGGGCAGCAGCTGAATCCGTCTCCCAGGAGACGCTCACCGGAACTGAGCTCACAAAACCAAACCGTCACATGTCCACAACCCCCCCAGAGGCCGGCAGCTGCCCGGCGGTGAAGCCGCACCCCGCACTGCAGGGCCTGGGTTCAAGTCCTGGCCCCACTCCCGACTCCAGCTTCCCGCCTGGGCACACAACTGCAGGCAGCGGGCGAGGGCAGAAGACCCCGGCCCTGCACCCGCAGGGGAGACCCAGACAAGTGCCCGGCTCCCAGCTTCTTCACCTGGTCCAGCCACTGCCAGCATTCGGGGAATGAACCAGGAAATGGAGAATCTGTGTCCCTCAAGTCGGCTAACTCTGAAAAAGAACCTGGGGGCCGGTGCTGTGGCGCAGCCCCAGCATCCCATGTGGGCACCAGTTCAAGTCCCGGCTGCTCCACTTCTGGTCCAGCTCTCTGCTGTGGCCTGGGAAAGCTGTAGGAAACAGCCCAGGTCCTTGGGCCCCTGCACCCACACAGGAGACCTGGAAGAAGCTCCTGGCTCCAGGCTTTGGCCTGGCCCAGCCCTGGCCACTGCGGTCATTTGGGGAATGAACCAGAGGATGGACAAGCTTTGTCTTTCATTAATTCTGCCTTTCAGATAAGTAAAATCTTTAAAAGAAATAAAGATTCTGGTATTCCGTGCGGCTTCAGAGGTCACGTCTTTCGGAGGGGAAGCCGGTAAACAACTCAGAACAGACACGGCAGCTGAGGGCGGCGACCTCCGCGGGTCCCGCAGCTCTCCCCTGGGACTGCGACGGGCGAAAGCCGGCCGGGAGAGCCCGGGCGAAGGCGCAGCGCCCGGCCGGGTCGGCTCTCCCGGGCTGCTCGGCTGCCCGCCGCGGGAAGACGCCCGGCCGCCGGCGCCAGCACCCGCATCCCCACGCGGGGCTCGACGCGCCCCGCCCAGGCCCCGCCCCTGGCCCCGCCCCCGGCCCCGCCCACTCGGGACATCCCGACCCGCTCGCTCGGGACCCCGCCTCGACCCCGGCTCCCCCTCCCCGCGGGCGTGGGCGGCACGCGCGCTTACCGTCGGCGGGACGCCGCTCCCGACAGGATGTCGGCCGCCGACTGGCCCGGCCAGAACTCCTCGCCCGAAGCCGAGACGGGCGGCCACAACGCCGCCCCCAGCAGCAAGCAGACGACGCCGAGCGCCGCCATGGCCCCGGCGGCCACGCACTTCCGGCCGCCGCGCCCCGCCCCGGAAGCGCGCGCCGAGCCCGCCTCCGAGGGCGCGTCGCCTGTAACCGGGGTAACGGCGCGCGCCCCGGGCCGCGCGTGCGCCTAGCGCCTGGTGCGCTGCCGGCCGTCGCGCACCGCCGAGTTGGGGCTCCCACGCGCGCGGCCGCAGCATCGCGATAGGGGAGACGGAGGCGTTCGGCCCCGGCGTGTCTGCCGCGGGGCCTGGCATAGTTTATGCAGAGTTTAAGGACTTTGACTCGGGGGCGGGGCCGGTCTTGGTCAGCAGCCCACACACCTGCGGGGGTCCCGGGCCTGGGTCCTGGCGGGTGGGGAATGCGGGCCGCCTCCGCCCCGGCCTCTCCGCCGGCACGCGGGAACCCCCGCGATTCGCATTTACCCGAGAGCACCGCGGCACGGGTGTCTGGGGAGCCCTGTCTGCGGCCAGCTGCTGCTCAGGGGGTCTCCGTGTGGGCCGGGGACCCGGCCGGGGCTTGGCCATCCGCCTGGCGCGTTGGATCCTCACCTGGACCCGTGCAGCAGGACGCTTGGTGCCCAGGGTCCCCGGGGTCCAGGCCCTCTGCCCTTCGGCCACCCAGGGCTTCACTGTGCATGGGGTGGGTGGAGGGGAGACACTGGGCCCAGCCTGCACACCTGCTCCCTGGCCTGGAGAGGCCACACGGCCCGGGGTGGGGTGGGGTGGGGGTCCGGGATGTCTCGGTAGGGGTGCAACCACAGGGGGCTGCCTGTCTTTCAAGGAGGGCAAAACCCACCCCCTTCGCACTGGGGGAGGGCGGCCACTGGCTGAGGAAACACCCCCGAGCTGCTGGGCTGTAGGCACAGAAGGGGCCACGCGTCCCTCAGCTGCTCGGGATGGGATGTCCTGGGGGCGCAGCCCGGCCCGGAGCCCTCTGCGGGATGGCACCCCACACGACGTGGCCGCTTACTCACCCCGAGTTTATGAGAGCTGCTGTGGACACGTTTCTGTCACCCTGGCACTGGTTTGGGCCCAAGCCAGTTTTAAAAGGAGAGGCGAGGGGTGGGCGTCAGGTGCAGCGGTCGGGGCGCGTGCCGTTTCGGGGAGCTTGGGTTGACGTCCCTGGGAGGCAGCAGGTGATGGCTCAAGTCCCTGGGCTCCTGCCACTCAAACCTGGACGGAGGTTCCAGCCCCAGACTTTGCCTGACCCAGTCCCGGCCAATGCAGCCGTCGGGGGTGGGGGGGTGGGGGGGTGAACCAGCAGAGAATCTCTCGTCTCTTCCTCTCTCTCTTTCAAGTAAGTACAAATGAAAAACCAATAAAAAAGACCCACGAAACACCCCAAACCAGAAGTCAGAGCACAACAAAGGCAACAAAACCAGAGGGGGCGCCCCCAGGCCGCTCGAGTGCCCAGCCCTGTCCCTGGTCCCCCACGGCTCCAGCTGAACACCCTGTTGTAAGCACCTCATGGAGGAGGGCTGCTGGGCCCCCAGGACCCGGGGTGCCTGGCAGAGCGGGCACAAGACCCACAGAAGACCTGTGATCGGCCACGGACGAGGCCCAGCCTGGCTCAGACCGCGGGAGCTCTCCCCTGCCTGCTGGGGCCCCCGCACCTGGGTTTCTCCCGAGGACAGCTGGGTGCACATGGGGGGGGCTCTCTTCTGTCCCCACCCCCACTCCCTCTTCATTCAGGCCCTAGGAGTTTGGTGTAGAGCCCCGGATGAACAGCCTGGGGCCGATTTTGTGAGTAATCTTTAGCCTCCTAACTGGAGGCGTGGGCACCAGGGCCTGTCCCCAGACCAGAACTCCTTCCTGGACAGCGAGGCCACTGGCCACAGGGCCGCCACAGGAGGGCAGGAGAACACTGCCCTGGAAGCCGGCCTCCAGCTGGGTCTGCACGGAATACGGAAAGTTCCACCCCACCGCGGCACACGGGGGCGCTGCTGAGCCGGGCAGCGGAGGCCTGGTGAGGCCACCAAGCCGGTCCCTTGTCCACAGCGAACCCTGAGATCAGGCCTTGGGCCTCTGCAGTGCTGGGGGCTCTGAGAGGCCCCTCGGGAGCCTGACCTGAGGAGGGGGGCGGGGGCTGCGGCCTAGCAGGTGCAACTGTGGGACTGACCAAGGTCATACTTTGACCCTGTTGGCCCCAGGGCCTCGCCTGGCACTCAGAGGTTGGGTGGTGGCGCCCAGCCAGAGGACAGGCGGCCTTGCTGGTCCATCTGGGAGACCACCCCAGGACCCTGAGTCCTGAGTTCCTGGACCCCCTGCTTGTCACAGGTGCCCACAGCAAAACCCTGGCCTTGTCCCTGGACATGCACGGGGCGGTGCCAGGGCGGGGAGTTTCTGATTCTGGTTTCAGACTTCCTGCGAGGGGCGGGGCCCTCACCGAGGCCTACACGAGCGCCTGTTCAGGTCCTGGCTACTCCACTTCCAATCCAGCTCCTGGCTAACACACATCCCAGAAAGCGGCGGAGCATGGCCCAAGTGGGAGACTGCACCAAGTGGGAGACCCGGATGGAGCTCCAGGCTCCTGACTTTGGCTGGCCCAGCCCTGGCTATTTCAGCCATTGGGAGTGAACCAGCAGGTGGAAGATCTCTCTCTCTCTCTCTTGTTCTGCCACTCAAATAAATACATAAATCTTTATTAAAAACCAAGAGACGTGAGCGTCCTGGTCCCTCATTTGCCGTGGCCGCCTTATGGCTGCCTGTCTGTGCTGCCGAGGGTGAGGCTTCCCCTGGGGCTCTTCTGGACCCAGTGCAGTGGCTGGAACCGCTGTGGGGAAGTGGAGGGCGTGGAGGGCGGTGTCCTCGGGCCTGCGTGGCTCTGCCCTCCGCCGTGCTGGTGTCCAAACTCCCTCGTGACTGCCTGGCTGCTCACTTGTGTTTGGGGCCTGACTTCAGGGACTGGCCTCCCTCTCAGACCCAGGAGACTGGGCGGGGGAGGGGGACGGGATGGGCACAAGGTGGCGGGGGGGGGGGAGGCTGCTGGCCCAGCCAGGTGGTCAATTCCATGATGGTTTCCCTTTCCTTCTCCTGGCTGAGCTCCAGACACTGTGGACGTGGGTCCCGGGATAGATTCAGATCAGCCCACGGGACACGTGTACCACCATCCCCAGTCCTGAGAAGCACAAACCCACCAGGCCCTCGGGTGGCCCTGGAGCCGTGTGGGCACTGCCGGGGGCTCTGTGCCACCTGCCACCTGCGTCTGGGGACAATGATTCATATCAGGAGCTTGGGAGGGAAACCGAGGCTGTGGGGGGGGATGACCCCGGTGCTTTGCTGTAGGGTTTGAGGAGCGCTTGGCTGGGGCCCAGGGGGCAGGGCAGGGTGGGCACCTGGAGCAAGCCCCCAGTCAGTGCCAGTTCCCAGCCCGAGGACCGAGCTGCACGGCTAGGGCAGGGCCAGGCAGCAGGCTCCGTGCAGCTCAACCCCACAACTCCCGTCTGTATCTGCCATGCTAGGGCTTCTGGGAGGGAGGTGGAGAGCATGAGCCCCCCCCCTTAGAAAAACACTTGGGGCGAGGGGAGAAGGGGCGTTCATACCACAGCACTGCCACTCAGGGTGGGGTAAGGGGCGTTCACACCACAGCACCACCACTCAGGGCGGGGTAAGGGGCGTTCACACCACAGCACCACCACTCAGGGTGGGGTAAGGGGCATTCACACCACAGCACCACCACTCAGGGCAGGGTAAGGGGCGTTCACACCACAGCACTGCCACTCAGGGCAGGGTAAGGGGCGTTCACACCACAGCACCGCCACTCAGGATGGGGTAAGGGATGTTCACACCACAGCACCACCACTCAGGGCAGGGTAAGGGGCATTCACACCACAGCACCACCACTCAGGGTGGGGTAAGGGGCATTCACACCACAGCACCGCCACTCAGGGCAGGGTAAGGGGCGTTCACACCACAGCACTGCCACTCAGGGCAGGGTAAGGGATGTTCACACCACAGCACCACCACTCAGGGCGGGGTAAGGGGGCATTCACACCACAGCACCACCACTCAGGGCGGGGTAAGGGGCATTCACACCACAGCACTGCCACTCAGGGTGGGGTAAGGGGCGTTCACACCACAGCACCGCCACTCAGGGCAGGGTAAGGGGCGTTCACACCACAGCACCGCCACTCAGGGTGGGGTAAGGGGCATTCACACCACAGCACCGCCACTCAGGGCAGGGTAAGGGGCGTTCACACCACAGCACTGCCACTCAGGGCAGAGTAAGGGGCGTTCACACCACAGCACCGCCACTCAGGATGGGGTAAGGGATGTTCACACCATAGCACCGCCACTCAGGGCGGGGTAAGGGGGTATTCACACCACAGCGCTGCCACTCAGGGTGGGGTAAGGGGCGTTCACACCACAGCACTGCCACTCAGGGCGGGGTAAGGGGGCATTCACACCACAGCGCTGCCACTCAGGGTGGGGTAAGGGGCGTTCACACCACAGCACCGCCACTCAGGATGGGGTAAGGGATGTTCACACCACAGCACCACCACTCAGGGTGGGGTAAGGGGCGTTCACACCACAGCACCGCCACTCAGGGTGGGGTAAGGGATGTTCACACCATAGCACCGCCACTCAGGGCGGGGTAAGAGGGCATTCACACCACAGCACCGCCACTCAGGGTGGGGTAAGGGGCGTTCACACCACAGCACCGCCACTCAGGGCGGGGTAAGGGGGCATTCATACCACAGCACCGCCACTCAGGGCGGGGTAAGGGGTGTTCACACCATGATCATAGTCACCGTCTCTGGTGCTGTTTGCCCCCTTTCTCTCCATGAGCAGGTCTGGAGTGGTAACGTGAGGTCAGAGTGCTGGAGGGCACCTTCGTTCCGCTCATTTCTGGTGTGTACTGGATTCGTCCCCCTCCTGGCTGGCTGCCAATTGAGGCAGGGACTGCTGTGACCTAGACTGAGCCAAGCAGAGCCCCCCCGCCCCGGCTTTGGAACAGAGACCTGCAGGGCCAGTGTCCGAGCAGGGAGGGGTGGGCCCATTAGCCAGGGGTGCTCAGAGGCAGGGTGGAAGAGGCGGTGGGGATGCAGGGGCTCTCCCAACACTGGGCCCTCAGCACACACTCACCTGGTGTTCAGAAGGTCTCTCCTTAACTTTGCTTCAGAAGACACTTTCATGTGAACAGAAGTGTCAGGGTGAGTCGCCGAATGCTGCACACCTCACCCACACACCTGTCACCTGCACACCTGCACACCTGCCACCTGCATACCTGTCACCTGCCTACCTGTCACCCACACACCTGTCACCTGCCTACCTGTCACCCACATATTGCTTACCCGCACACCTATCACCCACACACCTGTCACCTGCACACCTGTCACCCACACACCTGTCACCCGCACACCTGTCACCCACACACCTGTTACCCACATTACCCACACACCTGTCATCTACACATCTCTCACCTACATACCTGTTTCCTGCTCATCTCTCACCTGCACACCTATCGCCTGCACATCTCTCACCTTCACACCTGTCGCCCACATACTTGTCACCTGCATACCTGTCTCCTGCACATCTCTTCGCCTGCACACCTGTAGCTCACACATCTCTCACCTGCATACCTGTCTCCTACATATCTCACTTGCACATCTGTTGCCTGTACACCTGTCACCTGCACACCTCTTGCCCGCACACCTCTCACCCACACACAGGCTGAGGGTGCATCCCGGTGCTCAAGGTGTGGCACCTTTCCCTCATGGATTCTGTTTCCAGTGTTGCTCACGGGTGCCCCTTAAGCCCATGGCTGGGCTCTCCTGCCATCTCTGTCTGCTCGGGCACCTGCAGCACCGTGCCAGCGACCGGCGGCTTAAGCAGCAGAAATTTATCTTCCTCAGCTCTGTGGGTTGGATGCCTGAGATGATGGTGCTGGCCCAGGTCCCTGTGATGGCCAATTCCTGGCCTACGGGGGGCAGCCCCTGGCTGTGTGGTGGTGTGGGAGGGAGGGAGGGAGGGAGGGAGGGAGAGAGGGAGGGAAGGAGGGAGAGAGGGAGGGAAGGAGGGAGAGAGAGAGAGAGAGAGAGAGAGAGAGGGAAAGCACTCTGATGCCCCCTTGGAGGGGTGCAAATCCCATCATGAGGGCCCCTTCCTAGTGGCCTCAAACACACTTAGTCACCCCAGAGCCGCCTCCATCTGTGGGGCAGGCCTTGCACATAGGAATTTGGGGAACACACAAACATTTGGTCTCCCCCAGAGGTGCATTCTGGGGTTTTGTGGAGTAGGGGCTTAATGGTTTCTTTGTAAAATGTCCACTGTCAGGCCCAGTGTTCTGGTGCTGTGGGTTAATCCAGTGCCTGCGGTGCCGGCATCCCGCGCGAGCCCACTTCTGACCCAGCTCCCTGCTATGGCCTGGGCAAAGCAGCAAAGACGGCCCAAGTGCCTGAGGCCCTGCACCCGCGTGGGAGACCGGATGGAGTTCCAGGCTTCTGGCTTCAGCCTGGACCAGCCCCAACCGTTTCGGCTCTTTGGGAAGTGAACCAGCAGATGGAAGCTCTCTCTCTCTCTCTACCAAGTACATGAACAAATCTTGTTTAAAAACACAAAATGTCCACGGCCAGCGCATCCTCCGATGGGGGTCTCCTTTCTCCAGCGACTGCCGTGACCTTTCACCTTCTGGCCGCCGCCTGTTCTCCCTCTGGCCGCCCGGTCCTGTCCCAACCTCCGTAGCATCGCCGGAGGCTCTGCAAGGCCGCTCCCCTCCCCCCACCCCCGGCTCCCGGCATCCTTGGCACACCTCCCGGCTAACCTCACACGTCCACGGCCAAGCCTCCACCCCGGGCCCCGTTTATTGGGACTGCACTGAGATGCCGGCCCTGGGGGACACAGAACCCTTGTGGCCGGGAGTGGGGCCTACCCTCGACCCACTCAGAACCAGGGACAATGTCTCGTGTGACCACCGGCACTATTCAAAAGCACCCGGAGCGAGTCCTTGGCCTCAAGGTCGGCCGTCTGTCTGTTGCCCATTTTGGGTTCTAGGAGGACCGTCCTATAGCTGTGCAAACGTTCATGGTGTCATACTCCCCCTCCTCCTCCTAATATTTGTGTCTCGTGCGTATTTTCCTCGCCCAGGAATCAGTTGTGATGTGGAGCCTGCTTCTGCTTCTGACTACAGTGTGAATGGTTGTAACTGGTTGCCAGTTCTGGCCAGCCCCGCCTACTTCCTCTTTTTGTGAAGTCTCATTGGCACACAGCCGTGCCCGTTCACTCACCTATGGCCTCCTTCGTCCTGGGCAGCAGGGTTAAACAGCTGGGGCGGGGACCGTGGGGCAAGCCCTCGGGAACGTGCACTGCCTGCTGCGCGTGCAGGAGCCGTGATGTGTGCTGCAGAGCGCCTCCCCTGGGGCCGAGCCCTCCGTGGCCGTGGCTGTGGCCGTGTGTGCGTCAGGTCAGGGGCACGCACCAGAGCTGCCGGGTGCCCCCCAGGGGCTGTCTCTGGGAGGCTCGGGGCTTTGCTGTCTCCAGACAAACTGCTGGTGGATCGTCGGGCGGTGACTCACTCCTACATTTCGGAGATAAGCTGCCCGGGCTCCCCACGTGCTGGGTTCTGTCTGTGAATGCTGCTGTCCAGGGCGGGTTCCCGTCTGCCTGTGTAGCCCTCACAGCTTTCTTGCTTTCGGATGAGCTGTACAGGCCGCCTTGTGGTGCCTTGGTCTCTCACCGTGCCTGGAGGTAATAGTTTTTAGTAGCAGTCTGCCTCTGTCGGGTTCTTGCTACAACGACGTATTTCACACGCGCTCAGAGCAGTCCTGCAAGTCAAGGACGATTTTCACGGCTGCTCGAACCGAGGGAGGCACAGGAGTTTAGGTCTCGTCCCCCTGGGTCCCCCTGCTGTCGAGGTGGGGCGGGGTCCACAGCCAGGTGGACATTTACCACCTTTCGGTGCCCACCGGAACATGCCGGTTTCCTGGCTAGTCCCCTGCCCCGTTCCCTCCCTTCCTTCCTTCCTTCCTTCCTTCCTTCCTTCCTTCCTTCTTTCCTTCCTTCCTTCCTTCCCTTTTTTAAAGATTTATTTATTTATTAGGAAGCCAGAGTTAGAGAGAGGCAGACAGAGAGAGAGGTCTTCCATCCACTGGTTCACTCCCCGGATGGCCGAAACGGCCGGAGCTGTGCTGATCCGAAGCCAGGAGCCAGGAGCCGGGAGCTTCCTCTGGGTCTCCCACGTCGAGACAGGGGCCCAAGGACTTGGGCCATCTTCTACTGCTCTCCCAGGCCATAGCAGAGAGCTGGAACGGAAGTAGAGCAGGCGGGTCTCGAACTGGCGTCCATGTGGGATGCCGGCACTGCACCAGCACTGCACAGCGCTGGCCACTTTCTTCCCTTTCTCCCCTCCAGGCCTTCTGGGCTCTGGGGGCAGGGAGCTGTTCACGACCACCACCTGATCCCTGGGTGGCACCGGTGGCAGCTGTGGGAGACCCAGGTGGCCCTCAGCACTGGGCAGACTGTGGTCACCACAGTGCCCGGGGCTGGTGCCATGCTTGGCTTTCATGAACCCTGGAGAGTGGGATGGTGCGGCTGATCTGAAGGTGCTCCATCCTGCCTACGAGGGGGGCGTGGGCGGGGCTGTCCCAGGGCTAAAGCCCCGAGACCCGGCCAGAGTTGGGGAGGCGATGCCAACGTGGCAACACCAGGACCCCAAACAAGGCAGCGAGACGCAGGACCCCCTCCGCACCGCCGAGTGGGCGAGCGACTCGGAGTGCACCGCGTTTGCCTTGTGCCCCGGGGTTGGTCCACACAGAGCGAGCTCTTCTCTCTGGGAACCCCCCCACAGCGTGGCCCCTGCGGCTCAGAAGCAAGCCCCAGGAGGGACAGGGCTGCCGTGGTCTCACCACGAAAACCCGACCACGCCAGACAACAAAGCCCCTCATGCTGGACACGTAGCAGGCACACGGCGGGGGCTCGGAGCCTCCTGGCGCCTCCTGGAGGTGGGCTCTTCTCCTTCAGTGCGGCTCAGCGGCCATGGAGCTGCAACAGCAGGACCCCAGCTCCAAGGCTGTGGCTGGGGAGGAACGTTGTGTGTTTCAGGGACAAACAGCCGGAGTGCGGGCGGTGATTGAAACCCGAGGACAGGGCCCTGTGCCCACTGGTTGTCAGTCCCTCTCCCCTTCTGTCTCTGTCTCCATCCCTGCCCGTGTGTCTGTCCATCCTCTCTCTCTGTCTCGCCCCTCTGCAGCTGGGCTCTCGCGGCTAGGAGGCAGCCACACAGGAGTGGGCAGGAAGGGGAGTGGCCGAGGGTGGACACCGCTGGCTGCAGAGACAGGCGTGTGCTGGAATCAGCCGGACGTCAGGAGGCGCCGGGTTTGCAGACACACAAGTAGGTGCGAGGCCTTTACTCTTCACCGAGGCTGGGCCTGGAACCTGGGCCAGCTGTGGGTCCCCCACGTCGGGGATGCGTGAAGCTTCAGGGGGGCACGGCTGTGCCCAGAGGTGCCACCGGGGGCTGTCACAGGCGCCAGGGCACCCAGGAGGCTCTGTGGAGGGCACCGGCGCTGCCGGTCCTGCCCAGCGTTCGAGCGCCACGCTCCCACACGCCGCAGCTTTCTGTCTTCATCTCGGGAACGGAAAGCCCAGCGCAGGAGGTCAGGGAGTGGCCTTGAGCCAGGCCAGCCCGGCCATGCCTGGGGACCTGCTCTGCTCAGCCCCCTCCGACCTGGGCCTGTCCCTTCGGCTGCGCCTCAGCTCTGAGTCCACACCCAAATCACCACCCCCCCACGTGACCCTCCCCGCCTTGCTCCGGCTGGGGCCCTGGCCGCCTGCCCCTGCCCTGCCCGGCCTCTCCCTCCCGCCTCAGCCCCCCCCCCCCCACATGTTCCCTTGAAGATTTTACACCCGACAAAGCACACCAGAGAGAAAGCTCCCCACCCCTCGCCACCCTTGGGCGCCCCTAATTCCCACCCCTTCCTCAGGTCACGCCACCCTGACGGCTGCCCCCACCCCGACACCCTGGATGGGGCAGAGCCCCTCCGTGTCTCAGCTCTGCACTCCCCGGAGGCTGCCCACCCAAACAGCTGTCGCCTCTGCCACCCTCCTGTCTTCGTATTTAGGGGTGGGGGTGGGGTGGGTCCTTTCCCCACGGCCCCCCGGGAGGCTTTGCCCCAGCGCTGTGGGACGAGGATTGCGGGCAGCACTGGGGAACCCCACCCCTCACCACGAGCTGACAGGAGCTCTGTGCCCCGCGGCCTCAGGCAGCCTGCATGGCAGTGCTTAGCCAGCTGCCCTCTGGCCTCGGCCCAGCTTTCAGGCCACCATGTGCCTCCCCCAGACTCGGCTGCCCCTACACGGTCCACTCCAGGCTCCCCGCACCTATAGGGCTCCTGCCTGCGTGGTCCCTTCCGAGACCACAGCAGCCCCAGGGGCGAACGCAAGAGCCAAATCTGACTTGCAAATAGGAACAGGTTTAGTGGATTCTGGAAGGCGCTGCCACGGCCCAGAGTCAGGGCCCGTGTTTGGCCCTGCTTCTGCCCATCACAGGCATGCATCTGGGGCAAAACTTCATCAGCACCTCAGGCCAGAGACCCCTCCCTTCTGAGTCAGCCCCCACGGGAGCCTGGACACCATGTGGAGACCTGGGCAGCTGGTGCTGCCCGGGGCTCCAGGGTGACCAGGGCTGGCTGTGGGGCTGGCCCAGAGGGGACAGACCTGCCTGTGTGGGACGCATGTCAGGAGGGGTTGGAGGGCACCGAGGGGCTGTCGCGAGCCCTGGCAGCACCGCCTGCACTTAGCGGCTAAAATACTTACTTGGCACTGCTGGAGTTTGCAGTCCAGCCTGGCAGGTGGCCAGCTAGGCGGGGCCCACTCGTAGGATGCACCCCAGCCCTCAGCAGTAAACTGACCCCCCGGCCCCACCCCCCCATGTGCCCTGGGGCTGTCCCTTGGATGCCGGCCTCACATCTGGGCGCGGCTCCATCTGAGCCGACTCAAGGGCTAACCACAGGTGTTTTCAGCAGGGCCCGGAGGCTGGGGCAGGCTGGTCTGCACCGTGAACGGGGCCGGAGCTGCCTTGTGCCAGGTGGGCGTGGGGGGAACCGGCCGCTTCTGCCCTTGGTTTCTCTTCACTTCCTGTGGCCCCGCAGCACTCCCAGAAGCACTCACACCCGGCACCAGCGGGCGGACCCTGGCACCGGGAGGGGCGGCACACACACAGCCCCAGAGGGCCAGACCTGAGCTGGGGCTGTGGAGCTGCTGCCAGGACCCAGGTCTGCCTCTGCGCCACCTCGGGCCCGGCAGCCGCCCCCAGGGGGCGCACACTAAGGCCCCTCCCTCACCTGGCTCCAGGAGCTGTGGTGAAATAATGTTGCTGCCGGGCGACTCTGCACCGCGCCGGCTCTCGGGGTGCTCCGGGGTCCTGCACGCCTCGGTGTCCAGCCCTGGGAAGGCCCCGACGTGAACTTTCCCTCCCTGTTCCTGCTGGCCCCACGTTCTCGCAAAGGCCCCTGATGTCCAGCTGCAGGCAGGCAGTGGCCGGAGCCCTGGCAGAGACAGGCGTCGGGCAGGGCCACCCGGAGCCTCCTATCCGGGCTTCGTCCTGGCGTCCATCCTTGGGCGGGGGCAGAGCCGCTCCAGGAGCCCAGGGCGTGCTGGGGCCCCGAGGGAGTGGCGGCCTCACCTGGCTTCTGTGCCCAGGGTCAGTGCTGTGGTCCTCCCCTTGGTCCTTCCAGGAGGAAAACACTGACCTTGGGCCAACGTCGCTGCAGCAGCAGCCGGCCCAAGAGCCACTCAGCGTCCACCCAGCAGGGTTGAGGGCCGCCCTGATGGCCAGTGATGGTTCTGACAGGACCGTAGGGCGACGAGGATGAGCTGGCCACGGTGGGGCTCCGGACATGCTCTCTGTCAATGTCTTGGCTTCAGCGGCACCGAGCGCCGAGTGCGCACCAGAACCCGTGGGGGAGCCCCCAGCCCCTTAGAATCGCGTGCGTCTGGAGACGGGGTCCTCGGTGAGGTGGGAAAGGTGACTAGGGCAGGACGTCCTGTGAGGAAGGGGGTGAGGACACAGACAGGCATGAAGGGCCGCTCACTGGGCACACAGGGCAGAGGCCCCAGCCCCACCACAGCACCGCTGGGACCCCAGCCCCAGGCTGGGAGGACTGAATCGACGCGGGTGACACCTCTCATAGCCACCCGAGATGACATGCGTGGACAGCAGAGCTGGGCTGGGCCATGTTCCCGACAGCCAGGAGGACCCCGCCTGGTGCCGTCCCAACTCAATGTGGACATCGCCGAGCCACGTGCGCACCGCACTTGGCCTCGCACAGTCTGGTCCATCACTGATCTCAGCCCTCGGTCACTCCACACTCGGCCCCAGCCGGCCTGAGCGTGCCCCGAGGTCCAGGGCAAGGCCGGGGAGCCGCTGGCCAGTGCCAGCCGAGGGGCAGACGTCCTGGGAGCCTGTCCGGGCCCTGCCTTTGTCTCCCCACAGCCTCACACAGCCCCGAGAGGTCCCCGTGTGCTCTCCTTTGGTCCTCCCAACTTCACCCCTACACGGCAGGCGGGCTGGAGGCACGCAGGGAGGCTGGGAGCCCGCCCTGGCCGCACGCAGGAGCCGTCTCCAGCCACAAGGCGCTCAGCCAGTGCTCGAGGGGCTCAGGCCTGAAGGCTGGTGCAGCCGGGAGCTGGCTCAGACAGACCACGAGGCACCTGGGATGCCCTGGGCATGCCCCGCGCGCCAGGGCACAGCCACCTCCAGGCCTGCTCCCTCCCCATGGGCCTCGTCTGGCCCTGGGCCCTTCTGGGCCTGACCAGGCTGGGACCCTGGCTGTGGTCCCCAAGGACCGCCATCAAGCCTCAGAACCCTCCCCCAGGGTGCTGACATCCAGCATCTGCGTTTCAAAGCCCTGCCAGGCCCTGACAACCCGCCAGGGCCCCGCCCCTCCTGCCTGGCCCATCCACGTGTCTCCTTTAGGGCGGGCACCCTAGGGAGAAGGCGCTTGGCCGACGCCAGCAAGGCCTCCCCTGTCTGACAACCTCAGTTGTAAACTTGGAAAGGAATTTTTCGGATTTTCACCCAACAAACCCTTCCTCCAGCACTCTCCATCCTCTGTCCTGGAGGAGAGGGGGAGGTGGGTAAACAGACTCTTAAAAACCGGAGTCTAAACAGACTGCTCAGCCCTCTGCTCTGTGCTGACCGCCCGCCTGGCCTGCCCAGGTGTGTTCTCTCCACTCAGCCACGTGACCTCGCTCCCCCCAGTCCCAGCGGCTGGGCGCTCGCTCTCTGTCCCTACTGTTCTGACGGACGTCCTGTCCCCAATAAAGCCTTAGCACTCCGCTCTCTGTCTCATGTCTGAATTCGTTCTTGTGTGAAGACAAGAACCCACGGCTTCCGCGGCCTTTCCTCTCGTGACAAAGGACCGTGTGTTACTCACGGCGAGCTGGTCGCAGACCCCAGGCCCCCGGGGAGGTGTGACGCAGCTGCACGTGCGGTGGTGCTGCAGGAGAGCCGAGCCCAGGGAACCAGCGTCCGGGCAGGGCTGTGAGCCCGCCTGGCCCTGCCCTGGAGGGAGACGCAGCACCTCCCCACACGGCGAGCATTCCCCCGCTTCCCGCAGGGCCCGCAGCCCAAGACCATCCTCTGCAGGCCTGCAGGCTGGAGTCTGCACCCGCCGGGCCCCAGGCAGCTCCCACTGTCCCTTGATGGCAGAAGCCTGGGAACATCACCTCTGCAGAGACCCCTTGCCCTGAGGTCCCTCTCACAGGCTCCAACGAGGACGCTGCTCAGGGCTTTTCCCAGCCCAGCCCAGCCTAGGCCGAGCACAGGGGGAGGGGCCTGCGGCAGGGGCAGGAGTCACCTGCAGACAGCACCAGCCTGGCCCATGGAGGACATGGGCCCACCCCGCCTGCTGCACACGGCCCCCGAGTGCCCAGGCCCACCCGCCTGCTGCACACGGCCCCCGAGTGCCCAGGCCCACCCGCCTGCTGCACATGGACCTGAGACCCCAGGCCCACCCGCCTGCTGCACATGGACCTGAGACCCCAGGCCCCCCGAGTCGCCTGCCCCTGTGGACCGTCCCACCCTGTACTTGGAGCCTGGGAGCAGGGTGTTGCAATTCTCTGCCAGTGTTTACAGGGCCTCCTTCCGCCCCGGCACGCTGTAAACACACAGGGCCGGCGAGCGCTGCGTCACTGCGGTTTCGGAGGAGGTTCCAGCCGGGCTCCCCTTGGACACACAGCGGGGACCCGGCAGTGCAGGCTCCCCTTTGCAACCCTTGGAGGCAGCCCTGGTGCCCTCCTCCCTGCCAGGCCCATAGCAGAGGAAAAGGCCAGGGAGGCCTGGGCAGCAGGCCGGAGGGGCGCAGGGGCTGGAGCCCTGTTCACACCAAGCCTTGGCTGCTCAACTGCGAGCATGCACGTGTGTGCAAACCCATGTGTGG
The DNA here is from genome assembly GCF_964237555.1 of Oryctolagus cuniculus. Taxonomy (NCBI): domain Eukaryota; kingdom Metazoa; phylum Chordata; class Mammalia; order Lagomorpha; family Leporidae; genus Oryctolagus; species Oryctolagus cuniculus. The sequence goes on along the minus strand of NC_091435.1, from coordinate 1,395,381 downwards.
GGCACACGTGTGTGTGCGTGTGCCTGTGTGCATGCAGACGTCCCTAGGGGATGGGGTGTGCACCCTGGCTACTCCGCCTGCAGTGCCCCCACCCCGTGATTCTGCACGTGTGCTTCGGGTACGTTTGTGAATGGGTGTTGTGCATGCGTACTAGCATATTCCCGGTGTGCATGTGCTCCTGGTATGTACATGTGTGCTCACGTGTGCTCCTGGTGGGTGTTCACATGTGCCCCGGTGAGTGTTCACGCGTGTTCCTGGGTGTGTATGTGTGCTCACATGTGCTCCTGGTTTGTGTGTGTATGTGCCTGGTGTGTGTGTGTTCACGTGGGCTCCTGCTGTGTGCTCACATATGCTCACATGTGCTCCGTGTGTGTGTGCTCAGGTGTGTGTTCACATGTGCTCCTGGTGTGTGTGTGCTCCTGCTGTGTGTATGTTTGCACCTGGTTTATGTGTGCTCATGAGTGCTCCTAGTGTGTGTAAGTGTGCTCACATAGGCTCCTTGTGTGTGTATGCGTGCTCACGTGTGCTCCTGGTGTGTGTGTTCCCGTGTGCTCCTGGTGTGTGTGTTCCCGTGTGCTCCTGGTGCGTGCTGGTTCTCCTTTCTCTCGTCCTCCGGGCAGTGCCCTCCTGTTCTGGCCTTGTCTGTCCTGAGTGGCAGGCGATGGTGGGCACAGCGCGTGTGCTGACGCACAGGCCTGTTCTGGGTCACAGGCGTGTCAGGGCCGCCTGCTCCTTCACCCTCTGTAGAGAGTGGGGGTGGGGTGGCCCCTTCAGTCCCTGCGCCTGCTTCAGAATGAATGGCTCACGTCAGATGTGGCCCCACGGGAGGAGTTCCCGCCCCAATCAGGCCCTCGGAGGTCGGCCGCGGGGCGCGTACGCAGACGGGGAGAACAACGGCTCTTTGTACTGCAAGCAGCTGCTAATGGACCGGCCGGCTGCCCGGCTGCCCCAGAGCCAAGCGCTCTCCCTGCTGTCCGTGGCAGAGCTGGGACATGGGCTGGGGGAAGGCCTCTCTCCCCCCGGGGGACATTCCAGGCCCAGATGCTTATAAACAGGGTCATTCTGCTGCCGGACAGCTAGAAGAGGGTCATTTAAACGCGCTTGACTGGGGCCAGGGACCTGGGTATGGGCAGGAACGGATGCCCAGGGGCTGCCCTGGCGCCGGGCGGCCCCCAGCCCCGCCGCGGCTCTGTGGGCAGCCAGCAAGGCTGGCCAGGAGTGGCTGTGCCCAGCCGGCACCGTGCAGTCCCCAGAGCTGGGTGCCCCTCAGACCATCCTGTGCAGGCCTGCAGACTGGAGTCTGCACCCGCCGGACCCCAGGCAGCTCCCACTGTCCCTTGATGGCGGAAGCCTGGGCTCCATCACCTCTGCAGAGGTGTGTGTGTCTTGCTCTGTCTCCCTCTGTTTGCTGGCTCTACCTCCCTGACTTGGGGAGCCCGAGGGCCCCTGAGTGTGGAGTGAGCATCCCCCTCACGGGGGCTATGCCTGGTTTCAGAGAAAGCATCGCCTGTCGAGGGAGCCACCCTGCCTCCTTCCCCCGCAGCAGGAGGGAGTCCAGGGGGGTCTGGGCTCCCTGGGGGAGGCAGCAGAGAGGAAGGGAGGGCTCCTGTGGGCACACAGCTCCCGGCAGGGCAGGAGCCCCACGCACTGGGGACGCTGAGCACGGGGGTGCCCAGCCGCGCTCTGCTGGGGGTGGCAGGTGTCTTGGAGAAAGGAGACAGCCCTGGGCATCCGTGCATTTGGGCTGGGTTTGGAGGTGTGGGTGGGAACGCATGTTTCTCAGGGCAGGTGGAAGGAAACGTGTATGTGTGTGTTACACACACGTGTGTACTCTAGTTCTGTCCTGAGGCGGCCAGGAGAGGCAATGCCCCTGCGGCACAAGCACACCCAGCCCGGCTCCCCACACCATCCCCCACTCAGGGCAGCAGGCTCCGTGGGACAGGGTTGACCCCAGCAAGGGGCTGGAGACCTGCGGTAAGCTCCGAGTGTCTCCTGATGAGGAGGAAGCAGAGAAAGTGCCACCTGTCTGATGGAGGAGGCAGGAGGAAGTGCCACCCACCCCACCCCCCACCAACCAGTGCTGGAGAGGGAAAGGGAGAGGGCTCAGGTGGGTTTGTTTAACGATCACACCCAGGTGTGGCCGGAGGGTGCTGCCTCACTGGTCAGTGCCGGGCGTGTCCGTCGTCCACTCCTGGGGCGTTAACCTTGACCATCTGATGAACGTGGTATCTGCCTGCCTCTCTCCTGGAACTGCTCTCCCTGCACTTAACACACACGAGTGAGGGACACTCAGCGGTGCGACCTCCGTCTCCCCAAGCCGGGCACCTGTCCCTGTCCTTAGGGACACTCAGCGGTGTGACCTCCGTCTCCCCAAGCCGGGCACCTGTCCCTGTCCTTAGGGACACTCAGCGATGTGACCTCCGTCTCTCCCCAGCCGGGCACCTGTCCCTGTCCTTAGGGACACTCAGCGGTGTGACCTCCGTCTCCCCAGCCGGGCACCTGTCCCTGTCCTTAGGGACACTCAGTGGTGTGACCTCTGTCTCCCCCGAGCCGGGCACCTGTCCCTGTCCTTAGGGACACTCAGCGGTGTGACCTCCATCTCTCCCCAGCCGGGCACCTGTCCCTGTCCTTAGGGACACTCAGCGGTGTGACCTCCGTCTCCCCAGCCGGGCACCTGTCCCTGACCTTAGGGACATCAGCGGTGCGACCTCCATCTCCCCCCAGCCGGGCACCTGGCCCTGTCCTTAGGGACACTCAGCGGTGTGACCTCCGTCTCTCCTGAGCCGGGCACCTGTCCCTGTCCTTAGGGACACTCAGCGGTGTGACCTCCATCTCCCCCCAGCCGGGCACCTGGCCCTGTCCTTAGGGACACTCAGCGGTGTGACCTCTGTCTCCCCCGAGCCGGGCACCTGTCCCTGTCCTTAGGGACACTCAGTGGTGTGACCTCTGTCTCCCCCGAGCCGGGCACCTGTCCCTGTCCTTAGGGACACTCAGCGGTGTGACCTCCATCTCTCCCCAGCCGGGCACCTGTCCCTGTCCTTAGGGACACTCAGCGGTGTGACCTCCGTCTCCCCAGCCGGGCACCTGTCCCTGACCTTAGGGACACTCAGCGGTGCGACCTCCGTCTCTCCCCAGCCGGGCACCTGTCCCTGTCCTTAGGGACATCAGCGGTGCGACCTCCATCTCCCCCCAGCCGGGCACCTGGCCCTGTCCTTAGGGACACTCAGCGGTGTGACCTCCGTCTCCCCCGAGCTGGGCACCTGTCCCTGTCCTTAGGGACACTCAGCGGTGTGACCTCCATCTCTCCCCAGCTGGGCACCTGTCCCTGCCCTTAGGGACACTCAGCGGTGTGACCTCTGTCTCCCCAGCTGGGCACCTGTCCTTGTCCTTGCTGCTGCGAGGGCTGCCAGTAGAGTTTTTTCTTGTTTCCTGTTTCTGGCCAGGATCCTGCTAGGAAGGTGAGCTTTCTCCGTATGTATTAATTAAATCTACTAATATCAATATAGACCAGAGAGTCTCGTGTACACACTGGGCTGCCATCTGTTACCGCCCTAGCTGTTTTATTTGGTGCTCTGAGTTGTCCCTCTGGGAGACCTTTTGGTATCTACCTGACTCGGTGTCGCTGGCCTTGGGCACAGGCTGGAGGGCCTGCCCCGACCACAGATGGCCCTGATGTGGGTGACAGAGATGCTCCAGGAACACGCATGTGCACACGCATGCATGCACCCACAATGTGTGTACACGCTAACGCTATCACATGCATACACTGCATGTTTGTACACATATCCCCACACAGGCACACACACACACACACACACACACGCACTCAGCAGGGAGCAGGGAGGATGCTCCTGGCCAGTGACAGTGTGAACACAGGTGCACAGGGGCAGCTGGGCAGGCAGGAGCCATGGGTGCAGCCTGGCTGCTGGGCGACAGAACTCAGCCGGGCCTCTGACTCCCACGGGCACCTTCCGGGGTGGGGCTGGCAAGGTGCCCGGAGCAGAAACACCAAATCCTGAGACTGCGTGGGGACCCGTAGGCCTGGGGGCTCCCTCCCCAGCGGCCCCACTGCCCCCATTTGTCCCACAGCCAGCAGAAAGACGAAAGACTAAACAGTTTTGTCCACTTCTCATTTCCCGAAAAGCCTTTTCTGCCAAAATAAATAGACGTCAGCTGCTTGGTCAGACATGGAGACGTGGGTCTGCTCCAGACGCAGTTGGGTTCGGCTTCCCGAAGGCAAAGCAACCCCGTGGCAGGGGAGCCCTGGGAAGACTGCGGGGCAGGTGTACGCGTGCCCTGGGCCCTGGGGCAGGAGGCAGCCACCCCCTAGACTGGCCTCCCGGGTGCACACGCCCCCAGATGCTGACTCTCAGAGACCTCAGCGGTCCCCACTGTGGTCACCACCTCGGTGCTGGCTGTCCGAGTCTGCACCGTCGGCACAGCCACACCTGGGCTGCGGGTCTGGGCTGAGTGTCCAGGCCCTGTCAGCAGCCCGGAGTGGTACAGGGAGCCGGGCACAGCCCGAGCCCCAAGGACTCCACCCTCCAGAGGGTGGCTGCACCCTTCGGCTCAGAACACGAGCCCCACCGGGCCCTGCAGATGGCAAATGCTGACTCCTCAGCCTCCCTGGTGGTGCGAGCCAGTCCCTGATGAGCCTTGATCTCTCTCTCTCTCTGTGTGAGTGTGAGTGTGTGTGTGTGTGTGTGTGTCTTGCTCTGTCTCCCTCTGTTTGCTGGCTCTACCTCCCTGACTCACAGGGACCCATAGGAGCAGACTTGTCGGGTCCCGACAGAGGAGAAGGGAGCATCGCCGTCACTCAGACTGCATCAGAGACCCCCACGCAGCCCCTAGGAGACAGCCGGGGGGACCGCCCGTGCTGGCTGCACGCTGAACTTGCCGGCGAGAGAGGGCAGACGGGGAGGTTTCTCTGCTCTGTGAAAGGCACAGAGCACATAGCAGACAGGAATTACCCAAAACGCACAAACAGCCCCAAAAGCGCAATGAGGAGGAAACAGAGTGCTGGGTGGAAGATGCAGCGCGGGCCCAGCGGGCGCTCACCACGCAGATGCCCATGGCATGCATCCCAAGGACGCGCACGCAAATCACACAGCCCAGACCTGGCAGGAGCACCAGACGCAACATGGGTGGGCTGGCGGCTTCCTGTGGCTGAACACGTCCCAACATGTGTGCGGCCCCTCCTGGTGTGGGATGTATTTAACAGGCGAGTGACTCACGAAGTGCAGCATGGCTGGGCGGTGGAAAATTATTTACCACTGAAAAGGAAAACAAGTTTATTTCTGGGTCAAGACAAGGTCAAAGGGCACAGGACTCTGGTTCTTCATAGGAGCAACAAGCAAGAGGGGCACAGCACTGAGGGGGGAAAGGCTGAGAGAGCGTGAGAGAGTGTGAGTGAGTGTGAGAGCGAGTGTGACAGTGTATGAGAGTGTGAGAGTGAGTGTGACAGTGTGTGAGTGTGACAGTGTGAGAGAGTGTGTGAGTGTGAGTGTGACAGTGTGAGTGAGTGTGAGAGTGAGTGTGAGTGAGTGTGACAGTGTGAGAGAGTGTGTGAGAGTGAGTGTGTAGGAGTGAGTGTGAGAGCATGACAGTGTGAGAGCGAGTGTGAGAGTGAGTGTGAGTGAGTGTGACAGTGTGAGAGAGTGTGAGAGTGAGTGTGACAGTGTGAGAGAGTGTGAGAGTGAGTGTGACAGTGTGAGAGTGAGTGTGAGAGAGTGTGAGGGTGTGAGGGTGTGTGGAGTGAATGTGACAGTGTGACAGTGTAAGAGTGAGAGCATGAGAGAGCATGTGTGTGAGTGTGAGAGTGCATGTGAGAGTGAAGGTGTGAGTGTGAGAGTATGAGTGTGGAGAGTGAGTGTGACAGTGTAAGAGTGAGTGTGACAGTGTGAATGTGAGAGAGTATGAGTGAGAGAGCGTGAGAGTGAGTGTGATTGTGAGTGTGTGAGTGTGATTGTGAGAGTGTGAGAGTGTGTGAGAGAATGAGGAAGAGAGTGAGAGGAAATGTGAGTGTGACAGTGAGTGAGACGGGGAGGGAGTGTGTGTGTGACAGTGTGAGTGTCAGAGTCAGTGTGTGAGCGACTGAGAGGGAGTGAGTGTGAGAGTGTAAGAGACTGAGTGTGCACGTGAGACAGCAAGTGTGCGAGCAAGTGTGAGTGCAGGCACCTGCGCGCGTGTCCTTGCGAGGTCAGAGGGCGGCTGTTGTCGCGCCCACACCTGCGCTCCCGCCCCTCCCGCAGGAAGGAGGCGGCCTGAGCTGGCATGAGGTGGCGCCCGCCCGAGGCGCCCGAGGCTATTCTTGGAGCTGCTGCGGGGCCTCGCCTGGGAGCGCCTTACAAGGCCTGTCCCGTGCTAGGTGCCCTCGGGACCCCAGGGCTGCCCGGCCTCTGGGCCGCTGTTCCTGGGGCGGGAGGCTCTTTCCTGCTTCCCCCCGGGCTCCCGCCCCTCCGGCTCGCACTGGCCTCTCCTAAGATCTAGGCCGAGCAGGGCGCTGCACTGCCCAGAGCCGCAGGGTACCCTCATGGGACCGAGTGGCAGCCACGGCTGAGTCACGGCTGCGTCACGCTGCAGGCGCCGTGGGAGCTGCGCTCGGGCTTATTTTTAGACGTTCTGACCAGAACACCTGGGTTGGGCCCAAATAACACATGGAGTTCAGTGGCTCGAAAATGAAACTCGGACCCGTCAGATGGGGAGAAAATGCCCCCTCGGTGGCCGCCCGGGGTTGCCCGAGTGAGGCTGGCGGGCCTGGCGCCTCCTCCCAGCGGCCCAGGGTCCAGGGGACCTGGCTGCCCGGCAGTGGGGGCAGACCTGGCCACTCCTGCCTCCCTCCTCAGCGAGGAGGGCCCTGGGGCAGGGGTACCCACTGTACGTGGGAGGGGCGCTCCTGGGGGCGGCAGCAGGGCTGGGTTTGTCCCTGGAGCCTCCACAGCCTTCGGCCCCGTGCCTGTCCATGCTGCATGTTGACTGGGGGTGGACACAGGGCTGCACACAGGGTCGGAGCGAGCGCTCTGCCTGCCTGGCTCCAGCTCGATGGCCCCTGTGGCAGCCCTGGCGGACGGGGCTGCTCAGGCCCCTGTGCTCCTCAGGGGCCACGGTTGTCGCTCCCCCTCTTCGTGGAGGAACGACACAGGACCCTGCGCTGTTCTTTCGTCTGCTCGGCCCTCCCCAGGTTTGCTGCTGGTTCTTCCCGGGTTGGCTACCGACCCTTCCACCTCCGTGGAAGGGCGGTTCCCCCTGCCACATTCCCCACTTCCGCGGGGGAGCGGCACACCGCCGGCCGGCTCTCTCGGGGGCTGCACAGGTGTTCCTTCAGATGTTCCCCTTAGATGTTCCTGGTGCATGTTGTCTCTCTCCTCCTTTATAGTCCTCTTCCACCAATCCCAACTCGGCTGCCCACACGCCGAGTACACTGCTCTCCTCCAATCAGGAGCAAGATCAGCTCCTGCAGCTCAGTCAATCAAATTGGCGAGAGGCAGCTGGGTAGAAGTTGTTACTCCCTTCTCAGCGCCATATTGTGGGAGAGCAGATGCATAGAATAAGTCTTAATTCCAGTAACTTAGTCTAGTCCGAGTTGCTCCCCACACACGGTCAGCCTGCCACAGCCCCGCACAGGTGCCGGCAGCCGAGCCTGTCCTCAGTCCCCGGGCACAGCGACAGGGCACTCCGGGCAAGGACCAGAGGGGACTCCGTCTGTCCCTTGCTGCCAAGGCTGCGCCCGACCTTCTGGTCAGCGAGGGTCTCACCCACCCCCACCCCCCGCCTCTCCATTGCCGGCCAACTGACCGCTCCATGGGGGCAGTCTTCGGGAAGGTTTTGTTGTCCCCCGTGGCTCCTTATACCAGATCCCAGCCCCTCCCTACGTGGCTCTGCCTCTCCCAGGCTGAGGGCAGTGGGGCCGGAGCGTGCAGGGCCTGCCCTCGCCACCAGGTGGGCCGCTAGATCGCCGTTCTCTGGGGTGTCCTGGGCACCAAAGCTTTGCAGGGCAGAGTCTGGACGTGGAAGCCACGCCCACAGTTTATTTCCTCCTGCTTCCAAGAGTGTCACCACGTTTGGGAGGCTGACCCTTGACGGCATGAGGACGGTCATGGCCAGCCTCATAAGCAGGGATCCCAGGCAGTCCAGGTCTTAAGGCCACCGGGCGCAGGGTCCCAGCTCTGGGGAGGGGTGTCGAAGTGCCTCCAGGGCCCCAGGACAGCCAGTCCCCGCCCTGTGGACTTGGATGGGGTGGGCCTGGGGCCTGGCCGTGGGCCCCGTCTGCCAGGTGATTGTCCTCTCGTCCAGCTCGGGGATATGTAGGCGGGCGCAGGCCGTGTCTGAGGCACACTCATGACCTCCGGGCTCCCCTGGCCTCAGAACCCCCTGGGCCTCGCACCCCACACTCCAGGGACCCAGCATCCGAACCCTACGGCTTCCTGGGACAGCCTCTTTTTCCCTGGGAGGATGCCAGGCCTGGAGCCCCTCGCTGCGCATGCTGGGAGCACCTGTGCTGGCCTGGGTTTCGCCTGTTTCGCTGCAGGGTGGTTGCATTTGGGCTCCTCCCCTTGAGTCCCCCCAGCCCCTCCCCCACCAGGCTTCCCACGTTGAGTTCCGGTCCAAGGGCGGCCATCACAAGCGTCCCCTGCCCCTGCTCCCCCCTCGGCAGCAGCATCCTGTGGAGGCGTCCCGGGGCCCAGCACCCGGCGCGGTCCCCCTTGGCGCCCATCCCCGCCCACCTGCTGCAGCCCCTGCAGGCCGCCCCCTCAGGGTGTTCTCTGGACTTCTCGGCAGACTCTCCTGTTTTTGGCTCTTGGGTGGCTGACCCACGTCCATGCTCATTCAACTCCCGGCCATCCCTGCCCACTCGCCTCAGCCTCCGGATACCTGCCCCGCCCTGCTCCACCTCTTCTTTCTCCAGCCATCACGCCCACTGCTGCGGTTTGCTCCCTGCGGGGACGGCAGGGTCCTTGGCTGCCCGCGCACTGACCCACCCCGAGGGCCAGGACAGAGCCACGGAGCGGCTGAGCTGACTCCCTGCTCCAGCCGCCCAGACCCCAGCCCTGGTGCAAGGCCCCTCTCCCACTGCTGGAAACCGGTGTTACCGAGTTCCTTATTAATAACTCGAGATATTAATAAGCCACGTGCTCTTGCCATGTATTCAGAGAATTCTGAGTACCGGCGCAAATAAACCAGGCAACATGACAAGTTTTTAAGCACTTTATTCAGTGAGAGAAATGCACAGGAGAGTGACGCTCTATCTAAAAGAGAGGGAAATCAGGGTCCGTACCGAGCACCAGGAGCCAGCCACGTGGAGGAGCATGCAGGCCGGGCAGCATGGAGTGGCTGGCCCCAAGGCCACGCGCCCCAAGCCCACACGCCCCAAGCCCACATGCCCCAAGCCCACATGCCCTGAGCCCACACGCCCCAAGCCCACGCGCCCCAAGCCCGCGCACCCTGAGTGCAGCAAGGGGGTCAAGGGCAGGGAGGAAAGAGAAGGGCAAAGGGAAAAAGGCAGAAGGGCCAGGGCCACGGTGCCCCAGGCCTTTACTCCACTTCCACAGGGGCGTGGTTAATTAGCCTGATCGGCAGGTGGGCACCCAGGTGTGGTCAGGAGGAGCATGAGGTCACACAGGGGCGTGGTGAAGGCGAGGTCTTCCCGCTCACAGAATTAATCAATTTTATCCTGTATGCCTGCCTGCATCCACCGGGGCCTGTGCTTTTCCTGCCCAGACCCCCTCAGCCTGAGAACGTCCCTAGGGCGCCGGCCTCCGAGCGCCCGCGGCCCCGCAGTTGCTGTGCTGTTCTTGGGATTAAACCAGGTCCTCAGGTGCAGCCCACGCCGGTGGGGGGGGGGGGGTCTGTCTGCAGACCTGGGGCCAGACACATGGCGGGTGACGCCCTGGTGAGGTGCGGGTCAGACGGGTGGAGAGCCCTGATGAGATGCCTGCCAGATGGATGGACAGCCCTGGTGGACACTGGTGAGCTGGACAGAGGGACAGGTGAGTGTTTATCTCCTTCTGGGACAGGCAGTCACCTGAGACACCAGCCCTGGGACCCTCCCCGGCTCCCTGAGTGGTCGACCACACTGCTGCCCCGGTGCAGCCGCCCTCGCCAGCTTCCCTGGAGGCTGCGCTTCTTCAGGGTCACGGGTGTCACGGTGTCACCGGCTCCTTGCTGGAACATTCCTTGCATTCTTCCCCAGGAGGAAGGAGGAGGGGCCCTGGGCCTGAGTTCCTCCCCCAGAGCTCCAGGGCCAGGAAACTCCCCCACCTCCCCCAGTCTCAGCAGCACCCCCAGCTCGCCTGCAGGGCCGGCCCTGGGGGGGCTCAGGTGGGCCAGGCAGCGATGGGGCTCATGCAGCCTGGATGCCATCGGGCGCTGCCTGCCCAGGGGCCCCAAGGACTCCCGGACACCTGAGGCAGGGTGGGGGGTAGCAGCCATCTGAAGGAGGGGAGAGGGAGAGACGGGGGGCCCACTCCTGGTGCTGCTCTGGTTCCTGCAGGGCCCATGCCTCAGGCCCTGGGTGGGCTGTGGGCAGGCTCTGTCTTAGACTGGGTCAGAGCAGGATTAGGGAAGGCTGCAGCCACAGGAAGGCAGGTGCTGGCAACACGTGCTTCCCCGGGCCACCCACACTCCCCTTCTTACTGTGTGTGCCCTGGACCGCCTTGGCTGAGCACCCAGGGGCGGGGGCACTGATCCTGTACTTCCAAGGTCAAGTATCTCCCAGTGTGGAGGTGAACGGTAACCCTGGGTTCTTTTTTTTCTTTTCTTTTCTTTCTTTTTTTTTTTTTTTTAATTTATTTGACAGAGTTAGACAGTGGGAGAGAGAGACAGAGAGAAAGGTCTTCCTTCCATTGGTTCACCACCCAAATGGCCGCCACGGCTAGAGCTATGCTGATCCGAAGCCAGGAGCCAGGTACTTCCTCCTGGTCTCCCATGTGGGTGCAGGTGCCCAAGCACTTGGGCCATCCTCCACTGCCCTCCTGGGCCACAGCAGAGAGCTGGCCTGGAAGAGGAGCAGCTGGGACTAGAACCTGGTGCCCATATGGGATTCCAGTGCCGCAGGCAGAGGATTAGCCAAGTGAGCCACAGCACTGGCCCAACCCTGTGTTCTTATCCTGACTCTACTTCAAATACCACCTTCTTCCTGTGGGCCATGGTCTCTGTGGACTGTGGTCTCTGTGTGCTGTGGTCTCTGTGGGCTGTGGTCTCTGTGGACTGTGGTCTCTGTGGGCTGTGGTCCCTGTGGACTGTGGTCTCCCTGTAGTCTGTGGTCCCTGTGGACTGTGGTCTCCCTGTGGATTGTGGTTTCTGTGGACTGTGGTCCCTGTGGGCCGTGATCTCTGTGGACTGTGTTTTATGTGTGTTGTGGTTTCTGTGGACTGTGGTCTCTGTGGGCTGTGGTCTCCCTGTGGACTGTGGTCCCTGTGGGCCATGGTCTCTGTGAGCTGTGATCTCTGTGGGCTGTGGTCTCTGTGCACTATGGTCTCTGTGTGCTATGGTCTTTGTGGACTGTGGTCTCTATGGGCTGTGGTCTCTGTGGACTGTGGTCTCTGTGGGCTGTGGTCCCTGTGGACTGTGGTCTCCCTGTAGTCTGTGGTCCCTGTGGACTGTGGTCTGCCTATATTCTGTGATCTCTGTGGACCATGGTCTCTGTGGGCTGTGTCTCTGTGGACTGTGGTCTCCCTATGGGCTGTGGGCCTCCTTATGGATGTGGTCCCTCTGGGTTACTCGGTGGTCCCTCATCTGCCCTCCCAGGGGACTCAAAGGACCTCAGTCCCCCAGAGTCCTTGTCCTGAGCTCCTCTGAGTCGGCCTTGGCCTCAGCTTCCAACTCCCAAGTCCTCCACAGCCAGCGCTGCTGTGGGCACACGGTGATGTTAGACTAGGAAAGCCCTCGTCCAACCCAGGGCGTGACCAGCCTGGCCCGGGGCTCTGGGCCTGCTCTGTCTTAGACTGGGTCAGAGCTAGGATTAGGTAAGGCTGCAGCCATCCCTGTGTGCCCCGGGGCCAGGGCCACGGCAGCCTGGGGTGCGGGTGCGGCGGGAGCTGTGCTGGTGCTGAAAGGGGCTGTGTCCTGCGGGGCCTGAGCCCAGGGCGGGCACACAAGGGGCTTTGTTCTGCGGTCCCGGGGCACCCTGGGTCAGCAGTGGCCCCCGGGCTGTCTGGCCGGCTGTCGATTTGGGACAAGGGGCTCCTCCGGCTCCCTGGCCCAGCCCAGCCCAGCCCTGGATCCCGGCCCTGGGGGAGCCTGCCCGGTCCTGGGGGAGCCTGCCCAATGCCCATGCTGTTCAGAACCCAGCAGCCGGCCAGGGACTGAGGTGCTGGAGGCCATGAGCCCACAGGAAGACACGGCGTGGACACCCTTGGAGGCTTTCACCGATGTGGGGCAGCTCAGGGCTCCGCTTCTCCCTCCTGTGCCCCGTCACTCCCGGCCATCAGTGGTTTCTTGTTCTTCTCAAGGCTCACGGCATGAGCTCCTGGGCCCCACCTCCAGGTCGCAGCTTGGCCCAGGAGGCCAGGCCCCATCAGGTTGCCTCAGAGGCTGCAGCTGGGCGCGGGAAGTGGGGGAAATCCTGCATTGGTGAACGACAGAGCCCCTGACGGGAGGAAGCAAGGTGACCACAGCAGGGCCAGGACTTGGGGAGAGAGTCGCCACCTCCTCATCGCCACGAGCCGGGTGCAGTCGGGCAAATCAGCTCGCGGCTCCACATCCTGAAGCCCTCGCGTGCTCGTGAGCTGCCTGTGTCTGCCCCGAGAACCGTCCAGGACCGCCCAAAGCCGCCGCCGTCCCTGGGAGAGCTTGCTTCCCTGAGCACCCATTGTTGGAAATAATTTCAGGCTCAAAGACACACTGCAAAGACGGCCTCGTGTGGCCGGACACCCAGCCTCCCTGCAGGACGTCTGTGTGGCCAGGAAGTCGGGGCCGGGACATTGCGGCCCCCGCTCGTGTGTCCTCGCCCTCTGCTGGCCGCTCCTCCCCCGGCCACTCCTCCCCCACTGGCCTTGCAGCCCGAGGGACACAGCACAGGTCTGTGGGGATGTCCATATTCGTCCTCATGATCAGACTGGAGGCATGGATTTTGGAGAGAGAGCCCCAGAGCCGGGGGGCCCCTCTCACCATCATAGGGCACCGACGTGCCGGGCTGCCTCCTGGCCCAGCCACCCTGAGCCTCCATCACTCACAGGAGGCGCCAAGGTCACTCAGGCCACGGGGCGGTGGGAGGCTGCACTCGGAGACACGGGGTCTCCTTCACCGTGTGTGTCGGGCTGACTCCACGCTCGGGTCTGGGCTCCCGGAGGGCCGGGGCGGTGCCGACCGCCTGAGCTGATCCACCGCGTCTTAGCTGGCACCAGTGGCATCAGCGAGTGCTCACAGCCCGTCCTCACCTCCGAGCGGCCGGAGCCGCGCTCCTTTGTGCTATCTGCCTTGTGAAACAGCTCCATCGCCTCCCGCCGCTCGCGCCATGCGGCTTTTCGCGGCCGGACATGCAGCCAGGACGCAGCAGCCCTGTCCCCCTGAGCCCCTCCCTCCCTCCCGTAGTCCTCCCGCCCGGCCCGCGGATCTCCTCCCTGCACCGCTGTCTTCTGCAGAAGCGGTGGTGTCTGCCTGTGACTTCTTCCTCCTGCAGTCGGCTCCCGGACGCCACGGTGCAGGGCGTCACAGGCCATTCTGCGGTCACTGCCGGCTGGAGGACTCTGGGCCGTTTCCAGTTTCTTGCGGCCACCACTAGGCTGCCGGTGCTTCCCACACAGTCTCTACATGTACTGGCTTTGCCATGTGCACAGGTCTCTGTGTGCACAGGCCTCTGGGTGCACTGGCTGCCATGTGCACAGGTCTTTGTGTGCACAGGCCTCTGGGTGCACTGGCTGCCATGTGTGCACAGGCCTCTGTGGGCACAGGTCTCTGTGGGCACAGGCCTCTGGGTGCACAGGTCTCTGTGGGCACAGGCCTCTGGGTGCACAGGCCTCTGGGTGCACTGGCTGCCATGTGCACAGGTCTCTGTGGGCACAGGCCTCTCTCTGGGTGCACTGGCTGCTGTGTGTACAGGTCTCTGTGGGCACGGGCCTCTGGGTGCACTGGCTGCCATGTGTGCAAAGGCCTCTGGGTGCACAGGCCTCTGGGTGCACTGGCTGCCTTGTGCACAGGTCTCTGTGTGCACAGGCCTCTGGGTACACTGGCTGCTGTGTGCACAGGTCTCTGTGTGCACAGGCCTCTGGGTGCACAGGTCTCTGTGTGCACAGGCCTCTGAGTGTGCTGGCTGCCATGTGTGTGAGCCCGGGCTTCTCTCTGGGCCCACGTGGGAGGGACTCAGAGTGGATTCTCTCACAGTCCTGGAGGCAGGAGTCCACCACCATAGGAGGGACAGGGCCAGGTCCTTCTGAGGCGGCTCCTCCTCTGCCCTCATGTGGCCGTACCCAGGTGCGTGTCTGTGCCCCTGTCTCATCTTCCTGTGAGCACACAGCCAGACTGGGTCAGGGCCCCCCGACAGCCCCAGCTTACCTCTGATCCCCATCTCCACGTGCGGTCACATCATGGCATCCCAGGGACAAGGACAGCCCAGCACAGCCCCGTCCCTCTGCGGCCTCCCTGCAGGTCTGCTGTTGCCTCAGTGACCCTCGGCGTGGCTTCTGATGTCTCCTCTGCTCACCCCTGCCGGCCAGGGCCCTGCTCGGCCGAGGACCTGTCTGTCTGTCGCAGCTCTCCCTGCCTCGCTTCTGCCGGCCCCAGGGCCTTCCCTCTGAGCCCCTGGGTTTAGCTGCGGCATTTCTGGGTGTTTCCGCCCCTCAGCCATGGGTGCTGCAGGACCCAAGTGTCCCCACCCTTCCCTTGGTCCCCCTGTGCCTGGGGGCCTTGTGGGGGCCACAGGGTGGTGGTCTGGATGCCCTCCCAGCTGTCTGGGGTTCTCCTGCCTGCCCAGTGAACATGTGGGTTCCTAGGGGGAGTGTGCATGGCCCTGGCCCTCGGCCTCAGCCGCCAGCCCCCTGCAGGGCCCTGGCTGCCTGCTGACGGCCTTGGCTGACTCTTGCTGCCAGCGCACATGTGGCTCGCTGGCTGCTGCCCAGGCTCTGGCCCCAGGAGGGCTCAGAGTCAGCGGTTGTCCGTCTGTAGCCATTTCGTGGGCAGGTGGGAGTGGCGCTCAGCCCGGGGGCCCAACAGGGACGGCGCCCACTGCGTTGAGTGCCGGGCTCTGCTGGGTTTGCCAGCTTGGCCCTCACGCAGAGGGCATAATCGCCCAGCACCGAGGCTTTGCTGGGTTAGCCTTGTGCAGTGTGGACCCCAAGGAGGGGTTTGTAGCTGACGTCTTCCCGAGTGCCAGAGTAGCCAAGCCGGCACCGCGACCTCAGCCCTGGGCAGTGCCAGGCCGATTGCCAAGCGACTTCCTGAACAGCAGGGTGGAAGCAGTTTGCAAAGCACCCCCACGGCCAGGCCCGGCAAGAGGCCGGCTGCTCCCGTGGCCTTGGCTGTATGCAGACGTGTTTCCTGCCCCGGTGGACGCTTGTCTGCCTGGGCCCAAGGGGACCCCATTCTGACCAAGCCAGAGGGCCCAGGGTCCACCCAGACCCCACGTGTCGGCATGCACTGTTGGAGGGTGCTGGGTGTGGCAGGGGCCGAGGTCCTGTGGGGGCCACGGCTGCCGGGCACTGCGAGAGGCACCCTGCTCACCCTGCCCTTCCTCCCTGGACGCCTGGGCTCGGGCGCCAGCCTGCCCTGAGGGTCCCAGATCTTTGGTTGTGTGTGAGGCAGGGAGCAGAGAGGGAAGCCTGCTGGCCGCTCCCACCCTCCAGAGGGCCGGGGCTCCCCGTGAGGGTGCCTGACTGCCCGAGCTCCCAGGTAGCCCTAGGTGTGGGGAGGGGCCCTCATCAGATGAGCTCCCAGTGAGATGTGCGCACACTCATCCAGGTTCCTGCAGACACAGGGGACCTTGGAGATTTGGGGGGCGGCCCCGCTGTGCCCCCCAACAAGAGAAGCAAGAGGTGTCCTGGCCCTGTCTGCCCCTTCGAGCCGCGTAGACCTGGGCAGCCCCCAAGGCACACTGGGTCTGTTACCCGGGACACAGCAGCAGGGAGGGCACGGAGCCCTCGAGGGTCTCACTGGGCTGCCCCTAGCCTGGGGGCGGGATGTTCCCACGCGAGGACTGGTAGAAAAGGGCCAGGCTGGAGCGGCTGGGGTGTGACCGGAGGCAGAGGAGAGGCAGGAGTGAGAAGCCCACAGCCCAGCCCGGGGAGGAAGGCGTCCTGTTCCCCAGGGCAGCAAGCTGGTGCCTCCAGCCAATTCCCTGCCACCACCCAGCCCAATGCTTGGGGCCTAAATGACCCTGGCCGGGGCTGGCTGTAGTCAGGGGGCAGGTGTCCACACCATTTGGGCTGCACTGGGCCTGCGGGCCCTGCCCCCCGGGACAGTGCTGACCGCAGCGATCACCACCGGCTCAGTGTTCAGGGGTCCGGGACCCTTTCCTCCCTCCTCCCTGCGGTGTTAGGGATGGGGCTGACTTGGGAGGGGCTTCCCTCTGGGGCTCTGGGGTTTCCAGCCCCAGGGCTGCCCCTTGCCCATCTGCCCAGTGACTCCCACAACGTGGACCAGAGTCGGCTGGTGCCAGTGCTGGGAGGGGCCTGGTCCCCATGTGCAGAGTCGGGGCTGGTGGCTGGGACCTGCTTCGTCTGCCTCAGGGCACAGCTGCTGGCCGGGGCTGGGGACCAGACGTGAGCAGGTGGAACAGGGCAGGGCTCAGTCTCTTGGACTCGGGACGTTGGCGATGGAAGCAGCCGGGCCTCGGAGGATCAGAAGCCTCGGGAAGCAGCCCAGGTTGCTGGTGTCTGCCCAGGGTTAGCGCTGATGGCCGTGACGGCTGCCTCTGGGCACGGAGACTGCGTCGCAGGAGCCGAAGACTGGGAGAGCCCTGCTGGGGGCCACCCAATCCTCTGCCCATCACAGGCCCAAGGCACCCTGCGTCACCAGGGGGACGTGAGGGGCAGAGTGAGGTGGGGGAAGGGGCTTGCAGCCAGGCTCTGAGCAGACAGCCGTGGGTCCCCAGGGAGCCCCAGCACACGTGTGTGTGGTCCTTCCCAGCATCTCCTGGTCAGGAGAGAGGCCTGGGCGGTGACACGCGGCCTTCCGCAGAGCCCCAGGTTCACAGGCGTGTCCCTGGCCGCTTCGGAGCTGGCACCAGGGGCCACGGCTCTGACAGGCAGGAAACCCCAAGGCCAGCAGGGCCACCTCTCACCACGGCCTGCACCTCGTCTTCCCTGGGGTCCCCACACCTAGGCCGTCTCACCCCTGCCCACTGCCCAGCACTGCCTACCCACAGCCTGGGGGCCGTAGGGCCTCAATCTCCCTGGGATGAGGCTGGTCTGACCCCAGCTCCACATGTCTGTGAGCAAGGTCCAAGCACAGGACAGGAGAGATGGCCCCAGGCCCAGCAGGGCCATCCCAGGGGCTCCCTCTGTGGCCTTGGCATGGGCAGGGGGCTGAGTGGAGGGGCCTGCACCAGCTGGCCGCAGCAGCCACGGTGGATGCCCAAGTTCAGTGAGTGGACGCACATAGGGATGCTGAGGCCAAGGGTGTGTGGGCAGCAGGCGGTGGACACCACCCAGAGCACAGGGGCCCACAGCTGACCCTGTCCCTGGGGCCCACAGGACAGAGCAGTGAGCTGGGGCCTGGGATGCCGAGTGCCACGGCCACCTGAGGCTGACAATGGGGGTGGGAGGGGCTGGGCAGGGGCGTGGCCTACAGGGGCTGGCCCAGAGAACATCGCTGTGGGAGTTGCAGGGGCCCTGTGGTAGGGGTTGGGTCCCAGGGGGTCTCCAGCCTTGCCTCTCACCTGAGCGTCAGCTCAGAGCCGCTTGCCTGCTGATTGCTCAGTTCCTACCCAGGCCAGAGAGGCAGGGCGGCGACGCCCAGGGGAGCCGCCTGCAGGGTGTCCGGCAGCAGGTGACAAGACAGGCCTCTGGGAGCCTTGATAGGGAAGTCTCCACACTGCCCCATACAATTAAAATCAGAAAACATACAGGGATCGCAAGGAGACGGGCTGTGACTTCATTTCCCGTTAAAATTGCTTTAAATTCTACTTTTTCACAGCACTTTCAGGTTCACAGAAAAGTTGAGCTGTAAAGTGCAGGGGTGAGGCTGGGTTTCCCTGCTGCAGCCTCCAGCAGGGGTGAGGCTGGGTTTGTCTGCTTCAGCCTCCAGCAGGGGTGAGGCTGGGTTTCCCTGCTGCAGCCTCCAGCAGGGGTGAAGCTGAGTTTTTCTGCTCCAGCCTTCAGCAGGGGTGAGGCTGGGTTTTTCTGCTCCAGCCTTCAGCAGGGGTGAGGCTGGGCTTCCACTGCTGCAGTGTCCAGCAGGGGTGAGGCTGCCTGATACAGTCCAGGGGCCGATATTCACACATTATTGGCTCACAGCCACACCCCTGGGTCAGGTTGGGCTGTTCTGACAGGTGCGCAAGGGTGAGGCTTCCTTTCTCAGTTTAGATGCCAGACCGCGACCTGGGCTTGTACGCAGCCATCAGGATTTGCTCCGTGTCTCTTCGGAAGCTGTGGGCGAGCGAGCGGACGTTTGGACGAGGGCAGCTGTATGATTGTGCACCTGTGCACGGAGCGGGAGCTCTGTCACCCGGAGCTCTTTCCTCCTGGTAAGCTCTCAGCAGACGGCCGGCCGGGTGCAGGGCCACGTCGCAGGGGCCTGGCCTGGCTTTCCTGGTGGAGCTCACCCGGAAGCAGATGAGGCCGATCGTCCGTTGGGCACACACCCATGGCCGCTTGTCCACTCATCTTTTCGTCTTTCCACTGTGGTTCTCGCGTCCTCTCTTCCTTCCAGAAAGTGCAGGTTTTCCCAAAACAAACCGAAGTCAAGGTCAGATCGCAGACCCTCCCCCACTCCGGCTTTGCCACCTGTGGTTGGTTCCCAGGTGACAGGGAGATGCAGAGGGAAGAGGAGGTGGAAGCCAGCGAGCTGGCGGGACCTGGCGGGACCTGGCGGGACCTGGTGCCCAGCCGACCCGAGAAACAGGTTTGCGTCTCCAAACCAGGCTCTTTGTGCTTGCGTTTACACCGCGTTATAAAACACGCAGACTAAGAAGGTCCCAGGCTATTCCCGCTCAGGAAACCCGCAGCCCCAGACCCTCACGCAGCCTCCAGGAAGTGGGACTCTGGGTGCGGGAGAGTGGGGATGGGCTGCCCCCTCTCCCTGGCACGGGACCTGGGTCAGGGAACTCCACCCCCGCCCCCAGCAGCCTGACCAGAGCCCACGCCCAGGGGCCAGGACTCGTGGAGCAGCTGAGGCAGTCAGGACCTGGTGACATAGGACAGAGGGCCCAGAGGCGCCCCATGCGGGACAGCACTTTCCATGGCAGCCCTTGGAGCTGTGGGCGAGCAGCAGCGTCCCTGTCTGCGTGTGGCTGCATTTGAGGGTAGGGGGCGTACAGAACCAACCGCCCCCGCCCCCCACCCCCACGCGCCTGATGCCTAGAGCAAGGCTGGGCAGGACTGCGTCCCAGAGCCTGCAGTGTGGCCCCCGAGTGCCTCTTCTCAACCAGTGAACCTGAGACTTTGGGAGAGTGACCAAATCCAGGGCTGGGCAGAAAATCAAGTCCTGCAACACTGTCTACACCGGCCAGCACAGGTGGCCTGCACCAGGCCTGGTATCCTGTGAAAGAACCCACCCCCTGCCTGAAGGGCCCTGCTGGCCAGAGCTGGCCTAAGCTGAGCTGGGCTGGGCTGAGCTGGGCTGGGCTGGGCTGGGCTGGGCAGAGCTGGGCAGAGCTGGACTGGGCTGGGCTGTGCTGTGCTGGGCAGAGCTGGGCTGGGCTGGGCTGGACTGGGCTGGGCTGGGCAGAGCTGGGCAGGGCAGGGCTGGGCAGGGCTGGGCAGAGCAAGGACAGCAGTGCTGTGAAACACCACCTGTCTGCTGCACGGAGGAGGCGTGCAGTGCTTTTACAGCCCCTGTTCCTGCTGGGGGCACTGGGCACCAAGTCTGGGCTCTGTCCAGGCCCCCACACCACCAGGCCTCTCACAGGAGGACATGGGAGCCAGAGGCTTCCCACTGGGTGGATGCAGTTGGGGTGAGGGTACCGGGGGCCAGGGCTCCCCGGCCTTCCAGAAAATGACAGACTGGGCCCTGCTCACCAGCGGCTCCCCCAGCAGGCAAGGGGTGGGGGCCGAGAGCGCCTCACCCAGCAGGAGCTGGTGACAACCCCCAAACAAGGCACGGAGTGTCATGTGGCTCCAGATGAAATACAGGGGCCTGGCCCTGACCCTGACCCTGCTCACTCAGCTGTGGGGTGCCTGTGGGGGCGCTTGATTCCCCAGGGCAGCCGTGGGGAAGGCGAGGTGGGGGTGCGTGGACAGAGCCCTGGAACAGATCGGTGCTTCTCTCATAGGGAGGGTTCTCGTCCTCACGCACGGGGCCCGTTACCACCAGGACAGGCCGTGGCGAGGCCGCCGCCCTGAGCCCCGCCTTCCACACGCACCCACTTGCACTAAGACCAGCCCTGCCACGGGAGCCACGCCTCAGGGGCCACAGAGCACAGACCAAGACGGGCCCTGCCATGCCGGTCACGCCTCGGGAAGTGCAGGCGTGCAGAGGAAACTGCCAGGCAGCCCAGGGGAGCAGCAGCCACCAAATCCACGACGGGGGCACTGGACAGCGCAGCAGCCCGGCCGTTCGGCGAGTGAGTGCCAGCACGTGGGAGGAATGACAGGGACGTGGCTGAGCGGCGAGAGACACTTCTCAGGATTCCGACTCACAGAAACAACTGCAAAGCCATTTTCAAACAGGACGCAGGCAGACTGAGCGTGTACGGAGCAACTGTGATGACTAACTTGTGGGTGCATTGTGGACAAGTTTTAGCGGCCAGCGCTGTGGCGTAGCGGGTAAAGACACCGCCTGCGACGCCGGCATCCCATATGAGTGCCAGTTCAATTCCAGCTGCTCCAATTCCAACCCAGCTCCCTGCTGATGGCCTGGGAAAGCAGCGGAAGACGGTCCAGGTGCTTGGGGCCCTGCACCTGCATGGAGACCGGGATGAAGCTCCTGGCTCCTGGCTTCAGCCTGGTGCAGCCCCGGCCTGTGGGGCCATTTGGGGAGTGGACCAGAGTGGAAAATCTCTCTCTCTTTCTGTAACTCTGCTCTCAAACAAATACTTCGGAAATCGGGGCGGGTTGTCAGTCGGAGGGACACATCCGGTTCCGGTGTAGACGTGGCAGTGTCCTGAGGCATCCAGCTCGGGCCACAGCGTCCTGAGCCCGAGATGCAGCCAGCACCCCTCCCGCCCAGCGCCCACAGGACGCAGCCCACCCGCTGCAGGGCAGAACCGGCTGGCTCGAGGCCCATTTTCTCCCCAGCGTCAGCGCCTTGCGTCGCTCACCAAGTGTGCCTCCCGTCTGCTTCCACACCATCGGCATTTGGAGGTGGTGACGGTGATACCGTGTTCGGTGTGGACGTCCTTCAGAGGACACGGGACTGGGGGGTACTGGCCACACACACGCTTGAGTTCAGCTTCCCGATGGAAGTCAGGCAGTTACGTCACAGCAGACCAAAGGCCACCCAATGAAAGAAAGCGGGCAAATGTGCTCCACTCTGGTGTTCGTGCGACCCCATCTGGGCTCTGAACCGTCTTTCCTGACCTTGAGCTTGAGAGAAGCTGCAGGAGAGGCCATGGGCCCGGGGTGGGGGCGGCTCTGGCCGGCACGGGCCCCGCCTCCTGTGCTGCAGAGCCCCGTGCCCAGGCCCCCTCCAGGGGGCCCGGGACATCTTCAGGACAGCTACCCTGGAGAGGCTTGTGCCAGGGCCAGGGCAGAACAGCTAGCAGGGCCAGGCCACGCAGCTTGGGACCTTCTGCTGGTAGCGACGTAGGCCCAGGCCCTGGTTGGGCCTCAACATTCTCATCCGTGAAGTGGGTGTCCTGGGGACCCAGGGCCTCCCTCCTGGCGGTGGCTCTGAGAATGCATGGGAGTGCGGCCGGCATGAGCACCCGCTTGGACGGCACCTGTGGGCGCATGAATCTGACAACCTGACTCCTCGGCACCGCTAGGGCTCCAGCTGCTGGGGACAGAATGCCCAGTTGCTGGCAGGCCGAGCCTGGCCCTGCAGGGCCCCACACCCCCATCTCCAGCCTCTGCTGCCCTGTGCAGTGGGGGATGGGCATCCCAGCCTTCCCAGGGAGAACGCCCCGTGGTCGGCATTCCCTGGTCGGCGTCCCGAGCCTCAGGGTGTGCAGTCAGCACACTTCAGCACCAGCAGCCACGTGCTCAGGCAGACAGTGGGGACAGGCCGGAAGCTTGCTTCCAGCCTCGGTACAGAGCGCGGAGTGAGCTGAGCCGCCGGGTCTGCTGTGGCCTCTCTAGGCAGGGCTCCCACCGCAGCCCGAGCGCGCCAGGAAGCCCTTACATAACTGCTGGTGGCGAGAGGCTGGTGGCGAGGGGGGCTGAGCCTGTGCCCAGGCGGGCCTCGGAGCAGCCAGGACTCAGCCGTCACCATGGCCTGGAGGGAACGGGAGCAGGGCCACTGCCCCAGGAGCCCCCAGCTCCACTCTGCTCCTGTCAGCATCACCAAAGGGAGTGCTTCCTAACTTTAACACTGAGTGTGTACCCACACATGCACACGCACCACACACGTGTGCATGCGCTCCCATATACACATAGCAGGTATATGTGCAGTCTCGCCACAGTGCACATGTCACACACATGCGTATTCAAGGCACACATCACACACTTATACATTTGCATGTGCATGTGCTAACACATATACATAACATACCAATGTGCATACATGCATCACGTGCACATGTCACACACGTGAACGCACACATCACAATGTGCACATGTTTTGTGCTCTTATGTACACAGAACCTGTGTGTGTGTGGTGTTCATCATGTGTGCACACACCACACACATGACTGCACACACAATAATGTGTGTGTGCATACTTTCACACACATACCATGCGCACACGGACACACATGTAGATGTACTACACACATGTTCAGATGCACACATCTCATATACATGGCAAATGTGTGTGCATTCCTGTACACACACCTTGTATGTATGCACACAAGTCACACATGCACACACATTTACACAACACTGCTTACATATTAGTGCTCTTCAAAGAGTTATGAAATACCTGCATGGGTTTCAAAATTTTTGGCACCAAAATCTTGTTTCCCATGAGTGTGTTTACATCCAGAGGAGAGTGACCGCTGGACCCAGCTTGCCCGGGTCCTGCCTGGTCCTGGCACTGACAACCGGGGCGTTCACACTGACTGGCAGGCTCGGTGTCTCCTTGCCCCACACACAAGCTGCGTTCCTCCCCTGAGCGCTGCCTGCTCCACGGGCAACGGTGCCCACAAGAACTTGCCCAGGAAGGGGCAGGACGAGACCTGGCAGAGGCGGGCAAGTGGCCTCCAGATGCCAGGGGCTCAGCGGGGACCCAGGTACGGGGGCGCCCAGAGGGGCTCTGGAAGCAGAGAAGCCCTGAGCCAGCCCTGTGCATGACAAGGGAAGATCTCACGTTCCAAACCAGAGAGAACTCAGCAGGCGGCTCTGAGCGAGCTTTCCCGGCACTCACTGGGCTGTGCGCACTGAAGCCTCCTGCCTTCAGGTGCTAGGCTCCTGCAGAGGCTCAGCCTGCACACCTGTGGACCGGCACACCTGCAGCACAGCCTGGGTACCAGAGCGGGGAGTCCCTGCACTTGGGGAGCATCCAACCTTGTGTGGCCTTGATGGGCCAGCCTCAGCCCTGCACCTGCCCCCACTGATGCCGGGGTTAACCTGAGCCCACACTTTCGGGAGGAAGAGGGGCCCAGGTACTGTATGCATGGCGCACCCTTCCTGCAGGGGTCAGAGGGCGCCTCTGCCCCCACCCCCAGCCCAGGACTACATCCTTCCTCCCACAGGGTCCGCCCAGGGCCCAGCCCTGGAAAGTCTGACCAGCCTGGGGGCCGCCTGAACTCCACTTTCCCTCCATTGATGGGGACACTTCCTGCTGCCCACTGGCTGCTCGCCCTGGGTGGAGGCCAGCCGGGTGGTCCGGGGCAGCCCCTCAACGTCAGCCAGCCCATGGCCAGCAGCCTGCATGGAGCCGGGTCAAGGCCAGCGCCACCTTCTCTCCAGCTCTGGGAAACTGGGTGGGCCTCGTGGGCTGAGAGTGGCAGGCGCGGCAAAGCAGAGGGGCTGCTGGCGGGTGCGACAGGGAAGAAAGCTCCAGGGGGCCCGCGGGGCGGAAGCCGCTGCCCTGCTCCTGCCTCTCACGGCCCCTGGTGCTGAGTCCAGAGGCCTCTACCCAGACCCTGCCCTTGGCCCCTGGCCTCTCGTCTGGGGCTGCTTCTGCCACCTCCACAAACACACAGGGCCTCCCTCAGACAGCTGGAGGAGCTGCTGGGGCGGGCCCTGGACTGCTGCCTGTCCGGGTGCCCACAGCCCGACCTCTGCAGCCCAGCGGGGACAGTGGCGGCCTGGCCTCCCAGGTCCCCGACAGCTCCTGTCCCTGCACTGGGCCTTGCTTCTCCCTTGCCACACAGGTACACAGTGCACACCTCTGCAGAGGCCCACGCGGCTTGTGTCCCTGCAAATCCCCAAGTTCGGGTCCTCACCCCAGGGCCTGTGAGCAAGGCCGTGTTGGCAGGTGGGGCCCAGTGACTGTGAGGCCGTCCGCACAGGCGCCAGTCCAGCACGGCTGTGGCATAAACGGGAGGTTAGGACGAAGACATGGATGGGGTGGAACTGGAGCGATGCTTTCAGGAGCAGTGAATCTCCAAGATCACCAGCGAACTCCAACATTGGAGCAACCCTGGGACAGCTGGGGGTAGCCTGGGACAGCCTGGGACAGCAGGGGATAGGTGGAATAGCGGGGACAGCCTGGGACAGCCAGGGATAGCCTGGGACAGCCTGGGACAGCTTAGGACAGCCTGGGACAGCTTAGGACAGCCTGGGACAGCCAGGGACAGCCTGGGACAGCCTGGGACAGCAGGGGATAGGTGGAATAGCGGGGACAGCCTGGGACAGCCCGGGACAGCCTGGGACAGCTTAGGACAGCCTGGGACAGCTGGGGGTAGCCTGGGACAGCCAGGGACAGCCTGGGACAGCCTGGGACAGCCTGGGACAGCAGGGGATAGGTGGAATAGCGGGGACAGCCTGGGACAGCCCGGGACAGCCTGGGACAGCTTAGGACAGCCTGGGACAGCTTAGGACAGCCTGGGACAGCCAGGGACAGCCTGGGACAGCCTGGGACAGCAGGGGATAGGTGGAATAGCGGGGACAGCCTGGGACAGCCAGGGATAGCCTGGGACAGCCCAGGACAGCCTGGGACAGCTTAGGACAGCCTGGGACAGCCAGGGATAGCCTGGGACAGCCCAGGACAGCCTGGGACAGCTTAGGACAGCCTGGGACAGCCAGGGACAGCCTGGGACAGCCTGGGACAGCCTGGGACAGCCCGGGACAGCAGTGGCCAAATGGGTCAGTGAGGACAGGTGGAACAGCCTAGGACAGACGGTACAATAGGAGCAGCCTAAGGCAGCTTGGGACAGTGGAGACAGGCTGGGATAGCCTAGGACAGCCTGGGACAGCAGGGGCAGGTGGGACAGTGGGGGACAGCCTGGGACAGCGGGGACAGGTGGGAGAACGGGGGACAGCAGGGACAGCCTGGGACAGTGGGGACAGTGGGGACAGATGGGTCAGTGGGAAAGGTGGGACAGCAGGGACAGGCTCCCCACAGCTGGAACTCTAGCCCCCGGCCTCCACAACCACGAGACCAGGATTTTGTGTCCTTAAAGCCCCCAGCTTGCACTGCTTTATCCTGGTAGACCATCAAACCAACACGTGTGTGTCTGCACATGCGCAGACACACAGGGTCGTTGGCCTGGATCTTGAGGTCCGGCAGAGCTGGGTTCAGGGCCGCCAGCGCCGAGTGTGATCTGTCGGATTCTGAGCAGCCACGAGCCAGTTCTCAGCCTCCATTTCCCGACCTGGACGACGGGGCGCTGGCAGCTCCTTGGTGGCAGGGTCCTGCGGGGGTCAGCACCTTGTGGGAGCCTGCACACAGGACTGTGTGTTTCCCACACACCCTCGCGCCTCACAAGCGCCAGCTCCTTGGTGGCTAAGAACCCACTTCCAGACAACGCGTGGGGCGGACGGTGAAGTGGACAGGGCGGTGCGTGTTCCCAGCCGGGCGTCGCAGGAGAGAAAATGCACCTGTCAGGGACGCAGGTGAGGGGGTGTGGGGGGCGACCTCAGCCCTTGATGCCCACCCTGGGGAACATGGGGGCTTCCTATTGAGTTCCCAAGTTTCTGCCATCAGTAGCCACCATAAGACAAATCACCAATCCACACCGCGAGGAGAGGAGAAACAAGACGGACAGCAGCAGCAAGTGCCGAAATGCCAAACACAGGGAAGCGCAACGAGTGCGGCCGAGGTTTCCCAGTTGTGAAAATCGCTCTCTCCAGCGCGTGGATACGGGATCGGGGGCCACACGGCTGCGTCCGAGACCGACGGCCAGCGGCACGCAGCTCTGCGTCGGCCCGACCCTCGCGTTCCCCGGACGCACAGCTTCTCAGAGCCACGAGAAAGGAAGCCAGAAGTCCGGTGGCCTCTCTGGCGAGTTTTCCGGAAGCCAAGGAAGCCGCGTCAGCAGTGTGGGAAATTGCGTGCAGTGTGGGGAATTCCGTGCAGCGAACGGCAGGAGACAGAGCTTCAAGTGAATGCTGTCCTCCTCCCCTGGGGGAGTCCTGGTCCCCAGGCCTCTGGGACCCCTGTGTTCTGAGGGCGGAGACCAGGTCACAAGGGCAGCCCGAGCCAGGCCCACTGCATCCTCAGGAGAAGGCAGAGACGCACAGAGGGACGTGCGAGGGGCAGGGGAGGCCTCGGGCCTCGGCCACACCGGAGCCAGCTCTGGGGTGCAGACTCTCCAGCGTCCTACGGTGCTGCACGGGCAAACACAGCGAGAAGCGCGGAGCGGCCCCGGGCGGTCACCGACGGCACCCTCAGCGCAGGTGTAGCCACACGGGACGTGCTGGCCGTGAGACCCGCTCCTCAGTGCCAGACGTGTTGGTGAAGTCCCCGCTCCACCTGTGCTCACCTCTGCTGCCCAGCCCTGGACCAGATGTTACAGCCATGGCTGCAAGGCAGACATGAAACACAGTGTGCCTGTCACTCAGCCAGGCCCACCGAGCCTGGTCCTGGGTTGCTGGGGCCAAGACCTCACACAGCTCATGTCCCCCACCCCCTAGTTCCCTCTCAGATGCACCCCCTGGGGTTGCCAGACGGACCACCATGATCCGCATGGACAGGGCACAAGACCACAAATCAGGGCCAGCGCTGTGGCACAGTGGGTAAGGCCACCGTCTGCAGTGCTGGCGTCCTGTATAGACACTGGTGCTACTTCCGATCCAGCTCTCTGCTGTGGCCTGGGGAAGCAGTGGAAGATGGCCCAAGTGCTTGGGCCCCTGCACCCACGTGGGAGACCCAGAGGAAGCTCCTGGCTCCTGGCTTTGGATCCACACAGCTCTGGCCATGGCGGCCAATTGGGGAGTAAACCAGCAGATGGAAGACTCTCTCTCTCTCTCTCTCTGCCTCTGCATGTCTGTAACTCTGCCTTTCAAATAAATAAATAAAATCTTAAACAACAAAACCACAGTCCACATCCACGTGAGTCCTGGGTCGCGCACTGGAGGGCCAGGAGCTGAACGTGGGCTGTGGCCCAGGGTGGGCACTCGTGTGCCAGGACTCCCACAGCCCTGGGGAAGGCACTCGGGGCGCCTGGCGGGGGCAGGCGTGGGGTCTCCCACCCCTTTCCTACGTCTTGGAGAGGAGCACGTGTGAAGAAGCAGAGGGGTCAGCGTGTGCCTCAGGACAAGCTGTGACCGCAGAGTCCCCTGCCACCCCTCCCCCGGCCTTGCAACTTTTCCCACATTTGCTTCTAGGTTTTAAATTACTGCAAAACGAAGCACGGAAAAAAATAAAGCACAGTGAAGTCAGGACCAAAGGGCACGGCCACATGTTCCTCACCACAAGCCTGCTCCGTGGAGCTCACGTGGCCGGGCCAGCCTCGCCCCCGCGGAGGGAGACCACCGGTCAACAAGGCCCTCCCGGCACACACCTGTGTGCCACACGGACCCCGCCCCCGCTGGGCCTCGGAAGGGTGAGGCCACTGTGCTCTTTCCTGAGCTTTGCTTATTTGAAAGGCAGCGTGACAGGGAGACAGCAAGGGAGAGACACAGAGACACGTCTGTTCACAGGTTCGCTCCCCACAGGGCCCCAGCACCTAGGGCTGGGCAGGCCGAAGCCAGGAGCTTCTTCCGGGTCTCCCACGTGGGTGCAGGGGCCCAGGCACTTGGGCTGTCCTCCGCTGCCTCCCCAGGTGTATTAGCAGGGAGCTGGGTTGGAAACAGAGCAGACGGGACTCAGCCTAGTGCCCGTAAGGACGTGGCCTAGCCCACTGTGCTGCAACGTGGCCCCAGGTCACTCGGGCACTGAGGCCGAGAGCCCCACCCTGGTGTGTGGAGGCCGAGTGTGGCTGCCTGCCAGACACAGACGGGGCGTCTACTGCCCCCTGGCCCTGAGGTTTCATGCCTCCCGTCTTCCTGTGAGGGTAGCCGGGCCTGTGAGGCACATGTGTGCCCCTGTCCTGCCTGGCAGGGGAGGCGGCTGGCGCTGGGCCCTCACGATGCCGCTGCATAGGCGCCGCCCGATGCCTGGACCCCAGGGGCGGCCTGCTGCAGGCAGAGCTGACCAGTGAGGACTTGGGCTGCTCTGTGGCTCTGTGACCCCGGCCACGGCCACCTCACCTCCGCCCCCAGCAACACAGAGCCTGGAGACAACCAGTTCCAGGACTGAGACCTGTGCTGGGTCAGAGCCAGGGTCTGGGGGTCAGCCACGCCCCTGCTCCCCGAGTTCACTCGAACCCCAGCCGCATGGGCTCCTCACTCTGGTCCCGAAGCCGTGAAGCAAGTGGCCGCTTAAGGGGCACTTTCTGCACCCTGGGGCTGGCTGTGAGCAGCACTGTCATGGTCCCTGCTAGGCTGGGGAAGGGACTGAGAGACAGGAGGCCCCAGCCGGAGGGTACAGGGCCTGGGGGTGTGGCCGAGGAATGAGACTGCCAGGGCGTCCAGCTGCCCGGAAGCCACAAAGAGGGGTCTGGGGGTGTATGCACGGGGGCCCTGGCCCCGGGGACACAGCTCACAGCCCAGGAATGAGGAACTGACCAGGTGGACGGGCGGGTGTGCCCAGGGAAGCCCAGAGGGACAGGTGCAGACAGCAGGGGAGCTGGGGGCTGGGCCAGGCACGTGGGAGTGGGGGCCACACGGGAGGCAGCCATGGGCAGGGCCACCCTGCTGATCCCTCCTGAGAGTCTGAGCCCCACTTTGCACCCCTCCTCCGGTCTCCCCTGTGCAGCCTGGGGGTCCTGCAGTGGGGGGACTACACCTCCCTGCCTCCCACACACCAGCCAGAAAACAGAACAGGACAGAACGCGTGCTCACCGGTCACACTGCCACTCAGGACGGGGCCTCTGCGCTGGGCGTGTCCAGGACGGCTGTGCCATGAGTGCCCGGCGAGCTGGCGACGCCTGTGCCCACCCCCTCCCATCCTTGCCGATGACCGGTTGGTGAGAGCTGTGAGCCAAGGCTGCTGGAACTGGGGCCGGGCAGGAGGCCCCTCTGTCCCGAGGACACCCCCGGCTGGAGGCGGCCGGAAGCTCCTTTTACGACCCAGAGTCCAGGATAATTTACTGAAGGCAGGAAGTGAGAGGGCGGGTGCAGTGGGGGCGTCTGTGGGAGCCACGTGGTGGTGCCTGTGGCTTGGTTTACCACACGTGAGTCTCCACCCCTCTGTTGCCCATGGCCTCCAGGCCTAGCTGGAATGGACCCCGGCTGCACGTGCCCTGAGACACACGTGCACACAGAGAATGGAGCCAACTGCATCGCTGAAGACGGAGAAGTGGCGGCACAGGCAGGTGAGACTGGCCGTCCATGAGGAGGAGGGCCCTGGGCTGCAGGGCTGGGATCCGCAGGCTGGGGGCTGCGGGTCAGCGGGAGCTCAGGGGGTGGGCGAGGGCCCTGGGTGCAGCAGCCGTGGGGGCCACCGCCAGCACCCACGTCACTGCCCGCGAGGAGGCCGGGCGAGAGCAGCTGCAGGTTCTGCTCCGGCCCCCACCTCGCCCGCGAGCAGACACCGCCAGCACCCCCGGGGACACGACAGCGTCCAGCTCTCTTAACAGCCCCATAAAACAAGCGAGCCAGGACACAGCCTGTGGGCAGCCCAGGGGCCCAGGACTCACAATGAGCTGCCCTCCCCGGCTGGAACTGGAGGAAAACCGGGCCGTGCGCTCCACTGGCTGGCCCCGACCCCAGCCCTAGCCCCAGCCCACCGTCATCCCCCTACACAGGAGGTCGCCGCTGAGCCTCTGCCCGGGGACCCTGACAGCCAGCAGGCACCGGTCCTGGGGAGCCCTCTCCGCCCCGCCCTCCAGGCTGCCCCCGCACCAGGAGACTGGCCCAGAAGGCCCCGCAGCAGGGGACGCTGGAGAGCCCAGAGCCCAGCGGGGTCCTGTGTCTCAGGGGTGAGGGTCTGAGAGGTGGTGGAGTTTGCAGGCACAGCTCCTGCCCACCTGCCTGGACCCCAGGGCAAGCCGGCCTGAGTGTGGGGCCCTGAGGCCCCGCCCCTGGAACTGAGAGCCAGGGGTGGGCAGTGAGGGGGGAGACTGAGGGACAGGGCCTGGGAGGGAGGGGCTCCGTGAGACTCTGGCCCTGCTCCGACCTCATGCAGTGCTCCCGGCAGGCAGGGATGGGAGGAGGAGGTGCCGAGTGGGGGTGCAGGGAGGGGTGGGCGGAGCTATGTGGGCCCCACCTGTCCATCTGTGGGCAGCTCTGGGCTGGCGGCTGGCCCTGGTGGCCACACCTGCAGCAGTCATGTCCCTGTGCCCCTTCACCGCTCCCCACTGGGACTCTGGGGAGGGCGGCGGATGGAGAGAGGACTCCTCCCTGCCCTGTGCGGGGTGCTCATGGGGAAGCAGCCCCTGGAGGGGACGTCCAGCTTTGGGGATGAGGACGCCAGCCGGCAGGGGCCTAAGCGGCGGGCCCGAGACTGCTGTTGAGATGCCCGTCTCATCCGCCGGGGTGCCTGGTCCCGCCCCCGCTTCCGTCTGATGCCCCCCACCCCGGGAACCGGCCCCTGCCCCCGCGTCGGGGATCCAGACTGAGTTCCTTGTTCCCAGCTTCAGCCCCAGCCCCAGCCCCAGCGCTGGCCGTCGCTGGCACCTGGAGAGGGAGCCAGAGGAGGGGCACCCTCTGTCCTGTCCTCTGTATCTCTGACTCTCAAATTGGAAACATCCTGGCGGAGGCCAGGGCAGGGCGTGTGCAGCACCGACGTGAGCCCAGGAGGGCTGAGGACGGCTGCCGGCTGCCTCCAAAGGCAGTGTCCCCTGGCACAGGGGACGCAGGTCTGGGGCTGGGTTCTGAGCAGGACGGGTGCATGGGGGGCACAGGGGTCTCGTGGAAACCTCACCCTGCACCCTGCTGGCCCTTGCTGCTGCATCCCAGCTCCTCGGTGTCTCAGAAACCACCCCTCCCTGCTCCCCCATTGCCACCCCTGCCCCCGCCCCGGCTGTGACTTGGGGAACCCTGGTGCTCTCCCTGTAGGACAACGTGGGCTGGGTAAAGCTTTGCCGACCTCACAAAGCCAGCAGGCGCACGTGACTGGTCCCCCAGGGCCAGCTGCTCGCCCCGGGCCGGCCCCTCTCTGCCTCCGTCCTCAGGGCCTTGGTCAGCTGGTGCCCCGGGGAGTGGCGTGGGCCCCTTCCTTCCTGGCTCTTCCCGGCCCCTCCCACACGCGTGTGGACCTCTTTAGCAGCCTCCACCCAGTCTCACGACCCAGGAACGCGTCCTCGGGCCGGAGCCGTGCAGGGCACTGGGAGCCAGGCTGGCGGCGGCGAGGGCAGAGCTGAGCCAGTGTGAGCTCTGCACTCTCCCCAGAGACGCCGGCTGCCCGGTCGCAGCCCACTCGCCGCCGAGACCGTTTGTGCACCCACCTTTCTGCTTGTCCAGCTGCTCCCCACGGAGCCACGGCAGGAAGCAGCAGGGAGAGGAAAGGGGCGGGGCAGCCCACGCCGTGACTGTGGCTCCAGCCGAGGGGCAGTGCCTGTCCTGGGCCTCTCTGGGACCTGTGAGTGCTGAGTTCTCCCACACCTGGGCGTGACCCCCACCGGTCGCCTCGGCTGCGTTTGTCCCTGCAGTGGGAGCCACACGAGTGCCGTGCCCCTTCCTACCCGCACTGCACACACTCCACACGGCCAGGCCACCTCGGTCCCAGCCCGGCACGGGCCACCGGTGCGGCCCTGTGTCTTTCTGTCATTAACGACTCCGGTCCAAGGCGCTCGGTGGGCCAGCAATTTGGAACAGCTGCCCCCCGCTGTGGGCACACAGCACAGGTCATCAGTATGACCGGGCACCTCCCCGTGTGCTGCTACCCATAGCTCACCAGGGACCCTGCCAGCAGGGGGTCCCCTCACCTCCCAGGCCCCTGCTGATGGAGGAGTCTCTGGGGGCCGGGACAGAGAGGAGAGGAATTTCAGCTGTGAGAGCCGCACAACCTGGCCCCAGGAGCTGACCGTGCGTGCGATGGGCGTGCACACGCAGCATGCTCACACGTGTGGGTGCAGACACACAAGCACGTGCACGCATGCACTTTCAGGCGTGCACACACACCTGCGCCTGTGGCAGGGCCCTCCAGGGTCAGGCATGGAGGGAGCTGCCCTAGAGCTGAGGCGGTGGGGACCCGGCTGTGGGGCAGGCACCGCCCCCGGCCTCTCCCAGGAGTGACTGCTGAGAGCGAGGCTCCATGGATTCTGCAGATGTCTGGGATGGGCATGGGATTCCCATAGAGCTGGGAATGTCGGCAGGGAGCCAGGCTGGTCCCCGGTCTCCAAGGCCATCTGGGCCCAGCCCTGGGGTCCAGATGCAGGAAGGGCCCGGCCTGAGTCCCTCCCCGACCCTGGGCTGAGTCACCTCCGCGGCCCCGCTGTTCCCAGGCCCCACTGACCGGCCTCTGGGCCTGGACGGCTGCCAGCTGCCCCGACCCTCCTTCTGCAGCTCCTGCTGCTCCCGCCCGCGCCTTCCGCCCCGCCCCGCCCCGTGGGGCTGCCCTACTGGTCCCCTGAGGACAGCGAGGTAGCCGGGGGCGGTGGAGCGAGTCTGGGTTTGCCTCCGTGTGAACTTTTTCTGCCGTGTGCTGGAAACACACCGAGGTCGCTGTCTAATCAGCAGTCGGCATGAGGGAGGCCCCTTGGCCGGGGAAGGTGGGCAAGACGCCAGGGCCAACCCTCCCCCGCGCCCCTGGGAACACCTTCCCTGGAAGCAGCCGACCGGCCGCTACTGAACTCCCCCCGCCCCACCGCAGGCCTCTCGCTCAAAGGGCCATTTGGAAGGGGGCTCCTCTGCTCCATGGAGCTCCCCCGAGCCTCCTTGGCTCTGGACCCTGGGGTGTGTGCCAGGCAGAAAGGACACAGAGGCCCCTGCTGTCCCCAGTGGCCTCTCCTGGAGCTGCCCCTACACGGGCAACCAGGTGAGACCAGCAAGGGGCCTCCCGAGCCCTGGTGAGGGAAAGTGCCGGATCTCATGCGCACACGGCCTTGGCCCTGATCCTTCTGGCTCGGAACTCCGAGCGTCCCACCAAGCCCCAAGGCCACTCAAGATAAAGGGAACAGACACGTGGCCCCACTCCTGCCCCTGGCTCGTCTCTCACAAGTGCACCAAGACACTGGATTCAAAGGTGGCTGGGAGGTGACAGCTGTGGGGACATGAGGGCGGCTGGGAGGGGATGATGGAGGTGCTCTGACAGCTGCTCCTTGCTCCTGCCATTGTCGGTTGCCCCCGCTGCCGTCCCACTTGGGCAGTCCAGGGTCTCGCAGGTGAGCACTTGGCCCACGTGGACGGTTCTGGGTGTCCGTCTCGGGATCTCCACTCAGACATGGCCCCCTCAGGGCTTGGTCAGCTTCTCTCCTCCCTGCATCCCAGACAGGGCCCTCGTCTCCTGGGGTGGGGCAGGGGAGGATGGCTGAGTGTGTGTGCGTGTTCATCTCTTCCCTGGTGGGCCTGGGACCAACAGAAGGCTCCTCCAGGCCTGGTGGTGCACGGTGCATGGTGTCCAGTGGACTAGTGCATGGTGCATGGTGCATGGTGGACTGGTGCATGCTGCATGGTGCATGGTGGACTGGTGCATGGTGCATGGTGCACGGTGGACTGGTGCATGGTGCACAGTGGACTGGTGCATGGTACATGGTGCACGGTGGACTGCTGCGTGCTGCACGGTAGACTGCTGCGTGGTGGGACAGTAATCTGGATGAGCTCTCCCCACTGGGAGGATGGTGCAGGTCACCTCTCAGCTCCTCCTCCACCCACAGCCTTGACTCCTGATTTCAGCACTGGCCGTATCTGACGAACATAAGCCTTGGCCGCCTACCTCGCCCTGTAAGAGGCTTCCGGTGCTCCATGGGAGAGGAGGGCTGAGTGCCATCCACTGCTCTGGCCAGGGCTCAGGTGAGCATCAGAGAAGGGGCCAGAGAGCCTGCTGGGAAATTCTTCACGGACAGCGTCTCCTCTCCTGAGGATGCAGAACACGGCGGGTGGTGGGGACCGAGGACTCCTGCAATGTGGGGCCGCGAGGACCACACCAGGCTCCCTGCAAAGGCCCCCTGGCTCCTGCCTCGCCCTGGAGTCTGCTGCGCCCGCTGGCTCTGTCCGCCTGCTTCACAGGAGTTGTGGACCTCGCCCATGCACAGTGGGACACACCATTCCCCCATCTCCTGGGACTTTGTCCGTGAGTCACATCCCTCCAGGGGCTCCATGGGGCCCAGTCTCTGCCATCAGGGCCTCTGGGCGCCAGCCTCACTGCCAACGCCAACCCCAGCCTCCCCTGTGCCTGCTGCAACCCGCGCCCCCTCCTCAAACACCCTTTGTCCTCTGCTGCAGCCGAGCCCCTGCCCTCTCCGGGGTCCCCATCCCTGCCCTCCTGGGGTCTCTCTCGTCCCTGTCCCCACAGGACTGGCCAGGGCCTGCATCGCCCCAGGGGTGGGCTACCTGTGTGCATCTGGTTGTTAATGGGAACCTGGCCGGAGTGCTGTTCTCAGCCCATCCCCCAGAGCCACCCCAGGGACAGTGCTGGCGTCACGGGCGCCACACGCAGCGTGGAAGGCCAGCCTGGGCCGCGCCTCTGCCCGTGACCCAGCAGAAGCTGCTGAAGTCTGTTTACCCCATCAGAGCGCTCTGGCCGGGCTGAGTCACGCTCCGGCCACTTCCTCTTGGAGACAAGTCCCAGATATCCAGAGTTTCACTCGCAGCTGCCAAGCCCTTTCCATCTGTTGGGAATTAAACACAATCAAAGCCGCATCCCAGCCGAGAGGAACTGGTGACTCAGCAGGGCCCCAGGGTCCCTCGGGGCTCGGGTGGGGTGTCCAGCCACGGCACTGCCAGCTCCGTTTACCAAACAGACCCTTGCCAAGCCACTGAGTGCTGGGCACCATGCAGAGTGGCTCCTGGGGACCAGGGACACAGCACCCGCCCTGAGGACAGGCGAGCTGGGGGTCAGCGAAGCGGCCATGGCTCAGCTCAGCCCAGCCGTGCTCAGACTGGGGCTCCGGGTACAAAACTGGACCTGCTGCCCTGGAGTCACCCCCACCCTGGTGTCCCCCTGCAGGGGAGGGCACTCCTCCCTGCCACCCCACCGTGTGCCTCGGCGTGAGAAACGGGCCCTCGTGGCAGCCACAGCTGGGCCGTGGACATTCGCTGACCACCCTGCTCTCAGAGACCACTGGCGTGGGGGTGGTTTGCATTCCCACACGTGTCTGTGGTGAACACGAGTGGACGTGGGCGTGGGATCGCGGGTGTGGCAGTGTGCAGTGTCAGTGGTCAGTGGTCAGTGGGTGGGCAGCGGTTGTGGCAAATCCTCCCCCTCCCGCTCCGCTGGCCTGGGGCTGCCCTGGGGCTGCCCATCCCCTGAATTCCTCCCTGAATCCTCGCCCAGGTGCCCAGCGGGACGGGCGTGCCCGCGTGCTCCCCACCTGAGTCCTGCCACGCCCCCGCGGCCACTCTCCTGGCGGCGACGCTGGACAGCACAAGTTCTCGCTCTGCGTGGCCTCGCACACAGTTTCTGTCTGGTTAGGGCGTCACGAGCCTGTGTTTCAGCAACCGCCTGTCCAGAGTGGGCACTGCAGAGCCATGCGAGACCGAGACGGGGCTGGTCTCCCTCCCGGGGTGAGGTGGGAGCTGACCCCCCAGCACATGTGGGGGACGAGCTGGGCCCTCACGGGGGCAGGTGCCCATGTGCCCATGCCGGCTTCTGTGGGTGGTCTTTCAGCCCACTGTCCATGTCCCGTGAACAGTAGGTGTGGACTGTGGCCCTGCTGGGGCTCGTGTTGCTCTCACTCGCAGGCCAGGAGGGTGGCCCTGCTCCGTGACACTCTGCATACTGGTGACAGATCCACCCACGTCCCCAGGCCAGGGTGTGACCTCCTACAAGGCCCAGCCTTGGGGCCAGGCCTGCCCGGAACCCCGTGTTTGCTGCCTCTGCTCCCGTGTGTCCGGGTGTCTCCAGGCGGCCCCAGGTGCAGAACCTCCGCATTTTTCTGACCGTCCTTGTCCTTGTCTCCGAGTGCCTCCTCGCGTGCCTGACATCACTGCTCACACGTGTGGGCCCCCAGTCCTGACTTTCCACTGTCGCCTCTGCCGTGCGTCCTCTCTGTGACCCCCTCAGCCAGCTTTGCTTGTCCACAGCCCTCAGCTGCTGGTCGCGCGTTCCGTCACGGCTCTGCTGCACTCTCGGGACTCGCTGTGCATCTCAGAGAGGCCGGGGTTTCCTCTCCTCCCACGCAACGCCAGGAACCCGGGCTCTGTTTCCACCGTTCCCTGGGGAGATGGCCCTTGCTGCACCTGTGCGTGTGTGTGTGTGGGTGTGATCCCTTGAGGTCTGACGCTGTCTCTGAACTGTGGAGAGTCGCTGGCATGAGCTGCCACTCTGAGGACAGAGGGACCGTGACAACGGGGACACAGGGTCAGTGACAACAGGGGTGCGGCCCCCAGCCCTGCAGCAGCCAGTGCCGTGGGAAGCTTGCAGGTGATTCTCCCCAGAAGAGGCCCGGCCTCACCACGCTGACTGCACGGAGACCCCGGCTGCCCCTCCTCTGCCTCCGTGAGGCTGTCCGTCAGGAACGCCCCGGCGCGGCTCAGCCTGGGCCAGCCGCCTGCACGTTCTTCCTGGTTTTGTTTGTCCGAAGTGGGCAGAACCTTAAAGGCAAACAGGATATTTGCATAGCTCCAACTTTCATTATTTGTTAATGATTTATTTCTTTGAAAGGCAGAGAGAGGGAGAGAGGGAGAAAGGGAGAGGGAGAGAGAGGGAGAGAGGGAGAGAGAGGGAGAGAGGGAGAGAGAGGGAGAGAGGGAGAGACGGAGAAACCACCTGCTGGTTCACTCCCCAAATGGCTGCCACAGCCAGGGCTGGGTCAGGCGGAACCTGGAGCCAGGAGCTCCATCCGGGTCTCCCATGTGGGTGCGGGGACTCCGGAAGGCAGCCGTGAGTCTCGCTTCC
This sequence comes from Oryctolagus cuniculus, assembly GCF_964237555.1. Lineage (NCBI taxonomy): Eukaryota > Metazoa > Chordata > Mammalia > Lagomorpha > Leporidae > Oryctolagus > Oryctolagus cuniculus. The sequence continues at coordinate 1,357,824 of NC_091435.1, read as the reverse complement.
CTGGGAGGCCCTTGTGTGGTGTCCTACCCATCTCCATCTCCATGTCCGTGTGGCTGTGACACCCGGGCTGGGGGCCTTTCCCTTCAGCTCTCCACCTAGGTCCTGTCTGGATCCACGCATGGGGGCTGCTAGCAGGCGACTGACTCCCCCACCCTCAGCCCAGCCCGGTACAGTCCGATGGCAGCACCAGGGGCACAGAGGGAGCAGGTCCAGCCACAGGGTCTTGGTCTCCGAGCCTGGGCTTGCACCCCATCTGCTGGTCACCTTTGTCCAAGGAGAGTCATGTGGTCGGGACAGTGTTGGAGCCTGGGATACTCCGGGCAAGGGCAGAGGGCAGAGGGCAGAGTGCAAAGGGCGGAGGGCAGAGGGCAGGGTTAGGGTCCAGGCATTGCCCTTGGCTCACTGCCACTGCAGGCTGGGGTGGCCGAGGACCCATGAGGCGTGGACACTCACTTGGCCTGAGGGACACACAGCTGCTCTGGGTACCTGGTCCTCAGGACGCCCTCTTACAGAGGAGTGGGTCCCTACCCTGTGGCAGAGTAAGACCTGACTGCACAGCTGACCCCACAGCTCTCTTGGCCACCAGTGTGCCCTGCTGGCATCGGGCAGGTGGGTGTCCAGTCCCCCCCATGGAGGACTGCCCTCCTCACCCCACCCAGGCCCAGGACGACGCCCCTGCCCCCGCCTCTGCCACCAGTTCCCAGAGCCGACACTGTGCAGTCCAGATACGGGGTCCTCAGCCGGGTCAGAGCAGGAGCAGGCCGCTCCCACCTGTCAGAGCCCCAGGAGCCAGGTTGGCTGTGGGCCCTGCAGTGAGTTCCCCGGGGGAGGTGCTGGTACTAGTGGCTAGGCAGTGACCAAAGCCCCAGGGATCCAGGGAGCCCAGCCCTCCCGCAGCGAAGCCCAGCCCAGCCCCAGCCCAGCCCTCCCCCAGCGAAGCCCAGCCCAGCCCAGCCCAGCCCTCCCCCAGCGAAGCCCAGCACAGCCCCTGCCCCAGTCCCAGCCCCAGCACAGCACAGCCCAGCCCCAGCCCAGCCCCAGTCCAGTCCCAGCCCCCTCCCCTATCCCCAGCCCCATCCCCAGCCCAGCCCAGCCCAGCCCTCCCCCAGCCCAGCCCTAGTCCAGTCCCAGCCCCCTCCCCTATCCCCAGTCCCCTCCTCCAACCCCAGCCCCAGCCCCAGTCCCAGTCCCAACCCCAGCCCAGCCCCTGACCAGCCCCAGCACAGCCCTCCCCCAGCCCAGCCCAGCCCAGCCCCTGCCCCAGTCCCAGCCCCAGCCCCAGCCCAGCCCAGCCCAGCCCAGCCCCTGCCCCAGTCCCAGCCCCAGCCCCAGCCCAGCCCAGCCCAGCCCAGCCCCTGCCCCAGTCCCAGCCCCAGCCCCAGCCCAGCCCAGCCCCAGGCCCAGCCCAGCCCCAGCCCCAGCCCCAGTCTAACTCCAGCCCAGCCCCAGCCCCAGCCCCAGCCCAGCCCCTGCCCCAGTCCCAGCCCAGCCCAGCCCCTGCCCCAGTCCCAGCCCAGCCCAGCCCAGCCCCAGCCCCAGCCCCAGCCCAGCCCAGCCCAGCCCAGCCCAGCCCCAGCCCCAGCCCAGCCCAGCCCCAGGCCCAGCCCCAGCCCCAGCCCAGCCTGCTCCCAGCTGCAGCGGTGGCAGCCCCGGAGGGTTAGCACCAGCCTGATGCCGGCAGTGGGGCTGTTGCTCTTTCCCACGCTTTTTCCTCCTCAAGTTACAAGTGGAATTTTTACAAAGGAAATGGTGGTGAAGACCTTGCAAGGCAGCGCGCGGGCTGAGCTCCAGCCCCAGCCTCCCGCGGCGCCGCTGGTGTTGGGAGCTTGCGGGTCTCCAGCCGGCTCTGGTGGCCCCGGGATGGGGTAGGGCAGCCTCTTAGATGCCCGAGAGCCGCTGAGAACGGAGGAAACCCCAGGAGGCACAGCACCGCAGCTGCGCTGGGTCCTAGGAGCCCACGGCCCGGCAGTGCTTAGCCGCACAGCCAGGCACAGGGGATCGAGGTGGCTGTGAGTGCAGGCGGCGGGAGTGGAAGAGGCTGGGCCGGCACCTGGGTCCCTGCGGGGGCACGTGGCTGCGCGTCGCGTGTTCCTACACGTGACAGTCCCCACACATGATGACGACACCGCATGGGGCAGGGTGGGGACGCTGGTTTGAGATGAGCCTGGGAGATGGGGTCCACACCCCAGGAGTTTGGGCATGGGGGCGTCAGACCGAGAGGAGTCCGGTGATGGCAAAACCCTGAGGGGAAGACGCGGGTCAGGCACAGGGGGCCTGGGAGGGGTCAGTGGGCAGGGGGAGAGAGAGAGCGCGCGAGAGAGCGCGAGAGAGCGAGAGAGAGAGATCTCCCATGTGCTCATTCACCCTTCTCCCCCCATCCCAAATGCCTGCAACAGCCAGGACTGGGCCAGGCTGAAGCCAGGAGCCAGGTGCTCATCCAGGTCTTCCACGCGGGTGCAGGGGCCAAGCCCTTGAGCACTGCCTGCTGCCTTCCGGGGTGCGCATCAGCAGGGAGCTGGAGCGGGGAGCAAGCCATGGGCTGTGGCCAGCGAGTGTGTGGGGCTCTGTGTGCCACCCGTGTGACCGGGCTGCAGCCCCCACACCACAGTTCAGGCCGAGAGCCAGGCACAGGAAGCCGCTCAGGTTCTGTGGGGCTACAGGCGCTTAGCTGTGGCCTCCCCGACCCCACCCGGGGACCCGTTTTACGGGGGGGGGGGGGAGGGCGGGATCTCTTTGCTGCTCACAGGGAACCTGGGGTTCACTGTGGTCTTGGCCTGCCGTTTGCCGGAGGCGGTATTTATTTGTTAACGGAAGCCAGCATGAAAACATGTGCCCCTCACAACACGAGAGCCGCGTTCCAGCGGAGTATACAGACGTTCCCTGGGGATGGCCCCGGCACGCGGCACAGAGGAAAATTCCAGCAAAGACCGGAGGAAAATGATCCTCACGAGCTAACAAACCAGCCACATTCGGAGAGCGCTTGGCCGGCCGGGCCCAGCTGGGGCGCGGGGAGAGTTCTCTGCCGCGTTCACCCCAATGGACGTGGCAGAGCAGCCAGGCCGGCCCCTCCCTGGGGGGACGGGGGTCCCCAGCGCGGCTCCTCCCAAGTCTCCCCAGGTCTCTGAGCCGGGGTGGCTGCCCGCGGCCCACCCCAGGTGAGGCCCTGGCCGTAGGGGTAGCAGGAAGTCACGGCGATGACCTCACTCCCTCTCCGTGACTCCCAGGCTGGGGAAGCGCTGCAGCCCAGGAGCCCCACCCCTGTCTGCAAGGCCTGAGCCTCCCCTCACCAGGGCCACCAGGGGCTCCTGTGGCTCCTGCAGCAGGCTCCGGGAACCCACCGTGCCTCCCAGTTTCTTTGGGAGCTCCTGCAGGTGGGCATCCAGGCTCCTGGCTGCCCCGGCCCACTGTGCCCGCCTCTGGGCTCTGCCATCTGACTGCTCACGTGGTCTCCCTGGCCACATCTCCCTGAAGCCCCAGACCCAACCAAAGCTGTGGTCCTGCCCCTGGCCCACGCAGGCCCCTTGGTCGGTGCAGGCCCACTGTCGACCCCTCCTCCCGGGCGTCCTGCGGTGACTTGGGGCTACTCAGAGTGCCAGGAGCGCTTGTCCGGGAGAGACGAGTTTATTTCAGCTCCAGGCGGAGGTCGCGGTTCAGGACCACGGAGCACCCAGTGGGGCAGGAAGCGGGGAGAGAAATCCTGGGCTGCACTTGAGCCCCAGCGACCCTGCCCGAGAGCCACCCCTCAGGGCCCCAAGTAGTGCCCGTGTGGGGGGAGGCCAGCCCTGCTGTGCCCTAACGGGGTGCAGCCCCACAGAAGCCCCCTTCCGTGCCCGCCCCTCCCTCTGGGAGGCCCCGGGGGTCTGCCGGGGGCGGGGGAGGCCCTTGCAGCGCACGCACAGTTCTGAGAACTTGAGCGGCTCTGTGCGCGCCCGAGAGGCACACGTTTTAGATGGAATGAAACAGCAGCCAGGCAGTGCTCAGCAGTGTCTCCCGCTGAAGTGCAAGTGTCTGATTCCTCTCCATCAAAAGCAGCGCCAAGAAAAACACAGCTAAGGATGCGGGGCCGGCGGCGCGGGCCGGAGGAAGCGAGCAGAAGCCCTACCTTCCGAGCCGGCGGTTGGCCGGCGGCCGCAGGTGCTGGGGGCCCACGCCCCGGGCAGGCGCCGGGGCTGCCCCTGCTCCTGCTGCTTTCAGATTTCATCCTCTCAGCAACACGCGCACTCCCAGGAGCGACAGAGGAAACTTAGCTCCGAGGCGCGGAACCGGCCGAGGGGAAACGGCCCCTTATGTTCCAGGGCCCCCGCAGCTGGCCCCAAGCCCCTCGGAGCCTGCTGGGGTCTCAGTCGGAGGGCAGCACCTCCAGCTCCTACAGCAGACACACCTGACCGCTGCGACCCCTTCTCAGCTCCACCCCGCAGCCGCCTCCTGCCAATCCTCTGTCCCTGTGCCCTGCCCCAGGACCAGCCAGGGTCTGTGTGCTGTCCCTTTGGGGCTCTTGATGACCGTGCCGAGTCATGGCCACAGGACCTCAGCTCCCGGTGTGCAGCCGTGGTTGGCCGTCAAAGACCACGTCCAGGGCCTGCCAGTCTGAGACAGACAGAGCCAGAGTGGACCCAGAGCTGGGGAGAGGGGTGAGGTGAGGGTGGTGGGGATTTGGGGGCAGGGCTGTGGAGAAGAGCACCCCCCGCAGGCTCACAAGCAGGCCCCTCCCTTCAGGACCCCCCAGGCAGCCGTCTCCAGGAGGGGTTTGTCCAGGCTACAGGGGAGAAGGCTCAGACCCCAGGCAGCCTCCAGGAGTCGTGTGACCCCCTAGGGGGTGGGAGGATCATGCAAGGCCCCGTGGTCAGGTCCTGGCCCAGGGCTGGTGTGAGCAGCCGCGAGCCACGGGCCTGGTCAGGGCCATGGAGGTTCTGTCGGAAACGAGCGTGCGAATGTGCAGCGCCTCCGGGCTGACGGACGCGACCTTCCCCCAGATGCCATCGATCACAGGGGACAGCGCCCCGCGGGGAAGGGGCTCAGAAGTGCTCTCCAAGGAGCCACAAGCCAGGCCCCGCTGGGAACCCCCACCCCACAGCGGCTCCTGAGCTATGCGAGGAATCCGGCCGGCTGCAGCCCACCACTGCGCACGGTGGCTGCCACGGCAACGGGCACACGGGTCAGGCGCATCCCTTCCCGAACTCCCCAGCTGGAGCCCGGATGGGGGGGCCGCCTGAGTGCTGTGGGCTTGTCCAGCCTCCACCGCTCTCTGCCCCAGCCTCCAGGTTGCAGCCCTACTAAGTGCAGCCCCACTAAGCGCTCAGGTGAAAGACCCGGTGGGGGTGCTGGAGGCAGGACTGGAGCCCACAGCTTAAGCGGGGCAGGCGGCGGGGCGTGGCCTGCACCCACTCTGCCAGGGCCAGTGTTGCTCAGCTCTCACCCACCTGGGCCCCTGCAGTGGCCGCCTCGCCCTAAGCCAGAGCCTGCTTGTGCTCCTAGCATGGGGCTGGCGGTCCAGGTGGGCAGCCTGGCAGGGGTGGGCAGGGGGCTGGCTCTCAGCTCACGTGAGGAGAAGCTACCCCCCCACCCAGAGGAGGCTGGGGGCTCTGCCAGCCCTGCTACCGCCCGCCCTACCCGATAGGACAGTGCCCAGAGTCCCCCGGAAGGCTCCCAGAGCCAGTTTTGGGGGGACTTGGTTCTCTGGGTTTGGCCCCAGAAACCAAGGCTGAATCCTGGGGATGCGTCAGAGGCTCAGCCGTACACACCTGCAGATACAGACGCCAGTGTTGACTTCCCATGATTCTCTTCCCGCGGCACACCGCTCCTGCCCCAGGCCGGGGCCACCGAGAGTCCAGGCGTCCTAGGTGGACCCAGGAGGTCCTGGAGTCCATGGTCCCGGCTCAGTACATAGCACAGTGGGCCCCCAGGGCCACGTGCACTGAGTGCGGCCCCAGTCAGAGGGAGAGAGAGAGAGAGGTTTTCCATCCAGTGGTTCACTCCCCAGATGGCTGCAATGGCCGGAGTTGGGCCAGGCCAAAGCCAGGAGCTTCTTCCAGGCCCCCACAGGAGCCACCCCGTGTGGACCTCGATGGTCTCTGACTCTGGGCAGTGGCCGAGACGTCTCCACTGTCCACGTGGTGTAGACGGTGCGTTACTGTGTTATCGTGTGTCTCCCACCCATGGGCGAGAGGACTGCGGCCAGCTGCTGACCAGCCCTGGAACCCTGGGGGACCCCAGCGAGTGCTGTGCGTGCTTGTGCTGGTCCCCATTTGCTACCTGTCCGTCAGGCTTCTTCAGACAGGGGCTCTGGCAGCAAACGCTCCAGCGATGCCCGCCTCTCCCTCACTCCTGAACACGGCGGGGGGCTGCCTCGGGGCTCCCTGTGCTGTGACTATGGGACTCGCCTGGGGGAGGCACCAGCGGGGAGGAGCATGCCCCCCACCAGACCAGCGGCCCTTGTGGGGCCCACTCTGAGTGTGCCTGGCCCCGGGGGCTGCGGGTCCTGCACCCGAGCCGTCCAAACGCTGACCAGTGTGATCACTAGGACACGTCCCCGCGCCGTGTGCACAGCGACCACTCATGTTGTCTGCTCAGAAGCCGGCTCGTGCGTGAGATGAGAGTCCTGGGTCCACAGCAGGGCCCCTGTCTTCTCTGTGAAGTCGCTTGTTCATGGAGCCCCACCCACCATGGACGGACGACCCCGTCCTCCCACCCAGCTCCCAGGCGTCCGTCCATGGCCTCAGGGGGGCCCCGACATGTGCTCTGCCCCTGGCTGTCCCCTGCTTTACCCTCAGCTGCGTCTTAGAGCTACCCCTCCAGGCCCCACAAAACGTCTCCCTGGGGCTCTTCTGGGAAATGCACTGATGGGGGAGAACCGCCATCTTTACGCTGCGTGTCCCTCCCGTGAGCAAGGCAAGAGCTCTATTTATGACTTTAAAAGTGAATCCTGGGACTGGCACTGTGGTGCAGTGGGTAAAGGCGCCACGTGCGGTGCCAGCATCCCATATGGGCACCGGTTCAAGTCCTGGCTGCTCCATTTCTGATCCAGCTCTCTGCTAAGGCCTGGGAAAGCAGCAGAGGATGGCCCAAGTCCTTGGGCCCCTGCACCACGTGGGAGACCAGGAGGAAGCTCCTGGCTCCTGGCTTTGGATCCACGTAGCTCCAGCTGTTTCGGCCATCTGAGGAGTGAACAAACAGATGAAGACCTCACTTTCCCTGCCTCCCCCTCTCCCTCCCTCTCCTCCCCCCTCCCCCTTTCCCTCTCTCTCTCCCTCTCCTGCAACGCTTTCAGATAAATAAACACATCTTTTCTTGAGTGTCCAGTGAAGTTTCACAGTTCTGCCATGGAGCTGTGGTGTCCGTCCTGAGACGCTGCAGCCCCGGCCCGTGCGACCGTGCCGTGTCCTTTCATCTGCTTTGTTGCTGCGTACGGAGCCAGCCAGGTGCGAGGTGGCCTCATGCCAACCCTGCCAGGTGTCCATGTGGACAGCCACCGCCATTCCGCCCCCTCCCTGTGGCGTCACCGCCAGCCCCGGCAGCCTGTGGGCCTTGGGCTGGGAGTTGCAAGGTGGCCGATCAGTTTCACACAGGACAGCACCTTCTGTGATCAAAGCAGCGAAGGTGGAGGGGCTGCCTCCCCGCCAGGGGCGCGGTGGGGCCGGAGCCGCCCACAGCCTGGGCTCCCAGGTACTTCCTGCCCTCCAGGGTCTTGGCAGTAGCTCTCAATGTCCAATACCCAGAGACCAGAAGTGTGTGGGCAGCACTACCTGACCATGCCCCCGAGAGCCCAGCAGTCTCCTGGAGGCCAGGCCCAGGCCCCTTCGCCAAGGGCACATGGTGCCCCTGCCTCTCTCCTGTCCTGTCCTGCCGCCCCGGATTGAGGCCAGGGACTCCCTCACTGACCCCCCAGCTGTGGCCAGTGACAGCTGGCCCAGGCCCTGCAGATTCTGGCCCACAGGACGCTGGGGCCCCTGCGAGGTGGGTTCTGGCCCACAGGACGGTGGGGCCCCTGCGAGGTGGGTTCTGGCCCACGGGACGGTGGGGCCCCTGCGAGGTGGGTTCTGGCCCACGGGACGGTGGGGCCCCTGCGAGGTGGGTTCTGGCCCACGGGACGGTGGGGCCCCTGCGAGGTGGGTTCTGGCCTGCGGGACGGTGGGGCCCCTGCGAGGTGGGTTGTGAAAAGCAGCCCCTGCAGGCCGTTCCCGTGCCCAGCAGGACAGAGGCCCTGTTCATGGTTGCTCTGGTGGAGCTGCCGGCCCCTGGCTCCCACCTGGCCCAGACCTGGCTGCTGTGGGCCCTCGGGGAGTGAAGCAGCAGGTGGAGGACCCCCCCAACTCTGTGGCTCTGCCTTCCAAATAAATAAATCTGTAAAAATATAATGAGGATGAGCAAACGTTTGTCCCAGAACTGCCTGGAGCTCATTGTTTCAAGGTGCCCCGCCCCTCCCTGTGCCGGAGGACGGGTTGGGGAGGGAGCAGGCACCGCCAGGTGGTTCCACGCCGGGCCTGGGTCTCGTCTCCGCGGGTCTCCTGCACGCTTTGCTGCCGTGACAGCCCCACCGCCGCCCACCGCGTGGGCTTCTGCATTTGACAGACAATGTTCACAAGTCCTCGTGGGCCACCTAGGGGTGCTCAGCCCTGGTGAGAGACCCCTGCTGCCGTGCCCGAGCCACCAGGTCAGCTCCAGCGCCGACGGCATCAGTTCCCCTGCAGGAATTACGCCACCTGACCACAACTGTGCGCGCGAGTCCGTGTGTGCGGACGACGTCACCACACGCGTGTGTGTGTGTGTGTGTGTGGGGAGCAACTCGGACTAGACTAAGTTACTGGAATTAAGACTTATTCTATGCATCTGCTCTCCCACAATATGGCGCTGAGAAGGGAGAAACAACTTCTACGCAGCTGCCTCTCGCCAATTTGATTGACTGAGCTGCAGGAGCTGATCTTGCTCCTGATTGGAGGAGAGCAGCGTACTCGGCGTGTGGGTAGCAGAGTTGGGATTGGTGGAAGAGGACTATAAAGGAGGAGAGAGACAACATGCACCAGGAACATCTAAGGGGAACATCTATCTGAAGGAACACCTGTGCAGCCCCCGAGAGAGCCGGCCGGCAGTGTGCCGCTCCCCCGCGGAAGTGGGGAAAGTGGCAGGGGGAACTGCCCTTCCACGGAGGTGGAAGGGTCGGTAGCCAACCCGGGAAGAACCAGCAGCAAACCCGGGGAGGGCCGAGCAGACGAAAGAACAGCGCAGGGTCCTGTGTCGTTCCTCCACAAAGACAGGGAGCGACATAATGGTGCCGTGACTCAGATATGAAGCCTAGGCAGGGTGCAGTGTTGTTCTCCATGAAGAGGGGGAGCGACATAATGGTGCCGTGACTCGGATAGGAAACCCAGGAGGGAAGAAACGGGAAGAAGTGGGAAAATACTGGAGAGAGAGACTAGCAAAGAGCCTAGGGAAAAGCCAGACGGAAAAGGTGCCGGGAGAAGCTATCAAAAGCCTAGGCATAGACTCAGATGCGGACTATGGCGGGGAAGCTAGGAGACTAAAAGTGAAAGTGAAAGCTAGAACAAACAGACTTGGATACGGACTATGGGGAGAAGCCAGGAGAAATGAGGGAGGAATATTGTTGGAAGAAACTTAGGGAAAACATACCGGGTAGAGAAAAATGTTAGGGAAATTGAAGCCGTGGGGGCAGGTTGAGGCGGAGACGAAAGCTACCTTGGGATTCGTCGAGTCAGCCTGGGGAATAAGGGGCGAAAAGTTAGAACCAGAGGCAGAGACGTGGGCTGCCAGGTTGGAATCCGTCAGATTAGCCCGGGGAGCAAAAGACGGGAAGCCAAACCATAAGGCGGAGACGCGTAAGCTAGGTTGAATTCGCCAGGTTAGCCCGGCGAACTTAGATTGAATACCGGTGGCGGAAATGTAAGCTATGCTGTGTGACTCACGGAAGCCGCCGCGTGCAGAGAGAGTGCGCGGGGTGTGAATAGATAGGGAACGTGGGGCTAGTGCGAGGCCGTGGTGCGGGGGCGAAGGGGCGCGGAGACCGTGGAGTGCGCACGCGAAGCCGGGAAGCCACGCAGATGAGAGAAGCGCGGGCTGAAGCGGCTCAGAGCCGGGAAGCTGCCGAGAAGCAGCCTCGGGGCGGGTGCCGGGAAGCGGCAGGGATAAGAGAAACAGAAGTTTAGAAGTAAAATGAAAGAAATAGGAATGCTGGTAGATAGAAGTAAAATAGGAGAAATAGGAATGCCCGGAGATAGAGAAACAGAAAAATAAGGCCTCCCCACAACATGGCAATGAGAGAGCTTGGATTCGGTCTGCCTGATTAGTAAGATGATAAGCACCTGTGGGCGGCTGCAGGTCACCGAAGACAGGCACGTTATGAACACCAATAAGTCTCCCCACAATACGGCAATGAGAAGGCTCGGATTCGGTTTGCCTGATTGGTAGGGCTTGTAAGCACCTGCAGGCAGTTCTAGCAGAGCAGAGCATGCGCTGCAGGGCACCGAACACAGGCACGCATCAGCGCCTAAAAACATCCTCACAACATGGCGAAGAGAGGACCCGGATTCAGTTTGCCTGATTGGTAGGGCTCGTAAGCACCTGTGGGCAACTCTAGCAAGCAGAGCAGAGTGTGTGCCGCGGGGCACCGAAGACAGGCGCGTATCAACGCCAAAAATAAAAAGAAAGGGGGATCTGTGGGGAGCAACTCGGACTGGACTGAGTTACTGGAATTAAGACTTATTCTATGCATCTGCTCTCCCACAATATGGCGCTGAGAAGGGAGAAACAACTTCTACCCAGCTGCCTCTCGCCAATTTGATTGACTGAGCTGCAGGAGCTGATCCTGCTCCTGATTGGAGGAGAGCAGCGTACTCGGCGTGTGGGCAGCCGAGTTGGGATTGGTGGAAGAGGACTATAAAGGAGGAGAGAGACAACATGCACCAGGAACATCTAAGGGGAACATCTATCTGAAGGAACACCTGTGCAGCCCCCGAGAGAGCCGGCCGGCGGTGTGCCGCTCCCCTGCGGAAGTGGGGAATGTGGCCAGGGGGAACTGCCCTTCCACGGAGGTGGAAGGGACAGTAGCCAACCCGGGAAGAACCAGCAGCAAACCCGGGGAGGGCTGAGCAGACGAAAGAACAGCGCAGGGTCCTGTGTCGTTCCTCCACGAAGACGGGGAGCGACAGTGTGGATGACGTTACCATACATCTTTGTGCAGTGTGAGCACCGTGTGTGTGTGCGTGTGTATGCATGTGAGTGTGTGCATGTGAGTGTGTGTATGGACGACATCACCGCACGTGTGTGTGTGTGTGTGGATGACGTTACCATACATCTCTGTGCAGTGTGAGCACCGTGTGTGTGTGCATGTGAGTGTGTGTATGGACGATGTCACCACACATGTGTGTGTGTATGTATGATGTTACCATACATCTCTGTGCAGTGTGAGCACCGTGTGTGTGCATGTATGTGTGCATGTATGTGTACATGTGAGTGTGTGTATGGATGATGTTACCACACATCTGTGCACGTGTGGGTGTGGTGTCACCACATGTCTGTGCATGTGAGCCCTGTGTATGTGTGTGAGCCCCGTATGTGTGTGTGTGAGTGTGTGCATGTGAGCTGTGTGTGTGGATGATGTCACCACACGTCTCTATGCATGTGTGTGTATGTATGATGTCATCGCACACCTGTGCAGTGTGAGCCCTGTGTGTGTGCATGTGTGTGCGTGTACATGTGAGCTGTGTGTGATGTCACCACATGTCTCTGTGCACATCTCTGTGCATGTGTATGTATGATGTCATCACACCATTTGTGTGTGCATGTGCGTGTGCGTGTGTGTGTGTGCATGTGAGCTGTATGTGTGTGTGATGTCACCACACATCTCTGGCTCAGTTGCCGTCCTACCACCCCAGGATTCAGTCTCAGCATGGGGACCAAAGGATCCGAGGTGGCCCCACGGCAGGTAACCAACCAGGTGTCGCTGCTTCCGCTCGGGTCTGGCCAGCAGGGCCCAGTACTTCTGTCCACCAGCACACCTGGGCGTTGAGGAAGGAGGACACAGGAGCCCTGCCTGCTGCCCAGCCCAGGGGGCCCAGCTGGCAGCCGTCACCGAGGCCTGGAGCTCCCGGTGAGTGACTCAGGCTGGCTGCCCTCCCGGGCTGGGCCCCGCCCCTGCTCACCCAAATCCGTGAGGATGAGCTCAGGGCGCACCCCCGGGATCTCTGCCCCGACCTGTTGCCGGGAGAAGAGCGGCTCTGTGGGGCAGCGGGCCAGGCCCGGCTCGCACACACTGCAGACCACGGTGAGGCAGACCAGGCCCGAGCTGGCCGGCTGCAGGGCCCACAGCCATCTGTGCCCTCGGCCAGGCTGGGCGGGCGCCTGCCTCTTCCTCTTCAACCGTCCACAGAAAGCCCTGGGGGAGGCTGGGGCTGAGGAGAGAACGGCCGGGGCGGGAACAGGAAGCGGGAAGCAGATGGGCAGGCAGGGCTGTGCCACAGGAAAGCCGGACAATGCAGGGGTGGGCGAGGGGAAGGGGCTGGGGCGCCTGCAACACCAGCCCCTCCCCCACTGAGGTCCTTCTGGGGGAGGTCAGTTTAAGGGAGACTTGTCCACACTTCCAGTCACCGCCTTTCCCCACGTGAAGTCCATCTCGTGCGAGAGAGCGCTCCAGGTGCAGCTTACGGGGCACCGCAAGGGTCCTCCAAAGCACCCCCGTCTCGCTTCCCCTCCCCGGGACCAGGCTGCCTAGCAGGGAGGGGGCCTGGAGGCCTGGGCAGGTGACGAGAAGTGAGACCAGGGAAGCAGCCACTGAAGGGCCTGGGCTCTGGCTGAATCTAGACGTGGATTGACAATGGAGGCCTGGCTGGGGCACTGGGGGGCAGGCGGTACAGGGGCGTCAGTCCACCTGATGGGTGGTTGATTCTGGGGCGCTCTGGCTTGCTCTGGTGTCAAGGGCGGCTGTCACCCACGCATCTGAGAGAGCCTTGAATGGCAGAGCCCTGGACACTGGTGGGGCCCAAAGGCGCCGCCACAGCGTTAGCCCCACTGCCAGGTGTCCACACAGCTCCTAGCACCGCACCCGAGCCGTGTGAGGAGGGGCTCTCTCCAGAACCCCTCCCCCACCCTGACACCCCTCCCAGGTTTGCCATGTCACTCAGGCGCTGGTCATGAGAACAGAGTCCACGCTGAGGGGCTCTGTGAAGGGAAAGTGGTGCGGACACTGGACAAGGTGGTGTGGACACTGTACAAGGTGGTGTGGACACTGGACATAGGCAGTGTGGACACTGGACATAGGCAGTGTGGATACTGGACAAGGTGATGTGGATACTGGACACAGGTGGTATGGACACTGGACAAGGTGGTATGGACACTGGACATAGGCAGTGTGGACACTGGACACAGGCAGTGTGGACACTGGACAAAGTGGTGTGGACACTGGACATAGGCAGTGTGGACACTGGACACAGGCAGTGTGGACACTGGGCACAGGCGGTATGGACATAGGCAGTGTGGACACTGCACACAGGTGGTATGGACAGACACAGGCACAGGGAGGTCGAGTGGCCCAGCCAGGCTGGGGAGTGTCAGAGATCCATGGGCTCAGAAACCTGCTGCTGCCCAGAGCCACAGCCAGGAGAAGTGGCCACTGCCCCGTCCCTCACTGCAGGCCAGACCAGATGGGGAGAAAGGCCCGGCTTCTCCCTCCCTCCCATCCTGTAGGCTCCCACTGGCCACCATTCACTGGCAGCCAGGGGACAGGGCCTGGGGACTGTGGTCAGCAGGGGTGGGGGTGGGGGAGGCGAGGCCAGGAGTGGCCCCTGCACAGCGGTGGGTGCTCACTCTAGGGGATGCTTGCATGTGCCCAGGTTTCCCCTGGAAGCCCCTCGCACCTGCTGCTGGGCGCACACCTGCAGCGCCTTCTCCAAGACGGGGTTCCCTGGGGTTCGGGGCTCCCTTTTTCCCAGTGACCCCATGCACATGTGCACACATGCACACGTGTGCACACACGGGCATGCACACGCACATGTGTGCACACATGGGTATGCACACACACCCAGAGGAGCTGTGGGCACCTGCAGGGTCGCCTGATGCCACCTGGCAGAGCAGGGACAGGAGCTGCATCCCTCTCAGGGGAAGGCCGGTGCGCGCAGGAGCAGACACGAGACTGAACTGGAAAAGCAGAGACGGCCGGCGGCTCCGCCCTGGCACATTCCCGGGCTGCCGCTCAGCGCGAGCGAGGCTCCTCCAGACAGCAGCTGCGGGGCAGGTGAGTCACGCCGCTCCCCAGGGCCCTGGGCGGCCTCCCTCAGCCCACGTGGCCACCAGGAGCTCAGTAAGGCGGTAGGTTTCCCCCTCCACCATGGACACGTGGGACCTGGCGCGGCCTCTGCGGCCTCATGTGCTGAGGGGCTCCTGCTCACGGGAGGCACGCGTGGGGCCGCCGACGGCAGCACCGCCGGCACAAAGGCAGCAGCCATGCTATGGACCAGGGAAGACCTGCGGAGGGGCAGCCGCCATTGAGCGCGAGCAGGGGCTCGGGGACACAGAGGAGAAAGTCAGGCCCCTGCTGAGCCAGGGACACGTGGGGACGCGTGGGCCTCGACACGGCAGGACACGGCCCAGGAAGGGCTCCGGCAGGTGAGGCCCGAGAAGCTGGTATGGTGACCACGCAGAGGCAGGTCCAGCACCGAGGACTGTCCAGCCCCAGGTGGAGGCCCTGTGACCGCTGGTGTAGACAGGAGGGGCCAGGCTGGGGGGCTGCGATGGGGACAGGGACGGACTCAGAAGGCCTGGAGGCGGGCGAAGCCACAGGGCCAGGAGGGCAGCTGGGGAGGACCGCTCGGGAGACAGACTGGACGTGCTGGCTGCTGCGGTCAGCTGTGGGCTGGGGAACGGCCGGGCATTCTCAGTCCACCCACTTGGACACACAGCCGGCTCTCCTGGGGGCAGCCGAGTGACTCTGGGGGCGGCCCCCTCTCTGTGAACCCTCAGCACCCTCTCTGCTCCGAGCCCTGGCTGCTGTCTCGCCCCCCACCCCCACCGTGGGGCCACTTCACAGGGGAGGGGCTCAAGGTGCGGTGAACACTGGCCCGGACAGCCTGGCCCGAGAGCAGGCTCCCCTCTCCCACCCTCCGGCTCCTCGGGGCGGGGGGGGGGGGTCCTTGGCCAGAAGCACTGGACGCCGCTGCCGGGATCCGGCAGCCGAGCCTGAGGGTCACAAGCAGGCGCTCTGTGGGGAAGGAACCTGTCTGCCCCGTGCTGACCGCGGCCTGACCCCAGAGCAGGCCTCCTTGTCTGTCAGAAGCTCCGCTCCAACCTCGAGGCTGGGCCGGGGTGAGGACGCGGAGGGCCCTCAGGTCTGTGGCCCGTCAGTCCACACACGCGTGTGCTGGCCGTGACCAGGGCTGGACTGGGCCAAAGCCAGGAACCCAGAGCCCCGTCTGGGTCCCCCTCGAGGGTGGCAGGAACCGGCGCCATCACCTGCCGCCTCCCCAGGTCCTCGTTAGCAGGGAGCTGGAGCCGGGGAGGACCAGGCGCCCGGCGTGGGGCCCGAGCCTCCTGACCGCGGGTGGAACGCCCGCCCCTGCCCCGCCCCTTGCACCCCCCTCAGCTTTTATGTATGCTGACGCCCTCGAGGTGCTCGGGAGATTGACCTTGGCGTTCCCAGGTAGGCGTGGTCACCAGCAAATACTCCATCAAAATATTCTCTCTCAGCTTCCATCCTTCCCTGTCACCTGGTCCAGGAGGCGAGAGCGGACGAGTGTGCATTCTCGCACTCCCCTCCTCTCTGCGTGGCCTCTGCAAGCAATACGTGGCGTCCCACATCTGAGCATGTGGGAGGTGATTTCTGTCGAGTTAGGAAAGCGTGGTTTTGCCACTGGGCCCGAGTTTTCACCTCCAAGCCCTGGTCTTGTTCCATGCCTGGGAATTTCTTCACAGGGTCGTGAGCCTGTCATGTTTATTATTATTATTATTTATTTATTTATTTGAAAGTCAGAGTTACACAGAGAGAGGAGAAGCAGAGAGCGAGAGAGAGAGGTCTCCATCCGATGGTTCACTCCCCAGATGGCCACAATGGCCGGAGCTGCACCGATCCGAAGCCAGGAACCAGGAGCTTCTTCCAGGTCTCCCACACGGGTGCAGGGGCCCAAGGACTTAGGTCATCTTTTACTGCTTTCTCAGGTCATAGCAGAGAGCTGGATCGGAAGTGGAGCAGCCGGGTCTTGAATCAGCACCCATGTGGGATGCCGGCACTGCAGGCCAGGGCGTTAACCCACTACGCCACAGCACTGGCCCCTAAACCTTTTTTTTTTTTTTTAATTAATTAATTTATTTGACAGATAGAGTTAGGCAGTGAGAGAGAGAGAGAAAGGTCTTCCCTCCATTGGTTCACTCCTCAAATGGCCGCTACGGCCGGAGCTATGCTGATCTGAAGCCAGGAGCCAGGTGCCTCTTTGTGGTCTCCCATGCGGGTGCAGGGCCCAAGCACTTGGGCCATCCTCTACTGTACTCCCTGGCCACAGCAGAGAGCTGGACTGGAAGAGGAGCAACCGGGACTAGAACCTGGCGCCCAAATGGGATGCCTGTGCCGCAGGCAGAAGATAAACCTAGTGAGCCATGGCGCCGGCCCCGCCTGTTGTGTTTTTTGTTTGTTTGTTTGTTTGTTTGTTTTTTGACAGGCAGAGTGGATAGTGAGAGAGAGAGACAGAGAGAAAGGTCTTCCTTTTGCTGTTGGTTCACCCTCCAATGGCCGCCGCGGCCGGCGCGCTGCGTTCAGCGCACCGCGCTGATCCGATGGCAGGAGCCAGGTGCTTCCTCCTGGTCTCCCATGGGGTGCAGGGCCCAAGTACTTGGGCCATCCTCCACTGCCTTCCCTGGCCACAGCAAAGAGCTGGCCTGGAAGAGGGGCAACCGGGACAGAACCCGGTGTGCCGGCGCCGCAAGGCAGAGAGTTAGCCTATTGAGCTGCGGCGCCGGCCAACCTGTTTTGTTTTGACACATGCCCCTGCTCTGGTTGACCCTCACAGCCCTGCCTGGAGTGGCAGGGGGCAGCGCACGTGCAGTGTGGACTCTGCCAGGCTGGGTGCAGGGGACTCGGCCTGCAGCCAGCGTGTGCACTTTCTGCCTGCAGGCTGCACCTGTCTGTCTAAAGAATCGGAAGCGTGATTTTCCCACGATCCATTGTAATGGCTTCCGGAGTTTCCAACCATCAGTGACGTGGGCTTGCCGGAGCTGTGGCTCCCTTAGGCAGCGGCGGCTCTCGGGGGGTTGGCCGTGCTGCTGTGGGCAGCCTGTGCTTCGTCCCTTTAACACAGATAGCCTTCCCTTCCGACTGCCGGTGGACACCATGGAGCAGACCTTCGGGAGCAGGTGCAGCCCTGGACCCACAGGTGCGGAGTGGACGGTCGTCCTCTCCAGACCCGCAAGAGCCTGTCGTGTTCCTGCAGACAACAGACGATTCTAGAACAGCCAAAGGTTAGCATGGCCCCTTCTCATCTGTACAGACAAGTCTGACAGTGGGCTGGTTTCCAGCTCTGTCCCCTGCCCCTTTGAGGTCAGATAGAGGGAGCACCTTGCCCAGGAGCCACGCAGGACGTGCGGGCTCCTGGGGCGATGCTGCTGCTGGTGTGGGTGTCCCTCGGGTCAGGGACCAGCTGCTGCAAGTGGTCAGTCCCTCTGCGGTGGCTCCTGGGACACGAGGGGGCTTCTCCCCCTCTGTAGCTCTCCCTCCCTCACCCATGAGCTGCCCCTGGTGGGAGAGGGGCCGGAGGTCACACAGCTTTGCTGCAGGCCAGCTGGCCACACACGGGCCGTGACGGCCTCCTCTGTCCGGTTGCTTTCCTGACTGCGCTGCTGCGGCTGCCCCAGCCTCCCAGGTGGACGCTGGAATCAGTGCTTCCTCTCCCACACTGACGTGGCTGTCCCGGCTCGTGGCCTCGTCACGTGGGGTGTACAATCAGCTTGAAGCAGCCTCCAACAGTCTGCTTGGGTTTAGCTTGAGAGAGGAATGACACGGTCGCAATGTAAGTGGCATTGTCACAGTGCAAAGTCTATTCCTCGCTCAGAACTCCTTTCTTCTTAAAAGATGCATGTATTTATTTCAAATACAGAGAAGGAGGGAGAGACAGGGCTGTTCCGTCTGCTGGTCACTTTCCCATTGACTGCGACAGCTGGTGCTGGGCCAGGCTGAACAAGGAGCCAGGAGCTCCTTCCAGGTCTCCCATGTGGGTGGCAGGGACTCAGGTACCTGGGCCGTCCTCCGCTGCCTCCCAGGTGCAGCAGCAGGGAGCTGGGTTGGGAACAGAGCAGCCAGGACTGGAACCGGAGCTCCGTTACGGGATGCTGGTGTGTCAAGTGGCAGCTTAACCCACCGCAGCGCAGCACCGGCCCCCCACACTTCTCCCATCTCAGCAGGGTTCTGTAGCTTCCGGCATGCAAATGGTCATGCATTTTACCAAGTTCATCTACAGATGGCTCATGTTCTTTTTTTTTTTTTTTCCCCACAGGCAGAGTGGACAGTGAGAGAGAGAGACAGAGAGAAAGGTCTTCCTTTGCCGTCGGTTAACCCTCCAATGGCCGCTGCAGCCAGCGTGCTTTGGCCGGCGCACCGCGCCGATCTGTTGGCAGGAGCCAGGTGCTTCTCCTGGTCTCCCATGGGGTGCAGGACCCAAGCACTTGGGCCATCCTCCACTGCACTCCCGGGCCACAGCAGAGAGCTGGCCTGGAAGAGGGGCAACTGGGACAGAATCCGGCGCCCCGACCTGGACTAGAACCCGGTGTGCCGGTGCCGCAAGGCAGAGGATTAGCCTACTGTTCTTATGCTGTGTTAAGTGTCTTTTCTGAAATCTACTGTTTTGGGCAGTTTTCTTTTTCTTTTTTTTTTTTTTTTTAAGGCAGAGTTTACAGAGAGAGAGAGAGAGAGAGAGAGAGAGAGGCAGGGTGGGAGGGAGAGAGAGAGAGAGAGAGAGAGAGAGAATCTTTCATCCATTGGTTCACTCCCCAAATGGCTGAAGCCAGGAGCCAGAAGCTTCTTCCAGGTCTGAAGCCAGGAGCCAGGTGCTTCTTCCGGGCCTCCCACGTGGGTGCAGGGCCCCAAGCACCTGGGCCACCCTCCACTGCTTTCCCAGGCCGTCAGCAGGGAGCTGGACTGGAAGTGGAGCAGCTGGGACTGGAACCAGGGCCTACATGAGATGCCCATGTTTTAGGCGGAGGCTTCACCTGCTGCACCACAGCCCCGGCCCTGTGGTAGTGGTTTTCAAGAAGACAGCGCACTGCTGCTAATTATTGTGGTGGTGTTGTGCCATAGGACGCATAGAATGTTCTCTAGAGTCTAACTGAAACTTGGTGTCATTTGACCAAAACCTGCCCAGGCCACGCACCCACGGAGCCTTGATAGCCGCCATTCTTGTTTCCTCCTTAGGTTTATTTATTTGAAAGGCAGACCCACGCGAACATACACACACACACACACACACACACACACACGGGGAGGGAGGGAGGGAGAGAGAGAGAGAGAGAGAAGGAACTTCCACTTGCTGGCTCACTCTCCAAATGCCCACAGCAGCTGAGCCCGGGGCTGAGCCAGGCCAAAGCCCCATCCAGGCCTCCCACGCGGAGCGGGGCCCCGGGCACTGACACCATCACTGCCGCCTCCCAGGAGCTGGGCCGTAAGTGGGCTGAGGCTGGGCTGGATCCCAAGCACTCGGATGTGCGATGCGGGTGCCCGGTGACCACGGGCGCCACGGTGTCCTCCCGGGGCCACCACTCGCCTCTCTGCCTCTGTGAGCTGAGCTTCGTGGGCGCCGCAGGCGAGTGCGGCTGAGCGGCGTCTGAGTCTGGCTGCTTCAGCCCTGTGGTCACAAAGGACAGAAGTTCCTGTGGGCGAAGGCTGAATGGTGTCCTGGGTGGGCACTGCGTGTGTGTGCACACGTGTGTGCATCTGTGTACATGTGTGTTCCTGTGCGTATGTGTGCGCACAAATGCATGTTCCTGTGTGCGTGTGACACTTCTTCCTCCCCGGGAGGCTGATCTGTCTCCGTGGTGGTGACTGACGCCGCCGTGCGCTGGGGGGTGGTGTCTGCCCCACGCTGACGGCAGGCCTGGGGCTGCTCACCCGGCGGCCCTGCTGGGCCCGGGCAGGTCTGTCTGGTTTTCTGAGGCTCCTCTGTGCATTTCCCACAGAGCAATGTAATTCCCCCAGAGGTGGGCTGCACCGAGCTGCCCGCCCACCAACAGCGGGTGAGGGTTCCCATCTCCAGGTTCTTGCCAACACTTGATATCTTTTTTAACATCAATTTTTTTCTTCGAAAGGCAGAGTTAGAGAGAGAGAGAGAGAGGGGTCTTCCATCTGCTGGGTCACTTCCCAAATGGCCACAACGGCCAGGGCTGGGCCAGGCTGAAGCCAGGAGCCTGGAACTCCAGCTGGGTCTCCCACACAGGTGCAGGGCCCCAGAGACTTAGGCCGTCTCTTGCTCTCCCAGGCGCACCAGCGGGGAGCTGGACCAGAGCGGAGCAGCAGGATGCGAGGCAGCGTTCACCTGGGCCGCTGGCGCTGCCCCACCGCACCGCCAGCGCCTGTTTTGAGAACTCCTTCTAACAGGCGTGAGGCGAAACTTACTGTGGTTTTACTTGCCTTTCCCTGATTGTGAGTGAAATTAAGCCTTTTTGTACATACCCGTTGGCTGTTCGCTCGTCTTCTTTTGATAAACGTCTATCCAGACCCTTTGCTACAATTAAAACAGCTTTTAATTCAGGAGAGGGAGGAGCAAGGAGACACTGAGCCGGGGACAGTGCCCATCTCCTGGCCCAGCCCGACGTCCACGGTGGCCAAGGCTGAGTCAGGGCCAGACCCAGGAGCTGGGAGCCCGGCCCCCAGGTCCCCCGGGCGGGCGGCAGGAACCTAGTGACTGCCTCCCAGGGTCTGCGCTGAGGGCAGCTGGAGCCAGGTGCTGCCGCGTGGGACGCCGGTGTCCCTGCTGCCAGGCCAGCGCCCGCTCCTGCTCCCGCTCCCACTCCGGGGGCTGCCACGTGGTCCTGAGGAGGACCACAGCTCTGCCGTGGAAGTCAGGCCGTGTCTCGTGTCCGGTTTTGCTCCTCTTGCTTAAGTCTGTTTTGGCTACTGGGGCATGTTTGAGGTTCCTTGGAGAATTTTAGGATTGTTCTTTGAATTTCTGTGAAAAATGTCACTGGAATTTCGATAGGGATTGAATTGAATCTGTAGGTTGCTGTGGTTGCATTGTAAAATATGGAGTTTTTTTTTAATATTATTTATTTGAAAGGCAGAGTTACAGAGACAGACAAAGAAAGAGAGGTGGAGAAAGATCTTCCAGGGCCGGCACCGTGGCTCACTGGGTTAATCGTCCGCCTGCAGCACAGGCATCCCATTTGGGCGCTGGGTTCTAGTCCCGGTTGCTCCTCTTCCAGTCCAGCTCTCTATTGTGGTCCGGGAGGGCAGTGGAGGATGGCCAAGTGCTTGGGCTCTGCACCCGCATGGGAGACCAGGAAGAGGCACCTGGCTCCTGGCTTCGGATCGGTGCAGCGCGTTGGCTGCAGCGCCCATTTGGGGGGTGAACCAATGGAAGGAAGACCTTTCTGTTTCTCTCTCTCACTGTCTAACTCTGCCTCTCAAAAAAAAAAAAAAAAAAGATCTCCCATTCGCTGGTTTTCTCCCTAAATGGCTGTAATGGCTGCAGCTGGGCCAGGCTGAAGCCAGGAGCCAGGAGCTTCCTCCAGGCCTCCCACGTGGGTGCGGGGCCCAAGCACTTGGGCCGTCTTCTACTGCCTTCCCAGGAGCACCAGCAGGGAGCTGGATCAGAGGTGAACCGGCGCCCGTATGGGATGCCGGTGCCGCAGGCGGAGGCTCAGCCCACTGCGCCATGGTGCCGGCCCCCTGGCTGAACTGTAATTTTGGAAGGCCAGGGCTCTTTTTGAGAACTTCCCTCTGAAAATGCCTATTCTCAAGTAGTCAGCTGAGCTCTAAATGTCCCTGACACACGGCTTCAGCTTTCCCTACAAATTTGGAAATGCTATATTTTGATTTTCAATTAACTCAAAATATCCTTTTCTTTTTCCTCTGAGCCCCTCTTTGACTTACGAGTTATTGGAAGCGTGTTGCTTAAAATCTCCAAACACGGCGGGACGCTCCACTCTGCAGGAAGAACACCCGGTGTGATTGTACGGCCTTCCATGAGTGAGGGGACGCTGCACGGCCAGGAAGGGGCCGGCTCCCATGTCCGTGTGCTCGGGGGTGCCTGCGTGCTGGGGCGCATCTGTGTGCACGGAGGGACGTCTGTGTGCATGGGGGGGCGTCCGTGTGCTGGGGGACGCCCCTGTGCTCTGGGAGCATCTGTTTGCACAGGGCGGAGGGGGGCGCCCGTGTACACGGGGGCTGGGGCTTGCTGTGCTGCTGTGAGGCAGCCTGGTGGCTTGTTGTCGGGCTTGTGTCTGTGACAGTGACTGAGAGAAGCCTGGGGATTTGTCCATTTGTCCTTCCAGCCGGGGAGGTGCAGGCTTCCTGTCCACGACGACGCTCCGGACACCAAGCAAACCCTCTGGCTCCGTCTTCCCACGCCCTGGTCTCTAAGTCTCTCTGTGTGCTTTTCCACTTAAAGGGACTCCATGTAGACATCAGACAATTGGGTTTTGCTTCCTTAAAACCCCACTGGACAAGCTCTGCCCCTCACTGTGGTCAGGCCGTCCACAGTGTGGCCACTGGTGGGAGTGGGTTACCCTCTGCCCCTTCTTTAGGGGTTTTTATTTGTTCACCTCTTGTTGTTCTATCTTTTTAAAAAGATCTATTTATTTATTTATTTGAAAGGTAGAGTCACAGGGAGAGAGAGAGAGAGAGAGAGAAAGAGAGAGGTCGGTTTTCCATCTGCTGGTTCACTCCCCAAATGGCTGCAACAGCCCAGGCTGTGCCAGGCTGAAGCCAGGAGCTTCATGCAGGTCTCCCAGGCAGGTGCAGGGGCCCAAGCACTGGGCCACCCTCTGCTGCTTTCCCAGGTGCGTCAGCAGGGAGCTGGACCGGAAGTGGAGCAGCCGGGACTGGGACCGGCGGCACAGGGCTCAGACAGCCTCAGACAGTGGCTTACCCGCTACGCCGCAGCGCCGCCCTGTCACTCCCTTTTATTCTCTTGTTCTTTTGCACCTTCTCTTGGTTAATTGAGCATTTTAACAAATCTTCCACTTTATGTTCTGTTATTACTTATATCTCTTTTTAAAATTCTCGTGGTGGCCCTAAGTAGATTTCTATTTATGTCTAAACCCGGAATCGATCAGTTTGCCTTCAGCGTTAGCTTCACACGCAGCGTGAGGGCCTCCCACGGGATGTTTGCCGATTCCTCCCTCCCATCCTTGGTGATTCTGTTAGCATAAATTTCACTTTAACGCACGCCATCATCACAAACAATACTACTAATCATGCTGTCTACACTACACAGCACCATTTATGTATGTTATCAAGACATACAATACCACGTGTGCACACCATCAGCACATCCAAGGCCATTGTGCTGTTATCAGCACATCCAATACCACGTATGCACACCATCAACACATATAATACCATGTGTGCATGCCATCAGCACATACAATGCCATGTATGCACACCATCAGCGCATACAATACCACATGTGCTCACCATCAGTGCATGCAATACCACGTGTGCTCACCACCAGCACATCCAATACCACGTATGCATGCCATCAGCACATCCAATACCACGTATGCATGCCATCAGCATATGCAATACCACATGTGCTCACCATCAGTGCATGCAATAGCACGTGTGCACGCCACCAGCACATCCAAGGCCCCTGTGTTAGCAGCACATACGGTACCACGTGTGCACGCCGTCAGCACACACACTCCCCTGCAGTCGGCACAAGACCACTTACTCCCCTTGGACGGCCAGGCAGGTAAGAGCAGGAAACAGCCCCGCACTGCTCCTAACGTGCCCCCTTCAGCGCCCCCGTCCTGCTGCAGCTGTGGCTCCCGTGGGGGCTCCGCGGGCAGCTCCTGGCTTCCCAGCCCCTGAGTCGCTCTGTGTCCCTCCTGGGTTTCTAGAAGACGCCGCTGCTGGAGGGAATGCCGTGGGCGCCCGCCCCTCCAGTGCCGCACGGACTGGCACCGCGGCCGCAGGCGTCTGCACTCCTGTCCCGCTCCCTGCTCTGCTCCTCGGAGGCTTCTCCCGGCGCCCGGCAGTCGAGGACCACGGACGCGGCCTCGGGCTGGGCTTTCCTGCCGGCCGCCGTCTCCACGGACTTCTCAGGGCTTCTCCGACGGGTTGTGAAGACCCCTCGACGTCGCTGTCCACGCGTTTCTTGTTTCGCTGGGCTCTCGCCCTCTCCTCCCCGGCCCTGCGAGCTCGCTCTGGGTGTCTGGGGAGCTCAGCTCTGTCTGCGCCACCTGTTTTCCCTTCGTGATTTCTCCGTTTTCAGATTCACGTGTTCTTGTCTGGGCTGAGCTGAGCTGACCCAGGAGCGCGCCAGCGTCACTTCTCGTTGCTTGTGCGGAGTCCCGGCCTGGTTTGTCCCTTCCACCGCCCCAGGCTCCTTCCGTCTCCGGCACCCTCGTGTGTGGTGTGGGGTGTGGCACGGCGGGAGTTGTGAGTGTGTTGTATGCATGTGTGTGGTGTGTTTGCGTGTAGTATGTGTGGTGCGTGGTGCCCATAGATGACATGGAGAGAGCTAGGATATATAGTTTAAAAAGCAGGTTTCGGGGGCAGGTGTTGTGGTGCGGTGGGTTAAGCTGCTGCTTGTGACGCCGCATCCATATGAGCGCTGGTTCAAGTCCTGGCTGCTCCACTTCCAATCCAACTGCCTCTTTTTCTTCTTTTTTTAAAGATTTATTTATTTATTTGAAAGTCAGATGTGTCTGAGGCGCCCTGGACCCTGGTACCATGGCGGCAAACATGGCAAGGACACGGCACTGAGGGGCTGGAGCCCAGGGACAGGGAACAGGGGCCGGGGGGCTGGGGGGGCTGGGGGGGCTGGGGGCGCATGGGCTCCTGGGGCGATCAGGCCATGACAGGGCTGGGGCTGAGTACATGTGTGTGTGTGTGTAGTGTGGTGTTACATGTGTGTATAGTACACGTGTGGTATGGTGTGGTGTGTGTTTCAGTGTGGGGGACATGTGTGTAAGGCACATGTGTACAGTTTTGTGTGTGGGTTATGTGTGTTGGGTACCAGGTACATGTGTATGGGGTGTGTGTGTGGGGAAGTACATGTGTACTGTGTGTGTTGGGTGTATATGTGTGTGTAGGACACATGTGTACAGTGTGTGCACAGTGTGTGTGCATGGTATGGGGGTATATGTATATGGTGTGTGTATGTGGGGTGTGAATTATGTGCATGCTATGTGTGTACAGGGTGTGTGGGGGTACATGTGTGTACCATGTATGCACAGTGTGTGTGTGTGGTATGAGGGTTATGTGTGTATGTATGATGTAGAATATATGTGCAGTGTGTGGGGGATGGGGTCACGTGTGTGTGTGTTTGTGTAGACTGTATGAGCACTGTGGGTGATATGGGGTTACGTGTGTGTAGGGCTGTGTGTGTAGACTGTATGGCACTGGGTGTGGGATGTGGTTACGTGTATGTGTGTGTGTGTGTGTGTGTACGTGTAGACTTTGCAGTGTGTGTGGGATGGGTTTGTGTGTGTATGTATACCTGTAGGCTGTATGAGCACTGGGTGTGGGATGGGGTCACGTGTGTGTGTGTTTGTGTAGACTGTATGAGCACTGGGAGTGGGATGGGGTCACGTGTGTGTGTGTGTGTGTGTGTTTGTGTAGACTGTATGAGCACTGGGTGTGGGATGGGGTCATGTGTGTGTGTGTATACGTGTAGACTGTATGAGCACTGGGTGTGGGATGGGGTCACGTATGTGTGTGTGTATACGTGTAGACTGTATGAGCACTGGGAGTGGGATGGGGTCACGTGTGTGTGTATACGTGTAGACTGTATGAGCACTGGGTGTGGGATGGGGTCACGTGTGTGTGTATGTATACCTGTAGGCTGTATGAGCACTGGGTGTGGGATGGGGTCACGTGTGTGTGTTTGTGTAGACTGTATGAGCACTGGGTGTGGGATGGGGTTACGTGTGTGTGTATACGTGTAGACTGTATGAGCACTGGGAGTGGGATGGGGTCACGTGTGTGTGTGTTTGTGTAGACTGTATGAGCACTGGGTGTGGGATGGGGTCACGTGTGTGTGTGTGTGTTTGTGTAGACTGTATGAGCACTGGGAGTGGGATGGGGTCACGTGTGTGTGTATACGTGTAGACTGTATGAGCACTGGGTGTGGGATGGGGTTACGTGTGCGTAGGGCTATGTGTGTGTGTGTGCAGCACGGGGTACCCAGCCATGGGGACCGTGCAGCATGGAGCACTGGCCCAGTTCTCTGCGTGAGGGCCCCACCACGTGACCCGCTGGTCCGCAGGAGGCTTTGCCGTGACTGTGGGCCGTGGGGAGAGCGCAGGGACTCACGGTTCCCAGGGGCTGCCAGGGAGTCCACAAAGGGAAGGTGAATATCTGATGGCTTTTTCCCTTCCGTGTGCTGGTGGCTCGGGCATGACATGAAACTGTGTGTCCTTCTGTGGGCCTGGCCCTGGAAACCCAAGCCCAAGGCGCAGAGCCAAGCCGGTGCCAAGTGTTGGTGAGATGAGGCCGCGGCGACTCCCCAGCCAGCACCGAGAACTGTGTCACAGGAGCTCTGGGAAATGTCCAGGAAGGGACAAGGGTCCCTGAGGATCCCCCAGGCCATCGCTGCCAGTGGCCGACCCCCCCCCCCCACAGGGCCCGTGCGCACCTGGACGGGCCCTGCCCCGGGAACACCTGCCCTTGCGCTGGGACCCCGCAAGCTGTGATGAACCCTCCCACGGACACCTGCTGCCTCCCACCCACAGCCTGGGTACAAAGTGAAATCCACAGAGCAAGCTGAGGAGGAAACAGATGAGCGGCAGGAGCAGCGAGTCCATCAGAGGCCACTGGCCGGCTGGGGACATGGACCCTGCATCAGCCCACGGATCTCGACGTGAGCAGGTGGACTGTGCCCCTGGTGTGTGGGCAGGCCAGAGGATGCAGTGGGCAGCTGGGCCCCGGATGGGGTGTACGTGTAGACTGGGCCTCCGAGGAACATGGCTGTTCCCGCCCTCCCTTCCTGGTGGAAGCACCCTTGGCCACGGCACCAAGCCCCATGGCACCTCCATGGGCACAGGTGGAAGGAACAGCGCCTCCCGCCTGTGCCCCACTCTCGAGGTTTCCTTGAGCTGGGTGGCTCAGGATAGGTGGGCAGCCCAGGCCTGCAGCCCGAGTCACTCCTAGAGGCCTCAGGGCTGCTGTGGTCTCAATGAGCCGTCTGTGGCCTGGAGGCCCGGGCTCCTGCCTTTGCCAAAACTCTGCCCTTGTTCAGATCAGAGGAGCCTGGATGGGCCCAGCCCTCCCCTCCCAGCCCTGGGGCTCCCTGGATGGCACTGCTCTGCCTCTGAGCTCAGCAGCTCTGCACCAGCCCCTGGCACAGGGCACCTGGGAACCACACGGACACAGGGCACCTGGGGACCACGCGGACACAGGGCACCTGGGGACCACGCGGACGCAGGGCACCTGGGGACCACGCGGACGCAGGGCACCTGGGGACCACGCGGACGCAGCGCACCTGGGGACCACGCGGACGCAGGGCACCTGGGGACCACGCGGACGCAGGGCACCTGGGGACCACGCGGACGCAGGGCACCTGGGGACCACGCGGACGCAGGGCACCTGGGGACCACGCGGACGCAGGGCCCTGCATCCGACACCCGTGTCCCGGGTGTGCATGCAAGAGGCAGAAAGACACAGCGCAGCACCATCGAGCCAGTTCCGAGTCTCTTTTCCTGCGTGTACATCTGTGTTTCCTGTTTATTTTCCCCTATAGTAATCAGGCATTATTTGTGTAAATAAAGGAAAAAATAAAACTCTAATAGGAAAAAGATGTGAATGCGTGGGAACGTGGAGCCCAGCAACCACTCACTGGCAAGACACGAAGCGGAAAAGGGGCACAGGATGTGCTCCTTTAGACGCAAGTGGGGCCGTCCCCAGCGTCCCCTGGGAAGCCGCATTTCTGTGCTCTGTTGCCCCATGCTCTTCCAGGGATCGGGAACGGTCAGCCGCGCTGGCTTCCTCCTGGTGGCCCGAGCCCCCCAGAGCAGGCTCACCCCTGCCCTGGGGCCCCCTCCTCTCCCTCCAGCGGGGAAAGGGAGAGGCTGAGGGTGGGCAGGCCCAGCGTGCCCCACCCTGTCCCCTGGGCCTGCACCCAGTCACCCGCCTCACCTGCAGAGGCCTGCTCTGTGAGGGGCGGGAGTCATCAGCTGGGTGGGGTGGAAGCAGGATGGGCCCTGGGGCATACGGGGTGGGGGGGTCCCCACTTGACTGCTCACGCAGGCAGGGACGTGCAGTGGACACATGGGTCAGCTACAGGACAGGATGGGCAGACAGATGCCGCACATGTGGGAACACACGGTACATGTGAACACGTCTGCTCCGTGCTGTTCATGGAAACACGTGGGTGACCAGCGCTGTGTAGCAGTGACACCGCCTCGTGGCCTGGTGCGACGCCGGTGGCCCACACGAGTGCTGGTTTGAGTCCAGCTGTTCTGCTTCTGGTTCAGCTCCCTGCTAACGGCCTGGGAAAGCGACGGAAGACGGAAGATGGCCCAAGAGCCTGGGCCCCTGCCACCCACGTGGGAGACCCGGATGGAGCTCCAGGCTCCTGGCTTGCAGCCATTTAGGGAGTGAATCAGCGGGTGGGAGATTTCTCTCTCCCCCAGTAACTCTGCCTTTCAAATAAATACATAAATCTTAAAATAAATGAGAATGTGTTCTCGGCCCTCTAAATCGATCCCCCCCTCCCTGGGGTCCTCGAGGACCCTGGCCACGGGGAGAACGACTTCAGGTTTGAAGCGGATGGTGGCAGGGACGCTGGCCAGGTGGACGCAGGACTGGGCAGGCCCAGCAGGAGGGCTCCTGCCTTTGAAGCCTGCAGCAGACGGGGTGATGTGAGCAGATCAGCATCCGGAGCAGCCCCCGGGCTGGCGCTGGGGAGGCAGCAGCAGGCAGGGGGAGGTGCAGAGGGCAGACTGGCCAGGGAGGCGCAGCGGCTGAGCCCTTTAGGTCGGTGTGGGGGCCCTGGCCCCGCCCGGGAGAAGGGTGCGGCCACTGGTGTCTCAGGCCTGCCGGGTGGTGGGCTGGTGTCCCTTGCTGTGGATGGCTCTGGGGTCAAGGAGATGAGCCCTGGCCAGGCCGGCACCCGGGCAGGGCCGGCAGCGCACCCAGCTGGCAAGAGGGTCTGTAGGGCAGAAGGGGCCGGTCCCAGACCTGCTGGACAGGAGGGCTCTGGGGGCGCGGAGTGGCCTCGCGGGTTGAGACGGGCTACCCCGGCAGGGCTGCTCCAGGAAAGGCCCCGGGCCTGGGTCAGCCGGAGGGGGTCGGGAGGTCGCACAGAGATGGCAACCCCAGGCCCTCTCCCCTGTCCTGGAGGTGCGGCTGGACGCGCTGGTGCCCGTGGGGGCGGCCGCCGCAGGACTCACGGGGTGCACGGCCCACGTCCACCCACCGGGCCGCGAGGCTGGGGGTCTCTCCGACGCGGTGCCGGCCCCACGCACTCCCCCGCTGCCCGCTGTCCCCGTCCCGCACGCCCGCGGGCGTCTCTGCTGGCGAAGCGCGCCCGCGTTACCGGGTCTAGCCTGAGGTTTGAGCCGAGGAGCCCGGGCGGACAGAGCTGGGGTAGCCGCGGGGTCAGCGCAGCCGCCCCCCGCACTCGCCGTCCCGTCCCCCCACCCCCTCTTCCCCCGCCCCGCGTCCGCTCCTCCGCGCAGGCCCCGCCCCTCCCATCCGACCACGCCCCTCCCGGGCCCGCAAGCTCTGCCCGTCCCGCCCTCCCGCAGGCCCCGCCCCTCTGGCCCGGCCACGCCCCCGCCCGCCCCCGGCCCGAGCGCGGCGGGCAGCGGGCGCACCGCGGCCGAGGCGCAGCATCCGCAGCCGAGCCTGTCCGGTCGAGCATGGCGCCGAGGCGCGGCCGCGGGGCCGGCGAGGACGCACGGCGCCCTCACCTGTCGCCCGGCGCCCGCAGGTGGCTCTGGCTGCGACCGCGGCGGCGGCTGCTGGACGTGCTGGCCGCCCTGGTCCTGCTGCTTGGGGCCGGCGCGGCTTCGGCGGAGCCAGGTAAGACTCGGCGGGGCCCGCGAGGGTCCGCGCCGTTGCCGGCGCCCTTTGTGCGGTCTCGGTAGCGTCTGGGAGGCGGCGTCCCCGGCCCTGTGCGTGCGCGCAGGTGGCCTGGCGCGGGGTCCGGGGCGGTCATTCATTCTTCGGCCGCGGCCCGAGTCGCTCGCGTCCTAGCCTAGCTTCAGCGGCCGCGCGCGGAGCTGGTGCGGGGCCGTGGGCGCGGCGTCCCCGGAGACATGGGGCCCGGGCCGCCCTCCTCGGCCCCGGCACTGCCGGCGTCCGCGGCTCCGCAGCCTGTGGAGGCGAAGCCGCGCGGGCTCCCAGCGGCCGGGCCCCGCGCCCGCCGGTGTCGGGTTGCGCGCGGTCCGCTTTGATGCCGGCGACCGGGGCGGCCCCGCCGGGAACAATGCGCGCAGAGGCGCACGGCCCGCCGCCGGGCCCCAACTGCTCCTCCCGCGTGCGCCCCCGGCTCGGCGGCACCGCGGAGGCGCAGGACAAGGGGGCCTGGGACGCCGCGCCCGGGACCTGCCTCCAGGTGCGCTTGCGGTACGCGCCCCGGCCCGCGCCGGACGGGTACCGGCCGGGAGGGAGGGATGGACTGGGGGAACCGGCCTGGGTGCGTCGGGGCGCCGTCGCCGCGGCACCAGCGCAGGCCTCGCAAGCACACCTGAAGAACACCTGTGGCCGATGGTGGCTTACTTATTTGTGCCGCTTGTAGCGGGCGAAGCTTCTCCCCACGTCGCTCTGGGCGGCAGTGGTGGCTGCGGGGCACCCGGGAGGCAGGCGCCGGGATCGGAGGGGCGGAAGCCTCAGCCCGGAGAGGTCGCGGGCGCTCAGCCCTGGGAAGCGAAGTCTAGACGGCGGCGTCGGCACATTTGGGGAGGTGAACCCTGGAGACCGGGAGACCGGGAGAGCGGGGAGCAGACGTCGGCGGCGCTCCCGGCGCCGCCCGCCAGGTGTGCGATGGGATGGGCGGGGCCTCATGGAATTCGGTCCCCCGGTGTGCGTCCCGAGGTCGGAGTGGGAAGCGGCCCCTCCCCCCGCACTGGAGGACCCTGGCCCGGCCCAGGATCTGATCCCTGAGCCGGGAGAACAATGGCCCCTGGGGTGTTATCGGGAAGGCTAGGCCTGACTTCCCTGGGGCTTGGCTCCTGCTGGAAACCCCGGGAGCCCCCGGGACGGGCGGGACCCGGGTGCCCAGGCACCCTTTCTCGGCGCTGGATCGGAACGAAGCCTGTGGCATTTTGTGTAAGGGTTCGTCCCTGTGCCTCCCTTGCTCCTGAGTGGCGTCTGTGTCCAGGCCCCGCCTCTCCGTGCCCGCGCCATGGCTGCGGCTCACCCGCTGGGCAAGGCGGAGGCCCCTGGGAGGTAAAGGACTGTGTCTGGTGGGCGTTGGCCGGTGCCCACGGCCACACCAGGGCCGTGTCTGAGCTGCCGCTGTGCCGTGCTGGCATCCCCAGTGTCCCCCGGCCGGCCGGTGCCCTGGCTCTTCTCCCCGCTCGCACTGCCCCGTGTGGTGGTCAGCACGAGTGGGGGCTCAGAGACGGGGCCTCGCAGGGTCCTCCCAGGCAGGCAGCGCTGGGCTAACCTTCTACCCCCAAAGATGGAAAGGGCGCCTGGTCTCCCCTCCCCCACTGCGAGTCCCCCTGCTCAGGTTCGCGCACCTCCAGGTTAGTTTTCAGTTTCAGTAAAACTCGTTTTTCAGGGTCCTCCTGCTTTTTTTTTTTTTTAATGAAGGAAGGTGGGAGAGCCCCCTGGAAGGAGAGAAGCTTCTTCCATGCAGAGTGGGGGTCGCACCTGCGTCTGCACACGCGTGTCAGGGTGGAGGACACGCGTGCCCACACGTGTAGTCACAGGCAGACTCACACTCCCATTGCCACACGCACGTGTACACCACGCACGTGCACGCATGCCTCTCCACCGGGGTTGTTGAGATGGTTTCTTTCTTTTCTTCTTTGAAGATTTCTTTATCTGAAATCAGGCGTGGTTACACAGAGAGACCATTTTCCGCCCATCTGCTGGTTCATTCCCCAAATGGCCACAGTGGCGGGGGCAGCCCAGGCTGAAGCCGGCTCTCCCTCATGCGTGCAGGGGCCCGGGGGCTTGGCTGGCTCCTGCTGCTCTCCCAGGCGCATTAGCAGGGAGCTGGATGGGAAGTGGAGCAGCCACTCCTACAGGTTGCTGGTTCTGCATCCCCATGCCGGCCCCACGGGAGGCAAAGGGCTCTGCTCTGCGAACCACTGCTGGGCTGCGGGGCAGCCTGTGGGGGCGGGCTGGGTCGGAAGCCTCAGCCTGATCCGCCCACAGGGCCCAAGGCAGCCCCTGCTGGGCTGTCCTCCCCTCGAGGGGCTCCTTCAGACTCACGCTGCTGCCCAGGCCAGGGCCTGCCGGTGGGTCCCTGCGGGGCCCTAGGCCACGGGCTCCCCAGAACCCTGAGGCGGGGGTGAGGGAGGCAGTGGAGGCCGCTCCCCGGTTACCGTCCCCTCACAGGGGCCAGGGGAGGGTGCAGCCCAGTGGAGCCAACTGCCCTGGCCGAGCTCAGTCAGCAGTCAGGTCGGGAGGCAAAGCCGGCCCTGGCTGTGGCTGGGCCGTGGCTCATGGCACCTGCTTGTACCGAGGTGTGGCCACCAGGAGTTCCCGTGGCCTCTGCCTGCTTCTCTGGCCCTCAGCGCCCCAGCCAGGGTGGTTTGGGGTGCAGACACCCCCTGCAGGCCTGGCTCCTGTCCTGGATGACTTCCTCTCAGCCCCACTTTGGGGCCATCTTGGAAGGGGCTTGGCCACTGCTGTGTCAGCTGGCCTCGCTGCCTCTGTCCCCGTCTCCGTCCCGCGGTGTTAGGAGCAGCAGTTGGTCACTCTGTAAAGCCCTTGGCGACACCGTTGTGTCCTGGCATCACTGTACCTCCCATCTTCATAACAAGTACTGTGTCTCTGTTTCCTGGGACAGCCCCAGACAGGCCCAGAGCTTGGTCAGCTTTGTCCCCAGCCCCGCCCAGGCTGGCAGAGGGCCAGGGAGCAATGCCAGTCCCCAGGCTGCGTCACGTGTGAGGTTGGCGGTCTGGGCCACTATGGAGAGACTGTCAGGAGTTTGGGATCCCGGAGGCTGCGCTGAGTCAGAGTGAACTTGGAGGCCACAGGGCGAAGCCGCTGTGTCCTGCAGGGGCTCTCTCCCTGCCAGAAACCCAGCTCAGCTGTCCACCAGAGGTGTGAGAGGACTGTGTACAGCACCAGAGGTGTGGGGGGACTGTGCACAAGCCCAGAGCTGTGAAGGGGGACTGTGCACGGCACCAGAGCTGTGGAGGGGGACTGTGCACAGCACCAGAGCTGTGGAGGGACTGTGCACAAGCCCAGAGCTGTGGGGGGACTGTGCACAGCACCAGAGGTGTAGGGGGACTGTGCACAAGCCCAGAGCTGTGGGGGGACTGTGCACAAGCACCAGAGCTGTGGAGGGGGACTGTGCACAACACCAGAGCTGTGGAAAGGGGACTGTGCCCAAGCACCAGAGCTGTGGAGGGGGACTGTGCCCAAGCCCCAGAGCTGTGGAGGGGGACTGTGCACAACACCAGAGCTGTGGAAGGGGGACTGTGCCCAAGCACCAGAGCTGTGGCGGGGGACTGTGCCCAAGCACCAGAGCTGTGGAGGGGGACTGTGCACAACACCAGAGCTGTGGAAGGGGGACTGTGCCCAAGCACCAGAGCTGTGGAGGGGGACTGTGCCCAAGCACCAGAGCTGTGGAGGGGGACTGTGCACAGCACTAGAGCTGTGGAAGGGGGACTGTGCACAAGCACCAGAGTTGTGGAAGGGAGGACTGTGCCCAAGCACCAGAGCTGTGGAGGGGGACTGTACAGCACCAGAGCTGTGGAAGGGGGACTGTGCACAAGCATTAGAGCTGTGGAAGGGGGACTGTGCACAGCACCAGAGCTGTGGAGGGGGACTGTGCACAAGCACTAGAGCTGTGGAAGGGGGACTGCGCACAAGCCCAGAGCTGTGGGGGGACTGTGCACAGCACTAGAGCTGTGGAAGGGGGCCTGTGCACAAGCCCAGAGCTGTGGGGGGACTGTGCACAGCACTAGAGCTGTGGAGGGGGACTGTGCACAGCACTGGAGCTGTGGAGGGGGACTGTGCACAAGCCCCAGAGCTGTGGAGGGGGACTGTGCACAAGCCCCTGGGTGTCTGGAACTCGAGCCGGCAAATGGCGTGCGTGGCTCCTGGGCTGAGCCCTGGGGCACTTTGTGATGAGGTGGGGAGGGCCGGTCACCGACACCTCACGAGTGGACACCCGTCGGGGCTGGGTCCAGCGCACACAGGCCCTGGCGTGGGTCAGGGCTGACCGACACAGGACCGACCTAGGCTGGGCACGGGGCTGGCGAGCAGATGGGGTGGGCCCGCGTGGGGCCCGCGGGGTGGCCGTGTGCGTGTCACTCAGCAGGTGCGGGCTGGCGTGGGGTCTGGCGTGCTCCCCGCTGGGCCGTCAGGACAGCAGTCGCCTCTGCTTCAGATCTGAGCTTCAAGCGCTCGGGAGCCGTCGGATTTGGCAGCTGCGGCTCTGCCGAGCACCTGCCAGCGGGCGGTTCTGGCGCCTTCCACTCTGGGTGCTTGAGCCGACGCCGCGTGGGAGCCGCGCTGCTCCAGGGTCTGGATGGTGGCTCTGTCTGCCTGAGCGCTCCCCCAGCCTGCAGGGGTGTGGACGCCACACTGGTGTTTTAGGCAACCAGGAAATGTCAGTGCGCGTGGCCACTGTTGTCAGGGTGGGCAGGGCGTGGTGGGGAGGGGTGACGCCCCAGGACGGCTCAGGCCACCGGCCTGGCCCGGGGAGGACGCCCTGGTGGCTGTGCTTGTCCTGGGTGAGCAAGGTGAGCCTGTGGCCCCTCCCAAGCCAGGGCTGGAGGCCAGCAGGGTCAGGGCCAGCATCACTGGGGAGCCTTGGGCCCCTTCACCCCCGCTGGTCCAGGGCTGGGGCATGGGGGCAGCAAGGCCGTGCGGGTCGCGTATTCTCTCTGTTCACTGGGGTGCATTTTTGAGTGCCCTCAAGCAGGCTGAGGCCCACAGCGGGGTGAGTGGCGAGGACGGGGCCAAGCAGACCCTGAGGCGCCCAGGGCAGGCCGTGGTGGGCCTGGGTTACATCTGCCATCCTGTGCTGGGCCTTATCTCAGCTCCCCCGCCGGGCTCCGGCTGGCCTCCAGCCCCAGCTGCTATCAGGTCTCTCCGATTTGCTCGGCGTGAGAACCCGTCCTGGTTCCGCCTTGCAGGCTTGTCACTGACGTGGGGGACCATTCCCCTGTGGTCAGCAGCCGTCCTGTGTCCCCTGGACTCCCCTTGCCAAGCCCTGAACTGCAGATCTCGTGAGGTTTTCTCATTTGTTGTCACCCTTTGACTGGGATATTGTGTGTGTGTGTATATATATATATTTAAAGATTGATTGATTGATTTAAAAGGCGGAGTCACAGAGAGAGAAATCTTCCATCCACTGGTTCACTCCCCAAATGGCCGGAAAGGCCAGGGCTGGGCCAGGCTGGAGCCAGAAGCCAGGAGCCTCATCTGTGTCTCCCACATGGGTGCCAGGGCCCAGCCATCTTCCGCTGCTGTCCCAGGCCATTAGCTGGGAGCTGGACCAGAAGTGGAATGGCTGAGACTCAAATCAGCGTCCACTTGGACTCTGGCATCGCAGGTGGCGGCTTTACCCTCCACGCCACAGCGCTGGCCCCCAGGTTGTGTGCTTCCGACAGCGTGAAGGCGCTTTCCCTCACATTGTGGCCCCTGACCCGTCCCATGGCTGTGGCGTGTGCGGTCTGTGCTCCATTACTGCCGTGCCGGGACCTGGGGGGACCCCGTCGTGTGGGGGTGCAGCTAGAACCAGAGAGAAGAGTCACAGGATCACCAAACCCCCACCTCCCTGTGTGATGGTGCACAGCTCGGGCTGCTGTCCAAGTGCTGTGTGGCCTCGGGTGGGTCCCTTGCCCTCTCTGTGCCCTGGTGGGAGTGGCGGTGTTGCAGTTGGCCACTGCTGGGTTCCTCTGGCGTTCCACTGGGCGTCGGCGTGGCAGGCTGCTGCCGAGCTGCCAAGCAGGGTCCCAAGAGGCCTCGTCTGCACTGCAGGGGTAATGGGCTGTCCCGGAGACCCCCGTGGGGGCCCCCATGGATGTGGCAGGAAGAGGCACCCTGGGCTTTGTGGGCTGGGCCCGGTTGTTCTGAGGGTTCTGTGGAACCCCTCAGCCTCCAGCCTGGACAGGGAACCTTCCCGAAGAAGCCTCCTCCATGCCCCCCTCACCCCGTCCTGCGTGTCTGGGCCCCTCCTTCCTCCTGATCCCTAGGGTTAGGACAGCAGTGAGGGCCGTGCGCCCGGCTTAGCTTTGGAAGCGGTGGACCGTGGTGTGACCCCCAGCCCCTGGGCCTGAGCCGTCTCTGTTCCCTGGGCCTCTCCCTCCCTCGGGGTGGGGGAGTCCTTTCTAAGTGGGTGCGTTGTCCTGGCCGGCAGCATCCCTCTGCCGCTGGCCGGTGGGACCTCTGGGAGCCCCTGCTTCCTGCCACCGTGGGCTCCTGGCGCTCTGAGCTGACCTGGGCCACCTCCCAGCGGCAAAGGCTTGGACCCTGCTGCATGCTTGGACCCCACGCCTGGCCCCGGTGGTGCGGGAAGCAGGCTGAACAGTGGCCCCCAACCCCCAGCCTGACCCGTGGGCCGGTGGCGTGGCCTCAGTGGCAGAGGTGGCTGTGGGTGCGTTAGGGCCTTGAGCTGGGAGGTGCCTGCATCGTGGGGGTGGCCCAGGGTCCTCTCAACCCTTGCAGGGGGGAGAGGGGCAGCAGGGGCTGGTGGAGGAGATGGAGGTGTGGGCGGGGGCCACGACCCCTGGAGCCTCCCGAGGAGCCGGCCCTGCGACCCCTTGGTTCTAGGTGTGTGACCCTGAACCTCAGTGGCTGTTTAGCACCGTGGCTTTGTGGCAGGCTGCTGCCCACGGCTGGCCCATGTAGAGGGAGGAAGGGCTGTCGTTTGCAGAGTGCCGCGAGCAGGGCCGTGGGAACCTTTACCTTCCCCTGAGCGGGGCCATGGGGACGGGACTCTGGTCCCGATGGTAGCTCGGATGCCCCGGGCGGGGGGGGTGCAGGTCTGCAGTGGGGCTGGGCGAGCACACAGCCTGCACCTAGGGTTGGCCAGACCTGGGTCACCCCCTGTGGGCTGCGTTCTGGCCAGAGGCCTTGGCGACAGGCAGGACCCCCCCACGTCTGATGTCCTTGGTGTAGTGGGGACGCTGGGCCTGCTGGGAGGGTGCTGGGCCTGGAAGGGGTCTCTGCCCACACTGGGAAATCCAGGCCTCAGGTCAGGGCCTGACCAGCCTCGGGGCCCAGCTGCTGCCACGCCCCCAGCACCCCCACCTCTGCCTCAGGGTCGTCACCCCGTGACAAGCCAGCTTCCCCGTGGGCTGAGTGGGGGTGGGGGGCAGTCTGTCCGTCCTGCGGCGGGTGAGCCTGGCGGTCTGTGGAAGCATCTCACTTGACCTTTGCCCTTCTGTCTTTAGCAGAGAGAATTCCAGGCCCCAGTGTGGTTTCCGCGGGGGCCTGGTGATAAGCGGTGCCTGCCCAGGCTCCGGAATCCGCTGCGCTGTGGAGGCGGCGCCGGGATTCCCGGGGCCGCGGGGGGCCGCCGCCCTGCCATCCACAGAGCCCCGCTCTGTCCCAGTTGCCCCGTGGCAATCGGGTCCCTTCCCTGTGAGTGCTGGGCTTGTCCCTGGGTGGGCCCTGGCCGTGTCTGCCGTGAGGCCAGCACCCCCACCCCCCACTCACTGCCAGCTCAGCCGGGCCTCCTTGGGGCCGCTGTGCCGAGGGCCCAGGGCCTGGGTCCTGCTGTGCTGCCGCCGGGGGTGTGGGGGCCCCAAATGGGCCCAACATTTGGGGCTGGCCAGGCTGAAGCCAGGAGCCCAAAACTCCATCCAGGTCTCCCACGTGGGTGCAGGGGTCCAAGCACGTGGACCATCCTCCGCTGCTTTCCCAGGCCGTCAGCAGGGAGCTGGATGGGAAGCGGAGCAGCCGGGACCGGAACCAGTGCCCATGTGGGGTGCTGGCTTCCTGGTGGGTGGTTTAACCTGCTGTGCCGCAGCGCCGGCCCCTCTCGGGTGGACTTTTCAGCACACTGTGCCACACAGACTGGGTCACACCTCCTCGTGGCTCATGTGGGGGTTACACCTCCTCGCGGCTCGTGCGGCGGTGGTGGTTTGTCCCAGCTCCTCTGTGAGTCCTCCTGGCTGAGCCGGGCCAGCCCTGTCCCCGCCGGTGAGGCGTCACTGCCGAAGAGCAGGGGCGTGGGGCTGCGTGGGGCTGCGGCGGGGAGGAGAGAGGGCGACCCAGCAGTGCCCAGCAACCCCCTCGGGGCCCCGCAGCCCCTCCCGGCCCCGTCCGCGGTGGCTGTTGGCCCTGCATGGACCTCCCGCCCTGCCTCTCTTAGTCTCAGGGTGCCTGCCTGTGGGTATGTGTGGGGACGACTGTCATCGTCAGTGGGAGGAGACCCAGCTGTGGGAGGGGCGAGCCGTGGACAGGGCTGTGCTGTCTCCTGAGCCAGGAGCGTCACCGTGGACCAGGCGGGACTTTGGGACCCAGTGCCTTTCCTGGCTCCAGACTGCACCTTTGGCTCCGAGGAGCTGTGAGTCCCGTGCCCTGCTGTCCACCCCAGTCCTGCCATCTGCATGGACTGTGGTGTGGGAGTCCCTGAGCCCCGGGGGCACAGTCCCCACGGCGAGCCCCGTGCGGGAGAAAGCCGGCCGAGCACTCACACTTGAGGATCCTGACCCCCCGCCAGGCATCCCTGAGAGGGGAGGGCAGGGGAGGGGAGGCCGGCGCTGACCCCGGGCCCGGCCCTGGCCACGGCCTGCAATGAGGGTGGCCCGGGGCTGTGGGAGCTGGGAGGCGCTGTGTCTGGACCCGGGCTGCCAGCCGTGGTGGGCTCGTCCCTGCTGGGCCAGCGCAGCTCACCGGGCGCTGACTGGATCCTCAGTAGAAAGCTCTCTTGGTTTCATGGTGGGGGCTGGTGGCCTGGGAGTGGCCAGCAGGGTCTTGTGTGAGTTCCTCAGCGTCCCCCAAACCACGTCTGCCTGGTCCCATGTCCTAGTCCCTGTGGCCCCAGAGGCCAGCACCTCACTGAGCTGTGGACGCACCCGTGGACCCTCACCCCTGTGTGCACAACACCTCTGCACCCCTTCCTGTTGCTGCTGGCCTCAAGTCTGGGACCCCTGTCCAGGACCCCTGCCCGGATGCCTTCAAGGCCAGAGCTGTGGGCTCCTGCTTCTGCCTGGGGTCTCAAGTGTGTTGCCTCCTGGGGGCCTCCCCAGACTGTCTGGGTCTCACCTCCCACTGAGTGGCCCCTGTAGCACCCCGCCCCCCAGCCACAGGTGAAGGTTCCGGGCCATTGGCTGCAATGTGAGATTCTTGTGGATTTCCAAGTCGGGGAGCAGGTGTCCAGCCCAGTGGCTAGAATGCGTGTGTCCCACATGGAGGGCCTGGGACTGTCCCGAGTCAGGATCCTGACTCCAGCTCCCTGCTAAGGCACCTGGGAGGCAACGGGGGGGGGGGGGGCTCGAGTACTTAGGTCCCTGCCACCCACGTGGGAGACCTGATGCACTTCCTGGCTCCCCGATTCAGCCTGGCCCAGCCCTGGCTGACGCAGGCATTTGGGGAGTGAACCAGCAGGTGGGAGATCTTTCTCTGTGTCTCAAATACATTTTAAGAATCTTGCAAGCCACACAGGAAGGTGCACCTCACGTCTGAAACCCCAGGCGGTGCCCTGCTGCCCGGGTGCGAGGCGGGAGCAGCATCCCCGTTCTGCAGGGACCCTGGCCCCGGCGTGCTCGCAGCAGCAGCGTCTGCACACACGAGCTGGACAGTCCGTGTCCCAGGCCGTGTCCCGTTACGCGCCTGGTGGCCAGGCCCTGGTGGCTCTGACTCAACCCAGGAAGCTGCTCAGAGCCTTTTATGGACACAGAGAGTCAGGAGCGGGCCGTGGAGGACAATGAGAGTGGACGTAAATAGCACAGCCTGGCCGCGGGCAGCCACAAGTTCTCAGGGTCTTGGAGCCGGGGGTTGGGCCATGGGGTGCCCTCAGGACCCCTGGGGCGCAGGTAGGCACCGTGGCAGGGCAGCCCCCTGTGCCCACTCCCGCCTGGGACTTGGGCTGGGCTGACGGTGTGGGCAGCTGGCAGTCCCTGGGTACCTGCTGGCTGTGTTTGTGGAGCTGGGCTGGGGTCAGGATGGCCTCGCTCGTGTCCAGTGGAAACCAGGGTCTCTCGGAAGGCCCCTGTGTGTGGCGCTGGCCTCCACCTGGTAGTGTTTGCAGCAGGTAGTGGGAACCTTGCACCCTGGGACATCCCAGGTGCCCCCACGCCGCGCCCAAACTGCCTCCTCCGTTCCTGCCGCAGCCCTCACGGTGGCAGGCGACTCGGTCCCAATTACGGGTAGAGAACCGGGGGAGGCCGAGTGTCCAGTTGCTAATCCGGGTCATGTGCTGCCTCCCGGGCCTGGACCCTGGCAACGGATTACAGCTGGGTGGGGGGGAGAGGCAGCTCCTCCCACTCCGGCAAACTCCTGGGGCGGCATGGAAGGCGCGGCCCCGAGGCAGGTCCGCAGGAGGCCATGGTAAGGGGCAGGCGAGTGGGCAGTGGCACCTGCTCTGCCTCTCCCCAGCCGCGTCCATCCGTCCTGGCTGCACGTCCCTGCCTTTTCCTAGAGGGCAGGAGGGTAGCTCTGCCCCGCCCACACGCGCACCCTCTGGGACGGGCGCCTGACTGTGTCCACGTGGGGTCCCTGCCCGTGGCCCTCAGCAGGGTCTTTACACAGGCACTCGTTCTGTCCCTGCTGCTGCAGAGAGAGAGAGAGAGAGAGAGAGAGAGAGAGAGAGAGAGAGAATCTTCCATCCTCTGGTTAACCCCCAAAGTGCCTGCAACAGCTGGGGCCAGGCTAAAGCCAGGCTAAAGTCTGGGTGTCCCACGTGGGTGGCAGGGACCCAAGAACTTGAGCCATCACCTGCTGCCACCCGTGGTGTCATTAGCAGGGAGTGGAGCTGGGACTTGAGCCAGATGGGGGAGGTGGTTGTGGGGGTCACAGTGGCAGGCGCCCTTGGAGAGCTCTCAGGACACAGTGGACGGCACCGGTTCCTGGTTGTTGGTTAATCCAGGCAGGGGCTTTCCCCGTGGCCCCCTCCCGAGGTGGGCGGGGTCTGGCTGCCCCTGCTTACCAGGGTGGACGAGGAGTTGTCCTGCCCAGCGGGGGTCTGAAGGCTGAAGCAGCCGTCTCCCATGCGTGGGGTCAGCGGAGTTTGGGACAGCCCACAGCCTTGTCGCCGACCCTGACCTGTCTGCCGCCCTCTGTCCTGGCACACTTGACGGAGACTTGGACAGGGAGGAGCGGGAGCCCGTGGCCGGGGCCCGCACGCCACCTCCCCGTGTTCCCCTGTGCAGCCCCTTCAGGACGCTTGTCCTCGTCCCCAGGTGCCTGCCCCTGCTGGAGCGGCTGCAGACCCGAGGGCCCGTGGCGAGCGTCGTCCATTAGGATGAGGCCGTCGGGCCCTGGCTTCCAGGACAACCTTGCTTCCCCTGGGACTTCACTGCCCAGGGCTGTGGGGCGGGGCTGTGGCAGGGCGCACCCGGCTCCCCTCTCGGACGCTCCCCGGCCGGCCTGGCCATGGCACAGGTCACCTGCAGGGGCGCACCCTGCAGACTGAGCCAGGCGGGAGGCCTGACAGCTGCTCGGGCCTGGAGGACGCTGTGGCTGAGGGGCCGGGCGCTGGGCCGGGGGATCCCCGTGGTGAGGACCCTGGTCCTGCGATGCCTGACAGAACCTGTGGGTGGATGGGGGCTGGCCCAGGCCAGTGGAGCCCCCCTTCTCCCCAGGGTAGTCAGGGAAGGTGCCTTGTCCTACAAACCACACTCAGGACTAAGAGCTGTCCTCAGGCCCTGGCTGCACCCTGGTGACCAGGGGAGGCAGGCGTGCCCAGAGGGGCTGGCATGGTGGCAGCAGGATAAGCTGTGGCTAC
This sequence comes from Oryctolagus cuniculus, assembly GCF_964237555.1. NCBI lineage: Eukaryota > Metazoa > Chordata > Mammalia > Lagomorpha > Leporidae > Oryctolagus > Oryctolagus cuniculus. Next base: position 1,315,651 of record NC_091435.1, on the reverse strand, counting down.
AAATCGGCCGCAGTGGACACGGCCGTCCAGCCCTGGGTGCTCAAGTGTGGGAGGACTCAGGAGCCCCCACCTGTCCCAGCAGAGAGGTGGAAGCCACAGGCAACTGGTGCTGACCGCCCCTCCTCCAGCCTGGTATCCAGACCTCGCCTTGGAGATAGGGACTCCGCCTCTGTCACCGTCACCGTCACCCCCACATGCAGGAGAAAGTACTGGTGTGGCAGCTGGGACCTGAGGCCACTGCGGGGACAGACACACCAAGAGGACGGAGAGCTCTGCTCTGTGTCGCCCGGCCCAGGCCTCCAGACAGCCCAGGCGAGGGTGGGAACGTGGCCTCTCCTGCCATGCCCAGCCCTGCGCCCCGAGCTGCCCGTGCACTGCACTGGTTTCTTCGTCTTCCTGCTGGCTGGATGTGTGGTGATGCAGCTGAGGAGGTGGGTGTGTGGCCTCCACAGCGCCTGGCTCGGCGCTTCTCGGGCCAGGGGTGCTGGTGAGGGCCATGCTGTCTGCTGCTTCTGGTGCCCTTCGTCCAGCTCCCAGCCTCTTGCTCAAGGCCCACTCCCTGTAACTTCCCGACAGCCTGGGAGGCCTCCGGTCGCGGCCTGGCCGCCTCCTGCAGTGGCCTCGGGCCCAGGCCTGCCTGGCGCCCGGCACACGTCTGGGCTCTGGGCCTGGGGCCTCGGCTCCACCTCCTCCCAGGCAGGTTCCCTCTTGCTCTGCGGCCCTGACCCCGCTGCTGGCTGCCGGACCCTGCCGAGGGCTGCCGGAGTGGGGTTTGGGGGGCTCTGGGTGGGCGGGGACACCAGGGGACCGCGCTTGGTTCCTGTGCTGGATGGGTTTGCACTGGCCGCCATCACGCTGACCAGGCTGGCCTCCTTCCCTCTCCCTCGTCTGCACGGCCAGTGCTGGGCCTGTGGCCCGCAGGGCTGGGTGCCTGGGTGGGAGGGTGGGGCTCCAGTTTGCAGGTACCTGCGCGGCACCTGGAGAGGTGCCCAGAGCTGACTCATGGGTCCTCGGGGCTGCCTCCGTCCTGTTGCACCCGGGGGGTCTGGGTGGACGCAGGGCGCATGGATTTCCCCCGCCGGTCACGGCCTGTTGGTGCCACCTCCCCCGTGAAGTCTGCCAGACCCCACCCCGTGGTGTGCTCCTCCCCTGTGGAGTCTTCAGCCCCTGGCCCATTAGGGTGAAGTTAGCTGCCTGAGTGAGCGGGCAGTAGCGCTGCGCCGTCCCGGTGTCGTGCGGCGTCACCGCTTCTGCTGGCAGAGCGCCCGCACCCCGGGAGGAAATCTCGGAGCCGCCCACCGCTCTGTCCCGCGGCCCCGGGCGGCCCTGTGAGCCACGCGGCCACGCAGCCTCTGCCGTCGCTTCCCCGGCCTGGATTCCTACACCTGGCTGGTTTTTTTTTTTTTTTTTTTTACATATTTTCCTCAGGGTCAAATTTTTATTCATATATATTTTTAAAGATTCATTTACTTGAAGGGGAGAGTGATCTCTCACCTACTGGTTCACTCCCCAAGTGGCTGCAACAGCTGGAGCCGGACCAGGCCAGAGCCAGCAGCTTCCTCTGGGTCTCCCATGTGGGTGCAGGAGCCCGAGCACTTGGGCGTCTTCTGCTGCCTTCCCAGGCACAGCAGAGATCGGGAGTGGAGCAGCCGGGACTGGAACTGGCGCTCTATTATGGGATGCCGGCATCGCAGGTGACAGCTTAATTCACTGTACAACACTGGCCCCAAGGTCAAATCTTTAAAAACTTTTATTTGTGGGCCAGCGGCATGGCTCACTTGGCTAATCCTCCGCCTGCGGCGCCGGCACCCCGGGTTCTAGTCCCGGTTGAGGTGCTGGGTTCTAGTCCCGGTTGAGGTGCTGGGTTCTAGTCCCGGTTGCTACTCTTCCAGGCCAGCTCTCTGCTGTGGCCCAGGAGGGCAGTGGAGGATGGCCCAGGTGCTTGAGCCCTGCACCCGCAGGGGAGACCAGGAGGAAGCACCTGGCTCCTGGCTTCGGATCAGTGCAGCGCTGGCTGTAGCGGCCATTAGGGGAGTGAACCAACAGAAGGAAGACCTTTCTCTCTGTCTCTCACTGTCCATAACTCTCTGTCTCTGTCTGACTCTGCCTGGCAAAAAAAAAAAAAAGAAAAAGAAAAAACCTTTTGTTTGTATTATTTATTTGAAAGGCAGAGAAACAAAGATTCTTCGATCTGCTGGTTCACTCTTCCAATGCTGTGATGGCGGAGCTGGGCCAGGCGGAAGCCAGGAGGCAGGAGCCAGGAGCCAGGAGGCAGGAGCTTCCTCCAGGTCGCCCACGTGGTGCAGGGGCCACTGCTGCCTCCCAGGGTGCGCATCCGCAGGCAGCGGGAGCCAGGAGGCGGGCTCTGGAGTGGGCGCCAACCGCCTGCCTCATTCCCCGCCCCCGCAGCTGGCTTTCTGGGAGATCTCTTCCCGCCCGGCTTCTTCCGGAGGTGGTCAAACACCCCAGCCAAGGCGGGAACAGGGCACGGGGTCCCTGCTGCCGGAAGTGAGGGGATCGGGCCTGGATGGCGTCTCCAGGAGCAGTGGCACCTGCTGGCATCCACTGAGGACAGGGACGGCTGGTGGGGGGGGCGTGCTGAGTCGTCTGCAGTAGCCCCTCCTTCACCCCCACCCCCCGCTGTGGGCCAATAGACAGCCCCCCCCCCCCGGGCGGGCGGTCATCTCCTGCCACCCTCCGCTGGCTGGCCCTTTCCGCAGCCTCATGGGGAGCCCACGGCAAGCACTGTGCCCTCGGAGGTGAAGCCCCTCACTGGTCCCGGGCCCCCTACCCCGGTCCTGCGGAAGAGCCCCCGGCTGCCTTGCTGGGCACTGGTGCAGAGACTGGAGAGTTGTCCAGGACGTGAGGGTGAGGCCCAGGGGTGGAGGTTTGGGGGTGCCCTGTGCCTGTGCCCCCTGCCCCATGTGCAGGCCTCAGGGCTCAGGCAGGGGGAAGCTCCCATCTGCTCCTGTCCCCTGGCTGGTGCTGGGGAGATGGCCCAGACCCCTCTCTCCACCCCAGGGGCTCCTCCTCCTGCCTGGCTGCTGGGGGTGGGGCTGAAGACAGGCCTGTGCAGGCTGTGGAGCAGGGGGCTGGGCGTGGGGCCCACCCAGGGTGGGCTCAGGTCACTCTTGGTGACCCTGGGTCCAGTTACAAAGGCAGAGGAAGAATGGTGACCGCTGTGGCCTGAGTCTCTGGAAGCCCAAATCTGCAGTTCTTGTTTGGGCAGAGACCACACGGGGAGAGTTTCACAGTCCCCAGCCCTGCCTGCAGGTCCCCTACAGCACCCCACCCCCGCTGTGGCCCCTGGGGGGGTCTGTGGGGCGGGAGGGCAGGGCCGAGGGGACAGATGCTGGTGCCACGTGCACACTGCCTTCCTGGGTTGAGTCACGAGTCATGGAACCAGCTGTGAGACTGAGAAGCAGGCATTGCACATGGAGCTCCCGGGGTCTGCAGCGGGGGTGGGTGGCAGGAGAGGCCACCTTCCGCTCAGAGCCCCTGATGGAGTGTCAAGAGGCCCTGGCGGACGACACAGAGCAGAGTCCTTGCCGCGGTGTTGGCCACGGGACGCAGGGGCCCGTCTGAGCACAGGGCCAGCGGCTGCAGCCGAGGCCTGCACACCCTGGGGGAGGGGGGACGCATCCTGATGGGGTCTGGAAGCCCCCAGAAGGTGGTAGCCTGCTCCAGGCCCTGAAGACCCTGCAGAATTCTCCCCTCACAGCCCCCAACACCGCAGCCGGATCTCGGTGTCTGTCGTGTGTGACAGCTCTGGAGGCACTGAGGGGGACCATGTCAGCCACGTACCCTGGTCGGGCCCACAGAGCCCCAGCCCTGCCGAGTATGGGGTGCCATGGACCTGCCGGAGTCTGCGTGGCCGGCGGTGTCCAGCCGTGTCCAGCCGTGGCCCCTAGGCCCGCGCTGCGCCCTCACACCTGCTGGGTTTTCAATGAGGACCTTGGTGTGTGCCTTGTTCCACCGCAGCCTCTGGGGACCCCTGTCCCGCCCCCCACCCCAGACCCAGGCAAAGCCCCGGGCTGTCCCCACCCCCATGCAGGAGCCACAGCAGGGCTGGGAGGGGGCTTCCTTGGGGTTGGGTGTTGGGCGCCCCCCGGGGGTGGTGCTGAGCTGGGGGTTTGGACACCTAGGGGGAGGGGAGGCTGGGGCGCCCCTTTGCGAGTTTGGGGTGGGGTTGTGCACAGAGGCCCCCGTAGACCCCTGCCCCCAGTGTCTTGTGCAGTCACTGCCAGGCTTAACAGAACCCGCGGACCTCGGGCGGGGCTGGGAGCCTCCTCCCCGGTGAGCACCGGCGACCCTGGTGGGCCCGTGGCCACTTTCTGACTCACGCATTGTGGGAACCCTGCGGGTCTGGAAACTTCCGTGGAGTGCCTCAGGGGTCGGCCGCTGTGGCGCAAGCCCGGGCTCTGTGGAGGTGGCGGGAGGGGAGCCCCTCACACGGAGGAAAACACGTGGCCCCAGAATGTGCCCCAGAGAAGCGGCAGCACGCACGGAGGTTCATCCTCTTTGCACCCCGACTTAGCCGAGCAGCGGCCGTCAGCACCTCGTGAGGTCTGGGGAGGAGGGGAGCCGCGGGTTCTGTGACTGAGGTCCGGGGTGGGGGAGGAGGGGAGCCGCGGGTTCTGTGACTGAGGTCCGGGGAGGAGGGGAGCCGCGGGTTCTGTGACTGAGGTCCGGGGTGGGGGGGGAGGGGAGCCGCGGGTTCTGTGACTGAGGTGGGGGAGGGGGGTGCCGCGGGTTCTGTGACTGAGGTCCGGGGAGGAGGGGAGCCGCGGGTTCTGTGACTGAGGTCCGGGGTGGGGGGGGAGGGGAGCCGCGGGTTCTGTGACTGAGGTGGGGGAGGGGGGAGCCGCGGGTTCTGTGACTGAGGTCCGGGGAGGGGGGAGCCGCGGGTTCTGTGACTGAGGTGGGGGAGGGGGGAGCCGCGGGTTCTGTGACTGAGGTCCGGGGAGGGGGGAGCCGCGGGTTCTGTGACTGAGGTGGGGGGGGGGAGGGGAGCCCTGGGTTCTGTGACTGAGGTGGGGGGGGGAGGGGAGCCGCGGGTTCTGTGACTGAGGTTGGGGGGGGAGGGGAGCCGTGGGGTTCTGTGACTGAGGTCCGGGGAGGGGGGAGCCACAGGTTCGGGTGACTGAGGTGGGGGGGAGGGGAGCCGTGGGTTCTCTGACTGAGGTGGGGGGGGAGGGGAGCCGCGGGTTCGGGTGGCGGGAGCGGCGTTGAGCAGGGGTGAGAAAGCCTGTGTGCTGTGTGAGTGAAGGCTCTGAGATGCCAGCACCCGTCCCCCAGGGCGCAGCTCCGACCGTCTGGGTCCCTGTGCGCCGGGGCAGCCCCCACGCAGGCCTCGGTGGAGCCAGGCCGATGAGGCAGACCTGGGCCTGGGCCTCTGTGCACTGGGCCTGTTCTCCCGGGGGCTACCCCGCAGGAGCACCCTGGGGACAGTCCTCGGGGACATGAGGCAGAGCCCACAGCCACGCTTGCCTGGGTCTGTCCAGTCTGCCACCTGCTCAGGTGCCTCAGTTTCCCCTTCTGCAAATGGGCTCACAGGAGCACTGGCTAGGGAGGGCTGGAGCTGGCCGTGCAGCGCTGAGAAGCCCCGGCAGGTGGACAGATGCCAGGTGTTGGCGTGGACAGTGCGGGTGAGGCTGCCTCCTGGGGGTGGCGGGCCGGGGGTGCTGACCCTGGGGCTCAGGGTCAGAGATGGCGAGCAGGTGCGTGACTGACAGGGGTGAGCAGACCCTCTGAGGCCAGTGTTGGGGCGGGACCTGGAGGGCGTGGCCTGGCGGGGGACGCGGGGCCTCGGCTGCTATTCAGGGGGGGAGCTGCGTGGAGCCTGCATGACTCGGGGCCCTTGGGACAGTGTCCTGTCTGAGAAAGCCCCGCCCACAAAGCCCCCTCCCTCTGGTGGGACGTCCCTCTGCATGTCACTTCAGCTGTGGTGGGGCGGGACTTGAGAGCTGCCCCTCCCCGGCCCGTGCACCCTGAGCAGAGGGAGCGGGGCAGGGCCCCCGGCAGGCGAGCCACCCCATCAGGACAGCTGCCTTCTGATGCCTGAGCCCCGGCGTCGGCCGACCACTTTCTCGTGGTTTGGGAGCTCTCTGGGATTCCCGTTTCCAACTGGGTCCAGGAAGAGCGCCTCCGATCTGGCACAAAGCTCGAGCCCGAGCCCTGGAGGTGGGCAGTGTGTGTGTCACGCACGCCCTGGCATTGTCACGTGCGAGGCCGTCCAGTGGGGCCCACAGACCCCAGCCCCACTGGGCGGCCTCAACGTGTATGCTGCACTCAGTGCATGCTCACTCACATATGTTCACATTCACACGTGTACACAGTGCACGCTCATGTGCACCCCCACTCAAATGCATGCACACTCACACAGCATGTACGTGCACAGGCACACTCGCACTCACGCGCACACTCATGTGTACACACAGTGCGCGCTCACACAGCACACACTTACACAGGCACACTCGTGCACACTCATGTGTACACACAGTGCACGCTCATGTACTCATGCACACTCACAAAGCACACACACAGGCACACTCGTGCACACTCGAGTACACACAGTGCACGCTCATGTACACACCCACTCATGCACACCCACAGAGCACACACTTACAAGGCACATTCGCACTCACACGCACACACTCACGTGTACACACAGTACACACTTACACAGGCACACTCGTGCACATTCATGTGTACACACAGTGCACGCTCATGTACTCACGCACACACAGCACACACACAGGTACACTCGTGCACACTCACGTGTACACACAGTGTGCGCTCACACAGCACACACTTACACAGGCACACTCATGTGTACACACAGTGCACGCTCATGTACACACCCACTCATGCACACTCACACAGCACACACTTACAAGGCACATTTACACTCACATGTGCACACGTAGTGCATGTGCATGCATAGAGTGCACGCTTACACGTGTGTACTCCCACGAGTATGCACTCCCACACTCGCACACATGCACTCTTTCTTGCACTCTCCCAGTGCAGGGCAGGGCTGGGTGCCCGCCTGGCTGGTTCTGGTGCAGGGGACGCTATGTGTCCCCTTGTCCTCCCTGCCTCCCCGTGGGCTGTGGGCTGCTGGCCCAGGCAGTCACCCCTGTGGGGTGGGATCTTGGGGTTTGCACCTGGCCACGCATCGCATTCCTGGTTCCCTGGGACGCTGGGGCGTGGCTCTGGGTGGGGCGAGGACACAGCGCTGAGCCCCCTGCGTGGGGGCACAGGCCCTAGTTCTCCCAGAGGGAGTGATTTGCTTGCTAAGTGGCCTTGGCGGGTTTGTCTGCTGTGGGAGGACGCGCAGGCACCCGCTGGGTGTGGCTGCCCGGGGATGAGCAGGATGTGACGGCTGCTCTGTGGGGTGTGTGCAGCTGCTGGCCTGGCCTCCGACTGTAGTTTATAGAAATGTCTGCTCTCTGACTGATGGGGGCAGGGCCACGTCCCTGCCCGCTGCCCGAGGCCCCACGTGAGAAGCGCGTGGCCATCGTTCAGGTCCGTGGGGCCTGTGGCGGGAAGACAGGATGAGTGTGGGTGTCGGCACCGTGGAGAGGAAAAAGGAGCCAACAGGCACAGCAGGACGGGGGCGACGGCCCAGCCCTGCCCACAGGAGGCTGGTGACGGAGTGGGGCAGCCGTGGACACGCAGTGGCTGTCGTGACAAGTGACCACACACTTAGTGGCTTGAACAGCACTCCTCTGGGGCAGGCATCGTAGCCCAGTGGGTTGCGCTGCTGCTGGGGCATGCGTGTCCCGTGTGGGAGTGCCGGTTGAGTCCTGGCTCCTCGGCCTGTAGTCCGGCTTCTTGCCGATGCACCCTGGGAGGCAGCAGGTGATGGATCATGCGCTTGGGTCCCTGCGCCCCCACGGGCGACCCGGATGGAGTTCTAAGCTCCAGCCCCAGCTGTCGTGGGCACTGGGGAGTGAGCCAGCAGATGAGTGAAATCTCTGTTTCCAAGTAGATAAATAAACACGCATTCTAAACGGCACCAAACAGCACACATTTGTTCTCCAGCTCTGCCGCGTGGAGTCGGCAAGGCCTCCCTGGCTAAGCTCGAGGTGCAGGCGGCGCTCCCCCTGCAGGCCCCGGGGGGAGTTCCGCGTCCTGCCTGCCCGAGTTCAGAACCCAGGAGCGCGTCGGCCACTGCCCGCCCAGGCCGCGGAGCCTGCTGCAGGGCAGCTGCCGGGCAGCCTGTAGATCCGCCTGCTGCCCCCAGCCCTCCGCGGTGACCGCCTGATCTCGGGTTGATCGTGGGTGGGACGTGGACCCCTTTTCCCGCAGCCGCACAGGGAGTGATAACACGGGCCATTTCCTACCCTGGATGTGCCAAGGGCCCTGGACCTTTCAGTTCTAGGGTCCGTGTCTCAGCACCCACCGTGGCATCCGTGGTGGCCTGGGGGAGGGGCAGGGCAGTCTCTCAGGAGCCCCGGGAGGGTGCAGCAGCCAGGCTGGGGTGGATCCGGCAGAGCTGGGTGCTCCCGGCGGATGGAGTCTCAGGCGGCTGTGGCTGGGGGTCCCGTGTCACCCCGGGTTGGCCTCCATGGGGCCCTTAGTGGCAGGTGGCTCTGGGTGCCAGGGGAGAAAGACTTGCTGGCCTTGGTTACGCCCCTTCCCAGTGAAGGACATGGCGAAGGGGTCTGTGGCTCCCCCTGGCGGTGGCCCAGGTCTGACAGGTCTGTCTGATTGGCTCTGGCCGCCGGGGAGCTGATCTGGACGGGACGTGTGAAGGAAGCAGGGCCCCGGGCTGCCAGGGAGCCGTGTCCTCCTGCCTGGCGTTTGGGTGGAACTCGGAACACCGAAGCGGCCGCCCCCGCGGGCTCAGCACCGTCCTGTTAAGTGCATTAGCGTCTGGCTCTGGACTGAAGGGCTCGTCTGAACGACTTCCTGAGGCCCTGGGCGGAGCTGCGGCCCTGTGCCGGTGGCCAGAGCCAGGGGCTGGTGGGGCGCGGCTGGACCCCCGGGCTGTGCTGGCGACACCGGGCGGGCGGCACGTGGCCTGGCACTACCACTGGGCGCACGACTGTCCTGGCCCCAGCTCACCCTCCCGGTCCCTGACCCTGGCTCCTGGCCGCTTGGCGGGGCGGGTGGTGGCCCAGGCGCAGGGCCTGGGAGCCTGAAGCTGCTTTATTAGATGACAGCTGCAGACAGACGTCCTCAGCTTGTGAGAGCTCAGACCGTGAATAAACAGAAAACCCTCCGAGGAAACCGGCCAGGCCCGCAGCCGGTGCACCCGGGAAGCCGGGAGCCGGCTCGAGGCAGGTGGGGGCGTGGGAGCGGGCCTGTGGGGTTTACGGCTGGAAACGAGAGTGGGTGTTGTACGCCCCCGTCTTCCAGGCGGCAGGGGCGGTGTGAGTCCCTATGCTTCCTCCTCCTCTCTCCAAACAAGACAGCCGACAGAGGGGTGGTCCCCACCCCGGGGTCCCCGATGCCGCCCCGTTTCCAGGGCCAGCAGCAGACACTGAGTCTGCGGTGCAGAGCTCTGGCCCAGCGCGGCTAGGGGCCCAGGCAAGGGGCGGGGCACCTGCTCCCCATGGAGGGTCGCGGGGGCATGACCCGAAGCCCCGCCCCCTCCTTGGCCAGGGCTCTGTGTGAATCAGCAGTGACCAGAGGCCCCTGACCCCTTCCAGCCAGGACACTCTGGTCCCGGGAGCGCTGCCCCCCGGCCCTGCCCTGGCCCCTCCCTTGTGCCCGTCTGGGGAGCGGTGACCCCCACCACTCAGGGGCAGCCCCTCCCGTCGCCTCCCCTCCCACCGTGAGAACCTGGCGGTCTGAGCTGGCCCTCGAGCCTTCCATTAAAAATCCAGTTAATAAGCAACCCTTAAACCTTGAAAAACCCACTGGGCCGTTACTGCCCAGCTCGTCGCCGTCGGGTCCCGGGGCTGGGGTGTCTGTGGGCCCCGGCGCGTCGTCCCCACTGTGAGCCCTGGTGAAGGTGCTGCCCGGTGTGTTTCCTGGCTCTGTAGCTCTCACTTGAAAGAGGCGCCGGCTGTGTGCCTGGCCACGCCGCCGTATTCCTGGAGGGGCAGCTGAGCCACCGGCGGCAGTGAGTCATCGCGCACAGCCGTAGCCGCGTGGGCCGTCCCCCTGCTGCCCATGCCCCGCCCTGCTGGCCTCCAGCGGTGGCCGCGTCAGCACACGGGAATGTGCCAGTCCCCTCTGCATTCTTCGCCACGGCCTGCTGGGTCCTGGCCCGGCTGCTGCCTGCCTGGTCTCCCCTCGGTGTCCACTCTGTGGGCGCCAGAGCCCTGTCCCTGTCCTGCCTCCCCTGATGCAGCTCCGGCTCCCCGCAGGAGCTCGGCATGCATCCGCTGACTGAACGTGCGTCGTCTTGCCCGTGAGGTGTGCGTGTTGGGAGCCGGCCGTGCGGTGGGCACTCACTGCCTGTGGGATGTGACTCAGAGCCTCGTGGGAGGGAGCGCTCAGTGTCAGCCGCGGGCACGGGACACACACCGGATGCACAAGGGGCACACACGGGGCACACATGAGGCACACACAGACATACATGGGACACCCATGGCACACGGGATGCACATGAGGCACACAGGGCTATACACAGGGTGCATGTGTGGGGCACACACAGGACACACATGGGGCACACATGGGACACACAAAGCACATGGACATACATGGGACGCACACAAGGTACACACGGGACACACACACAGATGCACATGGGGCACACGAGTGTACACAGGGTGCATGTGGGGCACACACAGGACACACATGGGGCACACATGGGACACATGGGGCACACACAGGGCACACGGACATACATGGGACGCACACAAAGTGCACACAGGGCACACACACGGATGCACATGGGGCACACGGACACACACGGAGTACACAAGAGGTGCACACAGGATGCACATGAGACACACACGGATGTACAGAGGGTGCATGAGGGGCACACACAGGGCACATGGACACACATGGGATGCACACAAGGTACATACAGGGAACACACATGGATGCACATGGGGCACACAGACACGGGGTACACACGAGATGCACATGAGACACACACGGATGTACACAGGGTACATGAGGGGCACACACAGGGCACACATGGGACACACGAGGCACACACAGGGCACATGGACATACATGGGATGTACATAAGGTACACACGGGGAACACACAGATACACCTGGGGCACACAGACATGGGGTACACACGAGATGCACATGAGACACACACGGATGTACACAGGGTGCATGAGGGGCACACACAGGGCACCCATGGGACACACGGGGCACACACAGGGCACACGGACATACATGGGAAGCACACAAGGTACACACGGGGCACACGCATGGATGCACAGGGACACATGGACACACAGGATGCACATGGATGCACACGAGATGCACACAGGGCATACATGAGATGCACATGGGACACACGGGGCTCACACGGGAAGCACATGTACACGCATGGGGCTCACACAGACACACACACGAGCATCTCTGAGGAGGGGCCAGGATGAGAGGCTCTCGGTGTGCACACCCGAGATCTGGGAGTGACCCTGTGACGTGGTCAGCCATTAGCAAATGTGTGTCTTGGAAAGCGCTGGTGACCGCCTTGAAAGGCGGCAGAGGTGACCCCGTGTTCCTGCTTGGTGTGGAAGACCACAGACCCTCAGCCCCCGCCTCTCACAGCCCAGGGCTGTCAGTTCCCGACTCCGGCTCCGGCTCCGGCTCCGGCTTCCTACTCACGCACACCCAGGAAGGCAGCGGCGACACCACCCCGAGAGACCTGGCTTGGTTTCCCGGCTCTCGGCTTCGGCGCTGGCCCCGCTCTGGCCGTGGTGGGCATTTGGAGAGTGGCCCAGTGAAGTGTTTTCTCTCCCTCTTAACTAAAGTGAGTTTAAAAAGTGAATGGCATTCATCAAAGAAACACATGAAAAACCTCACTGAAAGTCCTGCAGACGAAGCTTTCGGGACGGTGTGGTTCAGGAAACTGGAGTCTTCCTCGCAGCTCCACAGAGTCCACGGGCCACGGAACTCCATGGAAAGTGGGTGATCCCGTGGCTTTGCGTGTGCAGGCGTGTGCCAGCGTCCACACAGCCGGCACCGAGCATTTCGTCCCCTGCGAGGAGCCCTCCGTCCTGCCCTGCCCATGCCCGACCCCTCTCTTACCTCCTTGTTCCCTGGGCATCCCACGAGGGCCAGGGCTAGGCCGGGGGTGGAGCTGGGGGCTCAACCTGGGTCTCTCGTGTGGGTGGCGTGGACCGCTGAGCTGTCCCGCTGCCTGCTGGGGTCTGCACTGGCAGGCAGCTGTGTTGGGACTGGAACCCAGGGGCTCTATGTGGGACGGGGTGCCCCAAGCTGCAGCTTCCTGGCCAGGCCCATGCCCACCCTGCCAGTGGACTTGGCTCTCTGTGGGTTTCCATGTTCTGGGCGCTTGTGTGAGACACGCAGCGTGGGGCCCTTTGCGTGTGGCTTCTCCTTGTCACATGATGTCCTCAGGGTTCATCCGTGTTGTGGCGTGTCGGCTCCATCCCCTTTCGCGGCTGAGTGCTGTAGTGCTGTGTCCCCCGGGCACCAGCGGATGGACGTTTGGGTCGCGTCCACCTTCTGGCTCTGGCACGTAATGCAGTTACTGGGGCCGGGGACACGGGAGTTTCTGGAGCACGCGTGCACCTGCCCTCCATCGTGAGGAGCGCCCGGCCCCACCAGGCCCCGCCCGGTCTGTTCTTGTCCGACCTCGGCACCGAGCTGCTGAGTGGGTGAGCGGTGGCATCCGGTGGTTTGGCTTGCGTCTCGGCGATGACGGATGGACCAGGCGTCTTTTCATCGCTCGCTGGCAGCGTGCGGGTCTCGCTCGGAGGAACTCTGTTCCGAGTCTCTGCGTCTCTGCATTGCCGTGGTGCTGGCGCGAGTCTCCCCAGGCGTGGCTGCAGGTTCTGTCTGCGCGTGCGGGTGGGTGGGTGGGCGGGCGGCTGTTTCCTCCTGGCCCCGGGGCTGCCGCTTCACCTTCTCCAGGCTTCTTTTGAGACACAGAGCTTTAAACTTTCGTGGAGTTCAGTTTATTTTTCCTTTTGTCGTCCGAACTTGTGGTCGTGTAGCTAAGAATCCTTTGCAAACCCAAGGTCAGGAGATTTGTTCCGTGTTGTCTTCCAATGTTGTACGTGCTGGGCTCTTTCCTGTAGGCCCTGGGTCCATCTTCAGCTAATGTCTTTTACGGTGCGAGGCAGGGCTCCGGCTTCACCTGCACGTGGCTGTGTGGTTGTCCCGGCACCGCGGGCTGGCCGTGCGCACTGTCTGTGCCGGGGTCGCACCGTGTCGATGCCCACAGTGAGTTCTGAGACGGGGAAGCGCGAGTCTCATCTCTGTTCTCCATACTGTAGCCGGAGGACACCTGAGCAGAGCCCAGGAAACCCACAGCCTGCTCAAACCGGCTCAAACTGGCTCAACGAGAAGTAGGGCAGGAGGGGGCTTCAAAAAGCTCAAGAAAATGGAATTAAAGGATAAAAGTTAAAAATAGAAATTGTATTTCTCAGCATGGGCGCCGTCACGTTCCAGACATGTCTCTAAGTGATGGGTTCCCCGGGAACTGGGGCTCCCTGTGGCGTCTCCTCCGTTTGCTGAAGAAAAGGGGGCTCCCTAAGTCAGGGAGCCGGGCTGGGACGCGCGCCAGGCTGCCCGGTCGGCCGAGGGCGTGGGCAGGGCAGGAGGGTGGAGAGGAGCTGTGCGGAGCCTCCTGGCAGCCTTCCCGGCCCTCCAGGAAGCCCAGGGCAGAAGGTGCTGCCGGCCCCCTGCGCCACACCTGTGCCGGGGCCGGGCTTGTCTTCAGGCTGCGCCAGGAAGCCTTGCTTCATCCCCCATCACCGCGCTTCCGGGGGATCCCCCTTGTCACGTCCTGCGTCACATTAGTAGGTAAAAAGACGAAACGCACTCACTCACCTCAATACAGTCGTCCAGTGGAAGCAGAAGAGGCATTTAACAAGGCTCACACACACACAAATAAATAAATAAGGAGAAACAAGCCAGGCAGAGACCACCCCAAGTGTCAGCCGCCGTCCCAGCCGGTGGTGGAGCCGGCCCGGGGCCACAGCAGCCGCGACTCCTGTCTGGGAGCCTGGGGGACCCCGCTGTCCTCCCTGCGGCCTCCAGAGCACGCAGGGACAGTTCCTACACCATGTTCATGTGCACTCCCATCCATGCACACACACACACGTCTGTGCGCACACATCCCGCGTGTCCCTGCATGTACACCTGGATACACAGGTACCCCCGCACACGCATGTCCATGTGCACGCAGACATGTACAAGAACATCTGGGTACATGCATGCCGTGCACACATGCCTACGTATGCACATAGCCACAGATGGCACATGTGTGCACACGCACACATGCCCACACGTGTGCACCCTTTCTGGGGCCGCCCCGGTGGCTCTGTGTGCACTCTTCAGAACGGCTGGTTCCACTCTCTGACGGACAGGCCACGTTGATGAGCGTGCCCACAGGTGGGGGGTCATGCAGCCGACCCACTGTCTGAGCCTCGAGGCGCCACAGAAGCACGGAACCTCAGGTCCTTGTTTCAGAAGAGGGAAAGGAGGCCCCGGGACCTGGGGGGCAGGCAGTGCAAGCCGGGGGCTGGCAGGCTTGGGCACACCAGCCTCCCTTCCTCCAGCTCAGGGACCCCAGCAGGGCCCGGGGCTGCTGCTCCAGAGCTGGCCACTCGGCTCGGCCGGGCCGCACCCCGGGAGGGCAGGAGAGGGGGTCCCAGTCTCGAGGGGCTCTGGGGTGTGCAGCTACCCACAGGGAGGGGTCGGGCAGTGGCGGCCGTGGCTCCCCGTCCCCTTGGGTGGGGCAGGCCCAGGGACAGCTGCTGTGGACAGGGCCAGGGTGGCCTTGGGTTGAACAAGTGAGAGGCCGCTCCCCGACACTCACGGTCCAGGCTGGGCCCTGGGGCGGCCCCTCTGCTGTGTATGGAGCCGGTTTCTTCCGTTCACACGTGGGTGTTTCGTGCCTGTTTTTCAAATGAAAATAAAAGAGCCCATTATTCAGGAATCCGTTCGAGGCGCACTGACAAGACAGAACAGCCCCGCTCAGGGCAGGGCGGGGCTTCTGCAGAGAGGCGGGTGCTGGGTGGGGGTGGGGGTGCGGGCCCCCGACGCCAGGAGGAGGGGAGCCCCAGGCAGGGTGGGGCCGGGCTGAGTCCTGAGATTCAGAATTGAGTCTGGGGTCTGGAGCGCGTCGTAAGAGTCTGCCAGGTGGAAACCGGAGCAGAAATTGCGGCTTTTGGTGGCTGGGTCCCGGCGCCCCGGGCTGGGCTGGCTGTGGCGTGGGCGTGGCTGCTCCTGGCTCCTGCAGAGCTCCTGGCGGGCGCGCCTGTGTGCGGTTGCCCCTGGGGTGGGGGTGTGGGTGTGGGGCAGTTTCCACGGGGCAGGGGGCAGGGCCCTCTGAGGCCGTGGTGGGCTGTGCGGCGGACCCAGGAGGACGCTGGGCAGAGCAAGTTGGCGTCAGGATGGCCTCAGTGTTGGACACCGCTCCTACCGCAGCTGTGGCTTCCCTGGGCTTTCAGCCTCGGGGCCCTGTCCCCAGTGCACCCCACGGGCAGGGGGCTGAGGGGACCCTGCCCCCAGTGCACCCCACGGGCAGGGGGCTGAGGGGACCCTGCCCCCAGTGCACCCCACGGGCAGGGGGCTGAGGGGACCCTGCCCCCAGTGCACCCCACGGGCAGGGGGCTGAGGGGACCCTGCCCCCAGTGCACCCCACGGGCAGGGGGCTGCCGAGGGCCCCCTCTCCTCCAGTGCACCCCATGGGCAGGGGGCTGAGGGCCCCCTCTCCCCCAGTGCATCCCATGGGTAGGGGGCTGCTCAGGGGGGCCTGTCCCCCCAGTGCACCCCACGGGCAGGGGGCTGAGGGCCCCCTCTCCCCCAGTGTACCCCATGGGCAGGGGGCTGAGGGGGGCCTGCCCCCCAGTGCACCCCACATGGAGGGAGCTGAGGGGACCCTGTCCCCCCAGTGCACCCCATGGGCAGGGGGCTGAGGGGACCCTGCCCCCAGTGCACCCCATGGGCAGAGGGCTGCCGAGGGCCCCCTCTCCTCCAGTGCACCCCATGGGCAGGGGGCTGCTGAGGGGGGCCTGTCCCCCCAGTGCACCCCACATGGAGGGAGCTGAGGGTTCCCTGTCCCCCCAGTGCACCCCACATGGAGGGAGCTGAGGGTTCCCTGTCCCCCCAGTGCATCCCACATGCAGGAGTCTGAGGGGGCCCTGTCCCCCCAGTGCACCCCACATGCAGGAGTCTGAGGGGGCCCTGTCCCCCCAGTGCACCCCACATGGAGGGAGCTGAGGGGACCCTGTCCCCCCAGTGCACCCCATGGGCAGGGGGCTGCCGAGGGCCCCCTCTCCTCCAGTGCACCCCATGGGCAGGGGGCTGCTGAGGGGGCCCTGTCCCCCGAGTGCACCCCACGGGCAGGGGGCTGAGGGGACCCTGTCCCCCGAGTGTACCCCACATGGAGGGAGCTGAGGGTTCCCTGTCCCCCGAGTGCACCCCACGGGCAGGGGGCTGAGGGGACCCTGTCCCCCGAGTGTACCCCACATGGAGGGAGCTGAGGGTTCCCTGTCCCCCCAGTGCACCCCACATGCAGGAGTCTGAGGGGGCCCTGTCCCCCCAGTGCACCCCACATGCAGGAGTCTGAGGGGGCCCTGTCCCCCCAGTGCACCCCACATGCAGGAGTCTGAGGGGGCCCTGTCCCCCCAGTGCACCCCACATGCAGGAGTCTGAGGGGGCCCTGTCCCCCCAGTGCACCCCACAGGCAGGGAGCTGAGGGGGCCCTGTCCCCCGAGTGTACCCCACATGGAGGGAGCTGAGGGGGCCCTGTCCCCCGAGTGTACCCCACATGGAGGGAGCTGAGGGGGCCCTGTCCCCCCAGTGCACCCCACAGGCAGGGAGCTGAGGGGGCCCTATCCCCCGAGTGTACCCCACATGGAGGGAGTTGAGGGCCCCCTGCCCCCCCAGTGCACCCCATGTGCGGGGGCTGCCGTGGTCAGTGGCTTCCTCATACTTGGCTCTGCCCAGGAACCGTGAGCTGATTGCATGGGGACAAAGCTGGCCCTGCTGAGTGGCCCCAAAGGTGACTGAGTGTGAGACTGGGGAGGGTCTGGGGACCCCCATCCTGAAGGGGCTCAGGGTCCCCACAGAGGGAGCCCAGCGTTCCCTCTCAGGATCCAGGCGGTTGGTCGTGGGGTCTCTAGAATTTGTTCTTAGGTTTTCCAAAGCTTATTTCTGGGCATAAAATCACGTTAGTGCCAGTGAATTCCAGGCGTTGCTAAGGGCACCATGGGGTCACTTCTGGGAATGCGGACGTTTGTGTGTGGGGCCCCGAGTGAGACGCGTGTTCCCATCCGGGTGAGGCAGCCTGGCTGCCCTGGGGAGGGTGAGCTGTGGCCCTGCAGCCACGCGGCCTGGAGAAGACGCCAAGGAGGGCCTCGGGCAGGTGGAGCACGCTGGACTCTGGTGTAGAATGTGGTGGTGGGATGTGTGAGCACGTCTGTGAGCACGTGTGACATGTGCGTGTGGCTGCATGTCTACGTGCAAGTGCACAGGGGGCCAGTGCATGAGCAAATGTGAGGAATTCATTGTGAGTGTGCAAGGGGCAAGTGTGTCATGTGTGCAAGTGTGAGGGGAGCATTGTATGAGGGGCACATGTGTGTTGCTGGGGCACATGTGTGTGAATCTCAGGTGTGTACAAATGTGTGAGGAGCACACGTGTGCAAGTGTGAGGGAGCATGTGTGTGAGGGACACATGTGTGTGAGGGAACACGTGTGTGTGAGGGTGCTGGGGCATGTGTGTGAAGGTGTGAGGGGCACAAGTATGTGAGTCATGTGTGTGTACAAGTGTGAGGAACACATGTATGGGGGCACATGTGAGTATGCTGGGGCACATGTGTGTACAAATGTGTGAGGCACATGTGTGCAATGTGAGGGAGCACATGTGTGAGGGGACTAGGGGTGCATGTGTAGAGGGGCGCGTGTGTATGAGGCACAGGTGGGAGGGAGTGCACGAGGGAGTGCTGTGCACGCGCTGCCTGGATTCGTCCACCTCTCTGGGCCCCGGCGTCTCTGTGCCTCGGTTTCCCCGGGCTGCACACAGGCTCTGCAGGTGTCCGGCCCCAGTGCCTGGCCTGCCGTGGGACCCTGGGGACCCGGCAGTGGCTGTTTTATCACCCAGCCCCGTGGAGCCCTGGGGGACCGCGCAGCAGGTCCCTTTGTCGAGGGGCAAACAGGCAGAGGGAGGACTCCGCAGTGCAGCTCCGACAGCTGCCACTCAGCAGCCAGGCTGCAGTGTGCGGCCCCGGGGGCGGTGATGGGGGGGTGTGTGTCCTGGTTGAGGAGGTGCTGTGGGAGTGGCTCTCGAATATGACCTTGGGGCAGCGGGTGGGCACTCAGGAAGAGGGGGCCCTGGTGCAGTGTCGGCCTCGCTGGTTGCATCTGACCTGGAGTGTTTCCCTGCTGGTGCGGTGCCTGGCAGTGTCCCTGTCCACACAGGCTGCACTAGGCATCTCTGCCTGGTGGCCCTGGACTGTGTGCATCCCGTGGTCTGACTCCACTCCCGTTCCCCGCTGGGTGCGAGGGTCAAGGCTCAGCTGAACAGCCAGCAGTGGCCAGACGCGTACTGTGCTGCGCCGGGCTGGGGGCTGGACCAGCGGATGCTGGGCCCTGAGGACCCGAGCACGGAGGGTGGGCGCCGGTGGGCCGCCCAGGCCCCGTCCATGTGGAGGGTTGAGCGTGAGCCTGGCTCCCTGGGCCCGGTGAGCTCGGTACACAGACTCCATGTGGCAGGCCACGGCCTCTGAGGCCCCACAGATGACGCGGAAGGACCTAGAAGCCCATCAGCGCTTTAGGGAGGAAGAAGCCACCTGCAGCTCTGTGTCGGGAAGCAGCTGGAGCGGCCGCAGTGCCACCTCGCTGAGCCCGGTCCCAGGGTCCCAGGCCGCCCGAGGCACTCCCCTGAGCGCAGGGCAGCACCTTGCACTCTGCTCGCTGGCGGTAGGACTGTGCCGTCCACTGTGCCATCCCAGGAGTGGCCCAGCACCTGCCGGCAGCAGAGAGCGGGTCCGCAGGGGAGCTTCTGGCCCTGGAGAGGCACACGGGTGTCCTGTGAGACACACGGGTGTCCTGTGAGTTTAAGAATAAAAATGGGGGTTGTGCGGCTCTGTCCCCCCAGCAGAGGATAGCAGGAGCCTGGGTATCTGGGGACAGGGGGTGCCGGGGCGGGCAGGGGTCTGAGCAGGTGGGGCGGCCATGCTCTTGGCGCCTGCCCCTCCCCGCCGGGGGTTCTCAGGCAACAGTTGCAGCCGGGAGTTGGAGCTGCAGCAAGCTGAGCGTTTTCTAAGTTCCAGTTTTACCACAGAACCGTGGCGCAGGCCCAGGCTGTAGGGGAGTCCTTGGTGGAAGGGAGAGTGGGGGCTGGGGGCAGCTGCCTCAGTGTCCCTGGGAGCTGGGGGTCCTGGCATGGAGCCCCTCACTCGCCGCACCCCACACACAGACCCAGCAGTTCCCAGTCCAACAAGCTGCCCCCGCTGTGCCTGTCCCTGTCCAGGAGCCCTGGCTGCTCTGCACATGTGGGCAGGAAAGGGTTAAAAGGCCTTGGGACACATCTGCAGGCACAGGTCCCCTGACTCCAGGTCTGCCCCTTTCTCTGGCTGCAGGAGGGAGAGGCCCCAGGCTAGGAATCAGGAATGGGGTGGGCGGGAAGCAGGAGGGGCGGAGCCCAGAGGCCCCGCCTCCGGAACGGAGTGGCCGCCCTGTGGGGCCCTGCCCGGCACAGCCCTGATGGCTCCCGACCCCAGCGGCCGCCTGGGCCTGCTGCTGCTGCTTACCTGCTGCCTCGCAGCCGCCAGGGCTGACCTCCTGAGCCTGGACTGGCTGTGGTCCTCCAAGGCCGCCAACCCCCCTGATGTCCAGGTCTCCGAGCACCAGGGCAGCCCAACTGTGCAGCCCACGGCGGACCCCACCACGCACGTGGCCCTGGGGCATGGCCCCACAGAACAAGGGCGCGTGGAGGAGCCGGATCCTCCCGCTGAACCCACCAGCCCTGCCGCCCCCGCCCCCTCCGCAGCCAGCCCAGACACGAAGGAGGAGAACGTCGCGGGTGTCGGAGCCAAGATCCTGAACGTGGCTCAGGGCATCCGGAGCTTTGTCCAGCTGTGGGATGACACCACCCCCACCGAGGGCTCTGCCGTGGTGACCTCGCCGGCCTCGGCGGCCGTCGCAGACCCCCTCACCCTCCCTGGGTCCTCCAGCGCCTCCCATGAGGACAGGACTGCTCTCCGGCCCAGCACCGAAGCTCCGAGCCCCCCGGCTGCTCCGACGACCGAGGCTGGCACTGTGCTGGCACCCACTCAACCGCCTGCCTCCCAGGCACTGCGTCGGGTGTCCCCAGGTAGAGCTTCTGTGTCCTCCCCACCAGGGAGGAGCCCGCGGCCCCTGTGGCAGTCCCCAGATCTGGACGGCAGAGGACCCTGGCCCATGGCGGCCACCCCCCACCGGCAGCACCGACTCCCTCCCGGCCACAACCTGGTGCCACTCCTGCTTCCGCTGGTGACGGGCGCCCTGGGTGCTCACGCGGCCCCCTCTGCACTCACCTCTGACCCCCTGGCCCCACGCTCGCACGTCCCGGCTGCAGCTTTCCTCGGTGACGGTGGTGCTTGGGTTTTCCGCGTGGTTCATCCTGCGGGGCAGGATTCCTCCAGTCCTGCTAACGACTCCGCGCTGCTCGGGGCCAGCCCCCGGGGCCCTCCCGCGCGCTGCCTGCCTCTGCCGGCATCCCTGCCCGTGTGCAGCCGCCTGGGCATCGGGCACGCCTGGCTGCCCAACCACCTGCGGCACGAGCACGGCGAGGAGGTGCAGGCCGCGGCGCAGGTGTGGGGGCGCCTCCTGCAGACACGCTGCCACCCCTTCCTCGCCTGGTTCTTCTGCCTGCTGCTGGCCCCGCCATGCGGCCTGGGCCGTCCGCCTGGGCCCCCACCATGCCGCCAGTTCTGTGAGGCCCTGGAGGACGCATGCTGGAGCTGCCTGGACGGGGGCCAGCTGCCCGTCGCCTGTGCCTCGCTGCCCGCCCAGGAGGACGGGTACTGTGTGTTCATTGGGCCGGCTGCAGGTAACTGGCTGGCCGCTGCCCTCCCCACCCTTCCTTTTTGCCTTGCCAGGTAAGCTGGACAGGGCCGACTCGAGCCTGGGACAGGGCCTGCCTGCCCCGTGCTGAGCCAGGTGACAGCGGCGGGGGAGGAGGCTGGGGACGTGGGAGGTGGGGGGCCGGATGTAACCGCAGATTCTCTGATGCCAGCGGCTGAGGCGGGGGTGTTGCCTGTACCAGGTGCCCCCAGAGCGGCCGACTGCATTTCGCCCTCCCCATGGCTCTGAGTTTGTCACAGCCTCCATGGAGGGCAGACAGGCATGGCGTAGTGTCAGAACCCGCCCGAGGGAGCTGGGACCCCCACCCACTCGCTGTCCCGTCTTCCTGGAGGGCCCGGCGTGTGGGGAGGGGCTGCTTGCTGTGGGGCGGCCACGCTGGATGCTGAGCCTGCCGGGGCCCTGGCCTGCTGCCTGCGCGCCCTGATCTGTGGGCTCCAGAACCTCCCCACTCGGGGCAGTGGGAGCACCCCCGGCGGTGCCCCCATCCCTGTGGGACCTGTCACTGTCACTGTCGCTGGCCGGGCAGGGGCTCTGGGGCAGCTGGAAGAGGCCCCAGCTCCTCTGTGTGCACAAAGGCCTGGCCCTTGAGTGGCACCTGCTCTCCTGGTGACCCCGACCAGCCCTGCCAGGTGTGGGTGTTCTGCCCTCTCTGCCCGGGGAGCGGCCTTGACCCTTGGGCCTTGGGATTTGGGGCTAGGCTGATGGGGGTGGGGTGTAGGTGCTGCGTGACCGGATGTCGCGGTGCTGGCCGCATGGGGCATGAGCTTGGGTGGTGCCCAGTGGGTCTCGGGGCCAGCTGTCCTCTTGTCCAGGAAGAGCCTGGCACCTCCACAGACCTCGGCTGGGCCTGGGTGCAGCTCGGAGGGGGGACAGCTGGGGTCAGGAAAGGGACAGTGCCACTGACAGGTGGTGCCTACCCTCAAGAAGGAAGCACCAGGGCTGGAATGGAGGGGACAGAGGGACAGGGACGGCTCGGACTGGGCACCCGGAGTGGTATGCACACGGCCTGCTCTGGGGGTGTGTGTGCGCAGAAGCAGAGGGGGAGCCGTGGTGGGCTTGGACCCGAGCCCCACACGGCCAGTCCCTGAACAGCCAAGAGCTGAGCCCGCCCAGCCGGCCACAGCTGGCTGAGCCTGCCTTGCCCTGCTCCTGCCAAGTGTGTGGGGAGGGGAGGTCCAGGCCCCTCCCCCAGCCCGGTCCTGCCTGCCCACCCCTCCTGCCCGGGCAGGCTCCCTGGCTGCCTGGTTCCTGATGCCTGGCTCCCGCTGGCGGGGCGTGGAGAGTGGGGGGTTCAGCCGTGGGGTGGGGTGGGGCGGGTCGGGGCGGTTCTCACACCAGTGAGGCCCAGGCAGGACTGCAGCTGGCCTGGTCAGTCAGTGGCCTTCACATCTGGACAGATGGGCTGCATCCCCCGCAGGGTCCTGGGGGACCCGCCATCAGGCTGACAGCCAACGTCCCCTCAGGCCAGAGGTGGAGCTGGGCAGCAGCAGGCCAGGACCCCTTCCTGTGCGTGACTGGGGGAGGGGCCTGCCCCCCCTCTGTGCCCCCAGCCCCTCCCTCTCAGGCTCCTGCACCCTGGGGTGAGCCCCTGCTCCTCCTGTGTTGGGCTGGACACTCAGGAGGAAGAAGCCAGGTAGGACAGGAAGAGTCAGGTGGGGGGCAGGCATGACGCTACTGCCTCCTTCCCTGGTCCTGTCCAGGGCTGTGGTGCAGCCCCTCGCGGCTGTGTGCACGGTCACGGGCCCTGCCCCCGATCCTGCACACCTGGTTTTGCCCCTGGGGTCCCATAGACCTGTGTTCCTGATCTTGCACCTGGTCCTGCACATTTGCACATCTGGCCTTATATACCTGTGCCCTTGACCCTGCACACCTGCTCCCATATACCCTACACACCCCGTCCCCTACCCCTGCACACCTGCTCCCATATACCCTACACACCCCGTCCCCTACCACTGCACACCTGCTCCCATATACCCTACACACCCCGTCCCCTACCCCTGCACACCTGCTCCCATATACCCTACACACCCCGTCCCCTACACTGCACACCTGCTCCCATATACCCTACACACCCTGTCCCCTACCCCTGCACACCTGCTCCCATATACCCTACACACCCTGTCCCCTACCACTGCACAGCTGCTCCCATATACCCTACACACCCCGTCCCCTACACTGCACACCTGCTCCCATATACCCTACACACCCCGTCCCCTACCACTGCACACCTGCTCCCATATACCCTACACACCCCGTCCCCTACCCCTGCACACCTGCTCCCATATACCCTACACACCCCGTCCCCTACCCCTGCACACCTGCTCCCATATACCCCTGCCCTACACACCCCGTCCCCTACCCCTGCACACCTGCTCCCATATACCCTACACACCCCGTCCCCTACCCCTGCACACCTGCTCCCATATACCCTACACACCCCGTCCCCTACCCCTGCACACCTGCTCCCATATACCCTACACACCCGTCCCCTACACTCACACCTGCTCCCATATACCCCTGCCCTACACACCCCGTCCCCTACCCCTGCACACCTGCTCCCATATACCCCTGCCCTACACACCCTGTCCCCTACCACTGCACACCTGCTCCCATATACCCTACACACCCCGTCCCCTACCCCTGCACACCTGCTCCCATATACCCTACACACCCCGTCCCCTACCCCTGCACACCTGCTCCCATATACCCCTGCCCTACACACCCCGTCCCCTACCCCTGCACACCTGCTCCCATATACCCTACACACCCCGTCCCCTACACTGCACACCTGCTCCCATATACCCTACACACCCCGTCCCCTACCCCTGCACACCTGCTCCCATATACCCTACACACCCCGTCCCCTACCCCTGCACACCTGCTCCCATATACCCTACACACCCCGTCCCCTACCCCTGCACACCTGGTCCCACATACCCTACACACCCTGTCCCCTACCCCTGCACACCTGCTCCCATATACCCTACACACCCCGTCCCCTACCCCTGCACACCTGCTCCCATATACCCTACACACCCCGTCCCCTACCCCTGCACACCTGCTCCCATATACCCTACACACCCCGTCCCCTACCCCTGCACACCTGCTCCCATATACCCTACACACCCCGTCCCCTACCCCTGCACACCTGCTCCCATATACCCTACACACCCCGTCCCCTACCCCTGCACACCTGCTCCCATATACCCCTGCCCTACACACCCCGTCCCCTACCACTGCACAGCTGGTCCCGCACATTTGCATGCCTGTGTGTCTTGTACACCTGCATACTTTGTCCTGCACACTTGCACCTGGTCCTGAACCTCTGTGTACCTGCACACCTATGTGCCTGTGCACCTGATCTTGCACACCTGCACACCTGGTCTCACACACTTGCACAACTGTGCACCTGGCCCCGAGGCTCTGCAGCCTTTTTTTTTTTTTTTCACAGAATGGACAGTGAGAGAGAGAGAGACAGAGAAAGGTCTTCTTTGCCGTTGGTTCACCCTCCAGCGGCCGCCGCGGCCGGCGCGCTGCGACCGGCACACCACACTGATCTGATGGCAAGAGCCAGGTGCTTCTCCTGGTCTCCTATGGGGTGCAGGGCCCAAGCACTTGGGCCATCCTCCACTGCCCTCCCGGGCCACAGCAGAGAGCTGGACAGGAAGAGGGGCAACCAGGACAGAATCCGGCGCCCCAACCGGGACTAGAACCCGGTGTGCCGGCGCCGTAAGGCAGAGGATTAGCCTAGTGAGCCGCGGCGCTGGCCGCTCTGCAGTCTTTAGTCCAGCCAGGCTTGTAGCGCCCCCATGTCTGCTCTGTGCACCACAGGGGAGCATGCAGTGGGTGCAGTGCCAGGCATCGGGGCGCAGCGAGTGGCCGGGAGGGAGCTCCTGCTGTGGCTGCACCTGCTGTTCCGCACGTACGAGGGCGCTCGTGGCCTCTGCCGTGTCATGAGCTTGACCCTCAGGTCCTTGAGGGAAGGAGTGAGACCCCCCAGGGGAGCAGGGCTGCTTCCAGGGTCCTCGCCTCAGCCTGGTCCATGAGTGGTCCAGCTGGAGATGGTGGGGCCTGCCGCTTCCTCCAGGAAGCCCCCAGCGCTGTTCAGTAGGGCTCTGTGAGTGGGAGGGAGCTTGCGTCAAGGACAGTGGCAGTGCGGCTGTGTTCTCAGGACCTCCGCAGCTCTGTAGAGCCTTCCTGAGCCTGGGCAGCCCGACAGGTCCTGTGTGAACGGCCGAACCCCGGGACCCCTGCCACCGCGTGCTGCCCATGTGCCCGCTGTGCACTTGCTGGTGGGGTCTCGTCCCCCAGGCCATCGCAGCCCCGCACGCTGTGCTGCCGGGCTCACGGCGGGCTCCATTGCAGCCCCGCGCGCTGTGCTGCCGGGCTCACGGCTGGCTCCTTTCCTCCGAGCCCAGCAGAAAACGTCTCCGTCCTTAGATCGCTCCGGTTGACCTGAGGCTTCTGTGTCACTTGGGTTGGAGAGGAGACAAGACCCCTCCAAGGGAAACAGCAGCACTGGGCTCCGAGCAGCCCAAGCTTAGGCTCGTAGCGCGCAGGTGCACCAGCAGGTGCACCAGCGTGGGGCTGGGGCGAGGCCGCGGCAGGTGCAGCAGTCCCGCGTGACTCTGCGAGAGGCGGCCCCCGGCGCTCCGGGCGGGTGTCCCTGTGGGCCTTTGCAGTACATCCGTGTGAAAAGTTTGAGGTGTGTGGTGCTGACTTTGTGTGGTTTCTGTGTTGTGTGCTTGGCCATCTCTCTGGCGAGCTCTGAGCGCAGGCGCAGGGTCCTGGCCTTGTGTGGCGACTGCGCAGGCGCGGGATCTCGGCGTAGGTCGGCCGCTGTACTAGGTCTCCAGGACCTGCCGTCCTGCGCTGGTGGCCTTGCCCTTGCACCTGCACCTCCCCGACCCTCGCCCCTGCTCCCCACTGCTCCTGTGGCGTCAGTGAGATGGCGTGGGACCCAGCCCCTCTGTGTGGCTTTGTCCACCTGTGCCGCCGCACGGGATGGGTTTGGTGGTTTTTAAGCCGGGTGGCACCCGTCGTGTGTATGCGCCACATGGTCTTCACCCGTTCGCCTGCCCGTGGACCAGGGCCGATCCCCAGCCTCGGCTGCTGTGAGCGCGCTGCAGTGCGCATGGCGGTGTGGCTGCTGCCGGTGCCTCGGAGGCGCAGGTCACCCCGGACGGGCGCCCAGACCTGGAGCTGGGGGATGGGCGGAGCCGTCCGATTTCTCGGGGAATTTCCATGCTGCTTTCCGAGATGGCTGTGCCAAGGAGCCGAGGACGCCGTCTGCGCCCCCCTGCCCCGCTGGCCCCTCTGGGGGCGCGCGTGCTGGAGCCCCCCTCCCCCTATCTGGGCTTCCCCAGGGAGCCGAGCTCACTTACGTGCTGGCCCTTGTGTGTCTGCTTGGAGACATGCCTGTCCCGGTGTGCTGCTCATTCAAAAGCGAATGTTCATTTCATGTCCTTAAGACAGAGTGTGGGGGAGGTGCATCTCACATTGCTGGTTCACTCCCCAGACGCTTACGAGGGCTGGGCCGGGCTGAAGCCAGGAGCCAGGAGCTCCCTCTGACCTCCCACGTAGGTGGCAGGGGCCGGAAGCAAAGCAGCTGGGACCTAAACCAGCGCTCCAGCGTGGAATCCACGGTGCCCGCCCGTTTTGCTGTTTTGAGCCGGGTGATTTGCTTCTGTGTGGTTGGGTCGCGAGTTCCTGTGCGTACCGAGAGCTACACCGTGGTGATGTGTGGTTGCAGGCGTTGGCTCTGTCCACACCTCGTTGGCCCTGCCTGGTCAGTGGCTGCCCGCTGGGTGGGGTGCCAGCCGTCTCCCTTGCTGTCCCTCTGCACCACGCGACCACTGTGGGAGGGGCCGTGGAAACACGCCACAGGGGACCTCGGCTAGGAGGGACTGTGGGGACACGCCACAGGGGACCTCGGCTGGGAGGGGCTACAGGGACATGCCACACGGGGCCTCTCCTGGGAGGGGCTACAGGGACATGCCACACGGGGCCTTCCCTGGGAAGGGCTGTGGGAACATGCTACATGGGACCTCCCTGGGAAGGGCTGTGGGGACATGCTACATGGGGCCTCCCTGGGAGGGGCTACAGGGACATGCCACATGGGACCTCCCTGGGAAGGGCTACAGGGACATGCCACACGGGGCCTTCCCTGGGAGGGGCTGTGGGGACATGCTACACTGGGCCTCTCCTGGGAGGGGCTGTGGGGACATGCCACACGGGACCTCTCCTGGGAAGGGCTGTGGGGACATGCCACACAGGGCCTCTCCTGGGAAGGGCTGTGGGGACATGATACATGGGACCTCCCTGGGAGGGGCTGTGGGGACATGCCACACCGGGCCTCTCCTGGGAGGGGCTCTAGGGCCTCTGGCCTCACTTGGACATAGGACAAGGCCCTGTCACCTTCAGTCTCACTAAGGAGGAACGAGGCAGCATGGGGGCCACCGCGCTGCCCGCTCACTGGGGTGGAGGGCTCACAGGTTGCCACCCTGTGCCACGGCGAAGCCGTTTTCCCCCCATTTCCTCTCTGCGGTAAAATGCACTCTGTTCACACGTGCAGCTCGTTACCGTGTCAGCTTCCCAGTGAACTCTGTCCCCGTGACACTGACGCCCCCCTGCATTCCCACACTGCTGGGGACACGAGTGGCCGGGCTGCAGCTAGGGGAGGGGCTGCCGGGGACACGAGTGGCTGGGCTGCAGCTAGGGGAGGGGCTGCCGGGGACACGAGTGGCTGGGCTGCAGCCGTGGAGAGGGGCTGCCGGGGACACGAGTGGCCGGGCTGCAGCCGTGGGGAGGACGCTGCTGGAGACACGAGTGGCCGGGCTACAGCTAGGGGAGGGGCTGCCGGGGACACGAGTGGCCGGGCTTCAGCTGGGGGAGGGGCTGCCGGGGACACGAGTGGCCACATGTCTCCTCGAGACCCTGTTCTCGGCTCTGTGGGTCTGCACCTGGGGCTGCTTCTGCCATGTGGTGTGGTGTCCCTCGTGTCCCTGCCTGTCTCTCCTGGCCCTTGGCTGTGACCGCATTGGTGCCGGGGCACGAGGCGGCACTGCTGTGGCTCTGAGTCCCCGGAGCAGCCTCCCCCACGGGTCACTCACTCGTGCCGCCTTGCACAGCTGCCCGCTGCACGCGCTGCCCTTGTTGGAGTGAGGCTTTTCCTGTGTTCTTTATGTGTTTTGGTATTCGTCCGTTATGTACACGAGCTGCAGGTACTTTTCTGGGTCTCTGGGCTGCCTTTCATTCCATTAATACTTGGTTTTGATGCAAAAATAGTTTATGTTTTTGTAGTTTGTCTGTCTGTTCTTTACTGCTGAGTCAGACGTCACGGAGCTTCCGCTGGCCCTCGTGTTCTGTAGAGTGGGTGTCACCTCGGGTCCTGGGTGCGTGTTGAGTTGACTTCGTGTGTGGAGTGAGCGAGGGTCCAGCTCACTCCTGGCAGTGGGCGTCCGGTTGCCCAGCACCGGGATCCCCTGAGCACTGCCGGCTGGAGTCCGGCTTCCGCTCTCCTGTTGGCCTGACGTGGTCTGGACGCCGGTGCGCCCCCCACCCAGGACGAGAGCTCCCTGCTGCGTCTCGGTCGGCGTTCACGACTTATTTCCCCAGGATTTGTCAGGGATCTGTGAGATCCACGTGAGTTTCACCGTGGAATCTCCTGTTTCTGCCAAAAACACCACTAGGGTTTGGTCGGCAATGCGCAGACCCTGGAGGGCGCCCTGGGCAGTGCCCCCCCCGCCGGGGTCCTGCTGGACGTGTGTCCCCTCCAGGAGTCACCCGAAGGCCCAGTCCCCGGGGACGAGTGGGCACAGTGAGTGCCCTTTGCTTCTGATCCTCGCTCAGCAGGACACAGAGGCCAGCGCCTGGGGAGGCTGCGGTGACAGTGCCACCATGGAAGAGGGGGCCCTGCCCACGGCCACCCTGAGGTGTGGGTGTCCATCACTGTGGGGTCTGAGTGACCATCACTGTGGGTGTCCATCACTGTGGGTGTCCATCACTGTGTGTGTCCATCACTGTGGGGTCTGAGTGACCATCACTGTGGGTATCCACACTGAGGTGTGAGGTGTCCATCACTGTGGGGTGTGGGTGTCCATCACTGTGGGTGTCCATCACTGTGGGGTGTGGGTGTTCATCACTGTGGGTATCCACACTGTGAGGTGTGAGGTGTCCATCACTGTGGGGTGTAGGTGTCCATCACTGTGGGGTGTGGGTGTCCATCACTGTGGGTGTCCATCACTGTGGGTGTCCATCACTGTGGGGTCTGAGTGACCATCACTGTGGGTATCCACACTGTGAGGTGTGAGGTGTCCATCACTGTGGGTGTCCATCACTGTGGGGTGTAGGTGTCCATCACTGTGGGTATCCACACTGTGAGGTGTGAGGTGTCCATCACTGTGGGGTGTAGGTGTCCATCACTGTGGGGTACGGGTGTCCATCACTGTGGGTGTTCATCACTGTGGGTGTCCATCACTGTGGGGTGTAGGTGTTCATCACTGTGGGGTGTGGGTGTCCATCACTGTGTGTGTCCATCACTGTGGGTGTCCATCACTGTGATGTCTGAGTGACCGTCACTGTGGGTATCCACACTGTGAGGTGTAAGGTGTCCATCACTGTGGGGTGTAGGTGTCCATCACTGTGGGGGTACGGGTGTCCATCACTGTGGGTGTCCATCACTGTGGGTGTCCATCACTGTGATGTCTGAGTGACCATCACTGTGGGTATCCACACTGTGAGGTGTGAGGTGTCCATCACTGTGGGGTGTAGGTGTCCATCACTGTGGGGTACGGGTGTCCATCACTGTGGGTGTCCATCACTGTGAGGTCTGAGTGACCATCACTGTGGGTATCCACACTGTGAGGTGTGAGGTGTCCATCACTGTGGGTGTCCATCACTGTGGGGTGTAGGTGTCCATCACTGTGGGTATCCACACTGTGAGGTGTGAGGTGTCCATCACTGTGGGGTGTAGGTGTCCATCACTGTGGGGTACGGGTGTCCATCACTGTGGGTGTTCATCACTGTGGGTGTCCATCACTGTGGGGTGTAGGTGTTCATCACTGTGGGGTGTGGGTGTCCATCACTGTGTGTGTCCATCACTGTGGGTGTCCATCACTGTGATGTCTGAGTGACCGTCACTGTGGGTATCCACACTGTGAGGTGTAAGGTGTCCATCACTGTGGGGTGTAGGTGTCCATCACTGTGGGGGTACGGGTGTCCATCACTGTGGGTGTCCATCACTGTGGGTGTCCATCACTGTGATGTCTGAGTGACCATCACTGTGGGTATCCACACTGTGAGGTGTGAGGTGTCCATCACCATGGGGTGTAGGTGTCCATCACTGTGAGGTGTGTGTGTCCATCATTGTGAGGTCTGAGTGACCATCACTGTGGGTATCCACACTGTGAGGTATAAGGTATCCAATACTGTGGGGTGTAGGTGTCCATCACTGTGGGGTACGGGTGTCCATCACTGTGGGTGTCCATCACTGTGGGGTGTGGATGTCCATCACTGTGATGTATGAGTGACCATCACTGTGGGTATCCACACTGTGAGGTGTGAGGTGTGAGGTGTCCATCACCGTGGGGTGTAGGTGTTCATCACTGTGGGGTGTGGGTGTCCATCACTGTGGGTGTCCATCACTGTGGGGTGTAGGTGTCCATCACCATGGGGTGTGGGTGTCCATCACTGTGGGGTGTAGGTGTCCATCACTGCAGGGTGTGTGTGTCCATCACTGTGGGTATCCACACTGTGAGGTGTGAGGTGTCCATCACCATGGGGTGTAGGTATCCATCACTGTGAGGTGTATGTGTCCATCACTGTGAGGTCTGAGTGACCATCACTGTGGGTATCCACACTGTGAGGTGTAAGGTGTCCATCACTGTGGGGTGTAGGTGTCCATCACTGTGGGGGTACAGGTGTCCATCACTGTGGGTGTCCATCACTGTGGGTGTCCATCACTGTGATGTCTGAGTGACCATCACTGTGGGTATCCACACTGTGAGGTGTGAGGTGTCCATCACCATGGGGTGTAGGTGTCCATCACTGTGGGGTACGGGTGTCCATCACTGTGGGTGTCCATCACTGTGTGTGTCCATCACCGTGGGGTGTAGGTGTTCATCACTGTGGGGTGTGGGTGTCCATCACTGTGGGGTGTGTGTGTCCATCACTGTGGGGTGTAGGTGTCCATCACTGCAGGGTGTGTGTGTCCATCACTGTGATGTCTGAGTGACCATCACTGTGGGTATCCACACTGTGAGGTGTGAGGTATCCATCACCATGGGGTGTGGGTGTTCATCACTGTGGGGTGTGGGTGTCCATCACTGTGGGGTGTAGGTGTCCATCACTGTGGGTGTCCATCACCATGGGGTGTAGGTGTCCATCACTGTGGGGTGTGGGTGTCCATCACTGTGGGGTGTAGGTGTCCATCACTGTGGGTGTCCATCACCATGGGGTGTAGGTGTCCATCACTGTGGGGTGTGGGTGTCCATCACTGTGATGTCTGAGTGACCATCACTGTGGGTATCCACACTGTGAGGTGTGAGGTATCCATCACCATGGGGTGTAGGTGTCCATCACTGTGGGGTGTGGGTGTCCATCACTGTGGGGTGTGTGTGTCCATCACTGTGGGGTGTGTGTGTCCATCACTGTGGGTGTCCATCACTGTGGGTGTCCATCACTGTGGCGTGTGTGTGTCCATCACTGCGGGTGTCCATCACTGAAGGGTGTGCATGTCCATCCCTGGCTGCAGTGCTGGGTTCCAGCAGTGCTGGACAGCTGCCAGCAGTCAGACTCCTGGCCTGTGAGCGTGGGCCTGCTTCCCGCTGTCCGTGTCGAGTTTCATTTCTCCAGCAGCGTTTCGCGGTTCTCCTGTGTTTCACCTGCGTGGTTAGGTCAGTGCCCGAGATTTTGTTGTCTCGGTGTTGCTGTGGATGGGTCGCCTTGTGATCTGCTCTCTGGATGGTTCTGTGGTTAATGTGTGGAAATTCGGTGCTGTCTGTGGACTTTGCACCCTGCTTTCGTGGGATCTTCAGGCTTTCTTCACTCAAGGGGGTGGTGTCCGGTGTGCATGCTCTTCACCTCCAACCAGCCCCGTCCTGCTGGCCTGTTTGCTGAGCGGACCATTCTCTGCCGGCCAGCTCCCTGGTGCCTGGATCCAATGGTGCTGGGCTGACCAGAGGGGCCACCCGCCGTGTTCCCCATTCCCGGGAAGGTGTCCGTCCCCCAGGGAGGCCGCATGCCCTCCAACTGGGCCGGGCCGGCAGTGTGGGAGGCGATGATGTCATCTGCTCCTGGGGCATGCAGCCCAGGCCAGGATCCAGTGACCCAGGGCCAGGGCCTTCTCCAGGCGAGTGTCCCCCCACGGGAGCCGTGAGGAATGTGGTAGGAGGAAGGGGAGTTTGGGAGGAGCCGCCTGTGGCTCTGCAGGGACCTGGCCGGGTCAGGCTGCGAGCTGGCAGCTGTGGCCTTCTGCTGTCTTCCTGGGCAGGGTAGGGGCGGCATCCCGCTCTGTCACCAGCACTCAGGCCCGTGAGCCCTGCCTCTGACCCTGGAGTGTCCCCAAGGGGACCCTGGGCCCCCAGGCTTCTGATGAGCAGGGACCGCCATGGCAGCTGTCACTGGGTTGGCAGTGGCACTGTCAGCAGGAAGTGACCGCCCAGGGCCAGCCCAGCCATGCTCTCTGGCCGTGGCCTTCAGGCAGCAGGTGCAAGGCCAGGCTGTGTCCATGGAGGCCTCTGTCCACTCTGCACCTGGCCGGCTCTGCTTCCAGTTGGCGCTAGTGTCCTGGCAGTCGGGGTTGGGCTGAGGCCCACAGGGAGCTCCGACCAGCAGGCCCCACCACCCACGTGGCCGGGACCCTGGCCACCAGAGTGCAGGGCTGCCCGGGCCCAGAGGGCGCCTCCCGCAGGGTCCCGTCTTGCTTCTGTGTTCGTTTTCTTCTCAAGGAGCTTGAAAGACAACCTGTCTCCCAAAGTCGGGGTTCAGCTTCTGTGCCCCAGGGAACCCCACATCAGCTTGGCCTGTGGCAGGGGCCCAGCCTGTGCGGCCGCAGTGCACACGTACACACTCAATTCTCATGAACACTCGCACACTCACTCCTGTGCACTCACACATGTGCCCGCTCATGCACTCACACTCATGTTCTCATGAACACACATGTATGCATGCTCATGATCTCTCGAGAACTCACAAGCACTTGTACACACACACTCACTTGTACACGCACACCCCTGTGTGCTCACACACCTGCCCCAACCATCTCTCCACAGCCTCCATGAGACGCCTCACGCTCTTGCTGTGAGTGTCCCGGTGTGGGCTTCCCCCATGCAACCTGGGGGGCTCTGGGGTCCCCTGCAGGGAAGCCATGAGGACCATGGGAGTGACGGGAGGGCGGCTCTGAGGAGAGCGGCCCTGTTCTCCTTGTCTGCCAGGAGCTTGCTGTGTGCGGGACCAGCTCTCGGTGCACAGGAGCCTGGGGGTGGGGGCATTTGGAAGAGCCTGGGTGGGGGCATCTGGAGCCTGGGAGGGGTCTGACGCCTGGGGAGTATCTGGAGCCTGGGAGGGGGGAGTTGGAGCTGGGGGGCCATCTGGAGCCTGGGAGGGGTCTGAAGCCTGGGAGGGGTCTGACGCCTGGGGAGTATCTGGAGCCTGGAAGGGGGGAGTCTGGAGCTGGGGGGCCATCTGGAGCCTGGGGGGCGTCTAGGCGCCTCTTCTCCTTTCTTGCCACTGAGGGATGGCTTCCTTCAGGTAATGCCTGGCGCTGCTGTTCCTGGGGTCAGAGCGAGGGGGACAGGCAGGGGCTGGTGGGGGCTCTGCACTCCTGTGGGGATGCTCCCCTCCCCCAGCCGGCTGCGATGTCGCTGGGGGTCCCCCTGTGGCCTGTGAGCCCCTGGAGGAAGAGGGGCACTGCCTAATTCCTTGCAGCTGGTTTTCTCTCTGTTTGAAGACATGTTTGTTTGAAAGGCAGAGTTAGAGAGGGAGTGACAGAGTCTTCCACTTGCTGGAAGGAGCCTGGAGCTCCATGTGGGTCTCCCACGGGGGTGCAGGGGCCCAGGTCCTCGGGCCGCCCTCCGCGCCCTCCGAGCACAGGAGCAGGGAGCTGGCGGCACATGGGGGACTCCGGCACTCACGGGGGACGCCGGCACCGCAGGCGGTGGCCTAACCCGCTGCGCCAGGAGCTGGCCCTCGCAGGTGGTTTCTGTAGCGTGGCTGGGGCCTTGACGAGCGGGGGTGGCCGCCGGTGGTCCGAGGGGCGGCAGGCCCCCAGCCTCGTGGCCCGGGCGGAGGTGGGGCTGCAGGGCTCCTCACCGTATCGCTTGCTCTTGCAGAGGGCTCCGGCGACGAGGTCGGGCTGCTGCAGCTCCTCGGCGAGCCCCCGCCCCAGCAGGTGACGGAGGTGGAGGACCCCGCCGTCGGGCTGGCCTACGTCTTCGGGCCGGACGCCAACAGCGGCCAGGCGGCCCAGTACCACTTCCCCAGCCCCTTCTTCCGGGACTTCTTGCTGCTGTTCCGCGTCCGGCCGGCCACGGAGCGCGCCGGGGTGCTGTTCGCCATCACGGACCCGGCGCAGGCCGTGGTCACGCTGGGCGTGAAGGTCTCGGAGGTGCGGGACGGGCACCAGCTCATCTCGCTGCTCTACACGGAGCCGGGCGCCCGCCACACCCACACGGCCGCCAGCTTCCGCCTGCCCGCCTTCGTCGGCCAGTGGCTGCGCTTCGCACTCAGCGTGGACGGCGGCCACGTGACGCTCTACGTGGACTGCGAGGAGTTCCAGAGGGTGCCGTTCACGCGCTCTGCACAGGGCCTGCGGCTGGAGCCTGGCTCTGGCCTCTTTGTGGCTCAGGCCGGAGGAGCCGACCCTGACAAGTTCCAGGTAACCTGAGAGGACGCTGGGGCCAGCCCCGGGCAGCTGGGCTTCCCCTGAGTCCCGGGAGGGGCCGCCATGCTCTTGCCCTCTTGCATCCGACGCCCGCCCTGCCACGGTCAGGAGCCCCGCCCCCACCCCGTGTGAGCCGGGCACGGCGGGGGGCAGGGGCGGGGGCGGCTGGGTCTCAGGGCCCTGTGAGAAGTCCGGCCATTTGAAGCCGGTGACGGCCGAGCAGTGAGCTGCTCAGGGCCCTTCTGGGGGTGGCCGCCAGCCTCTGAGTGACCCGTCCCAGGGGGTTCGCACCTCAGGGCAGTGTGGGTGGGACTTCCCCAGTGGTGGCCGGCATGTGTCTGCCCTGCTGCTCCAGGGAAGTGGACAGAGCCCTGAGCAGGGGCAGGGTCACGTCTCTGAGCCCAGGGCTGGCATCTCGGTCCCCTGGGAGCAGCCGCGTGGGTGCCCTCGGCCAGCGCTGACTCACTGGCCTGGATTCTGGTGCTGGGGCCGCCCCGACAGGGGTCCCTGTGCGGGGGGGTGTCCTTGGGACAGAGAGTTAATTATTGTCCAGACAGAGGCCGCTTGTTTGAAGCTGTTCCACGTCCCAGGGTCTCGGCTCTGAAGCTGACCTTTTGCCCTTGGCAGCAACTTTTAACCCTCGTGGCTCAGGAGCCCAGGACTTTGAGATCCAACTGGGCCTCTGTGTTTTCCTTTTGACTTGCAAACATGATTGACGGGAAGGAGACTGGTGCCAGTCACACCAGTGGGGTGGGGCAGTCGGCTGATGGGGGCCTCTGGGAAGCCTGCCTGGCATTGCAGCCGCCGGCATCTGTGACACGTGTGTAGCACAAGGGGTCCCAGGCAAAGGCACTGCTGTGGTGAGGACGACTCGGCTTTCCACCTCCTCTGTCCACCTCGTTGCTGGCAGTTTGCCTTGTCCTTTGTGACCGTCCTGTTCCTGGTTTTTTCAGGACAGGTTCAGCGACTTCTTATTGATTTGTAGAAACTCTTGACATATGAAAGAACAGGAGCCTTGGTTTTTATGACGTCGATTTTATTACCCCGTTCATTCTGTGTTGGATGTCAGAAGTGGCCTGAAGAAACGCCCAGGACTCTGTCTCTGCAGAACCTCTCACAGTTGGAAATGGGGCGGGGCTTTGGGCCCCTGTCCAGAGGCCTGTGCAGTTCCTTGGTCCACTAGGTGTGTCCCCGAGACCCTGGAGCTCAGACTTTTCTCTGTGGGTTCCCAGCTGGGAGGAGGCGACGCGTGTGAGCAGAGCGAGTTCTGATCAGGGCGAGAGTCGCACAGACGCCTCGTTCTAGATGTGCAGATTCTGGGGTCGGCAGGACCGAGCCCAGAGCTGCCAGAGCTGCCGGAGACCGAATCCTTCACGCCCCCACACCACCCACCCAGGGTCGGAGCCGGCCTCACCCAGGGCACCCACGGTTCTCCTTGGCCGAGGGCAGGGTCGGAGGAGGCCTTTAGGGTCAGAAGCCAGAGCCGCTCACCCCGCCCAGCGACCAGGATGCTCCCTGGAGCCCCAGCCGCGCTGCGTCACGTGTACCTGTGGGCACCACGTGTGCTCGGCAGGTGCGCTGCCCTGACTCCTGCTCGAAGTGTCCCCGGTTCTCGGTGGCCTGGTTTTCTTTATCTCTGTGACGCGTCCCTTGCTCTGGCCTCATTCTTTTGATGTCAGCCGTCTGTTTGCAGATGAGCGTCCCACGAATGCCCTCTGACCCCGGCCGTGCGGGCGCCACGCCAGCGGCTCAGGAGAGGGAGCCCTGCCGTCGCCTGTGCTCTGTTCAACGGCCAAAGCAGTGGAGGCCGCGGATTTTGCTCCGTGTGCAGCCGTGGCCACGTCGCACAGAAAGTGGGTGATGGGAGAGAGGTGGCCTTGCCTCGCGAGGGGCGGAGCAAAGGATAGGTTCTGCCTCCTCCTCCCGG
This sequence comes from Oryctolagus cuniculus, assembly GCF_964237555.1. Lineage (NCBI taxonomy): Eukaryota > Metazoa > Chordata > Mammalia > Lagomorpha > Leporidae > Oryctolagus > Oryctolagus cuniculus. Next base: position 1,278,654 of record NC_091435.1, on the reverse strand, counting down.
GAGCTGGGGGCACCCACAGGTCTGAGCGCAGCCTGGCGCTTCCTGGCGCTCAGCTCACCTGGCCCCTTCCCGACACCCTCTTTTGACGACAGCCGCTTCGCGCCTCCGGAGTGACCCGGGAGTGCTGCGGTCTGCATGTGGTGCTGCCACAGAAATGCCATTTCCTGGTTTAGCTGGAACTGGAGGGAGAGACAGGACAGAGTTGTCTGTACGGAGATGATGAGCCTGGGTGTGGCCACGTGGCAGGACCCTGAGGACAAGCCGTGTGCTCGGTGGACAGCGTGGACGGAGTGTGGTGGCCCGAGTCACTAGCGCAGCCTAGGGATGGGTGCAGGTTGGGCAGGGTCACTCGGGGGACCCAGGGAAGGTGCAGGCTGCACGGAGCGTGTGGACCCGAGTCGCTGGGCGTCCGGGGCCGGGGAGTGCCGTACCTGCCAGGCTCCCCTGCAGGAGGCAGCTTTGCCGGGGTGGGGGTGAGGAGAGGGGCCGGAGGGTGCCGGAGCTCACGCACGGCCACCGTGCACGGCCCCAGACAGTCACACGTGGCCCGGTCTGGGCGCCAGGCGGGGCCTGTGCACCGTGTTTGCTGGCGGAATGTTCTGTGATCCTCCGTCCTGCGCGCTGGGTTTCATAACTCCTGGTTCCAAGTCCATCAAATATTTGCAAGGAGTCTCGTGGCTTCTGCACTGCAGCGTCCCTGCACTGAACGGCCCCCGGCACGGGCGGAGGGGGGCAGGCCGGGCGGGCTCTGTCCTGGCACCCTGCTGGCATCACACACAGCAGCTGTGGGGTGGGCTGCTCTGTGGGGGGAGCCCTGGCCAAGACCACGTGAAGCCCCTGAGCCCGTGCCTCTGCTGAGCGGCTGTTTTCTGGAATCTGCTCCTCCCCCGAGAGGCCCCCAGGCCGCACCCCTGCCCTCCTGTGGGTGTGGGAGGCCTGAGGCTTTGCGTCTAGAGGGAGCCTGGGCCCCACCCTCTGTGCCGTCTGGACAGGACAGGCTCCTGTGTGCACCCAGGGAATCCTGGGGTCCTGTGCTCCCACGTGTGTGCTGTCACAGGTGTACACACACACGCTCAGTCACGCACTCTCATGTGCACACATCATGTCCACATACAGGATCACACATGTACACACACAAGTCACACTTGTCTCACGCATGAACAGACACATGCTTCCACATGGTGCACATGTACATGAGCATGTGCTCCCGCACACGTGCCCACATGATCACATGTTCTCACACATAGGGCACATGTACATGAGCATGTGCTCCTGCACACATGATCACATGGTGCACATGTACATGACCGTGTGCTCCCTCCCACACATGTGTACACGTGATCGCATGCTCTCAGTCACACATAATGTATATATACATGGTCGTGTGCTCCCACACATGATCACATGATCACATGTTCTCACACATGGTGCATATGTACATGGCCGTGTGCTCCCACACACATGGCCACATGATCACATGTTCTCACACATGGTGCACATGTACATGGTCGTGTGCTCCCGCACACATGATCACATGTTCTCACACATGGTGCACATGTACATGGCTGTGTGCTCCCGCACACATGATCACATGTTCTCACACATGGTGCACATGTACATGGCCGTGTGCTCCCGCACACATGATCACATGTTCTCACACATGGTGCACATGTACATGGCCGTGTGCTCCTGCACTCACACACACATGATCACATGTTCTCACACATGGTGCACATGTACATGGCAGTGTGCTCCCACACACATGATCACATGTTCTCACACATGGTGCACATGTACATGGCCGTGTGCTCCTGCACTCACGCACACATGATCACATGTTCTCACACATGGTGCACATGTACATGGCAGTGTGCTCCCACACTCATGATCACATGTTCTCACACATGGTGCACATGTACATGGCAGTGTGCTCCCACACACATGCACACATGATCACATGTTCTCAGACATGGTGCACATGTACATGACTGTGTGCTCCCACACACATGCACACATGATCACACACACACACACACACACACCTGCACACCCTTCCTGGGCACTGTCCTGCCCACCATGGTGCTTTAGCTCCCAGGACTGCAGGTTGGAGCTGGGCTGTGCGTGGCCATAGCCTGTGCTCCTGTGCTCTCCCTCTGGCCCAGGGGCTCTCCCTGCCCAGACGCACCCGCCCCCTGCTGCACCTGTGCCCGGTCCTCAGGCCCTGCCCCCATGTCCTGTGGGACCTGGGCCACGCTGAGGGAGGTGACAGGTCCGTCCTGGGAGGGCGTGGCCAGATAGGTGAGGATGGAGTGGGGAATGGGATTTGATTGACACAAGGGGCGGGGCTGAGACCTCAGTGGGCGTGCCCAGTGCGCTCCAGCATGGAGGACAGGGCTGTGCAGGTGGCACCCCTGGCCTGGTCCCCTCTGGACTGAGGAGGAGTCCTGGTCCCTGATGCTGCCTCAGGGTACGGCCACCCCCTCCCTCGCAGTGCCACTGCCCGCCAGGCGGGGGCCACCGTGGACACTGATGATGACCTGGATGCCCCCAGGCCAGGGCTGGTCCTCCTGGCTGCACCTCAGAGCTTGCTGGAAACCCTGCCCCTCCCGAGGCTGCAGGGCCAGGGCTGTGAGAGGGCACCGCCCACAGAGCTCGGGACCCCGGCCACGGTTCACCGTGGAGGACCTAGATGGCACCACGCCCCCAGGGTCAGCCCAGGGACAGATGACGGGGGTCTGGCAGGTGTTGCCTCTGTGGCTCCCACGGGCTCAGAGGGCTCTCGGCTCTGTATGACCAGAAACAACCAAAGACGACCGTTGCCCTGTGACGTGAGAATCCCACGAAGTCAGATTCAGCGTCCACAGCTGAGATTCGCTGCAGCAGCCACGCCCGTGGGCTCCGTGTTCCAGGCGAGCACAGAGGAGCCTGGCAGAGAGCCTGAGGCCCCACGCGGCTGGCTGGCCGTCCCCAGCCCACACGCGCCCGCCGTGGGAGTCCCAGAACAGCTCACTCGGGATTGCCGCCGGCAGGCTCTGTTGAGGAAGAACACACGCTGACGCTGGTGCCCCGGATGACAACGTTCAGTAGCAATCCGGAAATACCGGAACAGGCCCAGCGGGAGCCCCTGTCGACAAAGGCACCGGGCCCCTCTTCCCCCTGCAGGGCTGCGGGTGCCGGCAGGCCTCGTGGTGCCCTGGGGGGGCACTGGCCGCAGCTGTCCTGAGACAGGCTCACATCCGGGCCTTCCTTGGCGCTGCACTCCCCTGCCCTGGGCCACAGGGCTCACGAGGTGCCTTGGAGCAGCTGCCCCCTGGGGCCCCGGCCACCCTCTGCCCCAAATGCTGACCCTGAGTGCCCAGGACACTGCCCCCTCCAGGCCCTCGCCGTCTCCCTGATGTGAAGCTTTTGGCCCTGGAGGGAAGCACCCGAGCCTCCTGTGCTCTCTCAGGGCCGGGCGGGGGTGGGGGCGGGGGCGGGGCCAGCACCGGCGGGCTCTGCCGGCATCGCTGGTGACCTCTCCCGTCTGCGTGTAGGGCAGCATCGCGGAGCTGAGGGTGCGTGGGGACCCGCAGCTGAGCACCCTGCACTGCCTGGACGAGGACGACGATGACGATGGCGGGGTGAGTGCCCGGACCCCGGGGGTGGCGCGGAGAAGCCCCAGAGACGCCAGTGCGGGTACCAGGGAGGGGGGGTAGCCCGACCTCTCCGCTGAAAAACACACACAGAACAGGAGTGGGTAAGGGCCGCCAGAGGGTTGTGTGGGGATGTGAGAGTGAGTGTGGTGTGTGTGTGAGTGTGTGATATGTGTGAGTGTGGTATGTGTGAGTATATGTGTGAGTGTGTGTGTGTGGTGTGGGTGTATGTGTATATGAGTGTGTGTGTGAGTGTGGTGTGTATGTGAGAGTGAGTGTGGTGTGTGTGATATGTGTGAGTGTGAGTGTGTGATATGTGTGAGTGTGGTATGTGTGAGTATGTGTGTGTGAGTGTGTGTGTGAGTGTGTGATATGTGTGAGTGTGGTATGTGTGAGTATATGTGTGAGTGTGTGTGTGTGGTGTGGGGGTATGTGTATATGAGTGTGGTGGGTGTGAGTGTGGTGTGTATGTGAGAGTGAGTGGTGTGTGTGATATGTGTGAGTGTGTGTGTGAGTGTGGTATGTGTGAGTGTGTGAGTGAGTGTGTGTGAGTGTGTGTGAGTGTGTGATATGTGTGAGTGTGGTGTGTGTGTGAGTGTGTGTATGTGTGTGTGTGGTGTGGGTGTATGTGTATATGAGTGTGTGTGAGTGTGTGATATGTGTGTGATATGGTGTGAGTGTGAGTGTCTGAGTGTGTGATATGTGTGAGTGTGGTATGTGTGAGTATGTGTGTGTATGTGTGTGTGTGGTGTGGGTGTATGTGTATATGAATGTGTATATGTGTAAGGGCGTGTGTGAATATGTGTGTGTGGTGTGTGTGGGTGTGAGGGTGTGTATGTGGTATGAGTGTATGTGTATATGAGTGTGTATATGTGTGTGTGAGTGTGGTGTGTGTGTATGTGTGTATGTGTGTGTGGTGTGGGTGTATGTGTATATGAATGTGGGCATATGTCTAAGGGTGTATGTGTATATGTGTGTGTGTGGTGTGTGGGTGTGTGTATGTGTGTGTGTGGGTGTATATGTATATGAATGTGTGTATATGTGTAAGGGCGTGTGTGAGTGTGTGTGTGGTGTGTGAGTATGTGTGTGTGTGTGAGGGTGTATATGTGGTGTGGGTGTATGTGTATATGAGTGTATATGTGTGTGTGAGTGTGGTGTGTGTGTATGTGTGTATGTGTGTGTGGTGTGTGAGTATGTGTGTGTGTGAGGGTATGTATGTGGTGTGGGTGTATGTGTAAATGAGTGTGTGTATATGTGTGTGTGAGTGTGGTGTGTGTATGTGTGTGTGTGGTGTGGGTATATGTGTGTGTGTGGTGTGTGAGTATGTGTGTGTGTGTGAGGGTGTGTATGTGGTGTGGGTGTATGTGAGTGTGTGTGTGGTGTGTGTGTATATTTGAGTGTGTGTGAGTGTGTATATGGGTATGTGCTATGAGTGGGTGTATGTAGGTGTATGTAGTGTGTGTGTGGTACGTCTGGTGTGGGTGTGTGGGCATATGGGGGCACTTGGGAGTGTTGCGGGGTGTGGTGTTGTGTGGCATGTACATATGTGGGGATGTGTGGGTGTGTTGTGTGTCATGTATGTGGGGGACGTATGGGCTATGTGTGGCATGTGTTGTATGTGTGGTGCATGTAGTCATATGTGTAGGTGTGGGGGTGGAGGCGTGTGAGTGTGGTTGAGAGTGCAGTGTGGGTGTGGGTATGATGTGTGGTGTCTGTATGGTGTGGCGTGTACATGGTGTGTGTCGCTCCCCGTCTTCATGGAGGAACGACACAGGACCCTGCGCTGTTCTTTCGTCTGCTCAGCCCTCCCCGGGTTTGCTGCTGGTTCTTCCCGGGTTGGCTACTGTCCCTTCCACCTCCGTGGAAGGGCAGTTCCCCCTGGCCACTTTCCCCACTTCCGCAGGGGAGCGGCACACCGCCGGCCGGCTCTCTCGGGGGATGCACAGGTGTTCCTTCAGATAGATGTTCCCCTTAGATGTTCCTGGTGCATGTTGTCTCTCTCCTCCTTTATAGTCCTCTTCCACCAATCCCAACTCGGCTGCCCACACGCCGAGTACGCTGCTCTCCTCCAATCAGGAGCAGGATCAGCTCCTGCAGGTCAGTCAATCAAATTGGCAAGAGGCAGCTGTGTAGAAGCTGTTTCCTCCTCTCCCAGCGCCACATTGTGGGAGAGCAGATGCATAGAATAAGTCTTAATTCCAGTAACTTAGTCTAGTCCGAGTTGCTCCCAGTTGCTCCCCACAGATCCCCCTTTCTTTTTATTTTTGGCGTTGATACGCGCCTGTCTTCGGTGCCCTGCGGCACACACTCTGCTCTGCTTGCTAGAGTTGCCCACAGGTGCTTACAAGCCCTATCAATCAGGCAAACCGAATCCGGGTCCTCTCTTCGCCATGTTGTGAGGAGGTTTTTAGGCGCTGATGCGTGCCTGAGTTCGGTGCCCTGCAGCGCATGCTCTACTCTGCTAGAACTGCCTGCAGGTGCTTACAAGTCCTATCAGGCAGGGGCTGGCGCTGTGGCTCAGCAGGTTGAGCCACTGCCTGCGGTTGCCAGCATCCCATATGGGCGCCAGTTCAAGTCTCAGCTGCCCCACTTCCCATCCAGCTCCCTTCTAACGTGCCTGGGAACACAGTAGACGATGCTTTCAGATGGAGCTCCTGGCTCCTGGCTTCAGTCTGGTTCGGTCCTGGACATTGTGGCCCTTTGAAGAGTGAGCCAATGGATGTGAAGCTCTTTCTCTCTCCTCTCTCTCCCTTCTTCTCTCTCTCTCTCTGTGACTCTTTCAAATAAATAAAAGTTTTTTAAAAAAAAAAAAAAACAAGTCCTATCAGGCAGACCGAATCCAAGCCCTCTCATTGCCGTATTGTGGGGAGACTTATTGGTGTTAATTCGTGCCTGTCTTCGGTGACCTGCGGCGCATAAGCTGCTAGCCGCCCGCAGGTGCTTATCGTCTTACTAATCAGGCAGACCGAATCCAAGCTCTCTCATTGCTGTGTTGTGGGGAGGCCTTTCTCTATTTCTCTATCTCCGGGCATTCCTATTTCTCCTGTTTTACTTCTATCTACCAGCATTCCTATTTCTCTCATTTTACTTCTAAACTTCTGTTTCTCTTATCCCTGCGGCTTCCCGGCGCCCGCCCCGAGGCTGCTTCTCGGCACCTCGCCCCGTGGCAGCTTCTCGGCACCTCGCCCCATGGCAGCTTCACAGCTCTGCGCGGCTTCCTGGTGCCTCGCCCCGCGGCGGCTTCCCGGCTTTGCACTGCTTCAGCCCGCGCTTCTCTCATCTGCGCGGCTCAGCTTCGTGCGCTCCGTGGTCTCCGCGCCCTTCGCGTCCACACCATGGCCTCGCGCTAGCCCCGCATTCCCTATCTATTCACGCCCCGTGTTCTCTCTGCACGCGGCGGCTTCCGTGAGTCACACAGCCCCAGCTCACGTTTCCGCCACTAGTATTCAATCTAAGTTCCCCGGGCTAACCTGGCGAATTCAACCTGGGGCCCACGTCTCTGCCTCTGGTTCCAGATCTTCGCCTTTTGCCCCCTGGGCTGACTTAAAGAGTTCCAAACTGGCTTACGTCTCCACCTCGGCCTGCCCCCCGCGGCTTCAATTTCCCTAACATTTTTCTCTACCCGGTATGTTTCCCTAAGTTTTCTTCCAACAATATTCCTCCCTCATTTCTCCCGGCTTCTCCCCACAGTCCGTATCCAAGTCCAAGCCTCCTCCAGGTTTCACTTTCGCTTTCAATCTCCTAGCTTCCCCGCCATAGTCCGCATCCGAGTCTATGAAAGCTTTCACTTTCGCTTTCAATCCTAACTTCTTTCCCACAGTCCATATCCGAGTCTATGCCTAGGCTTTCGATAGCTTCTTCCGGCACCTTTTCTGTCCGGCTTTTCCCTAGGCTCTTTGCTAGTCTCTCTCTCCGGTATTTTCCTCTCATCTTCCCGTTTCTTCCCTCCTAAGTTTCCTATCCGAGTCACGGCACCATTTGCTGCTCCTCCGCGTGCGGAGGAGCCGCACCGGACCGGACGCTTGTTGTTCCCTTTTTTTACAAGTCCTTTCTATAGTAAAGTAAGAATAAGTAAACAGCAAACTCCCAAAGCAAGAATGAGTAGAGAGAAGTGAGAAAGAACGAAGTAACGAACTTCCCCGCGAACTCTCCAACACACTCTCCAACCAACCCACACCACCATGCCGTCTCTCTCCTCCTATATAGTCCTCTCCACCAATCCCAACTCGGCTGCCCACACGCCGAGTACGCTGCTCTCCTCCAATCAGGAGCGGCTCCTGCAGCTTGTCAAGTTGGTGAGAGGCAGCTGGGTAGAAGCTGTTTCCTCCTCTCCCAGCGCCATATTGTGGGAGAGCAGATGCATAGAATAAGTCTTAATTCCAGTAACTCAGTCCAGTCCGGGTTGCTCCCAGTTGCTCCCCACAGTGTGTGCTGCATGTATATGTGTGGTGTATAGGTTTGTGTGTGGTAAGTGCATGTGTGATATCTGTGTGTGTGATTTGCAGTGTCTGGCATGTGTATGTGTGATGTGATGTGTGGTGTGGAGACGTAAGTACATGTGTGGGGTGTGTGTGCGTGTTAACCCTAGGAGGAAAACCTGCCACATCCCAGCCTCGTGTGGACAGCAGGGGTAAGCAATATTCCTGAAGAAGGTTCCAGGTCACAAAACGCCCCAGCGTGACGTCCAGCCGTCGCCGGTGAGGGTGCGGCCGCAGCCAGCCTGGGTCCACCCTGCGCCGGTCCCGTGTTCTGCTCACGGGTCCGTGACTCTGGTGGCTGGGCAGCGCTCACCCGCTGCTGCTGCTTCTGGGGTGCACAGGTGCCTGCACACGAGGGCCGCTGGAGCTCAGGGCCCTGGGGGCAGGGACCACGCGGCCACGAGGGTTTTTGAGTTCCAGCGCGGTGACGGAGTGCAGGGCCTCCACGAAGCCGGGCAGAGGCTGAGCCTCGAGCGACGCGTGCGCGGGCCCAGTTTTCCCGCAGCAGCGGCCGTGACCGTCGAGTGCGTGGCCTCCCCAGGGCCCCGTGCCCGAGCAGGGCGGCCAGGCCACGGGACAGGTGTGCTCCCCACGGTTCTCTGTGTGGCGCCATGGCCACCCTGGCTCTGAAACGTGACCAGGCTGATGGCCGGGAAGGGGACGCCTGCGTGTCCACCCTGCGGCCCCGCCTCCCCGCTGAGAACTCAGAGGCACAGGGGGGCGGCTGGGCGGCTGCCCCCGCGGGCCGGGGACAAGGCCCTCATCACTGGGCAGCCCTGCCGGGGCCTGGGCCGCGGTCATCTCTTCCTCACTGCCCCTAAACCCTCCAGGCTTCCGGAGACTTCGGGAGTGGACTGGAGGAGAACCGACAGCTGGCCGGGGAGGAGACGGTGAGTCGCCCTCCCCGAGGGTTCCTGGCCGGGGACTGCGCCCCATGGTGGGGCGTGCCCACACAGCCACACGTGTGCACACGCATGTGTGACTCGGGCTCCCACGGTCACGTGGGACGTGCTCAGTCTGAGGATGACTTGGCTGCTTCCGGTGAGAACGGAAGTGAGGTTCTGAGGAGACCTCGGCGTCCCTCAGGCCACCCAAGGACGCCTGGAGGGCCCTGCCGGCGAGCCTCGTGCCCCGCGTCTGGTGCGAGGGCTCGTGCTGGGGCCAGGGGGCTGGGGGATGCTGAGCTCCCACGGTGGACGGTCACTCGACCCGCCGACCCTAGGAGGGCTGGGACCCCCTGACCTTTCCGCTGGTGTGAGGAGGGCCAGGAAGGAGGAGGAACGAGGAGACGCACAGTAGCCCCCGGGACACCATGTGCGGGACATTGGCCCTGTAGTGGCCAGGACCCTGGTCAGCACCCTCAGCGGCCCCTCGGCCTCTTCCTCCCAGACGCGCGCTGGGCTGGGGACTCGGGGAGGCAGAGGTGCCCGGAACACAGCGGTGGCTGTCTGTGCCAGGCCGGCTGAGCGGCCCAGGATGACCCCCAGCAGGTGCAGCCCTGCTCACACCCACCCGCCAGGCCCTGCCTGCCCCAGCCCGGCCCCTGCCCCACCTGGGCAGCCCCTGCAGTAACGCAACCCGCAGGCAGCTCCAAGGAGCTTCTCCAAGGGGCCAGCTGGCTGCACCTGCATTGTCCCTGGGTCACTCCTCACAGGGGTCTCAATCTCCAGTGTGCCCGGGTCACTCCTCACAGGGGTCTCAGTCTCCAGTGTCCCGGGGTCACTCCTCACAGGGGTCGCAGTCTCCAGTGTGCCCGGGTCACTCCTCACAGGGGTCTCAGTCTCCAGTGTCCCCGGGTCACTCCTCACAGGGGTCGCAGTCTCCAGTGTCCCGGGGTCACTCCTCACAGGGGTCGCAGTCTCCAGTGTGCCCGGGTCACTCCTCACAGGGGTCACAGTCTCCAGTGTCCCCGGGTCACTCCTCACAGGGGTCTCAGTCTCCAGTGTCCCCGGGTCACTCCTCACAGGGGTCACAGTCTCCAGTGTGCCCGGGTCACTCCTCACAGGGGTCTCAGTCTCCAGTGTCCCCGGGTCACTCCTCACAGGGGTCACAGTCTCCAGTGTGCCCGGGTCACTCCTCACAGGGGTCGCAGTCTCCAGTGTGCCCGGGTCACTCCTCACAGGGGTCGCAGTCTCCAGTGTGCCCGGGTCACTCCTCACAGGGGTCTCAGTCTCCAGTGTCCCCGGGTCACTCCTCACAGGGGTCTCAGTCTCCAGTGTGCCCGGGTCACTCCTCACAGGGGTCTCAGTCTCCAGTGTCCCCGGGTCACTCCTCACAGGGGTCGCAGTCTCCAGTGTGCCCGGGTCACTCCTCACAGGGGTCTCAGTCTCCAGTGTCCCCGGGTCACTCCTCACAGGGGTCGCAGTCTCCAGTGTGCCCGGGTCACTCCTCACAGGGGTCTCAGTCTCCAGTGTCCCCGGGTCACTCCTCACAGGGGTCTCAGTCTCCAGTGTCCCCGGGTCACTCCTCACAGGGGTCGCAGTCTCCAGTGTGCCCGGGTCACTCCTCACAGGGGTCTCAGTCTCCAGTGTCCCCGGGTCACTCCTCACAGGGGTCGCAGTCTCCAGTGTGCCCGGGTCACTCCTCACAGGGGTCTCAGTCTCCAGTGTCCCCGGGTCACTCCTCACAGGGGTCGCAGTCTCCAGTGTGCCCGGGTCACTCCTCACAGGGGTCTCAGTCTCCAGTGTCCCCGGGTCACTCCTCACAGGGGTCGCAGTCTCCAGTGTGCCCGGGTCACTCCTCACAGGGGTCGCAGTCTCCAGTGTCCCCGGGTCACTCCTCACAGGGGTCTCAGTCTCCAGTGTGCCCGGGTCACTCCTCACAGGGGTCTCAGTCTCCAGTGTCCCCGGGTCACTCCTCACAGGGGTCGCAGTCTCCAGTGTGCCCGGGTCACTCCTCACAGGGGTTGCAGTCTCCAGTGTGCCCGGGTCACTCCTCACAGGGGTCGCAGTCTCCAGTGTCCCCGGGTCACTCCTCACAGGGGTCTCAGTCTCCAGTGTCCCCGGGTCACTCCTCACAGGGGTCGCAGTCTCCAGTGTGCCCGGGTCACTCCTCACAGGGGTCGCAGTCTCCAGTGTCCCCGGGTCACTCCTCACAGGGGTCGCAGTCTCCAGTGTGCCCGGGTCACTCCTCACAGGGGTCGCAGTCTCCAGTGTCCCCGGGTCACTCCTCACAGGGGTCTCAGTCTCCAGTGTGCCCGGGTCACTCCTCACAGGGGTCGCAGTCTCCAGTGTGCCCGGGTCACTCCTCACAGGGGTCGCAGTCTCCAGTGTGCCCGGGTCACTCCTCACAGGGGTCGCAGTCTCCAGTGTGCCCGGGTCACTCCTCACAGGGGTCGCAGTCTCCAGTGTCCCCGGGTCACTCCTCACAGGGGTCACAGTCTCCAGTGTCCCCGGGTCACTGCACGGAGTAGCTGTGCAGAAGGAAGCCTCTGTCCCGGGCTGGTGTGGACCCCCGTCTCCGCTCTGTACCCTGGGCTGGATCGCCCACATGGCTGGCTGTGGCATCGGCCCCTGGAAGGGTGGCCATTTCTGTCTGCCTGGACCACACTCTCACCGACACACAGGACGTTACGGGGCACAGCCACACATGTGTCGGGCGGCAGGTCCCTGCCCACCCATCTGAATGCCCCCTTGGGTTTCCAGAGCAGGGCAGCCTCACTTGTGGGGAACGGGGGGGTCACAGGACATCAGTGTGAGCAAGGGCTAAGGGATGGGGGTCACAGGTCACCAGTGCGGGCGGGGGCTAAGGGATGGGATCCAGGGCTGTGATCCTCACCGGGTGCACGTGTGTTTCATGAGGAGACTCCCACAGGAGTCCCTGGTGCCTCAGACCCACCCTCTGTGTCCCCAGCCTCTGGAAGGGGCCCGGCCAGGCCCTGAGGAGGCCTCAGGCCTCGGCCAGTTGGGGATGCACAGTCAGGGCGGGGCGGGCAGGGCTGCCCCGGGGGGCTGCAGCACACAGCCGGCTGCTCCCAGCTGTTCTCAGGCCTGGGGTTTGCTCAGCGCGGCAGCACCTGCTCGGGGTGCGGGGCTCACAGAACCATGGAGCTGCTTTCCCCTCTCGTCCTGCAGGGCGCACCCCGAACACCCAGCCTCCCTGAGCAGCCCCCGGTCACTTCTCCTCCCTTGGCTGGAGGCAGCAGCATAGAAGATTCCAGAACTGAAGAAACTGAGGAAGAAACCACGGTGGCCTCCTTAGGAGGTAGAGCTCTGCTGTGCGTGCGTGTGTAGTATGCATATGGAGTGTATGTGTGTGGTGTGAGTGAGGCGCGTGTCTGCTTTGTGCAGCATGCATGTGTGTGCATGTGCTGTGCTGTGGGTTCAGTGTGGCGGGGTGAGTGCTGGCTCCTGGCCGAGGCTCAGGAGAGGTGAGCCTGCGGCCCCTCTGCCCCTCCTGGCAGGGGTGTGGCCCCAGCGCTGCTGAGAGATGGCTCCTCCCACTACCAGGGCCAGCAGGGTCCTGGGGCTGGGAGCAGACCCTGAGGGAGGCAGCTTTGGAACAGTAGAGCGCACAGGGCGGGGCACGTCAGGGCTGCAGGCTGCTGGAGGGGGCTGCGTGGTCCTTGTGTGTCCCCTGTCCCCTGCTGACCTCGTGGTCCTGCGAGGACCTAGCTGTGTCAGCTGGGCTGCACCACTGGGGCGTAAGAGACTTTGGTGGCCGTGCCCATGTGGCGTCCTCACCCCCTCAGGCACCCCTTACTTAGGGCATCCTTGATTCTCTAGCGATGCCTTTGCAGTTTTAAATGTTGCCAGAGACTCGATTTTGCCTTGAGTACTGCTGGGACACCAAGTGCAGAGAGAGCCCGGGCGCCCTCTTGTGGCCAAGGCGTGGCTGCAGCACCATCTGCTTCAGGGCCGTCCAGCCAGGTGGAGCAGTGCAGCCGGGGCGGGGCTGTGGGCCACAGCTGTGGGGGTGTGGCTCCTGTGTCCCCCAGAGTTGCGAGGGCCATGAATGTGCAGTCCTGGGAGGTGACCTCCCTGCTGCTTGGCCAGTCCACGTGCAGCCACGGAGCTGAGCCCACAGACACTGTCGACGTCAGCCACAGAGCTCAGCTCACGGATTATCCGAGTGCCTACCCAGTCCAGGCTGCGGCTCTGTGCCTGCCAGGGGGCTGCACTTGGGAAGTGGGGAGACTTCCAGGTCCCCTGCACACGTGGCGATTTCAGCACCAGGTAACCACTGTTCCCTACTGGGTCAGGGGTGCATAAGTGAGGCACAGGAGGTTGTGGAGGCCAGTCTCCAGGGCCCCCAGGTCACTCCTCCCAGGTCACAGCCCCAGGGCCCCCAGGTCACTCCTTCCAGGGTCACAGCCCCTCTGTCCCCAGGTCACTCCTCCCAGGTCACAGCCCCTCTGTCCCCAGGTCACTCCTCCCAGGGTCACAGCTCCACTGTCCCCAGGTCACTCCTTCCAGGGTCACAGCCCCTCTGTCCCCAGGTCACTCCTCCCAGGTCACAGCCCCAGGGTCCCCAGGTCACTCCTCCCAGGTCACAGCCCCAGGGCCCCCAGGTCACTCCTCCCAGGTCACAGCCCCTCTGTCCCCAGGTCACTCCTCCCAGGTCACAGCCCCAGGGCCCCCAGGTCACTCCTCCCAGGTCACAGCCCCTCTGTCCCCAGGTCACTCCTCCCAGGTCACAGCCCAGGGCCCCCAGGTCACTCCTCCCAGGTCACAGCCCCTCTGTCCCCAGGTCACTCCTCCCAGGTCACAGCCCCAGGGTCCCCAGGTCACTCCTCCCAGGTCACAGCCCCTCTGTCCCCAGGTCACTCCTCCCAGGTCACAGCCCCAGGGCCCCCAGGTCACTCCTCCCAGGTCACAGCCCCAGGGCCCCCAGGTCACTCCTCCCAGGTCACAGCCCCTCTGTCCCCAGGTCACTCCTCCCAGGTCACAGCCCCAGGGTCCCCAGGTCACTCCTCCCAGGTCACAGCTCCAGGGCCCCCAGGTCACTCCTCCCAGGTCACAGCCCCAGGGCCCCCAGGTCACTCCTCCCAGGTCACAGCCCCTCTGTCCCCAGGTCACTCCTCCCAGGGTCACAGCTCCACTGTCCCCAGGTCACTCCTCCCAGGTCACAGCCCCCTGTCCCCAGGTCACTCCTCCCAGGTCACAGCCCCAGGGTCCCCAGGTCACTCCTCCCAGGTCACAGCCCCCTGTCCCCAGGTCACTCCTCCCAGGTCACAGCCCCAGGGTCCCCAGGTCACTCCTCCCAGGTCACAGCCCCCTGTCCCCAGGTCACTCCTCCCAGGTCACAGCCCCAGGGTCCCCAGGTCACTCCTCCCAGGTCACAGCCCCCTGTCCCCAGGTCACTCCTCCCAGGTCACAGCCCCAGGGTCCCCAGGTCACTCCTCCCAGGTCACAGCCCCCTGTCCCCAGGTCACTCCTCCCAGGTCACAGTCCCAGGGTCCCCAGGTCACTCCTCCCAGGTCACAGCCCCTCTGTCCCCAGGTCACTCCTCCCAGGTCACAGTCCCAGGGTCCCCAGGTCACTCCTCCCAGGTCACAGCCCCAGGGCCCCCAGGTCACTCCTCCCAGGGTCACAGCTCCGGGTCCCCCTTCTCACAGCGAGGCACCTTCTGGTGGGGGAGTCTTTCGGCCCTGTCCATGGTGCTGCCTGAGTCCGTCTCGGAGGCCGCCTGGCGGGAGGGAGGAAGCAGAGGCAGCGGCAGCGCCCGCCCGGCCTGGCCATGCCGCCCCGGGTCCTGGCATGTGCCGCTGACTTTATTTCTGTGAATCTGAAACCCATTCTTGGCTGTAGAGCTGCTCCCCACAGGCAGGGCGAGGATAGAGTCCCGGGCTCTCACGAGGACCACAGCTTGCTGACCGCAGTTGTCCATCGCAGCGCCGCACGCAGCCCTGGGTCGGCGCCCTGCTCACCCGCAGGGCCTGGGCCGCCGCTCAGGTCATCCTCAGGGCAGCACTGGTGGTGGCCAGCGGGGCCATGGGGTTGTAGAGGACCTGCCGGCTCCCAGGAGAAGCATGATGGCGGCGGGGGTGGGGGGAGGTTCCAGTACACACATGAGCCCTCCGGCGGCTCCACTAAGAAGGCAGGGAAGTGCGTGTGACGTGTGTAAGTGTGAATGTGTGTGATGAGCGCGGTGTGTTTGTGATGTGTGAGGAGTCTGACACGTGTGTCGTGTGCATGTGTGACGTGTGAGTGCGGTATGCCAGTGGGGTGAGTGTGGCGTGGACATGCGTGTGTGACATCAGTTCTAAACTGCCCTCCCCTGCGCTGAGCGACTCCCCCGGGGCACCCAGCAAAGCCTTGGGGGGGGGGGAGCGCGGAGCCTGGGCTGCTGGGGGCCGACAGTGACGCCTCTGCCTCTTCCCAGCTCAGCCCCTTCCTGGCTCAGATGTGGCTTCCGCGGGAGAGGAGGATGTCCAGAGCCCCGGGGGACCCCTGGCAAAGGTGAGGCCGCCTCCCCACGACCGCCCACGGGGACCCCAGAGCCCTCAGGGCTTGTCCTCCACTCACCGTGACCCCCACCAGCTTAGGCCTCCTTCTTCGTGCCCCGCCCCTGCTCCCAGCACGCAGAGCTCTGCCCGGCACCGCATTCCCCACGGAGGGCCCTGCACTGCCCGCTGCCCGTTCTCCCCGCTGAGTGACCGGGGATGGGGCCCCAGCCTTGCCTTCT
Source organism: Oryctolagus cuniculus (assembly GCF_964237555.1). Classification (NCBI taxonomy): domain Eukaryota; kingdom Metazoa; phylum Chordata; class Mammalia; order Lagomorpha; family Leporidae; genus Oryctolagus; species Oryctolagus cuniculus. The sequence continues at coordinate 1,262,918 of NC_091435.1, read as the reverse complement.
GTCCTTCGTCTCTAGGGAGGCCAGAAGGGGCAGAAGGGGGAGCCGGGAGCCCGGGGCCTGCCTGGCCCAGCCGGGCCTCAGGGTCCCGCAGGCCCAGCGGTTCAGGGACCGGAGGCACTGCCAGTTCCGGGGGCACAGGGGCCGCCTGGGCCTCCAGGTCCGCCAGGGAAGGATGGTGCCCCAGGAAGGGACGGTGAGCCGGTGAGTACCCCTGCCCCTGGCCTGGGGGCCTGGCTGGGGTGGGTGTGGATGTGGAAAACCAGGGCCTGTACTGTACTGGGGGCTTGCAGGAGGGGGTGCTGTCCTGGGGGGTCCCAGCTGTGCAGGAGGGGGTGCTGTCCTGGGGCTGTGCAGGAGGGGGCACTGTCCTGGGGCTGTGCAGGAGGGGGCGCTGTCCTGGGGCTGTGCAGGAGGGGGCGCTGTCCTGGGGGTCCTGGCTGTGCAGGAGGGGGTGCTGTCCTGGGGGTCCTGGCTGTGCAGGAGGGGCGCTGTCCTGGGGCTGTGCAGGAGGGGATGCTGTCCTGGGGCTTGCAGGAGGGGTGCTGTCCTGGGGCTGTGCAGGAGGGGTTGCTGTCCTGGGGGTCCTGGCTGTGCAGGAGGGGCGCTGTCCTGGGGCTATGCAGGAGGGGGTGCTGTCCTGGGGCTGTGCAGGAGGGGTGCTGTCCTGGGGCTGTGCAGGAGGGGGCGCTGTCCTGGGGCTGTGCAGGAGGGGTGCTGTCCTGGGGCTGTGCAGGAGGGGTGCTGTCCTGGGGCTGTGCAGGAGGGGCGCTGTCCTGGGGCTGTGCAGGAGGGGGTGCTGTCCTGGGGGTCCCGGCTGTGCAGGAGGGGTGCTGTCCTGGGGCTGTGCAGGAGGGGTCGCTCCGCCATTCAGGTGCAGGGCGGGGGCAGGGTGGTGTAATTCCAGGGACTGAAGGCTCTGTGTCTTGCACTTCTCAGGGCGACCCTGGTGAAGATGGAAAACCCGTAAGTGTGCCCTCCCCCGAGCTGGAGTCTCCCGGGGGGGGGGGGGGCTGGAGGGCAGAGAGGGTCCTTGTGATGGGGGAGGGGCGTGCGTGGAAAGGGGCTTCAGAGGTACGTTTATCCTGGAGCAAACTTGTTTGCCGTCCACGCAGTTTCTCTCCTGTGGCAACAACACACAAACGCGTGGTGCAGCCCCACACGGAGTGCTCACACTCACACGCGTGACCCCTGCAAAACAGCGCAGGCCGTGTTCAGGGCCGCCTCCCTTTACCCCAGTGGCAGCCACGTGGGCACCCTCTGTCCACAGTAGCACAGCACACGCACACACCACACATGGAATAGACCAGACAGCCGCTCTCCTGCGGGGCTGGCATTGGTTTGCTTGGGCCTCCTGTTGCAATGGGCGTGCCACACAGAGCGGTGGGTGCCTCTGCAGTGGGGAGGGGTCTCCTCCCACCTGGCTCTGCTGCAGGGTCCTGCGGTGCTCTCCCGGTTGCCTGGGCCTCCCTGGTGGGCCCGGCTCCATCTCTGCGCCGCCTGCGTGGGACCCGTGCTTGGCCCCGACAGCTTCTGTCCTTGTCTTCCAGGGTGAAGCTGGGCCCCAAGGCTTCCCCGGGACCCCAGGAGACGTGGGCCCCAAGGGTGAGAAGGTGAGTGTGGGCGTCCGTGTGGTGCCACCGGAGTGTGCCATGGGGCTGTGCGCCCTCTGAGTGACAGGCGTGTCTTGTATTCCAGGGGGACCCTGGGGTCGGGCCAAGAGGACCCCCAGGGCCTCAGGGGCCTCCGGGGCCACCAGGACCCCCCTTCAGACACGACAAGCTGGTGAGTCCTACCTTGGCCGCCTCCAGGAGGTCCTGGGGTCCCAGGAGCAACCCCCCCCCCAGAGAGGAGGACCAGCCCTGTCCTTGAGGGCCTGGGGGGATGGGAGCCTCCCCCGCTGTGCCTGGGAGCTCTGGGGGCTGGCAGAGGCTCTGCTCCTGCAGTGAACACCTCAGGGGGCGGGGCCGGGCTGGGGCGTGGCGGGGGCGGGCTGGGGGCGTGGCTGGGGCAGGGCCAGGGGGCGGGGCTGGGGCGGGGCTGGGAGAGGCCTGGCCTCTGTCTCCGCCTCAGGCCTCCACCTGCCCTTCAGACCTTCATCGACATGGAGGGATCCGGCTTCGGGGGTGACCCAGAGACCCTCAGAGTGAGTGTCGGCAGGGTGGGCGCTGCCCCACATCCCCAAGGCCCCCCAGCATGAGACCTCAGCAGGGACCCGGTGGGGCTGGGGTTGAGCGGGGAAGGCCTGTGCATGCTGTGACCATCTGTGTCTCCCCATGTCCAGGGCCCGCGTGGCTTCCCCGGGCCCCCCGGCCCCCCGGGTGTCCCAGGCCTGCCGGGTGAGCCGGGCCGCTTCGGCCTGAACAGCTCGCACGCGCCAGGGCCTGCCGGTCTCCCTGGAGTGCCTGGGCGGGATGGGCCCCCCGGCGTTCCCGGCCCCCAGGTGAGTGCTGTCTCCCCCACTGGGCAGGGGCCTCTCCCCCACACCGCCCTGCCCCCCCTGAGTCTGGGGGGCGAGCCTGAGGGGCAGCCGTGCTTCTGGGGTGAGCGGTCCTCACGGTGGGCAGGAGGAGCCCGCGTGGCCGACTCGCCCTCCACAAGGAGCCTCCCTCCGGCACCGGATGTCCCTGTCGTGGCTGGGTCCCGTGAGCCAGCTCCGATGGCCTGGCCTCTCCCTCCACCGCGGGCCGTGGGCGTATGATTGAGGGAAACACAGCTGCCTCCCTGGGGGTGCGTGCCCACGTCAGGGACGGCCCACGATCCGTGAACCACCCACAAACGTGGGCTCAGCCCTGGGGCCTGCACACGTGTGTGCAGTGCAGCCCAGCCCTGCGGCAGCTCCTCGGGACAGAGAGCGCGGTACCAGGCTGCCTCTCAGAGTGAGGTCAGGAGACCCTGAGGGAGCCTGTGGCCGCCCACCCATGGCAGGGGTCTTGCGGCCCCTCCACCCCCATTTGACTGACAACAAAAAACCCAAAAAGCAAAAGAGAAACCAAGGAGAGGGAAGTGGAAGACCGGAGCTGGGCTCGTTTTTGGACAGCGTGGGCAGGGTCTCCCGTGGGCGGGGTCTCCCGTGGGCGGGGTCTGCCGTGGGCCATTCCGTGTCCAGCTTTCTCGGGAGTCTGAGAGGCCAGGCAATGAGCCACAGAGCACACAGGAGTGAGGGACCCACCATCTGCATTTCCCTGCAGGGCCCCCCAGGCACCCCAGGAAAAGACGGGCAGCCAGGACCGGCGGGACAGAAAGGCAGCCCCGTAAGTCACTGCCCACGCCGGGGCCGGAAGCTGGAGCCATGCTGGCGCGAGGCTGGGCTGAGGGCGGCCGTGGGGCCTGGGGGAGTTCAGAGCCCTGGGTGGGGTCTCCGCCGTGACTTGGAAAGCGATTTCGAGTCTGATTTTGGTCCCATCTTGGGGTGCTCTGAAGAGGCCAGTGTGGGGGCCCCGGCAGCCTGGCTGGGTCCTGACCTCACCGCGACCCTCCCTCTCCCCACAGGGTGACGTGGGCGCCCCAGGACCCAAGGTACGAACCAAGGCCTCCTGCTGCTCTCAAGTCCTCCCGGGGTAGGCGCTCCTGCTTGGTGGACATGCCCCAGGCAGGAGCGCGGCCCCGCGGTCAGCCAGCCCTGCTCCCAGCGCTGACCGGGACCCCACCCCGTTTGTCCCAGCACAGGAGGGAGCCAGGCTGCCTGGGCCCAGGGTGGTCCTGAGCTGGGCTCCCAGCATCCTCAGGGCCCTGGGCTGCAGGCCGCCCAGCAGGAAGCTCCAGGCGCAGGCCCCTGTCCCCGATGGGCCCAGGTCCTCTTGGGGAAGCATGGGGTCGGGGCTGCGGCCTGGCCTGACCTCTGGGGTCACGGTCCTGCTAGGAGCCCCGCACTCAGCTCCTCCTGGGCCTGCTTAGTGGGAGGGGCTCAGGGGATGAGGCCCTGGGAAGGGGGAAGGGGCTGCCTCCCCGTGTGCCCTGGCAGATTCCCAAGCACAGATGGTCCTGAGAGCCACCCCAGGGTCCCAGCCCCTGCCAGGGGGACGGCCCACCTGGGTTACGTCCAGGACACGGGCCTCCCCTCCTCGGGCAGGGCTGGGTGGGCAGCTGGAACCTTCCCCAGTGAGTCTGCAGACTCGGGCCTGGGGGCTTCGGGGGAGGGGGATGCCAGGGGTTACAAGAGGTGGCCGAGGAGTTCAGGACTGGAAGAAAAGGGGGGGTGCTGGAGCTTTCTGGGCTTTTTTCCTTAAAAGATGGGTTTAAGGTAAATACACATGCAGGCACACACACACGCAGATGTACACAAGTACATGCATGCACACGAACACGTGTGTGGACACACATGTGCACACACACACACACGCACGTTCCAGGATACCTAAGGGAAGTGTCTTGAGGGGTTTGAAAGGCAACAGAAAGCCAAGAGTGGGAGGTGACGAGGTGTGGAAGATGAGGGTGGGACATGGTGTGGGGGAGGAGGTGGGAGACGAGGGTGGGACACGGTGTGGGGGAGGAGGTGGGAGATGAGGGTGGCACACGGTGTGGGGGAGCAGGTGGGAGATGAGGGTGGGACACGGTGTGGGGGAGGAGGTGGGAGACGAGGGTGGGACACGGTGTGGGGGAGGAGGTGGGAGATGAGGGTGGGACACGGTGTGGGGGGAGGAGGAGGTGGGAGAAGGGTGGGACACGGTGTGGGGGAGGAGGTGGGAGACGAGGGTGGGACACGGTGTGGGGGGAGGAGGTGGGAGACGAGGGTGGGACACGGTGTGGGGGAGGAGGTGGGAGATGAGGGTGGCACACGGTGTGGGGGAGGAGGTGGGAGAAGGGTGGGACACGGTGTGGGGGAGGAGGTGGGAGATGAGGGTGGGACACGGTGTGGGGGGAGGAGGTGGGAGACGAGGGTGGGACACGGTGTGGGGGAGGAGGTGGGAGATGAGGGTGGCACACGGTGTGGGGGGAGGAGGTGGGAGACGAGGGTGGGACACGGTGTGGGGGAGGAGGTGGGAGAAGGGTGGGACACGGTGTGGGGGAGGAGGTGGGAGACGAGGGTGGGACATGGTGTGGGGGGAGGAGGTGGGAGACGAGGGTGGGACACGGTGTGGGGGAGGAGGTGGGAGACGAGGGTGGCACACGGTGTGGGGGGAGGAGGTGGGAGACGAGGGTGGGACACGGTGTGGGGGAGGAGGTGGGAGACGAGGGTGGGACACGGTGTGGGGGGAGGAGGTGGGAGACGAGGGTGGGACACGGTGTGGGGGAGGAGGTGGGAGACGAGGGTGGGACACGGTGTGGGGGAGGAGGTGGGAGACGAGGGTGGGACATGGTGTGGGGGGAGGAGGTGGGAGACGAGGGTGGGACACGGTGTGGGGGAGGAGGTGGGAGATGAGGGTGGGACACGGTGTGGGGGAGGAGGTGGGAGACGAGGGTGGGACACGGTGTGGGGGAGGAGGTGGGAGACGAGGGTGGGACACGGTGTGGGGGAGGAGGTGGTGGGAGACGAGGGTGGGACACGGTGTGGGGGAGGAGGTGGGAGACGAGGGTGGGACATGGTGTGGGGGGAGGAGGTGGGAGACGAGGGTGGGACACGGTGTGGGGGAGGAGGTGGGAGACGAGGGTGGGACACGGTGTGGGGGGAGGAGGAGGTGGGAGAAGGGTGGGACACGGTGTGGGGGAGGAGGTGGGAGATGAGGGTGGCACACGGTGTGGGGGAGGAGGTGGGAGACGAGGGTGGGACACGGTGTGGGGGAGGAGGTGGGAGACGAGGGTGGGACACGGTGTGGGGGAGGAGGTGGGAGATGAGGGTGGCACACGGTGTGGGGGAGCAGGTGGGAGATGAGGGTGGGACACGGTGTGGGGGAGGAGGTGGGAGACGAGGGTGGGACACGGTGTGGGGGGAGGAGGTGGGAGATGAGGGTGGGACACGGTGTGGGGGGAGGAGGAGGTGGGAGAAGGGTGGGACACGGTGTGGGGGAGGAGGTGGGAGACGAGGGTGGCACACGGTGTGGGGGAGCAGGTGGGAGATGAGGGTGGGACACGGTGTGGGGGAGGAGGTGGGAGACGAGGGTGGCACGTGGTGTGGGGGAGGAGGTGGGAGACGAGGGTGGGACACGGTGTGGGGGAGGAGGTGGTGGGAGACGAGGGTGGGACACGGTGTGGGGGAGGAGGTGGGAGACGAGGGTGGGACATGGTGTGGGGGAGGAGGTGGGAGACGAGGGTGGGACACGGTGTGGGGGAGGAGGTGGGAGACGAGGGTGGCACGTGGTGTAGGCCTGAGCAGTGGCTTCCGTATCTGGAGATGCTGATGCCCACGGAAGACAGGTCGACCCCACGTGCCATGAGGGGGATCCCAGACCCCAAAGCGGAGTCAGAAACTGAGTGAAAAATGGGGAAGGATGGGTTAGAAAGATGCACATTCCTTTATAAGCTTTTTAAAGGTCAAAAATAGGTGAATTTTTAATAAGAGAGAGCTGTGCAAAATACCAAGATAAACATGACACAAAGGTGTGAGACACGGAGTTTAAAACCCAGAGAGTGAAACATAGGGTCCCGATAAAATTAGACCTTGTTTAAAGTAGGTCTAACGTTCAGAATGTTCACTGTGCAAAAGACAAGACTTCCAGTGGGGTTCATGTGGGGTCCACAGTGGAGTTAATACCGGTGAGTGGGGTTCACACACAGGGTTCAGAGTGGGGGTCACACACGGGGTTCACACATATTGGGGTCCACAGTGGAGTTAATGCACAGTGAGTGGGGTTCACACAGTAAGTGGGTTAACATGACAGGAAGTGGTCCCTGGAGGCTGGGAGCAGGAAGGAGGTAGGGGCCGCGGCAACCCTGGTGAGGGTCTGAGATCTTGGCCTACAGGGAGTGGTGGGTCAGCAGGTCACACTCGGGGTGTCCCCCACTTCTGCCTTCCACTGTCTCCCAAGACCAGCAGAGGACTGTGGGTATCGTTGGCAGAGGAGGGGCCAGGGCTGGGGAGGTTGAGTGGCCTGGGGTGAGGGAAACTGGGCCGAGCCAGCAGCTGACCCCTGGGGCTGACCCCGTGCGTAGCCAAGCCCTCGGGCCGGGCCTTCCTGTCATGCCCCAAGTCCCCCATCCCCCTCCCTGCTCACACCCCAAGCCCCTGAGCCCCCGCCCTGCTTCCCACACCGGGCGCCCTGGCCCCTGCTTCGCTCACGCTCTGAGCGTCCACCAAACCCACCCACTCAGGCGGTGGCCAGAGCCGCCCTCAGCTGCCTCTCCTCTCTCCTCCCTGCCTCACCCCTTCCAGCTGCCCGCCCTTCCTCACCTGCTCCACCTGCTCCTGGCTGCCCGGTGCGCGCCGGCCGGGGCCTTGGCCGGAGGTAACGCGGCGTGTTGTGCAGCATGCTGGTGTGGTGCACGCATCCCCCGGACCCCCGCACAGGCTCGCGCCTCTGTGGCCCCCGTGTGGTGGTCAGGGCTTCGTGGTGGAGAGCGAGCCCCATGCAGCCTCAGCTCTGCAGGCCGTTCAGTGCTTGGGCCTTGGATTTTCAGAGGCGTCCTGAGAACACGGCCGTGGCTGCATCCGGTGCATGGCCAGCTGGGCAGCCGGAGCCTGAGGGCAGTTATGACCTCCTCTCTCCTCCCATGCAGGGAAGCAAGGGGGACCCTGGCCCCGTGGGCTTCCCCGGCGAGAGTGGCGTAGCAGGAGCCCCTGGGCCAGCTGGACCCCAAGGACCTCCCGGGCCCCCGGGCCCCCCCGGGCCACCAGGACCAGGACTTGCTGCTGGATTTGTGAGTCTCCTCCCCACCCCCCAGACCCCAGAAAGCCTGGTCTGCCGCCCCGTGCTGCCTCCCCACCCCGGCGTCCCACCAGAGGGCACATGGGTACCAGCCCTGCTGTGGGTGCAGGACAGGCTGGCCTGGAGCTGGACGTGGGCCTACACCCCGCTGCCCAGGGATGCTCCCGAGACCACACGCCTGGGCCATCCCCACCACGTACATGACGGCAAGGCTGCTGGGGGGCGGGGGGACCTGGTGAGCCGCACCCCAGCTCGTGCTCAGACCACGAGCAGTACGGAGTGGCAGGATGGGTGTCCGCAGGCCGGGGTCCCAGCCTCAGCCTGCATAGGGCAGCTGCTTCCCTCGGGGAGGAGCGCAGGCCAAGTGCCCCTCGTCTGTCTCCCCCAGGAGGACATGGAAGGCTCGGGGGGACCCTTTTGGCCGACGGCCCGAGGCACTGAAAGGCTGCAGGTACGTACGCCCAGGGCCTGGGCAGAGGGGGGCCTGTGACTGTTAGGACGTCCCAGGAGGTCAACCTGGTCTCTGAAGTGGGGGCACCGTGGCGGCAGGGTCAGGGGCCCTGCACCATCAGTGTGTCCTGTGGCTCTGTGTGCAGACGCAGCACATGCGCGGCCTGACAGGTTTGTGGAAGGCGCTCGTCTTCATTCTGTCTTCGTGAGGCTTTTGGGGACCCTGGTGTTTGGGCAGAGGCGTGGCGGAGCGGGCATGGGTGGTGGAGCTCCCATCTGTCCTGCTGGCAGCGAGGCCCTGCGGGAGAGCAGATGTCAGCGTGGCCCGTGCTTGGACACGGCATGTGTGCGGCCAGCTCCAGGGGCACGTGGGAGCACACACCCACAGCTTTGAACCCCAGCATCCTGGTCCCGTCAGCGACTCAGCTGCTGAGGGTGTGGGATCGGGTGGCTTCCTTGCTTGGAGAACTTGAACGCTGATACAAGCCGTAGCCAGCCAGGGGGTCTCACACCTGGCCCAGCGCTTTCTCCACCTCTGCACCAAACCTGCTGCAGCCAGCACTGAGGTGGGCAAAGAACGAGGCCCCTGGACCAGGGTGGGACGATCTGGGCCGGAACCCCACACCAGCACCAAGGGCAGCGCCCGTGGATCAGCCACATCACCCGTGGATCAGCCACATCACCCTGGGGGCACCCAGCAGCACACCCGCCGTGCAGCGGCCTTGGGTGTCCAGTGAGGTGCACGTCCTGTGTTTGGGTCGGGCTCGTGGGCGACTCCGCGGACGGACCCCGTACCCTGCTTGTGGAATTCCAGGCTGCGCTGGCTCCCTCGGGGAAACCTGGGTTTCCTCCTGTGCCCAGTGGGGCTGTGACTCCGCGGAGGGCTGATTTTCTCGTGGGATACAGTGCCTTCCAGCGGGGCTGGTTGCGCTAACACCTCGTTCCTCTGTCTGGCAGGGACCACCTGGACCCCCAGGACTCAAGGTCAGTGAGCGAGACGCCCGGTCTCCTTGGTTTTTGAGCAAGGGAGTAGCACAGTGCATCCTGGGAGTTGTGTGAAATCAAAGCATGGTGGGAGGACCACACCTAGCCCTTAGCTGGGGGTGGGGCTGCGCCCCCTCTTCCAGCGTGAATCATGGGCTCTAGGCAGGGGATGCACCCCGAGCTCTCTGTGGCCCATGCCACCCCCCCAGGCAAGTGGACCAGGGCGGGAGGACCACCCAGGACTCTGCCACTGGGCGCGAGCTCGGGCCTCTGGCCCGCGGGGTCTGACTCTGGTCCAGGCAGTGTCTCCAGCGGCCCCTGGGGCGGCACAGACCCCTCGGGGGTGTCGAAAGCCGAGGTCTCAGAGGGTGCTTGGCAGCTGGGAGATGGCTGAAGTGCCGGCTTCTCAGAGCAGCACCTGTCTCAGCGGTCACACCCCAGACCCCAGCACCTCTGCTCAGGCCACGCCACGCTCCTCACAGTCTCCATCCATCTAGGGGGACCCTGGAACGGCTGGGACACCTGGAGCCAAGGTAAGCACCTGTGTCAGGCTTGGGACATGGGATCCTGGGGGAGGGGCAGACAGGGCCCCAGCACAGGCCGAAGCCCCTCCGAGCCCCCATAAAGGGTCCCCCATAAAGGGGACGCCAGTGGGCCCCAGGGGCCGGCCCTGGGCACAGAGGGTCAGGTCCACCCGCTCTGGGTGGGATCCATCACATCCTCACTCTTTTCTCGACCTGCCTGTGTCGGGTGATTCCCAGAGCGCCCCCAGCTCCCCCAGGCCTGCTGAGTCCTGAGTGAATCACTCGGGTGCACCTGGCTGCCCAGGCCACCTCTGGCCCCTCTCCCACCTCTCCCCGTCCGTCACCTGCCCACAGGCCCCAGCAGGCTGAGCCAGGGACCAGCAGAAACCTGGGCCGTGGTCACGACCGTGGACACCAGGGCTGCTTCCTGGGGCCACGCCGCTGACGCGGGTTCCTGTGTCTGTTCCAGGGAGAAGTTGGAGCTGACGGAGCCCCCGGCTTCCCAGGCCTTCCTGGGAGAGAGGGTGCTGCTGGGCCCCCGGTGAGCGGCTGCAGTGAGGCCTGAGACCCCGGAAGGACCACATGAGGAGGAACCTGGGGTCTCCCGAGCCTGTGCCCGCCCAGGGAGCGGAACTGGAGTCAGGCCAGGGACCCCAGTGGCCGCCTCCCCACGCCATCCCTTCCCCGCCCACCTCCACTTTTCCTTTCAAAGCCGTCCCTGGGTCTGGGGTCTCCCAGGAGGGGGCTCCGTCTCCATTTCTGACAAACCACTTCTGTCTGCAGGGACCCAAAGGAGAAAAGGGGAGTCAAGGAGAAAAAGTGAGTGGGGGGCTGGGGGAGGGGGGCTGGGGGCAGAGACGGGGAGAGAGTGTGGGGGCCTGGGGGGAGTGGGGGCTAGAGGGGAGAGTAGGGGGCTAGAGGGGAGTTGGGGTCTGGAGGGAGATTGTAGGGGGAGAGGAAGGGGGGCTGGAGGGGAGGGGGCTGGGGAGAGAGTAGGGGGAGGGGAGGAGGATGGGGGGGAGAGGCGGCTGGAGAGGGTGTGAGTTCGGGGAGCGTTGGAGGGAGTGTGAACATCCTGGGGGTGACTGGATGGGACGTCCCTGCGTGGCTAGGCCTCAGGGTGCTCCCCTCGGGTCCACACCCTGCCTGCCACCCGCCACCACCCACCACCACTCAGAGCCTGGCACCGAGACCAGCGGCGGCTCCAGGCTAGGGTGCAGCATGAGGGGGTGGTCCCTGATGGGAGCGAGGGTCTGCTGGGTGCCGTAGCGGCCTCCCCACTGCGGGCTCTGGGGCTGGGCCAGAGCAGCGGTGACCAAGTGCCTTGTCTTCCAGGGAGACCCAGGGAAGGACGGAGTGGGGCAGCCCGGCCTGCCCGGGCCCCCTGGACCCCCGGGGCCTGTGGTCTACGTGTCGCAGCAAGATGTAAGGGCATGGGCTGGGCACCGAGGCGGGGGCGTCCCTCGACCACGCAGCCCCCGGGGGCACGGGCAGCCTGACTGCTGGCTTCATCCCAAGAGGCTACCACACGCCACCTCTTGGGGACACTGCGTGGTGTCCTGAGCTCGTGGCCCTCAGGAAGTGGCTCCGCCGCCACCTGCTGGGACCTCCCCTGGCCACTGCTTTGTGGATGTCAGGCAGCAGGACTTGGGTCGGTTTTAAACTTGATTTTCTCTTCCTTTCTGCTGTGTTTTTTCTGCCGTTAGGGAGCAGTGGTGAGCGGGCCGGGACCGGAGGTGCGTGCCCCTGCTCCCGAGACACCCGGGGTCGGGCGGCTGGGCAGTGCCTGGTGCTCCCCGAGGGCCCAGCGGCCCCAGACTGACGCCGTCCCTCTTTCCACAGGGCCGCCCAGGCTTTGCAGGCTTCCCTGTAAGTAGCTGCGCTCCGAGCAGTGGGGTGGCTGGGAGAGGTCTCTGTCCCCACAGGGCAGCCACGTGAAGCTGTGCAGGGCTTGACGGCGGGACGTTGCTGGGCGCCCCGGGCTCAGCAGAAGCTGGGAGTCCAGCTGGGGTCTCCCGTGGGGCGCAGCCCTGCGCTGCGACTGGTCAAGACCTGTAGGCCAGGGTGTTACCAGGAAGCACCCCAAGGAGGGTGTGCGATCACCAGGCCCCTCAGCCTACCTGGTCTCCACTGCAGGGACCTGCTGGGCCGAAAGGTGACCTGGGCTCCAAAGGCGAGCAAGGCCTCCCGGGACCCAAGGTGAGTGCTGGGCGGGCGGGCTCACAGCCTCCCCGCTGCACGCGCAGCTGAAACCCCAGGGGACCCGAGGCACACCAGTCCCCATCTGTCCTGGCCCCCGGACCTGTCACTCGCACGGAGCCGTGACCGGAGCAGGTGACCGTCCCACCGGGCCTGTGCCTGTCTTCACCAGGACCCAGCCTCGAGGCCCTGGTCACAGGGGCCCCTTGGGAGGGGCAAGGACCCCCATTTCTGTCTCCAGGGTCCTGTGGGGGGCCCTTCGTGGGAGGGGCATCTGATGCATGACCCCCGCTGGGACCCCCACCCTGCCATTCCAGGGTGAGAAGGGGGAACCCGGCAGCATCGTCAGCCCTGATGGCCGAGCTCTGGCCCCCGCCCAGAAAGGAGCCAAGGTGAGGGCCGCAGCCCCTTGTCCGCCGGGGCGTGGGGAGTCTGGGAGCCTTGGAGATGGGCCTAGTTCCTCTCCCGAGTGGGTTCTGGAACCTTCTACATGCAGCCTGGGTTCTATCGCCCTTCTCTGCCCACCTCTGGTAGCCGCACCCTGTGAGCCACTACCCCCAGAGCCCACGCTGGGAGGCAGAGGGACTGGGGCCCCACGCCTGCACCAGCTCCCCTGCCCGCGCTGGGCCCTCCTGTGCGAGAAGGGGCCCCGGGTGCCAGCTGCAGCCACCCTGCTGGCGGCAGCCCCCGGGGAGCCAGAGCCTCCAGGTGGGTGAGTGTGGGCTGGGGGAGGGGCCCAGGGGGCTGTGCCTTCCCCACCCCGGCTTCTTTACATCTGAGAGGGCCCGGGGTAGCCCAGCCAGGATGTCACAGGGCAGGGCCCCGGCTGGCCCATCTGTGCACTCACCTAGACTCATCCCGGGCCCAGAACCTTCCCCTGCAGGCGTGTCCTGCCTCCCCTGGGGTGCAAGGCCCCTGGGGTGGCAGCCGGTGGGGGCTGGGCTGCGGCTGCCTGACCCTGCCTCTTGTTTCCCATTCAGGGCGAGCCGGGCTTCCGAGGACCCCCGGTGAGTGGGACACACTTCCTTTGTGCACCGGGTGCTGTGGTCGCCTTGGACACATGTGGGGCTGGCTGTGGGGCCAGCAGCACGGGGGCTTCTCCCTGTGTGGCTTCGGACCCCCACCCAGACTCAGCGGGGCAGGGCGGGGGCCCCCACGGCCTCTGCTCACCCCCAGGCTCTCCCTCCCTGCAGGGCCCGTACGGACGTCCTGGGCACAAGGGCGAGATCGGCTTCCCTGGGCGGCCGGTGAGGACGGGGGTGTCTGGCGGGGCCTGGTGGGTAGAGGGGGCCCAGGGCAGGGCAGCTCTCTTCCCCGTGTGGCAGAAGGGACATTCTGGGCCTTCCAGACAGGAGGGGCCGTACCCCAGAGGAGGCTGGGTGGGGACAGGAGCTATGGGGCCAGTCCCCTCCCCAAAAGGGTTCCCGGGCAGGAAGCAGCCGAGCAGGGCTGGAGCAGGCTGGTTAGGAGCCGCCAAGGGCAGGCGCTGGGGACCCCAACCCCTCCCGCCCCTGTGCTGTGTCCCAGGGCCGCCCCGGGATGAATGGATTGAAAGGAGAGAAGGGGGAGCCGGGGGACGTCAGCCATGGACTTGGCATGAGGGTGAGTGTCCCATGGGGTCGGGCAGGGTCCTGCAGCTCATCTGAGCAGGGCTGCTTCCATGTGACCACGCCCTGCTGGTCCTGACACACTCACACGTGGGGGTGCACACACACCTACATGTGTGCGTACACATGCATGCTTATGTGCACACAGTACACACACACCTCTGCATGCTTGTGTGTGTGCCTTCACACATGTGTGCAACACGCCTCTGCGCACACAGGTGTATGCACTGGCGTCTGTGTGTGCACACGTGCTCACGTGCGCACCACACAGAGCCCCAGTCCCCCAGGACCCGAGGACCTGGGCATGCCCCTCCACGGTGGCTCCCGTCAAATCCAGCAGTGACTGCTGCTTCGTGAGCCCCGCGTTTGTTCTCGTGAGCGGTGGGGCCAGGCATTCCCCGAGGCTGTGCCGTGGAGCACGAGAAGACGCACAGCCCCAGGGGGGTGGCTGCTCTGGCTGCCCCTGAGGTCCCACCCTCCCCCAGGTGCAGGACGGGCGGGAGGCCCGTTCCGGCCGGCCGGACATGCGGTGGGAGGGAGGCCCGTTCCGGCTCCTCAGCCTCGGTGGAGGCTGCTTCCTCCTGGCTCACGGCCTTCAGGGCAGGGCTTCTCATGCGGTTTGCCCCTCCCATGAGCAAATCCGCCAGCCCCGTGATGCTTCCCACGCTAAGGCCTCTTAACTGGGCGCTGTCGCCCCGGCGCAGTCATCTCGGGGCTCCAGGTGCTCAGCTCCCACCTGAGGGCAGGAGAGCCTCGCCGTGCCCTCTGGGAGCCGGGGACCCGTGTGCTCTGGTCCTGTTGTGAATGACCGGCTCAGTGATCTGCTGATGTCCAGCGATGCCCCCACTCACAGCGCTCTCTGTCCCCCACGCAGGGAATGCCCGGCCCCCCAGGGCCCCCAGGGCCCCCAGGCCCCCCCGGGACACCCGTCTATGACAGCAACGTGAGTCACCCATGTTTCATGCCCCCTCTTGGGAGCCCCGCCTTCCTCTCCCCATCCCCAGGGGCCTCTGGGATGCATCTGGGACAGTGGGCAGGCAAGCCCTCGGGGCTGCAGCCAGTTCAGGCCGGAATGATGAGGACTCCTACATGCCTGAGCCCGGAGGGGGCTGGGTGGGTGCGCCCATTTTACCAGGCCTGGGAGGTGGGGTGACCCTGAAAGGCAAATGTGTCATGACCAGGACTCTCGACCATAGGTCTGTATCTCCTACCTCCACCCCATCTCTCTGGAAGGGGTGCCAGGCCCCCAGTCTGGGGAGGGGGTGCCAGGCCCCTGGTCTGGGGAGGGGGTACCAGGCCCCCAGTCTGTCTGGGGAGGGGGTGTCAGGCCCCCAAGTCCGGGGAGGGCACCATGGGGCCTTGCAGAGGTGGTCGGAGTTTCCGGGCTGGGCCTGGTGGCCGTGGCCCCCAGCACTCTGTCTTTCTCTGCAGGCGTTTGTTGAGTCTGGTCGCCCCGGGCCCCCAGGACTGCCAGGTGAGGCTCCCGTGGGGACGCGTGCTCCAGGGTGGGGACGAGCAGCCCCCACACCACCCTGTGCTGACCTGGGTGCGGGCCCTTGAGTGCCCTGCACGTCCGTCTCACCCCACCCCGGCCAGGCAGGACGTGACGCCCTCGCTCCTGAGCAGGGGTAGCAGCAGCCCCCTCCTCCCTAGGCCGCTCTGCCCACCACATCCGTCTGACGCCCCTCCCTGGTCCTCACATCCTGAACACACAGCGCCTTGGGGGTCAGGAGCATGTGGGGGCGGGGCCCTGGATGAGCACCCCACAAAGGGCAGGGGTCTCTTCCTTCAGGGCTCCAGGGACCTTCGGGACCAAAGGGTGACAAAGGAGAAGTAGGCCCCCCGGGACCAGCAGGTGAGCTGCCGGCGTGGCCCCAGCCCCGGAGGGAGGCAGCCCCTGCCTGGGTCATGGAACCCTGATGACACCTGGATGTGAACACCTGGTCAGCCTCCCAGCCACAGGCCCAGGCTGGGCAGACCCCGCAGGATGTCCCATCATGCCCTGTGGGGGAGGGGCATGGCTACCCCTCCACAGCCCAGGGCCGGGCCCTGCTGGGCACCTCCGAGAGGAGGCAGCACCGCTGTGGGCTGGTCCCAAGGGGCATGGGTGGCCAAGGGTCAGCAGCCATGGCCCCTGTGTCCAGGGCGTCACCAGGGGCTGTGCCCACCCGACGTGGACTCTGTGCTGAATTCCGCAGCCTGGGCGGCCGGGCTGCTCGCCTGACAGCCCCTGCCTGCTGGCGGGAAGCTCGCCCCGGCTGCCGACCCTGCGGTTGCCTGTCCTGGGCGGGCGGCGGCAGCACTGCCCTGAGACCCCAGCCTGGCCTCTCCCCCTCCCTCTCTGCAGGGCAGTTCCCGTTCGACCTCCTCCGCCTGGGGGCTGAGATGAAGGTGGGTGGCGTCGTGGTCCAGCCCGGGGAGGGAGGCTCCTGAGGTCCCTGGCAGGCAGCTGGCGTCCTCGGTGGAGTGGGCTTTGCCTGTCCCAGCCACCTTCTTCCTGATGCGGGCCGCAGAGCCCCGTCCTGCAGGGTGGGAAGCCCAGGCCATCTCTGACCAGCATTTCCACCCACAGGGCGAGAAGGGGGACCGAGGGGATGCTGGACAGAAAGGCGAGAGGGGCGACCCTGGGACCGGCGGCTTCTTTGGCTCCCGCGTGCCTGGCCCTCCTGGTCCCCCCGGCCCACCGGGCTACCCCGGGATTCCGGTAAGTCTGGCCCCGGCCAGCCTGAAGGTGCCGTGGATGGCCCCGGAGCTCCGCCACCCCTCGCGGTCCCCTGGCTTTGCCCCTGGGATGGGAACCCAGGGAGCCGTGGCTCCGTGTGTGCCTGGGGCACGGGGCGGGCGGGGCACACGTTGGGGCACCTCGGCTCCACGGTGAGGGGCGATGGTGTGGACTGGACCAGGTTTCCCAGGCAAGGTGGTGACCCGTGGCTCAGAGGCCTCGTCCACTGTGTGCCTGCCCCCACTCTGGGGACCTGCGTCACGATGAAGCTTGTTTTGTCGTTGTCCTTAGGGTCCCAAGGGGGATAGCATTCGGGGCCAGCCCGGCCCCCCTGGACCGCAGGGACCCCCTGGCATCGGCTACGAGGGGCGCCAGGGCCCTCCTGGGCCCCCGGGACCGCCCGGGCCCTCCTCGTTCCCTGGCCCTCACAGGCACAGTAAGTCTACAGGCCCGGGTGGTGGCCTCCCCCGCCACCGTGTGGCCCTGTGGTCCCATCCCAGTTTCTCTCCTGTAGCTGTCAGCATTCCTGGCCCACCAGGCCCACCCGGTCCCCCAGGACCCCCGGGAACCCTGGGCGCCTCCTCAGGCGTAAGTATCCTGGCAGCGGCCAGGCCCCAACTCCCTGTGCCCCCAGACACGTCCTGTCCAGCCGGGGGCCACGTGAGCTCTGGTGTCCACAGTGGAAGTGGGGTGGGGGTGGCCAGGTCCCAGGGCTCAGGCACCTCGAACCTCTGCCCCCCTCTTGCCCAAGGCAGCCCCAGAGAGGCCCCCAGCCTGTCCGGCCCCGGGTCACGGCAGGCCATGCCAGGCAGCGGGGCCCACACCGGGTTTGGGTTCGGCAGGTGAGGGTCTGGGCCACCTACCAGACCCTGCTGGACAAGGTGCACGAGGTGCCCGAGGGCTGGCTCCTCTTCGTGGCCGAGAGGGAGGAGCTGTACGTCCGCGTCCGCAGCGGGTTCCGGAAGGTGCTGGTGAGTTCTGCAGCGCCGGCCCCTTGGCACGCCCGCTGTGCTCTCAGACGAGCTGGGGGCGGCCCCAGGACCTGCCCTGCGCACACGGCGACCGTCACATGTAGGGGGCTGCCACGGACATTCACCCAGGCGCCACCCACACCCGCGCAGCAAGGCCGCTGGCACCCAGGGGGCCCCTGTGCTCAGCACCTGCCCACTGCCACAGGTCCAGTGTCCTCAGCACCGGGGGATGCACCGTGGCTGCCCCGTGCAGGTCCTGGATGCACACTGGGGGCCTCTCGGCCGTGGTCGGCCCTCCCTGCACCCCCAGGATCTGCCATGGGGACCCCTAGGGAAGGGCCTACTTTAGGTGGCAAACGTGACAGGCGAGGCCCAAAACGGCCATCACGCCCTCGGCGCCTCCATCAGCACCCGGGACCCCGAGTTGACTCAAGTTGAGCTCCTCCCTGCTGTCGCCGTCCCCTCACCAGCCCCCGGGGCCTGACCAGACCCTGCTGTGCTGTGGGCACGCAGTGCCGGGCCCTTCCTCTGGCCAGGGCAGGCTGCCCGCCCTGGCTCCCGGGGCTCCTTCGGGGGGAGGCCTGGGTGTCTGGGGGCCGGCCCAGGCCAGAGCTTGCTGGAGTGACCCCTGCTCTTTCCTTCCAGCTGGAGGCCCGGACGCCTCTCCCGCGAGGGACGGTAAGGAGTGCTTTGTGTTGGGACATCTGAGACAGGGACAGCCAGGACACGGGTGGGGCGTGCTGGAGCCCAGGGTGTGGGACCCAGGTCAGTCCACGAGGGAGGAGCCGGGGTCACCAGGACAGGCAGGCACCTCCCTCTCAGCCGGCCACCGCCCAACCAGAGCGTCCACCACCCTCCCCGGGCTCCACGCGCCCTGGACCCGAGTCTTGGACCCCCCGCCTGCGGGCATCAGCACATCCTGGGTGGATGGTGCTGCTCCCTTGCTTTGAAATCCCGGCAGGAGCAGCGCAGGAGGGAAGAGGGCTCATTTCGGGGATTATTCTGGAAGTTAACGGCCCAAGACCCGGCAGCCGCGAGCAGCAGGCAGAGGCGGATGTGGGCGGCGCGCTCTGCCTCTTCAGCCGTGCTCTCCTGCCATGGCCAGCCGAGGTTCAGTCGTGGGGCTCTAGCTAGCAACCCCCAACCCACGCCAAGCCCCCCTTCAGACGCAGGGCAAGTCACCCTCTGATCCAGGGCCACGGGCATTCACACGTCAGCTGCTAACATGAGACTCGGTTCAAACCGGACACACCAGGCGGGTGGTTTGCCAGGTGCAGCAGCAGATGGAGGGAGACGTCTACATCTCCCCGAGAGCCGCCTGTGCAGGGGGCCCCTGGGGGTGGGAGCCCAGTCAGAGCCGAGTCAGGGCTCCATGCAGTCACGGCCCCCGGGACGCGGCTGTGCCAAGGCAGACGGCCCAGCAGCAGGCGGGGGCTGGGGTTCGGACCCGGATGGAGCAGGAGCACAGGACCTGAGACGTTGTTGCTGCTGGCGGCAGGAGCCCTGGGATAGGCAGCAGAGTGCAGGCAGCAGGAGGCCTGGGCCAGCGGGGTCAGGGGCCGTGAGGGTGTCCCCACGCACCCCAGGGGCGGGGGACAGCACCCTTCCTACAACAGCCCCAAGGAGTGCAGGTGGAGGTGGCGTCCCAGGTGGGCAGCCTTGCCCACGGGCACCCTGGTCTCTCCAATCGCAGGACAACGAAGTGGCTGCCCTGCAGCCCCCCGTGGTACAGCTGCAGGAGGGCAACCCCTACCCCCGTCGGGAGCACTCCTACTCCACTGTGCGGCCCTGGCGGGCAGATGACATCCTGGCCAACCCCCCACGCCTGCTGGACCCCAAGCCCTACCCCGGGGCCCCACACCATGGCGCCTACACACACCTCCAGCCCGCCCACCCCACGCCCTTGCCTGTGCACCTCCACCAGGACTTCCGGCCGGTGGTGAGTGCCCCTCAGCCCTGACAGTGGCTATCAGTCCAGCCCAGCACCTGTCACTGTGGCCGAGGAGCAGTCTCTGCTCGGGTCTTGGAGGCCACGGGACAGCAGAGGTGACAGCACTGGGCCGGGAGCCCTGGTGGAGCCTCAGCTGCTCACAGGGCAGGGTGGTGGGGCCACCCCCGGGTGGGTGCACAGCACCCGAAATCCCCCCGCTGCTGAGGCTGAGGGGCCTGGCCAGCCGGGGGCCCGGGCTTGGCTCTGACAGGCGGCACGTTTCCCCTCAGCTCCACCTGGTGGCGCTCAACAGCCCCCTGTCAGGCGGCATGCGGGGCATCCGTGGGGCCGACTTCCAGTGCTTCCAGCAGGCGCGGGCCGTGGGGCTGGCCGGCACCTTCCGCGCCTTCCTGTCCTCGCGCCTGCAGGACCTGTACAGCATTGTGCGCCGTGCCGACCGCGGGGCGCTGCCCGTGGTCAACCTCAAGGTGCGTGGGCCTGTCCTGGGGACCGGGGCGCCCTGTGCCCGCCCCCTGGCCAGTCACGAGCCCCACCCGTGTGTCCCGCAGGACGAGGAGCTGTCCCCCAGCTGGGAGGCCCTGTTCTCAGGCACCCAGGGCCAGCTGAGGCCGGGAGCCCGCATCTTCTCCTTTGACGGCAGGGACATCCTGCGGCACCCAGCCTGGTGGGTCATTCCCCCCTCCCCCTCCCCGAGACCCCCAGCAGGAGGTGTCCTGTGACTTCAGGGTGGCCCCCGAGGCTGTGGCTTGGAGCTGTGCTCACCCCATGCCCAGCCCGGGCATGGCTGAGCCTGCCCCTGGCCTGGGCCGATGGTCTGCGTTGACAACGGCCCAGGGGCCTGTGCCTGAGGCGGACAGGCGAGCCGGGCTGCTCTCACAGCTCCAGTGCACCTGGGCACCTCTGCCCAGCCTCCTGCTCTCAGGAGCGCCTGGGGAGGACAGGTGCAGCCCAGGGGCCATCCTGGGTGGGACCCCAGCAGGGAGGCAGCTGCAGCCCTCTTCACCGCCTGAGGGGGCCCAGGCTGAACCCCAACACCCCCTCCCTCCCACCAGCAGCAGGGGTGGACGGTACTGTCCACCCTCGCACCCCCCCAAGCTTCCTGCTGCCACCTACTCTGTCCCAGGCAGGGGGCGCTCTGCCCCAGGTGTTTCTGGGGGTGCCTGATGGCCAGCTGAATCCCACAGGCCCCAGAAGAGCGTGTGGCATGGCTCGGACCCCAGCGGGCGCAGGCTGACCAACAGCTACTGCGAGACGTGGCGGACAGAAGCGCCGACGGCCACAGGCCAGGCCTCGTCGCTGCTGGCGGGCAGACTGCTGGAGCAGACGGCCGCGAGCTGCCACCACGCCTACGCCGTCCTCTGCATCGAGAACAGCTTCGTGACCTCCTCCAAGTAGGGCCGAGCTGGGACGGCCGAGGCACGCACAGGTGGCCGCGGACAGCAGGCAGGCGGCAGGGGCCACCGGTGCCCCCGGGGACCGTTCCTGTGTGCTTCACGTTTCATGTAATCCTCAAGAAATAAAAGGAAGCCAAAGAGTGTATTTTTAAAAAAGTTTAAGACACAAAGCCTGATGTACACTCTTTCACTCTGCCTCTGGTGCCCTGCCCAGCCCCCCACCCAAACCACCATGGCTCCCCCAGCGCCAGGCGGCACCCAGGACAGCTCCCTCACCCAGGTGGGGCACGCCACCTCGCCCCTGCGGCGGCCCCGGCGGGAACGGGTCCCCAAGCTCGGCACCCCCATAGCTGAGCCCCGGCCAGCAGCAAGGCCGCTGGGACTCCCTGACACCCAGGGCCCGCGTCGGGCCTCCGCCCTACACCGGCCCCACGCGTGACACAAGATCATATCCAGAGCACAGCGTGACCCAGAAGCCCCGACCCCACGCCCAGTGCCCCTCTCCCTGGGAGCCCGGCTGCTCCGTGATGGGCTGCCAAGCCCGCGGAAGTGCTGGCTTTGTAACCGTGGGATGTGATGCTGTCCCAGACGCGCGCTGAATAAACCCACCTTGCCTGGGACGCTGGGCCTGCAGGCCTCACTGTCAGAGCCTCGTCCCCTGCACGGAGGCACAGGTGGCTGCCCGCCCGCAGCCAGCTACCACACCCCGCAGCTCCTGTTTCCCACAGCAGGCTTGGGAAGGCTGGACCCCAAGGAGCCACTCAGCACACACATGGGGCGGGGCCTGCTTCCCGGGAAGGCTTCATCAGAGGCCCCCAGCCCGAGTGCAGAACCCGCCACCTGCCCTGGTAGTTGGCTCAGAGCCATCACGGGCCCAGGTGCGGGGGCTGGGGTGCAGATGGTGAAGGAAGGGGGGTACTGGCAGAGCCTAGCCCACGGGGTCCTGGGTGGGCAGGGGGCTGGTGTGGGGGGTCCTGCTCCATCCCTGAGGGCTGCCCTCCTGTGATCCCGGCCCCTGCCCCATGTGACCATGGGCGGCTGTGACTTGGGGTCCCTGGCCCACGCCCCCAGCACCACAGTCGCCCAAGGGTCCCTAGGCACAGCTCCAGAGCCCCTCCCCAGGCAGGCCTTCTCTGTCCTGAGGGGCACCAGGGGTCCCTGGATGGAGCCAGGCGGGCACCTGCCCCTCCCCCAGGTCCACGGCCTGTGTGCCACATGGGATAAGCACTGCCGATGCGGCCGGCTCCACCCTCGGGCACGGAGGCTCCTCCCAGCGCCGACCAGCAGGGCCGGCTCATCCACAGGCCTCTGGGGCTGCGGACCCCTCAGCCACGCAGGAAAGCACGCGCGAGAGCCCAGCGCAGCCCGGCAGGCAGGGGCGTCCAGAGCCGCTGCCCTCACACACAACGCAGAAGCTGAACGTGGCTCCTTGTTTTATGTCGATTAAAAAAGATGACAGCGTTGTTCCAAAAGCAAGCACCTCGGAGGACATCATCACAGTTCACCCGGGGGTCTGTGGGCCGTGGGCCCTCCCCGGCCGGCGTCTCGGCACCGTGGCAGCCCCCAGCCCCAGGCGGAAGGAGGCTGGGGGACACGGGAAGCCACTAAGTGCTCCTGGTCCCGGCCGCACGGCCAGCAGCTGCCCCGGGCGCCCGCCACAGCCAGCCAGGGCCGAGGCGAGCAGCGCGGGGACGCAGTCACATCCGAGAGCGGACCTGGACGGCGCCGGCTGGGACAGGTCCCGTCTGTGCTGCCAGCACACGGGCGGGTCAGGCCTTGGCCTCGGGCCCCGGGGCCTGCATACCGTCCTCCCCGCGGTCGCCCGGGAGCAGCGGAGGGGCCGAGCCCTGCAGATCTCCCAGGGCCGTGTCCTGCAAGCACAGCGCCTGCGCAGTCCTCTCAGGGGTCCGCAGCTCCTCCACGCACAGCGCCTGCGCACTCTGCTCCTCGGGGCTCCGCAGCTCCTGAGTCACGGTGGGCACCGGCTGGCCGTGGCGGTGCCGGAAGTGCCTCAGGCCATCCATGACGGCCCCCAAGACGTAGAGGGCGGACAGCACCAGGAAGTACATGAAGTAGACGAAGAACTGGAAGAGACAGGCGCAGGGGCGCGGGCTGGGGTGCGGCCGGCTCCCGCGGCACCCCGCCGCCGCACCTCCCCCAGTGCCCATCACTGCCAGGACAGCCCTGGCTCTCCGCCCCGGGTGTGCCCTCCACCAGGGCGCCCGCTGGCAGCCGCCGAGTCCCTGGGCTGCCGAGAGCTGCAGGAGTGGGACCTTGGGGAGGGGAGGACAGGGGGGCGGGGAGGACAGGGGGGCGGGGGGACAACGGGCTGCTCCCTGCACCCACCCACAGCCTGAGACCCGGCAGCCCGGCGCTAGCTGTGGCAGAAGCGGAACAGCAAGGACAGCCAGGCGTCTGCGAGTCGAGGACGCGGACACCGCCCGCACCCGCCGCCTCCCCCTCACGCCCACCCCCAGGCCCCGGTCAGCTCTGCGCCCACATGGCCGGAAGGCCCCTCCTAGGACAGCGAGCTCTGCCGGCCACCCCGAGTCTGCCACCCACACCCCCCTGTCCCCACCACAGTCCGGCAGTACGGCGGGGGAGGCCGGGGCCCCACGACCCGGCGCCAGCTCTCTGGCTGGCAGCTGCCCCCTCACCCACCCCTGAAGGGCCAAGGGGACCCCAAGGGGAGCCGTCGCAGTCAGAAATCGCTTGGCGTGTTCAGAACTTTTGAAACCAAAGGACAAACTCGCGGCAGCTGCTGCCAGGCGCGCAGGGGGCTGAGAGCCGGAGACCCCGACCCAGCACTGAGCTCGGGACGGGGGCACGGAGAGGAGAGTCGGGGGCGGAGGCCGGGCAGCAGGCAGCACCCGGAGTTCTGCACAGGGAAGACGAGACCGAGAGGGGCGCCCCCGCACCGTGGGCCCGTGACCGACATCCGGCGCCTGGGCTGGGGCTCCGGTCGGGGCGGGAAGGGCTGAGAGAGCCCCGGCTGAACACGCCCCAGAGCTGGCAAGAGACAGCAACGTCCACATGCCCTGTGAAGGTCAAGCCCCAGCACGGCCAACGCCGCCACCATGCTGACACACGGTGCCACAGGCCACCACCATGCCGACACACGGTGCCACGGGCCACCACCATGCTGACACACGGTGCCGCACACCGCCACCATGCCGACACACGGTGCTGCACGCCGCCACCATGCCAACACACGATGCCACATACCGCCTCCAAAGGCCCAAAGCAAGGAAAATCTGACTTCATGAGAAAAACACGCCACTCTGGAGGAACAATCCCCAAGCGGCTCATCACCAGAGCTGTGACGGCCATGTGCACGTGTGGCCACGCCTCCTGTGTGCAGAACGGACGCCGGGACCTGGCAGCCAGGACAGGAACCTCCAGGAGGGGGAGGGAGGTGAAGAGAAGACGCCACAGAGTCCGACCCCAGCAGAGCCACCAGACAACGGGAGGGCGTTCTGAACTCGGGAGAACCGACGCAGGAGGAGCAAAGACACGGCAAAAACACGGGCAGGAAACAGCCGTCCTCCTTCTCCAATGTGCCAGCCGGCTCAGGTGCCGAGACAGCACACGGGTGCCGAGACACGGCACATGAATGATGAGACAGCACACGGGTGCCGAGACACACCGCACAGATGCCGAGACACGGCACACGGGTGCCGACACACAGCACATGGATGCCAAGACACACACCCTACCACTGCCTCACATGGACCTATGTCCATTGTGGCCATTGGGGAGTGAACCAGCGGATGGAAGACCTCTCTTCCTGTCTCTCCCTCGCTCTCTACAGCCATGCCTCTCAGATAAATAAACAAGTCTTATAACTTCCATGCCAAAACTGAGCCATTCATCACCTTTGAGCCTTCCGGCTAAGATCGAGTGTAAAAAGTTGAAATCCATGCACCGTTTTTTCAAAATGCTTATTTCCCACCAATTCTCTGAAAAGCCCCCAGGGGGCGCCCAGAGTCTACCTCGAGGGGAGCTGGATTCTGAGCCAGAGGCTGACCCAGCTGAACCGACACAGGACACAGGCAGCTGAATGCTAAGCTGGAGGCCCGCCCTGTGGACACGGAGGTAAAGTGGCACACGTGAGGCAGAGTCTACACTCACATGGTGAGGTTACGAGCGCCCAGCGAGAAGGCGCACTAAGAATACACCAGATGCACAACAGGTCTGCCAGAGTGCAATTCTGAAACAGTGTGCAAGGAACACACCGGAGGGCTCACACACATGCGCCAACACACGTGCACATATACACACACATGCATAAACATGCGTGCACGTACACATGTGCACATATACACACACGCATAAACGTGTGCACGTACACATGTGCACATATACACACATACATATGCATAAACATGCGTGCACACACACGTGCAGACGCATGCACACACACATGCACCTAAACATGCACGCACACACACACGCACACACACACAAACCTCAAAAGTAAAAAGTAAAGGGAAAGTAAGACAGCAGCAGACCGTGCTCCTGGTATGTGAATTACGCGGAATGTGCACGGCCTGAACACGGGCACCGGCAGAGTGGAGTCTGATGCCTGCTGTGTACAGAGACTCGCTCCAATCTAAGGAGCAGGCGGGCTGAAGGGGGGGACCCACAACTCACAGACGAGCAAGGGAGCACAGGCGTGAGACGGCCCCCTGCTGAGCAACACGCACCAGCCGGCGGCGCGAGCACCGGGACCTCAGCCCCCAACGCACAGCAGCAGAGCTCCAGACGCGGGCAGAGCTGGGACGGCCTGCAGTGACGGTGAGGCGAGGAGCCCCCACCACGCCTGGGGGCCCGGCCCTGCTGCTCAGTGACAGCACAGAGAAGCTGCAAGACAGACGCAACAGCCTCTGTGGCTCACCCTCCTCTGTGGCTCAGCCTCTTCTGTGGCTCAGCCTCCTCTGTGGCTCGGCCTCCTCTGTGGCTCAGCCTCTGTGGCTCAGCCTCCTCTGTGGCTCACCCTCCTCTGTGGCTCGGCCTCCTCTGTGGCTCACCCTCCTCTGTGGCTCGGCCTCTGTGGCTCACCCTCCTCTGTGGCTCACCCTCCTCTGTGGCTCGGCCTCCTCTGTGGCTCGGCCTCTGTGGCTCAGCCTCTGTGGCTCAGCCTCTGTGGCTCACCCTCATCTGTGGCTCGGCCTCTGTGGCACACTTTGCTCAACAGCTGAACCCACATTCTTCCCGTGTCCACACAGCAAATGCCAGAACAGACAGATTTAAAAGGACAGAAGCTACAGTGTGCATTATCACAAAAGAACCAAACAAGAAACCAGTGACAGAGAGATAACAAGAAAACCTCAAAACACTGTGAAATCGTCATGGGTCAAAGAGGAAGCCTCAAGAGATTAAAAACAAAAACCCTGCAGTGAATGAGAACAAACTCACAGACTCAGCTGCTGAGAGCAGCACCGACGTCTCGGACCCACAACCGAAGCTCTCACTCAAGAACTTTCCAGAAAAGGCACAGGCCTAAAGGAAGCAGCAGGAACTAAAGTTTGGAGGAGGCGGGCGTCACACAGGTTGGAAGAAAGGAACTCAGCCGCCAGTCTGCACATGACAAACATCTACACAGCTCCGGGACTGCAGGCTCAGGTGCCCACCCGGTGCCTGCACTGCCCCCTCCCCAACCCCCGTGTCCCCGTACGTGGAGCCTGGGCCTTGCAGGGAACAATCACCTCATGACTCCTCAGAGACACAGCACCAGGGGCCACGGGGAGCTCAGACACGGCACCAGGGGCCACGGGCAGCTCAGAGACATGGCACCAGGGGCCACGGGGAGAGGCCCACAAGGACCCCGGGCCCACAAGGACCCCGGGCAGCTCAGAGACATGGCACCAGGGGCCACGGGGAGAGGCCCGGGAGGACCCTGGGCAGCTCCCAGATCTGGAGGCCTCGGGCCGGCCCACTCACCGCCCTGCCTTCCGAGGTCAGGTGAGCGGCCTGGCCGTGCTCCTCTGTGGGCTGCCCTAGCTGATGCAGACAGCAGAACTAGAACGGTCTCACGACTGCTCAGAAACGAACACCTTTGTAAAACCAGCAGGACATGCCCG
The DNA here is from genome assembly GCF_964237555.1 of Oryctolagus cuniculus. Classification (NCBI taxonomy): domain Eukaryota; kingdom Metazoa; phylum Chordata; class Mammalia; order Lagomorpha; family Leporidae; genus Oryctolagus; species Oryctolagus cuniculus. Next base: position 1,236,294 of record NC_091435.1, on the reverse strand, counting down.
TCACGGTGTGCGGTGAGCTACACGATGCTGAAGGAAATCAAAGGAAACCTAGAGAAAGGCGCCGTGCGGGGACGGCGTTGACGTCGGCGTCCATCCTGCCAGAGCTGACACTGGCTGCCCACGGCTCCCGGCAGAATCCCCGCAGGAACTCCCGCAGACACACGCCAACACGCCCAGGAGGCAGACGCCGGCGGCTTCTGAGCTTTGGCACTGGGAGGAATGGGCCCACTGATTCCAGACCATTCCACAAAGCTTTGTAATGAAGCCACGGCCCGGGCTCCCCTCATAGCCGGCTCGTTACCGAGCCTCAGCACAGGGGCCTCTGCAGGGCCTGGGGCCGATGGGCTGACGCAGAGGCAGCGACGGGGGAGCGGTTGGCACCTACCCTCAGTCTCGGGGGCTGGCCCTCCCTGCCCTCTCCCGAGCAGACGATGCAGGGACCTGCGCCAGCGGGACGTCTGCCCAGCCCCACTCACTGCTCCTGCGGGAGCGCAGCCAGGCCACTCGGTCAGCGCCCATGGGACATGAGTGGCCAGCACGTGGCCACCCACGGGGTGGAGCAGGGCCCGGCCACCAGCCTGTGGGAACACGCCAACAGCTGGCTTGGGCTGCGAAAGGGCCTCAAAGGCAGGAGACCCTGTCGTCCCCACCTAAGGGAGCCAAGTTTCTCAGCAGGGACAGCCCAAGTGCTGAACGCCAGCTCTGCCCCAGGACTCCCGGGTCAGCTCCAGTACACTGAGCATAAGAGCCCAAAGGCCACACCAGTTGGGCAACCTCAGACCCAGAGCTCTTGGGCACCTGCCCAGTGAGACGAGGCCTTGTCCCGCCAGGCCGAGGACTCTAGCCAAGGGCATCTGTCCAACCACAGGCTGGGCAGGCAGGTGGGCAGTCAGCGAGCAGCCCAGTAACCACCCCTCCCTCTGTGCTCACCACGTGCTCAGAGATGTGGTGTGGCTGGGACCCCCAGCACTGGATGCGCGAGGTCCTAGCGGCCTCACACCTGGGCCCAGGGTGAGCAGCACAGGTGGTGCCTGGGCAAGCAGAGGCGTGCTCATTCCATGTCCACCCAGTGCCCAGGTCAGGCTGCACCCACCTCCGATGGGCCCCAGCCCACCCCATGGGGACGTCCAGCCCGCCCTCTGCCTGCCTCCCTCCCCAAGGGAGAGACGGAGCACTCACCTGCTCTCTCACGGCCAGGCCAAAACCCCGCTTGTCCGAGACAATGAGGGTGATGATGGTCTTGAGGATGGTGGCGAGGAAGGTGTTGATGCCGAAGACCAGGGCGCAGAGCTCCTTGGACAGAGAGGACGCGATCTGGAAACTGGGCGGGAGGGCAGGCAGGCGGGCTCAGCCTCCTGCAGGACGGGGGCCAGGCCAAGAACACAGGGCGCGCCCGGCCCCGGGACCTGCGAGGAAGCCCGGGGAACCCCAGAGCTGCACAGCCCCTCCCAGGGCCCCAGCCCCACCTCACCCACAGGCTCAGCATGGACCCGGGGTACAACCCTGCCTCTCAACGGGCCCCGCCCAGAGGTGCAAAGCCGGCCCTCACCCCGCCTCTGTGGACAGCAGCCCAACACCAAAACTTGGTGCCCAGGACAAGCGCCTAAGGCCACACCAGGCACCATGTCCCCCAAACTCGAGACCACAGAGGCCAAGGAAGGCAGAGGCACAGGGCTCCTGAAGTCTAACCCATGGCACAGTTCACAACCGTCACAATGCCCTCCAGAACCTTCCCGTGGGGCACGCACAGTGTGTGCAGTGGGGCTGGCACAGGCTGCTCCGCTTCCCACCCAGCTCCCTGCCGAGGGCCTGGGAAAGCAGCCTGGGAGACCCGGGTGGAGCTCCTGGCTCCAGCCTGGTCCAGCCCTGGCCGTGTGGCCATTTGGGGAGTGAACCAAGCTGATCTCTCTTTCGTCCTCTCTGTGTAACTCTTTCAAATAAGTAAATAAATCTCAAAAAAAAAAAAAAAAAAAAAAGAAGAAGAAGAAGAAGAAGAAGAAGAAGAAATGTCTGGAACGAGGGCCTCCGTGGTTGAACAGTCAGCAACTCAGGGAGAGGCCAGAAAGACAGCGGGGACAGAAAGCAAGCGCGGGTGAATCCAGGCCAAAGGGCGAGGCGCGGGCTTCTGGGCCTGGCAGGAGAATTAGCATCTGAATGCAGTTCCAAAGTCCCCGCTAAAGAAAAGGGAACTGGACAAGACCTGCTCTCAAGTTCATCTGAAGAATAAATAAAAATACCCAGGAACCCACTGGAAAGGACGGCGGGGACGCGGGCCCCAAGGGCAACGCAGGCAGGCCAGGACCCAACAGGCCCTGGGGCAGAGCTGCAGGCCAGCCCGGAGCACTGTGGGAGTGGACGCAGTCACCGTGGGGACCACACAGACAGGGAAAGCCACGGTCAGCCGTGAGGCGGCAGCCCACTCGGGTCAACAGGGGGAGCAGGTGTGGCACAGCAGGCATAGCTGCCACCTGAAGCCACTTCCCACTCAGCTCCCTGCTACGGCCTGGGAAAGCAGAAGACGGCCCAAGTGCTTGCGGCCCTGCACGCACGTGGGAGACCCGGATGGAGCTCCCGGCTTCGGCCTGGCCCAGCCCTGGCCATTGCGGCCATCTGCAGAGTTAACCAGTGGATGGAAGACCTCTCTGTCTCCTTGCTCTCTGTGTAACTCTCACTTTCAAATACACAAATGTATCTTAAAAAAAAAAAAAAAAACCGGAAAGAGCAGCGTGGAGGCCAACGGCCACTCCAGGCACAGCGGGAATCAGCCTGGCACTCAAGCCGCCCCAGGTCAGCGCTGCGCTGGCTGGAGGGTGCCCGGGGCCACCCCGTTTACCCAACGCCTTCCAAAGCGCGACCCTTTGACCTGGCCTTGTCCTCCCAGGAGCCCCGGGAGGGAGGACACTGTCAAATGCAGGAGATTTGCCCCAGGCCCAGCTGCCAGGGCTTTCCTACCGAGGGTCTGACCTGGCCCCAGCAGATCCCAGGCTGGCTCCGGACAACACCCGGAGGGCAATGCAGAGCTGGAGTCCTCCTTATCTGAGGCCCTGCCCTACCAGAGGAAGCAAGCTGACAGCCACACCAGCAAACAGCCCCAGCCGCCTTTCCAAAGTGCCCACAGGCTGGGAGAGGTGGGAGGTGAGCGGCAGGGCAGGGTCAGCCTGCAAAAGGCCAGCCCTGGGGCTGTGCAGACGGTGGTCTGGAGCCTACAGCTGGGAGCACAACCCAACAGCCCAGGGGCCTGGCCAGGGCGAAGCCACAGCAGGCCGTCCTGCCCGGGAGCACTGGCTGCAGGCACAGTGGCCTGCAGGGGAGCCTGCACAGGGGTCAGGGGGTCTGGAGGGCAGCAGGAGGTGCTCTCAGCCCAGAAGGGAGGGGCGCGCCCTCGGGGTTGGGCTGGGACGCCAGGCTCAGAGGTATCCCAGGGGGAAGCAAGGCCCAGGACGGGGAGAAGAGGCCAGAGCCCATCAGGTGGGGCAGAGTGCGGGCTGCGGGGAGCAGGAGCCTGCGTGTGCCTGGTCTGTATGCACGCGCTGCGTGAGCTGAGCATGCCCTCTCCCGACCAGCCCGGGAGGGGCCCCAGGAGCAGGGGTGTGTGTGTGTGCGCGCATGTGTGTGTAGGCACATGTGCACATATACATGTGTGTGTGTGTGCATGTGCGTATGGACTGCGGGACTGGAGGCCAGGCAAAGAGCACCAAGGACGTGCTCAGGGAAGGGCTGCGGGACCCAGGCAGGCGACCTCGGCCGCTGCTGGACACCCCGGGGGGTCCCGGAGTGAGCAGTGCTGGGGGGCAGGGACTGGGTCAGCTCTAGGTGGGGCTGCAGGGAGGACCCAGGCTGGGGACCGGGGTGGGGGGCAGAGCCTGGGCTGCCCCTGTGGACACCCAGACAGGTGCGCTGTGGACCAGCAGGCAGGGGGCACCGGGGGCCTGCTGCTTGGACGAGGGAGGACACGCCTCAGCTCAGGCCCCTGGCGCTCCCCGGGAGCCGTCCAGCAGCCCCGACTCACGTGGCGATGGGCACCAGGAACTGGTAGGCGCCGCGGAAGAGAACGAAAGCCACGTAGCACAGCCAGATGCTGCTGTAGGTGCTGAGCAAGACCAGCCCGGCCTGCACGGCCGTGACCCCCGCGATGACCAGCTTCGCCCACGAGGCCCAGCGGATCTTCAGGAAGCCCGCGGCGAAGGACGTGATGGCACCTGGGGGGAGCGGGCGCTCAGGGCCAGGCGGGCGGCGACCCCTGGGGGCACGAGGGGCCCGACCCCCGGGTGGGCCGGGCTGCACGTACCCAGCAGCGTGGAGGCGGCGTCGGCGGCGCCGTTGTAGGCGAGGGTGCTGTCCGTGGCCTGGGACACCTCACTCCACAGGATGTGCACGTAGTACACGATGAGGTAGTAGCCCGTGGAGCTGAAGACCCACCAGAGCGACCAGAGGCGCAGCTGCGGCTGCCGCAGGCTGGCCGCCAGCTCACGCAGCATGCGCACCAGCACGCAGTCCCCGCAGGAGGCCAGCGCGCGCCCCAGTTTCCCGCCCGCGCGCCGCCCGGCGCCCGGGTGCATCCGGTCCAGCTCGGAGGGCGAGGCCCCGCGCACGGGCGCTGGGCGGTGGAAGAAGAGGCTGCGCTTGGGCCGCTTCAGGAAGAGGGCCAGGCCCAGGCTGAAGACGAGGAAGGCCAGCGAGATGTGGTTGAGCGTGGTAAAGGACAGACTGGCCGCGGTGACCAGCAGCTGGCCCAGCACGGAGCTGGTGAAGACGCCCAGCAGCACGGCAGTCCGCGAGTAGCTGGCCATGCGCTGGTACCGCTCGGGGCGCACCAGGGAGAAGATGTAGGAGGAGTAGGCGATGCGTGCGGCCATGGTCACGCTGTAGAAGAGCTCCATGAGCTGCATGTGCACCACGGTGCGGCCGAACAGCAGCAGCAGCCACACGCACACGTAGCTCAGGCCCTGCAGCACCAGCACCGGCGTGTAGCGCAGGTAGTCCGTCAGCAGGAAGACCGGGACCAGCACCACCATGTAGGAGTAGGACAGGACCGGAATGATCTGGTTGGTCACCTGCGGGCAGGCAGGGGCCAGGGCCCTGTGAGCCACCGAGCAGGGCCCCGGCCACGTGAGCCCCGCCCCGGGCTCCCTTCACTGCCGCTTCACACGCCCAGGGCCCAGGGGGTCGGGGCGCCAGGCTGAGCGGGCAGGGCTGGCCTGGGTGGCGGCCGGGGGCGGCAAGGGGAGGAAGTCGCCAGGGAGCTGGCGACCACCACAGAGATAACCACTGTTGGCTGCGGGTCAGACCGCAGTGCCCACCCTGCTCGTGTTTAACAGGCGGACAAGTCGGATTTCACCTGGAATCTGACAGCGTGGAGAGAGCTGCAGTCAACCCTGCCCCGACACGGAGCTCCAATCCTCACGGAGGGGAGGGGGGGGAAGGCCAACGGCCCCGTGGCCTGGGCACCACGCCCTCACACCACCCCCCAGAGCGAGCTTCAGGCCAGTCCGGTCCCAGCTGGCACACAGCCCACCCCCAGCAGCTCCCCCTGCCCGGGTCCTCTGCACAGCCACGACTCACAGAACACAGAGCTGGGCGTGACGGGCACTGCTGCCTGGGGGACAGAGGTCAGGACGTGCCCGGGCCGTGCTCAGACGGGCACTATGACTAAAGTCTCCACACGCGCAACGAGCCAGCCGGCTGGGGACCAGCGCCACTGGCACCTGGGGGAGGCTGGGCTGTGTGAGGCCCCGCTCCTCGGCCTTGCCCCTCCCCAGGGATGGGAGCGGGAGCCACATCAGGCTTGGCTGAGTCTGGGTGGGCTTGCAACGGACGCACAGGTGGGCCCTGGCCATCTCAGGTCCACCGAACTCGGGTCTTACGCTTGTGCCAACACGGGCCACCATGGCCCCAAGAAGCCAGCAGGCACCTCAGCTCTGTTTCACAGTGGGAATCTGAGCCCTGCGCTGGAGCAGACTTAGCCCCCGTGGGCCACGCCAGCCACACAGCCTCACTCCGGGGTCAGCCCCCGTGGGCCAGGCCAGCCACACGGCCCCACTCAGGCGCTCATGTCTGGCATGCCCAGGGCCCGGTGGCCACCCTGAGCTGGTGAGCAGGACTCCAGGCCCAGGCTTGGTAGGGAGACCGCACGTGGAAAGCCTCTCTGAGACTTGGAGGGGGCTGCCACGGGGTGGCTGCCCTGCACCGGGAGGCCTGGGTCTCCCCGGCACCGTCCTGCGCACGTCAGGACGCGCTCAGTGCAGGCCAGGTACCCAGGGGCCAGGCGGCCGTGCTGGGCCAGAGCGCACTGCTCCGGGCAGAACCCCGGGGACAGCCCACAGCCCCTCAGCGGAGGCACGCTTGTGCTCGGCAGGGGGCGGGGTCGCTCTTGTACTCCTGCGGGTTCCAAGGAAGCCGCGCAGAAGCGTGAGAACCCCCGAGTCATCAGGCGCAGGGACCGCAGGGGACACGGCCGACTCCACGGCCAGGGCACAGGGCAGAGCCTGCAGCCCTCAAGGACTTCCATCAAAGCCTGGTGGGAGCAGTGGTCAGGCCCATGCGCCCGGAGAGGGGTGGCCTGGGCCCTCATCTGAAGTGATGGACGCCTCCGGCAGCATGGCCTTTGGCACCGGATTCCTGCGAGTCAGGGAGGAAACCAGCCAGCCCCCGGAGAACGAGCAGCTGAGAGCCGGCCAACGCCCGCCCGCTCTCTCGGCTCTCAGATGGGCAGAGACGCAGGCCACAGCTGAGCCCGGGGAAGCCACCCTGAAGGTGAGCAGGAAACTCAGCCACGTCCAGGGCCCACGCAGAGAATTCCAGAACGTTCCCTGAACCCAGCCCCTGAGGAGTCTACCGTGGTCCTCGTACCCAAGCGTCCCTGCACAGCTCACGCCGCCCCGTGAAGCAGCAGGCGTGGGAGAACGTCCCCACACGCGTGAGGCCCCTCCCGCCACAGCAACCACAGGCGGCCTCGAGATTCACCTCCACGGTAGGCTGACCTGTAATCGGATGATTCCGAGTGGCTGCGAGTGATGGACGCAGCCAGACGGGCCTGGAGGAAAAGGTCCCCATCCCCGCTAGAAGCCGGGGTTCCCTCCCGCAGGTGTGACCGTGGGAAGACCAGGCGGAGCAGCGGCACAGCGTCCCCAAGGTGCTCCCAAGACAGCACGGACAGGAGCCTCCCGGTCACACCCAGCAAGGACAGGGCTGCCCCGGACCCCGCACCGCCCCAAACCAGAGGGCTGAGGCCAGGAGACCCACCCCGTGTAGAGCCCCTCGCATGGATCCACTCCTGGAACCCACTTTTTCATCGGCGAGTGTGCGACAGGAGCAGGCAGAGGGGCGGAAGACATCTCTCCGCGTGGCTTTTCTTGTATCGGAGGCTCCGCACACAGGCCTCCCCAGAACCGCAACATGGACAGCGCCTCCACTGACAGCAGCGAGGCTGCTAGGGCACTGCCGCCAGCCCCAGCCTCCACCCTCAGGGGGAGCCTAGGGCCTCCCCTGGGAAGGGACCAGGCCCCAGGGGGCCGTGCTGGGCAAGGGTCACACACCATCAGAGGGGCCAGTCACAAGGACAGCACTTCCTGGTTTCCAAGTGGGACAGTGCACACGACTCCACAGTTCCAGGATCTGCGAGGGGCAGGGGCTTCCCTCAGAACATGGGGGTGGGTCCGGCCAGAGGGATGCGGTGCCGAGGCTGGGGGCTGGGAGCAGGCGGGGTCCGTGAGACGCCCCACCGGCCTTCTCTCCGGGGACACGGCAGGTCCAGGAAGGAAGCCCCCCAGGTGGCCTCAGCCTGCCCTATGCTGATCTGAAGGCCCCAGCAGGCCCCCGTGTCCTGGCTGAGTCAAAGGAAAATCCCAATAATCTCTTTAGGCAAACAGCTGCCAAGTCTCTGCTGGAAGCAAGCGCCCACAGGGCCGGAACAGCCGAGCGCCAGCCTGGCAGGGGCAGCGGGGTGGGGGCAGCACCCTCCCCTCAGAGCCCGGAGCAGGCGCGGGCCCGCTCGCTCTCTCTGCAGGATCTGCTCCTGCCGGGTGGAGCCTGCCGCGGGGACACAGGGCCCAGCCAGTCCCAGGGCCCCCTCGTCTCACGTGCCCACTCACCTTCTCCGGCCTCCGCTGTCACCGCCCGCCCGCCCGCCCGCGGTGCCCACGTGCCTGAGGCTGGCTGAAGTTCTTGCTAGGCCCCAGGAGGTAGGGCGTGATGAAGCTCTCCCCCGGCCGCATCTGCGCCATGAAGCCGTAAAAGCAGAGGTAAGACACCAGGCACTGCCAGGACTGCAGCTCGCGGCCCGGCGCGGGCTCCGGCACGGGGTCCTCGGGCTTCTGCTTCTCCACCACCTGGCCGGAGGGCGCCATGCTGTGGCCTTGGGGGACAGGCGGGTGACGGTCCACCTGGAAGGCAGAGCTCAGAGTCAGGGGCTCGGCAGGCAGCCTGTGGTGCCCCCACTTCCCAGGAAGTGGCTCAGCTGGGAGGGCCCGGCCTCCCGCCTGCCCAGTGAGGATCCAGCAGCAGCCTGCGGACGGCCCAGGGCCCCAGAGCCCAGGCCCACGTGCTCACGCTGGGCGGGCAACCTGAGGGTCACGGGAGCTGGGTCTGTGGGAGGCCAGGGCCCCGGACCAGGCGGGCACCAGCGCCAGGGTCTCCAAGGAGAAAGAAGGAAGCCGCAGGGGGGCAGACAGTGTTGATTAAAACCAGATTAATTAACTGACTGACCGAAATCCATTCACAAAATGAAAACCTTGGTCTGGGGGCAGCGCAGACGTAGCTCGGGGGCTGGGTGGTGCGCAGCTGTGGCCCCAGGCTAGGGTCTCTGGACAGCAGGCGCCCCTCCCGGGGTCAGCAGCAGCCACGCAGCCTGGGCCAGGTCTGTGGGAGCTGCTGCTGCTGTCCTGAGGTGGCCCAGGCGGGGGCCAAGCACAGGGCACAGAGGCCCTGGGGACAGGTCCCTCCCAGCCCAGCACAGTTCCGGATGGCGCTGGAGGCGAAGTCCGCCATGACGCAGAGGGGCCTGAGCGCAGCCAGGGTGGGAAACGGGATGGCAGGGGGCACAGCAGAGGCCCAGAGCCGAGCCGGGGCCCTGGGGTCCGGGGCAGGATGTTCCCTGATGAGAAGCAGCCAGAAGCCTGGGCTCGGAGCAGAGCTGACATTCCAGGCTAGGCCTGTCCAGCCCAGCACCCCGCGCCCACCTCACAGGAAGGCCGCGCGTCGTCCGGCGGGTGGGCACATATTGGGGCTGCCTCGTTCAGGCCGGGGAAAGGCTCGGGTGCCAGTGGGCCGGGGGCGGGGCAGGAGCACAGCCAGATGCTATACACCGGGCACCCAGCAGCACTCACCCTCCTGCTTCTCCCCAACGTGCCCTGGGTCTGCCGGGCGACCTCGCTCTCAGAGGCCGAGCCTGGTGCAGTCCCCGTGCCCTGGGCTGACCCAGGGGTGGGCAACTCTTCCTGCGCTGGGACGGTGTCCATGGCGGGGCTGGATCTGGGGCAGCCTCCCCACCTCCCAGTCCTGGAGCAGGGACACAGGGAGCTCCCAGGCAGGAGCAGTTTCAGAGGCCCCGCACCCAGGGCCCCGCACCCGGGGGCCACCCTTGCTGGAAGAGCTCCTACCCCATAGGAAGTGCTCCTACAGGCCAAGGAAACTGGGGTGAGCTGCAGGGACCCACCAAGGGCGGACCAAGAGTCCCAGGGGCCACAGAACCATCAGACCTGCTCTGGGATCCCCTCCCCAGGCTCCATTTCTGTAACAAAGAAAAACTCCAGGACAATAGGGCACCCCTAAGGAAGTAGGAGCCTGGGGGCGCAAAGGGAGGGCGCTGGGAAGATGCTGGCGTGGACAGCAGGCGCAGCAGGGGCCGAGTTAGGGACAGGCCGCACATTCTCAAAGGGACAGATGAAAACACACAGCCCAGCGGGGAGCCTGCTGCTGCCATGGAAACCAGCTCAGAGGTCACTTCCCCAAACCTGGGGGGGTGCTCGTGGGAACAGCTGGGAGGGAGCACGAGCTGAGCAGGCCACAGGCCCACTCCCGGCCAGGGGAGAGAAGCACAGCACCCAGCATCGACAGCAACCGCACCGACCCCAGCCAGGCTGCACAGGCAAGAGTTTAACCGAGCTCTCATCACCGGCAGGCCCGGCAGCCCCGCCCGAGGCCCCTGGCCCCAAAGCGGCAGGCAGGAGCGTGCCTCACTCGGCGTCACCTGGAACCCCGGGAGTTCGGGAACCCAGGGAGAGTTCTGAGCAGTGCGAACCCCTCATTTTCTATTCCCCATGCCTCACCCCCTCCCTGAGGCCCCCAGACCTGCCGAGCGGCACTTCTCAAGTGGCAATGACAGCTCCCTGGGGACCTGCCCACGGGTCTGTTGGAAGGCCTGGGAGCAGCCAGGGTGCTGTCCTCTAACACAGCCCGTGCTCAGGACGCCCACGTGTACGCAAGCAGGTGCAGCCCACCCAGGACTAAGGGCCCAGACGGGGGAGGGGGAGCCGGCCAGGCCCCGAAACACACAGGGCTGGCCTGGGGGAGGGCCCACGGGCCCCTGTGGAGCAAAGGGGAGGGGGCTGGCCAGAGGTTTAGAGGGGGCCTGCTTGGCGATAGCCCCAAACTACCCCCTCCCCCTCAGCTCCAGCAGACCCCAGCCTGAGCCCGCCCCTCCGTGCGTCACCTGGGGACGCTGGGGACCCTGGGCCCTGTCACAGTGGGCTGTGACAAGTACTCACCCCGCCTCCTCTGGAATTGAGCCCGCACCTGCCCAAACCTGCACCAGGAGGGCCCTCCCCACAGGCATGTGAGGGTGCCCACAGGCCCCCAGCCCCAGGGAGCAGGGACAGGCAGGAGGGGGGGGCCGTGGTTTTGTTTGTGCTAAGAGCCCTTCCCCCCAGGGCGGTACCTGGGGCAGAGGCAGCAAACACTGGTGGAGAAGGAGCCCCCTCCGCTTCTGCAGGTGTCCCAGAGAGACAGCCGTTCCCGGCTGCACAAGGCCCCACCCCAGCCCAGGGCGGCCGAGCCCGGAGCCCTCCAGGAGCCTGCAGGGGCGCCCGGTGGGCAGCCTCCACGCTGGCCCCTCCCTCCCCACCCCCTGCTCACAGAAGGCATGGCTGCGGCAATGCTCACAACAGGTGTGGGGCAGCCCGGGCCAGCCCAGGTGGAAGAGCCCGTCATCCTCCCCAGGGCAGAGTCCACCTGCTCTTCCTAACACAGGCCGGGCCAGCCGGGCAGCCCCGAGAAACGCCGGGGTCCCTGTCCTGCGCTCCCTGCAGCAGAGGGTCGGGGAGGCTTCCCCCCAAGTTCCCTGAGCCCTGCATCCCAGCCTCCCGTGGGCTCGGGAGGGAGCAGCCAGGAGGGCCGCATGCGTGGACCAGGCCCTACCCCTTAGAAGGAAGGCTCTGACCGCCCCCGGCCCTGGGCCCCACTGCTCCCACTCGCCGCCTCTGGGGAGTGCGGGCACCTGGAGACCCAGGATCCAAACACAGGCAGCCCGGGCCAACCAGAGAGGTCCCTGCGCGTTCAGAACACCTGCCAGCGAGCAGGAACGCAGCCGGCCGCCCGACCAGTCCGGGCGCCTGGCTCGGGGCCAGCTCGCAGGTGGACTTACAGAGGCACTCTCCGAGAGGAAGCAGTGGCAGCGCCGCAGGGCAGTAGGTGAGCCGAGCCGGGCTCCTCAGCGCTCCCTCGGGGGAGGTCCCGTGGGCAGCGCCACCCGCATTCTGGATCCCAAGTCTGGCTTGGAGTGCACCTGCGTCCCAGTCAGGCCGGGGCTCCTGGACACGGGAGGAGCTCCGGAACGCCGGGGCGTGCCCGGGCCGCCCTCCAGCCTTCGCGCACGCAGGCGTGGGACGGGGCCATGGACAGGCCCCCAGGCGGCCAGAGGCGCGCGCGGGAGCCGGGCCAAGGGGAAGTCGTTCGGCGCCGGCAAAGCACGCGCGGCTGGCAACGCGCCAGCCCCAGCACGTGCTCCGCTCTCCCCGCAGCGCTGCGCCGGCGCCCACGCTCGCGGCCGGCCGGCCTGGGGACAGGGGCGCTCGGCTCGCAGCGGTACTCCCGCGCGCGCGCAGCCCACCAGCGGGGCCCCAGTCCGCGACCCCCACTCACCAGGGCGCCGAGACCCCGCGCAGGCTCCGGCCTGCGCCCTCGCATCACCGCAGCGCGCCCACCCCGCACGCCCAGCAGTCCGGGCAGGCGCGGATGCGGTACCTGGGCTTCTGCTCAGGCGGCCCGGACACGCGCGCCGACAGACTACAAGGCCCACAAGGCAGCGCGGCGCGCGGGGTCCGCCGGGGCGGGGGCGGGGCCAGCCGGGACGGGGGCGGGGCCAGCTGGGACCGGGGCGGGGACTCGGCGGCCGGGTGCGCGGGCTCGTGGGCGCGCGTCCCGGTGACTCACCCTGGGCGGGACCCGCGCGGCCGGGGCGCGCTTGCCCGTCCCAGCCCCCGGGACCCCGGCCGCGACCCCTGCCCGCTTACCTGGGCCAGCTGCCTGGGGGCCTCCTTTAGGTCCCGGCTGAGACGACCCCACGCGGACCCTGGCCCCTCGCGCCCGTCGGCACCCGCGTGGACCCTGGCCCCTCGCGCCGCCCCCGCTCCGCCCCCTGACCTGGTCGGCAGGACTGGGAGGGTCGGCCTCGGGCTTGGATGCGGACTGAGGCCCTTGACCGTGCCAGGCTGGCCCACGTGCTTGGCTTCACCACCGACCCCTCGGGAATCCCACGGGAGCCCCAAAATAGTCACGGATCACCGCTTCCCTGACCAGCAGGAGGAGGTGAACTGTGGAAACTCCACAGAAAAGCCTAGAGTCAGAAGTTGCCACTGTCCACAAAGTGAAAGTAAAATGGGGTCACTGCGGCGCCCGCACACCGGGTTCTAGTCCCGGTCGGGGCGCCGGATTCTGTCCCGGTTGCCCCTCTTCCAAGCCAGCTCTCTGCTGTGGCCAGGGAGTGCAGTGGAGGATGGCCCAGGTGCTTGGGCCCTGCACCCCATGGGAGACCAGGAGAAGCACCTGGCTCCTGGCTTCGGATCAGCGTGGTGCGCTGGCCACAGCGGCCATTGGAGGGTGAACCAATGGCAAAGGAAGACCTTTCTCTCTCTCTGTCTCTTCTCTGTCTCTCTGTCTCTCTCTGTCTCTCTCTCCCTCTAACTCTGCCTGTCCAAAAAAAAAAAAAAAAAAAAATGGAGTCACTCATGATACGCCGGGAGCCGATGTCAAGCTGAGCGCCGGCCAGGAAGAAGCTCCTCCTCGGGCTGAGCAGGCCCCCGGGCAGCCCCATAACCGGGCTGTGGACGACAACCTGAGTGGCCCTCACTCCCGCCCTGACTGCACTGTTCAAACTATGGGCAAGCAGGGGCCACGCCGACGGGAATATTTGAAATCTGCACAGGCGGGAACACAACCGCTTGGACTATTCGGAATCACCCTGTTGGCACGGACAGACAGGGAACTGCCCAGACACTAGGAGAGGGGGCTTGTGCACTGCCCTCCATCGTCCTGAGGATCGTGGCCCAGTCCGTGTGACCTCCACACGCTGGGAGCGGACGACGGCGGAGCTGTCCCCGAGCTGAAAGAGCTGACCTCCCCAGCCGCAGCTTCCTGAGCTGTCCCAGCCGCAGGAGCTGTGCCTGTCCAGTTGCTGAGCTGTCACCGGTCTGGTCGACGGACAAGGGGACGGGCGTGTGTGAACCCCTGATCGCCACACATCTGGAGCTGAAGAGGCAGCCCGCTACTCTGCACGGAGCGGGTAGCAGCACAGGCCGACTACGGGACCGAGAGGCCCGCGGAGCTGCCGCCTCGCCGCCTCGCCTGACTCCTTGTCAGCCCGCTGCCAGTCCGGTTCTGTCAGCAGACTGATAAGGGGACCTCTCCAACTCCTCGCCGTGCCATCCGCCGGGAACTCCGAGCCCACTGCCCAGAGTGACGGCCTTCCCACAACTCCCGCCTGTAAGTAACTCATCCGAGATCCGCCTCTCGAGACACTGAGCTCTGCACTTTGAACGCTGACTCTTTTCCGTGACCCTGATATGAGCCTAGAAACGCAGCAAGCTAATGTCACGTATGATGGATGTGGGTCATGTGCAACGTAATATAATTATGCTCTGACCCTGCGCTTTGACCCTATTGTGGAGGTATATGTACAGCAAGGTATCTGAAAGTATTGTTGGGTGCCTCGAGGTACATACGCTATTATAATTGGACAGCAATGATTGAGGAGTGACAAGAAATAGTCTTATTGTTAAGAGTTGATTTAGTAGTTCTTTAGTGTGGATTGCTGTGGAGTTAAGCAGTAGTTAAGTCCTGTTAGAGTCAGTGGTAGTGTGGTGAGCGTGTTGATAAGCGTGGTAATAAGTTAAGCACAGTAATGAGTGTGCTAATAACAGGACTGGACAAGTGTGTGGATGTGGCAAGTGCGTTGACCTCAGCGAGCACGCTGATGAGTGGTGTGGACGCCATGGACTCTCATTGGGAAGGCAGCCCTGTGTCCTGTGTTCCTTTCTTCCCCGTGCTCTGACGTGTCGCTCTAAGCCCTGTCGAGCTGCGTGGCAGCAGGCACTCGTGACACCCCCCTCCCCGGCTTGTGCTAGCAGCAGGCGGGAATGAGGGGCGGAGCCAGGACTGGAACCCTTGCCCTGCGGTCAGGGACAAGGACACTGGCCACATGGCAGGAATACCCCTCCCCCTGGGGGACCCTCTCGAAGGGGTGAAGCCCTGGAGTGTCCACCCTCTTCCTGGGTGGCAGAAGACCCTGGTGGGGGACAGGGCAGTCTGGCCACTGTTAGCGGTGGGGGGCACCGGGGACCCCCGGGGGCCAGGCCCGGGAAGCAGCCTGGGCTCCTGCGTGAACCTGCTGGGCAGCCGGGCCAAGGCCCCCCAGGAACATGGAGCCCCCAGCCACACAGTCCCTGGGGCTGGCGCGGCCTGCGGGGTTTGGGAGCTGCTCTGAGGGAAAAAGCGGGAGGCCCCGGCTGCCCCTCCGCTAGGTTTTAGGGTTCGAGGGAGACTGGCAACGACTGTCGGGCAGAAGAGGCTTCTGTTGGGGAAAGGACAGCATGGGGGGGGGACTGTAGCCCCCCACCTGCCCCCACGCCCGTGGTCCTGGGGGGTTGAGGTCAGGCAGTGCTTGGAGTCCCTGCTGTGGGCCTGCCGGGACTGATGTCCACCCGATAGGTGGGGTTAGAGCGTGCCGCCAGGCCCCGGTAAGGTCAGTCGTTCACGTGTGGGCTGAGCCGTGTGGAGTGTCCCAGGTGAGGGGCTTGCGGAAGCCAGCGCCGGGCAGCGAACGCGGGGCGGTAAAAACTCCACCCGATTTCGAGGCGCTGCTCGGCTCCGTGGGGCCTGGGATGGACGATTCATGCGTCAGCCGCCTAACAGGTGCCAGCGCTGCGAGCAAGGAGCCGCACCTGCTGGCCTGGGAGCCGTGGGCACAGGGCCGGACGTGGGCAGGCAGGCAGGCGGCCTGGGAGTGAGCAGTCATCCGTGCGGCTGGGGCTGGCTCTGGCCGTCGTGAGCATCGGCTGTTCTTGTGTGTGCTATCCTTATTTATTAAGATTTGAGCGCTGGCTGTGTCCAGGGCACATCTATGGAGTGGATGGGACAGATTCCCTGGGGTGGGACAACAGTGCCACGCCCCTGCCAGTCACAGCTGCCCACAGCGAGGGTCCATAGGCACACCGCAGAACTCAGGATAGGCTCCCTCCACTGACCCTTCCTTCCTTCCTTCCCTGCCCCCTGCTGGAGCCTGACCACCCAAAGGCCAGGCCAGAGAGCAGGAGTGAGGGCCCTGGCCTGCCCTGCTCAGCCACAGTCCTCTGCAGCCACCCTGCCGGCACGCCCTCCTCTGGCGCGAGGTCAGGAGCATCACCACACAGTCCTGGGCGGCGAGTGATGGATGAAGCAAGAAAACCTTCCCAGCCTCGGGGTGGGCAGCTTTCAGGTGACAGCCAGCAAATCCCCTGAGAAGATGGCTGGACCAGACTCCGTTAACATTCAGCCTTCTGGGTGGGCACTCAGCTTAGCAGGCAACACGCCTGTTCCACAGGTCAGAGCGCCCGGGGTGGGCTCCTGTCTCCAGCTTCCCGCCAGTGCAGGCCTGGGACGCAGCAGGTGACCTCTCGGGAGCTGGGCTCCTCCCTCCCGTGGGGAGGCCTGGGTGCAGCTCCTGGCTGCTCAGTCTGGCCCTGGCCGGCCCTGGCTGTTGCGCGTGTTTGGGGAGTGAACCAGCGGCTGAGAGCTCCCTGCCTCTCTGTATTTCAAATGCAATGAAAATTAACTCAGAACTCGACGCGGCCAAGTGCAGGCAGAGGATATGGAGTGACTGTGGGTCCACTGGGAAGAGCTGAGCTGTCTCTTGGGGGGTTAAGTGTGCACCCACCCTGTGGACCACAGCCTACCCACAGTCCTCGGCTCCAGAGCGATGAAGCGGTCCGCACAGAAGCTCACGCACACAGCTTTGTGCCGTGTTTTCTGTAAATGCTGAAACCTGGCCACGGCCTGGATGTCTGCCCTTCCCCAGAGACCACTCGGAATAAGAGGAAGGACCCTCGAGTGGTGCCCGCCAGTCTTCCGGGTGCAGGGTGGCCCCGTGTGGACCTGGGGCGCTGCCAGGGAGCAGGAGGGCTGTGGCAGGGCACACGGCTGGGCAGGCCTGGGGCTCTCGTGGCCAGTGGATAGAACCGTGCCAGCGTGCGCTCCGCGGCATGCTCCCAAAAGGTGCCGCTGGTTGCCAGTGAATTGCACCCCAATAAAATTGATTTTTCCTACGACCTCCCCACTGAAAATGGGTGAAAGTTTCCAGGCAGGTGGCCCGTGAGCCTCCCTCACTTGCTGGGTGAGTCAGAGCTGGCCCCAGTGTGCCCGAGCGATAAACAGGAAAGGCATCGGGAGGAGCGGGCAGGGACGTGGGGGCCGGGCATGGCTGCGGAGCTCTGGGGCCAGGCTCTGGCGGCACAGGTCTCCGTGCGACCTCCCCCACATCTTCTCCCTGTGGAGACTCCGCCCCCTGCCCTTGCTCAGGCCCAGCGGCCGCCCTCCCAACTCAGCACCCTTGGGTGTTCCAGGATTGGCCAAGGCGCCCAGGGTGGGTCAGTGTGGACATCACCCACTCACTCCCAGCCCTGCCTCCAAGCCTTCCTGTTCCCAGGCCCCCCACACCCCACCCTCGGCATGCCCCTCCTGGTCCCTGTGGGTTTGGGGCAGTTTCCTCCCTGGGGTGGGGTGACTCCTCCCTCCGCGAGCCCCTGATGGCCCAGAGTGGCTGTCTTCTTGCCTGGGCCCGACCACACCACTGCAGTGCGAAAGCGCACATTCCCAGGTGTGCAGGGCAGGCTCTTCCTGTGGGCTCCGCCTGCTGTTCTTGCTGAGGCCTGGAGGGGGCGCTGCACCGGCTGCACAGGCAGACCTGGCAGAGCGGACGCCTCTGAGAGCTGGGCTGCCTCGGGGCTCCCTCTGTCTGGGGCCGGCCACGCTTCAGGGGCGGAGCCGGGCCTTCCCCAGGGTTTGTCCCGTCTTCCGCGGCTCTGTTCCACGTGGTTTCTTCACTTCCTCTGCACCGCTTCAGGCTTTGCCTTCTGCCGGAGAGGAAGCGTTTAATAAGCACATTTTATTTAAACAAATCCTGCAGTAGGAAATGGAGAATTCATTGCCTTTCCTTACAGGGTCTGTGAGTAGTTATCTGTCAAGTTACATCTGCAGCGCAGCACCATTCCCTTGTTGGAAAGGTCAGTACTTCCACACCACAGTTCCAGCAGGACTCGAGTCTCAAAATTCCGTGTCTCCCTTGGCTTGCTTCTCTCTCGACTCCACCCAGGCTTTATTAATAGTTCGCTTCATGTCGTCATCTCCATCTTCATAGATTTTCTTCAGCACATTCATCAGTCCTTCACTAGGGTCTGTTTCTGCGTCGTAGGAGGGCTTTTCTTTTTCTTTGCACTCTTTTTCAACCTGAGTCAGGTAGTCCCATCGGGTGTTCTCTGCTTTTTTTCTACATAAGATCAGAACTGTGTCCGTCTTGACTTTTTTTGAGCTGCCTTCCACAGAGATAGGTTTCAACAGATTGTTCACAATCATGGAGTAATTCTTGCCATTTAAGTTCTTTACCAAAAGATCAAATGACCGCTCTGTGAAGTGCACCTGCACACTCTCCGTGGGAACGTGATGAACTCCAGGTAGAGTAATGTAGATTTTCACAAACTGATCTGACTGATCCCATCCTTAATTACTGATCTTCACTGTATAGCCCGTTGTAATGGGAGCAACCACTGCAGCCGGCTTTTCATTGTCAAGTTCTGCTTTGCTCTGTGGCTTCTGCTGCACCTCGTTCTTGATCTCCGTCTCAATCTTGGATTTCTCTGCTGTAAGGGCATCATGGATTCTTTTCCTAGTAGTCTTTTCCAGCAACGCCTTCACCTCTTCTAGATCCTTCTGTAGCTCGTCCACAGCGAAGCCATGGTCCGGCGCGGGCAGGCCCGAGGCCCGAGCTGCAGCCGCGCGAGCGACGGGAACAGGAAACGCCGCCCCGAGCGCGCTCACCCCGTGCACGGACCCGCGGCCGCACGTACACCCGACCGTGCCCCCTCATTAACCCAGTAGGTGCCGGACGCCAGGCACCCACTGTCCCCTCCCGTCCTCTCTCACCTTCTCTGCCCGGCTGCCCCTCCTCAGCCTTGTGCTGAGAAATTTTTTCTTTGATTTCTAGTCAAATTTGCCAGCCCATGCTCTGTTTCATGTCATTTTATTATTTTTTTTATTAAAGATTTGTCAATTCATTTGAAAGGCAGAGTTACAGAGAGGGAGAGCTTCCCACCACTGGTTCACTCCCCCAAATGGCTGCTATAACCAGGGCTGGGACAGGCTGAAGCCGGGAGCCTGGGGTGGGTGGGGGGGCCCGGGCCATCTTCCACTGCTTTCCCAGGCCGTTAGCAGGGAGCCAGATCAGAAGTGGAGCAGCTGGGACTTGAACCAGCACCCATATGGGATGCCGGCACTGCAGAAGGTGGCTTAACTCACTGACCCACAACGCCGGCTCCCATTTTATTTTTTGAGGTTTAGAAAAATCGAATTTCAGTTGTGTTCCAGTTAATTTGCTAATTTTCTGGTTCCCGTTACTTTCTCCACATTTTCATTCGCTATCTGTCAATTTCGTTTCATTCTGCATTTTGACTCCTGTTCCGTGTGTTCTTTTCCGGCTCCGGTTCCTGAAGTGCCCGCTGTTTGAATCTGGACTGTGAAGCTAAGGAGTCCTTCCAGGTAGCGTCACGGCCGGTTCTCCTCCAGCAGCCGTGGCCAGCGCGTGGACGCCTGAGCTCCTGGCCTGGTGACTTGCGGGGACAAGGTCTGAAGCCTCTGCAGAGGCCGCCTCTGTCGAGCACCTGCTTCACCAGTGCTTAGTTTTACCGAGACCTGAGGGTGCGGCCTAGCAATTTGTCCTGTTTTAAATGGTTTTTGAGCTTTGATTTTGTTCTTGGCTTAAAGACCCCCTTTAAAACTTGCTCGTGGCTTTTGGATAAAATGGTGTATTTTCTGTGCACGGGGAGTTTTGTAAAACATGACCAGCATCGCCGGCGTGGCCCCAGGCCTCTAAGGTCGCTCTGTGTGCGTCTCCACCACCGGTCAAGTCTGGCCCTGTCCACGCCGCCCTCTCTCCGGCTCGCCTCCCTCTGGTGCCCCTGCGCAGGTCTGCCTTGGCGCTGCCTGAGACCGACTTCCCTGTCTCTCCTGCGCCAGCTTCTCGTCATGTTCCACAGGGCCCCTTGCACACCGCACCGCAGGGACCTTGCTTTTCTGCACCCCACCCCACCCTGCCCTACCGTCCCAGCCAAGAGCTGCCCTGTCCCGCACTGTGGCACCCCCAGGATGGCACAGCAGTGATCCTAGGAGAGCGAGCACTGTCGGAGACAGCCCTGATGGCCGCCTCCTGACCTCCGGTTAGAACCAGTCCGTGGCCCGAGCCGCACTGGCAAAGCTGGCCCAGGGCCCGGCGGCATCTCTGGGGAAGGGCAGGTCCTACTGCTGTCCCTGTCTGCGCCAGGAAGACCACGGCCGCTGTGAGGCAGCATGGCTCTCTGGCACGCGAAGGGCTTCGGCAGCCCACCTGAGGGCCCCACCGGCTGCAGGGCCAGGGCAGGGGCCCAGGCCCGGTATTTCCCACGGGGACTGTCGTGGACGCCAGGAGCTGGCAGGGCACCCGGGAGGGCCGAGCCTGGGCCTTTCCTTGAGGTCAGAGAGGACGTTGCTGGCTCGACCCCTGCTTTTCCTTCCCGTTGGGTGGCGCAAGGGCTCCCGGCTGTGCGCTCACCGGCCGGCTTGACGAGCTGCTGCTGTCGGGGAGACGGGTCAGCGGTGTCCCTGCTGCTGTGTGTGGATCTCACTCAGTGAGAGGACTCTGAGGCCGACACATCGGGCAGGAAGCTGGACTACACGTGAGCCTGCACCTGCTGTTCCTCACCCCGGGAACCGTGTACACGGACAACCGTCGTCTACACTCTCAGGTCGTCTCGTGCCCGGCTGGTACCCGAGTGAGGTCCAGTCGCCTTGGCCATGTCACCGCAGTGCTGGGTAACGGAGGGCCCCAGAGCTCAAGCCAACGCTTCCGGTGGCTGGGCTGGCCCCAGGCTGCCCCAACTCCTGCTCTGCCCGAAGCCGCTGGCTGAGGGGCTGGAGCAGGGAGACAGGTCCCAGGTCACCACACGCTGCAGCCTCGTGCAGTTATCTGCCAGCACTCACTGGCAGGAGGGACTCTGGCCACGCTGAGGTCGCGGCGAGGCGGGGCGGGGCGTGGCAGGGAGTCTCGGGTCCAGCAGCCCTGGGCGTCCGCCTCTGCCCACCTGGCCAAGGCAAATGTCCCCTGACGCCAGCCCCGGCTCCTCCGTGCCTAGGAGCTGGCTCGGAGCACTGGAGCTTCCTCCGCACACCGTGGCCGGGTTGTGCCTCCCTGGAGTCCCCTCGCCTCACATGACCTCCCTGGCCTCCTTGAGTGGCTCCTTCACCTCCAGCACGCGTCCGTCTGGGATTTTCCGACCTCGCAGGTGCCAGGGTGTGCTTCACAGGTGGAAGGTGAATGGGCCTTCAAGTGTGTGGCGGAGAGACTGGCTGCTGGGGCCGGCGCTGTGGCGTGGCAGGTAAAGCCACTTCCTGCTGTGCCTACTGCGCCAGCACCCCATGTGGGCACCGGTTCAAGTCCTGGCTCTCCACTTCCGATCCAGCTCTCTGCTGCCCTGGGAAAGCAGTGGAAGATGGCCCAGTGCTTGGGCCCCTGCACCCACGTGGGAGACCTGGACTAAGCTCCTGGCTCCTGGCTTCAGTCTGGCCCTGCTCCAGCCACTGTGGCCATTTGGGGAATGAACAGCAGATGGAAGACCACTCTTCCTCTCCCTCTCTCTCTGTAACTCTGCCCTTCAAACAAGGAAAATAATAAAAAGGAAAGACTGACTGGCTGTTGTGCCAAGGCCTGCGCCTGTGGTCACCTGGTCCCTGGTGGTCCTGGGGGAGCCCTTCCCTGATGGTGCCTGTTGGGGTGCCTCAGGTAGAGAGGGAGCGCCTCACTCCCAGACCCCCGCCATGGTTCTCCTGAACCCGAGTGCTTGTGTGTGCCTGATGTGCATGTGTGTCTGTGAGTGTGCATGTGTACTGCACGTTTCTGCGTGTACATGTCCATGTGCATATGTGTGTCTCATCTGTGTGTGCATGTCTGGGCGTGCCTGCCTGTCTGCACGTGCGTGCGTGTCTGTGTGCGTACGTGAGTGTGTGTGAGTGGGTTTGCACGTGTTGGGTGTGTGCGTGAGGGAGTTTGAGATCTGGAGACTCACAGGTCAGCACCCCTTCCCCGCCCCCAGGGGTAGTTTTGGGGCCCCTCCCCCGAGGATCCCTCCCTGCCCCAAGATGCATTCCCACGACCAGGGCCCAGAGGGGCACGCGCTGGGAACAACCCAACAGGCCTGCAGCGCTGAGCCCCACCCTGCGGAGGAGCCCAGCACTGCCCCTGCTGCTGCGGGGGCATCGGGAAGGCCCCGGCCACGGCTCTGCCCCAGGCCAAGCGCCTCTGGTGCTGGCGCCACGGCTGTGCTGTTTGCCCTTTTGTCTGGCAACCAGGAGCAGGATGCACAGCGACCCACGTGGGGAACGGCCTCAGGTGTGGGGGGCAGGAGGGCAGGAGGCCGGGCATTGGGGGCAGTGGCTGGGCATCCTGCTGGGTCCCGGCTGCCTAGGGGAGAGCACCCAGGGGTGCAGAGGCCAGCGCCCTGTCCCAAGAGAGGTGCCGGCAGGTTGCTGCCACTGCAGGCACAGGCAGGAGGCACCGGCCCAGAATGGGGTGCAGGAGGAGTCTCCCTCCCACACTGGGTGTCTCTGGGGTTGCCCAGGCCAAAGCACCGTGTGCCCACGGGTCCCCGTCGTGCGCCTGTGCTGGTGGGAGGTGTTCCTCCCAGCGCACGCCTGCTGCACCCCCCGTGTACAAGTCGGAGGGCAGGGTCCTCTCACATTCAGCACATGTGTGTCTGCGCCCCCTTGCTGTGGCTCTGCCACAGAAGAAACCGGAGCCCGGCCAGGGGGCCATGCGCCTGGGGCCCCGGCTGCCCTCTGCCCTGGGCTGGAGAGCAGCGGGCCTTTCCCCAGAGGGGCTGCTTCCCCAGTCGGCTGCTGGGGCAGAACCACGGCCCCCCGGGAGTTCCAAGGGTCCTGCTGTGCTGGGTGCCGTGGCTTGTCCCTGGCCGGAGGGTGGGGCGTCCTGGCACGGCCAGGGTGCAGGGAGCACTGCACGCTAAGTCCTCCATGGACCCGCACAGGCGTCCCCTGGTCAGTGTGGGGGCGGGGCTTCCTGTGAGTCACATGACCTCCAGGGAGTGGCCCCCCCCAAAGGCAGGCCCAAAGCCCCATGGCACCACCAATCCCTGCTGCTATTACTATTTATTTTTTATTGCAGTGAAATACACATAACAAAATTTTGAAGTACACGTAAACATATTGACCACTTTAACCACTTCGATGTACAGTCCAGTGTCATCAGACACATTTACACTGCGCTGCTGTCACCTCCACCCACTGCTATTTTTTTAAAAAAGTCAGAGTTACACAGAGAGAGGAGAGGCAGAAAGAGACAGAGAGAGATGACTGTAGCAGGCAGAGCTGTGCCAATCCAAAGCCAGGAGCCAGGAGCCTCCTCTGGGTCTCCCAGGTGGGTGCAGGGCCCAAGCACTTGGGTCATCATCTACTGCTTTTCCAGGCCATAGCAGAGAGCTGGATAGGAAGTGGAGCAGCCGGGACTCGAACTGGCGCCCGTATGGGATGCCGGCACTCCAGGCAGCGGCTTTACCCGCTATGACACAGCCCTGGCCCCACCTCCAGAAGTTTCTCGGCTCCCCGGACTGAGCCTCCAAGCCCTTGGAACGCTCGCTTGCCTGGCCTGGAGCCTCGCGGTGCGGGGGCTTCTGGGTCAGCCTGCCCTGCTGAGCACGGCGCCCCCACCGGCAGTGGGCAGCAGGCTCCTCCCGAGGCCCAGCGGCTTTCCACGGGGGGTTTCCAGCGCCCGGTGCCCAGGCCCTCGGGTTCTGCTGCGAGTGGCGCTGCGGCTTTCGCTGCTGTTGAACAGCGGGTGCACGAGGCTTTCTCAGGGCTTGGGCTTGTCCGACTCACGCCCGCGTCTCTGCAATCCCAGCACCCTCTGGGGTCAGCACTGCCCAGCCCCCCGCCCTGGCTGTCAGTGAGCGGGGCAGCGTCCCTGAGCGTGTGACCAGCCCTGGATCTGCGGTGGCTTCACCCGTGTGCGGCTCTGGCGCTTGCTTCCTGGAACTGCCTTCCTGAACCTGATGCTGTGGAGACGGACTCTGGTGGGGACATGGCCACCAGGGGGCAGGCTGCTCCCGGCATCGGGTCCCTGGGGTGGGGTGTGGGGAGCAGGGGCACCAGCAGGGGCAGAGCCTGCCTGGGCGCAGAATGGGGCAGCGGTGCCCTAGGAAGCTGAGGCCAGGCCCCGGGGATACACAGCCACCTGCTCAGGGGCCCCCACAAGGGGGGGCCTGAGAGAGTCCCCAACAGGGACTCTCCCTGAGCCAAGGGGCCTGGTGAGGGCCACAGCTGGGCGTGGGAAGGTGGCCATGCCGCACCCACCATGCTGGGCTGCTGGCTGGGGTACGTGGGGCTGTCAAGGCGAGGCCAGGCTATGGAGAGAGGCCTTAAAGGGGACGCTGTCCACAGAGGGGTCGGGATGGCCACAGTGCGACAAGGAAATGCCTCGAGCAGGGAGTCGGCTCAGGCTGCGCTCTCCTGCCAGGATGTGCAAGGGCGCCCACGTGGCCCTCACCTGCGCTGACCTGGGCTCCAGCCCGGGCCCTTACAGCTCAGAGCGGGCACAGTGGTGCCGGACATTGACCCCTGGGACTGGAGGCCCTGCCCACTGTGGCCAGCCGCTGCACTCCTGGGGACGCCAGGGCCAGACCAGGTGGGGGGTGGGCAGAGCACGGCAGGGGCGGGGGACTAAGCAGGGTAAGGTTCAGGATACCCTGTCCCCGCCCCCTGTGGAGCTCAGAGCTCCTGTGTAAGGGGCCTGGTGCCCGAGGGCAGCCCTCAGCATCCCAGGTCATGGGGCAAAGCCCCGTCCCTGCAGGCGTTAGGGGTGGGGCTGCCCCAACACTGTCTTCTGAGCCCAATGACACTGTGCTGAAGAGCGGCCACCACCCAGGCCCTCGGGGAGGGCAGCTCCGGGCCCCTGGGCAGCAGCCTCGTGGCACTGGTCTGGTGAGTTGAGTCACCCGTGGGTTCCTCGGTGTCGCCGGGTCCAGTAGGCACGGTCCAGGCGGGAACTCAGGCCAGACCCGAGACTGCAAGCTCCCATGGGCCTTGTGTTCATGGTCCTTCCAGCTTTTAAAGAGAAACCCAAAATCCAACATTCTAATGTGAAAATTCTGCTTTTTACTTAATTAAACATTAGTTAAAGGGACCGCTGCTGTGGCACAGCAGATAAAGTGGCCGCCAGCAGTGCTGGCATCCCATAAGGGCACAGATTCTAGTCCCGGCTGCTCCTCTTCTGATCCAGCTCTCTGCTGTGGCCTGGGAAAGCAGTGGAAGATGGCCAGAGTGCTTCGGCCCCTGCACCTGCGTGGGAGACCTGGAAGAAGCTCCTGGCTCCTGGCTTCAGCCTGGCCTAGCCCTGGCTGTTTGTGGCCATTTGGGGAGTGAACCAGTGGATGGAAGATTTACTTTCAAATAAATAAATAAATAAAGTTGATTGAATATATACTAATTACAATTAATTGAATTCTTTTCAGGACACTGCAGACCAGACCCACTGATGGCCTCGTGCCCTGCTAGCAGGAAGCAGGGGACACTGCAGGGCCGTGTGGGCAGCAGGGAGCAGGAACGCAGGTCACAGGGCACCAGTGCCCCACGCTGCGGCCCGGGGTCCCCAGCCAGGCAGGAGGGGCATCTGTCAGCAGAGTGCCCTGGCTTGGGCCTGGAGAGCCACACACACACAGCCAGTGCACACCGCACTGACACACGCGTCCTAAAGGAGGCCCCAGGGCCGGGTCGAGGTCTGAGAGGGTCTGGAAAACCTGGAGCTGAGATGGAGAAACAGCCGTGACGTCCCTCGGCACACACGGGAGGCAGCAGCCTTGCGAAGGCGCTGCTCCGTGCCCGGGGGCCAGGGACACTCTCAGGGCTGGGGAAAGCCCCGGGGGGAGGGAGCAGCGCCCGTGTCTGTCCCCTCCGTCACCACTCCCGGGGCGGGGAGGACCCAGAAGGGTTCAGTCCAAGGGGGAGGAAACCAGACCCAGGCTGAAGGCTGCTCTGACCTTGAGAGAAGCAAACTGCCCCCGACACGGGGCTGGCTGCCCGCAGTTAACCGAGACCCTACGCTGGGCTGCAAAGCCGTTCTCCGAGAGTTCAAGGATTCCAGTCATCCGAAATACACTCCCTGGCCATGCAGAAACACGCGCATATCAGCGGTGCGAAGACTCCTGGGTGATCCACAGACGTGGAAACGACAAGGCAGATGTCTAAATGACCCTCAAGTCAAAGGAAAAACCAACGGGGAAATTGGGGCGTGTCTGAGCCAGAAAGATTTAAACAGCCTATCAAAGCGGGAGAGCTATGTTCCTGTGTTCTCTGGGAGTTTTTAAAGTTTTATTATTTATTTCAGTGGGAGCAATGCAGCTCTGTCACCTGCTGGCTCCCCCCTCAGCTGCCCGTGATGGCCAGGGCTGGGGCTGGAGCCAGCGCTGAGGTTGAGAGCCTGGCTTCCCACGGCGTGTGAGTGCCAGGGACCTGGGACTGAGTCACCGGGGCCCCAGGGTCTGCGCTGGCCGGAAGCTGCAGTCAGGGGCTGGGGCTGGGAACTGAACCCAGGCCCTCGGATGGGGACACAGGCGGCCGGCTCTGGGCTGAACGCTCACTGCTGCCTCTGCGTCTACCTGTGTCCTGACCACGGGATGCCTCTCTTCGCATGTGCATCTTCATTACGTAAAATACTTGCCCTGCTTGTCCTAGAGGTGCCCCCTGTAACTCCAGCTAATCTGATTCCGCTTTCTAAGCGCTCGTTCCCCTCGTCCATCCCATGGTGTCACCACCACGAGTCCCACTTGTCCCCTGCTGCAGTCCCTCAATGCATCGTTGCTGCTTTGAAAGGTTACAAAAGGGTGCATCAAAAGTTCATAGACGGGCCTGAGAAAGCAGTAGAGGATGGCCCAAGTCCTTGGGCCCCTGCACCCACGTGGGAGACCTGGAGGAAGCTCCTGGCTCCTGGCTTCGGATCGGCACAGCTCTGGCCACTGCAGCCAACCGGGGAGTGAACCAGCAGATAGAAGACCTCTCTCTCTCTCTCTGTCTCTTTCTGCCTCTCCTCTCTCTGTGTAACTCTGACTTTCAAATAAATAAACATATCTCTTTTTAAAAAAAGGTCATAGGTGGGTGGATGTCTGGCATAGGATGAGAGACCCGGCTGGGGCGCCCTGTCCCCTGTTGGAGTGGCACTGCTCCTGACTCCGGCCTCCAGCTCACGCCCCCTGGGGGCAGCAGGCGTGGAGTCCCTGGGCCTGTGTACCCCAGGAGCACAGAGCTGGCTGAACATTTGCGAATCGGTGCCATTCACCAGTCAGAGACGCAAGCCAAGAGAAGCCAGAGGGTCCTGCCACAGAGGCAGAAAAGCCTCCTGGAGGAAGCCCCGGCACAGGCTGCCGTCAGTGCAGCTCCACGCCCGCGGCGGCCTCACTGTGATGCCGGGGCCGTGTGAGGAGCCGGAGTGAACCGGACAGGCACCGGGACTCTACGCGCTCCTGTGCGGCTGCATTTTGCCAAAGCCCCCGAAGCTTCGCAGCACAAGAGCCCCCTCCTGCTGTGGGGTTTAGGAATGTCCCGGGAGGTCGGGGCCCCAGGACGGGTGCAGAGCAGGGCAGGACCACGGCATGAGAGGCCCTCAGTGTCCGGGAGGCAGGGCCTGGCCTGCTTTGGGCGGGTGGAGGCCTGGAACGAGCTTCGGCTCTGCCTGCGGGTGATAATTAGATTCTGCTTTGCCTGGGGCTGAATTCGGTCCATGCTGGAGGGGTGGGGCCATGCTGGAGGGGGCGGGGCCATGCTTCCCTGTTGGGGACCAAGTGCAGGTGCCCAGAATGTTCACGTGGCACATGTTAACAGGAGGTGTCGGCGTGAGTCCACGTATGTCTCACGTGGCGCATGTTAACGGGAGGTGTCGGCGTGAGTCCACGTGTGTTTCATGTGGCGCATGTTAACAGGAGGTGTCGGCGTGAGTCCACGTGTGTCTCACGTGGCGCATGTTAACGGGAGGTGTCGGCGTGAGTCCACGTGTGTCTCACGTGGCGCATGTTAACGGGAGGTGTCGGCGTGAGTCCACGTGTGTCTCACGTGGCGCATGTTAACGGGAGGTGTCGGCGTGAGTCCACGTGTGTCTCACGTGGCACCTGTTAACAGGAGGTGTTGGCGTGAGTCCATGTGTGGACCCACAGAGGCACAAACATGTGTGTATACATGGGCTAACACACATATCTGCAAGGCTAACATGCACGTGTGCATACATGGGCTAACATATTAACATACATGCATTTATCAGCTCACATGTACACCTGCCTCGGCTAACATACCTGCACACATGTGCGCACACAGGCTAAGGCACACACATACATGGGTAACACATACACACATGGCTAACACATACACATGTAGGCATGGGCTGACCACAAGTCTGCACAGGCTAACACACACATGGGTAGCACATGCATACATGGGCTAACATATTCACATGTGTGCATGGGCTGACATGTGTTCCCACACATGGTAACACACACACATAGGCTAACAAACGCATACATTGGCTAACATATTCACATGTGTGCATGGGCTGATACGCATGCCTGCACAGGCTAACATGCACACACATGGGCTGACACCCATGCCTGCACAGGCTAACACACACACACACGGGCTAACACCCATGCCTGCCCGGGCTAATGCAGACACGTATTCTCCTCCTGGGCCCCAGCCCGCAGCAGCGCTGGGCTGGTGTTGCTGGCTCAGAGCTTGCGAGCACCTCCCCTCAGGGACAGAGCCCACGGCTCCTGGGGAATGGCTGACTCCGGGACTCGGGCAGGCTCCTGGGGAATGGCTGACTCCGGGACTCGGGCAGGCGCCCGCGCTGAGCCCTGAGTCCTGGCTAGAGGTGAGGAAGTGCTGGAGCCCGCACCAAGCCACGCAGCCACACTGGCCGGGGAAAGGGTCCCGGGAGCCGAGAGGAAGCGCTCCCGGGGGCCAAGGCCGGGGCAATCTGAAGGCCGAAGCAGGGCAGCGCCGGGGCCCAACCCACGTCTGCAGCGCTGTCAGCGCCTCGGGCCAGGTTGCAGTGACGCGTGACCCAGTACAGATATAAACGGGACGAGCGCCACGCAATTCTGCGGATGCCGCGTCTCCCCTCCCCCATCACTGGGGCTGTGCGTGGCGGCTTCTCCCCAGGGGAAAACACTGCACAGTGAGAAACCCAGACGCCCCTCAGCCGGGGGCGGGGTCAGCAGTACGGGGCCCTATAGGACACCATGAAGAAGGCCACTGGGTCAGGAGCTTCCTCCCAGCCGCCCCAGCCCCCGCCTCTCCCCAGGTGCACGGGGCGGGCACACGCGCTCCTGCCACACGGGGTGGGCACACGCGCTCCTGCCACACGGCGGGCACACGCACTCCTGCCACACGGGGCGGGCACATGCACTCCTGCCACACACGGCGGGCAGCCTCCTGCAGACTCCCAGGCCCCCGAGATAGGGGTCTGAGAGACGCTCCCAGCCAGGAGGGTCCTGGGGGACGGGGGTGGGAGGACTCGAGGCCACGTGGCGTCCTGGGGGGATCCTGGCAGAGAACGGCCATAAGGGAGAAACTAGTGTTACGGGAATACAGCAGGAATTGGTTATGATAACATCCGTGTTGGTTCTGTTAGGCAGGAAGTTAGGTATGAGCTTATGTGTGTGTGACAAAGGCCTAGAGAAAAGACATCTATGTCCAGCATCTGTATCTACATCTCAAAGTCATCCCGATAATGTTTCAGGGGCAGCCCAGCCTTCCGCATCCTGCCCTGCCCCCTCCTACCTGATAACCTGCCAGGTGGGGGCCCCGCCCCTTCTGCCTGACAAACCTTCCACAGTCTCCCAGATGCAGCCCAGTATCTGCATCTCAAACACCCTGCTCCGGAGCCCCATTCTCCAGGGGGTCCTGCTCACCCTTCCTCTGAACCCAGGATGGCGCCAGCTAGGCTCCTCCTGTCTGATACCTTCAGGGAAAACTCAGATAGGAGCTTCTTAATATTTACAGCCACAAAATCCTTTGTTTCAGGAGATGTGTGAAGATAGAGACCTGTCTCCTTAAAAACCCCCGGCCTCAACCGGACTGCGCGCTCAGCCCTCTGCCTCTGCTGAGCCGCCCGCCTGGTCTGGCCAGGTGTGATCTCTGCACTCTCTCTCAGGTCCTGTCTGGAGAGGTGCCCATCCGTTCTTGCGGATGTCCCTACCCTAATAAGCTTTGCTACTTCTACTTTCCACTACTCTGTCTCACGCCTGAATTCTTTCTTGCACGAAGACAAGAACCCTGCCATTTCTCCGGTAACACTTCCGTCACAGCTGCAGTGAATCCAGTATCCCGTGAGAACCCTGGGCTAAATTCCTATCTTTGCTGGAACCTGAAACTGTTTGGCAAGAGGAAATGTGCGGCTTAAAAAGACAAAAGCCTACCGGGTTTGGACATCGGAAGAAGCCCACAATGGAGAGGGAAGGGCTGTGTGGGCATTGCTTTGTGCTGGGTGACAGGTGGGTGCACCGCGTGACATCACTCGTTGGGAACTCTGGGAGCTGCCGACCGGCCGGCGGTGACCAGCAGCTGCCTGCGGGAGGGGCAGGGTGAGCGTGCTCCTGGTCCTGACTGTGGCCGGCTGCACAAGGGCCTCCGCTCCGATGCACGCGCGCACGCTCAGCTAGTTTGTGCTGGGGTAAAGCTGGGGGGAGGGGACCGGAAACGCAGGTCTGGGGTGGAAGCTGTGGGTGTCGCTGCTGCAGGAGCAGAAGTGTGTTCGTTCTGGCTGGTGGGTGGAACAGTGGCCACAACTCGAGAACTCCCAGGTGTGCAAGCACGAGGAGTCTACGTGGCACACTCGGGACACGGCCACGTGGCTTGCAGCAGATCCGTGTCGCCTGATCTACTCATTCGAGAGGGAGCCCTGTCTCCTGGGAGCCGGGAATCCCTGCAGGTCTCCTACCTGGAGGTGGGGACCCCCGGGCTGAGCCATCACCACTGCCTCCCGAGGGCAGGAAGCCGGAGTCTGAGCCCAGGCACCCGGCAGGTGGTGTCCTCTCCCCCGGCTTGCCCCAGGCGTTACTTTAGGAAAACCACGTCCTCAGCACCCTGTCCCCGGGGGCGTGAGGGTCACACAACACTGCACTGATGTGCGTTTCCTGGGCTGAGGGGCTCGGGCCCACGGGGCTTTCCGGGCAGGAACACGGCAGCCAGCGCCCCTGCCCCCTCGGGCAGGGGACAGACCTGGTCTCTGGCACTCAGCTGGAAATTTCCAGAGACATTTCCCTTCATCACATCTTTAATTTTTCAAATGGGCCTCTCTTGCTCCGGTTGCCAGGCGAACACAGCTGCTCGGCCAAGTAAACACCGGCTCAGGTCCCCGGGGAGGCGTTCCAGCCTCCGTGCAAAGCCAGACCCTCGACTCCAGCCCTGTATCCAGGGACGAGGAGCAGGGCCTGGCACACGTAATCAGATCGGGCTGTCTGCCTGCCCTGCTCTGGATGCCACCCTCTTCAAAAGCAGCTCTCTCCCGTCACTCGGCCGGAAAACAAGACCAAACAGACCCTGCAGGTGCATCTTGATTCGTGAAATTGCTCCTGGCTCCCGGGTCTGCGCTAATGAAATCTGCCTTGGCTGGGATGCAGCCCGTGACCGTGAGGACCTGCCCCGGCTGCAGAAGGTCCCCTTGTCCTGGGGTGCCAGGCCTCCCCGGACCCGACATGACGCTTCCGTGAAGCCGCAAGGAGAGAAGACGGCAGGTTCCACAGCGCGGCCTCCGCAGCGTCGCTCGCACAGGAGATGAGTGGACTTCCTGGCTGTGCGGCTCTGCAGCGGTCACAGCTCAGCCAGGGGGCCGTGATGCCGAGCAGCAGGGGCTGCTGGGAGGGAAGGTGTTGGTGTGAGACCTGAGCCTGGATCAAGTGCAACTGTTTTTAATTAGGCCTCCGTCTTGTAACTTGGGCCTGACCAGGCCCTGAACCCTGAGCCAGAAGCTCCTAAAAGTAAATAAATGAACTCCCCTTGCGATAAACTCTCCTAGCAACAGCCGATTAGCAGATAACAGAGAAATACCTAGAGTTCCTGGTGTCTTCTCAGGGCAGATAAGGTGATTGATAGCTACCCGAGACCCTGCAGTTGGGCACGAACACCCCAGCAGCTCGGACCCTATGCTTCGGCCAATCGATTCAAAAAGCATCAACCCCAAAGCCATCCAACCACCTTTAGTGGGTCCGTTCCCGCCACTGGATGCACTGATCAATTCTAGGAGATGTCCTTTGAATTTCCCGCGGGATGAGATGATTTGCTAAATGGTACCATGATGTACAGAATGTCTCTGAAAACCCTATAAAAACCCTGTTAACTGAAGGGTCGGGGCTCTCAATTCAGACCCGCTGCACCCGTGTTGATTGAGAGACCAGGCCCGGACCTGCAATAACACTCTCGTGTGCTTTTCAGCGGTATCGGCTCCTTGGTGGTCTTTGGGGACGACTGGACTGGGCATAACATTGGAACCAGACCTGGGCCAGGGGCTCACTTGGAGACTCTTGGCCCTGGGGGCCACAGAGCTGGCGATGAGGAGCCAGGGGGCCCGGACCCTGGATGACCCCAGGCCGGAGGCCAGTGGGGACCCTGCTCTCTTATCTGCCAAGGGGGCCGCATGCAGTCTGTTTGCTGGGCCGGCAGCCTGCCCCCACGTTGGCTGCCTTCTCTGGCTCTGGCTGTGTGTCCACACTCCCGCAGGCAGCCCATGCCCGGGACACGTCCTGCCTCGGCTGCAGCAGGTGCTCTGATGGTCTGGGGCAGAGGTCCTCGGTGGATGGCCTGCAGCGCCTTTGGCCACACGTGCGGAGCTACCCTGAGGATGAGACACGTGTGCGTGCTGCATGGCTGAGATTCATAGAGGACGTGACGGCCGCCACACCCCACGCACCTGTGGCCCCTGGAGGCCACTGTTTGGGCCCCTGTGTGCGTCTCCCGGCCGAACGCTTCGACGCTGCACAGGTGTGTTGTCCCCTGTTCAATTTTTCTGAGCGGGAAGACGCACAGAACCCGGCCGCGACTTCCCTGCGCTCATTGCCAGGATTCCGAGGGAGGAAAAGGCCGGGAAATGCCTGATGCCCGTGCAGCCACTGAGGCCCACGGGAGGCTGGGCCACGCTCTCGGGCTGGGGGCGTGCCTGGGCCCCCTGACCAGGGAGTGGACTGGGGTTCCTCTGTTTTCCGAGGCAGCCACAGAAGCATCCTTCGCCCCCCAGCTCTGAGCTTGGGCGTGCCCTGCGCTGGAGCTGACCGTTCCAGCACGGCTCGGGGGCCCTTCCTTGGGGGCTGCTCGTGGTTGCCCCTCCTGCCTCCAGGAGCGAGGTGAGTGTGGGCTTCCGTGGCCTGCAGCGGGCAGCGGGCAGCGGGCACAGCACCCTGAGACACACCGAGCCAGGAGAGGCGGGAGGGCAGGCTGAGAGCCTTGCTGAGCACGGAGGCAGAGCGTGCACACGCGCTCCAGCCCCCACCAAGCCTGCCGTATTTTGGTTCAGGTTTCGTTTTTCACAATAAATAGTCAGGGAGCAGCCGTCACAATTCGATGTGACAAAGCAACTGAGAGACCAGCGGATCCCTCCTTCCAGAAAAGGTAATTATCAGTATTTTTTAAACATTTTCCTCCTGTTTTAAAAACATTTCTATGAAACTAATTAATACACATTCATGATAAAAATGTAAACGATAAAGAGAATGGAATGAGAGACGCCAGCTTCTCGCTGTCACAGCCTCACCAGCTCCAGTTCTGTTCTCCCCTGTACGAGCCAGCCCTTCAGAAAACCCACGCAAGAGCAAAGGCTGTGTGCGCACGTGTGTGCGTGTGTGTTTCTACCTGCAAATGTGTGCGCACACCTGTGTTTAGAACGCCACTGAGGTCACACCGCACACCACGCCTGTGCGTCTCGACACTGCGTGAACAACACGTTGGAGAGAGCTTCCCGCGTTAGCACGGCCTGACTCGGCTCCTCTGCGTCCGGTTTCCGCTGCCTCCTTGTTGAGACGCGTGTGCCTCTGCTGCCACGACTGTGCCAGGTGACGCGGTGTTTGCTTTCTGCCGCGCCCGGGCACACACAGGCTCATGCCTGCACCTCCGTGGTGCTTCCTGCCGGAAGGCTATGCCACAGGCTTCGGCGTCCACCAGGCCATGCTGATCAGTACATCACTCCCCACCCCTTTACTTTCAGCCTTCCCGTGTCACGTGTCAACATGTGTCTTAAGCGACACTTTTTGTAAAATGTTGAAGGTGACCAACATACATGTAGAAATGCAGGGGCCGGCGCTGTGGCGTCGTGGGTCATGGATAAAGGCACCGCCCGTGATGCCGGCATCCCCTATGGGCACCGGTTGCAGTCCTGGCTGCTCCACCTGCAATCCAGCTCCCGGCTGATGGCCTGGGGAAGCAATGGAGGATGGCCCAAATGCTTTCGATCAGCTCAGCTCTGGCTGTTGTGGCCATTTGGGGAGTGAACCAGTAGATGGAAGATCTCTCTTTCTCTCTGTAATTCTGCCTTTCAAATAAATTAATTAATTTTAAGAAAAAGAAAGTGTAAATAACAAAAGGTGAGAAAAAAGAGGGAACTCTTCTCACCACCCCAAGCCTCCCTTCCCACGCAGGAAGTGGAAGGAGTTTGACCTCCTTCCCACGCAGGAAGTAGTTTGTCGAGGTTCCTTCTAGAAAACTCTGTACGCAGGAACACATATGCAGGCCACAAGCACCAGAGGGCGCCTTTCCTGGGGGCGTCCCACGGGCCTGCGCCTCCAGACCCCGTCTGGCCGCAGGCTCACTCGCTGCCGGCTGCCCCTGCGCTTAGGCCGCCTGGGTGGACGCTGCCCTCACAGAGCGCCCAGTGTGCATGCGGGCCTGTCTGCCCTGGGTGTGGCCTGCTCCTGGCAACCACAGGCATCTCCACCTGTGCTGTGTAGGCAAACGTCTACACCAGCTCTCTTGGGGGAGGGGGAGACTCAGATTTGTATCATTTGCCAATTTCTGCCAAAATTCCCACCGCCATGGAACAAACGCCCATACGGTGCCTGCAGCTGCGGCATGGAGAGGAGATGCCGTGGGCGACCGCGGACGCAGCTGTGAGCGCCCGCAGGGCCGGGCGCCGAGACACGTCGGGCAGCGGGGAGTCCGAGTCGGGCGCCTCTGCTTTCGGTGTGGGTGGAAGTTCACGCAGTCCAGCTCAGGGCACGGCTGGAGCAGCGACGGCCCCGGTGCTCTTGGTGATTCGAGTCAGCTCCCGAGACTGCGCAGGGTGCCGGTCGTCTGCATTGCAGTCTGCTAGTTGTGTCGTTTTCTGGAATATACTGCGCCCTTAAACTCGCAGACGTTTTGCTTTGTTTCCTCTGGATTATCGTCTGTTGCCCTTCTGAGCCGCCTGCTCACACAGAGGTGTCCTGGGCGCCAGACTTCAGGGGGATGCGGCACTTCTCTTGGGGTCCGGCTCTCAGAGTGTCTGCCTGGCTGCAGCCCCAGGACTGTCACACCGACACCAGATGTCAGCTCCACAGGCGCACATCATGTACACACAGACTGCCTCCCACCTGCACAGCACACACGCTCCAGAACATACATGCATGTGCACGTGCACACACGTACATGCCACATATACACGCGTGTGGTGTACATGCATGCCACATATTCACACAGAGATATATACACATCATGCATGTATGCGTACCTCATAGAGGCACACATTCACACACATGTACACACGTCATGTGTGCACACACCACACAGGCACACATTCACATGCACGGGCACACACGTGTGCATAAGTACACACCACACACGTGTACACTACACCAAGGCACACATCTGCACGTGTACTTACGTATACCGCAAGCACACACGCACGTTCACATGATGCCACACAGAGAAGCACACGTTCTCGCACAGACGCACAAGTTGCTGATGATCACAGTGCCTGAGATGGAGAGGCAGGAGTCGCCTCCGTTTCCGGCGGTGTTTAAATCTCGGTGGCCCTCGCGGGCCGCCCACGCGAGCCCAGCAGCCCCCGAGGGGCTCCTTCAACCGCGGAGGGAACTCGCCAGCCGAGGCGACCGTCAGCAGGGTGAAACGTCCAAAATGGAAACGCGGCCCGTAAACCTGGCAGTGACGTCATCAAGAAGCCTGTGGCAGACGGAGCTGTCCCGGGTGACGGCAGGGAGGGCGGGGCTCACGGCGCGCTCACCCAAGGGCGGGGGACCGCTCGCGGCTCGCGACTTCCTCAAACCCCGTCTGCCTCGTGCCTGCCCATGCCACCGGTTACTGAGAGACACTGAGCGTCCCCGTTTGTGGGTTCGTCTGCTCCCTCTGCATACTCTGTCCTCTGCATTTTGAGACCACGTTGCTGGATGTGCATGGACGGAGGACAGGGCCTCGCTGGGGAGGGGGTGACGTAGCAGGGAGGCCCTGCTCTTTCGCACAGCTCCTGGGGGAGTCTCCTTGGTGCGCCTGACTTCCTCCCGGCCGTGTGGGCGGGCTCTGCACACCTCCGTCCACCGCTGTCGCTGTCCGAGCACGCCTGGACGGGGGCCTGTGCCGCACACCTGGATGTCACCCGCAGGCCTCTTCTGGGTGTTGGTGTCACAGCAGAGCCCACCAGGGCGGCGTAGGAGCCCGTGCTCCAGGAAGACTCCTGTGGGGCAAGGGCGTCATCCAACGCAGTTGCTTCAGGCGATGGTCTAAAGCGCCACAGCCCGCAGCCCGCTTCCACTCCACAGGGCAGATCACTCTAATTTGAGCGGAAGCTGCTTCCACTCTGGAAGGAGGCGGCCAGGCCACGGCCAAGATGCCCTGTGCTCGGAGGCCTCCAGCGCGGGGCACCCATGAAATATTCAAATCTAAGTGAATAAAACATCAGGCTGCTAGACACGGCCGGAGGACACCGAGCCCGTGGAGTCTGCAGCGCGGAGGCCCCGTTCCTGGCTGCTTCCGCGGGTCTGCATCAGGCTGAGGCAGCTGGGGCACCAGCGCGGGGCTGTGGCTTCACCAGGAGGACGCCTGTCCCAGTGCTTTGTCCCCAAGGGGCCCAGCAGTCACCTGCTCCACACTGCCACCTGCTGCAGCACCCGGGCAACGCAGCCGGGGCTCAGGAGGCCCCACCTGACAACACGCGTGTCTGTGTCTTCCCGCCGGCCTCTGGCATTTGCTTTCGGTCCGCTTTCCTAGCTTGGGTTTCCGCGGCCAGGAAACATCCCAGTGAGGGGAAGTGAGTGCGCTGGGAAGACAAATGGCCAGGGTTTGTTGCTCCAACTGGGGCCCGGCCCTTAGCCAGTAAGACACAAGGCCGCAGGCGTCCTCAGAGCTCAGCTCACTCGGGGCTCCACCTTCATGGGCCGGGCTCCAGGGCGGGCAACCATGCGTGCACCAGGCAGCTGCTCGGGCTCAGGATACAGCAAGGACTTCCCAGAGCCCCACTCAGGGCCCACGGGCTTCACCCTTAGGACGCTGAGAGCAGCCTCTAGGGCCCAAAGCGTGTGGGGCAGCCTGGGGGCGCCGCCTGCCTCCCCCAAGCTTGTGCAGGCTCCAAGTAAGAACCAGGAGCTCCCGAGCCGGGGAGGGGTCCGAACTCCGGCTCCACAGCAACCTGGCTGAGAGCGCCCGGGCCACGGGCTTCCTCCAGAAACACCCCCGGTGCTAGCAGCCACCCCTCCAGCTGGACGGGCCGCACCACCAGCCAGGTCTCGCCCGCCCTCGGCTGCACCTGCCACTCAGCAACATGCTGCCCCCAGCAGCGCCCCTCCCAGGAGCCCCCCCACCAGCAGCCCCCTGCTCTCCGGTCCCTTCCTTGACCCTGGGGATGCCCCTTCCCCTTTAAGCTGCAGCAGGACCCCTTCGCAGTGTCTGACATCTAGGGGAGCCCTCGGTCACCCCAGCCCTGTTGCAGCTGTGGGGCAAGGAGGGAGGGAGCAGCACTGCAGGGAGGACAGAAGCTCAGGGCCCAGCCCCTTCCGTCCAGGGCCCCGGGCGCTGGAGCTGGTGCCCTGCTGTGCCCGGGCGCTGGAGCTGCTGCCCTGCTGTGCCCTGGTGCTGGAGCTGGTGCCCTGCTGTGCCCTGGCCCTGGAGCTGGGCGCTGGAGCAGGTGTTCTGCTGTGCCCCAGGTGCTGGAGCTGGGCTGTGCCCTGGTGCTGGAGCTGGTGCCCTGCTGTGTCCTGGGCGCTGGAGCTGCTGCCCTGCTGTGCCCTGGTGCTGGAGCTGCTGCCCTGCTGTGCCCTGGCGCTGGAGCTGGTCCCCTGGTGTGCCCTGGGCGCTGGAGCTGCTGCCCTGCTGTGCCCTGGTGCTGGAGCTGCTGCCCTGCTGTGCCCCGGGCGCTGGAGCTGGTGCCCTGCTGTACCCTGGCCCTGGAGCTGGTGCCCTGCTGTGCCCTGGTGCTGGAGCTGGTCCCCTGGTGTGCCGTGGTGCTGGAGCTGGTGCCCTGCTGTGCCCTGGCCCTGGAGCTGGGCGCTGGAGCAGGTGTTCTGCTGTGCCCCAGGTGCTGGAGCTGGGCTGTGCCCTGGTGCTGGAGCTGGTGCCCTGCTGAGCCTCGGGCGCTGGAGCTGGTGCCCTGCTGTGCCCTGGCCCTGGAGCTGGTGCCCTGCTGTGCCCTGGGCACTGTAATTGGTGCCCTGCTGTACCCCGGGCACTGGAGTTGGTGCCCTGCTGTGCCCCGGGCACTGGATCTGGTGCCCTGCTGAGCCCCGGGCGCTGGAGCTGGTGCACTGCTGTGCCCTGGCCCTGGAGCTGGTGCCCTGCTGTGCCCTGGCGCTGGAGCTGGTGCCCTGCTGTGCCCTGGGCGCTGGAGCTGGTGCCCTGCTGTGCCCTGGGCGCTGGAGCTGGTGCCCTGCTGTGCCCCAGGCACTGGAGCTGCTGCCCTGCTGTGCCCTGGCGCTGGAGCTGGTGCCCTGCTGTGCCCTGGTGCTGGAGCTGGTGCCCTGCTGTACCCCGGACGCTGGAGCTGGTGCCCCTGCTGTACCCTGGTGCTGGAGCTGGTGCCCCTGCTGTACCCCGGCGCTGGAGCTGGTGCCCTGCTGTACCCCGGGCGCTG
This sequence comes from Oryctolagus cuniculus, assembly GCF_964237555.1. NCBI lineage: Eukaryota > Metazoa > Chordata > Mammalia > Lagomorpha > Leporidae > Oryctolagus > Oryctolagus cuniculus. The sequence goes on along the minus strand of NC_091435.1, from coordinate 1,197,497 downwards.
GAGCTGGTGCCCTGCTGTGCCCTGGTGCTGGAGCTGGTGCCCTGCGGTGCCTTTTCTAGGATCCGTCTCACCTTCCCCGTGCCCTCCCGGCCCCTCTGCCGACTGTGGTTCATTGCCAAGAGGTGGGCGTCCTTCCTCTCCCGGCTCTCGGACCCCGAGAATGGAGTCGAGTGGATTCACCTAAGAAGCCCCGGATTCTACCTCACGCTGCCCCTCCCCCCAGCATTGCTCCGAGCGTGGTCCGGTCACCCAGGAAGTACACTGATGCCCACGGTGACTGTTGCCCAGTGGCATGAGCGCCCAGCAATGCTGCAGGCAGCCCAGCTTTCAATCCGGGGAACTCAGCCACATCTGCACATAGAATCCTCACTCCTTTTCAAAAATGCCCGAATCCAGGCTCCCAGGGAGGGCACCGACAGCCCGAGTGGATCATGAGGTGGCCTCATCCCCACCCGACACCCCGGTTTCCACCTGGCTACCCCCTGCCCCTTCCCTGCACTGCTAAATCCCACCAGCGCCTGTGCGTCAGAATCGAGTCTTTAGGAAACAGAGGTAAAACAAGTTCAGGTCCAGAGTGGGTGCATGCCCATGAGGATGACCAGCCCTCTGAGACAGGAGGGCCAGTGGGACCCGCTCTGCTGGGACCTGTGTGACTCCAGTGGGTTCCTGCCTGGGGTCAGCAGCTGTGTGGGGTCGGCAGCTGTGTGGGTCACTGCCTGGGGTTGGCAGCTGTGGGGTCACTGCTTCTTCCCCTGGCATGCTTGGCCCCCACCGCCGGGTGGCAGGTGCAGGCACAGCTCCACTGCACCAGCTGGCCACTTGGACCAGGCCTGAGAGGCCAGTGAAGTGCCCTCCAGGGGACACCCCTCCATCCTCTCCTACACTGGACCCAGCCAGGAGCCCAGTGGCCAGTCAGGGGAAGGTGGGGACACCGCTGTGTCCCTTGGGGCTTTGTCAATCACCCGAACTCTCCATTCTTGGCAGCTCAGAGCAGGACACTGAGTAGTCAGTGCCCCAAATGAGAATTTCTCCAAAGATGCTCCCCAGAAGTTGGAAACGGGGACAAAGGTCAGTGTGCCTAGCACACACAGGGGAACGCAAACTGGAGCCAAGTTGAGGGGTCGGTGTCAGGTGCAATGGTTAAGGCAGCACTTGGGGCGCCTACATCATATTTAAGAGGCTGGTTCAAGTCCCACACTGGCTCCCGTTCTGCTTCAGATTCCAGCTTCCTGTAATGCACAGTCTGGGAGGCAGCAGGTCGTAGCTCAAGTGCTTGGAGCCCTGCCACCCACGCGAGCCACCTGCACGCAGTTCCTGGCTCCTGGCTTCAGCCTGCCCAGCCTCGGCTGCTGTAGGTATTTTGGGACATGGCAGATAAGCCTCTTTCTCACTCTCTCTGTTTTCCTTCAAATAAGTAATCAATAATTAATTTTTGAATATTTAAAACTGCCACAGTGAGATGCCCCTGTACTCACACTAGAATGGCCAGCCCCGAGGTCCGAACCCAGGACGTGAGGCAGAGACGTGGAGAGCTGCAACTCGCAGATCGCTGGCTGCGGTGGAACAGTGAGCACCCCCACTCCACACGGGGGCTCCTGTCTAGACGGCTCCCCCACTCCACACGGGGGCCCCTGTCTAGACGGCTCCCCCACTCCACACGGGGGCCCCTGTCTACACGGCCCCCCCACTCCACACGGAGGCCCCTGTCTAGACGGCTCCCCCACTCCACACGGGGGCCCCTGTCTAGACGGCTCCCCCACTCCACACAGCAGCCCCTGTCTAGACGGCTCCTCCACTCCACACAGCAGCCCCTGTCTAGACGGCTCCCCCACTCCACATGGGAGCCTCTGTCTAGACGGCTCCTCCACTCCACACGGGGGCTCCTGTCTAGACGGCTCTTCCACTCCACACAGGGGCTCCTGTCTAGACGGCCCCCCCACTCCACACGGGGGCCCCTGTCTAGACGGTTCCCCCACTCCACACGGGGGCCCCTGTCTAGACGGCTCCCCCACTCCACACGGGGGCCCCTGTCTAGACGGCTCCCCCACTCCACACGGGGGCCCCTGTCTACACGGCCCCCCCACTCCACACGGGGGCCCCTGTCTAGACGGCTCCCACACTCCACACAGCAGCCCCTGTCTAGACGGCTCCCCCACTCCACACGGGGGCCCCTGTCTACACGGCCCCCCCACTCCACACAGGAGCTCCTGTCTAGACGGCTCCCCCACTCCACACGGGGGCCCCTGTCTAGACGGCTCCCCCACTCCACACGGGGGCCCCTGTCTAGACGGCTCCCCCACTCCACACGGGGGCCCCTGTCTACACGGCCCCCCCACTCCACACAGGAGCTCCTGTCTAGACGGCTCCCCCACTCCACACGGGGGCCCCTGTCTAGACGGCTCCCCCACTCCACACAGCAGCCCCTGTCTAGACGGCTCCTCCACTCCACACGGGGGCCCCTGTCTACACGGCCCCCCCACTCCACACAGCAGCCCCTGTCTAGACAGCTCCCCCACTCCACACAGCAGCCCCTGTCTAGACAGCTCCCCCACTCCACACAGCAGCCCCTGTCTAGACGGCTCCCCCACTCCTCACGGGGGCTCCTGTCTAGACGGCTCCCCCACTCCACACAGCAGCCCCTGTCTAGACGGCTCCCCCACTCCACACAGGAGCTCCTGTCTAGACGGCTCCCCCACTCCACACGGGGGCCCCTGTCTAGACGGCTCCCCCACTCCACACAGCAGCCCCTGTCTAGACGGCTCCTCCACTCCACACGGGGGCCCCTGTCTACACGGCCCCCCCACTCCACACAGCAGCCCCTGTCTAGACAGCTCCCCCACTCCACACAGCAGCCCCTGTCTAGACAGCTCCCCCACTCCACACAGCAGCCCCTGTCTAGACGGCTCCCCCACTCCTCACGGGGGCTCCTGTCTAGACGGCCCCCCCACTCCACACGGGGCCCCCTGTCTAGACGGCTCCTCCACTCCACACAGCAGCCCCTGTCTAGACGGCTCCCCAACTCCACATGGGAGCCTCTGTCTAGACGGCTCCTCCACTCCACACGGGGGCTCCTGTCTAGACGGCTCCTCCACTCCACACAGGAGCCCCTGTCTAGACAGCCCCCCCACTCCACACGGGGGCCCCTGTCTAGACGGCTCCTCCACTCCACACAGGAGCCCCTGTCTAGACGGCTCCCCCACTCCTCACGGGGGCCCCTGTCTACACGGCCCCCCCACTCCACACAGGAGCTCCTGTCTACATGGCCCCCCCACTCCACACAGGGGCTCCTGACAACTGTAGCTCCACTGTTTGACTCCGGTTTCTCATTTCCCCCTTTGGATCAAGATCCTATGTTGGGAACCATCACAGATCAGTATCTTGGCAGACCTTGGGTCTAAGGAGTCACATGCTGCGTGGAGACAAGGGAGCCCATGGAAAGAGCCCAGGTCGTGGAGCTGCAGCCACATCTGGAAACGGAGGGAGTCAATCTAGGCTGAAAGTCTAGACAGCGTGGCACAGCCGTGTGTGGAAGGCCAAGGCTCACTGCCCTGGAGCATCTCTGGGCCACCGTGGCTTGGGTGTAGCTGGTGGTCTTGCAGCAAAGAGAAACCCACGGGGGAGGATCCTGAGCACGGGAGATAAGCCAGCGGCTGATGGGGTCATTGTCAGGACACTGAAAGTCCAAGCCTGGGTAGGTTCCCGATTCTTGAACAGGCCAGAAAATTTAAAGCCATATCAACCGGAGAAACAAGCAAGCAGAAGGGATTCCTTTTAGAGATTTGGCAGATTTTAATATTGCTGAGGTCTCTAATTCCACGTGATTAGAGGGGTTCACCTGGCACGGTAAGAGGTGCTGGCCCTGGCCCGGGCCCCGCTTGTGCAGCAAAAAGGCTGAGTCACACAACACAGCTGCCGGGCACGGAGCCGGCGAGGGAGCCTCGCCCCACAGGGCCCCCTGTGTGTAACGGCAGAACCCGTGACTTTTCTGTAGAAGATTGTATGCATCTCAGACATCAACCCAAGCTGCGGGTAGCACAGTCGGGGGCCGGCCTTGTGGCACAGTGGGCTAAGCCACCCCCTGCGATGCAGGTGTCCCCCCGTGGGAGTGCCAGTTCAAGTCCCCGGTTCTCTGCTTCTGACCGGTTCCCTGCCAGTGCTAGGAAAGCAGCAGACAATGTCCCAAACGTGAATTCCTGTCACCCACGCGGGAGACCCGGACGGAGTTCCGCGCTCCTGGCCCAACCCTGCCTGTTGCAGCCATTTGAGGAGTGAACCAGCACATAGAAGATCTCTCTCTCTCTCTCTCTCTCTCTCTCTCTCTCTCTCTCTCCCCCCTACCCCCCACTCTGTCACTGTTTTTCAAATAAATAAATGATTGTTTTAGTGGCCACTGATGAGAGCTGAAATAACCATGAACAGTGAAATGTGGTTATTTCCATGGCCTACCACAGTGTGATACCAGGATCATCGCTGATAAAACACCTGATTTCTAGGAATCTCGTACAAGCTGGAGCGCGTTTACTCCATATTAGTAACACAGTCCATACAAAGATAACTCAGAGACGGCTAAGCTAAGCATCGGTCCTTATTTGAGAGTGCTTCCCGTATGGTCTGAAAATCCAAAGTTAATTTGAGGTCAAAGACTTAATTTGGAATTTTGACTTTTGGAAAGTTTATCCAATAAAAACACTTGAACAAAGTAGAAGGCTCGGTCACTGGGAAAAGACAGTCGCTTGTTGAGGCAGAGTGATCACTAAGGGCTTTCAAAGCAAGGACAGAGGCTACACAGCTGTGGCAGCGCTGGGCACAGCGGGCAAAGCCGCCCCTGCAGCACCAGCATCCCCTGTGGGTGTCGGCTCCAGTCCCAGCTGTTTCACTTCAATCCAGCTCCCTGCTAGTGCACCTGGGAAAGCGGCAGGACTTGGCCCAGTGCTTGGGGCCCTGCACCACATGGGAGACTTGGAGGAAGCTCCTGGCTCCTGGCTTTGCACTGGCCCAGCCCCAGCCATTGTGGCCATTTGAGGAATGAACCAGCAGAAGGAAGATCTCTCTCTCTCTCTCCCTCTCCCTCTCTGTAACTCGGCTTTTAAATAAATAAATATTTTTTAAAAGGGAGCTGCATAGCTATAAAAATCTCAACATTTTAAGAGAGAGAATTTCATTTTCTCAAGCAATAACAGCCTCTTTCCCTTTTTTTGTAGTTTACTCACAAGGTACACAAGTTTTTTACTCTCTGTATCAACACCAGTACTCATGACAATCTTGTTCGAGAGAAGACTGCCAGGCGTTTGGCCTGGCAACGACGACTCCAGCTGGGACAGCCGCAGCCCGTACTGGAGAACCCTGGTTCCAATCCCAGCTTTGTTCCAGATCCCAGCTTCCTGCTCCTGGGAACCCTGGGAGGGAGCACTGATGGCTCAATACTTAGGTCCCTGCCACTCACATGGGAGACCTGGCTTTGCTCTGGCTCTGTTCCATTCCCTGTGGGCATTTGAGGAGCGAACCAATGGACAGAATCTCTCTCTCTCTCTCTCTCTCTCTCTTTTAACACAAAATAAAATAAAAAACAAGAAGAATAAATTATACTTTTGCAACACTGTACTTTTTTAGAAAGCTTTTATTTAATGAATACAAATTTCATAGGTACAGCTTTAGGAATATAGCAGTTCCTCCCCCTATACCCACCCTCCCACCCCCACTCCCATCCACCTCCTACTCCCTCTCCCATTCCATTCTTCACTAAGATTCATTTTTAATTATCTTTATTTACAGAAGATCAACTTAGTATATACTAAGTAAAGATTTCAACAGTTTGCACCCACACAAACACACAAAGTATAAAGTACTGCTTGAGAACAAGTTTTACCATTAATTCTCATAGTACAACTCATTAAGGACAAAGGTCCTATGTGGGGAGCAAGTGAACAGTGACTCCTGTTGTTGATTTAACAACTGGCACTCTTATTTATGATGTCAGTAATCACCCAAAGCTCTTATCATGAGCTGCCAAGGCTATGGAAGCCTCTTGAGTCCACAAACTCTGACATTATTTAGATAGGGCCATAATCAAAGTAGAAGTTCTCTCCTCCCTTCAGAGAAAGGTACCTCCTTCTTTGATGGCCCCTTCTTCCCACGGGGATCTCACTCACAGAGATCGTTCATGTAGGTCATTTTTGCCACAGTGTCTTGGCTTTCCACGCCTGAAATGCTCTCGTGGGCTTTTTAACCAGATCCGAATGCCTTAAGGGCTGATTCCAAGGTCAGAGTGCTGTTTAGGATGTTTGTCATTCTATGAGTCTGCTGGCACTTTTGATATTAAGGATCAAATTTAAGACACTTGGGGCCAGCGCTGTGGCACACTAGGTTAATCCTCCACCTGCAGCACTGGCATCCCATATAGGTGCTGGTTCTAGTCCCAGCTGCTCCTCTTCCAGTCCAGCTCTCTGCTGTGGCCTGGGATAGCAGTGGAGGATGGCCCAAGTCCTTGGGCCCCTGTACTCGCATGGGAGACTAGAAGAAACTCCTGGTTTCAGATCGGCGTAGCTCTGGCCATTGTTGTGGCCATTTGGAGAGTGAACCAGCGGATAGAAGACCTCTGTCTGTCTGTCTCTCTCACTGTCTGTAAACTCTACCTGTCAAATAAAAAAAATTTTTAAACACTTGTAATTGATTTTATTTTAGTCCTATCATACAAGATTTTTTGGTGCTTTCTTATCACAACTTTCTATTTCAATTTGTTTTGTCTGTGACATTCTTCATTCCTTTATTTTAAGACACACTTTAAGTAACCCCTAAACTGGACAAAATCACTTTTGTTTAAACAAAACCTCATCCTGGTGCCTTTTTGTGACTTCCCATGGAGAAGTCACCTGCACATTGTGTGCAGGGTTGGTTTCCTTAGTAGTCATACATGTCACATTTATTACAGTGTTGATCCTTGGCCATTTTAAAATTTTTTAAAAATGTATTTGAAAGTGACAAGGAGTAGTGCAGAGAAAGAGAAAGAGCGCTTCCACCCCCTGGGTCATCCCCTGGATGGCAATGGCTGCGACAGCCAGCACGGTCCAGGCTGAAGCCAGGAGCCAGGACCTCCGTGCAGGTCTCACACGCAGGTGGCAGGGACACAAGCACCTGGCCATCCTCCACTGCTTTCCCAGGCGCATTAGTGGAGAGCTGGAGCAGAAGCGGAGCAGCCAGGCCTGGAACCCGTGCTCCAATATGGGATGCTGGCATCGCGAGTGCCAGTTAACCACTGAGCCACAACGCCGGCCCCTCACTGGTCATTTTAAGAGTGTTTACTCACTGCAGCATTACCTTGGTCGCTTTAGCCAGCACCCACAACCTTCAGAGCTGTTTCCTCAGAGAGCAGCAGGGCGTGCTTGCTGATCGACACAAATGCGTTTTTCTGCAAAATTTAAGAAATGAAAAGTAAATATGCCTAAGCCTATGGTTAGCAATATTATAATACTTTGTCTTCTTTGGAAATTTTCTAGATAATCAAATATCATCATTTAACTTAGCAGAACGCTAAGGACTAGAGAACTTTTAAAGTAAACATGTTGTAAAATATAATAACTGCTTAAAAGTACATTTATAAGCTTTTATTCTCTGTATATCAACTTGATTTATCTATTATTAGGTCAAAGTCACATTTTTATTATCCTTAACAACCAGTGAGATAAACGTCTAAATTATATTTACTCCTGACAGACATGTCTGCTTAATTAGAACAACAATATTTTTATGTACCAAGGGTTAGCAAGTCACGAGGACCTGAAAGACATTTAGGCTAGTTATTTCATTTATAAGCACTTGGATGTTTTTAAAAAACAGTGTGGCACCATGCAGACGTTACATAAGCGCATGCGCAAACACACAGAGGTGAAGATCTCGTGGCCTTCATTTGAAGGTTTTAGCCCTGATTCAAATCCAGAGACTGCAGCTGGCCCCGGAGGAAACTCGGACATCCGTGCCAACAGCCCAGGGCTCCCCGAGGAGCTTCCGTGCCCCAGAGACCTCGTGTCGGGCCAGAGCGTCAGACCTGGGGGTGCGCCTGTGATGCCGGGGCTGTGTGAGGGTCTTCCCTCTCTAAAGGACCCCAAAGGGGTCAGTGGCTCTGTTTCTGTCTTCCTCCATGGGCCCCAGGGTCACGGTGAGTCCAGTGATCCTTCTTAGCACCTCTCTAGTCCACTGACCAGGAAACAGAGGTGGTGAACGGCCGCGAGGTCGCCTCGGTGGCGAAGGCAGAGGCTGACCCAGACGGAGCGCTCCGTATTGGTGCCGCGACCCCGTGGAGGCCACAGGGATCCTTTCCTGCCTCGGATTCTTGGGATCTTCTAGAAGCCTCTGAATTCCATTTACAATATGAGCCCTGTTCAAGCTGCTTGGCCTTTGATCCACCGAGGAAGTGGGAGACGCACCACTTGGCTGCCAGTGTGGCTTAGCTCTGGTTTCCTTGTGGACTTGCCGTCTGATTGCTCTGTCCCGAGAACACGGCAGGGTGGGGAATCCCCCGTCACTAGTGTTGGAGCGCCTGTCTCCCTTTAGATTCATTAGCATTTGTTCTCCGTAGCCGGGGTGACCTGGAGTTGGGTGCAAGTACATTTACTACAATCACATCTTCCTGCTGCATTGATCCCTTAATTGTTACATAAAGACCTGCTGGGGCTGGCGCTGTGGCATAGTGGGTAAAGCCACCGCCTGCAGTGCCGGCATCCCATACGGGAGCTGGTTCAAGTCCTGGCTGCCCCACTTCTGACCTAGCTCTCTGCTATGGCCTGGGAAAGCAGTGGAAGATGGCCCAAGTCCTTGGGTCCCTGTACCTGCGTGGGAGACACGAAAGAAGCTCTTGGCTCCTGGCTTCGGATCAGTGCAGCTCCAGCCGTTGCAGCCAACTGGGGAGTGAACCAATGGATGGAAGACCTCTCTCTCTCTCTCTCTCTCTCTGCCTCTCTGTGTAAATCTTTCAAATAAATAAATCTCTAAAAAAATATGTAAAAAGACCTGCTTTGTCTCTTTTAGCAATTTTTGTCTGAAGTTTATTTTGTCTAAGATGAGTTTTGCTACTCCTGCTCACTTTCTGTTTCCTTTTGCGTGGAGCATCTTTTCCGTCCGTTCACTTTCAGTCTGTGTGGATCTCTGTTGGTGAGGTGTGTTTTCTGTAGGCAGCAAATAGATGGCCTTGCTTTTAATCCAGTCAGCCATATTGTACCTTTTAATTAGAGAATTTGGTCCATTTACTTTCAAAGTTATTATTGATAAGTAATGACTTGGTCCTGCCACTTTTCCATAAATATTCCTATTGTTTGTGTTGGATCTCCCTCGTGCTTTTACTAGGAGGTTTTCTGCCCTCATATCCTTCATCATGCCGGTTATCTTTCTGTTTCTGTGTTTAGTACATATCCGGTATCATTTGTAAGGCTGGCTGGGGAGGGTGACGAGTCTTTTCACACTTGCTTGTCTCGGTAGGTCTTTATTTCACCTTCATTTATGAGTGAGAGCTTTGCTGGGAAAGTATTCTGGGTTGACAACTTTTTCTTTTAGGACTTGAACTATGTGTCTCTATTTCTTCTGGCCTGTAGGGTTCCTGTTGAGAAATCTGCAGTCAGTCTAATCAGAAATCCTTTAAAAGTATTCTGTCATTTATCTCTAGCACATTTTAAGATATTTTCTTTTTTTACTTTTGAAAGATTGACTATAATGTGCTGTGGTGAAGATCTTACCTGGTCATGCCTGCTGGGGGTTCTGTGAGCTTCCGGTATTCGGACGTCACATCTTTCTCCAAACTGGGGAACATTTCTGCTCTTATTTCACTGAATAAGTTTTCTGAGCCATTCTGTTTTTCCATACTTTCAGGAACTCCCAAGACACGTGTATTTGGTTGTTTGCTGGTATCCCATAGATCCCAAACACTGTTTTTTGTTTTTCTGACTTTTTTGTGTTTTTATTTATTTATTTACTGATTGATTGATTGATTGATCTGGCTGAGATGTTTCAACAGACTTATCAATTAGATGGGTTTTTTTTTTCCTTCTGCCTCACCAAGTCTGCTGTTTAGATTTCCCCTGTACATTTTGTTTGACATATTGAATTCTTCCTTTCTAATATTTCAGTTTGAATTTTCTTCAATATCTTTATCTCTCTGCAGAATTTCTCGCCCAAGTCATGTACAGATCTGATTTCGTGTCCCTGCTTCTCTGCGTTTTCGAGTAATCTCATGATGGTTCTTTGAACGCCTTCCCGGGCGTGTCGTCAGCCTCCCGTCCTCACAGCCCAGGCTTGTGCATGGCCGTGCCCCGCCGGCAGTCACAGCGCCTTCCTTCTTCGACGTGCTGCTTGTATTTCTGTGTTGATTTGTGCACATCCGGGGAATCCCCTGTTGCTGTCTCGTCTGAGGCTTTGCTCTGTGACGTGGGGAGAATGCCTGTGGGTTACACCGGAGATCCAGAGGCGTGTGCTGGGTGAAGCCGGCAAGCTGTGCAAGAGTCCTGAGCGGCACCATGTTGGCCATGGTGGATCTCTGAACACAGAGGGTGGGATGGTGACAGTGGCTGGTGTGTCAGTCCCAGCCCTTCTCTGTGCCTGCGTGAACCTGACTCAGCCTAGAGTGAGCTCACAGTGCCTGTGCACACACACACACACACACACACACCCCACTCAGGCACACGGTCTGCCCTGCACACCACACAGTGTGGCCACTGAGACTCAGTGAGGTCTGTCCCCAGCTCTACGCTTTAGGGGGTGCACTGGGCAAGTGCCCAGGAGCCCAACCGCACCCAAGCCCTTCTCAGTTCCTCCCACAGGCACAGGGCACAGGGAGCAGGGCATCCGTTCCCGACTCTGCAAGCTGCCAGATCCTGGGGCAGGCCGCTGGCCATTCCCCGAGTCAGGACAGCATGGGCTGGAGCCCTGCCCCAGCGAGCTGAGTCTGCCCTCTGGTGGGCAGCGGGGAGGGGAGCAATGTGGCCTCCATTCACAGAGCTAAGTGGACATCCTCTCCCATGCCAGCTCCCGGGCCAGACTCAAAGTCACTGGGGACCGTAGAGTCATCCCCCCGTCAAAACCGCAGTGGTGCAGGCCATGGCACCCCAACCTTGCCCAGGGAAGATGCTGCTGCCCAGCTGGTGCTGGCTGCGGTGGGGCTGCGGTGGGTGTCCACGCCCCTCACTGCTCCCCGGTCTGTTCTGTCCCTCCATTCTCCACTGAAGATGTCTCTCAAACTGTCCCCTGGGAACATGGTCCTTCCTTTGTCTTTCTCATGACCTCCTGTGGCTAAAATCAGCGCATCTTTTCACTATTCAGCAGTCTGGGATCTCCCAAGAAGTCAGCTTTTAAAGTGCACACAGTGTAATTCCAGGTATAAACAGTCCTGGGGTGCACACTCCTCCTGGGGAGGAGGCCCACGGTGCGTGGTGCAGGGAGGGTGGCCCAGGGGCTGCCAAGGGCAGGAAGAAAGCTTGAGCGAGGGGGCGGGGCTTGTCTCGATTGAAGAGATGGTTTCCTGGGGGTTCGCGTGTCAAACCTCAGCAATTGTGACTAAAATCATGAAGTTTAGGGGCTGGCGCTGTGGTGTAGCAGGTAAAGCCGCTGCCTGTGACGCTGGCACTCTGTATGGGCACCAATTTGTGTCCCAGCTGATCCACTTCCCATCCACCTCCCGACTGATGGCCTGGGAAAGCAGCAGAAGATGACCCAAATATTTGGACCCCTGTCACCCACATGGGAGACCCGGATGAAGCTCCTGGCTCTTGACCCAGCCCAACCCAGCCCTGGCCGTGGCAGCCATCTGGGGAGTGAACCAGTGGATGGAGGATCTCTCTCTCTCTCTAACTCTGACTTTCAAATAAATAAATCTTAAAAAATAAAATCATGAAGCTTATTAAAACAGAGTAAAGATAATCCATGTATCCGGTGCCACCTATAGAGAAACACTCTAACTGAACACGGTGAACCTTTCCCATGACTGAGGTCACAGAGAGGAATCGAAGCCTCCCCAGGGTTGTTCTTGCACTAACAGAATCCCTCACCTCCTGCCTGATCCTAGGGGTAGGCGATGGAAGTCCCCACACGGCTGCAGCCTGGGGTGCTCCTGCAGCGGCCCCCGTCAGCTCCGTGGCCCTCATTTTACTTAGCTGCCGCGGGCACTGCTTTTGCTCCTTTCTGTTAAATTAAGGGGCAGGTGTTTGGAGCTGTGGTAGGAGGTCTGCATCTCAGGTCAGAGTGCCTGGGTGCAAGTCCCAGCTCCGCTGCTGGCCCAGTGTCCTGCAGACGTGCACCCTGAGAGGCTTGCGGTAGTGGTTCGGGAAACTGGGCCCCTGCCGCTCACATTAGGGACCCAGCTCGAGTCCCTGCCTCCTGGCTTCAGCCTGGCCCAGTGCCGGCTGCTGTGGGCACTTGGGGAATGAACCAGTGGATGGAAGACCTCTATCTGTCTCTCTGTGTATGTCTGCCTCTGAAACGAATTTTTTAAAGCAAATATTTATTTTAAGATGTGATTGACGTGCACTACAATGCACAGATCTTTTAAGTTTGTGGCAGGATAGAGTTCACGGTGCACACACTCACACGGCTGCTCCCCAGGAACACCGAGCACCCAGCCCCTCCCCACCCCCCAGAGGCGGCCACCCTCTGAGCTCTGGATCCACAGGCGCTCTCGGCCCTTCTGAGCTCTGCACGGACCCCTGTGTCGTCTGTGGGTCCTGGCGGCTCCCACTCGGTCTTCGAGTCTGTGTGTGTTTCTGTGCCCACCTCGGTCACCACTGTGATTGTGGAGCTGCCCACGCTGCGTGGTGGTGCCGTGCCACACGTGCCCGCTTGGCGAACGTGGTTGTTTCAGATTGGGTGTTCCTGTCCCAGCCCCTCCGCAGACAGACACGCTCATCTCTTTGGGACGTGCCTGCAAGGAGAGGTGCTGGGCACGGGGTGGACATACCTCTCATTCTCAGTCGCTGTGCGAACATTTTACAAGTGGTGTGCCATTTTTAAAGTTTGTATTAATATAAAGGAACAGATTCCATCGGTACAATTCTAAGATACCCCCTCCCATCGAGGCGTACCTGGTGTGCCCTGCGCCTCCCCGCCGCCGAGACAGGGTTGCAACGCCCGTATCTCTGTCGGTGGCTGGTGTTGGCGGCGTTTTCACTCTGGCTGCCCTGGAGGCTGGACGTTTCTCTTATGAGTGATGCTGAGTGCCTTTTTATAGGCTTGCTGGCTGTGCGGAAGCCTCCTTTGCCGAAGGTCTGCTCAAGGTTTTGCCCATTTTTCTGGGCTGCCTTTCTGGATGTCTTGCCACACAAATGCATTGCAGGTGTTCCTACGGGGCCGTGACCAGCAGAGGTTTTACGGGGCTGTGACCTGCTAGCCCACGCTCCCCGCGGGGCCGTGACCAGCAGAGGTTTTACGGGGCTGTGACCTGCTAGCCCACGCTCCCCACAGGGCCGGGACCAGCAGAGGTTTTCAGTTTGGTGAGGTCCAGTCCATGCTTTGCTCGACCAGCGATGCTTTCTTTATTCTGCCCGAGAAGTCTTGTGCGTGTCGGGGAGATGCCCTCTCCCCTCCCCCGTCTCCCCAGAGATGTGACTGTGTTACTGGGCTCCCCCCTTCCCTTCCCGATGAGCCCCCTCGAGTTCACTGCTGTGCATAGATTACCCAAGGCCAGCCTTCCTTATTTTCCCTGTCTTATAAGAAGTTTCGTTTATTTATTTGAAAGGCAGAATTACAGAGAGGCAGGGACACACACACACACACACAGATATCTTCCTTCCACTGGTTCCCTCCCTAGATGACTACAACGGCTGAGTCTGGACAAGGCCAAAGGCAGGAGCTGGGAACTTTGTCTGGGTCTCCCATGTGGGTGCAGGGGGCTGGGTACTTGGCACATTTCTGTGCCTTCCCAAGTGCATTAGCAGGGAGCTGGGTAGAAAACAGAACAGCTGGGACTTGAACCAGTACTCACATGGGATGCTAGCGTCACAGGCAGCAGCTTAGCCCATTATGCCCTAATAGCAGCCTCCTTTATTTTATTTTGTTTTTTGAAGATTTATTTATTTGAAAGGCAGAATTGCAGAGAGAGAAAGGGAGAGACAGAGAGACAGAGGAGGAGAGGGAGAGGGAGAGGGAGAAAGAGAGATCTTCCATCCCCTGGTTCACTCCCTGAATGGCCTCAATGGCCAGAGCTGGGCCAGGGTGAGGTCAGGAGCCAGGAGCTTCGTCCAGGTCTCCCACATGGGTACAGGGCCCAAGCTTTCCCAGGGACACAGGGAGCTGGATCAGAAGCGGAGCAGTTGCACTCAAGCCAGTGCCGGGACGGGATGGCAGTACTGCAGGCGGCGGCCTCACCTGCTGTGACCAGTGTTGGCCCCGCCAGCCCCCTTGGCTTCCCTCTTGACGTGCGGTTAGTGCAGCAGCATGAGGGAAGCGGCGTCATCTGCCGCTCGGGGCGGGGCTCACGTGGGTCTCCCGCTAGTGAGGATCAGCTAGCTGTAGGTTTTCTATCTCCAGTTTACGAATTGCTCTTTTATTATCATACACCGAATTTTACAAAGTGTCTTTTCTGCATCTATTCAGTTGCTTGTGCATTTTTCTCCTTTCTTTGTATTTTACGTGGGTAGATGTTTGAATATTAAAATGCCCTTGCACTCCCGGGGCAGCTTTTCTTAGTCGTGATGCGTTGGTCTTGTTCCGCGTGATGAGCTCAGTTGGTTATAGCTGTGGTGAGGACTCCTGCCCAGGCTCATGAGGGACACTGGCCCGTGAGCTCTGGGATTGGAGCTTGCTGGCCTCAGAAGCCAGCGGCTGTGTTCCCCTGTTCGGTTTCTGGGTGGGTGCTCGTTCCCCTGGTAGGTGTGATGGAGTGGCCTGCGACCCCTCAGGCCTGGCACTTTCCTTGTGGGAAAGGTTCCACTCTGGAGCCCTCCAGGGCTTTCCCACCTGCTGTGCCGTTACTGGTGAGCCGCCCCCCTCAGCTGGCGTGAGGCTGCTCCTGAGAGCCTGGTCTTGGCTTCACCTGCCTGCGGGGTCAGCAGGGATGGGCCCGGGTCTGCTCCTGGGAAGGGCAGTGGTCGTGCGTTTTCCTCTGTTGGTTCTGACTGTCATTCACAGAACTGGGGGTCATGGCGGCCTCCTCGCTGTGCACCTGCTGTCTCCCTGACCTCTGCTTCTCACTGCTGGCTTCAGGTGACCTTGCTTGTCCTGTGTGTGCTCCTCGTGGTGGCCCCGCAGCTCACCCCCATCTCCCTCCGTCTGTCGTCCTCGCCGCCCCTTCGTGCCAAGCACGGCACAAGGTGCCAGTGTTCTTTGGGGGCATGATGGCTCCTGTGCTGTTCCTGGGGAGGCGAGGAAGCTGGAGCCACTGAGACCTCGGGCAGCACCACAAGCTCACAGCTGCGCGATTGGGAGAGAACAGCTCCAGGGCCCAGCGCGCCGTCTCCGTGGGCGCAGCCCTGTGGTTAGCAGCGCAGCCGCAGGCTGGCACGCGTGCTGTGAGTGAGGAAGGAGGCACGGCTGCTTGTGCCCCGAGGTGGCTCTCCGGGAGACCGGGGAGCACTCGGGAGGGCGTGGAGCAGGAGGAGGCGCAGTTCTCAGCCATCAGCGGGGAGCAGCCTGCACTGGACTCGCACTTGCCCAGAACCTCCAGGGGCCAAATCGAGACGTGAGTCGGAAGTCTCAGGGTCCCCACGGAGCTCCGAGGTTGGCGCAGTTTGGCTTGCAGGGGTGGCTTGGGGCTGTTCCTGTCCCTGAGGTGTTCTCAGAGGGAGCAAGGAAGGTACTTAGTTCCTTGTACGTTGGACGGACTTCCAGCACCTGTTTGGACCTGGCCAAAGCAGCGTCCCGTCCCAGGATTTAGGAACGCAGCCTCTGACGGCGAGAAACCGCCTCTCCCCACTCCCCACTCCCCACTCTCCACCCGCACGCTGAGCACCGGATCAGAAGGCCCAGGTCACTCAGTGCACAACTTGCTTGCCCAGACTGGCGGCCCACTGGCCAGGGGCTGGTGGCCACTGCCAGGGCTCAGCTGGATGTGCTGGCGTTTGGCCAGCGGCTTCCTGGCATCCACATTATGCAGTGAGTGAGCTGGGGCAGGAAGAAGGCAGCTGGCGCAGCGGGAGCCTGGATTGTATCACTCGAGTCCTGGAAGCAGCATGGGGGTATCTGAAGTGATGGTGCCCTTGAACTCAGCAGGAGGGAGCCCTCCAGCAGGGGAGGCTGCTCCCAGCACTGACCTTTGGCTGCTGGTTTGGGCAACAAAGGCTCCACTTTGCCTGAGGCACCACACGCCTGGCGATGCCCTCTGGTTCCCACAGTGACCCTGAGACCAAGTCGGAACCGACATCCCAGCATGGAGAGGGTGAGGGGCTGCGAGAGAGAATGCACAGGTCAAGCAGCCAGAGGTGCTGCAGGGGTCGCCCTCACCCCGGCGCGCTGCGGCCCTGAACTGGGAGCCAGCGAGTGCCCGCGAGGGGGACACGAAGTCCCACAGCCCAGCCCTTGCGCTTGATCCACGATGCCCCGTACCCAGCGGCAGTGTTCTGAAAACCCCGAACAAAAGCCATGCAGTCATGCCTACAAGGGGAGGGCTGTCCTGTGGGGCCCCAGCAGTGGGAGCCCCCACCCCGCAGTGGTGGGGCCCCCCTCCCCGCTGGACGACTTTATCCGCTGAGCCGCTTCCTCAACGTCTCACATAAGCAGGTCACTCCAAGGGGTGCAGATTTTCCGCAACTCAGGAAATAAATATCTTTGCTTTGTAAAATCACTCTCGCGGCAAAGTAGGTGCCAGGCAGCTTATAGAGGAGAAATTAGCTTAAGCCACATACTTTGGCTTCAGTGACAGGCACGAGTCGCACAGCGTTTTAGGGTTCACAGAGGGGGGCTTTTTTTAATCCAGGGCCCTCCCCGTGCTGAGACATAAACCCCGGAAAGATCATCACCTCCTCCTGTCACCTCCCCCGCGACTTCCCCCTGGAACGCTTTAATGCCGAGTTTGTCCCAGATGAGTGTCACTTGTTATCTTGAACACGCGGTGGGCAGGCTTGGGGGCACTTGGGGGCTCCCGGTTCCCGAGGCGTCGCCGGCGTTGGAGCCTGTGCTGTGTGGTGCTGAGCTGTTAATCCGCGGCTTACGGGGACCTGTCCCAGCTCTGGACTGATTAAGATTCTGTTTTTAAAGTGCTTCAAAGAGCGGCCACAGCTGACAGTGGCTGGCGTGACTGCCCCTGCCTTTCACTCTTACTTTAAATGGAACGCAGGAACGGCCCGGTGGCCAAGCCTGGGGCCGTGCTCTCAGCAAGGTGAGCAGCTGGCCAGCGAGGGAGCAGCCGGCCATGCAGGCAGCGTTGGGACGGAGCCCAGTAGCTGCTCAGAAAACAGGGTCCCCCATGGCACAGATGTGACCCCGGTTGCCCCTCTGAGGCTCACGCTGTTCCGAGGTCAGCAGGCAGGAGGTGTGGTCCCAGGTGAGCTAGCGTCTGGGGGGCCCCTGAGCCACCTACAGCTCTCCGGGGGCTCGTGCTCTGCGAAGCCTTCCTCAGGGAGCTGTGAGTCGTGGTTTTTCTTGCCGGGCTGCTCTGGGTGTGGAGGCTGACCCGGGGGGTCAGCAGAGGGGGTGAGCGGCCCTGACTGTGCCACTCAGAGCGTGAGCACTCGGCAAGGCTCTCTGGGGCCGGCAGCACCCCCACCCCTGCCCCCCACTCACGTTCCTGGGTTGGCTGGGCTCAGCTGGGCAGCCTCACCCGCTGTGCTCAGATGGGCAGGGGAGGCCCTGGAGGCGGGCACCAGGCTGGACAGCGGGTGGCAGCTGCCCTGAGGGGCAGAGCCGGGCAGCCAGGCAGCCGCAGGTTTCTCTTCCAGGCTGGCCTCGTCTGGGTCAAGGCCTTCACACAAACCCGCGCAGGGTCCGGAGGAGCAGACACAGGTTCTGCCTCTGCATGGGGGACCTGTGGGCGGGGAAGGTGCTGACCACTTCCGGAAAGCACAGCTGCACCGTCCTTCCACGCCGCCAGGCCTCATGTCCATCTCTGCTGATGGAGGTGATGCCGCTGCTCTGGGGGCCGCGCCGGGCAGAGCCGGCAGCTACAGAGGCCTCCAGCCACGAACTCTGAAGACCCCGGACATGCAGTGCCTTTCACCGAACATCCTGAGTATATGGCGTGACCACGTGACCCAGCAGCTGCGATGCTACCTGGAAACGTGCAAACCCCACAGCACAGGGCCTGGGTTCTAGCCCTGGCTCGGCTTCTGCTGCCAGCTCCTGCTCACGCTCACCCTGGGAGGTAGCCATGGTGGCTCAAATACTTAGGTCCCTGACACCCATGTGGGAGACCTGGATTGGGTTCTGGTTCCTGGCTTCAGCCCAGCCCAGATCCTCTGCTGTAGGCGTTTGGAGAGTGAACCAGCGGATGAATCGTCACTCTCTGACTCCCTCTACCTTTTAAATAAAAGAAAAATAAAGCAATTGTCAACATACATTAATATACTACAAAACAAACCCCAAATGAGAAAGTATTAGATATAATGAAATCAACAATAAGTCAAAGTGTTTCCGTTACTATTTAAAGCAGTGTGTATCAGATGGACAAGACTGCTAAGTCACGGTTGATAATCACCAGACTATTTAGGGAGGCTGGTGTGAATTAATGTGCTCCACTGTCATAAACGCCTGGGTGTAGCGCCCTGTGAGCTGCGATTTCCAAATCTTGCCTAAGACAGGCTTGTTTTAATAGTTGGCTGTCACAGCGAAGCAGAGCGCCTTGGGAACACAAGCAAATTCACACCAGAAAGTCCTTGGCTGGCTGCACGGTCAGGATCCTGGCGGTCTTTGAATCAATGCATCCAGCAATCATGCAAAGGCCTTTGTGAAATTCAGCTTGTGAACAACCGCCCAGCAAACTGACCGGAAGGAGTGCACTTGTGTATTTGTAACCAATGGGTTCAAGACACACTGGAGTTTGTTTGTTTGTTTGTTTTTTGACAGGCAGAGTGGACAGTGAGAGAGAGAGAGAAAGGAGAGAAGGTCTTCCTTTTACCGTTGGTTCACCCTCCAATGGCTGGCGCGATCCGCGCGCTGTGGCCGGCACATTGTGCCAATCCAAAGCCAGGAGCCAGGTGCTTCTCCTGGTCTCCCACGCGGGTGCAGGGCCCAAGCACTTGGGCCATCCTCCGCTGCACTCCCGGCCACAGCAGAGAGCTGGACTGGAAGAGGAGAAACTGGAATAGGAGTCGGCGCCCCAACCGGGACTAGAACCCCGGGGTGCTGGCGCCACAGACGGAGGATTAGCCTAGTGAGCCACAGTGCCGGCCTGGAGCTTTTTATTTGGAAGACTTTTTAAAACAGATTAGGAAAACTGTTTCTGTGTTTCAAGATGAGCAGACACAGGAGTTGAAGGGGAGAAATGGAACAGGTGTGGCAGCAAGGTCGCCTGACATTGAAAGCGGTTCCAGGCAGCTGTTTGCAGAGCCCGTGACTCCCACAGAGGATTTACCAGAAACCCCATTGTGTTCTTACACCCACAGATCCTTCTAGAAGCATCCCTCTGCTGCTCCTAGAGAACGGGTGGCTCAGCACCTGGCGCTGTGGCCCTGGCTCGCTCTGGGTGGTGTTGGCCACTGGCAGCCTTCGAGAGTTAAACGAGGTGGGTTGGAACACTGTGGTGTACTGCGGTGTACACATAGTCCGTGCTTTCTAAGCAGTGCCACAACTTGTCCTTGGCTCAGAAGACGTGCCCTGGCTCACGCACGAGGAGGGCCCCTGGGTCTTCACAGGCTCGCTCCTGACTTCCTGCCCACGTGGATTTCTCCAGGTACCCAGGGTACTGGCTAGTGTGTTGGCAACAGGGTGGATGGCAGTGGCTGGGTTTCTCACAGACCGTGCTGCTGAGAGGGCAGAGGCCAGCACAGGCCCTGGGCAAGAGCCCGCACGCCCCTTGCTGTGTGAGGGTGAGCGGGGAGGATTGGGCAGAGAGCGCCAGCCCCTTCCATGGCCACATCTCATGTGCCAGAGGAGGGCTGATCTGCCCAGGCACAGCGGGCACAGCTGCTGTGACCCGGGACTGAGTCCTGGCTGCCTGGCCTCGTCCTTCCCCACGGAGTAGCGACGCCAGCCTGACGTGGTTGGGAACAGGCTGCCCAAGGGCCGAAAGTGGACAGCCACGTGGTTAGGAACTGGCCGCCTGAGGGTCAAAGGCGGTGGATAGCCACGTGGTCGGGAACAGGCCGCCCGAGGGCCAGAGGCGGTGGACAGCCACGTGGTCGGGAACAGTTGCCTGAGAGCTGAAGGCAGTGGACAGCCACAGCACTGGGCGTTACAGCATGACCTGCTGTGTGTTCACCGCTCTCCCCCTTCTGCAGGGATCAGCAGGCTTGGGGATGTGTTCAGCAAATGGTGGCGAATGTCCCCCCTAGCTGGCAGCTGCAAGGGAGGGGTCAGGTGGGAAGCCCCCCCCCCCCGCCCTCCTGGAGCTGCTTCAGGACATGGCCCCACCCACAGCTGCTGTTCAGCCTCCTCTCGGCCACGTGTCCCTGCTGCTCCTGAGAGGGTGGCCTTGTCCCGGCTTGGCCACCTCCTCTCCTTGGAGCTGGCCTGGTGCCTCCTGGGTTTCCTTCTTGGCCACCTCGCAGCCCTGAGCTCTCGGAGGGGCTGTGGTGACTGCTCCAGCCTCCGGTTTTCAAGGGTGGCAAGCTGGAAGCGGGCACTGATTTCCCTGTACACGTCAGGGTGCTGCCCATGAGCCGTGGGGGTGAGACCCAGTGCCCCAGGCAGGTGGCCTGACTTCCACGGGCAAGCGCCCTGGTAAGAGGAGAGGCAGGCATGGAGCCACAGGTGAGAGATCCTGGGGAGGGCAGAGACAGGCGGGGAGCCACGGGCGACAGGTCCTATGGAGGGGAGAGGCAGGCGGGGAGCCGTGGTGACAGGTTCTGGGGAGGGGAGAGGCAGGAGGGGAGCCTCCTATGGCAATTAGGGTTCCTGGCACAAGAGCCCTGCCTCCTGCCCTCTGCTCTGTGGACGTGGCTTCAGCTGCTTTCTTCAATGTATGTGTGCACGTTTGTGAATGTATGTGTGATGTGGTTGTATGAACATGTCTTATGTGAGTACTAAATATATGTGTGATATGTGTATGTGGTATATGTATATGAAGTTGTATGTGTGCTATGTGATTGTATACATGTGTGGTATATGTATGTGGAGCTGTATCGGATTGTAGTATGTATACATGTGTGCTATGTCAGTGTGTCTATGTGTGTACATGTATTGCTGTGTGGTGTGCATATGTGTATGTTACGTGAATGCAAGTATATATGTGGTATGTGTATGTAGAGTTGTGTGTATGATGTGTAGTATTTGTGTATATGTGTGTGATGTGTGGTGTGTGTGTATCTGTTATGTGAGTGTAAGCATACATTTGTGTATGTGTGTGGTATATATATGGAGTTGAGTGTGTGTGGAGTTGTGTGTGTGTCATGTGGTGTGTGTGTGCTATTGCAGTGTATGTGTGTGTAGTATATATATATTAAGTCATGTGTGATGTTTGGTGTGTGTATGTGTGTATTATGTAAATATAAGTATGTGTATGGTATATTTATGTAGAATTGTGTGTGAGATGTGTGGTGTGTATGTTATTGGAGTGTGTGTGTATGTGTGGTGTACATATATAAAGTTTATGTGTGGTGTGTGTACATCTGTTACGTGATTGTAAGCATACATGGGACTGTATATGTGTGTGGTATCTATATATGTATATATAGATATATATGGAGTTGAGTATTGCAGAGATGTGTGTGTGTCATGTGTGGTGTGTGTTGTTGGAGTGTATGTGTGTGGAATATGTATAAGGAGTCATGTGTGTGTGATATGTATGTGTTATTGGACTGTATGTATATGTGTGTAGTATATGTATAAGGAGTCATGTGTGTGTCAAATGTGGTGTGTGTTATTGGAGTGTATGCATATGTGTGTGATACATATATAGAGAGTAATTTGTGTGTGTCATGTGTGGTGTGTGGTATTGAAATATATGTGTATATGTGTGTGGTGTACATATATAAAGTCATATGTGTGGTGTGTGTTATTGGAGTGTATGTCCATATGTATAGTATACATATAAGGAGTCGTATCTGTGTGATGTGTGGTGTGTATGTTACTGGAGTGGATGTATATGTGTGTATTGTATATGTATATGAAGTTGTATGTCATGTGTAGTGTGTATGATATTGGAGTACATGTATATGTGTGTGGTATACATATATGAAGTCGTGTGTATGGTGCGTGTTATTGAAGTGTAAGTGTATGTGTGTGGTGTACATATATAAACTCATTTATGTGGTGTGTGCTATTGGAGTATATGCATATGTGTATGGCATATGTCACATGTGGTGTGTGTGTGATATTGGGGTACATGTATATGTGGTATGATATATATATGGAGTCGTGTGTGTCATGTGTTACTGGAGTGTATGTGTATATGTGTGTGTAGTATGTGTATATGAAGTTGTATGTCATGTGTGGTGTGTGTGATATTGGAGTATGTGTACTGTGTGGTATATATATGGAGTCATGTGTGTGCCATGTGTGGTATGTGTGTTACTGGAGTATATGCATATGTGTGTGTGGTATATGTATTTATAGTTGTATGTCATGTGTGTGATATTGGAGTGTATGTGTATGTGTGTGGTATATGTATATGAAGTTGTATGTCATGTGTGGTGTGTGCTATTGGAGTATGTGTATTGCGTGGTATATGTGTTCATAGTTTTATGTCATGTGTGTGATATTGGAGTGTATGTGTATGTGTGTGGTCTATGTATATGAAGTTGTATGTCACGTGTGGTGTGTGTGATATTGGGTGGATACATGCATGTGTGGTGCACATGTATGACATCGTGTGTGTGCCGTGTGTGGTGTGCATGTGTGCGCTTGGTGGAGAAGGCTCTTTCTTTCCCTAGATGAGCGTCTGAGTTCCAGCAGGCGGCAGGGCTTTGCCAGCACTGCTTCCAGCCCCTCCTCCCTGCTGCCCACCCCCGAGCCTGCCGTCTGTGTGCTCCCGTGTGGGCACACTCGTGTCCGGTGTCGTCCAACACCAGCGTCTGCCACGCTCCTGGTGCATCGAACACCTTCCAACTGCGTCTGGTCCAGGGCTTTCGGATGCCAATGTCCAGCAGCCTGGGGCAGCCCCGGGGCCACTGTGTGGGGGCTGGACGTGCTCAGCTCCCGAGCTCGGCCCGGTGCGTGGCTGCCCCACCCCAGAGGGGCTGTGACCAGGCTGCAAGGGGACATGCAGGGGACACCAGCATCCCGTGTGTCTGGGGCCTTTGGAGGTTTAAGCCTTGCAGGTCGAGCTCCACTCTGAGTGGCTTACAAGCCCACCAGTCTCTGCTCTCGGCAGTGAGCATCGTGAACTCCTTCTGGGACCTGGAAGCCAAGACAGACCAGGAGCCAACACGAGCTGGGCGGGGCACAGCAGGATGTTCAGCATGTGGTGGGCCTGTCCTGCAGGGAGCCCGCTGCAGCAAGAGTGGCCCTCGTGTCCCAGGCTCTCGGCAGCACCTGCCACTGGGACCCCGGAATGGAAGAGTGGAGACTCCTCCAGTTGCAGAAGCTGTACTGGGGCCGAGCAGGGCTGGGAGAGTCAGTGTGGCCCAGTGGGGCCGAGCAGGGCTGGGAGAGTCAGTGTGGCCCAGTGGGGCCGAGCAGGGCTGGGAGAGTCAGTGTGGCCCAGTGGGGCCGAGCAGGGCTGGGAGAGTCAGTGTGGCCCAGTGGGGCCGAGCAGGGCTGGGAGAGTCAGTGTGGCCCAGTGGGGCCGAGCAGGGCTGGGAGAGTCAGTGTGGCCCAGCGCGCTTCTGGGCAGGGCGTGACAGGGACGGGGACAGGCACTACCTGTCTATGAGTGGTAAGGATGTCGGGTCTCCTGGGCAGACAGGTATATGGCGGGGGAGGAGGAAGGAAACGTGGGCAAATTGGCTCTGCCTGCCTCCCCCGAGGCCTCTGACGCATGCGTCTGGGAGGCGGGCAGAGCTGGACGCTGGGGCCCCCTCAGGATTCCCTCTGTGGCCTTGCGGTTGCCCACTTTGCACAGCTGTGATCTCCGGGATGGCCAGAGCCATCCTCACTACACAGCCGGTGCTGGTCAGCGGTGCAGGGGAGAGGGGGAGGGGAACCTCTGGGAACCAGACCCAGAACCCACCTCGCCCCCACCCACCCGTGAGCCCAGAGTGGAAGTTTTTTTCCCTTAATTTACATTTTACTGGTGTATTTCTCACCACGTCCAGGCTTGAGTTTTCACCTTAAACCCTCACCGGGGGTCGTGGCCCGCAAGGAGACTGAAGGAGCCTGTGTGTGCTTTGCTGTCCCATCCTTTGTGCTACAGGAACAGGACCAGCAGATCCCCGTCTCCGTTCCAGCTCACCTGGACGTCGCTAGACGTGAGCATGTCTACAGAAAGGCTCCTGGCAGCCTGGTTCTAAAAGGCAGAAGCAGAACATGAAAGTCAGCTTTGCCATTAGGAGTATGCAGGCAGGGCAGCGCCACCACCCGCTGCCTGTGCAGAGGGGACTCAGTGACTTCCCTCTGTGCCCTGTGTCTCTCATCTGGTGGCCCTGGTGGGGGCGGGAGGAGGGTGCAGTGCCTCGAGGCTCACAGCCAAAACAGAGCGTTCTAATTTTAGAGCCCTAATGGTGCCTGTGGAGGTGCACGGAGGGACGGGTTCTTGGCTCAGCTGCACTGAGCCTTCCTAAAATAAAAGCACAGCCCGGATGCGCGCGACGCTTCTGTTGCGCATGGGAAATGTGTACGGATGGGGTTTTTCTTTCCTCTTGTTTACACAGAAT
The DNA here is from genome assembly GCF_964237555.1 of Oryctolagus cuniculus. NCBI lineage: Eukaryota > Metazoa > Chordata > Mammalia > Lagomorpha > Leporidae > Oryctolagus > Oryctolagus cuniculus. The sequence continues at coordinate 1,172,685 of NC_091435.1, read as the reverse complement.
ATTAGAAACCTTGCACATAAGATAGAGACGGGGGCAGCTGTTCCGCCTGCAGCGGGTGGGGCTGAGGCTGAGGGAGAGTGTCCTGGAGGCTGCCGAGTCCTTGAGGACGTGGGGCTGCCTGGAAGAGTCCCCCTTCCTGCCCTGCCCTGCTCTGACCTGCCACTCTGTCTCTTTGACAGCCGTGCCTCACAGCTCCCTGGTCTGAGTTGTGGCTCTGAGTTTCGGAGGTGCCAGTGCCGAGGCAGCCCTTTTCCGTGAAGGGCAGAGGCAGCCCAGGCAGCTGAGCCCTCGTCTTTCTGTTGGGGGACCGAGGGTCCACGTTTTTGTCTCTGACACACTAAAGAGTGCGAGGATGAGGCTGCGTAGAGCTGAGCAGAGGAGTAAGATTCACCAGCAAAGTGAAAGGAGGGCGTGCAGGCCCACTTGTCCATGACCTGTGACTCACGAGGTCGGGGTCATCAGTGTCTGTGACCTGGAGGCACAGGGCGTGGTGCTCTGGGCAGAGGTTTCCAGGAAAGGGTGAGGATTTCCAGGAATTCGGCCTTTCCAGGGCGTCTTGAAGCGCCATGGCACCCGATGCATGATGGGACTCGGAGTGTCAGCCGTTTGATTATAATGATGTTTGATGGAGCAAGTGGCTGGGAGCAGACCCCTGTGGGGAGCCATTGCACGGCGCCCTAAAGATGGCGCCGGCTCCTTTCTCCCGGAAGGACTGGCGAGAAACAAACAACTCCTAATAAGGAGATGGCTGAGCTCCCTTCCGGCTTCCGCATTGCTGTACCTATCAATCCTTGCCACTTGGCTGCTTTTGATTGGTGTGCTGATGGCTATAAGAGGGATGGGAGAGGGAAGGAGGCGGAAGAAGAAGCTTGTTCAAGGTTCCTGAATAAACTGCTTGAAGAAGAGTTCGGGTCGTGTCTTCCTTGCTGGTCGAGGGACGCGACAACTGGTGGCCCGTACGGGGAACCATCTCAAACGCGAACTCAGAACTTCCTGCAGTTAGGGCAGCGCTGGTAAGTCCCCCAGGAAAATAAGGTGGGGATCCGCGATAACAGCGGGAAGTCCTGCGACAATAGCGGGAGGATAGCTCTGCGATTAAAGCAGAGGAAGTTCTGCGACAAAAGCAGAAGGAGCTCTGACCCCTGGCCAGGGAAAGAGTACAATATTTGACGGTGGGTAATTCACAGTCCCATCCAATTTTTCTGGCGCTGAATGCGCTGCTTTGAGAAAACGGTTTGAAACTTAAGCCTAGTACATTGCATAGGTTTTTACGGAACTGCGATACCATTGCACCCTGGTATGGGGTTTCGGGAAGCCTTACTATCCCTTCATGGGACAAACTAGGCAGGGATTTGGATTTTGCATTCGAACAGGGTAATCTCGAAAGGGGAGTGAGACCAATATGGAAGTTAGTGCGAGCATGCCTCGAGGATGAGCAGTGTAGTGAAGCTATTCTGAGCGGTCAAGCTGCCTTGGAGGAGCTTCAGGAAGAGCGCTCCGAGAGAGCTGCCAGTGAAAAAGGGAAAACTTTGAAGGATAGTCAGAAAAGAACTAGGAAAAAACTGTACCCCAATCTTTCCGAGTTGCGCAGCCCCTCCTCAGTAAGTAGTACTAGTGCAGAAAGTAGCTCAGAAAGCAGCAGTGAGTCTGAAGAGTGTGGTGATAACAAAGAGTCTGGTATAAAGCAAGTACGGGAATTGAATCGGCAAATGAGGATTTCCAAAAATTACAGCTGCTGAGCCATTACCAGTTGTTGTCAGATTCCTTATATGTGGTGAACGCATTAAAGATATTGGAAACCGCAGGACCGATTAAACCTTCTAGCCCAATTGTATCCCTAATGTCAGGTGATTGCTCATTGTCTGGATGCATGGGCCGCCTGGGGGAGACCCCAGGTGCTAAAAACTGATAATGGCCTGGCCTATACATCTCAAACCTTTACCACCTTTTGCCAAAAAATGGAGGTTCAACTTGTCCATGGATTGCCATACAATCCTCAGGGTCAGGGCATAATTGAGCGAGCACACCGCACACTGAAAGAATATCTTTTAAAACAAAAAGGGAGATGCAACAGGCCAGGAGAAAGAGAAAGGAAAAATTCCACAGGTATCTTGACCTAGAGAAAAGTCTTAATTCGATAACCCTTTCCAACTTGATGGGTTTTTCTCTTTACAGTTAATAAAAACTTAAGCAATGGGCTCATACGCTAATAATCAATTCTTTTCTGTGCTGCTGTAGCTAACTTATCTAATGAGAGTTTTCATGTGTCTTGAAGGTTTCGCATTTTTCTATTGCCAGTATGAGTCTTGATTGGAAAAACTGCACCATGAAGCTGTTTACGTTATATCTTTAATGTTTAAGTGAGTACCTAACTCTGATCAGATCTAGTCCACAGCCTTGGTTAAACGTACTAATTTTTGACTAAAATGGTTTGACTCTCTGATAGTTTAAATTCTAAACCGAGTCTTTCAACTTTGGGGCTTCCAGTCGGATCCCTGGAACTCTCAAAGGGTGGGACTCTAAATTTGTTAAAGTAACAGCTGTTTGAGTCAATTCAAATTATACAAAGTGTATTAAAATGTAGTAAATGATGTCAAATCTATGTTGTATTCATGTTTTTGCTTTTCAGCTAGAGTAGTCTTATAAAAATGAGAGTAAATTCTGTGTATACAAGCCTTTATGTTGTTAACTCAAGTAAGCCAATACAGATTGGTTCAGAAAATTGGGTTAATGCAAACGCCCTTTGGTTCACTTGCTCAGTTTTACATTTACATGTCTTTGATATGCTTTAAACTTGTTTCTCTTAAGGATGAAGATCTTTTCAAAGTTGTAAATATGCACTAGTGACTGTTGCTGCCCAAGTGGTGTTATCCTTATGTTACTTAAAAGCATGGAAATGTAATTTTGACTTTTAATTCAGATAATGGTGTGGTATTCATTAATAGCTCAGTGTTTTAAGTTATCCAGGCATCGGTGCTAAGTAAAATATGGAAAATGTATTATGTGTACTTTTAACATCTTAAATTTGATAAGAGAGACTTTTAAGTTTGCCAGCATGTATTCTCATAGGTTGTCCATACATGATAATTCAAGACTGTAAAAGTAACTACAGGTATAAAGTTTCAGAAGGTGTGAGCAAGTCATGAAAAGTTGTAAAAAGTTTACGATTTTAAAACATTGTTTACAGAGTTTTCTATAAGTTAAATGTTAATGCCAAAATTACACTAACCTAAAGTTGAAGTCTGATCTTCTGTTATAACAATGGGATTTTTAAAAATGTGTACTAATGTTATTAATTATCTGGAAATGGTCTCAATTGTAAATCTTAAAATCTGTTGTTGCAAAAACTGTAACGTCTCTTTTTAACAGTGTCTGCTTAATCAGTTACTCTGCCATTTCTAAAGTTAGGTCGTGTAAGCTCTTTTTAACTCTGTTAAATAGTTCTGAGTTATGTGATAATTTCATGTGCTGACTCTTATGTTCAGGGTTTTTGTATTTCTGGTTTACCTAAAAATTCATGTTCTGCCAAGTAAATGTGTACTCTACTGTCTGTTAAGTTATGATTGATAAAAAGTATTAAGTCTTAAAAAGTTATGTTAAATATTATGATCAGATCTGGTCTAAAAGTGTTAAAATCGCCCTGACTAAATGTTAAGGAATTCTATTTTGACCAGATACTCTAAGTTCTCTTGGCACCTTTAACAGACTTTCTGAAAATCAAAGTTCTAAATTCTCTGGACTTTTGGTATCTCCAGAGGGCCCCTGGAGATGTCAAAAGATATATCTCTCATCTTGCAGAGATAATAACCAATCGGGCTGTTTAGATTAAAAGTGGTGCCAAGATGTGAAATGATGCTAAACTTCAGCTATAAACGTGTTTCTTTCTAGCTGCTCCAGTCTCTGGCTCAGAAGCCAGATCCTTTAAAGAAAGACTGACAAAGTCTAAGAAGCATCCCATGGTCATGATTTGCATCACCTCAATGTCCAAACCTTAAGCTTTGGCAGATGGATGTTACCCATTTCCCTGAATTTGGTAAACTAAAATACATACATGTCTCTTTAGATACATGTTCAGGTTTTGTTTTTGCCACCCCACAATGCAGCGAGGCTGCCAAACATCTCTCATTGCCTTCAGGCCTTTGCTGTTCTAGGAACCCCTATACAGATAAAAACTGATAATGGCCCAGCGTATACTTCCAACTCTTTTAAGCACTTCTGTACTAACTTCCACATCTCTCATCACCGGGATTCCTTATAATCCCCAGGGACAAGGTATTGTGGAACGAGCACATGCCACATTAAAAAATTATTTACAAAAAATAAAAAAGGGGGAATACGGGACCATGGCATATTCCCCACAAAAATGGCTATCACATGCTCTTTTCATTTTAAAATTTTCTAATACTGGATAATCAAGGGAAATCTGCAGCTCATCGTCACTTGCATCCTGAAACCAAAAGACAACAAGTCTATGTGAAGTGGAAAGACCCTCTAACTGCTCAATGGTATGGACCTGACCCTGTTTTAATATGGGGACGTGGACATGTTTCTATATTCTCAATGGTTACCTGAGCGACTGGTGCAGCAAACAGACAATGTCACAAAGCAGCCCCTCTATCTTCATTATAACATTGCTGATTGGGATCGTTGCTGCAGCCGTTATAACCGCCATTTCCATTGCAGCTGTGGGCGCTACAACAGCTGCTATAGCGCTCACAGGGACAGTTCAAACTGCTAATACCCTGAATAATTTAACGGCCTCCGTGGCTGCTGCTTTGGATACTCAGACATCCTTAAATGTACATATAAAGGGAGGCTTGATGATTGTTAATCGGCGTGTGGATTTGGTACAGGAGCAGGTGGATACTCTCTGGCAGCTTGCTCAGCTAGGATGTGAGTGGAAATTTTCAGGGTTGTGTGTGACCTCTGTTCAGTACGATAACATGACTCAGGCAGCAAATTACTCTAAACAGTTGTCTCAGATGCTCTTGCAGAATTGGTCCGCAGAATTTGACTACACCTTGAAGCAACTGTGCCTTGCCGTGGTCACCATCAACTCCACACGTGTGGATGTCTCCTTCGCATCTGGATTGTCATCCTGGATCCGCACAGCCGTCTCCAACCTGAAGGAGTGGGCGGGACTTGGAGCTTTGACGGGGTTGCTGTTACTTGTTGTGTTATTTTGCCTGTGGTGTTTGTGCAGGATAAGGACAGCTCATCAGCGGGAATTGGCCATGATAGCTCAAGCCTTTTATGCCCTTGAGGCTGGACAATCGCCGCAAGCATGGCTGGCCTTCCTTGAATGCTAGGCATGGGTGCAGGGTGCGAGGCAAAGCACTGCAGAGAGAACGAGCCATTACGTTCTCTGGAAGGCAAGTCTGTCTGCATGTGGGTTGGCATCCCAGATCCCACCCCCGCGAAAAGGATGCTGTTCCAGGTGGATGCCTGGCAGTGGGGGACAGACCTCTACCTTCTCCTGTAATCCTTAGATGCCTGGTTCTAAAACAAAAAGGGGGAACTGTGGGGAGCCATTGCACGGCGCCCTAAAGATGGCGCCGGCTCCTTTCTCCCGGAAGGACTGGCGAGAAACAAACAACTCCTAATAAGGAGATGGCTGAGCTCCCTTCCGGCTTCCGCATTGCTGTACCTATCAATCCTTGCCACTTGGCTGCTTTTGATTGGTGTGCTGATGGCTATAAGAGGGATGGGAGAGGGAAGGAGGCGGAAGAAGAAGCTTGTTCAAGGTTCCTGAATAAACTGCTGGAAGAAGAGTTCGGGTCGTGTCTTCCTTGCTGGTCGAGGGATGCGACAGACCCCAACCCCTTGGACTGCTGGGAAGTTGGCTTCCATCTCCCCAAGTGCGTGGGGGCAGACTCTCGCCATCGCCCCTTCCCTTGGTGGGGCTGGGGTCTTCAGCCATTCCCCCTCCCCTAGTTGCGGGCACAAGGGAGAAACTGTTGGGAGGTTTTGGGGAACCACCCCACATCCTGGACTGGGGACACCTGTCCTGAATGCTGGGATCCTTTCTCCTCTGGGCGCAGGTTCTGGTTGCGGGAGCCCCTCCCCAGGAGACGCCCCGGAGCAAGCCTAAGTCCCCAGCCCCGGCCATATTCTGCCTGTTCCTTGGGTTCCAAAATTTCTCATTTTCCTCCCCGCTTGCCGCTGGCCTGTCTTCTAAAACACCCGTCGGCCTTGCCCAAGGCGGAGGGAAGATCAAAGTGGTCACATCACTTGCACCACATCTTGGCATCAGCGTGAATGGAATAAGGACCCTCATGGCCAGAATTCGATACTTGCGATTTCCAAATTCCTCACGACCTCGACAACTTTACACAGAGGAGCAGCAAATGGTCAGAGCTCCCTCATGTTCAGGCTTTTTGACCCGAGGTCGCCCCCTTTCTGTAGCTCTTGTTCCTTAAAACTGGTTACTCCCAGCCCAGGGCTGTGACACTCAGGAGTTCCCTGGCAATGACTCCCCTTTCTCCTCTCTAAAATTTGGATCTTTGATGATATGCTTTAACTTTTTTTAATGATTTATTTGAAAGGCAGAGTTACAGAGAGAGAAGGAGAGACAGAGAGGTCTTCCATCTGCTGGTTTACTCCCCAAATGGCCACAACACAACAGCCAGGCTGAAGCCAGGGGCAGAAGCCAGGAGCCAGGAGATTCTTCCAGGTCTCCCATGTGGCTACAGGGGCCCAGGGACTTGGCCCATCCTCCTCTGATTTCTCAGGTGCATTAGCAGGGAGCTGGATCAGAAGCAGAGCAGCCAGGACTTTAATTGGCTCTCATATGGGATGCCGGTGCTGCAACCCATGGCTTAACCTGCTGCACCACAGTGCGGGCCCCTTTAACTCATTTAAATGGATTATTTCAAAGTGTAACTTAAGACATAGGAAAAAGTAATAAAAAACAGTTAGAAGCATCAAAGTATTTTCTTGGTGATAAAAGTTAAGAAGGAAAAAGAGTTTTTTGGATTTAAAAAAGGGCATTGCTTGTAATAATTGTTTTGTCCTATGGCTAGTTTACCCTAGACTAGAAAGGAAAAAAGGACAAAATAGCTAAAGGTTTAGGTAAGTTGCAGGAGGTGTGAGCAAGTCACAGAAGGTTTGAGAGGAATAAATCTTGTAAGAAAAATGTAGGGGGTGGGGCCAGCGCTCTGGTGTAGCGATAAAGCCGCCACCTGCAGTGCCAGCATCCCATATGGGTGCCAGTTCAAGTCCTGGCTGCTCCACTTCCGACCTAGCTCTCTGCTATGGCCTGGGAAAGCAGTAGAAGATGATCCAAGTTCTTGGGTCCCTGCACCCGCGTAGGAGACCTGGAAGAAGCTCCTGGCTCCTGGCTCCTGGCTTTGGATGGGCGCAGCTCCGGCCATTGTGGCCAATTTGGGGGGAGGGAACCAGTGGATGGAAGACCTTTCTCTCTCTCTCTGCCTCTCCTTCTCTCTATATGTAACTCTGACTTTCAAATAAAATAAATAAGTCCTTTTTTTTTTTTTTAAAAAAAAGGAAAATGTGTGTAACAAAATTTACTCTAATTCTTCACATATTGTGTACAGTTTTTAAAAAATTGAACATTAATACCAAGGGTACACTGATGTAAGATTAAAGTCCAATCCTCTATTAAAGTAATGAGGTTTTGATCAATGGGATCAGTAAGTATCTGGAAATAGTCTTGATCTTGAAATTTAAAATTTGCTTTTGCAACATCTCCTTTTAATAGCTTCTGTTTAATTGGTTTCTTCTTGTCAAATTTCTAGTTAGGTGCTGTAAATGCCTTTCTGTTTCTGACTCTGTTAAATTGTTACAAATTTTGGGCTGATTCCGCGTGCTCTTTTTCTTCTTTTTTTTTTTTCGTGCCAACTCTTACATTCCAGGTTTTTATTTCCCACTTTGATGATACACCAATGAGAGATTTTGTATTCTATTGAGGTAATCTTTTGTATTCTCTGTCTTTTGTTAAGTCTGTTTAAAAACAGCTGAGTTTTAAGAGTTACAGTTTGTTTAAATATGTACTTATTTTAAAACACTTAAGCTATCACTTTACAATTATAATTAAATTTGTTTATCACTGGGTAATTCACCCTAATTAAATGGATATTGTTTCATGATGTTAAGGGATCTGATTTCAACCACATATGTTAAGCTCTCTTGACATCTTTGACAGGCATTCTAAAAATCAAAGTTCTAAATTCTTTAGACTTTGATATTTCCAACAGGGCCCTGGAAATGTCAAAGGATGTATCTCTCATCTTGTAGAGAAACTAAGTAGGCTGCTTGGATTATATTAAAGGTGCCATCAATATGTGAAATGGTGCTAAACTTTGTTATGATAATATAAAAAGTCTAATGACATTATTGTGTTGTTATCATTCATAATAGTTATTTAAATAAAAAAAGCCCAGAAGCCTAAAAGGGATAAATGTTTATAAAATAAAAATACTGTATGGAGGGCCAGTGCTGTGGTATAGCAAGTAAAGCCACCACCTGCAGTGCCGGCATCCCATATGGGTGTCGGTTCAAGACCCACCTATTCCTCTTCCAATCCAGCTCTCTGCTATGGCCTGGGAAAGCAGTAGAAGATGGCCCAAGTCCATGGCACACACATGGAAGACCTGGAAGAAGCTCCTGACTCCTGGCTTCGGATCAGCTCAGCTCTGGCTATTGTGGCCATTTGGGGAGTGAACCATCGGATGGAAGACTTCTCTCTGCCTCTGCCTCTGCCTCTCTGCCTTTCAAATAAATAAATAAATCTTTCTTTAAAAAAAATGTGTGGAGTGAACAAATGCCTCTTCTTGCTGGTTAATGTATTTTATAATTTTAACCATAAATATTTAAATATTTTGTCATCCATGATTTTATAGTCTTCTCTAAAAATACAACCAGATATGAAAAAGACTGTAACAGATGTTGTTAAATGCAGGTTTGCTGACATCTTTAAAATCAACGGACTAGGGGCTAGCCCTGTGGTGTAGGTTAAGCCTCTGCCTGTAGTGCTGGCATCCCATATGGGTGCTGGTTCAAGTCCCAGCTGGTCCACTTCCCAACGTACCTGGGAAAGCAAAGGAAGATGGCCCGAGTGCTTGGGCTCTTGCAAGCATGTGGGAGACTAAGAAGAAATTCCTGGCTCCTGGCTTTGGATAGGCCCTGCCCCGGCCATTGCAGCCATTCGGGGCATGATCAGCGGATGGAAGACATCTCTCTAGCTCTCTCACTCTGTCTCTCTGTATCTGCTTTTCAAATATAAATATAAACAAATAAATATTTTTTAAAAATCAATGGATTAGATAACAGTTTCTAAAACTGAAAAAAAATGCAAAAACAAACCACTTATGGAAATTAAAACTTAGTTGGTCCCGTGTTTAATTGCTTTCTCTTCTAGGTTCCGAAGGACTTGTGCTGGATGCAGTACTTTGGGACCACTCTGCCAGCTGATAGAGCTAAGATTTACAGGGGACCCCAGGTGGAGCTGCCTAGGGACCACTTCTCCTCAAATCCCTTTGTTGCTTCAGTGCAGATACAAAGGTTTATGACATCAGTGACTCCACTTTGATTTTTACTTTTCCCTCGTAATCAAAGTCCTTTTTGAGCACATTGCTGATCACTCATCTTGTGGCTATAGTTGTTATTTGTCCCTGACTGCCAGGTCAGAGCGGACCTGCTTGTTGTCTGGTCCCCCACTGGGAGCCAAGTACCTGATGAGCAGGAGTCGGTGTCAATAGCCCTTTTCTTAGGTCTGGGGGTCAAAATGTACATCCTAGCGTGTCGCTCCCCCTCTTCACAGAGGAATGACACTAGACCCTGAACTGTTCTTTTGTCTGCTCGGCCCTTCCTGGGTTTGCTGCTGATCCTTCCCACCTCCGTGGAAGGGCGGCTCCCCCTGCCACTTTCCCCACTTCCGCGGGGGAGCGGCACACCGCCAGCCGGCTCTCTCGGGGGCTGCTCAGATGTTATCCGGATGTTCCCTTTAGATGTTCCTCGTGCATGTTGTCTCTCTCCTCCTTTATAGTCCTCTTCCACCAATCCCAACTCTGCTACCCACACGCCGAGTACGCTGCTCTCCTCCAATCAGGAGCAGGATCAGCTCCTGCAGGTCATCACTCAAGTTGGTGAGAGGCAGCCGTATAGAAGTTGTTTACTCCTCTCCCAGCGCCATATTGTGGGAGAGCAGATGCATAGAATAAGTCTTAATTCCAGTAACTTAGTCTAGTCCGAGTTGCTCCCCACACTAGTGCAGACCTCTTTAGAATATCTAGAGGGGCCAGCGCTGTGGTGAAGCCACCACCTGCAGTGCTGACATCCCACATGGGTGCTGGTTCGAGTCCTGGCTACTCCACTTCCGATCCAAGCCTCTGTTATGGCCTGGGATGGCAGTGGAAAATGGCCCAAGTCCTTTGGCCCCTGCACCCATGTGTGAGACCTCGAAAAAGCTCCTGGTTCTTGGCTGTGGATTGGCACAGCACTGGCCTTTGCGGCCTTCTGGGGAGTGAACCAGGGGATGAAGGACCTCTCTTTCTCTCTTCCTCTCTCTCTCTCTCTCTGCCTCTGCCTCTCTGTAACTCTGCCTTTCAAATAAATAAATAAATAATTTTTTTAAAAAAGAAAGAGTATCTAGAGAGTTGGTTTTCCATCGAGAAGGGAATAGAGGAGAAATGAGGTGACAAATCAGGCCCCGCAGAGAGCTGGCCCTGCCTCTCTAGGCTTTCAGACCCGTGGTGCACATCACGTTTGTTCTCACCTGGAAGGACGTGGGCTTTCCTCATGGGCACCGACCTATCTCACAGGAAAAATAAACACTGTTAAAACAGGCCTGTGACTGTAAATGTCTAGCACAGGCCACCAAAGATTAGGGATGGGGCAGAGCATCCTAGAGGCTGCCTCCCTGGTCTACTTTGCCAGAGACCAGGAGGAAGAGGAGAAGCTAAGCAGCAGGAGAAATGTAAAGACAGTTTGCAGCCAATTAATAACAGCTTTACACAGTGGCCTGCCATCAAGGAGACCCAACAAGGCCAGTCCACCCCAAATGGCACTGATTTCCAATGTGGAAAGCCAGGGCTTTGGGAAAACTGCCATCACAACAGAAGCCAGTTTCCAAAGAGCCCTGTCAGCTCTGCCAGGAGCTGGGCCACTGGGAACGGAACAGCCCTGGGGTCGAAGGACTCCCAAGTCAGAACCATGGACCCTGCTGGATCCAAGCTGGAAAAGCCCTTCTGTCTGCCCAGCTTCCCTGGTGACCGTGGCTCCTGAGGGGATGGCCTAGGGTCAGTAATGTACCAGGCAGGACTGTACGTTTCCTCCCAAAGATGTCGCTTACTCTCTTATTTTTTTTAAATATTTATTTATTTATTTGAACGTCAGAGTTAGAGTTACACAGAGAGAGGAGAGGCAGAGAGAGAGAGAGAAAGAGAGGTCTTCCATCCGCTGGTTCACTCCTTAATTGGCCACAACGGCCGGAGCTGCACTGATCCGAAGCCAGGAGCCAGGAGCTTCTTCCGGGTCTTCCATGTGGGTGCAGGGCCCAAGGAGTTGGGCCATCCTCCACTGCTTTCCCAGGACATAGCAGGGAGCTGGATTGGAAGTGGAGCAGCCGGGTCTCGAACCGGCGCCCATATGGGATGCTGGCGCTTCAGGCCAGGGCGTTAACCTGCTGCGCCACAATGCCAGCCCCCCGCGTATTCTCTTTTAACCTCCTTTTCTGGCCAGTTCTCTTCCCAGGCTAGCCAGGTAATGGACATCAATGGGGTGTCTTCCCTAAGGGGGTTCACCCCTCCCTCAGGACGTCTCTTCCAGGACCCTGTGGGAAGCGAGAGATAGGCCTGCACCTCAGGTACACCTGGCCAGGCCTGAACACCCAGTGACTCGTTCTCAGGACGTTTGCCCTCCACGGGAAAACGCCTCCCGGTTTGGATAGCAACTCCTGAGGCCCTTGAACACAGACCCTTAGTCCTTTGTGTTGGACCCGTGTTTAATCTGCCTGTTAGATTTGTTTCCTCCAGACTTGAAACAATGAACTTCTAGATGGCCGTGCACATGAAACCCGGGACGGAAACAGTTTCTGGAGCTGGCAACGCGGCCCCCTTGAGAGGCTGCACCGTGCTGGAACCCTGGCTCCACCGCAGGGTCCGTGCTTTGCCCCTACTCAGTTTGAGAATCCAGAGCGCTCATCACCCTAACCCCTGTCAGCAGCTGGGGTTTCCTTAAGCAGAGGGGGGAGTGAAAGAGCCTGGGGCTCGAAGCAGGCCAGGCTAACTCCATCCACAGCTCCTGGCCGGCATGCAGACGCCGGACAGAACAGGATGGAAGCCCCTCGGACCAAGATTTGCCAGTGGACAGCAAGACCCAGGTTTCGACAGAACCAGGTTAGAAAAGGCTGCTCTGAGGCTGCCCTGGCTTCACAGCGGCCGGTGAGTGACCACTGCACCTGCTCTCTGGAGACGACGCGGTAACGACACAGACACCCCCGACCGCGAGCCCACCGCGGCCTCACTCTGGTCTCACTCTCTCTAGCAGCTCCTCCGTTTGCTCAGAGCTTCCCTGTTTCCTGCTCAAATAAAACTTTGCCTCTTTTTAGGTGAAGAGTGGTAAGAGAAGGGACTGACTGCTTGAAGAAGTGTGCTAACGACACCTACTCAGAAAACGGCCCCACCACGCACAACGTCTCTGCCATCCCCTTTCCTCCTCACAATCATAGCTTTTATTCCTACCATGGAAAACTAACATGCTTCAAAAGTTCGTACCGGAACGAGTGATTGCCTTATCCTGGGCCATCAGGCAGGGCCCTCACAAGCCTGCTCTCCCTCTCCAATGAATCCAATCTGAAGAATACACACTCGGCCCCTCTTATGCGGGAAGCAGCCAGAGAGACCAGTGCCCATTTCCTTATCTGTACTCACCGTCGGGAGCGATGGAGCAGAATAAAACTGTAGATCCATTGTTCGGTTCTTTGCCTATGTGGCTGGGAGCAGATCCCAACTCCACTGCTTTGAGACACTTCCCAACCCTTGCATTCTGCTTTAACCAGCTCAACCCCGCCTTAGCCTCAGCCCTTAGCCGGCCCTGCCTAGTGCCTGCCCACCAGAACCTAAGCCCTGGCTGTATAAACACCTCGTCTGTGTCCTCCCCTCCCTGCAGGGGTCCTTCTCAGGTTTGTCTCCAAATAAACCTGTCTGGATGTGGAGTACCCCCCTCCCCCCCATGTTATCACCATGGGCGATAGCCAGAGCCAGTGGCCGGCAGCAGCCCTGTTGGACAGTCACAGTTTCCCGTGGTGGCCACGGGAGTTTTTTAGCCCTGGGGGGAGGGTGCAGGTGTGGTGACAGATTCCTCCTGCTCTCTCCTCCCTGAGTCTCCTTGTCTGCAACACCTTGGGGATGACGAGGGCACCTGGGGTGGCCCTGGCTCTTCTGCACAGTCAGACTTAGAGACCCTGTGCCTCTTTTACTCTTCACCCAGGGCAGCCCACCAGAGGGGTGCAGGGGCTGGTAGATGTGGGACTCCTGCTCACTCCCAGGAGAGGTTCCCCTCTGGGGTTCAGAGCTGTCTGCTCCCGTGCCTGGTCTGGATCCTGCTTCCTGTCCCTGAGATAAAAAGCAAACACCCGAGCCAGCCCTGGCATCAGCGGAGCCACCTGCGGGGTGCAGGGCAGGGGCTGGCCCTGCTCTTCGTGTGCGGGGTCAGTGGGAGGGGTGCTGAAAGGCCTGCCTGGGCATGAGGTTGTCCGGAGGCTCACAGGGAAGCACAAACAGCACACTTGGGAAATGGGGCTTCCACTGGGTCTGGTGAACCTGCCAGTCCCGAACAGGAGAGTGTGTGAGTTCTCACCAGGGGTGCTGCCACCATGCCACCATAGACCCCTTCCTCTGTGCCTCTTTTTTTTTTTTTTTTTTTTTTTTTTTTTTTGACAGGCAGAGTGGATAGTGAAGAGAGAGACAGAGAGAAAGGTCTTCCTTTGCCGTTGGTTCACCCTCCAATGGCCACCACGGCCGGCGTGCTGCGGCCGGCGCACCACGCTGATCCAAAGGCTGGAGCCAGGTGCTTCTGGTCTCCCATGGGGTGCAGGGCCCAAGCACTTGGGCCATCCTCCACTGCACTCCCGGGCCACAGCAGAGAGCTGGCCTGGAAGAGGGGCAACTGGGACAGAATCCGGTGCCCCGACAAGGACTAGAACCCGGTGTGCTGGCGCCGCAAGGCGGAGGATTAGTCTATTGAGCCTCGGCGCCGGCCCTCTGTGCCTCTTATGCATATTCTGTCCATGTCCATCTTTCTGAAGCACCTGTCCAGGAAGTGGCCTTGACTGTTCAGTGGTCACATCCCACCTGGGGGTACCACAGCAGCCTGGCTGTCCACAGCCACCAGCTCCACATGCATCGTGGGCCAGGGGCTGTCCGCATGGACCAGCCTTGTGGGGCTCCATGGGATGCGCAGCCATGGAGCCCCCACGTCAAGGTCGGTCTGATAGCTGTTGCTGTGTCTTTATCACAAGGCGGATGTTGCTAGTTTCAGTTAGGGCAATGCTTTCCCACGGTCAGGACTTTCCAGAGGAGTTGAGAATGTTGTAAACAACAAGATGGCGCCGAGGACCGCGTGGTGAGCCTGCCTGCTGCGTGACACCTCATCTGATTGGCCCGAGGACGCGTGCACACTGCGTGAACAGACAGCGGATTGGAGTGTTCCGTGCATGGACTTGAGCCCGCTTGCAATTGGCCAGATTTTGTATATAAGCTGTGTGCTGCGGAAGGAGGGGGCTTTCCTGTCCACTCTCCTCCTTTCGTTCTTTCTCTGTCCCTGTTATTTTCCCATTAAAAGTCTGCTGAAGACCGATAAGCTGCGAACAGTGTCGTTCCTTTGCGGGCAAGGGAGCGGCAAGCCCGGGGCTGCTGACTGTAGCAGCGGTCCCTTTGGCTGGAGTAGGGAGGGCATGGCAGGAGGTCCCCAGTTGCCCCGCCCAATAAAAGGACAAGCAAGTGCAACAGAAAGCTGGTAAGTTAGGTCAGGTGCATGTGCTGTAGTCTGATGCTGAAAAGCAGGGAACCGGGCCAGCCGCGTGGTGCGCCAGGTTAAACTGCCACTTGGGGTCCCCACTTCCCATATGGAAGTGCCTGGGAAGGGGTCCACCTCTGGTTTGGGTCCCACTTTCTGCTAATGTATACCCTGGGAGGCAGTGGGTGATGGCCGAAGGACTTAGGTCCCTGCCACCCACAGGTGGAGTTCCTGGCTCCTGGGTTTGGCTTAGCACAGCTCAATTGTTGAGGAGTGAACCGCTGGATAGAAGACCTCTCTGCCTTTCAAATACATAAACTTTTTTAAAAAAAATTTTAAAGAGGAAATGGAAGTTTGGAGCGTCTTTTGTTTCTGTTCGTTTCCCTGGCCAGGGCAGCCAGTTCAAGATGGTGCCTGGCTGTGGCACAGGCCCGAACCGTGCAGACTCAGCTCTCCAGGAAAAATGACAGGCGCCCGAGTACACACAGGGGGCTCGGTGGAGATGGTGGTGGATGCCCACTGGTCCTCCCCAAATGCCCACAACAGCTGAGCTGTGCAAGGCTGGAGCCAGGAACCAGTCCTGGGCAGGGCCTCCTGTCACTGCTTCCTGAAGAGGATTTTAGTGGCATCGCGTGCGTGGTCCCTGAATTACAGACTTGCCACTACTGTGAGGATGGTGGTGGTGGCATTGCGAGCTCTGACCGTGGAAGGAGTCTGAGGCTGGTCTTGCTGAGGGTCAGTAGAGGCTGGGCCCTCTCCCCGGCTCTCACCGGTGTGCCGGGTCTCCCTCCAGGGCTGCGGGAGTGTGGCGTGGAAGGGCCGCGCTGCCTGGGGAGGCCCACACCTCTCCTGCGGTGAGTGCTCTCTTGTGGAACTATTAGCCTGGCACTTTCGGCCTCTAAGAGGCATCAAAGAAGGCTCCCCACCCCCACCCACCAGATGTCCCAGCCTGACATGCCCAGCCTCCCACCCTCTGGTGCAGGGACGGATGTGACAGTCGGGAGCCCTGGTGCTCGGAGACTTCCCAGTGCCTGATCTGACATCACCCAGCAGATGATAATTACAAGGCTCGGTCCCTCCCCGCCACACCCCCACGGAGACGCCGCGGAGCTATGTATAAACACGCGCCCCTGGGCACCGGCATCCCGGAAGGGCTGTGCTGACAGTGGCCGTGAGGGCAGTGTGAACGGAAGGTGGAGGCGCCGGACGCGGGCTCCAGGATCTGCGAGGACCCGACACCCGGAGGGCTGCTGACGTCACCCCCCCCCCCCGCGAAAGTCCTGTGTGTCAAGGGCGGGGCACGAGATGCGCGGCTGTTTCACTGTCAGGGTTGGCAGGAACTGGAAATAATTGGGAGTTGTTAGGGTCCAACGCGCTGCCCTGCAAACACTGTCATTACTTCCCTAATGACTAACTGTGTCTTTCAGGCGCGGTGGAGGCAGCTGAGAGGGCGCAGCTCCTGGGGAGGCCAGGAAGTGGGGGGCAGGCAGCCTGCCATCTGGAGCACTGAGACCCCGCCCCCGCTCTGTCCTCCAGGACAGGGTCCCAGGCAGAGCCAGGCCGCTGGGACGCTGGACACCTGTGGCCTCGGTCCCAGAGTCCTGAGGGATGCCCTCCACCCTTTGTTTTCCAGCTTTGTGACGGCGGCAGCCACCGCTCTCCAAAAGGCCCTCCCCAAAGCTCAGGGTGGGCATGTGTCCCCATGTTCCCGAGATGAGGTCCCTGGACTCTGCCTCTGCCACCCCTTGGCACACTGTCCCTCCACTGAAGGGTCGGGTGGCAGCCTCCGCTCCCCCAGGCCAGGCCCATTGGTTTTTAAGGATGTTTGAGTCATACCCGTGACACTTGGAGACCAATGACCATCCATCCTGCCCCCATCCCGGGTGACTGCTGCCAGCCTGTGGTATGGACCGTCCAGGACTTTCCCTCTCCAGGTGGATCCCACAGATTCTGTGTCCTGATCCGCCTGCCCCACGGCCTCTGCAGAGACTGGGGTCTTCCAGGTGCTGGGACACGGGCAGCGGTGGGTGCACCTTGCCAAAGTTCAGGCACTTTGTGGTGCCCAGGTGAGCCACTGGTGGGCCCAAGTGTTTGAGGTTCGCCCCGCCCACCTTTTACCGACGAAGACGAAGGGGCGGGTTCACCAGGGGCGCCTGGGAAACGCTCGAGCCCCCGGCCCTAACGGGGCCCTCCCATGAGCGACCCGTGGGTCCCAGGCCGGTCCCAAGCCCTGCCCGGGCTCTCCAGGGTCCTGGGGCCTCGGTCACGGAGACGTCGGGCGGCACGGCCGACCCTACCCCGGCTCCAAGCTTGCTCGCCTGCCGCTGCGCTGGAGGAGGCTAGCCGGGGCGGGGAGAGGCCACTCGCGCAGACCAAGAGTCCAGTTTCACGAAAACGACTCCGTCCCGAGGCCAGCCCCGTCACCGTCCTCGAGTCACCCGCGGACAGGTGCAGCGCACCAGGCACCTGCAGGGTCCGGACGGCAGGTCGCCGGGCGGAAGGGCGCAGACGGGGCGCGGAGCCAGGGCCCCCGGGCGGCGGGAGGGCCGTCCAACTTCGCCCTGCAGCGGCGGGGGCCAGCGGGCCTCCAGGCTGGGCCAGGCCCCGCGGGCTCGCGTGCAGCTGGCCGCTCCGGGACCCCGGCCGCACGGCGCTGGGCTCGCAACCCAAGCCCGCTGAGGGAACTGCAGCGCGAGCCCGCGCGAACCAGGCTGGGACCGCAGGCGCCGCCCGGCACCGCCCCCAGCCCAGGGCCCGCCCCCGGCTCCTCCCCCAGGTCATCCGCGGTTCCTACAGGCTGCCTCGCGGCGGCCAGGCCCGGCCCCGGCCCCGGCCCCGCCTCCACGCGTGGCCCCGCCCTAGCTTCCACTCAAGGCTCCGCCCCCGCTACTTCCTTGGTTCGTCCTCCCGAGGCCCAGCCTTCAATCCGCCCCAAAGTGCGGTTCCGCCCGCTCCGCCATAGGACTAAGTCCTTCGTCCCGCCTACGGCCCCACCGCCCTCCTCGTCGACTCTCATTGGCATTTTGCCAGAACGCTTCTCACGTTGGGATTGGCTACGCCAATAGCCATGCCGCCGTTCTATTGGTCCCCGACGCCCGCTTTCGCCGGCCCTGCCCCTGTGTGGGGGCGTGGCCAGCGGCGGCGGGCGGCGCGGGATTGGTCTTCGGTATGGAGGGGGCGGTCCCGCGCCGCGCGCAGGGCTCGGGCAGGAGCGCGAGTCCTCAGCCGCCTCAGGCTCCTCAGCCGCCTCAGGCTCGGGCCGCCGCTTCGCGCGCCTGCCTCTGCCCCACCCGGCCGCCCTCCACCGGCCGGCGGGCTCTCGCCGTCCGCTGCGGGACGGGTGAGTGGGGAGTCGCGGGGCCGGGCCAGGGTGGGGGTCCGGGACTCGCGTCTGGGTCGCCCCGCATCCGCGTGCCGGACCGAGCCCCCTGTGAGGGGCTGGAGGACGGGAGGACCCCGCGGGCCCCGACAAACTCCTTCCGACGCGGCGGGCGGGGGTCCCGTGAGGGAGGCGAGGGTTCGGGGCGCGGGCAGGTGTCCGGACGGGCAGCGGGCGGGGTCTGCGGTGGGGAGCGCGGACCCCGGCAGGGCGCGCGGCGGGGCTCCCGGACAGAGGGCGCGCCGGGCGCGGCGACCCGGGCGCGGGCCTCGAGCTGGCAGAGGCTACGTCGGAGGGTCTTGGCCGCGGCGCCCGATCCGCAAGTCGCCGGCCGGAGACGGAGCGGCGATGTCGCGCGCTCGGGACGCCGAGGCTCCCTTGTCAAACGGCGCAGGTTTCGTCTCCTGACAGAGGAGAGGGTCTGGGGGCGCGGGGCGCTGCGCTGCCGTGTCCCCCGGGCCCGGACGCGGCCCCGAGGTGACCCGGCCAGAGTCGGGGCGGGCACGCGGGCGGCGCAGGGCCCTCTGGGCGGCGTCGGCGTTTCTGGGGGGTGGTCGTGACGTTTCTCGTGGTCGCCTCAAGTGCTCTGCCTGGAAGTGTCGCCTTCTCCTTTTTGGCTGGGCTGTTTCCCCGTGCCTTCGTACTCTGAAGTTCGTTGCTCGCACGGGAGATTGGCAACGCAGGCCGGCAGGTCTCGGCTGAGGAGGATTTGCAGCGTGAGCCTCAGCGGGGCCCGAGGGCCCTTTGAGAGCGGGCCGGGTAACGGGCAGACCCGGCTAGCGGGCGCGGCCCTCCCGCACTGAACTAACTGGCTTTTCCGAGCAAGCCGTGGCCACCTTTCTGTTCTTTGGAATTGGCAGATGTGGGCCCCACAGGAAGTGTGCGGGCTGCTTTCTTGTTGAAGAGACCCGATCCCAGGCCACCATAAAGAGCAATTCATCACCTTAAAACTTCTCAAAGCTGTTCATTTTGGCCCAGAGAGACGTGTGCAGAACAGTGGCACTCTGGGGCGATCAATAGCGAGGAGCGAAAGGAAGGGATTAAGCCCTGCGTTCCGAGAGCTGGAGCCGCCCTCCAGGGTGTTTCCGACCTGGAGGACCGCGGGAAGCTTCCAGCGCACGTGCAGTCACTCAGCACTGGCATCTTTCACTTCAGAAAGTTTGTATCTGGACACTGTTGTGTTTTCCAAGTACGTTCATTACAAGGGTTTTAGAACTGATAATAACTTTATAGACTTTCTTAGTTGACTCTCAATTTTATATGGTTTCGAAAAGGATATATGATGGTAAATGAAGTCTTTATCACTGGAAAGGTGGGGCACCTGTCTAGAGTTCAGGGCTTTGTGACTGGTGTTACCACCGGTGATTCTGGTTAGTGGTGATAGTGAGCCCCAGAACATCACTTTGCCAAGAAGCAATAGAGACATAAAATCCACACAGCTTCATGGTTACATTTTGGTTATTTATGGGGGAAAAGCTCAACACATGGGTACATTTTATCAGCTGTTTTAAAAGAGCTGTCCTTTTCTGTACTGTTGGAGAGAGGTTGGAAGCATGCTGCATTTATAAATTTGGGAGAATCCCATGAGGGCCCTGAAACAGTCCAGCCAGTCAAGGTTGAACCCTGTGTGTCAGTTTCAATGTCTTAGTTCCTGGACCTCTAGGCTTGTGTCAGTGGCAGTCATTCATGTTTTCACAGAGGTCTCAGGCCAAGTTGTACATCCCCTTGGTGAAGAATGCTGGTGCTTTGGGCTACAAGTTCAGCAGCAACAAAAAACAATTGCTTGTGTTTGGAATTATCACAAGTTAAACATTAGAGTGGATACTGTGGCTTTCTAGGCAGCTCTGGTGTCTCTAAGCTCCCAGTCTTTGGTGGCAAGGACTCTAGAAATAGGCAGGGCTGGACCCTCTGTCCATGGTGCTGAACCTGGTCTTGTACAAATATTTCCTTTTTTTTTCACTTTAGACTTCATTTTCAGTGTTAGAGTGATTTTTGGTGCATGTTTTCAAATTAATTTGGCCATTCACATTATCAAAAGAAAATTGAACAGGGAAGTTTTATTGAACCTGAGCTGAGCAAACCTTTGAAATACTCGAGCCATATAATTGTTTCTTTTTAAAAAATTCTTTGAAGCTTTTTTTTAGATTTATATATTTATTTGAAAGAGAGAGAGAGAGAGAGAGAGAGAGAGAGAGAAAGCAAGCACCAGAGAGAAAGAGAGATCATCCATCTACTGGTTCACTACTCAAATGGCCACAACGGCTGGAGCTGGTCAGATCCGAAGCCAGGAGCCAGGAGCTTCTTCCATGTCTCCCATGTTGGTGCAGGTGCCCAAGCACTTGCGCCATTCTCCACAGTTTTCCCAGGCCATAGCAGAGAGCTGGATGGGAAGAGAAGCTCGGAGTCTTAACCAGTGCTCATGTGGGATGCCAGCAACTAAGGCAGTGGCTTTACTTTCTACACCACAGCATTGACCCCTAATTGTTTCATTTTAAAAAAGTGAATAATTTTGCTGACTTAATGGTCTGTTTCCTTTGCTTGGTTTTTCTCCTCTCCAGGTGGGAAGTTTTTTTTTTTTTTCCCTAGGGCATGGATATAAGTATCAAACCATTGATGTTACATGAGACTTCGCTTTCTAAGCAACCACCCTCTTGCAAAAGTATACTTTATAATAAGATATACCTCTGCGTGTACACAGGGACAACTTGTCCCTAAACAGGGTTGATTGTAGCACCCCTCGCACTCTGGCATGCCGTTCCCAACTTTTCCTGGAGAGGGGTTTAGTATGTGCTGTGCACTGTTGCGTGATTGCCAGGCATTCCTGTGAGCAACATCTATTCTTTTGTTAATATTGAGGACATTTTGTAAATCATTTTATATTAATCCTTTATTTCTCTTGGGATTAATTTTGACATTAATTTTTATTTAAAATTGTCCTGCAGGTTAGCAGTGAAAAATAATGTGTTTCACTTGTACAGATTCTTTCATGTGATTTTAGTTTGGGCATCAACCTAAGAAATGAATTGTTTAGATGTTTTGGATCATCCTGAATTAATTCTTTGGTCCCATTTGTTGTATACTTAACTCAGATTACTCTTTGAAATCTTTTTTGTTGAAAGAAATTCAGGAAAGCTCCCTTCTGCCTCTTCCAGGCTTCAGAAATGCTCTCTAAATGCCTGCTCTCTGGGAACTCATGGGATGTAAGCCAGACTTCTTATTCTTAAAGGGCTTACCAGTTCAGAGTGAAGAGAGGACATGTAAGTGGATGGTTCTGGGGGTGCACATGCTGTAGCTTGTAGACAGGAAGCCTGAAGAGTGTATGAAGAGGAGTGATTCGTTTAGGCTTGGATCAGAGAAAGCTTCAGAGATGAGGTGGCCTTTGGGCTGAGCCCTAGAGAGTGAGTTGTAATTGTTTGGGCTTAGATAAGTATATATTGATTAGAAAAAGACAAGTAGCTTGGTGTAACTGGAGAAAGAGTATGTGGTAGTGTGGCACCTGGAGGTGTGTATGGGGGCAGAGGGGAGGAGTTGGGATTCTACTTGAGGTTGGGGGACATTGTGAAATGGTTAGGATCCTGTTGGAGTGTGTGTGTGGCGGGGTAGGGAGAGTTTATGTGGTAGGTAGAAAAGTGGCTTCTGAAGGCTGTCCATGTTCGAATCCCCAGAAACTGTCACGACTCTGTACAGTACCTGGCAAGGGAATTATGGTAGCAGATGGCGTGAAGGTTGCTAACAGATCCTGGATCATCTGAGTGGCTCCAAGTAACGAGGTTCCTTAAATGTGGAAAAGAGAGGCAGAAGAGGCAGTGTCAGAGTGATGTGGGATGAAAAGGACTCTAACCACACTTGCTAGAAGGGAGTCGTGAACCTCTGGAAAAGGCAAGAAAATGGATTCTTTCTGTGTGTGCTCAGAAAGGAGCACAGAAAAAGACAAGAAGGTTTTTTCCTTGATTCTAGCCCAGTGAGACCAGTGTCAGGTTTCTGACCTCCAGAAGGGCCATGTTTGTTGTGCTGAGCCAATAGGAAGAGGAAATGGATACAAGTTGGGACTCTGTTTTAGACAGTCTTAGTGGAAAAGTATAAGGATCATGTTAACTTGATTATATTGGTTTTAGTGGCTAAAATGATTTGATTTTTAGGGGGAATTTGCTCCCAACAAAGATGATTCTAATCACCAGATTCACCTCCTAGACAAGTCTGGCATCTGATGTTTTTTTATTTGGCCTGAATCCTACTTCCTGTCTTCCCCTGAGCAGCCTGCTCAGCCTGTACCCCTGCTAATTGCCTCATCCCACTGGCTCACCTTTTCTTTGTGCTAAACAATTGGGAGAAAGTGGACCACGTGTACATCTAGGGTTGGGACTGGGAGTCACATACTAGGCACAATTGTAACCTCATAGCTGTTGTCAAATTCCTTACCAAAGATTTGTCTCCTTATGTCTTATTAATCCTTTGTTATCTACAGATGTTTTAATTGTTGTTGGTTGGGTAGGTATGAAATAGCTCACTGTTTCAATATGCATTTCCTTGATTACTAGTGAGTTTGAAGATTTATTTTGTCTTTTTTTTGGCTATTTATGTTTCCTCCTATAAATTGTGTTCTTGAATTTTTGTCCGTTTATTCTCTGGGTTGTCCTTTTTAAAACTTCATAGAAGTTCTTTACATATTTTGGGTTTTATTTGTGTCCCATTCTTTATCCTTTTTTTTTTTTTTTTTTTTTTTTTTTTTTACAGGCAGAGTGGACAGTGAGAGAGAGACAGAGAGAGAAAGGTCTTCCTTTGCCGTTGGTTCACCCTCCAATGGCCGCCGCGGCCGGCGCGCTGCGGCCGGCGCACCGCGCTGATCCGATGGCAGGAGCCAGGAGCCAGGTGCTTTTCCTGGTCTCCCATGGGGTGCAGGGCCCAAGCACTTGGGCCATCCTCCACTGCACTCCCTGGCCACAGCAGAGGGCTGGCCTGGAAGAGGGGCAACCGGGACAGAATCCGGCGCCCCGACCGGGACTAGAACCCGGTGTGCCGGCGCCGCTAGGCGGAGGATTAGCCTAGTGAGCCGCGGCGCCGGCCCTCTATTCTTTATCCTTTAAAAATTATGTTTTGATGAGCAGATATTTAATTTTTAAAAATATTTTATTTATTTATTTGAGAGGTAGAGTTAAAGAAAGACAGAGGGAGAGACAGAGAGAAAGGTTTTCCATCCGCTGGTACACTCCCCAGATGGCCCCAGTGGCTGTAGCTGGGCTGATCTGAAGCCAAGAGCCAGGAGCTTCTTCTGGGTCTCCCACATGGGTGCAGGGGCCCAAGGACTTGGGCCATCTTCCACTGCTTTCCCAGCCACAGCAGAGAGCTGGGTCAGAAGTGGAGCAGCCGGGACTCAAACCAGTGCCCATAAGAGATGCCGGCCCTGCAGGTGGGGCTTAGCCTACTACACCACAGCGCCAGCCCTGTGATGTTTAATTTTAATGTAGTCAACTTAACAATCTTTTTCTTACAGTTTGTGGTTATTGAGTCTTATTTAAGCAATATGTGTTACTCCAGGATTGTAAAATATTTTCCTCTTTTAAAATTCATTTAAATATTTGGAACTTACTTTTGTGTGAGGTGTGAGGTGGAGCTCCCATTGTATCAGTGCTGCTTACTGAGCACCATCTACAGTGCTGCCTTTGAAGCCTACCACACTTCACAGATTTAGGAATATGGTTCTGGTTTCTCCATGTACCTAGTGATAATTTAATTTCTCTCTTCCTGGTTTTTAAATCTTTTATTTTTTCCTTTTTACTTTACTTAGACACTGGACAAACTTGTATAGACATTATGTTAAGATTATCTTTGTACTGTTTTTCACTTGAAAGAAAATGCTATTAAAGCCTTAATTGTGAACTTTGCTATTATTTTTTGGTAGATGCTTTTTATTAGGTTAAGGATGGTCTCATCTTCTAATGGTTTGATAATAGCTTTTAAAAATGATAAAAATTAAAAATTCATAAGCATACATTTTATGTTTTAAAATCATAAAAATTTTAATTTTATTAGTTCTTATATATTTAAATAATTTTTTATTTTTCTTCTTTGAACTGTGGCTGAGATGAAATATCTTTTAATTTTAAGCCATCATTGATTTCCTGTAATGAAGTGTCCTTTGTCATGATGTAATACGTTAAAAAATATTATTGGATCTAATATGCTAATACTTCACTTAGGATTTTGGCATTTATGTTCATAAGAGGTATTGACCAATGATAATATTGTCTGGTCTTGACCTTATTCAGACTTGGCATCAAGGTGATTCTTCATCTTTGTAATAGTTTCTGAAAGGGAGGTGTTTTAGTCATTTTTGTGTTGCTCTAACAAAATGGCTGAGACTGGGCACTTTATGAGGAAGAGAGGTTTATTTGCCTTTGGATGCTGGTGGCTAGAAAGCCAAAATGGCCTGGAATTGGTTTCTGGTGGTAGTCCTTGTTGGTGGTCCAACAAGATATCTGGCATCACATGGTGGGAACACATGGGAAGTGGCAAGTAGCTTGTGTACAAAATAGGTCACGTGGCAAGGGAAGAATTAGGGACTGGAGAGGGGTCAAGTGCTGTCTTTTGTAGAAACTCACTGTCCAGGGGCTAATCCACTCCTAAGAGCCTACATTCACTCCTTCTCATGGTGGTGCCCTCATGGTCTGACCATCCTCCATCAGACCACACCTCTTAAAGGCGCAGTTCTATCACCTTGAGGAACAGGTATCCAGCACTTGAGCCTTTGGGAGGCAAGTCACATCCTGCCACAGCAGGAGGGATTTTTTTTCCATGAGAATTTGGGAAATTGCTTCTTAAATGGTTTGGAACTGGGCCTTTTTAGAACATGGAGACTCTCTGGTTAAAAGTTGATCATTTTGGAAAGGTTGATAGACACATTCTGACCACACCTAATTTCAGATGGTACAGGGAAGTAAAATCTTTCAGTCACAGAAGTATATAAAAGCTAAGTAGTGGTAGTGCATCACAGCCCAAACCACTTCCAAATTCTCCTCTAGGCCTTTTTCATAGATTTCTTTTTTTTTTTTTTTTTAATTTTTTTTTTTTTTTTTGACAGGCAGAATGGACAGTGAGAGAGAGAGAGACAGAGAGAAAGGTCTTCCTTTTGCCGTTGGTTCACCCTCCAATGGCCACCGCAGCCGGCGCGCTGCCTCTAGCACACCACGCTGATCCGAAGCCAGGAGCCAGGTGCTTCTCCTGGTCTCCCATGCTGGTGCAGGGCCCAAGCACTTGGGACATCCTCCACCGCACTCCCGGGCCACAGCAGAGAGCTGGCCTGGAAGAGGGGCAACCGGGACAGAATCCGGTGCCTCGACCGGGACTAGAACCCGGTGTGCTGGCGCCGCTAGGTGGAGGATTAGCCTGTTGAGCTGCGGCGCCGGCCCTTTTTCATAGATTTCTAAGTGTGTTGGTTATCAATGGATGAATTAGATTGTGAAGCTGCACATCATATGTGATTTGTATTTGCCAAGAACAAACCATCTTGCTTATTCTCTCCAGATTCAACCTGGGGAAGTCCTGCCTTTCTACCTCTCCTTATTTCAAAGGAAAATTCTCCTGTTCTCATTAATTTAAATATTATCCATCATGTAGGTTGGTGCAAGTCCTACCTCTCTACGGAAATCTTCACTTGATGAGAAAGGTCTGTTGGTCCTTGTTTTCCTACTCTGCAGTGGGAAGCTAGATGCAGTGAACATACTCTTGCCATATACTGATTCCCATCTCCTTGTATTCATGTCATTGTATAATGCCTCCTGTGACTTGTTTTTAACCAATAGATTATGAGAAAGTTGATGGGATGTCATTTCCATGATTATTATATTATATAAAATTTCATCCTGCTAGAAGATTTGATTACAGACCCTCTTTATTGGCTTGATGAAGTAAGTGTCTATGTTGGGGAAGTGCAGGTAGCAAGAAAAATGCAGGTGGCCTCTAGGACCTAAGGGTGGACTCCAGGGGTTGCCCACAGGAAGCCTGGGGCACTCAGTCCTACAGAGCCAGGAAACAACCTGAGTGAACTTGGAAGCAGATCTCTTCCCAGCCAAGCCTTCAGGTGAGAACATAGCCTGTGAGACCCTAAGCAGAGGACCCAGTAAATCCTGCTGATTCCTGGGAATCTCATGGAAACAGTGAGTTACTACATGTATATTATTTGAAACTGTTAAGTTTATGATGGTTTACTGCGCAGTAATAGAAAACAAATGTACCAAATCTCTACTGGATTTCTAGTTACTCTTGCTAGAAGTGGATTTAGGTTACTGAGGGGGTGTTTGTACTAATCAGTCTATTTCTTTGATTTTTAAAAAAGATTTATTTTATTGGGGCCAGCGCTGTGGCCCAGCGGGTTAAAGCCCTGGCCTGAAGCGCCAGCATCCCGTATGGGTGCTGGTTCTAGTCCTGGCTGCTCCTCTTCTGGTCCAGCTCTCTGCTATGGCCTGAGAAGGCAGTGGAAGATGGCCCAAGTCCTTGGGCCCCTGCACCCATGTGGGAGATCCAGAGGGGGCTCCTGGTTCCTGGCTCCTGGCTCCGGATCAGCGCAGCTCCAGCTGTTGCGGCCATTTGGGGAGTGAATCCGTGGATGGAAGACCTCTCTCTCTCTCTCTGTAACTCTTTCAAATAAATAAAATAAATATTAAAAAACTAAAATATTTACCATCATAAATAATGCTTTGGCAAATATTCCATATAAAAATTGTGCTGGCGCCGCGGCTCACTAGGCTAATCCTCCACCTGCAGCGCCGGCACACCGGGTTCTAGTCCCGGTCGGGGCGCCGGATTCTGTCCTGGTTGCCCCTCTTCCAGGCCAGCTCTCTGCTGTGGCCCGGGAGTGCAGTGGAGGATAGCTCAAGTGCTTGGGCCCTGTACCCACATGGGAGACCAGGAGAAGCACCTGGCTCCTGGCTTCGGATCAGCGTGGTGTGCTGGAGGCAGCGTGCTGGAGGCAGCGTGCCGGCCGCGGCGGCCATTGGAGGGTGAACCAACGGCAAATGGAAGACCTTTCTCTCTGTTTCTCTCTCTCTCTCTCTCACTGTCCACTCTGCCTGTTAAAAAAAAAAAAAAAGAAAAAGAAAAAACACAAAAATTGTGTATACCATATTACTTCTGACAGATAAATTCCTATAGGTAGGACTGTTAGACCAAAGCGTCTAAGTGTTTGTCTTTTAATAATTATCTGACTTCCAGCATTTTTAAAAATTAATATAAAATGTAGATATCTGTTTCTGTAACTTAGTAGGTTGGGATAGGACAGAACTATTGATTTTTGAACATTCAGGTTCCTGTTTTCTTAACCCTGTTTGCAAAGTGCTTTTAAATTATTCATTAAAGTGCAATATGGAGTCTATTTATAGACATGTTTGTGTATGAGATTGCTCCCTTAATGGTTGAGAAAAAGCCTACGAATTGCTATTATCACATCCCTATCTTTGTAAATCTTCTACTCCTATCTACCTTTTCTTTGTTCTCCATCAACCAAATAGAGACACCGAGACATGTAAGACCTTGTAGCTTTCTGTTACTCAGACAAAATAGCTTTGCTGAGCGAACTCTTGTTCTTTTCTTTTCATTTATTAATTAGTTGACCTTGTAAGGGTGAGAGTTCGGCAGAAAATTAATTATTCATTAGAAATATTTTTCCTGATTCCTAAAGTAATAGGTGTTTATTTAACAGATTTCTAAAATAAAGATGAGTATTAAAAGTGGAATTAAAATCTTGGTGTTCTGTCACCCACAGATGACTACTATATAGATCTAACTTGGTCATACCGGATTATTGTTATAATATATGGCTGGGTTCTGATGACTTATGTTTTGTTTGGAATTTTTGTACCTGCACCTAGAAGTAAAATTTTCCTCAGTTTTGCTTTCTTATAGTTGTTCTGTCTGTAATTTCATATGAATATTTATTAGTTTGTAACTTTTCTCTTTTTCTAATATGTACCTTTAAGGTGATATATTTCCTTATAGATAACTGTTCAACTGCCTCATATAATATGTGATTGGAGATATTGTCATCTGGTATATTTTGAAATTCCCATATGATTTTTCTTTGATTCCTAGGTAATTTAAAAGAATATTTAAAATTTCCAAACACATGCATATTTTCTTATCATTTTATTATTCTCCAGTATAATTGCCTTGACCTGGATCTTACTTTCTCTGATTTGAGCCCTTCACAATTTGCTGATATGCTTATAGCCCAGAATAAGACCTATAAATTATAAGCTTATTATTCATGTCTTACTAGTTTTTTGTTTAGTCTAGTTGTTACATCCATTGCTAAGATAATTACACAATTTCATTATGATTATGAATTCATCTTATTTCTCCTTGTACTTCTGTCCATTTTTATTTATATATTTTGAGACTATGTTATTAGAGGCATGCAGATTGAAAACTGTGTCTTCATGATGAATTGAGTCTTGAATTCTTAGAAGTTGTCCCTTCTTTCTGGTAATGACTCTCTGCCTCTGCTGGCATGTCTGGTGTTAATGTAGACGCAGCAAGCTTTTAGGCTCATATTTGCGTGATGTCTTTTTTTTTTTTTTTTTGTCATTTTACTTTCAACCTTATTATAGTCTTACACTTTAGATAAGTCTGGCAAAAAGTGTAATTATTTTTTCATATAAGCTGACAGTCTGTCTTTTAATTGAAACAATTTATTTACATTAATTATAATTACTGATATTTGGGCTTAAATCCACAATTCTATTACTTGTGTCTTTGTCCTTCATTTTCTGTGTTTGGTTTTCTCTCTTGCATGATTTTAAACTGATATTTTGATTTAAAAATAATCTGTTTTTCCATCATTCCACTTTTCTACCATCTCCAGTAGATTTAGGTTACGCCCCTATTTTCTTTCTTTTAGTGGTTTTAATGTAAATCGGATAATGTATTATTAATTTACTCAGATAAAGCAGTTATCCTTTTACCTTCCTTTTGGACAATACAGCAATCATAGATTTTTAGAATACTTGGTCATTCACCCTCCCAGATTCATATATGCTTGTTATTATATATTTTAATTCTGGATGTTCTTTTAAAACTCATTGAGCTAGTATTAAACAATATTGTTATATTAACAATATTGCTAATAGTATTAACAGTCAATGTTTAGATTTATTCACACATTTATTCTTTCTTTGGTCTTCATTGTTTGTTGACATTTCTGACTTGTTATTTTAAAAATCATTACCTTTTAAACCTAGGGGACAGGAACCCAGTGTTTTATTTATTTAAAATATTTATTTATGGGGGGCCGGCGCCATGGCTCACTTGGTTAATCCTCCTGTGGCTCCGGGTTCTAGTCCCGGTTGCTCCTCTTCCAGTCCAGCTCTCTGCTGTGGCCTGAGAGGGCAGTGGAGGATGGCTCAAATGCTTGGGCCCTTGCAGCTGCATGGGAGACCAGGAGGAAGCACGTGGCTCCTGGCTTCGGATCAGCACAGTGCTGGCCATAGTGGCTATTTGGGGAGTGAACCAATGGAAGGAAGACCTTTCTCTCTGTCTCTCTCTCTCTGTCTATAATTCTACCTGTCAAAAAAAAAATCTAAAATATTTATTTATTTATTTTCCTTTTATTTAAAAGAGAGAGAGAGGTCAATCTTCCATGTGCTGGTTCATTCTGGAAATGCCTGTAACATCCAGCGCTGGGCCAGGCCAAAGCCAAGAGCCAGTAGCTCCATCTGGGTCTCCTATTTGGACATTCAACCAAATGTGCGAGCCATCATCTATTGCCTTCCAGGGTGCACGTTATCAGGAAGCTGAATTAAAAGTCGAATAGCTGGGACTGGAACCAGGCACTTAGATGCAGGAAGTGGGCATCCCAAACAATGACTTAAGCCACTGTAGCAAATACTCACCTCAACATTTGTGACTTTTATTCTGTGATTGATTCCCTTCTGTCCAAACAACCTTCTTTAGAAATTTCTTTATTACAGGTCAGCTGGAGGTACATATTCCTTATTTGTTATCTAAAGATATTTTTATTTCACTTTAAAAAATTCTTTGTTTTAATGACTTGATCAGCCCTTGTCCCGATTGTCGAGGAAGAGCTTACTATTTTATTCTTTTTAGTATTTTCTTTTTCTACTTAATACCATTGGTTGAACTCTTTAATTAACACACAGTTATTCTTAGGAGTTTAAATCCAACTGAAAATTGATCCCTGTTAAAAATAGGAGTGGGAATAAGAGAGGGAGGAGATGTACAGTTTGGCACATGCTTACTCGAACTTACCCCTAAGGGTAAAGCTAGAAACGTGCCATGGACTCTAAATCCCATTAAGTTTGCAGGTACCAATGCCATCTTACTAGTTAAAATGATCAGTTTAAGTTCATAATTGATCCTAAAGATAGGATTAAGTTTCAAAGGGATCATATAAATAAGACCAATGTCTGCTAATAATAATTGATAGAAGTAAAAAGGAGAGAACGATCCAACATGGGAAGCAGGATACACAGCAGAGTCATAGAATGGCAAATGCCCTAAACAGCACTCTGGCCTAAGAAGCAGCCCTTAAGGCATTCTGATCTGGCTAAAAAGCCCATGCAAGTTTCTCAGGCATGGAAAGCCAAGACACAGTGGCAAAAAATGACCTAAATGAAAGATCTCTGTGAGTGAGATCCCAGTGGAAAGAAGGAGCCATCAGAGAAGGAGGAACCTTTCTCTGAAGGGAAGAGAACTTCCACTTTGATCATGGTCTTGTCTAAATAAAGTCGGAGTTTGAGAACTCAAGAGGCTTCCATAGCCTTGGCAGCTCATGACAAGAGCCTCGGGTGATCACTGACATCATAAATAAGAGTGTCAATTGTTAAATCAACAACAGGAGTCACTGTGCACTTGTCCCCATGTGGGATCTCTGTCCTTGTTGTACTATGTGAATTAATGGTAAAACTAGTCTTCAAACAGTACTTTATATTTTGTGTGTCTGTGTGGGTGCAAACTGTTGTAATCTTTACTTAGTAGGTACTAAGTTGATCTTCTGTATATAAAGATAATTAAAAATGAATCTTAATGAAGAATGGGATGAGAGAGGGAGTAGGAGATGGGATGGTTTGTGGGTGGGAGGGTGGTTATGGGGGGAAAAAACTACTATAATCCAAAAGTTGTACTTTCAAAATTTATATTTATTAAATAAAATTTTCTAAAAAATTCTTTGTTTTATCTAAAAAATTTGGGTTTATATTTCTCACATTATAAAATTCACCCTTTTGAAATTGTAGTTCAGTGGTTTTGGATATTTTTGCAAGGTGACACAGCCATCATCACTTACTGCAACATTCATATCACCTCACAAAGAAACTTCACGCACACTAAATGGCAGCTCCCTGCTCCTCCTTTCCCCATTCCTTGGCATCCATTAGTCAACTTTTTGTCTGCAAAGGTTTGTGCTTATGGACATTTCATGGACAATAAAAATTTGGCCAAAATTTGGTCTAGCTTTTTTCACTTACTATATTTTCAAGCTTCATTTTAGTGTATGTTGATACTTCATTCAGGACTGAATAATAATCTGTTATATATAACATTTTGTTTATTTCATTAGTAGGTAGGCATTTGGATATTTTTCTACTTTTTTTTTGGCTGTTTTGGACAGTGTACTCTAAATAGTCAGGAATAAGTTTTTAAATTAATTAATTTGGAAGAAACAGAGAGAAATATCTTCCATCTGTTGGTTCACTCCCCAAGTAACCACAATAGCTGGGTTGGACCAGTCCAAAATCAGGAGTTTGGAACTGGGTCTCCTATGGGGGTGGCAGGGACTCAAAATATTTGAGCCATCATCTGCTGCTTCCCGGGGTATGTGTTAGCAGGAAGCTGGACTGGAAGTAGAGCCAGAACTCAAACCCAGGCATTCTGTACTGTGGGTCATGGGTTTGTTTCTCTGTTTCAACCTAGGAATAGAATTGCTGAGTCCTATAGTAACTCCATATTTAACTACATGAACAACTGCCTAATGTTTTCCAAAGATGCTTTACCATTTTCCATTGCCACCAGGTGCAGTGCATCAGGCTTCCAGTTTCTCCATGTCCCCTCCAATGTTTATTGTTTCCCAAGTTTTTGATTGTAGCCATCGTAGTGGGCTGTTTGATTAGCATTTTCTAGGGCCTGCATTGTGGTGTACTGGGTACGGCCACTGCCTGCAACTCCTGTGTCCCTTATGGGCACCAGTTCCAGACATGGCTGCTCCACTTCCAACCCAGCTCCCTGCTGATGTGTCTGGGAAAGCAGTAGAAGATGGCCCCTGCACCCCACTCCTGGCTTGGGATCAGCCCAGCCCTGGCTGTTGGGGCCATTGGTGAGCGAACCAGTGGATCGAAGATCTGTGTGTGTGTGTGTGTGTGTGTGTGTGTGTGTCTTTTTCTGTCTGTGTAACTCTGACTTTCAAATAAATAAATAAATCTTTAAAGAGAAAAAAAATAAGGATTTACTTAATGACTGATGAGGTTGAATACCTTTCCATGTTTTTATTGGCTGTTTGTGTATCTTTGGAGAAATGACTATTGAAATCCTTTACTCACTTAAAAATTGGTCTGTTTGTCTTTTTGTTGTGGAGTTGAAAGAGTTCTCATTATGTTCTATTTACTAGTCCCTTGTCAGCCATGTTTGTAAGTATTTCCCCTCCAGTACGGACAGTCCCTGTACTTTTCTTGGTAGTGTCCTTTAACATGCAAAAGGCTTTCATTTTGTTGAAGTCCAATTTACCTAATTTTTATTTTGTTGTTTATACCTTAAGTGTCATATTTAAAAACAACATTGCTTAACCTTAAATCACACAGATTTATGCCTGTTTTATTCAAAAAGCTTTAAAGTTTTAACTCTTAAGTTAATGTTTTTGCATTTTGAGTTAACTTGCATATTTGGTATAAGGGAGAAGATTAACTTCATTTTTCTGCAGGTGGCTATCCAGTTGTCCTAGTACCACCTGCTGAAAAGGCTATTTTGTGTAGTTTTAGCACCTTTGTAAAAAATTAATTGACCATAAAATATGGGTTTAGTTTTTGACTCTTATTCTATTACATAGACCTATATACCCGCCTTTATGTCAGCACCACAACATCTTGAAGCTTGAAGTCTCGTAGCTTGTAGTAAGCTTTCAAATTGGGAAATGTGAATCCTCCAACTTTTTTTTTTATTGTTATTTTGCTATTCCTGGTCTCTTATATTGCCATATAATTTTAAAGGGTAATTTATATATTTTTACAAAACCAAAAGAGCTGAATTTTTGAGAGGGATTGCATCAAATCTCTATAGGTCAGTTTGGGAAATATTGCCATCCTAACATTGTTTTCCAATCCATATATATGGGATTTAATAGCTGTCATAGTTTTTTAGTGGTTCCTGAGGATTTTCTATATATAAGATTATTTCATTTGTACATATAGATACTTAGTCTACCTTCCCTAATCTAGATGTCTTTTATTTCTTTTTTTTTTGCACAATTTCCCTAGATAAAATCTTCAGCACGTTTTTGGATTTGTTTTGGTCAAGGTACACAACTTTCTTTTGAGGGGAGGTTTTCTAGCTTTTACCATCAAGTATGTTGTCAAGCCATGGGTTTTATAGATGCCTTTTATTAAACTGAGGAGGTTCCTTCTATTCCTATTTTGTTGAAAAGTTTTTTTTTTATCACAAAGGATGTTGTCAGATGCTTTTTATGCATACTGTTTTTATACTGTGTATTGTTTGTCTTTATTAATGTCATGTATTACATTAATTCATTCTTATGTGTTGAACCAACCTTACATTCTTTGTATAAACCCCAGTTGGTCATGGCATAAAAAACTTTATATATGTCAGTGACTTTAGTTTGTTAGTGATATGTTGAAGATTTTTAATGTCTGTATTCTTTTTTTTTCTTAATTTTCAAAATTAATATAAAGGAAAAAATTTCAAGTGTTTCATAGATAGAATTCTAGGAATATAGTGATACTTCCCTCCCTCCCCTCCTCATCCTTCTTTTCTTTTTTCTTTTTTAATTTTTGCAGTAACACTTTTAATTTACTTAATAATCACAGGCTTAATGTTCTGCTACATAAAGAGTTCAACAAATAAAAAAATAGAAGTTTCTGTTCAACAAGGTATATTATTGACAAGGGCTATAAACAATAATCAAATCTCAAGATGTCAATTTCACTCATGTATTTCCTGTCTTTTGCAGCTGGAGACCATTATGCTAAGTGAAATAAGCCAGACCCAAAAAGATAAATATCACATATTTTCTCTGATTGGTAATAGCTAATATACATCTGTATTTCTAAGGGGTATTGGCATGTAGTTGTTTTTCTTGTGGTGTCTTTGCGTTGTTTTAGTATCAAGGTAA
Organism: Oryctolagus cuniculus; assembly: GCF_964237555.1. Classification (NCBI taxonomy): domain Eukaryota; kingdom Metazoa; phylum Chordata; class Mammalia; order Lagomorpha; family Leporidae; genus Oryctolagus; species Oryctolagus cuniculus. Next base: position 1,137,985 of record NC_091435.1, on the reverse strand, counting down.
TACTGACCTAGAGTGAGTTGAGAAGTATTTCTTTTCTAGTTTTTGGGTTAGTTTGTTAAGTATTGATTTTTTTCCCAGAGAAACCTTTATTTAAGGAATACAAACTTCATGAATTTCATAAGTACAACTTTAGGAATATAGTGATTCTTCCCATCGGGCCTGCCCTCCCACTCACATTCCCAGCCCTCTTCTCCCTCCCTCTCCCATTCCCAGTCTTATTTTATACTAAGTTCTATTTTAAATTATAAGTATTGATATTAATTCTACTTTAAATGTTTGATAGAATTCAATAATGAAGCCATCTGGTCTTAGACTTTTCTTTGTGGGATATTTTTTGAATACTAATTCAATGTCTTTACTAATTAAACATCTTTGCTTGTTTTAGGTTTATTCAGATTTACTTTCTTGAGTGAGTTTTGATATTTTGCTTTTCTAGAAATTTGTCCATTTCATCTATGTTATCTAATTTGTTGGAAAACACTTGTTTATAGTATAAGAATTCTTTTATTTCTATGAAGTTGGTAATTTCGTATGTGATTGTAGTAACTTGTGTGTTCCAATTTTCTTGGTCAGTTTGGTAAGTTAATTTGTTAATTTTATTGCCCTCTCCAAAGAATCAGCTTTGGTTTCATTGTTTGTCTGTTTTCTATATCATTGACTTTTTCATTATTTTTTTGTTATTTTCTTGCTTTGAGTTTAGTTTGCTTTTGCTAATTTCTTAAAGATGGAAGTTTAGGTTATGGCTTTGAGATACTTCTCTTTTTACATAGATGTTTACATTTTCAATTATTTTGAAGTATTTCTTAATTTCCCCTGTGATTCCTTTGACTCTGGTTATTTAGAAGTGTGTTTAATTTCTACAAACTTGAGAATTTTGTAAATTTCTGTTATTATTTTGTTTTTTTTTTAAAATAATTTTTTTATTTTAATTTTATTTAAAAGATAAAGAGATGCAGAGAGAAAGACACAGACAGAAAGAGATCTTACATCTGCTGGTCGACTTTTTTTTTTTTTTTTTTTAAGATTTTATTTATTTATTTGAGAGGTATTGTTACAGAGAGAGGGAGAGACAGAGAGAAAGGTCTTCCATCTGCTGTTTCACTCTCCAGAAAGCTGCAATGGCTGGAGTTGAGTAGAACCAAAGCCAGGAGCCAGGAGCTTCTTCCAGGTCTCCTGTGCAGGTGCAGGGGCCCTAGACTTGGGTCATCTTTTACTGCTGTCCCAGGCCATGGCAGAGAGCTGGATTGGAAGAGGAGCAGCTGGGACTTGAACTGGCGCCCACTATGGTGTTCCAGTGCCACAGGCAGAGGTTTAGCCCACTGCACCACAGTGCCGGCTCTGATTCACTTCCAAGTTGCCTGCAACATCCAAGGTTAGGCCAGGCTGAAGCCAGGAACCTGAAAATGTCATCTGGATCTCCCATGTCGGTGGCAAGGTCTCAAGTACTTAAGCCATCATCTGCTGCCTTCCCAGGATATGCGTTAGAAGGATGCTGGTTTGGAAGTAGAGTAGCTGCCTCTCTGATAAGGGATGCAGGTATCCCAAGTAGCATTTTGACTGTTGCACCACACTTCTGCCTATAACTGATTTCTAATTTCTTGTGGTTGGAGAGCATATTTTGTATGATTTCAGTCCTTTGAGACATGTTTTCTGTCTGTCCTGGAGAACAATCCATGTGTACTTGAGAATGTGTTTTCTGAATGGAATGTTTTATAGAAGTCTCTTAGATTTAATTGGTTTATAGTATTGTTTAATTTATTTCCATGTTGTGTTCCATTCTGTATTGAGAATGGAGTATTGAAATCTCTGACTACTGCTGTTGAATTGTCTAATTGTCCCTTCATTTCTGTTAATTTTTTGTTTAATGCGTTTTGGGGTGTTGTTTTAGATACATATGCATGTATTGCTATATCTTCTTGATGAATTGACATTTTTATTATTATAAGGTGCTCTTTATCTCTAAATTTTGTCTTAAAGACCATTTTGTATGATGTTGGTATATCAACTCCAATTAACTTTTGGTTATTGTTATTTTTAATCTTTTCAACCTTTTTGAGTCTTTGAATTTAAAGTGTGTTTCCTGTACATTACATATAATTAGATTATTTAAAAGTCTGCCCAGACAATTTATGTCTTTAAAGTGATATTTAATATATTTAAAATTGATGCAATTCTGATAAGGTAGGATTTATGTCAGTCATCTAGTTATTTGTTTTCTTTGGGTCATGTCTTTTTTTGTTTTTACTAACTTCATTATTTCATTGCTTTTTAAATTCCCTTGTCATTTTAAAAAAAGATTTATTTATTTATTTGAAAGGCAGAGTTACAGAGAGGCAAACAAGAGAGAGAGATCAGTCTTCCATCCACTAGTTCACTCCCCAAATGGCTGCAACAGCCAGAGCAGAGCTTATCCTAAGCCAGGAGCCAGGAGCTTCTTCCAGGTGTCCCACGTGGGTGCATGGGTCCAAACACTTGGGCCATCTTCTACTGCTTTTCCAGGCCATAGCAGAGAGCTGGATGGGAAGTGGAGCAGCTGGGACTTGAACTGGCGCCCATATGAGATGCTGGCACTGCAGGCAGTGGGCTTTACCCGCTACTCCACAGTGCTGGCCTCCCCCCTCCCTTGCCATTTTATAAAACTATTTTTGTTTGTTACTTTCTTAGGAGTTGCCTGGGGCTTACTTTTAATATTTTATAATGGTTTAGTTTGGATTGATACCAGTTTAATTTCAGTAGTATTCAAAAACTTTTCTTCTGGTATATATTCATTTCTTCTTCCTTTTTACTGTTATTGTCATTACAAACTACATCTTTAGGCTGGTGCCGCAGCTCAATAGGCTAATCCTCCACCTGCGGCACTGGCACACCAGGTTCTAGTCCTGGTTGGGACACCAGATTTTGTCCCGGTTGCCCCTCTTCCAGGCTAGCTCTCTGCTGTGGCCCGGGAGTGCAGTGGAGGATGGCTCAAGTGCTTGGGCCCTGCACCCACATGGGAGACCAGGAGAAGCACCTGGCTCCTGGCTTCGGATCAGTGCGGTGTGCCAGAGGCAGCATGCCGGCCGCGGCGGCCATTGGAGGGTGAACCAACGGCAAAAGGAAGATCTTTCTCTCTGTCTCTCTCTCTCACTGTCCACTCTGCCTGTCAAAAAAATAAATAAAATAAAATAAAAAAATATACAAACTACATCTTTATACATTCTGTACATTTTAACCAAGATTTATAATTATTGCCTTGGCAGTTATCTTTTAAATCAGATACAAGAAAAAGGTTATAAATCAAATTATATTTTTTAAAAATACTTATGTATTTATTTAAAAGATAGAGAAAGAGATCAAGAGCTTCCAATTGCTGTTCTAATTCTCAATTGGCTATAATAGTCAGGGCTGGGTCAGGCTGAAGCCAGCAGCCAGGAACCCTATGCCAGTCTCTGAATTGGCTAGTAGGGGCCTAATCACTAAGGCCATCCTTTGCTTTCCCAGGCACATTAGAAGGAAGCTGGAATGGAAGTGGAGGAGCTGGGACTCGAACCAGCGTTCTGAAACAGGATGTTGGTGCAAGTGTCAGCTTAACCTGCTGTGCCACAATGCTGGTCTCAACAAAATTACATTTGTGCCATCTTGTCTGTTTTTCCATATGGTTACCTTTACTAGTTCTCTTTATCTTGTTTCTAGTTACCGTCTAGTATCCTTTTGTTTCATCCTGAAGATCTACTCCTTTTAGTATTTCTTATAAAGCAGGTCTTCTGTTCTCGTGGTTTTTGTTTCCTGAGGATGTCTTCACTTATCCTTTGCTTTTGAAGGATAATTTTTTCTGGATATAAAATTCTTGTTTGATAGCTTTTCTCTTTTTCTTTTTAAAAATTAATTGCAAGGTAGAGCAAGAGAGAGAGCGAGTGAGAGAGTGTGCTACCATCTGCTGGTTCATTTCTTAAATGTTCAGAATTGCTAGGATGGGGAGAAACTGGGAACTGGGAACACAGTCCAGGTGTTCCATGTGGGTACAAGGAACCCAGTTACTTGGAGCGATCAGTGCTGCCTGTTAGGGAACAAGAAGCTGGAGTCAGGAGCTAGAACCGGGAATTGAACCAAGGTAGTGATATGGGATATACTTAATTTCTACGCTCCATTTCTTTATAGTCTTTTTATTTGGTAATTTTGAATATGTTATCCTGCAGCCATTTGGCCTCCATGATTTTTGATGTAAGTAGTTTGTCTGATAGTCTGCCTTCCTGTTACTTGCAAAATTCTCTTTGTTTTTGTCTTTTGATAGTTTGATCATGACATATCTAGGTCTAGATGTCATTGGATTTATCCTTGAATGTTTTTATTATTTTTAAGGATTTATTTATTTGAAAGGCAGAGTTACAGAGGGATAAGTAGAGACAGAGAGATCTTTCATTTGCTGGGTCATGCCCTAAATGACTGCAATGACCAGAGCAGAGTCAGGCCAAAGCCAGGAGCCAGGAGCTTCTTTCAGGTCTCCTGGGTGGGTGGCAGGGGCCCAGGGACTTGTGCCGTCTTCCACTACTTTCCTAGGTGCACCAGCAGGGAGCTGGATTGGAGGTGGAGCAGCCAGGATTCAAATCAGTGCCCATATGGGATTACCAGCACTGCAGGTGGCAGCTTAACCTGCTGCACCACAGCACTGGACCCTATCTTTGGATTTTTTGAGCATCTTTGGTGTGTAATGTTTTTCATAAAATCTGACACATTTTTGGTTGTTATTTTCAAGTATTCTTTATACTCCTTTATCTTTTTTTTCTTTCTTAGTTTTGTTATGCATATATTGATGTTTTTGACAAAGGCATTATTGACAATTTCCTGCTGGTTTCTGAGTCTGCTTACTTATTTTACTTTTTATTTTCTGTTCCTGGGCTGGATAATTTCTATTGATTTATCTTCAAGCTCACTGATTCTTTTGTGCTTGCTCAAATTTACTGTTAACCCCTGTAATTAATTTTTCATTCTGTCATTGTACTTTTTAATTCCAGAATTTTTATTTAGTTTATTTTTTATAATTTCTGTCTCTTTACTGGTATCTATATGTGAGACATCATTTTCATTCTTTGCTCTATTTCTTTTTTTTTTTTTTTGACAGGCAGAGTTAGACAGTGAGAGAGAGAGAGACAGAGAGAAAGGCTTCCTTCTGTTGGTTCACCCCCCAAACGGCCATTGCGGCCAGCACACTGCAGCTGGTGCACTGCGCTGATCTGAAGCCAGGAGCCACATGCTTCTCCTGGTCTCCCATGCGGGTGCAGGGCCCAAGCACTTGGGACATCCTCCACTGCACTCCCGGGCCACAGCAGAGAGCTGGACAGGAAGAGGAGCGACCAGGACAGAATCCGGTGCCCCGACCGGGACTAGAACCCGGTGTGCCAGCGCCGCAGGCGGAGGATTAGCCTATTGAGCCGTGGCGCCGGCCGGAAATCTGATTCTTTTCCTTTAATTTTTGTGTTGCTGCTGCTTGTTGTAGTAGTTTGCTTAGTGACTTTGAAAGTCTGTCCTTTGTCATTTATTGTCACTGAAGTCTCTGCTGGGCTAGCTTAGTAGTTAGCTGATGATTGGATAGAACTTTCCTTAACTGCCTAGAATCCCTAATTCCCCTAATTGTTCCTAGGGGGCTTGTGTATGTTGGGTTATGCTTTAATCCTTACCTTAGCAGTGCTTGTGCAGTGTGTTGCAGTCAGTCCAACGTGAGAGTTTAGGGCTATCTCAGGGTTTTCTCATTTCTTTCTTCGGCAATCAAACGCCTTCAGTAGGCATACTGCTCTATTTATGCAAGTGGCCTTCTAGATTTCCAGAAATATAGTGGAGGTTTTCAAATTCACTATGGGGGCTGGCGCTGCGGCCTAGCAGGTAAAGCCACTGCCTGCAGTGCCGGCATCCAATATGGATGCTGGTTCAAGTCCAGGCTGCTCCTCTTCCAGTCAAGCTCTCTGCTATGGCCTGGGAAAGCAGTAGAAGATGGCCCAAGTCTTGGGCCCCTGCACCTGTGTGGGAGACCCAGAGGAAGTTCCTGGCTCCTGGCTTCGGATTGGCGCAGCTCCAGCTGTTGTGGCCAATTGGGAGTAAACCAGTGGATGGAAGACTTCTCTCTTTCTCTTTATGTCTCTCCTTCTCTCTCTGTGTAACTCTGACTTTCAAATAAATAAATAAATCTTTAAAAAATTTCGCTACAAACTTCTCATTCCCTAGTGTTTCTTTGTAAGCTTTTGTGTTATCTGTTTATTTGCTTTAAATATCATTCACTATCTCAGGCAGTCACAAAAATTAAAGTTACCTACAATTGTTTTGAAAGACAACTCTGAAGAAAATACATTTGAGACTAGGAGAGCTCTGAGCCACATCAAATAAAGACAGCTTTGCAAGGGAAACCCATTAGCCGTGTCAAGTAATGGCAGTTTTCTGGAGGTGACGCTGTGAATGAGCTCCATCCTTCTCTTGCGTTCTGTGGCTGCCAAGGTGCTGGCTTTCACCAAGACTGCAGTCCATAGGTATTTACTGTAGTGTTGGGAACAATGGGAAAGGAAAGTTAAAATGCTGCAGGTTGTCTCTTCTTATGGCATGCAACCATTTTTCCTTAGGAAAATGCTCCCCAGATTATAGCAACCTTTTGGTTAAAGATTAAATTTTGAAAAGATGATTTGGACAGGGTTTTTTGTTTGTTTGTTTTGGTTTTCTGTTTTTCCTTTTAAAAATGTGGAGAGTTTTAGAAATTTTTCCTTTGTTATTTTCACATCACTGACATTTATCTTAAACTTTTTCCTGTATGTTGAATTTTTAATTTTTTTAAAGATTTATTTATTTGAAAGAGTTACAGAGAGAGGTAGCGACAGACAGACAGAGGTCGTGACAGACAGAGAGAGGTCTTTCATTTGCTGGTTCACTCTTCAAATGGTCACAGTGGCCAGAACTGAGCTGATCCGAAGCCAGGAGCCAGGCCTTCTTTCAGATCTCCCTTTGGGTGCAGGGGCCCAAGGACAGGACATCCTCTGCTGCTTTCCCAGGCATGTTAACAGAGAGCTGGACCGAAAGTGGAGCAGCTGGAACTTGAACTGGCACCCACGTGGGATGCTGGCTCTGCAGGCCAGGCTTTAACCTGCTGTCTGCAGCGCCAGCCCTGTATATTGAATTTAATATTGGAATAATTCTCTTCAGCATATTAGAGATAGATTTCCTCAGCAACTGGCTTTTTTGGTTCCTGTTCAGCAATCAATAGTTAATGCAACTGTTATTCCTCTGGAGATAATCTGTGTGTTTTCTATTGCATTTAAAGAATCTTCTTATTGTGTTTTGGTCTCTATAGTTTCACTAAGTATCATGCATACCTACTTGAAGTTATCTGTTGGATATCTTTCATCAGTAGGGAAAAGTCACTGCCATTTTCTTTAGATATTGCCTCATCATCGTCATCTTCTTTCCTTCTGAAACTGATAAATTGGGTTAGATTTCTTGTCATCTATTCTCATGTAGTCTCTTTTATATTCTAGAATTTGGTCTCTTATGCTTTAGTTTGAACATTTTCTTTTGACCTAGTTTCTAGCTCACCAGTTCTAGAAAGAATCAGCAGCACCTAATCTGCTTTAAAACCCATTTATGATTTTTTAAAAAGATTTATTTATTTTATTTGAAAGTCAGAGTTACAGAGAGAGAATCTTTCATCTGGCTGGTTCACTGCCCAAATGCCTACAACAGCCAGGGCTGGACTAGGCCGAAGTCAGGAGCCGAGCTCCACCCAGTTCCCCCATGTGGGTGACAGGGCCTCAAGTACTTGAGTCATCTTGTGTTGCCTCCCAGGATGCACATTAGTGGGAAGCTGGATCAAAAGTATAGGTGGCGCTCAGTCCCAGGCACACTCATATGGGATGTGTGTCCCAAGTGGAGGTTTAACTTGTGCCATAACACCTGCCCCTACTTTCTATAGCTTCTAATCTCTTGTTTATATTTTTAACCATAGCAAATATATATATTTTTAATTGTAATCAAACATATATAACTTAAAATTCACCATTTTAAGTGTTCCTATGATTCATATTTTGCGTGACCATCTATCTCCAAAACTTTTTTTAGTCTCCCTCTTTCCCTCCCTTTCCCTCCCTTTCTCTCTCTCTCTCTCTTTCTTTCTTCTTTCTCTCTGTCATAGGCAGAGTTACAGAGAGAGAAGGAGAGGCAGAAAGAAAGATTTCCATCTGCTGGTTCACTCCCTAAATGGCTGCAGCGGCCAGGGGTGTGCCAGGCTGAAGTCAGGAGCCAGGAGCCTCTTCCGGGTCTCCCATGTGGGTGGTAGGGGCCCAAGAACCTGAGCCATCTTCCACTGTTTTCCCAGGGACATTAGTAAGGAGCCAGATCAGAAGTGGATCAGCTGGGGACTTGAACCAGCAGTGGCTTAACCCCCTATGCTGCTGGCCCCTAGTCTTTCAAAATTGAAACTGTATCAAATAATAACTCCCTTCCTAATCCTGGCAACCACTGCTGTGCATTCTATTTCTATAAATTTGACCTCTTCAGGTATCTTACATAAATGCACTCATACAATATTTGTCCTTTTGTGAATGGCTTATGTCTCTTAGTATAATACCTTCAAGGTTTTTCTGTGCTGTAGAATGTTTCAGAATTTCTTTTTTTAAAAAATATTTTTGGGGCCAGCACTGTGGCATAGTGGGTAAAGCCACTGCCTGCAGTGCCCGTGTCCCATATGGGCGCTGGTTCGAGTCCCAGTTGCTCCACTTCCAATCCAGCTCTCTGTATGGTCTGGGAAAGCAGTAGAAGATGGCCCAAGTCCTTGGGCCCTTTCACCCACGTGGGAGACCTGGAGGAAGCTCCTGGCTCCTGGCTTCAGATTGACAAAGCTCCAGCCATTAAAGCCATCTAGGGAGTGAACCAGTGGTTGGAAAATTTTCTCTCTCTCTCTGCCTCTGCCCTCTCTGTCACTCTGCCTTTCAAATAAATAAATAAATCTTTAAAAAAATATTTTGTATTTGAAAGGCAGAGTGACAGAGAGAGGGAGATAAGGAGGGAGAGGGAGGGGCAGAGAGCTGGAGAGATCTTCCATCTCTGATTCACTCCCCAAATGACTGCATCAGCCGGGGCTGGTTCAGGCTGAAGCCAAGGAGCCTAGAATTCCATCTGGGTCTCCACTATAGGCGGCAGGGGCCCAAGTACTTGGGCATCCTCCATTGCTTTCCCGCTTGCATTAACAGGGAGCTGGTTCAGAAGCAGAGCAGCCAGGACTTAAACCTGTGCTCTGACAAAGGATGCCTGTGTTGCAGGCAGCTGCTTAAGCTGCTGGGCCACAATACTGGACCTAGAATTTCTTTCTTAAGGCTGAATAATATTCCCTTGTGTGTATGTATTACAGTTTGTTCACCCATTCATTCTTCGATGGACACTTGGCTTTTTCTCCCTCGTGGCTCTAGTGAATGATGCTGTTACGAACATGGATGTACAGATGCCTGAGTCCATGCTTCCACTGAGTCTGTGCACAGCTCCATAAGTGGACTTGTTGGATCAGATGCTTACTCTGTGTTTACATTTTTTTGAGGAACTATCATGTCATTTCCACAGCAGCTTCACTATTTTGCAGTTTCACAAGCAGTGCAAAAGAGTCACTAGTTTCTCCACATCTTTACCAAATCTTGTTATTTTCTCTTTTGCTGATAATAGCTATACTAACAGGTTTTTTAAAAAGTAATATTTATTTATTTATTTTTAAAGAGTTAAAGAGAGAGAGGGAGAGAGATCTTCCATCTTCTGGTTCACTCCACCTCCTCCCTCCTCTGGTGATGCAATGGCCAGTGCTGAGCTAGGCCGAAGCCAGGAGCTAGGGGCTTCATTTGGGTCTCCATCATGGGTGACAGGAGCCCACAACTTGGGCCATCTTTGTTGTTTTCCAAGGCACATTAGCAGGGATATGGATAGGAAATGGAGTAGCTCAGACACAAACCAGCACCCATACAGGATGCTGACATTGCAAGTGGTGGCTTTACCTGCTATGCCACAACATTGGCTCCTCACTGTGATTTTTTTAAAAAGATTTACTTATTTATTTGAGGGAGTCACAGAGAGAGCGAGAGAGAGACAGGGAGAGCGGTCTTCCACCTGCTGTTCACTCCTCCAGTGACTGCAATGGCTGGAGCTGGGCAGATGTGAAGCCAGGAGCCAGGAGTTTCTTCCAGGAGTCCCATACCCTCTCTGTGATTTTGACTTGCATTTTCCTAATGACTAATACTGTTGAACATCTTTACTGTGCTTGTTGCTTGTTGGTGTATATTCTTGAGAGAAATGTCTGTTCAAGTCTTTTGCCCATATTAATTGGGTTGTTTGGATTTTTGATGTTTTAAATATAGTTTTTCTGATAGTCCACACTGGGCAATTTTAACATCTTGTGTGTGTGTGTGTGTGTGTGTGTGTGTGGTTTCTACTGCTCCGTCCTTATGGTGTCTAATTTCTTTGGGTGTGCTAGACATTGTATTTGCAGTTATTGAGCCTAAGGTGATTATTGGTTTTAGAGAGGTTTTCATTGAGTACTTCTCAGGTTCCTTAAAGGAGCCACCTTATCTTGTTATGGTCTGAGACCCCTCAAATGAGCTGGACAGAGCTGTAGTGCTTAGGAGGGATGGCTTGCTTTTCAGGACTTCTTCACCTGTGGGGTTTGGCTCTCTGTGGGTCCACTGCAAACTGAGGGCTGGTTTCTCAGCATTGACTTGCAGCGGGCATGGGTGGAGTGGAGAAAAACCCCATGGTCTCCTCTGTGGACAGCTGAGCCTCTCTTGGGCTGAGGTGTTTTCCCTGACTTTGCTCCTCAGTATACTTGCAGCCTTACTTTTTGTCCTTGGCATGCAGAAAGGTGCTTTCCCCACAGGTGAGGTTCATTTTCTGCACTGTCTCTGCACGCTTTCCTATCTTGCTCAAGTCTGCCAGTTCTGGCCTAAGCTTTTCTTTTTCTCTGATGCTTAGCTAAACAGAATGGGTAGCCGTGCCCTGGACAGCTGGCATTCCCTTTACTCCTGTTCCTGATCCTGAGGCTGGGTGTCTTTGTGGTCTGTCTGCAGATGACCAGGGCTGGTAGTTTCAGTAAATGCTTTGCAGTGTATAAAGTGAGTCTCCTCACTATCCCTGCCTGACAGTGGTTTGTGTTATGGTCTCACCCCTCTTCAGTGAGTAATGTTAACTCATCTCTTTTGAAATATGTTTTAAATGATAAAGCATTTAAGAGAGGAAAATTTCTGATTTACACTCTTTCTTTGGAAATTATTTGACGTATTTTCTTTTTCTCTTTGTTTCTCCACTGCTTGGAAATGAAGCTGACCATTTGTGGACATTTTCTGGGTAGATTTTAACAAGGCCATGACATAGTAATCCTTATCTTTTGTTTTTAGCCATATCCACTTTAGAAAGTCAAACTTTTGAGCCCGGTGCTGTGGCATAGTGAGTAAAGTCACTGCCTGCTGGTGTAAGCATTCCATATGAACACTGGTTTGAGTCTTGGCTGCACCATCTCTACTCTGTCACCCTGCCTTTATTTATTTGAAAGAGTGACAGAGAGAGAGAGAGAGAGAGAGAGAGAGAGAGAGAGAGAGAGGAAAGACAGGGAGAGAGAGAGAGAGAGAGAGAGAGAGAGAGAGAGAGAGAGACATCTTCCATTTGCTGGTTGACTTCCCAAACGGCCACAACAGCCGGGGCTGAGCCAGACCAAAGCCAGGAGCCAGGAGCTTCTTCTGGGTCTCCCACATGGGTGCAGGGGTCCAAGCACTTGGGCCATCTTCCACTGCTTTCCCAGGCTCATTAACAGGGAGCTGGATCAGACGTGGACCAGCTGGGACTCTAACCAGCACCCAGCTGGCATCACAGGCGGTGGCTTTACCCCCTATGCCACAATAATGGCCCCACTAAATAAATCTTTTTAAAAAAAAAAAAGAAAATAAAGCTTTTTCTGATTTCTTACGAGAAGAAAAATTAAGATACTTTTTTTTGAGTAAACTGGGGTAAAAGTAAGATAAATAAAGTTGATGAAAAACCCCAATAATGCACACCAATAATGCGAACAACTTGCAGAGGTGTGGCTCTCTGCCTGTGGCATCCTGGCACCCAAGGCCTCTTGCTTTGAGTCTGTTTCTGCTTTGGAGAAAGGCAGAGGTGAGTGTCTGGCCTGCACTTCTCCCAGGGCCTTTGTGGACGTGAAATGAGGTAACTGACATGCAAACACCTTAATAGGGAAGCTTTCTGGGTGGATGGCATTATTATTTCATCCTGCAGCACTTTTGGGGAGTAAATAATTTATTTAGCACACCGAGTTCATCCTCTGAGGCCAAGTCTTCTGCTGCAATGATGCAGGCCACTCCTGGAAACTTCCAGCATTGCAGAGGGAAGAGGCCCAGAGAACGTGTTTCTCTGGGGATTTCACTGGATTAGGGCTTTGCCAGAGACTTCTGAGGTCTGTTCCTAATTATCCTTAAGCAAATTACAAGCAATCCGAGTGGTTACACTTCAGAGAGACTAGTTTATAGTGATCAGTTGTAGGACACAGTTAATAATCTTGCATGATGCTTAGTTCTCAGGTTGGCAGCTTGATTTTTCATGGAAATTTGAATATACAATATTTTGTGTAATAAAACCATGTTTCTTGCTAATGTCTTGCCTCTTTTGATTAAACAGTCACTGAATTGTCTTAATTAATTAAAAAGATAATAATGGAGTAGATTGCTTGGTGAGAAATTGTTAATCTCTGGGTAGCTATACTTCTCTAGCCCACTCAGGAAGCTGAATGTTTTGGGGTAACAGTCTTCAGAGAGGACTCCTGTGCAGGCTGACATTGGAGAGAGGGTAATAGCTTGCTTCCTGTGGAAGCACTGGGGTGATTTCCACAGTGATCTGTGGCCCATGCTGGTGGACTCCTCCCCCATGGCATCTCCCTGGGCACATTTGGGCATTCACAGAGGCCTTTGCTCTTGGACATGTCTACACAGTGCCTATCATTTTTCTGTGTTTTGCTGTGGGTACCACTGTATCTTCTGAACAAGTCGGGGTGCCCTGGAGCCTCTGGAGTGTCCCAACTGTCCTGTGGCTGTGGTGAGACCCCATGAAACTCCCCCATGTGGAGAAAAGTGTGGTTGAGGCAAGGCCCTGCACCTTGCAGGGCTTACTGAGTAGTCTGATTCTCAGGCCTCCCTTCAGGCCCAAAAGGAAGTGCATGGGAGCCGCAGGGTTTGGGGTCAGTCTGATGGGCATCACTGTGGTAAGTCAGGTTCCCTGCCCTGTTGGACAGCTGAGATTGAGGTCCTGGGCTGGGCCTGTCTGCCCAGTGCCCTTGTTTGTTACAGGGAAAGATCCTCTTCAGGTAAGCCTGCCACTACAGATAGATGGGTGCCACCAAGGGAACCCACAGTGGCGCCCCAACACTCTTACCTGCAGCAAGATTCCATCAGTTTGGAAATTTGAGCTGTGAGGAGCTTGCAAGATCCTCCCTAAGAGAGAATTCAGATGTGACCCAGAGGGGTGCAGTGTGTTTTGAGTTGTCATGATGGCTCTTGTTAGTGATTGCCTGCTGGCTGGCAGGCTCATAGCTGTGGTGCACTGTGCATGTTGCCTGTGAAGGTGACAACCAGGACTTACCCTTTTCTTACCCAGTCAGATGACCTTAAGTCAGTACGATCTGAGGTCCGTGGGTCATGGGCCCCTGGAAATCTTTCAGGGGGCTTGTGAGGTCAAAACTGCAGCATTGTTTCCATTTTCACTTCGTTGACATTTGCACTGATGGTACAGAAATGGAGGCAGGGCTTTAGCACAAACCAAGGCCAAGGCACCAGGCTCTGCTGCTGTTATGATGTTCTTCCCTGCAACCCATATGTATGCAAGAGCTAGCTCCTTTAATAACATCCTTGATGAAACCCTAAGAATTATTAATTTTAAATTTTGACCCTTTGAGCACCTGTATTTTTAATATTCTGTGAGATGGAATTAGAAGTTTGCATAATGAACTTCTGCAGAGGGAAGTGTAAGAGTTGTTTTCAGGGAAAGAAAAGCACTTAGACTGTTTTTGGGTTGGGAGCTAAACTCGCTCCTCTTTTCGTGGAATACTGTTTCCACTTTAAAGAAGCTGACAGACAAACCATGGTTTTTCAGACTGTGTTTTTGGCAGATGATGTCTGAAAATTGAACTTGGTGAGACTGTGACTGCAAAGGAAATAACTGCCTATTTTCCTGCAAAAGTTAGAATTTTGGAAAACTTGTATCTGCTGATCTTGATAGCATCCCAGTAGCTTAAAGATTTTTCTGGTGAATTCAGTGGTGATCTTAACAAATGCAATTTTTGAGCTTCATATATTAAAAAAAAAAAAACATTTGTAAGATTTGTGTAACTCAGCAAACCATTGTTTTCCAAGTGACAAATATGTGATGTTACAAAAACTACTCATGGGTAAGTATATCTATTCAAAGTGCAAGATTGACAGATAATGGGTTCAGTGTAATCCAAAAAGTATATTAATGGGGTTTCAGATTCTTTGTTACAACTAATCTTTACTAGACTAACACTTGTCAAATTTGATGCCTTATCAAACAAGAATATCCATGATGATCTGGTAAAGCTATTAAATTTCCCCTGTCATTTCCAGCCCATGTCTACACGAGACTGGTTTCCCCCACCCACTTCCATCAACTAAAACAACAAAGACAACAAATTGAATGCAGGAGCAGGTATAATAATTGAGCTGTCTCCAGTAAATCCTGCCATAAAATAGTCCCAGAAATTCTTCTCGCTTTTTGCTTTGGAAAATGTAATTTTTAAAATAAAAATGCTGTTTTTGTTATGTAATGAGTATATTATTCATTGTAAATGAATTACTGACTAAATAATTTAAAATCTGTTAATTTCAAGTACTGTAAAAATCAGTAGATAGAACCCACTGAAAAATGTTATCTGGGAGCAAAGTGATCCTGCTGACTTGTCTGAGAACCGACTATCTCGGGTCACGGGAGTGTGGTGCCGGCAGTTTTGCTGAGACGCCCCAGAGCTGCTAAGATGGACGAGCTGCCCTCATGCTGCCCACTCCTTCCTCCACTGAGTCAGGGAACACGAGTTGTCTGCTGTTCTTAGATGAATGCTAATGGGAAAATGCATGTGACGGAAGGATTGACGCTGGGAAGAAATTGTCTGAGGGATTCATCGCAACTCTAACACTGTAAACAGTTTTAGAAATTTATGAAATTTTAGAAACTTATTTTAGAATTTGATTCAAGACAAAAAGCCCTGCATATGATTCTGCTCTGTGACCGGAGATCTCACCTGTTCTGTTATCCATCATTTATTAGTACCTGTAAGGTATTGATGGCAGTGCTCAATGCTGAGAAAGAGGATCAAGGGTATTGTAAGGGTTCTCTTCGTACCTTAGGAGGGAGACAAGGATGTGAGCACAAGCTGTCGATGAAAAGCTGGGTAAGAAGATGTAAGCTGAGGAGGAGATGGGAAAGTTGGTGCCACCCACTGTGCTACAGGACATCTCTGCTGAGGCAGAGACTGAGGAGGGGGCGATGACCAGTCTTCCTCTCTGCCTGGAGCAGTCTGGCAGGGCAAAGCCCTGGGACGAAGAGTCACACGTCACCACCACCTGGTGTGGGAAGTGTTAACTCCCTGACTGGCTTACTCGTGATTATTGGGTGCCCACCGGGCCTTGTGCAGTGAACAGAAAGAAGCCTGTCAGTTGTCACCAGGCAGGCAGGTTACCATCACTGGCTTTCTAGGGGCAGTGCTGGGCCAGAGCCCCAGTCTGGGGTGCAGGGTGGGAGGGTGTGCTCTGTGTGTTGGGGGGGCAGTGCCGGTCCTGAACCTGAACCTGAACCTGAACCTGAACCTGGAGTACAGGGTGGGCTTCCTGAGGGCAGTGGCAGGCCCGAGCCCCAGCTTAGGGTGCAGGGTGGGCCGTGTGCTCTGTGTGCTCCTTACAGGGCCTTCACCCTCTTAGGGCTGCTTCTCTTGAGCATGTGGAAATACAGCAAAGCCTCTTGTCGTGCGAATCTGGGGAGCAGGAGCTTTTGATAAATTTCATTTTCCTTTTAGTTTCCAGACCATCATTAGAAAATTCCATCAATGAAGTTTCAGATCCACTTCTTAGAATGGGGTAAATGCCATCAAATCTTTCTAAAAACACTGGATTTTGCAGAGAGTCAGGTTGTTACTGACCATAGGGTGTTAGTGACCGAGGCTCCTGAGAAAGTGTCTGGTTTGGAAACCATCTCAGAGCAGAGCACGGGGAGAGTTTTTCCTGCTGTGGCTTTGCCTCGCACCAGACTGCAGTGAACACTGTCACTGGATGAGAAGCTCTTGCCTCTCAGTTTCCTGATGGTAGAAATAAAGTCAGAAAACCTTGGATAAGGCCCAGAGTTCCAAATATGACAAGCTATGTGTGACTTCCGACTCTGACCAGAGTCTCTGCTGACCTGCATGATGGTGAGGGCTTGTGTGAGTAAGTGGCAGGAAGCAGGTGTGTGGCTGAGATCCCCGAGGGGTGTAATGGAAGGGCAACAGACTGGACTTGGACTAGTCTTGTACACTCCATCACCTTCTACTGTTTGCCAGTCACAGGAGCCCGTGCCCTCCACCTAGGGTCTCCAGGGGAATCATGAAAATGTGGAATATTTAGCATTTGGGTCATTTTGAAGAGCCCTGGCTGCTCCTGATTGGGTCCCATTTTCTGATGCCCTGAGAGGTATGGATAGGTGGTCTGTGCTCATTTTATTTATTTTTTTTTACTTCCCTCTCTTTCATTTCCTCAGTGTATGAAGATTTTCCTCCGTTTGTGGGCTACATTTGAGTTGCTGCATGGAGTGCAAGGCTGTGGCAGGTGACGTTAATGAGCTAGCTGGTCTTTAAATAGCACAGCTCCTATAAACAGAATCACCTGTTTTATAACCGGATATTGAAAAAG
The DNA here is from genome assembly GCF_964237555.1 of Oryctolagus cuniculus. Taxonomy (NCBI): domain Eukaryota; kingdom Metazoa; phylum Chordata; class Mammalia; order Lagomorpha; family Leporidae; genus Oryctolagus; species Oryctolagus cuniculus. The sequence goes on along the minus strand of NC_091435.1, from coordinate 1,121,063 downwards.
AGTGTTCACATAGGATTCAGAATGGCTGGTAGAACATTAGAAAGGCAGTAAAATGCTCCCACCCCTGCTGTGAGGCAGGTTTAGCTGAGAACACACACCCCACAGCAGACACTCCCTTGGGATGGACCAGAACCATCCGGAGTCATCTGTCATGATGCATTAAACTCAGGTTGCATTGAAATAAAGAATGGGCAGCTAAAATCTTCTCCTTGATTATCGGAAACTTAGTCATTTGTTCTCTGAGTCAGCTTAATGGCGTGTAATGTTCACATCACATTCTTCTGGGACCGGGCCAGGAAGCCAGCACGCTTGCCAGCATCTCAGCAATGAGCTAATCAGCCTTTTGGCTGGAATTAGTGCTGTCACTGCATCAGACCAGGGTCCTCAAGGAGTTTGTGCTTTCTTTTCCTCTATGTCACGTGCTGGCCCTAGAGCTTTCTTTCATCGGATGGTCCCTGCCCCTTTGCTCCCAGAAAGCCCTTCCAGGCTGAGGCTCTGGAAGAGATGCCCTGTCTGGGTGGCTGCTTTGCTGTGTGGTAGCCCTCATCCTCCTGGAGTGTGTAATCCCCTGAGGGTAATGCAAGAATACTGAAGTCTTCCATGCCACGTAGTCAGACGCATGTCAGCAGAGAAGAGAAAGCAGTGTTGTGAGCTTCAGAAGGGAGAGCGGTGGGCTCCAGTGGGCATGGGGATTTGAGATCTGTATTCAGCTGCACCACAATGCGAACCCTCGTTGTGTTTGTTTTTTAAATTGACTTGTTTTTTATATGAGAAAAATCCTTTGTTTGATATTTGTATTACAAACATCTCCCAGTGTGTGCCCTATCTTTTTGCTCTCTTGATGTCCTTTTACTTAATTTAATTTTATTGAAAAATGCAGTGCCGGGCATGGGCGTGGGGCAGAGAGATTGACCTCTCATCTGCTTGTTCACTCCTCAAATGCCTGCAACAGCCAGGGCTGGGCCAGGCCAAAGCCAGGGGACTGGAATTCAGGGACCCAAGTACGTGCGTCATCATCTGCTGCCTTTCCAGGGTGCTCCTTAGCAGGAAGCTGGAACTGTGAGCAGTGCCAGGACTCAGTCCCACTCACTCCAACATGGGAAGCCCCATCTTAACCACTCTGCCAGATGCCCACCCCTCCCCGCGTGCTATCTTTTGATTAACAGTTCTATTTTAAATAAAGTAATTTATCTACCTTTTATAGGAAGTACTTATGAAGTCTGGTTTAAGAAAACCTTGTTTACCCCAAGAATATGAAAATATTCTTGCATGCTTTCCCATAAAAGCTTTATAGTATTCATTTAACATTTAAGTCTGGTCTAGTTGTGTTTGGTATATGACAGTGTATGTCCATGTTTTCCATGTGCATAGCCAGTTAATCTCTCATCCCATTTATTGACAAGTCCCTTCTTTCCCTGCTGATTTATAAGTGGTATTGTCAGCTAAAAATCACATGACCTTCTGTGTGAGGGTCTGGTTAGAATAATCACACCAGGAATTTAAATATGGACTTTTTTTTTTTTTTTTTTGACAGACAGAGTGAGACAGTGAGAGAGAGAGACAGAGAGAAAGGTCTTCCTTCTGTTGGTTCACCCCCGAAGTGGCCGTGCACTCTGCACCAATCCAAAGCCAGGAGCCAGGTGCTTCCTCCTGGTCTCCCATGTGGGTGCAGGGCCCAAGTACTAGGGCCATTCTCCACTGCACTCCCGGGCCACAGCAGAGAGCTGGCCTGGAAGAGGGGCAACCGGGACAAAATCCGGTGTCCCAGCTGGGACTAGAACCCGGTGTGCCAGTGCCACAGGCGGAGGATTAGCCTATTGAGCCAAGGCGCCGGCCTGGACATTTTTTTCTAAAAAAGGATTTATTTATTTGAAAGGCAGAGTTACAGAGAGAGAGAGAGAGAGAGAGGCAAAGAGGCAGAGAGAGAGAGGTCTTCCATCCGCTAGTTCATTCCCCAAATGGCTGTAATGGCCGGAGCTGGACCAATTCGAAGCTAGGAACCCAGAGCTTCCTCTGGGTCTCCCACTTGGGTGCAGAGGCCCAAGCACTTGGGTCATTTCTGCTGCCTTGCCAGGTGCATCAGCAGGGAGCTGGATTGGAAATGGTGCAGCCTGAACTGGAGCTGGTGCCACATGGAATGCTGGCACCTCAGGTGGCAACTTTACGCCACAGTGCCAGCCCTGAGAAAATTTAATGTAAAGAATTGTTAACTAGTCAAAGGGATTAGTGTCAAGAGGGGCAGTGGGTAAAGTCGTCTGTAAAGAGCCTGTATGTGTATGCTATTTTCTCTGAGTTTGGACAGCAAGACATTAACCACAATGACTTTCTGTAAATCTTACCCTCAGCATATGATTTTTTCTTGTTGAGAACTTTCACTTTTTTGATTAAAAGAAGCACTTTATGGCTTCTCTTTGCTATATCTGAATTACTAGCATTTCCACTCTTGGGCTTTGGGGCGATTATTAAGTAAAATAGAGGTTACTTGAATGTAATCCTGTGATACCAAAAGAGTTGATCTGATACCTGAAACAGCGACTAAGTGTAAGTGCCCCACCAGCAGGCCGAAGGCCGTAATTGTAGCACGGATGATTTACATTCCGAGTGGGATGGAGCTGGGGGGCAGCTGGGCCTGGAGCTTTTATCATGCTTCTCAGAACGGTGAACAACTTAACACTCAAATTGCTTATTTCTGGACTGTGGTTGACCATGAGTAACTGATAGAATGACAAGGAAAACCACAGATTCGGGGGGGCATTGTAAATCTGGTAACAAATGGTAGGAGCTTATTTGTACATTTTAGAATAAGCATGCCAATTTGTGCCAAAAAAAATGCTGGAATTTTGATGGGGGTGTTTTGGTTTTATAGATTAGTTTGGGTGAGAATTGAAATTTTTATGATACTGAGTCTTCCAAATTGAGAAATATGGTTTATTCTTTAATTTTTCTCAGTGACATGTTGTTTTTAGTAAAGAGACCTTGTATAGGTTTTTAAGATTTTATTTATTTATTTGAAAGGCAGGATTACAGTGAGTTAGAGGCAGAGGCAGAGGCAGAGGCAGAGGCAGAGAGAGAGAGAGAGAAGGGAGAGAGAGATTGAGAGATTTTCCATCCACTGGTTTGCTCCCCAGATGACTGCAATGGCTAGAGCTGGGCCAACTGAAGCCAGGAGGCAGGAGCTTCTTCCGGGTCTCCCACGTGGGTGCAGGGGCCCAAGGACTTGGGCCATCTTCCACTGCTTTCCTAGGCGATAGCAGAGAGCTGGATCAGAAGTGGATTCAAACTGGCGCCCATTTGGGATGCCGGCACTGCAGGCAGCGGTTTTACCCTTACGCCCCAACGCTGGCCCCACCTTGTACAGGTTTTGTTAGAGTTGTTTCTAGGAATTTTTTGACCTGTTTTTGCTGCTATATAGCAATAAAATTGGGTGCTGTTTATTGACGTTTTACCCAGCATCCTCGCTAAATTTATATATAAATTTAATGTAATGGTATGTTAAACTCTTCAACTGTGACCATGGATTTATATATTTCTCTTTTTCATTCTATGTTTGCTTTTTATATTTTGAAGAGATAATTGCATACCAAGTCAAGGTGTTATCTTCCCATTGAACTGACTCCTCTTGTAATTTTTTTTATTAAGGATTTATTTATTTTATTTGAAAAGCATAGTTATAGAGGAGGGGAAGATCTTCCATCCACTGGTTCACTCCCCAATGGCCACAACAGCCTGGAACTTCATCTGGGTTTCTCATGTGAGTGCAGGGGCCCAAGCACTTGTGCCATCTTTCACTACTTTCCCAGGCACATTAGCAGGGAGCAGGCTTAGAAGTGGAGTAGCTGCGGTGAGAACCAGCACCCATATGGGATGCTGGTGTCATAGGCACAATGCTAGCCCCTCTCTCTTATAATTAGGGAGTTACAATTGTAAAGCATCCTGCTTTTTCTCTGGTAATGTATTTTGCCTGGATCAATTTTGTCTGAAATAATAAAGCTGCTCCAGTTTGCTCTACTTGGAGTTCATATGCTACGGATTTTTCTATTCTGCTTTCAACTTGAGTGCATCCTTACTTTTAAAATATGCTTCTTTTAAACACGGCACTGTGGTATAGCAGGTAATGCCACTGCCTGGAGTGCGGTTATCCCAAATGGGCACCAGTTCGAGTCCCAGCTGCTCCACTTCCCATCCAGCTCTCTGCTATCGCCTGGGAAAGCAGTAGAAGATGGCCCAAGTGCTTGGGCCCCTGCACCCATGTGAGAGATCGAGAGGAAGCCCCTGGCTCCCGGCTTCGGATAGGCACAGCCCCAGCCATTGTGGCCAATGGAGGAGTAGACGAGCAGATGGAAGACCTCTCTGTGTCTTTCTGCCTTTTCTTCTCTCTCTGTGTAACTCTGACTTTCAAATGAATAAATCTTTAAAAAAATAAAATAAATAAAAAAAACATTGTCAAGATATTGATAGTCTCAAAATTGATCTACAGAGTCAATGATGACAGATCTACATAAATTCTAACAGCATTATTCAGAATAGCAAATAGGCTAAAACAAATCATATCTGCTGACTGATTAATAGACAAATATGGCCATATGCTAAAATATTATTCATCAATTAAAATGAAATGAAATATTTCTTACATGAAACTGGAAAATATATCAAGTGAAAAATATTTGCAAGATATTGTATATCACATGATTCTAATTATTCAAAGTATTTAGAATAGATTGCCTTCTCTTTTGAAATCTTGCTCATTTAGCTATGAATGTTTGTTTTTAAAGAGCCAGCTTTTAGCTTGATTGATTTTTTTTCTGTCTTAAATGTTGTTGAGTTCTGTTTTTCATTATTTTTTTCCTTTCATGTTTACTTTGCTGTTCTTTTTTCTGGCTTTTTGAAGTGGACTCTAAGACCCTTCCTTAGAAGACTCTAGTTTGTATCTGATCTTTCGAATGGCTGTTCTGGGTTCTTGACTGAGATCCTTGCAAGTCGTTGTCTCCTGAGTCCTGAAAGTTGGCCCTGTTCAGACTAGGAGCTGACCTCTTTAGTCTTCTGCCACACACTGGTGGGTTCAAAATCTGACAGACGACTTGAGGCCGGGGAGACTGCTTATGTACCTGCTGCAGTCCCCTTCATGTAATGCAGCTCTGTCCCCAAGACCCCTGGAGATACAGAGCATTGCCACTGCCATGCTGGTCTGCTCCTCTGGCCTTGCACAGTCCCAGCACTCAGCAGACGTCTATGGAGGGGGAGGGACCCCTTCAGGTTCCAGCAAGGAAACACTGCCCATTTTCATTTGTTCTATAGAATCCTTCAGCTTGGGAGCAAGTCTAATTCTTTTTTTTTTTTTTTTTAATTTATTGTATTTATTTGAAAGAGTTACAGAGAGAGCTAGAGACAGAGAGGGAAGTCTTCCATATGCTGGTTCACTCCCAGATGGCTGCAACAGCCAGAGCTGTGCCAATCTGAAGCCAGGAGCCAGGAGCTTCCTCCGGGTCTCCCACATGGGTGCAGGGGTCCAAGGACTCCGGCCATCCTCAACTGCTATCCCAGGCCACGGCAGAGAGCTGGATGGGATGTGGAGCAGCTGGGACTAGAATCAGTGTCCACATGGGATGCCGGTGCTTCAGGCCAGGGCTTTAACCCACTGCGCCACAGCGCCAGCCCCGCAAGTCTAATTCTTAAGCAATGTTCAGAATTAGCAGTTTATTTTTATTTGTAACATCTTCACTGCTTTGATGGTTTAGAATATATTTTTTGCAATTTATCGTTAAAAGCAATCTGCTTGTTCTATTGATAGCATTGGCCTGCACTGACTCAGTACCTTCTAAGTGAAGGCAGAATTCCTCCTCCTCTTGTATAATTTATATGCAATCCGGTATAACTGTTTTAATTGTACAGTTTGATGAATTTTGATATATGTGTACTATTGGGTAACAACTACCAGAAACAAGGCATAGGAAATCACCCTAACTGTTTGTGGTGCCCCTTTCCATTCAACATCCTCATGCTCACCTTCTAGTTCTCTGCGCTTACTGATGGTCTTTGTTATGTCCATAGAGTCATACAGTATTTCCTGGCTTCCTTGATTAGGTCTGTTTCAGCATTTGTGTTTTTTGATTAGTCCATGTTGTATGGGTTGTTTTTCCTTTTAGTTTTGAGTATTTCAATGGAGGGTGTATTTGTTTACTTGAAATTTGATATTTGGATTATTTCTATCTTTTGGTTATTATAAAGCAGATACAAATACTTGTGTGTCATATGCATGCATATTTTCATTTTTTGGGGGTAATTATTTGGGGATACAATGAGTAGGTGGTACGATGAGTGGCTTCATAAGACTTGTTGAATAGCACTGTATGCCAAATCCAGTTTACCAACATTTGTATCACATGGCAGAATCAAATCATTTGCTATTAGCATCTGTTTTAGCCATTTTCCTGGAAGTATTATATTGGTATCTCATTGTGATTTTGAATTTTTATTTTCCTAAAGACTAATGATAGGTATTAGTATCTTGTTGTTATTTCAGGTCTTATTTTCCTGACAACTAATGATGGTGAGCAGCATGCTTGTTAGCACTCATGTCTTCTGTGATGGCTCTGCTCAGCTGTTTTGTGATTTTTAAATTGGGATGTCATTTTCTTATTAATGATTTATAAAGATCTTTATACAAACATCTTTATATATATAAAATCTTTTTTTAATCCATGTATGAAAAATATTTTTTCCATTCTGTTATTTGTCTTTTCATTTTGTAAATGACATCTTTCAAAGAACAGAATTTTTAAATTTTGATGAAGTGTAAATAATTTTTTCCAGTTTAGTGATGTATTGTTTTTGTTGTTGTTACTGTTTCTTTGACATTTCTGAGAAATCCTCCTTTACTCCTAATGTCAAAAACATTTTCTCTTTTGCTTTCTTCTAAAAGTTGCATGGATTTAGTTTTTACTTTTAAGTTAATTTTTTAGTATGGTGTTAAGTGTAAGAGTCAAGATTTTATTTATTTTTCAAATAAATAACCAGTTCTTGTGACACAATTTGTTGGAAATATTTTTCTTTTTTGCAAATTTTTTTAAATATTTATTTTATTTATTTTAAAGACAGAGTTACAGAGAGAGGGAGAGACAGAGAGAGGGGTCTTCCATTCGTTGGTTTACTCCCCAGATGGCCGCAATGACTGGAACTGTGCCGATCCAAAGCCAGGAGCCAGGAGCTTCTTCTGGGTCTCCCAGATGGGTGCAGGGGCCCAAGGACTTGGGCCATCTTCCACCGCTTTCCCAGGCCATAGCAGAGATCTGGATCAGAAGAGGAGCAGCGGGGTCTCGAACCGGCGCCTGTATGGGTTGCTGGCACTTCAGGCCAAGGCTTTAACCTGCTGCGCCACAGCACTGGCCCTAGGAAATATTTTTTTTTTCCCACACCAAAATGCCTTGGCATCTTTGTTGAAAATTAATTGATCATGCAAACTTGTCTATTTTTAGACTATCTTTATGCTAATATTACTCTGTATTGATTACTGAATACATGGGATCCTCCAACTTTCTTCTTTTTCCAAATAGTTGTGGCTATTATAGGTCTTTCTGTTATAAAACAGAGATTGGGAATCAGCCTGTCTTTTGTCAGAAAGCCTGCTAGAGTTTTGATTGATGCTATGGTTTAGATGTAGTCTGTCCCTCAGGGATTTATGTGCTGGAGGCTTGGTCTTCAGTCTGGTGATGTGTAGGGTGGTAAGAACTTTAAGAGGTGGGACCTAGTGAGAGGTCTGTAAATCAAAAGGAGGTGTGCCCTTGGAAGGGATTGTGGGACCCCAGACCCTTAAACTTTCTGATTTGAAAAGTAATCTCTCCTTCTTGCACACGCTCCTGCTATCTGCCGTGAGTTCTTCGCCGGAGCTGAGGGACAGACTACATCTAAACCATAGCCTTAAATCTCCTGAACTGTGAGTTAAATAAACTTGTTTTCCTTAGGTTGCAGGATGATGAGGGTTATCTTGGTTCTTGTCTCAGGCCAAAAAAGAATTTCCACGCTTACAGGAATGCTGAGCAAAGTGAAATTTATTGAAAGCAATAAACCTCGTGTTGCAGGGGTCGTCAAAGGAGGAGTTGCTAGAGAAGCTTGCAAGTGCTGGCTCATTTATACACAAAGTAATTCTCTGGATGGCCCCTTTCTGAGAAGTGAGTACAGATTTAACCAATCAGGGGAGGCACAGAATGCCAGAATATCAACCAATTAGAAGGCAGGGATTATGACCCATCAAAAGAACTGAAGGTGTTTGCTAATAACAACCAATTGGAGGGTAGGGATTATGACCAATCAGGAGAACTCAAAGTGTATGTTAATGAGACATAATACATGGACCAATCAAGTAACTGACATTAGTGTAGTCTATTTTGCATAGAAGTGTACAGAGTGATCATTCAGGTCCATTAGGCAGACTCAGCATCTGAAGATTACATTGTATATGTTCCCCCAAGTCCTGTTCTCCCTTTTCCTCATGGCTCTTGGAAAGTTACATAATGTGTTTTCTCTTTCCAGTGTTTTTCTTTCCTTTCCAGGGGCCCCTGGAGTCCTTGTCATGTGTAGATTAGCCGGTCTTAGTTATTTTAATACAGTAACATAAAATGGACTAGCACAACTGAGATTGCTTTGAGTCTGTAGATCAGTTCAAGGAGAATTGACATCTTACCAGTAGTGAGTCTTGCAGTCAGTGCACATCCTAGCTCCTCCATTTTTTAAGTCTTTAATTTCTTTTAGTGCTGTTCTGAAGTTCTCAGTATATAAATATTACACATACTTTGTTAAATTTATCCCCTAAAATTTTCATAGTTTTAGGTACTATTATATATGAGTTTAAAAATGTTCATTTCTAATTGTTAGCTAGTATATGGAAATAGTTTGTTTTACATGTTGAACTCATGTCCTCAGTATAGCTAAAGCTAAAATCACTTACTAGCTCCATGATCTTGTCATCAATGAATAAAAATAGTTTTGCTTATTTCTTTTCTTTTTTCTTTCTTTTTTTTTTTTTTTTTTGACAGGCAGAGTGGACAGTGAGAGAGAGAGACAGAGAGAAAGGTCTTCCTTTGCCGTTGGTTCACCCTCCAATGGCCGCCGCAGCCGGCGCACTGCGGGCCGGCGCACTGCGCTGATCCGATGGCAGGAGCCAGGTGCTTTTCCTGGTCTCCCATGGGGTGCAGGGCCCAAGCACCTGGGCCATCCTCCACTGCACTCCCTGGCCACAGCAGAGGGCTGGCCTGGAAGAGGGGCAACCGGGACAGAATCCGGCGCCCTGACCGGGACTAGAACCCGGTGTGCCGGCGCCGCTAGGCGGAGGATTAGCCTAGTGAGCCGTGGCGCCGGCCCTGCTTATTTCTTTTCAAATATGTTTGCTTTTCATTTATTTTCCTACTTTATTATCTAGGATTTCTGGTATAATATTGAACAAAGGTGGTGAGAATGAATCTTCTTGACTTTTATTTGTCTCATTCACCGTGAAGTATAACATCAACTGAAAGTTTTTCATAGATTTCTTTAGTCTTAAAGAATTCCCTTCTTGTTTTCTGACTTTTTAAGTTATTTATTTTTATCATGAATGTATGCTGAATTTTTTCAAATGCCTTTTCTGCATTTATTGAGGTTATTATGGGATAGTTTACTTTCATTCTGAGTATTTTGAATTGCATTTGTTAAATGTTAATCAAACTTTATATTCCTAAATTGAATCTCACTTAGTCCTGATGGATTATCTACATATTACATTTATATGTAATATGTAGTTTGATTTGCTGATATTTTTAAAAGATTTAAAATCTATGATCATGAGGGAAACTGGTAGTTTTCTTGTGATATCTTTGTTGGATCTGTGACAGAATAAAACTGACGGGGGCTGGTGCTGAGGCTCAATAGGCTAATCCTCCACCTGTGGCATCAGCACCCTGGGTGCTGGTCCCGATTGGGGCGCCGACTCCTATTCCGGTTGCTCCTCTTCCAGTCCAGCTCTCTGTTGTGGCCCAGGAGTGCAGTGGAGGATGGCCCAAGTGCTTGGACCCTGCACCCGCATGGGAGACCAGGAGGAAGCACCTGGCTCCTGGCTTTGGATCAGCGTGGTGCACCAGCTGCAGTGTGCCGGCTGCAGTGGCCATTGGGGGGTAAACCAACGGAAAAGGAAGACCTTTCTCTCTATCTCTTTCTCTCTCACTGTCTACTCTGCCTGTCAAAGAAAAAAAAAAAAAAAAGCTGACGGGGCCGGCGCTGTGACACAGCAGGTTAAAGCTGTGGCCTGCAGCGCCGGCATCTCATATGGGCGCAGGTTCAAAACCTACCTGCTGCCCTTCTGATCCAGTTCTGTGCTATGGCCTGGAAAAGCAGTAAAAGATGGCCCAAGTGCTTGGGCCCCTGTGCCTTCATGTGAAGACCCAGAGGAAGTTCCTGGCTCCTGGCTTTGGATCAGCTCAGCTCTGGCTGTTGCTGTCATTTGGGGAGTGAACCATCTGATGGAAGACCTCTCCCTCCCTCTCCCTCTCCCTCTCCCTTTCTCTCTCTCTCTCTCTCTCTGTCTTTTGAATAAATAAAATAAATCATTAAAAAAAAGCTGGCTTCATTAAATGAACTCTGAAAGAATTTAGGATGGATCATGGTTTTGTTTTTCTTAAAATGTTGATAGAACTCATTTGGGAGTTTGTTTGAGGGAAGATTTTTCATTAAGAATTTATCTTTTTAAAAGTTTTTCGTATTTTGTGTCCTGGGTCAATTGTAATAATTTGTGTTAAGAAGTATGGATTTTCTCCTAAGTCATGTTCAGCGATACTAAGTTTGTCTTTATATTGTATCACTATCCTTTTCATTGTGTAAGTTCTTTTTTTTTTTTTTTTTCGATTTCTTTCTTGGTTATTGGTCTGTTTAGGTTTTCTATGTCTCCTTGGCTCAATTTAGGTATGTTATATGTGTCTAAGAATCTATACATTTCTTCCAGGTTTCCTGATTTGTTGGCATACAGCTCTTTATAGTAATTTCTGATCATATTTTTTCTCTGTGGTATCTGTTGTTACCTTTCATTTTTCATCTCTAATTTTATTGATTTGGGTCTTCTCCCTCTTTTTTTTTTTTTTTTTTTGTTCACTGGGCCAATGGTGTGTCAATTTTGTTTAGTTTTTCAGAAAACCAGCTCTTCATTTCACTGATCTTTTTTATTTTTTGTTGCAATTTTATTATTTCTTCTCTGATTTTAATTATTTCTTTTCTCCTATTACTTTTGGGTTTGGTTTGCTGTTGTTTTTCTAGGTCCTTGAGATGTATTGATAACTCGTTTATTTGGTGCCTTTCCGATTTCTGATGTATACATAATTTAGTCTCCATCTCTTTGAGTATGTTCTAGAATACCTGAGTTGTTGATTTCCAGCTTCATTCCATTTTCATCAGAAAAGATGCATGGTATGACTTCAATTTTTTTTTAATTTGCTGAGACTTGCTTCATCACCTTGCAAGTGCTACCTTCTAGAGAAAGTTCCATGCACTGGTGAGAAGAATGTGTACTCTGCAACTATAGGATGAAAATTTCTGTAGATATCTGTTAGGTCATTGTGTAAGTTCTGTAATGATATCTTCTCTTTCACGTCTGATATTTGTAACCCATATTTTTCTCTTTTGTTAAATTTCACCAGAGGTTGATTAAGTTTATTGGTTATTGTCAAGTACGTAGATATTGTCTTCATTGATTTTTCTCTATTTATTGTTTTAAAATTTTTATTCTTTTTTTTAAAGACTTATTTTGTTTATTTGAGAGACAAGAGTTACAGAGGGAGGTAGAAACAGAAAGAGAGAGAGAGGTCTTACATCCTCTGGCTCATTGGCCAAATGACCCCAATGGCTGGAAGTGAGCTAATCCAGAGCCAGGAGCTAGATGCTTCTTCCAGGTCTCCCGTGTTGGTGGAGGAGCCCAAGTACTTGGGCCATCCTCCACTGCTTTCCCAGGCACATTAGCAGAGAGCGGGATCAGAAGTGGAGTAGCCGGGACTCGAACCGGTGCCCAGATGGGATGCCAGCACTGCAAGCCGAGGCTTTAACCCACTGTGCCACAGCATTGGCCTCTAAAATTTTTATTCTTAATTTTATTATTCCCTTCCTTCTTACTTTGAGTATACTTGGCTCTTCTGTTTATAGTTTCTTAAGGTGGAAGTTAATATAATTGATTTTGGATGTTTTTCCCTCTTCTGATACTCGCATTTAAATCTGTGAATTTATTTCTAAGCACTACTTTAGGTGTAACCCACACACTTTAAAATTTTTTTATTTATTTAAGATTTATTTAATTATTTATTTGAAAGGCAGAGTATCAGAGAGAGAAGAACAGAGAATTAGAAAGGTCTTCATCTGGCTGGCACCGCAGCTCAATAGGCTAATCCTCCACCTGCGGCACCGGCACCCCGGGGTTCTAGTCCCGGTTGGGGCGCCGGATCTTGTCCCGGTTACTCCTCTTCCAGGCGAGCTCTCTGCTGTGGCCCGGGAGTGCAGTGGAGGATGGCCCAAGTCCTTGTGCCCTGCACCTGCGTGGGAGACCAGGAGAAGCACCTGGCTCTTGGCTTTGGATCAGCGTGGTGTGCCGGCCGCAGTGGCCATTGGAGGGTGAAGCAAAGGAAAAGGAAGACCTTTCTCTCTCTCACTGTCCACTCTGCCTGTAAAAAAAAAAAAAAAAAAAAAAAAAAAAAAGAAAGAAAGAAAGAAAAAAAGAAAGGAAAGAAAAAGAAAGGTCTTCATCTGTTGGACAGCTACAACAGTCAGGGCCAGGGCCAAGCTGAAGCCTGGAGCCAGAAACTTCATCTGGGTATCCCAGATGGGTGGTAGGGACCCAAACACTTGGAGCATCTTCTGCTGCTTTTCAGGTGCATTAGCAGGGAGGTAGATTGGAAGTGGAGATGCTGGGACTTGACTGGCAGTCCAATATGGAATGCTGGTGTTGTTAGCAGCCTGTGCCACAATGCTAGCTGCTAAAAATTTTGTTTTGAACTGTATTCACAGGACGTTGAAAAAACAATACAGAGTCTTTTGTCCTCTTCAGTGGTGACATCTTGGGTAACTGTAGTACACCATCAAAAGCATGGGATTGACATTGATACATTATTGTTGACTAGAACACAGGAATCAATCAGTTTCATTCCATTTTTTGAAAGATTTATTTATTTATTTGAAAGAGCTACAGAGAGGCAGAGACAGAGAGAGGTCTTCCATCCGATGGTTCACTCCCCAGATGACTGCAACAGCCAGAGATGAGCTGATCTGAAGCCAGGAGCCAGGAGCTTCTTCTGGGTCTCCATGTGCGTGCAGGGGCCCAAGCACTTGGGCCATCTTCTACCACTTTCCCAGGCCATAGCAGAGAGCTGGATTGAAAGGGGAGCAGCCGGGACTGGAACTGGTGCCCACAAGGGTTGTCAGCACTGCAGGAGGTGGCTTTACCCGCACACCACGGTGCTGACCCCTGTTTTTTGATTTTTTAAAAAAATTTTGCTCCCACATATAAGGGAGAGCATGTGGTATTTGTCTTTCCGTGCTCAGTTTGTTTCATTCAATATAGTGTCCTCCAGTTCCATCCATTTTGGTACAAATGACAGAATTTCATTCTTCTTTATAGCTGAATAATATTCCATTGTGGTGTGTGTGTGTGTGTATTTTCTTTATCCATTCATCTGATGATGGATACCTTGGTTGATTCTATATTTTAGCTATTGTGAACAGTGTTGCTATAAATGTTGTGGTGCAGGTAACCTTGGTACAGTGTGTTCATGTCTTTTGGGTATATATCCAATGGTCAGATTGCTGGATCATATGGGGAGTTTATTTCCAGTTTTTTTTTTTTTTTTTTTTTTTTTTTAAGATTTATTATTTATTTGAAAGGTGGAGTTACAGAAGGAGAGAGATAGGGAGAGAGGTCTTCCATCTGCTGGTTCATTCCCCAAATGACCACAACAGCCAGAGCTGGGTCCATCTGAAGCCAGGAGCCCGGAGCCAGGAGCTTCTTCTGGGTCTGCTACACGGATGCAGAAGCCCAAAGACTTGGGCCATCTTCTGCTGCTTTCCAAGGCCACAGCAGAGAGCTGGATTGGAAGAGGAGCAGCCGGGACTAGAACTGGTGCCCATATGGGATGCCGTCTCCACAGGCGGAGGATTATCCTACTGTGCCTTGGCAGTGCCGCCAGCCCCTGTATTTTGTCTTTTGAAAACTGTTGAGGTCCTTTGTTGGTTTCTTCACTGGACTGGTTGTTTTTTGAATTGCTGATATATTCTGGATAGTAAACCTTTGACAGGTAAGTAGCTTGCAAATATTTTTACCCATTCTTTTGTATATCTTTTCACTTTACTGATTGTTCCTTTGTTGTGCAAAAGATTCTAATAATCCCATTTGTCTAGTTTTGGTTTTGTTGCATGTGCTTTGGGAGGTCTTATTTAGGAAGTCATCACCTATGCCAGTGTCTTGAAGTGTTTCTCCTGTATTTTCTTCTAGCATTTTCATGGTCTCAGGTCTTAAATTTAGGTGTTTGATCCATCTTGAGCTGATTTTTGTATATGCTGAGAAAGAGGGATAGTTTTTATTCTTTACTTGTTAGCTAGCATATACTAAAAGTTTCAGTCGGGAAAAGTTGGTTGACAGCGTTTAAGTCTTGTGTTCTCACTGATTTCTTGTCTGTCTTCTCTAGTATAGGGATGGGAGTGTTGTCTTGTTCTGTCAGTTTTTGTTTCATATATTTTAAAGCCTGTTATTGGATTGTTATGTCTTCAGTGATTACCATTTTTATCATTAAGAAATGTTCATTTTATTTCTAGTTGGAGTTTGCTTAGTATATCTTTTCTGTTCTTTTAACCTATTTGTGTCTTTATATTTAACATAGTTTTGTTGTAAATAGCATATATTTTGGTCTTTTTTATCCTATCTGCCTATAATTGGAATGTTTTATCCATTTACTTTTATTGCAGTGATTGAGATTGTGGATTTTATATTTACTATCTTATTTGCTTATTTGTTCCATCTATTCTGTTCCTCCTTTTTTTTTCTTAAAAAAAAAAAGCAAGTCCTTTATCTGTAAGCATTTTGTATTATCTGCATCACTGACAACATCACTGTATTGTCCTGTTTTAGTGGTTTCTTTTCTTTTTGTAAATGCTCACCTGGTACCATTTTAATTCCCCAGAAGGAACTAACATATCTTATTGCCAAAATTTGCTGGTGACAAATTATTTGAGCTTTTATTTATCTGAAAAAGTCTTTAATTCCCCTTAATTCTAAAGAATATTTTTTCTGGAAGTAGAACTGTTATATATTAATGTTGGCTGTCGCAAAACACACCGAACACTGGAGTAAGGGAAAGGGTTTATTGGGGAACACCCCCCAGATTGGAGTGAAGGGGCGGCGAAGGGAAAGAGAGAGAAAGAGAGTATAAGAGAGAAACAGAGAGGAGAGGAGCTAGCAAGGAGAGAAGAGAGATGAGAGGAGCTGAGAGAGAGAGCCAAGAGACCAGAGGAGGAGGCTAGAGTGAGGAACCAAGAGAGCGCAGGAGAGAAGAGCCAAGAGAGCACGTGTGCAGAAACAGGCCTTTTTAAAACTTTGCCTGAGGGCGGGCAGGGAAGCAGGAGCATCGAATCCCACTAGGATGGGGGTGGAGCCTGGCTCAGGTAGCTGGGCCATGAGGCCACCTGGCTAAAACTGCACCAGTTTCCTAACAAGAACTGTAGATTGACAGCTTTTCTTTTAGTAATTTAAAGCTTTTTGATCAATTATTCTTTGAATGTATTATTATTACTTTTAATATTTTTGAAAAGCAGAATGATAGAAAAAGGGCGAGACAGAGACAAAGGTCTTTCATTTGGTAGTTTACTCCCCAAATGGCTACAATAGCCAGGCTGGAACTCCATCCCTGTCCTCTGTGGGTAGCAGGAGTCCAGCTGAAATTGGGCCACCTTCTGCTGCTTTCTCAGGTCCGTTAGCAGGGGATTGTATTGGAAGCAGAGCAGCCAGGACTCAAACTGTGCTCTGAAATAGGATGCTAGTGTCACAGGTAGTAGCTTAACCACTGTGCCACAACACTGGCCCTGACTGTATTATTTCTGATCAGCACTCTGTGCTCATTCTTACATTTTTCCTCTGTACTTGTTTCTCCTTCCATTGTTCGGTGCCCTAGTATGGTTTTCTTGAATTTCATTAAATTTTTTTAATCTGTGGACTTAATGCTTTTTTAATCAAATTTGAAATATTTTCTGCCATTATTTCTTAAAGTACATTTTCGGCACACTTTCCTCTCTACTCTCCTGAGACTTCTGGGCCATGTTACACTGATTTTTGTCCCACAAGTCACTGATGCCTTTTTCCCCCACTATATTTCAGATCGGGTATTTTCTATTTCTGTGTTGTCCAGTTCTTTTTCTTGTGCACATTTAATTGACTATTACTTTAATTTACTAAAAATTACCATATATTTGTTCTATCTCTCAAAGTTCCATCTGGCTCCCCTTTTTAAAATCTTCTGTTTGTCTTTTAGTATGTATTTATGCATATTTATAGTAGTTATTTTACTGTCCTTTTCTGATGGTTCATCATGTGTTTCAGGATCTGTTTCTGTTGACCACTTTTTTTTTCTTTTTTTCTTTTTGCATATTCTGCTTCTTTGTAGGTCCAGTAAATTTTAATTTATTGGTAGATATTGTGAATATTATTGCAAGTGTCTGGATTTTATAATTTTTAAAAAACTGTTGAGTTCTTTCATTTGTGAAGGCAGATAAGTTACTTATGGTCAGGTTGATATTTTTGCAGTTTTATTTTAAGCTTTGCTGGGTTGGATATAGAGTATCTTTTACTCTAGAGCTAATTTAGCCCTGTTATTGGCAAAAACCTTTGTGCCTGTCTTTATTGATGGCCTTGGTGGTTCAGCAGGTTTTCACTCTGGCTGCTCCAACTGCACCTTCTTGCAGCCCTCTGTTCAGTGGTGGACGCCATTCATTGATAACTCTGGATGGTTTTTTTTTGTTTTTTTGTTTTTTTGACAAGCCTCATGGAGTTTCATGTGTTGTTCAATGTTTTGTAGCAGACTGGAGGGGATACCTCCTGTGGGGAGCAACTGAGACTAGACTAAATTACTGGAACTAAGACTAACTCTATGCATCTGCTCTCCCACAATATGGCGCTGAGAGACAGCAAACAACTTCTACACAGCTGCCTCGCCAATTTGACTGATAAACTGCAGGAGCTGATCCTGCTCCTGATTGGAGGAGAGCAGCGTGCTTGGTGAGTGGGCAGCAGAGTTGGGATTGGTGGAAGAGGACTATAAAGGAAGAGAGAGACAATATGCACTGGGGAACATCTGGGGAACATCTGAGCAACCCCTGAGAGAGCCGGCCGGCGGTGTGCCGCTCCTCCGCAGAAGTGGGGAAAGCAGCACGGGGGGTGGGGTGGGGGGGCGGCAGCAAACCCGGGAAGGGCTGGGCAAAAAGAACAGCGCAGGGTCCAGTGTCGTTCCTCCGCAAATGGGGGAGCGACACCTCCTCCCTTGCAGCTTTGTGGAATTTTTTTTTTTTTTTTTTAATGATTACCTCTCTCCTTTTTGGAATCTTCCCATGTACCTCTTCCTTACATTCTCAACTCCCTCAGCCTTCCTGAGCTTTGGCCTGTTGACCAACTCAGTAATGCTCTGGTTATCTTTTTGTGTTCTTCCTTGCCACTGTCTGGAAAGTGCTTTTATTAAGGATTTTCCCCGAACACAACATTGTGTAGCCTGTAATATAACACATGAAATAATTTGTTTAATGTATTTTCTATCTATCTATCTATCTATCTATCTATCTATCTATCTATCTATCTATCTATCTCTGTTTTCTGGTTGTCCACATTAGAAAAGTTGCTCCATCATGGGCAGAAGCAAAATTTCTCCCCTCTTTGTTTCTAGTTTTGTTTTAGATTTCTTAAATTTATTTTTTAAAATTGTAAAATATGGTAGCTTAAAATTTATCATCTTAACCATTTTTATGTGTGTGGCTAAGTGGCACTAAGTACATTCACCTTGCTGTGCAACTGTCATTACCAACTATCTCCGGAACTCATTGTCTTTCTAAGTTGCAGTGCTAAACCCGTTAAATAAAAATTCTTCATTTTCCCTTCTCCATAATTCCTGGAAGTCACCATTCTATTTTCTGTTTCTGCAAATTTGACTCCTCTCAGTATCTCATATAAGTGGATCCAAATAGTATTTGTCCCTTTGTGACTTGCTGTTTTCAAATCCTTTTCTATTGGTCTTTGCTTACAGTGTTAGGATTATGATTGAAATACTCAAAATGTTTAAGCCAATAAGCTTACATGATGAAGACCAGGAAGGTTATACCCTGCTGGTCTTGTTGGCAGAGAAGGTAGACTTCTATGTGTCTATTCCATAGCTCAACATTCTTTAACCTCATATAAAACACTTCATAAACATTAAAGATGAAAAATTAAATTCTAGCAGTACCCATTAATATATTTCTGCTTTAACGGATATTGTGTGAGCATTAAAATCAGTAATCCTCCATGTCTCTCTTTTTTTAAAAGATTTATTTATTTGAAAGAGTTACAGAGAGAAATAGAGCCAGAGAAAGAGAGGTCTTCCATCCACTGGTTCATTCCCCAAATGTCCACAATGGCAGAGCTGAGCTGATCTGAAGCCGGGAGTCAGGAGCTTCTTCCAGGTCTCCCATGCGGGTGCAAAGGCGCAAGGACTTGGGCCATCTTCTACTGCTTTCCCAGGCCATAGCAGAGAGCTGGATTGGAAGTGGAGCAGCCGGGACTTGAACCAGTGTCCATTTGGGATGGCCGGGTCTTTATCTGCTGCACCACAGTACCAGCCCCTCTCTGCCTCTTTTCAAAAAGAGTTAAAACTCAAGGGGCATAATGAGCTAAGCCTTCGCCTGCAGTCCTGGCATCCCATATGGGTATCTGTTTGAGTCCCGGCTGTTCCTCTTTTGGTCTGGCTCTCTGTATGGCCTGGGAAAGCAGTGGAAGATGGTCCAAGTGCTTGGGCCCCTGCACCCATGTGGGAGACCCAGAAGAAGCTCCTGGCTCCTGGCTCCTGGCTCCTGGCTTTGGATTGGTGCAGCACTAGCCATTGTGGCCAATTGGGGAGTAAACCAGCAGATGGAAGACCTCTCTTTCTGACTTCTCCTTCTCTCTCTGTGTAACTCTGTCTTTTTTTTTTTTTTTTTTTTTACAGGCAGAGTAGACAGTGAGAGAGAGAGAGAAAGGTCTTCCTTTGCCGTTGGTTCACCCTCCATTGGCCACCGTGGCCGGCGCACCGCGCTGATCCAAAGGCAGGAGCCAGGTGCTTCTCCTGGTCTCCCATGGGGTGCAGGGCCCAAGGATTCAGGCCATCCTCCACTGCCTTCCTGGGCCACAGCAGAGAGCTGGCCTGGAAGAGGGGCAACCGGGACAGAATCCGGCGCCCCGACCGGGACTAGAACCTGGTGTGCCGGCGCCGCAGGCGGAGGATTAGCCTAGTGAGCCACGGTGCCGGCCATAACTCTGTCTTTTAAATAAATAAATAAATAAATCTTTAAAAAAATACTTATTACGCCCTTAATTACATATACTTTTACCTTGTTTTTAAAAAGCTGCTTTTTTAAAAAAAAGTTTATTTATCATTTGAAAGGCAGAGTTACAGAGAGGGAGAGGGAGAGAGAGAGAAATCTTCTATCAGCTGGTTCACTCCACAGCTGCCCAAAATGTCCAGGGCTGGGCCGACTGAAGCCAGGAATCAGGAACTTCTTCCAGGTCTCCCATGTAGGTACAGGGGCCTAAGCTCTTGGGCCATCCTCCACTGCATTCCCAGGTGCACTATCAGGGAGCTGGATAGGAAGTGGAACAACCAGGACTCAAACTGGTGCCCATATGGGATGCCAGCACTGCAGGTGCAACTTAATCTGCTATGGCACAGCACCAGCCCCTTAAAAAGCTTTCACAGGAGGCACTTCACTGATTCTGACAGCCGTCTTCAAGGCACAGCATCCCATCTCTGGAGAATTCTGTCCTGACTTCTCAGCTGGTACAGAATTTGCTATTCTATTGTGGTATTGCATGTATTTGTCTATGATCACCTCGTGCAGCCCAGTACACCTCTTATGTTTCTACATCTCCCTGCGATCCTACAAATCTTGTTCACCTTAGATATCATTACTTTGCTGTGTCCATACTAAAGTAGATCCATGGTAAAGATTAGCTTAAGGGGGCTGGTGCTATGGCATAGTAGGTAAAGCTGTAGCCTGCAGTGCTGGCATCCCATGTGAGCGTGGGCTTGTGTCCTGGCTGCTCCACTTCCTATCCAGCTCTGCTTATAGCCTGGGAAAAGCAGCAGAGGATGGCTCAAGTGTTTGGGTCCCTGTATCCATGTGGGATGAAGCTTCTGGTTCCTGGCCTCGGCTTGGCCTAGCCCTGGCTCTCACGGCTGCTTGGGGCGTGAACCAGTGGGTGGTTCCCATGTGCCAGTCTTCATTGGGAATCCCAGGGCTAGAGTCTTTGTTTTTCTCTTTGTTCTTACTCCCTTAGTGATCTTACCTGATTTCAGGACTTCAAATACCACATATGTGCTGATGAATCTCAAGTACATCTTTCAGCCCTTAAACTCCAGGCTGTTATCCATTTGCTACCTAATACCTCTATGTGACTGTATGGTAGGCATCTTTCACTTTACACGTTGAAAACATAATCCAGGGGCTGGCATTGTGGCATAACAGGTAAAGCTGCCACCTGCCATACAGACATTCTATACAGGCCCCCATTCAAGACCCCCATTTGAGACCCTGTTCCATTTCCAGGCCAGCTCTCTGCTAATGTACCTGGGAAAGCAGCGGAGGATGGCCCTAGTGCTTGTGCCCTTGCACTCACGTGGAAGACCCATAAGAAAGAATCTCCGGGCTTCTGGCTTCATCATGGCACAGCAAATGGCTGTTGCAGTCATTTGGGGAGTGAACCAGTGGATGGAAGATATCTCTCTCTCTCTCTCTCTCTCTCTCTCTCTCTCTCTCTCAAGAAAAAAAAAAGTCAACATAATCCAATCATAGTTTTTTCACTCTAACCTGTTCCTTCAGCTTTCATTGGCAGTTCCATTCACCCATTTGTCAGTCCAAAATCCTGGGAATCATTTTTTACTCTCCTACTTCTCTCATGGCCCATGTCTAATATTATCAGCCTAATGTCTAATATTATCTGCCTGTGCTTGCTTCACTAGATATTCAGGACCTGTTTTTTACCACCTACATTGCTGTTGCCCTGCACCCAAACCACCATTATCTTTCATCTGGATAATTGAATTGGTGTTTCACAGGTCTCTTTTCTTTGGTTTTTGTGGAGTCACAGGTGATTATTAGCCCAGTTATCAGAATGCTTTTTCTAAGAATGTGTGTTGACTTCCACTGCAGAGAAGATGAGTAGATGAGTGGATGGATGTGCTTTTCCCTGTTTCTCCTACTAAGTACAACTGAAGACCCTGGACATTCTGTAACATTAACATAGACTCTGAAAAATGGCAAGAGGATGGCAGACAGGTTAGGGACTCTGGGACCCAGGGCATGGCATCGTAGTGAGTCTGCTGTGTGTGTATATGTTTGCCTCTTTTGGTTCAGATTTGGTCCTGAAAAGTTGGTAATCCATAAATACCAATAGTACAGGAAAAAAAAAAAGTCTCAACATAAGCATTCTCTTTCTAGCCAAAAGGCTAGAAGAGGAATAGTCTAGCAAGATGCAAAACTTTTACTCAGTGACTGCTCTGTTCTAGACAAATAACATAAAACTTTTTAGCTATTGTTTCTTCAAGCACTTTTTCACTTCTGCCCATATCCTTCTCTCCATCTGGGCCTGGAATGACATGATTGTTAGCTCTTTTTCATAGTCTACAGATTTCTGTTCATTTGTTTCATTTTGTTATCCTTCTGGGTGATTTTTGTTGTTCTGTCTTGCATTTCACTAATTCTTTCCTCTGACCTCTCCATTCGTCCATTGTATTTTGGTTATTGTATTTTCTGTAAGATAGAAGAGGGAAAATGTCTCAATTCACTTTTTAAGAAAAGATTTATTTATTTATCTGAAAGGCAGAATTACAGAGAAAGAGGGAGAGACAGAGAGAAAGGTCTCTCATTTGCTGGTTTACTTCCCAAATGGGCGCAACCGCTGGAGCTGACCCAAAGCCAGAAGTCAGGAACTTCCTCTGGGTCCCCAACATGGGTGCAGGGTACCAAGGATTTGGGCCATCCTCTACTGCTTTCCCAGGCCATAGCAGAGAGCTGGATCGGAAGTGGAACAGCTGGGACTTAAACCTGCACCCATATGGGATGCACTACAGGTGGCAGCTTTACCCACTGTGCCACAGCACCAGCCCCTTGTTGTTTATTCTTTCCAGAAAATTAGACTGAGTGAAACAAGCCAATCTCCAATGGTTGCATACTGTCTGAGTCCCTGCATAGAACACTGTTGAAATGAGAAAAGTACAGAACTGGAGAACAGATTAGTGGTTGCTAGGGATTAAGGACGAGATGGGAGGGGGAAGAGAGTGGTTTGAGCTATATGAAACATGAGCCGTCTGTCAGGGTGGACTCCTTCTTTGTCTTGATTATTTTCGTGTTATTATTATCTTGGTCATGATACTGTACTACAGTTTTACAAAATGTCACCACTGAGAAAACTGGCTTAAGGGTACAAGGAGGGGTGGTACTGTGGCACAGTGGGTTAAAGCCACAGCCTACAGCATTAGCATCCCATATGGGCACCTGTCTGCTGCACTTCTGTTCCAGCTCTCTTGGTGTACCTGGGAAAGCAGCAGAGAATGGCCCAGGTGCTTGGGCCCCTGTGCCCTTGGAAGCTCCTAGCTCCTGACTTCAGCCTAGCCCTGGCCCTGTCCCAGCTGTTACAGCCAGCTGGGGAGTAAACAGCAGATAGAAGACCCCTCTCTCTGTCTCTCCCTCTCTCTCTATAACTCTGATTTTCAGATAATTTTTTTTTTTAAAAAGGTACATGGAGTATCTCTGTATTATTTCTACAACTGAATGTGAATTTATGGTGATCTCAAAATCAAAAGCTTAATTAAAAGGGGTGGGCACTGTGGCATAGCAGGTAAGCCTGCTGTACTGGCATCCCATATGGGTGCCGGTTGGTGTCCCGGCTGTTCTACTTCCAACCCAACTCTCTGCTATGGTCTGGGAAAGCAGTAGAAGATGGCCCAAGTTCTTGGGCCCCTGCACCTGTGTGGGAGACCCAGAAGAAGCTCCTGGCTCCTGGGTTTGGATCAGCGGAGCTCTGCCCGTTGCAGCCAATTGGGGAGTGAACCAGCGGATGGAAGACCTTTCTCTCTCTATCTCTCCTTCTCTCTTCAGTGTAACTCTGACTTTCAAATAAATAAATCTTTTAAAAAAACTTAATTAAAAAATACAGGTGACATATAAAGATAATTAAAAATGAATCTTAATGAAGAATGGGATGGGAGAAGGAG
Source organism: Oryctolagus cuniculus (assembly GCF_964237555.1). Taxonomy (NCBI): domain Eukaryota; kingdom Metazoa; phylum Chordata; class Mammalia; order Lagomorpha; family Leporidae; genus Oryctolagus; species Oryctolagus cuniculus. Next base: position 1,097,592 of record NC_091435.1, on the reverse strand, counting down.
TAGGAGATAGGATGGTTTGTGGGTGGGAGGGTGGTTATGGGGGGAAGAACTGCTATAATCCAAAAGTTATACTTTTGATATTTATATTTATTAAATAAAAGTTTTTTTATTAAAAAATATAAGTGACATTATGCCATCCCTGTTTCCAAAAATCTTCTGAGGCCTCCCCATGCTCTTCCTAGTCCAAAACAAAGTGATTCCTGAGGCCACATGACAGCTTGTGGCTGCTCCTGGCCTCCCTGCCTTGTGCCCTGGCTCCCTGTAACCGTGGTGCTGTCCTGGCAGTTCCTCAGACACCACACAATCAGAACTAGCTCATTTTACTCCCCTGCTTTGAATACCAGGAAGCTCAGGTCTTGAGACTGGCAGTTCTTTAATTCAAATTTACGGAGTGGCTTCTTGCTGAGGGCCATGTTCTCTATGCTTGGGTGCTGTCAGTGAACAGAGCAGAAAACCCCTCCAAGGAGCCTTGCATTCTGTTAGTGGATAGATGCAGTGACAAGTAGACATGATAAAGACGTCACCTGTATGTTGTAACAGAAGCAGTGCAGAGTGAGGGGAGAGGGTGTCACCTGCTTACAGGGAACAGGGAGAAGGTAGCCGCTGAGGTGAGGCCAGGAACTGGAGAGGGAGATAGACAGATGGCTCTCGGGGGAAGAGCACTGCCAGGCGGGTACTGTAGGAGCAGATGCCCAGGACAGCAAGGGGAGGCTGGTGTGGCTGCAGGCAGGGCAGGAGGGTGGTGGCTGGGTTGAGGGGAAGCAGGTCTTGTAGGGGAGGTGTGGGCCAGGGGTGGAAGGATTTGTTTCTCTTTGCAGGAGACAGGGAGTCCTTGCAGTTTTTTTTTTTTTTTTTTTTTAAGATTTATTTATTTACTTGAAAGAGTGGTAGAGAGAGAGAGAGAGAGAGAGAGAAAGAGTCAGTCTGCCATCCGCTGGTTCACTCTCCAAATGGCTGCAACAGCTGGAGCTGAGCCAATAGGAAGCCAGGAGTCAGGAGCTTCCTCTGGGTCCCCAACATGGGTGCAGGGTACCAAGGACTTGGGCCATCTTCTACTGCTTTCCCAGGCCATAGCAGAGAGCTGGATTGGAAGTGGAGCAGCCGGGACTAGAACCGGTGCCCATATGGGATGCTGGCATCACAGGCGGCAGCTTTACCCATTAAGCCACAACACTGTACCCCTTTGCAGGGTTCTAAGCAGAGCAGTGATCTGATGGACTTAGGCTCAACAGGATGAGTCTGCCTGCTGTTTCAGGGGTCAGAGACAGAGGAAGATGGAATCTATTCTAGGAGGCCATTCTATTAACTCAGGGAAGGGGGGTGGTTTCCTCCAGGGTAGCAGTAGTGGATTGGAGGTGATTGGGTTCTGGACATGGTTTGGTGGCAGAGATCACGGGGTTTACTTACACATGGATCTATGGCATGAAGAAAACCTGGATTTAAAATGACCTTTGACCTGATAGGTTGCAAAGGCAGCAGTATCATAGTTGTCACACATGGGTAAGCCCTCAGGGCCACTGGGCAGGAGTAGGGGAAGGTCTGGGGAGGTTCCAGGTTGCCATCTGGACATGTGATGCTAGAGACAGGAACAGGCTGTTGCACTTGTGTATGGGGTCCTGGAAGAGAGGGCCAGACCGTGGAGATGGCAGTGGGGCTCATTTGCATTGGGATTACTGGCAGGGCCTATTTAGTGGGAGAGACTGGCCCAGGACTATGGCTGGACCTCCCAGTGTCAAGAGGTCAGAGCAAGACATGCTTACATCTGGGGAGAGTGGGAAGAACAGCTGGTCAGTGCTGCCTGGCTGCTGAGTAGGTGGGGCGATGGCCATGTCAGACATGGGGGACAGCTCCAAGGACACATTGGCAGCTACTCTGGGCAGCATGGAGTCACTGCGAGTGGCTGGGAGAAGGGCTGGTTTGGTTTAGTGTGGATTAGGGATCAACTAGAATGAGGGAAGTTGACAATACCAGGGTAGTTACTATAGTTCAGCGTTTTTCCTGAGTTAAAAGAGTAAGGAAATGTGGTGGCAGTTGTTTTTTTAGGAAATAGGACTAAATGCAAGCATTTTAAAAATGTAAAACATACTGGCTTATATTTGCTGTGGTCAGCAAATAGGCTGACAGGGCCTGCTTGCCCTGTCTACACAGGCGCCCCAGGGGCTCCAAGGGAGTCTGTCTGCAGATGAGGAGGTAATCAGAGAGGGGAAGGAGGCAGACATGGAGACATAAAACACTGTCTGAGTGAAGGGCAATCGCATTTGAAGTAATTGGAAGATTGACAGGAAATTCATAAAGGGAATATGGAGTTCCATCGACAACAGCAAGAGATTGCCTCGTCCATAGCTTCCTGACCTCTGGAAGAACAGAAGCTGCTGCTGGCAGAGTTCCCAAACATGAAAATGTAAAATGGAATTGAATAATCTCTCCTAAATCAATTTTGTGAGCCAAATGACCTACAGAATGATGTGATATAGTGCAGGTATACGGCATAGCGCACTACCGTCTGCTGACTACGTTATGGCGATTGCTTTTGAACATAACAAAGCCAGGCTTTCCTCTGGTTTCTGGGAGCCTGGTCTCTGGTTGGCCTCCACAGAACCCATCCGAGGAATGCCTCTGTTTCTGGCTTTGGTGTGCTGAGCCCAGAGTCCAATGTGGTTGTCCTTTTTGCTGGGTAAGGAGCTCTCGGAGCCCAGCAGCATGGCTCCTGCTGTCTGCACAGCACATTGATGGGGTGCGGCCACGAGTTCCAGACTGCTTCCTCAGAGTGGCTCGTTCCAGTGTGTCATTTCCTGTGATGAGCCAGGCTTCGGGGTGAACTGTGGAGACTGGCTGGCTGTGTCAGCTGTTCGAACGAGCCAGGGATGCTGCTGTTTGCACTTATCTCGGGAACATCTTCAGCTCAAGGCTCCACCCTGGTGAGCAGGGGCCTCGGTGAGCATCTTGGGGCTTCCGTGTGGGGTCACAGCAAGACCCAGACCGAAGATGCAGGCGCTTTGGGTGAGTGATTGCCAGGTTGGTGCAGTGAGTCTCCCTCACCAGCAAAGGGGCCTCACAGACTCCTTTTGTTTTTCCTGAGCTTCCTTGACCGGGTGGTCCCCTATGTGAACAGAGAGAAGGGTCTCCAGCCATTCTTCAGGGACCTTGAGGTTGGTGGCCCTGATGGCCTTGCGATTCGTAGGATGATGGAGAACAACTTCAATCTGGTTTCACCCTTTCAAGGCATTTTAGGGCCTTCCTGGCTGTGAGTCAGCAGGAAAAGTGCCTCCCAGGGTGCCCTCGGGCTGTTTTCCGTGAAGGCCCTGATAGTAAATATTTTAGGTTTGGGAGCTTGGGGCACATGTGGCATGCTCTTTTTCTGCTTAATCTTTTAAAATTGTGAGAACCAGTTTTAGTTCCTACGTTGTACAATGGCCTGGGAGCCACAGTTTACTGACCCCAGAAGTAGAAATAAGTGTTGCCTGGACCGTGGTGTGTACTGACTTAGGACGTGTGGAGGCAGAGCGCCGAGGCCATGCTCTCAAACATGTGCCATGATGTCACGGTGAAGATGAGTCTTGGCAGTTCTTCCTCCTGATGACACACTTTGCTTTCAGGACACTCTTTTGTGCCTTTACATTTGCAAGATTGTGTTTTAGAAAACCCCTTCATTGCTACACCAGTGCCAGATACAGTAATGGGTTCAAACCAGTTCTGTCTCCTCCTGAAGCAGCGCTTCTGCACCCTGACTGCCATTAGACGTGCTGGGGGCTTTTGCAAAAGGCCACAACCTGCCTGATTCCCCAGCCAGGGTCACAGAGCTTCCTGCCCCTGTATCTGGGAATAGGTTGTAAGTTGCTCTGAGTATCCTGTCCGAAGCTCACAAGAGTTCACCCTTGCTGCTAGTGTCCATTCCCTCCCTCCCTTCCCAATCCACCCTCTCTGTATTCCCTCTCCTCTCTACCTATCCCCACCTCCCCTTCTCTTCCTCTATCTTTATACCCCTCCACCCTAGTACTGAATCACCAAGTACTGGTTCAGTTAGCATAAATCTCAAATGGCAGGAGGAGGCCCTGTAGCACTTTAGGTCAGGAGTCCCTAGCTGGGCCAAGGGAAGTGTGGTGTGCAGCAGCATCTCTGTGCCTGGCAGGGAGGGGCCCTCCACCTGGTGGATGTCGGAGAATGCTACTGAGTTTTTGTTCTCTTCAGTCTGATATTGTTCTAGTTCTCAGTGGGACTCATGTCTAGGAATTTGATGTTTGTTTATTAAAAAAAAATCAGTATTTACCTTTGCAACTTTGGTCACACAGAGTCCAAGTAAGTGCCTGGGAGGTTGGTTTAAGAAGACGCTCCTATGAGCACAAAGCACACTCAGCCCACCCTCAGCTACGACTCTCTCTCCATGCTGGTGAGGCCCCCTGGTGTGCCTGGACATCATAGTGCAGGGGTGGGAAGGAAGGGTATTCCCTGAGAAAAACCTTGGAATTCAAATCCTTTTTTGTCTCCAGGAATCTAGGCCAGTGTTTCCTAAACTTTAATGTGCCCAGGATCATCTTAGACTTTTAAAATGCAGATTCTGATCCACTAGGCATGAAGTATGGCAATCTGCCTTTGCAAGGAGCTTCTCTGTGTGCATCTGGAGAGCTTTATGCCATTATGAGAGGCATAGTCACATCAGTTCCAGATGGCAGATACCAAATATGTACAGGTATATTATTAGGAGTATGGTGTCTAGGTGAGGGGAGTGACACAGTCTTGCTGCCCTACCAGTTTTGCTCCTGAGAGAGGGGAGAAGGGATGGGACTGTCCTTGGAGCCTGCAGCAGGGGAAGTGTCAGAGACCCTGCCCTGAGCCGCCTGCTGGGCCCAGAGCTGAGCACTCTTGTCTGTGTGTGTGCATGTGCAGTCCTAGACAGCTCAACAGGGAGATTGGGACATCAAGAAGCTGGCACAGGGCATCCTGCTGATGTCAGGAGTCAGCTAGGGCTTCTCTGATAGCAAACCCTATGTCCTGCTTCACCAGTGACGAAAGCCCTGGGGCTGAGGCAGTTACGTGTGCTCAGAGCCTAGCTCAGCTCAGTCTTCTTCCTCCTTTCCTTGGGGTTAGGCAAGCAGACTGAAGGGCTGACATTGGAGACATTTATACTGGCTCTGTGAAAGGAGCGTATATAGGATCACAGTGTAGGTGTTGTGGGGATAGGTAGGATTTGCAGACCATGCCCCCCTTGTGAGAGAAGGCACTGCGGGAGGGTTGAGGGAGCTGAGTGTGCATGGCAGAGGCAGTGGAATTAGATGACTTCTGAAAAACCAGCTTAACTGAAAGACTGTGTTGCCCCTGGGCTGTCTGGGGGATGGCCTCCAACTCCCTGAACCGTTGAGGAACACTGTGCTGACCCAGACGCCAGGGAGGGCAGCACCACTGTTTCTGCTGCTTGAGGTTTGGGGGCCTCAGAATTTTGAAGACTGAATATTTTGGATCCTCCCAGTTTTCAGGAAGTAGAACTAGAGGGATCACTTATAAAACAGCATTATGTAAGTAAATGTAACGAAGATAGAAAAATTAAAAGTTAACCTCTCATTTAAATGGAAAAAGTAAAGCCAGAAACTGTAGCTTGTTGGGGGAGATTAATATTGCAAGGGTTAATCCCCTCAAAGGCTCAGAAATACTTTTAGGGAATTAGTGTCCAGGATCTAATGGCATATTGATGACTGTGATTCATGTGGGTTCCGTAAAAGCTTTTAGACCCTGGCTCTGTTTCAAGGGCACAGATTCAAGATGACTCCTGATCTTTCTCCTGTAGGAAGAATCCACATTCCCCATGGGAGCGTTTGCACTGTTCACAGAAATGTCCTCTTGTGCAGAGTGCTGTACATGACTGGGCGAGGCCTTCGCTGCCGGCACATGCATGCACGTCCCTGTCTGTGTAGAGGCAAAGGGACATCACATAGAAGCTGGCATGGGGGAGGAAGCTGGCCCTGTGCTTAGCTGAGCCTGGTAGACGTAGTTTCAATGCTGGACTCCCTTGCTTGCTAGCTGTGAAACTGGTGAACAAAACAGTTAGCCTTTCTTAGTCTCATTTGCCATATCTGTAAAAGAGAAACAGCAGTCAGTTTCTGCTGAGTTGGTGTGAAGGAGCCTGAATGTGTGGGAAGCTCCTGTGTGTGTCTGCAATAAAGGGGGCTGCTAGCAAGGCAGTGACTGCTGCTGTGGAAAGAATCTACGGCGGGCCCAGGACTTAAACAGACATTTTTCAAAAGAGGAAATCCAAATGGCCAACAGACACATGAAAAAATGTTCAGGATCACTAGCTGTCAGGGAAATGCAAATCAAAACCACAATGAGGGCCAGTGCTGTGGTGCAGTGGGTTAAAGCCCTGGCCTGAAGCACTGGCATCCCATATAGGTACCGGTTCTAGTCCTGGCTGCTCCACTTCGGATCTGGCTCTCTGCTGTGGCCTGGGAAACCAGTGGAAGATGGCCCAAGTCCTTGGGCCCCTGAGCCCACGTGGGAGACCTGAAGAAGGTCCTGGCTCCCGGCTTTGGATCGGTGCTGCTCCAGCTGTTGTGGCCATCTGGGGAGTGAACCAGTGGATGAAAGACCTCTCTCTGTCTCTACCTCTCTCTGATTTTCAAATAAATAAAATAAATCTTAAAAAAAAAAAAACCCACATTGATGTTTCACTTCACCCCAGTTAGAATGGTTTCCATACAGAAATCAACAAACAACAAATGCTGGCATGGATGTGGGGAAAAAGGTACCCTAATCCACTGTTGCTGGGAATGTAAACTGGTAAAGCCACTATGGAAGACAGTATGGAGACACCTCAGAAATCTGAATATAGACCTACCATATGACCCAGCCATCCCACTTTCATTTCAAGGGAAATGAAATCAGTAAACAAAAGAGCTATCTACACCTCCATGTTTATTACAGCTCAATTCACAATGCTAAGACATAACATAGAATCAACCTAAATGCCCATCAACTGAAGACTAGATAAAAAAATTTTGGGATGTGTACATGGTGGAATACTATACAGTGGTAAAAAAAAGAAATCCAGTCATTTGCAACAAAATGGATGAATCTGGAAAACATCATACTTAGTGAAGTAAGCTGGTCCCAAAGGGACAAATACCATATGTTCTCCCTGATCTGTAAGAACTAATAGAGCACCTAAAAGGAAATCTGTAGAAGTGAAATTAATACTTCAAGAAGGGATGACTTGAGCTACCTTTGTCTTGACTGTCAAGGAACAGTTTTGTTTTCTTTTTTTTGTCTTTTTTTCCTTCCTTCTATTTGTTGAACTCTTTACTTAACTCAGAGTTAATCAGATGTGTATAAAGTCAACTGAAAATAGATCTCAGTAAAAAAAAAATAGTGCGAATAAGAGAGGGAAGAGAAGGTTTGTAACTGTAAAGCTGTGTAGTTCGGCATACATTCCTGTGAATTACTTTTAAGAGTGCAGTTTAAAAACTTGTCATGGGACTCCAAATCCCATTAAGGTTGGTGGAAAAATGCCACCTTAATTGTTAAAGTGATTATATTAAGTGTTAAAGTGAACATATGGATAGGATTATGTGTTGGGGCTTTCACCGTGGCGTAGCGGGTAAATGCACTGCCAGCATCCCATATGGGCGCTGGTTCGAGACCTGGCTCCTCTACTTCCGATCCAGCTCTCTGCTATGTCTTGGGAAAGCAGTAGATGGTGCAAGTCCTTGGGCCCCTGCACCCTCAGGAAGACCTGGAAGAAGCTCCTGGCTCCTGGCTTCAGATCAGCCAAGCTCTGGCCGTTGTGGCCAATTGGGGAGTGAACCAGTGGATGGAAGACCTCTCTCTGCTTCTCTTTCTCTCTCTGTGTAACTCTGACTTTCAAATAAAATTTTTTTAAAAAAGGATTAAGTGTTAAAGTGATCATATAAATAGGATCAAGTGCCTGGTAATAATAATAGAATTAAAAAGGAGAGAATGTCCAACATGGAAAGCAGTCCACACAGCAGACTCATAGAATGACAGTCACTTTAAGTAACACTCTGACCTCAGAATCAGCCCTTGAGGCTTCCTGGTTTGGCTAAAAAGCCCGTGAGAACATTTCAGGCATGGAAAGCCAAGACACTGTGGAAAAAAATGTTCTGCATGAAGGATCTCTGTGAGTGAAACCCCAGCGGAAAGAAGTGGCTGTCAAAGAGGGAGATACTTTTCTCTAAAGGGAGGAGAAAACTTCCACTTTGCGTATGGCCTTGTCTAAATACTGATGGAGTTTGTGGACTCAAAAGGCTTCTATAGCCTAGGCAGCTCATGTCAAGAGCCTTGAGTGGTCTCTGACATCATACATAAGAGTGTTAATTGTTAAATTAACAACAGGAGTCACTGTGCACTAACTCCCCATGCAATACCTCTGTCCTCAATGAGTTGTATTGAGAGTTAACGTAAAACTAGTTCTCAAACAGTTTTGTGTGTGTGTGTGTGCCTGTGCAAATTGTTGAAATCTTTACTTTGTATAGAGTTGGTCTTCTGTGTACAAAGTTAATTGAAAATTAATCTTAAGAATTCGACTGGGTTAGGGGAGAGGGAAGAAGAGGAGGGGTGGGAGTGTTAGGTGGGAGGGCTGGTGTGGTGGGAAGAATAACTATTCCTAAAGTTGTGCTTATGAAATTTGTATTCCTTAAAAAATAAAAAAGAATCTCCTGTGTACAACATTGGTAGCCTGTCTATGGAATATTCAATGTCTGAGGCTGACTATTCAGTATAAGATATAAATATTTTTGAGGCAAAGCTGACACTTGACTCCAGTTGTGACTAAGAACGTTACACACCTGAGTCAGAGGGAGATACCCTGTGCTTCATAGATTTGCAGCTACTAGGGTGGCCCAGATGATCAGTCTAATATATTTCCTGCAAACAGGGGCCTTTTGAGTTCTTGTAGACTCTTTCACCTTGACCTGTGTCCATACAGATGTCAGATGATAAGTAACAAGTTCTCAGAATTTGGCAACATTGTGAGAAAGTTACTGATTTCCCACCACAAATAGACTAATAGTGACAAAGGAGTTTTTTTCCTTTAATTACTGGTTTTAAAAAGTTTAATTTTAGAACAGTCAGGTTTATTGAATTGTTATAAAGGTAGTATAGAGATTTGCTGCACACTGTGCATCCAGTGTAACATCTTATGTTACTAAGGTACACATATCATAACAGAATTCATATTGAGATGTTTTTATTAACTGAAGTGTATACTTCAGTTCCCCTAGTTGTTCCTCAAGGTCTGTTCTCATCCCAGGATCCCATCCAGGACATTGCCTGGCATTGAGTTGTCACTACTCCTTTGGCCCCTTTTGGCTGTGGCAGTTTCTTGGAACTTCCCTGTTGTGGATGACCTTACAACTTTGAGGAGCACTGGTCAACCATATTGTAGGTGATAGTCACTTGGGATCTGTTGGAGGTCCGGGTATTGTCACAATTGGCTTGGGGCTGTGGAGCTTGGGAGAAAGACTGCAGAGCTGAACTGGCATTCTCCTCACCCAGCTGACGGCGGTGCTGTAAGCCTCAGTCCCAGCTGACGGAGTGCACATCTAATTTCTCCATGGAGGAGGGACCCTGCCCCTCTCCTCCATCCAGTGCTGTCTGGGAGAAAGTCTTTGTGTGCAGTGTATGCTGGCAGGGCAGGTACTATGTATACATACCATGGGGAAGTGGAGATCTGTCCTCTCCCATTTTTAATTTTTCATTTATGTCAATATGTACTCATATGTATTTATTTGTATTATAGTCCTATGCTGCTGTATTTTTTTTCCCTCAAATTATTCCACCTTGGCCAGTGGGAGCTCTTTCAGTTGTTTCCTGTGTCCTTGACATACCCCCATCAGAGTGTGTGTGTGTGTTGTTAGGGATTAATTAATTAATTAATTATTCAAAAGGCAGAGTCTCTCAGAGAGAGAAAGAGAGAGAGAGAGCGCGCGAGCTCTACGCTGGTTCAGTCCCCAAATACCTATAACAGAGAGGGCTGGGCCAGGCCAAAGCCAGGAGCCAGCACCTACTCCGGGTCTCCTACACGGGTAGCAGGAGCCCAAGTACTTGGGTTATCTTCTGCTGCCTCCCTGGCATATTAACTGAAAGTGGGATCAGAAGCAGAGGTGGAACTTGATGCCAGACACTGAAATGGTAAGTGGGTAGCCTAAGTGGTGGCATAACCTGCTGTACCACTTTGATCACCCCTGTTTTTTTAAAGTACCTCTTTCTTGTCTTGTAGTACATGATTCTCTGGGCTCATTTTATGTATTTCTGCCCCCATACTAGGATCAATCATTCCTCCTGAGAATCCTGCTCCTTTTGTCTGGGAATAGTATGAGGAAGCAAGAAGTGGGTAGCAGATGTACTTTAGCTAGTGGGGTTTTGCTGCTTCTAGGCCCTCTTGGCTGACAATGCGAAGGCGATACCTATGTGTGTCCTGCCCTGTGTGCATACACAGATGTGCAGATATTTCTGATCATAGTCAGCTCTGTCTGCATCAGTTCACACCGAGAGTTCTAACTCCAGGCCAGTGCCACCCAGATCATTCTGGCGTCTCCTCATTGCTTTTGTGCACGCTTCAACTCCAAGAACCAGAGATGTATTTCTTACCATCTGCTGTCCGTTTACTTCATGCCCAGTTCCAGTGTACATGCAGTGATACCGGAATTGTAAACTCATGCTCCTTGGGATACAGCCTTACCATCAAGGGCACATGTGTGTGCATGGTCTCCTTTGCCTTTACACTTGCAGACCGCACTCACACACTTCAGTGAGTTTGTTTTTATCCATTTTTATTTCAGTTAATTTGTTTTGTCATGTTCCACATCCTGTATTGGGATTCCTCCAACTTCCTAAATGATTTTTGTAAAAATGGCATAGGTCAGGGTGGGTATTTGGCCTAACAGTTAAGATGCCTGTATCCCAGATGGGAGCACCTGGATTTGAGCCTCAGCTCTGCTACTGATTCCAGCTTCCTGATAATGTGGACCCTGGGAGGCAGAAAGCAATGGTTCAAGTACTGGGGTCCCTGCCACTCATGTGGGAGACCCAGATGGAGCTCCTGGCTCCTGGCTGCGGCCTGGCCTACCCCATGTTATTTGGCCATTTGGGGAATAAACCAGTGGGGGGGAAATTCCTCTTTATCTGTCTCAGTCCCCCCCACCACCTTTCAAATAATATTAAAAATGCAGCATACATTAAAACCACTTTTTATGTTGTAAAATTTTGTGCCTTTTGAGAACTGCTTGATGTCTTGTAACTACCATTAAAATACCATAACAGAGGCCGGCGCCGCGGCTCACTAAGCTAATCCTCCGCCTTGCGGTGCTGGCACACCGGGTTCTAGTCCCGGTCAGGGCGCCGGATTCTGTCCCGGTTGCCCCTCTTCCAGGCCAGCTCTCTGCTGTGGCCCAGGAAGGCAGTGGAGGATGGCCCAAGTGCTTGGGCCCTGCACCCCATGGGAGACCAGGATAAGTACCTGGCTCCTGCCATCGAATCAGCGCGGTGCGCCGGCTGCAGCGCGCCGGCTGCGGCAGCCATTGGAGGGTGAACCAACAGCAAAGGAAGACCTTTCTTTCTGTCTCTCTCTCTCACTGTCCACTCTGCCTGTCAAAAAAAACCAACCAACCAACCAAACAAACAAACAAAAAAAAAAAACAAAAACCGAATACCATAACAGAATAGTTTCACTGCCCTAAATATGCCTTGTGCTAGTGGCTGGAGTTGTAGTGCAGTGAGTTAAGCCACCACCTGCAATGCCAGCATCCCTATATGAGTGCTTTTTCCAGTCCCAACTGTTCCATTTCCAGTCCAGCTCCCTGCTAGTGTACCTGTGGCCGTAGTACCTGGGCCCCTGCCACCCACATGGGAGACCCAAATGGAGTTCTAGTCTCCTGGCCTTGACCTGACTCAACTCTAGCTGTTGTAGCCAGTTGGGGAATGCACTAGCAGATGGAAGAGCTGTCCCCCTCTATTGCTGTAACTCTGCCTTTCAAATAAATAAAACAAATCTTTAAAAAAGGCCTTATGTATCACCTATTCGTTCCTCTCCCTGAATAAACACTGATGTGTTTATCATATCTATAGTTTTGCTTTTACCAGAATCATATGGGATGAAATGTTTCTTTCACTTAGCAGTATGCTTTTAAAATTCATCTGTGTCTTTGTAACTTGATAGCTCATTTCTTTTTATCACTGAGTAATGTTATATGGTACAAATGTAGCATAGTCTATTCCCTTAGTGAAAGATGTCTTGGTTGCTTTCAGTTTTTTGCAGTTGTGAATAAAGTTGCTATAACTATTCATGTGCAGGTTTTTGGATAGACGTTTCCAGCACATTTGGTAAGATATCAGGAGCACAATTGGTAGGCCTTAGAGTAGGAGCATATTTAGCTTTATGAGAGACTGCCGGATTGTTTTCCAGAATTGCTGGACTACTTTGCATTGTTACTAGCAGTGAATGAGAATTCATATTGCTGCTCATCCTTGCCAGCTTTTTTTTTTTCAGTTTTTTTTATTTTAACAGTTCTACTAGGTGTGAGGTTATATCTTACTATTTGAAATTACAGTTCCATAATTTTCCTGTTTTCTTTTTTTGTTTGGTAAGCTAATTTTCAAAAACCAACTCTCCTGTATCTTTTTTAAATGTTTTTTGTTTGTTTGTTTTTTCCCCAAATGAGTTGTCGCTGAATCTTGCCTTGACATTGGTTTGTGGTCAACATCTTAGTAGCTTCAGTAGTTGTCTTATGAGATCTGTACTTACTAATTATGAATATACATTTTAGTGAGGTTACTGCTTTTATAAATTAGGTTAAACTATTGCTGCCCTTGTAGTGAACTACACAGATCATGATCTCCTAGGACTACAGGGGAATATGGGGACGAATGTATCATCTAGCCGTTAGGAAATTACTTTCAATATCACATAATTCCAGATTTCCACATGTCCCTGCTGCTCAGAAGTTGATATTGGAGATATAAACCAAGCCGGCGAGCCTCTTCAGCTGTTTTCCAAGGTCTCCTGGCGTTGACTAGCATCCTGTCTCTCAGTGTGACCTGCCACTTTTCCATTTTGTTTGGTTTATGCCACAGCCACATGGGCTGTGCCTCTGAGCTTGTTTTTGCTCCCCACCTGCAGACTGCATGTCCAGTCCACACGTTTGGTGCAGACAACCGTGTTCTCCATCACTGCTTTCCTTGTCTACCTGGGAGGAAGCAGTGTCTTCTTGTGTGTGTTGTTGCTCACTGGTGATTATCTTATGAAAATTCCTACCTTGCTTTGTGCCACGGCCGTCTGTGCATCCACCTCCCAGTATGGTGTGGTCTCCTCAGAGACGTGCTTGTGCTTGCTGATTCTCTGCTGTGCGCCTGCTCAGGAGCCACCTGCTTGGCGTGCATGAGGGACACTCTTCCTGCCTTCTCATGTTGGCCCTGGGCTTGGGGACTACCTCGTCTCCACCACGCTTTTGAGAAGGACGAGAAGGATGTGTAGCCACGACACTGATGGGCCAGTCAGCTCCACGCTCGCTGTCCTGTGCACACAGGCTACATATCTTTTCTTCAGGAGCTTCTCTTGATCTGCTTCAGTTGGCTCCTCCCAAAACTTTCCCTAAGCAGGCACCAACACGCCTGGCTGGACTTGCTCTGATTTCTGTTTTCTATATTTGCATGTGGTGTTTTCACTGTTGGCTTCAGGAAAGGGCCTGTTGCCAAGACAGCAGGGGTGGGACACGCACATTGCTCCTGGTGAAAGCCCAGTTGTGTTCTTCCTTTCTTTCAGTGGTTGGGATGGGAGAATGTCAACTTGCTCTACCCCTGACCTCTTTGTCGTGCCCTTTCCTCTAAAGGGCAGGCAGTTCCGCCTTCCTCTTCATGCTGCATTGTCTTCAGCTGTTATTCCCTCCTTTCCCTCCCTCCCAGGCTCTCATCCATCCTCAGCTTTAAATGCTGGCGGTGTTCTGGGCCTCTCCCATCGACTCCAGACTCCATCCATCTTATGGCCTCTCTGACATTCCATTTACAAGCCTGTTAAGCATCTCAGACTGAGCAGGCCCCAAGTGGAATGCTGGGCTGTCCATGACAGTGCCTGTTCTCACTGCTTAAGCCAGAAGCCTTGGAGCTCTCAGACCTTCATCTGATCTTCCAGGAAATCTGTTTAGGGCACTAGATGAGTTGATGGAGACACAAGGCTCTTACAGTGGGTTATAAGCTACACTACAAAATTCATTCAATGTTAATAATAATATCACCTAGAGAAATTCTGACAATGTATACAAAGTAGATATGCTAGACCAAAAAACTAGGATATCTCCCTTAATATCAGATGAATACATATTAAAACAAACAACTTTATTATAAAACATATTTTATGTCTGATGAGAAAAGAAAATAATCATGATGGACATATATAAAATGGGGAGAGTGTTTGGTCTAGAAATTAAGATGCTGCCTGGGAATGCCTGGGTTAGAGTCCTGGCTCTGCCCCTGATTCTAGCTTCCTGCTGATACTCACCCTGAGAAGCAGCAGGTGATGGTCCAAATACCTTGGTCCCTGCTATCCACATTAGAGACTCAGATTGAGTTCCTGGCTTCTGGCTTTGGCCTGGTCCAGCCCCTGCTGATGTGGGCATTTGGGCAGTGAATTGGTTAATGGGAGTGTTCTGTGTGTTTGTCTCTCTTTATCTGCTTTTCAAATTAAAAAAAATTAAAATTAAAAAATATAACAACTACACCTCAGAATATCTAGAAAAATTGGTTTATAAGGAGAAATAGATAAATCTGCAATGATATGGTCTATTTTGATGTTTCTTAGCAATTGATAGATCAAATACACATAAAGTCCACAAAATTTTAATAGCACAAATATAAAATTCCATCTTTGGGTCATAAAAAGTTGAAGCAAATTAGAGAATACATATTTTCTTGAAACATATGAAACGTTTCCAAAATCTGCCCTTATATTTGGTCACAAGTAAGTTGAAAATTCTTTCAGGCCATGTTCTCAAAGTAGTAAAGTCAGGCATCAATAATGAAAGCACAGCAAAAACTTTTATACTTGATATTAAAAAACACTAATAATCATTCAAATTAAACAGGAAGTAACAATGAAAATATCTAGAATTAAGTGACTCTAATAGTGTAAAAATGTGTATAGAATGCATTTGGAGGAAAATTTATATTCTGGAGCTATGTATTTAAAAAGAATAAAGGCTGAAAATTGATCAAATAGTGTCTATTTTAAGGAGTTAGGATAACATAAGAAAGTAGATTAAAATAAAATTAAGATCAGGAATTCGTGAAGTGGAAAACAAAAATACTTGGTGTGGGCATTTGCAGTGGTTAAGTTGTAGAATATCCCCATCCCACATCAGAGTGCCTGGCTCAAGTCCTGCTCCTCTGCTGTGATCCAGCTTCCTGCTAACGTGCCACTTGGAAGGCAGCAGGTGATGACTCAAGTACTTGGGTCCCTGCCACCCATGTGGGAGAACTAAGTTGAGTTCCAGGTTCCTGTCTTCAGACTTTCCAGCCCCAGCTATTATGGGCATTTGGGAAGTGAACCACCAGATGGGAGTTATCTGTCTCTCTTACTCTGTCTTTCAAATAAGATGAAAATAAATAAATAATAGTTTACAAAAAGGAAAGTATTTTTACTTTATTCCAATAACATGATGTACTATATCAATTGATTTTTGAATATTAACCCAGCCTTGCATTTTTGGGATAAGTTCTACTTGGTCATAGTATATAATCCATTTTGTATATTTCTGGATTTGGCTTGCTAGTATTTTGTTGTGAAATTTTGCATCTATATTCATAGGTGACATTCTTTGTGTAGTTTTTTTTGTCATTTCTTCAGTTTAGGTATCAGAGCCCCTAGAATGAATTGGGAAGTGTTCTATTTTTTGGGAATTTGTGAAGGTTTGGTGTTAATTGTTTCACTGTGTGACAGAATTTGATAGTGAAGTATTTGGTTCTGGACTTTTCCTTCTGAGAAGTTATTTGAATGCTGACCCAATGTCTTTACTTGTTTTAGTTTTATTTAGATTTTCTATTTTTTCTTGAGTTTATTGATATAGTTTGGATATGTATGTAGGAATTTTGTTAATTTAGTCTAGCTTATCTAATTTGTTGATGAATTTGTTCATAGTACTCTGTACAATCCTTTTTATTTCTGTAAGGTTGGTAGTAGTGTCCCCTCTTTCATTCTTGCTTTAGTCAATGGGGTTTTCTCTCTTTTTTCCTTTGTCAACCTAAGTGAAGATAGTGAAGATGGTCTATTTTGTTGACTTTTTTTTTTTTCAAGGAACTAAGTTTTGGCTTTGTTGTTTGTTCTATTTTCTGTTTTTGTTCTAATATATATTTTCTTCACTTTGTTTACTTTGGGTTTAGTTTTCTCTTGTTTTCTAGTTTCTTAACGTGAAAATTGGGTTATTGAGGTTTTTCTTCTATTTAAAAAATTTATTTAAAAGGCAAAAACACAGATAGATAGAAATCTCCCATCTATCTCCCAAATGCTTACAAGAGTCAGAGCTGGGCCAGGCTACAACAAGGAGCCAGAACTCCATTCGGGTCTCCCACACGGGTGGCAGGGACCCAAGGACTTGAGCCGTCACCTGCCGTCTCCCAGGTACATTAGCTGGAAGCTCAGCTGTGTCTGTATAACCCGCCCATAATTCCTCAAGGACCTTTTCCCACAATGTCAAGGGCATGTACCTCAGAACGGGGTGTGAGGCTGAGGCTGAGGGCAGAGGCTGTGGAGAGAGGGGTGGACTGTGTAGTGGACACAATGATTGGGGGACAGCTCTTGAGTGTCTGCAGTGGAAGGAGGGGCAGCAACCATTCCTGGGTGGCCAGAAGGGCTGTCAAACAGGATGAGAAAAGGCAGTGAGGAACACCAGCAGGGAATGTGTGGGCAAACACAGAGGTGCAAGCCAGGAGACTGAAGCATCGCCAGATTGCAGAACCTGTCTAGCAGCCAGTGAGGGGGAGTGGAAACATGTTGCAGCCACACCATGAGTAGGGATGATGTCTGCTGATGGACAGAAGATGAAGCAGCCAGTGGGATAATGCTGATGATCTTGGACATCTGTGAGGCTTTTGTACCTGAAGAACACTTGCTGCTGCTTGTTCTGTTTTTAGTCTTCAATGTGATATATATATATATATATATATATATATATATATATATATGTATTTGCCAACCAAACTTTTAAACACTATAAGCTGTATTATTTTTTTAAAACATATTGCCAGTAGCCGGCACCGCGGCTCACTAGGCTAATCCTCCACCTTGCGGCACCGGCACACCGGGTTCTAGTCCCGGTCGGGGTGCCGGATTCTGTCCCGGTTGCCCCTCTTCCAGGCCAGCTCTCTGCTGTGGCCAGGGAGTGCAGTGGAGGATGGCCCAGGTGCTTGGGCCCTGCACCCCATGGGAGACCAGGAAAAGCACCTGGCTCCTGGCTCCTGCCACCGGATCAGCGCGGTGCGCCGGCCGCAGCGCGCTGGCCGCGGCGGCCATTGAAGGGTGAACCAACAGCAAAGGAAGACCTTTCTCTCTGTCTCTCTCACTGTCCACTCTGCCTGTCAAATAAATAAATAAATAAATAAATAAATAAAACATAAATAAAACAAAATAAGTGACTGCATCCAGGTCTTTGGGAAATGTCTGCACTGTGTTTTTAATTCTCTGTTGCCTCTGTAACTTCACCCTTGTAGGGTTGCCTGGGGTGCACCTGTGCCCTCACCCCAGGCAACTCAGCAGCTGTGTTCCTGGCCAGCAGGGTGCAGGCTTCTTCTTCCAGGCCCCTTCTCTGGTATGTGGGCATCTGGTGTGCTTACTTAACGTTTCCAGTAGAGTGGTGGTCACTTGGCCAGTGCTGAGCTGTTTGAGGCCTGGCCTGGTCCTTTCAGCTGCTGCATTGAGCTGCTGGCTCAGTGCTGCCTCAGATGGTTGAATGGGCCCCACTGCCGGGTCAGAACTCAGGCCCTCAGCTCTCCTTCCTCAGCTCCTGGAAGCAGCTCTTCAGCAGATAACTTTTCTTTTTTTTTTTTTTTTTTTTTTTTTTTTTTGTGGGAGTCTCACTGGCTCCAGGGCTGTACACGAGTGTTTGGGCAGACTACTCCTAGAAAAAAACTGGAGACAAACCTTTTATGGCCCTGAGTTCAAAGTGATATCCATGGCCCACTTTCCCCAACTTAGTTCTATTATTATTAAGTTTATGTAAAAACTTACTCTGAGAAAAAAAAAAAACAGGAATTTCTTCTTTTTTCTACAGTGTGCTTATTTTAATTTGTTGAACCTTGACCAGAAATTAGTGATACCTCTGTACTTTTCTACTCCTCATGTGTTTCATTGGTTTCCATCAAGTTGCTTGCTGCCAAATATTGAGTAGGCATTTTGCAAAAGAAATGCAAATGGCAGTAAACGTGGGAAGACACTGAGTCTTGCTGTCAGTGATGAAGTGAATGCAGAGGTGTCATTCTCTGACCATCTTATTGGCATGTGTTTTGAGAAGGTTTATGAGAGTTTAGGCTGGGAATCCCAGAGACCAAGGATGTCTCTGAAACTGGCTGTAGGGAAACACACATCTCAGAAATTGGCTGTAGGGAAACAAGTTTCTAGAGGCCTCTTTGACCGCGTGCAAGAAACTTTAGAAGTATTTGTGCTCTTTGGCAGAAAATCCTGCTGTTACAAACTTATCTCCAGGAGATAATCAGGTGAGAGCTAAAGTATAGAGGATGTTCATTACAGCATTGACTTAAGTAATCAACAACTGAATGCAGCCCAAATGTCTAACAGTAGAGGATTTAATAAATCAGTTATTGTGATTCCACAACACAGTAGAATACTTGGCAGCAATTAGTATTAATGGGATGATTCAGGACATGAAAAAAATATGTTCAGGACACTGGCATGTAAGTCAATACACATGTAAAATTAGTTTATGTGATAGAAAATGAAGGTGTATGTATACCAGGATACTTCAAAAGCTCATATAGAAATGGAATTAAAAAATAAGTTTATTTTTGGTGTGAAAAAGTTTTGAAATCCCTGCATAGCTTTTTATAATATACTTTTCCATGAACTTTTGGAAAAACCTTTGTGTATCTAAGATTTATGTATTTATTTATACTTAAAAGACAGAGCATCAGCAGTGGCATGGGGCCTGGTGTGGAGATGTGAACAGGAAAAAAGAGAGAGAGAGAGAGAGAGAGAGAGAGAGAGAGAATATGATTGGTTTTCTGTTTGTTGGTTCACTCCCCAAATGGCTGCAGTAGCCAGGATTGTGCCAGCCTGAAGCCAAGAACTCTATCATAGTTATTTCCCACATGGGTGTCAGGGGCCAAGCATTTACAGGCAACGTAAGTGGTGGCTTCACCTGCTGGGTCACAATGCCAGCCTTTATGTGTGTTTGTGTGTGAGTGCATGTGTGTGTGTGTGTGCACTTGTGTATGTGGTATGTGTGTGGTATATTTGTGTGTGTTCATGTGTGTATGTGATGTGTGTGGTATGTTTTTGTGTTTGTGTGCATGTGTGTGGGTGGTGTATTTGTGTGTGTGTATGGTATATTTTTGTGTGTGCCTGTGTGTGTGGTATATTTGTGTGTGTGTGGGTGTATTTGTGTGTGTGCGAGTGTGTGTGTGTGTTTGAGTGTGGTGTATTTGGGTGTGTGGTGTATTTGGGTGTGTGTTTTTTGTGTATGTTTGTGGTAAATTTGTGTGTGTGTGCGTGTGTGGTGTATGTGTGTGTAATATATTTGTGTGTGTGCATGTGTGTGGTGTATTTGTGTGTGGTGTATTTTTTGTGTGTGTACGTGTATGTGCGTGTGGTATATTTGTGTATGTATGTGTGTGGTGTGTTTGTGTGGTGTATGTGTGTGTGTGGTGTATTTGTGTGTATGTGGTGTGTTTGTGTGGTGTATTTGTGTGAGTGTGTGTGTGTAGTGTATTTGTAATGTGGCATATGTGTCTGGTATATTTGTGTGCATGTGTGTGTATTTGTGTGTGTGGTGTATTTGTGCATGTATATTTGTGTGTGCATTTTAAAGGGCTCAAGGAGGTCCAACCAGGGGCTTACACTGTCTTTTCCCAAGATCTGGTATCACTCCTGGTATCTGCTTTCACACATTTCTGAATTTTCTAAATTTTCTTAAATGAACATACAGCATTTTTGTATTTAAAGGAGAAATATTGTTATTATTATTAGAGAAGAATTAAATGACTTAATCTGATTATTTGAGATGAGAAGCATTTTTCTTTTTTTTTCTTTTTCTTTCTTTTTTTTTTTTAATTTGTAGTTTTTTTTTTTATCTTTTATTTAATGAATATAAATTTCCAAAGTAGGACTCATGGGTTACAATGGCTTCCCCCCCCCATACCGTCCCTCCCACCCACAACCCTCCCCTTTCCCACTCCCTCTCCCCTTCCATTCACATCAAGATTCATTTTCGATTATCTTAATATACAGAAGATCAGCTTAGTATACCTTAAGTAAGGATTTCAACAGTTTGCTCCCACACAGAAACATAAAGTGAAAAATAATAGATGATTTTTTTTTAAATGATGATGAAATCAGATCAGACCTATTGTCATGTTTAATCCCAGTGAGAGTCAAGTTGGGAATTGATAATTTCTTTTTTTTTTTTTTTTTTTTTTTTTTTTTTACAGAAGATCAGTTTAGTGTACATTAAGTAAAGATTTCAATTGTTTGCACCCCCATAGAAACACAAAGTGAAATATACTGTTTGAGTACTCGTTATAGCATTAAGCCTCAATGTACAGCACATTAAGGACAGAGATCCTACATGAGGAGTAAGTGCACAGTGACTCCTGTTGTTGACTTTACAAATTGACACTCCTGTTTATGGCATCAGTAATCTCCCTATGCACCAGTCATGAGTTTCCAAGGCTATGGAAGCCCCTTGAGTTCTCCGACTCTTACCTTGTTTAGACACGGTCATAGTCAAAGTGGAGGTTCTCTCCTCCCTTCAGAAAAAGGCACCTCCCTCTTTGAAGACCTGTTCTTTCCACTGGGATCTCACTCACAGAGATCTTTTTGCCAGAGTGTCTTGGCTTTCCATGCCTGAAATACTCTCATGGGCTTTTCAGCCAGATCCGAGTGCCTTTAGGGCTGATTCTGAGGCCAGAGTGCTATTTAGGACATCCGCCATTCTATGAGTCTGCTGAGTATCTCACTTCCCATGTTGGATCACTCTCCCCTTTATTTATTCTATCGGTTAGTGTTAGCAGGTACTAGACTTGTTTATGTGCTCCCTTTGACTCTTAGTCCTTTCATTATGATCAATTGTGAACTGAAATTGATCACTTGGAAGAGAAGCATTTTTCTAAACATTAAAGCAACTCAAATAATCTTGACTTATAATTGTTTGATTTTCATTGACAAATTTCTTTGAATACCGGTAAACAGTATTATTTTTTGAATATTTATTTATTTGAAAGGCAAAATGATAGGGACACACACACACATGCACACACACGCACACATACTCACATACCCAGATTGATCTTTCATCTGCTGGTTCACTCCTCAAATGCCTGCAATAGCCAGAGATAGGCCAGATCAAAGCTAGGAGGTGGGAGCTCCATCCAAGGTGTCACATAGGTGGCAGGACCCCGAGTACTTGGGTCATCACCTGCTGCCTCCCAAGCTCATTGGCAAGAAAGCTGGATTGGAAGCACATAGTAACTGGGACTTGAACCAAGTAAACATTATTAAAAGGCTAGGAGGACATTATGAGTATTTTCTATAAATATTACAGATGTAGATTTACTATACTGTTAATTTCATTTTGTTTTAAAAATATATTGGAAAATGTTAGCGAGAATGTACTAGAAGAAAATATACTGCTATCATTACTTCTGTTTGGGAATTGGAGATGCTTTTAAATGGTTTTTGCCCTTTTCTATACTTGGAGCCTTCTGCACAGAGCAGGTGTGTGTTTGGCAGCTTGCAGGACCCTCATTTGTGGTCATCAAGAGCTGTACTGAGCACATGGTCTCCTTTCCTAGCAGGGCCTCCAGCACAGGGAGCCTGTTTCCCCTGGGAAGTTCTGGGCTATACAGCACCAATACTGTGTCATTGATTGATTTCACTTGAGAACTTGTATAGAAAGTCTGATGAATGTATTTTAGGCAATTTCAGTACCCTCGTGAGAAGCCAGACTTCTCATGTCTGGTTCTGGAAATGAGTGTGATTCACTCAGAAAAGCAGGAAAGTACAAATAATGAAATTTAAAATTTTAATTTAATAAGTTCATGTACTGAGATTGAAACAAAAACTCTTTTGTATTTTGTTGCAAGATTTTTTTAAAAAGATTTATTTTATTTTTAAAGGTTTTTTAAAATTTATTTATTTGAAAGGCAGAGTTGCAGAGACAGAGAGAGGGAGAGACAGAGAAATCTGGTTCACTGGTTCACTCCCCAAATGTCTATAACATCTAGGCCTGGGCCAGGCTGAAGCCAGAAATTTCTGCCGGGTCTCCCATGTGGGAGCAGGGCCAAGCCCTTGGGCTGCTTTCCCAGGTGCATTAGCAGGGCATTGGACTGCAAGTGGAGCAGCCAGAACTCAACCTGGTGTCCATTTGGGATTCCAGCCTTGCAGAAGGCAATTTACCGGCTTCACCACAGCACCACCCCACACCCTACTTTGACATTATTTTAAAAGATTAAAATATGAGTATGTGTGATCTATCTTAAATAGGAAAATGAGACCCAAAATATACCTGGAAGCAGGCAGGTGCTGTGGACAAGACACTGAACTTCTAAGTGGAGGAGACTCACAATCCTGGATGTGTGGAAGGAGAGAGGGCCTGCTCATGCAGGCCAAGGAGCCTGGCCACGCAGAGTGGGTGCTAGTCCCGGGGTCAGGTCGGGGCCTGTGGCCTCTGGATTCCCTGGCCTTGTCAATCATGTCATGGCTGTGTGTTGGCCTTCAGATGCTATTTTAAGAGGTGGAGAAGTAAAGAAAGAAGCTTGTCCCCTGCTTCCCGCCCCCCAGCCCTCCTTTCTGCTGAGACCATCACCAACAGTGCTAATTATTTAGAAATGGTAATTGCACTGGTGGATTCTGTGATAGGAATTGAATCATCCTTGCCCGTCCTCCCTCGGCAGAAGCTCTTTCAAACTCCAGTTGTCCCCACCCTGACTTCTTGTTGGCACTGTGGAACCTTGTGTTCACTCTGCTGGAGGGGAGAGGTAATGAGACACTGCGTCCCCCAGATCTGGAGAAAGTCAAGGCTCTCCTCCTCCTGAAAGCAGAACCTTGCTGTGACCTGCTTAATTGTAGGGTAAAAACACTAACATTTGCTTTTTTTCCCCTTTATTGAGATCTGTCCAAGTCTGAGCTCCTGTGGATGTGTTTAACAAAAATGGGACCTGTGAGCAGATTCCTAGGAGCTGCGATTCCCGGTCTGTCCAGTTGTAAAACCATTGGCATTACCCCACGTCATCAAAATGTGGTCTTTGGAAATGATGGGCAGAAACATTCCATGGTGTGGTCCTTAGCCAGTGCCCTCACTCTCTGCTGGCCTCTTGGTGCTGTTCCATCTGGGTCTTCCACATGCGCAGCAGGGGTCCAGGTCCTTGGGCCATTTTTGGCTGCTTTCCTAGGCACATTAGCAGGGAGCTAGATTGGAAGCGGAGAGGCTAGGACTCGAATTGGTGCTCCAATTTGGGAACTTGGCATTGCAGGCAATGGTTTCACCCACTGTGCTGCAACTCCAGCTGCTATTACTTTTTCTTTATGAATTGAACAGTTTGTTATTATATAATGCTTGTATTTATTTCTGATAATATTCTTTTCTCTGAAACATATTTTTCTGATGTTAGTGTAGTCACTGCAGTTTTCTTGTGATTAAGATTAGCATGGGGCCGGCGCCATGGCTCACTTGGCTAATCCACCACCTGTGGCGCCGGCACCCCGGGGTTCTAGTCCCGGTTGGGGTGCCAGATTCTGTCCCAGTTGCTCCTCTTCCAGTCCAGCTCTCTGCTGTGGACCGGGAAGGCAGTGGAGGATGGCCCAAGGTGCTTGGGCCTTGCACCCACATGGGAGACCAGGAGGAAGCACCTGGCCCCTGGCTTCGGATCGGTGCAGTGCCGGCTGTAAAGGCCGCTTGGGAGGTGAACCAACGGAAAAGGAAGACCTTTCTCTCTGTCTCTCTCTCTCACTGTCTAATTCTGTCTGTCAAAAAAAAAAAAAAAAAATAGCATGGAACATATTTTCCGGTGGTGATTTTATTTTATTTTATTTTAATTTTTTTAAGGTATACAAACTTCATGAATTTCATAAATGAAAATTCAGGAACATAGTGATTCTTTTGACCCTACCCTCCCTCCCACCTGATTTTATTTTTTTAACCTGTATGTATGTTTATATTTAAAGTGGGCTCTTATAAAGAGCATGTAGTATGTTCTTTTCTCTTTTATTCAATCTGAAAATCTCTGCATTTTAATTGAAAAGACTATATTCAATGTGACTGTTGATATGGTGGAGGTAGAAATCTACTGATTTCCTATTTTCCCCCACATGCTAATAGATTCTCCTGTCTTCTGCTTTATTTTGGATTGAGTGCTTTATATAACCAATTTAACACCTTCACCAGCT
The DNA here is from genome assembly GCF_964237555.1 of Oryctolagus cuniculus. Lineage (NCBI taxonomy): Eukaryota > Metazoa > Chordata > Mammalia > Lagomorpha > Leporidae > Oryctolagus > Oryctolagus cuniculus. The sequence continues at coordinate 1,072,985 of NC_091435.1, read as the reverse complement.
TTTTAGTTGTACCTCTTTGTTTTCAGAGATTGCTTTGGGGTTCATTGTATATGTCCTTAACTTATCATGGTCTATTCTCAAGTAATGTCATAGCTGTTCACATCTAGAATAAGCACCTTCTAGCTGTGTACTTCTGTTTCACTTCTGGCCTTCATGCTGTTGTGGTCATGTTGTGGTCATGTCCTTTTGCTTCTATGTTATAAGTGCCACAGTGCATTACTGTTATTTTGGCTTGAATGTTCTATCATCTTTGAAAATAGTCTTGAAAATTAAAAAGGAATGCTTTATATTTATTTATATGCTTTGTGTTTCCAGTACTTTTCCTTTCTGTTTGTGATCTAGATTGCTTTCTGATACTTCCCTTTTGTATTATGTACTTCCTTCAATATTATTCATAGTTTAGATGTGTTGGGTTATAAATTATTTCTGCTTTTATCTGTTGGAAAAGTCTTCATTTTACTTTTCTGTTTGAAAGTTACTTTCACTGCATATAACATTGTAGATGCCTTCCTTGGGCTTCTGGCTTCATTCGTTTCTGAGAGGTCCTCTGTCCACCACATCTGTGTTTGTCCCTCTGTATAGAATGCTTCTTCTGCTTTTTAAATAAATTTTGTATATACTTAAGGTATACAGCATGCTGTTCTGGGGTACATATAGATTATAAAAGCATTAGTGTAAAGAAGCAAATTAATATTTTTGTCACACACATAGTTACTCATTTTTTGTTTGTGTATTTGCTTGCTTTTGTGGCAAAAGCAGCTAATAAGTTGGTTTTAGCTGCTTTTACCATGATGTTCTTCCTTTTTTTCAGGCTGCTTTTAAGATTTTCTTTTCAGGTAATTTGATTATAATATGCCTTGGTTATTTCCTTCATGTCTTCTGGTTGGGCATTGTTGACCTTCTTGGTGAATGGGCTCATAATTTTTGTTTCTATTTTTTTAAATATTTATTTATTTACTTGAGATGTAGAGTTACAGACACAGAGAGAGGTCTTCCATCCACTGGTTCACTTCCCAAATGACTGCAATGGCCAGAGCTGCGCTGATCTGAAGCCAGGAGCCAGGAGCTTCTTCCAGGTCTCCCATGTGAGTGCAGGGGCCCAAGCACTTGGGCCATCTTCTACTGCTTTCCCAGGCCATAGCAGAGAGCTGGATCGGAAGAGGAGCAGTCAGGACTAGAACCTGTGCCCATATAGGATGCTGGCATCACAGGTGGCAGCTTTATGTGCTACACCACAGCAGGCAGAGGATTAACCTATTGCACCACAACACTGGCCCCCACTATTTCTTTAAATATGCATATTTTAATTCTTTCCTTCTAGATCTCCAGTAATCCATAGATAGCCACATACATTGGGGGAGGAAGGAATTTTTCTGTGTTTCATCTTTGCTTGTTCTGTTTATACAGATTGTTCTTTTTTATTTATTTTTTATTTTTTGACAGGCAGAGTGGACAGTGAGAGAGAGAGAGAGAGACAGAGGGAAAGGTCTTCCTTTTGCTGTTGGTTTACCCTCCAATGGCTGCCACAGGCGGCGCGCTGCGGCCGGCACATTGTGCTGATCTGAAGCCAGGAGCCAGGTGCTTCTCCTGGTCTTCCATGCGAGTGCAGAGCCCAAGCACTTGGGCCATCCTCCACTGTACTCCCGGGCCACAGCAAAGAGCTGGCCTGGAAGAGGGGCAACTGGGACAGAATCCGGTGCCCCGACGGGGACCAGAACCTGGTGTGCCGTCGCTGCAGGCGGAGGATTAGCCTAGTGAGCTGCGGCGCCGGTCTATACAGATTGTTCTGTCTGCACATGGACTGACCTGTCATGTCCAGTGTGATGTTAATCCTCTCCAGTGTGTTTTTCATCTCAGGTGAATTTTTCATCTCTAGATGTTTGATTTGGATGTTCATAAAATAAAATGTTTTTTTTTTTTTTTGTCTCTCAGCATTTTATGCTTCCTCTTTTTTAAAAACATATGCAATGTATTTATAATAGCCATTTTAATGTCTTTATGTACTAATTATATCTGTAATTTTTGAGTTTGTTTCTTATTGATCAGCTGTTCTCATTATGAGATTTTTTTTAATGCTTCTTTGTATACGTGGTAACTTTTGAATGGGTAAAACACAATGTGAATTTTATATTGTTGAGTTTCATATTCTTTTTAAATTTATGAGACTTTGTTTTGGAATACTTTTAAGTTACTTAGGAAGTTTAGATTCTTTGGTGGCTTGTTAAATTTTATTAGGCAGTGCCTAGTTTAGTATACCAAAATAGTCTGCTGCTGATGCGGCCTACTTGTGAAGCAGTGAGGGCCCTTCCAAGTAGCCAGCCCAGTGTTCCCCTGTGTGACAAGCTTTCTCTAGTGCTGCTAATGGGAGTCTGACGTACCCCCAGATCTGTGTGAGCTGGAACCGTTGTTTGCCTTTTTTCTTTGTCTTGGTTCTCCACCTGGCCTAAGGTAGTTTCTCACATGTGCTGTTTACGTGGTATCTGAGTGAGATTCCATGGAATCTGGAGTCATTCTCTGCCTCTTTTTTGCTCTCGAATTGGAGCTGCCTTTGCCTCCCTAGATTCTTCATTCAGGACTCCTCCAGCCGGGCCACTCCCAGGCTGTGTTACCCTTGTTTCCCTTGCTCTCGGTCATCGTCCTGGGCTGCTGTGTCCTGTGTCTGAAAACCCTTGTTTCCTGTTTTTGTCTGATTTTTCACTGACGGTGGTGGGAGAACCCATGTACCTGTTCTTCCTCTGTCATGGCTGGGATGGCCACTGGCCAGGGCTTCTCATAACCCTTTGCTTCTGTTGTCTGCATGGGGAGGGCTCCTTGATCCCATTGTTCCAGTAGAGTACTCTTGAGAGTGAAACAGAGAACTGGACTGTCTTGGGCTGCCCTACCTACGCCTCTCAACCAGCAGGTTCAGAGCAGAGGGAGAATCAACCCTGCAAGAGCTTCCCTCTATCCTAGTGCTGTGCTCAGGGTTAAGAGGAAGCTGGGGCCCCACGTGTGCAGCAATGTCTTTCCGTTCCAGACTCAGTTTAGAATTTAGTCATTTTTTATGGCATTCTTTCTATGGGAAATTACCTCTGACCTTCCAAATAACTGATTCATAAATAATGTTCTTTGATAAATTATTTTGGTTTGTTAAAATTGTTATCTGAGTTGATATATGATTGTGACTTCTTTCTGTCTTTGGATTCTTTTCTACTTAAAATTTCCAATTTTAATTATGTTTTTGAAAACTGTTTACAGGACTGTCTACAGAGAGAGATCGTCTCACAGCTCCAGGTAAGCAGTGCTTCTTTCAGTGCCTCACAGGAGTTACATGTTTAAGTTGAGCGATTCTATTTCCATCAGTTGGTTTGCAAAGTCTTGCTTGCAAATGGAGCTGGTGGCTTGCTGCTGTTCTCATTTGTGCCTGATTTCTTATCATGTGACTCTGTTACAGGTTAGTGTACAGCAGTAGGTAAGTGACCTACCTTTTCCTTTCTGGCTTCTGTAGAACTAAGGTTTAAAAGAAGCAGTCTGTTACTTTTCAGTTTACCATTTTTTCACAAAATTAACCTGACCATGCAGCAGGGGGGTCTGGGTGCTGGTTGTCAGCTCTCTAAGCCTAGCTGATGCCTTGTGCTGTGGTAGTGGTGGGGCAGTTGGGAGGGTGAAGTCCGAGGAAAAGTCCTGGGGCTGCCCAGCATGAAGCACGTGCCTGCAGACACCTGTCAAAGATGCTACACTGTGACCCTGATCTAGTTTTGCAGAACTGCCTCAAGGTGATTCCTTTATTTTATTTATTTATTTATTTGACAGGCAGAGTGGACAGTGAGAGAGAGAGAGAGAGAGAGACAGAGAGAAAGGTCTTCCTTTTGCCGTTGGTTCACCCTCCAATGGCTGCCGCGGCCGGTGTGCTGCGGCTGGCGCATCGCGCTGATCCAAAGCCAGGAGCCAGGTGCTTCTCCTGGTCTCCCATGGGGTGCAGGGCCCAAGCACCTGGGCCATCCTCCACTGCCTTCCTGGGCCACAGCAGAGAGCTGGACTGGAAGAGGGGCAACCAGGACAGAATCTGGCGCCCCGACGGGGACCAGAACCTGGTGTGCCGGCGCCGCAGGCGGAGGATTAGCCTATTGAGCCGCAGCGCCGGCCAAGGTGATTCCTTTAAAAATTACTCCTGAGATGTCTTTTTCTAATATTTGTAAATGTTGTCTTCAAAAAGTTTTCATCAGAAAACTTGTTTTTGAGCAGTCTTGCCTGGAAAACTAAAGTGATCATGTAGATGCTAATGTCATGAAGTGCCTGATGCATACCAGCTGTCCAGATTTGAATGCTTGATGTGTAATTACTCACTTGGTCCTCACAGGCCTCTTGGAGGTGAGGGTCATTATTTTGTCATGTTCCCTGGGCTTACAGAGGTGAAGTCACCTTGGTCGTAACTGGCGAGGATGAGATCTGAGCTCAGCCTTCTGGCTGCACAGTGGAGGGATGAGAGGGCTCTGCCTTGCTGGCATTGTGTGGAATTGGAACTCCAGCGTTTGGCCTTCCTACCGGCGCTGGTGGCAGCTGTGTGCTCTGTAGTCACAAGCTTGACAGATCCTGATCAGAGGGCAGTGCTGGCTTCATCCTGAGCTGTTGCCTGTAGCAGGGAGGTGGTGGTGAGGAGGTGGGGCTGGGCACCCAAGCTCCTGGACTTAGGGATAATTGGAGTGCTGACCGGTATCTGAAGGGAAGAGTTCTTATTAGCAAATTGCTTGAACAAAGACCTTGTTTGTCCTTTCATTCACTCCGCAGATGTTTATGGCATGCCTGAGAGGTGCCAGAAACTCTTCGAGAATCCCAATGTCCTTGCGGGGTATGAAACTTTGGCATAATAGTCAGTTTGTCTCAGCGTGTGCCGGGTGGAGATGAGTGCTGTGGAGGAAGCAGAGGGCAGGATGGGAATGTTGGGGTCACAGGCATGGCCTCTAGGGAAGGAGCATCAAGTGGAGGGGGAGGCATGGGAGAGCCTCATGGCTGCTGGCTGGTGAGGGGCTCCAGGTCCTAGAGGAGTTTGTGCAGAGGCTCTGAGTGGGAGTGTGTAGTGTAGCCAGGAGGCCAGCGTGGCTGGAACCAAGTGTGTGAAGGGAAAGAACAAGAGTGAGGTCAGCGTGGCAGCAGCGGGTGCGTGGGGCACCGGGTGCTCCTGAGACAAGCTCTGAGCCTGTGTGCAATAGGGTTCAGGCTAGACCACAGCAAGGGGAGTGTGGAGCAGCGAGCCAGCCAGCCTTTCTCAGTCTGTGCTGGATTGTGCATCCCCCACTCCCCCAACAAATGAAAACTGTTGTAATACCTGCTTCTTAGCCGACATCCCTGTTGCCTTGGGACCAACTTTGTAATTGTGCAGATCTGGATCTAATTTTCACGGAAATCTCAAGGGAAGGATTCTGGGACTCGGAGGTGTAAACAACACCCTTTGTGTGCGGGGCTTCTTTCCCTTGGACTTTGGTGTTGCCCAGGTTCCTCCTTCGGGCAGACAGGAACTCGAGTTTGGCTGCTGGTCTAGGTGCACTACTTGGAGGTTCCCCCGCTGTTTGTATTGCACAGCCCCGCAGGCTGCAGGCCAGCAGTGGCCTAAAGCAGCCAGGCTGGGAGGCAGAGACAAGCCGGGTAGTTTGAGCCATCAAGGCTGTAAGCAGATGGATTCCAGGGGACTGCGGAGGACAGATTCTGGAACTTCCCTCAGGCCTTAATTAAGTCAAGGCAGGGAGCTTTTTATAGGGCACCCCAGGCCTGGACGTGATGGGGAGGGAGCTGCTAGGCGCACTGGGCGCCTGGAACAGAACAGCTCTACTCCCTGTGCAGGGTCGACTGAGCCCCGCAGTTGCTTCCCATGGGATTCCTGGTGGGTAGGATGGACCAGAACGGAGCTCATCTGCAGCCACGCTTCCCAGGGGAAGTGGCGGCTTTGGGAGCACTGGGTTTTCCATCCCCCTGTCTTGAAGAGCTTCTTTCCGTTTCTTGGGTGAGATGAGTACAGCATTCCATAGGGAAGCACAAACAGGCCCTTCCTGGTTTGTGTGTGGTATGTGCACTCTTGAAATCCCACTTGGTTCTACAGAGAAGGACTTCTTGTCACTGTTCTATAGGGGCAGGGCCCTGCTGCGTCTGTCCCATCTCACAGCTGTTTTTCTTCAACCACACTGAGATTAGGAAATTAAGAAGTACTGATAATGAACACTTTGTTAAAGATTTTTTTTTAACTTTTATTTAATGAATATAACTTTCCAAAGTATGGCTTATGGATTACAATGGCTTCCCCCCCATAATGTCCCTCCCACCCACAACCCTCCCCTTTCCCACTCCCTCTCCCCTTCAATTCACATGAGGATTCATTTTCGATTCTCTTTATATACAGAAGATCAGTTTAGCATACATTAAGTAAGGATTTGAACAGTTTGCTCCCACACCGAAACATAAAGTGAAAAATAATAGATAATTTTTTAAATGATGATTTACTTTGAGGTCTTTTATTCTTTGTGATACCCAATTGGTTATTTGCTCTTTACATTTTTGGAGGGGATTTACCCTGACATAAAAACTTTGCTGTTAGAAAATTTAGAAAATATGAAAATGAATTTAAAATCTCTCCTGTAATTAGCACAGGTAGGAGGTTGTGCAGACGAGCTGTTCCCACCCCTTCTTGTCTGTGTCTTTCTTGGGACCTCCTTTCATCTTCAGTAGTACCCAGTTCCTGGTGCAGCCCAGTGGTCACTTTCATTCATACACTCTCAGCTTTGCCTCTGTCTGTCCAGGTGTCCACTTGGTGGACTAAGAGCATATGCAGAGTGGTCTCCCCTAACTTCCACCCGCAGGGCTGAGATCTGCACTGAGCGCCGCCCAATCCCAGCCATATGTCCCCAGCAGATTTGTTCTTATCCAAGCTCATTCTGTTACACCTGCTCTTCCTTCTTATTTCTGGGCCTGTGGAAAGGGCCTCACTGATGATGACGTCAAGGAGAAGGAGGTGCTTCTCTGTACCATCTTCTGTCCTGGGCTCTGAGTTCCAGCTCCCTTGGTCTTGTGCACCTGTGCTCCCGTCTCCTTAGACTTGCTCCTGCCATCCTGGGTACCACCTTTTTCCTGTACTTTCTGCATGGGCTGATCTCTGCTTCTCATACCCCAGAGGTCGCATTCACTCTTCTCTTAAAATATAAAAAATTCCTCCCTGATTTTCGATTTTCAGCCAAAATGGCAGATTAAATTTACAGTGACCTCTGCTTCATAAAAACCCACTAACATGATAGATAAGATAATTTTAAGGGGCCGGCATTATGACGTAGTGAGTTAAACTGCTGCCTGGAACACTGGCATTCCAAATGAGCACAGCTTTGAGTCCCAGCTGCTCCACTTCGATCCAGCTCCCTGCTAATTCACCTGGGAAAGCAGCAGAAAGTAGTCCAAGTACTTGAGCCCCCACTACCCACATGGGAGACCTGGATGGGGTTTTTAGCTCTGGGCTCATCCTGGCCCAGCACCTCTCTGTCTCTCTGCAACTCTGGTTTTCAAATAAATAAACTTTTTAAAAACAGATTTTAAAAAAGTAACTCACTGAGTAATTGAGAAAGGAGGTGACAGAACTTTGGAAGTTGGAAAGACAGACACACAGATAAGTGTAGCAGATCTCAAAATCAGAAGTCCGGGAGGTGCATACCAGCGTTCAGTGTGTGTGTGCCAACGTATATATCTGTGTCTGTGTATATGTATGTTTATATGTACTTGCATGTGTGCAGTCGGCATTTGTTATGTATATGTGCATGGACATGCATATGTATATTGTGCATGCATGTATGCTGATGTGTATGGTATGTATGTGTGTTTGTATGTATGTGTGTTTGCATCACATGTGCATATGTAAATGTGCATGTGCCTTGGGTGGTTTGTAGTGTGTGCTTCTGTGGTAGGTGTGCATTTGTGTATGTGTGTGAGTATGAGGTACATGTATTGTGCACACATGTGGGTGGGATGTGTGTATATGGTGTGATTTGGAGATCTGGGCAGTGTGTTGCTTTGCAGACAGCCCCCTCCCCCAGGTCTTGGGAATGGTATTACCATGGCCTCTGAGAAGCAGGCAGTTCCTCAGCCCTCTTCCACCCTAGCTGAAGACTGCAGGTTCCTCCCCTGGAGGGGGCTTGAAAGCTTGTGGGCATAGAAGGGCCTGTCTCAGGCTGGGGGTGGGGCTCTACTCCAGCTGGTTACTGATTCTGGGGCTGAAGGATGCAGGGTGGGTGTAAGATGGATGTAGAAGGGATGGACAGGCTCCAGGTGGGGCAGGAAGCTGGTGGCCCAGGGTAGCAGCTCTAGAGGAGGCCAGAGGATACTTGCTGGTCTGTGAGGGGGTTGGAAGGCAATTGGCCCTCTCTCTGAATTTGGAGGGGAGGTAGCCTCCATGGTTGAATCCTGAGCAGGCCAACCAGCGAGGCCCTGTTCACTACAGAAGGCATCAACACTGAACATTTAGAAGAGAAGCTGCACCAGGCATGAAGAGCAGTTGTGTGGTCTGTGGTCATCTAAGGAGCAGTTATGTGATCATCTAAGGTTCAATTTTGAGGGGCTGAGGGAGAAGGAAGGTGAGGACAAAAGGGAGTTGGTATTATCATCCATAGTAGGGAGTTAAAAGGAAGTTCTACTTAGAATTGTGAAATCAAGAATAACAATGTGAACTTGGTAGGTAGAAATATGGAGATAAATACCCAAAGGGTTTTCTGGCATTGTAGTGCAGCAGGTTAAGCTGCCACTTGGCGATGTGGGCATGCCATATGGATACCATTTCAAGCTCTGGTTGCTCCACTTGTGATGTAGCTCCCTGCTAGTATGCTTGGGAAACCAGGGGAAGATGGCCCAAGTTCTTGGGCCCCCACACCCATGTGGGAGACCTGGATGGGGTTCCAGTCTCCTGGCTTCAGATCTGACCAGCTCCAGCCCTTGTGGCCATTTGGGGAGTGAACCAGCAGATGGAAGATCTCTCTCTGTTTCTCTATCTCTCCCTCTCTCTTTAACTCTGTCTTTGAAATAAATAAATCAATCTTTAAAAAAAAATACCCAAAGAGGATAAGCAATTTGAGGAAGACTGTAGTTTGGTGGCGTTGTGGGGGAGGGCATATTTTTCATTATAAGCTTTGTAGAGTTTTTTGACTTATAAAGCCATACACATTAAAAATGAAAATTAAAGGGGCCAGTGATGTGGCACAGTGGGTTAAAGCCCTGGCCTGAAGCGCTGGCATCCCATACAGATGCCGGTTCTAGTCCTGGCTGCTCCTCTTCCCATCCAACTCCCTGCTGTGGCCTGGAAAAACAGTAGAAGATGGCTCAAGTCCTTGGGCACCCACAGTATGCCCACAGTGGCACCACCACTTCAATATGGTGTGCATCCCAAACAGCATCTTAACTGCTATGCCAAACTCCTTCTTGGAAAAAAAATTTAACTATTCTTGGCTACTCACCTTTTAGATAAGCTTTAGAATGTTTTTCAAATTTAATGGGTCAATCCAATAATTTAAATTGTAACAGTATCCTATTATTTATTTGAAAGAGTTATAGGGAGAGAGAGAGAGAGAAAGATCTTCCATCTACTGGTTCTCTCCTCAAATGGCCGCAATGGCCAGGGCTGGGCCAGGTCTCCTACATGGGTGTCTGGGGCCCAAGCACTTGGGCCATCTTCTGCTGCTTTTCCCAGTCACGTTAGCAGGGAGCTGAATTGGAAGTGGAGCAGCTGCCCATATGGGATGTTGGCATCACAGGCAGCAGCTTTTTGCCCTCTATGTCACAACGCTGGCCCTATATGATATTTTAATAACATTTGGTTTCCAACATTGGAAGATATTCTGTCTCCATTTGTTCTGTGATTAGCCTGAGTTATATTTTATGACTTGCTTACCATGGATTTTCTCTTTTCAACTCTTTCCAACTTTTTTGTTATATGGTTATTGTCATTGGGATTTTTCCTATTGAATTTATCAAATATTTAGTAATGTGTAGGAGAACTATTAATTTTCTTTTATTTGGGTGTGACCATGTGCTAAAATGCTTTTAGATGCAAGACGGTTTTCTTTTGAATTCCTGTATTCCTGTATTGTATTCCTGACTTGACCCAAATGCTTTCCATGAAGTCTGCTTGTTTGTGGCTCTCTGCTAAGTACCTTTCATTCAGTTCTAGAAGTTTCTTTTTTGTTACTACTCATTGAGTTGTTCTTAAAGTTGAAAAAGGATGTTGCATTTTACGGAGTGTATTGGTTTCAGCTATAAAGATGGCCAGATGGTTTTCTGTTTGCATCTCTTAATGTAGTGAATCATTGATGACATTCCAAATATTGGTTCTTGGAGTAAATCCTGTTAGGTCTTATTGATATGTTTTAACATCCTTCCAAATAAAATATGCTTCTAGTGTTTAGTTGGAACTAGCATAAGCATGAGTAATAGGATTAGGGACAGAGAAAAGATGAGGTCTGGGGTGGCGTTGCTGTTGGTATTAGTTATTTCAAAGATTAGGATTAGGGTTAATGTTAGCTTTTGGTTAGGATGAGGGTGAAACTGCTGTGTAAGTTGCTTTTCTAACTTTTATGTGATCTTGGTATTACATAGTTGCATAACATGATTTGAGGAACTCTGTTTGTTTTTGTATCCTTTATTTAAATTATAAATTTTTCTGTCCTGTGCTTAGAAAAGCAGGTATTGCTGCTCTCATATTTGGTAGATTCCTCTGTTAAAGCCTATACCTGCTTTGCAGGCAGATTTTTGTCTGTCTATACAATTTCTACCATGGTTATCAATCTTACATACTTTTTCCTATATATCAATTTTTTTCTTAAAAAATAGTCCATTTCATGGACACTATGAAAAACAGTGACTTGATCAGCCCTTGTCCTGACTGTTGATGTACAGTTTAATACTTTATCCTTTTTAGTATTTTTTTTTGTTCTAGTTAATACTATTGGTTGAACTCTATAATTAACACACAATTATTCTTAGGTGTTTAAATTTAACTGAAAAGTGATCCCTGTTAAATATAAGAGTAGAAATAAGAGAGGGAGGAGATATACAATTTGGGATATGCTTAATTGGACTTGTGCCAAATGGTGGAGTTAGAAATGTGTCAGGGGATTCCAATACAATCCCATCAAGGTGGCATGTACCAATGCCATCTCACTAGTCCAAGTGATCAATTTCAGTTCACAATTGATCACACTGATAGGACTAAGAGTCAAAGGGATCACACAAACAAGACTAGTGTCTGCGAATACTAACTGATAGAATAGAAAAGGGAGAGAACGATCCAACATGGGAAGTGGGATACACAGCAGACTCATAATATGGCAGATGTCCTAAACAGCACTCTGGCCTCAGAATGAGCCCTTAAGGCATTCGGATCTGGCTGAAGAGCCCATGAGAGTATTTTAGGCATGGAAAGGGAAGACACTCTGGCAAAAAAAAAAACAAAAAACAAAAAACAAAAAAACAAAAAAAACCACCACAACAACAAAACCTAAATGAAAGATCTCTGCAAGTGATATTCCAGTAGAAAGAACGGGGCCATCAGAGAAGAAGGTACCTTTCTCTGAAGGGAGGAGAGAACTTCCACTTTGACTATGACCTTGTCTGAAGAAGATCAAAGTCGGCGAACTCAAAAGGCTTCCATAGCCTTGGCAACTCATGACTAGAGCCTAGGGAGATTGCTGACGCCATAAACAACAGTGTCAAATTGTTAAGTCAACAACAAGAGTCACTGTGTACTTACTCCTCTTGTGGGATCTCTGTCCTTAATGTGTTGTCCAATGTGAATTAATGCTATAACGAGTACTGAAACAGTATTTTACACTTTATGTTCTGTATGGGTGCAAACTGATGAAATCTTAATATATACTAAATTGAGCTTCTGGATATAAAGATAATTGAAAATGAATCTTGATGTGAATGGAATGGGAGAGGGAGCGGGAGATGGGAGGGGTGCGACTGGGAGGGAATTATGGGGGGGAGCCATTGTAATCCGTAAGCTGTGCTTTGTAAATTTATATTTACTAAATAAAAGTTAAAAAAAAAATAAAAAAGGCAGTGGTGAACAGCTTGATCCAAATAAATAATTTGTTAAAAAAAAATAGGCCATTTCAGGCAAGCCTTCGGGTATATGGATACAAATGTATCCTTGTTGTGCTCTTACAGTACTTCAGTCATACCTGAACCTTTGTTGTGTTCCCTCTCTATTGTTTAAAGCTTATTTAAATTGTCCAGATTTCTTTAGTTCTTTTTTAAAAAGATTTATTTATTTATTTGGAAGTCAGAGAGAGAGGGAAAGACAGAGACCTTCCATTCACTGGTTCAATCCTCAGGTGGCTGCAATGGCTGGGGCTAGGCCAAGATGAAGCCGATAACCAAGAGTTTCTTCCAAGTCTCCCACGTGGGTGAGCTCAGATACTTGGGCCATCTTCTGCTGCTTGTCCCAGGCCATTAGCAAGGAGCTGAGCTGGAAAGGGAGCATCCAGGACAGGAACTGGTACTCATTGGGATGCTGGTGTTGCGGGCAGTGGCTTTACCAGCTGTGCCACAATGCTGTCCCCAAATTGCTTTCAGTTATATTGGTATAATTTATACTTTTGTTTACTATTTCACTAGTATCTCATTTTAACATGCATTATTTTCCCTTCTTTTTGGGCTAATACTGTTATTTTTAAAAAAGAGATTTATTTATTTCTTTGAAAGAGTTACAGAGAGAAGGACACACACACACCGTGAGAGAGAGAGAGAGGGAGAGGGAGAGAGAGGGAGAGAGAGGGAGAGAGAGGGGGAGAGAGAGAGAGAGAGAGAGATCTTCTATCATCTGTTTCACTTCCCATATAGCCTTAACAGCCAGGGCTGGGCTAGGCTGAAGCCCAGAGCCAGAAGCTTCATCCAGATCTCCCAAGTAGGTGGAAGGGACCCAAACACTTGGACCATCTTCTGCTGCCTTTCTGAGGCCATTAGCAAAAGGTTGGCTTGGAAGTAGAGGAGCCAGGACATGAATCAGTGCCCGTATGGGATACCAGTGTCAGAGGCAACAGCTTTACCTGCTCTGCCATAACGCTAGCCCCAGTGCTGTGTTTCTAATTTCTTGACTGCATCTGTTGGATGGTTGCTAACTACTGTGGCTTCAGTTAACTTCCAGACACTTTCAGTTTCGTCCCAGTGGCCTTGATATGGACTAACTAGTTGTGTGGGTATTTATCATTCTTCAACTCAGAAGAGTAACGTTTCTAGGAGGTCTTTTCCACACATGCATCGTGTGTGCTCCAGCCTATGAGGGCTGAGGAGGGTATGGCAGAGAGTAGCTCATTTTAAGGATTTAAGCCAAGTTTTGCCAACTTGTGTCTCGATGTCCAGGACCAGCTATATACTACCATCAATGTGCCATGCCTCTCTGCACTGGAGGTCGGACCACACGTACCCAGTGGGGCAGTGAGATGCTCAGCCCAAGTGCTGTTGTCACAGAGGAAGGGAGGAGCTCGCTGTCTGTACACACAGGGACAGGGTGTAGAACTCACGTGAAGAGTGGCAAGGAGAGAACTGAAGTGAGAGCTTGCGGCTGATCCACACTTCTCGATGAAGAACTGGCAAGAGCACCTGTGCCCACGTGCTCTGTGCCAGGCCACTGAAGCCTGGCAGACACACTTTCCATAGGAGGGAACTGCCTGGCCCCACTGACGGCAGCGTGCAGTGTCAAGCACTGTGGACAGAGAGCTGGGCCTGCCACGCCTCCTACAGTCTTGCTGGCTGCAGTTCTAGTGTCCTTGAATGCTGTCGTGGGACACAGGTGGGCACTGCCTGCCCACTCCCAGCAAGATGCCAAGGCCTGCTGGGGTGGGGTGAGTACCAGTCTGCTCAGAACATGGGCCTCAGAGCCAGGAAGACCAGGGCAGATGTGGAGGCCGTGACAGGCTAAGGGAAGGCTGTTCAGGGCTGTTCTCACTCCTCTTAGGGCAGTGGTGAAGTGCAGGAAGCCACAGAGGCTTCCACTGGATCCCAGCTCTGCCCCTCACCAGCTCCTTACCGACTATCAGGAGTTGTGTGGTCTCCTGGAGTCTCCACGCATATATTTTAGCATGGGCACAGTGTGTCTCTGCTGGAACTGCTGGGAAAGACCCCAGCCCCAGTTTCTTTACTCCTGTTCTCCTGGTTTCCTCTACTTTGCTCAGGCTACTTTCCCTGGCCTCCGTCCCTCTCTCAGGGCTGCTGGGGAGAGGTCACCTGTAGGCCGGCACAAGGGGACTGAAAGTCTTTTACAGTGACTCATCTGTCCCTCTGCTGCTGTGCTGCCAGGCTGTCTGGCAGTCTGTGTGTGGCGGTGGTGATGGATCTGGGAGCTGTCGTGTGGTCCCTGGTGGCTGGCAATGGTGAGCAAGCCCCTTGGGGCACAGGCACACAGGCAGGAGGCAGCCTTTCCATATACTTTATCTCATTCATTGCAGATACAGCCCACTTCCTGTTGCCCTTGGGTGCAGTGGTGAGTTTGGTGCATCCATGTGTGGGTTGCCTGATGTCTTCTGACCTTTAAGAATATCATACCGGGCACAGTGGGCCCAGGTTGCTTTTCTTTCCCGGGCAAGTGTTTCCTACTTAATTCTCTGTCTGCTCCACCACTGTGCCTTTGCCACCCAGACCGCGTGTAGGGTGAGCCACAAGGCCATTTCTGGATAGGAAGGGTGAGCAGAATCGGGGAGCCAGGGCAGGCCTTCAGTGTGTGTGTGAGGTTCTGTCTGATTCTTTCACTCTTTCAAGGCTGGCTTTGCTTACACCTGTTCCTGAGTGAATGTGTGATTTTATGCACCTGTCTCCAGCTTCCATTTCATAGCCCTACAGGGAAGGGGCTGCCTTTTAACCCCACTGCATCCCCTGTGTCTTCCCGGCAGAGCTGGATGCTGGCCAGACCATGCAGGCTGGTGGCAGCAGGGCAGCTGCTATTGGGAGCACAGCGGTGTACTGATCTCATCCTCTCCTGGTAGTCATTTGGCAGCGTGCGAGCAGAAATGTGCACAGAGAACAGTGTGGTTCTGGGCTGGTGGACTCAGATTGTAGCTGGGGAATCCAGCGACTGGGTTCTGTGTCCAACTCATCTCCTGAGTCATGCGCATCACAGCATGACCTTGGCTAGGTCATTTCTGGCTGGTGCTGCTCCTCCAGCAGTAGAGTGGCCTCGAGTTTGTGCTGCCCAGGGCCTAACAGGGGAAGGAGGGATGGCCATGCTGTTTAGGCTTCTACAAGAAGTCGGTGTCTCTCCAGGAATAAAGAAATGGCCACGTGAGGAGATGGGTTCCAGGGTAAAAACCTTCTTCCAGCCGAAAGTTCCGCACCGAATCCCCTCCGTTCTGAGGGTACTTGGCTACCCCGTTCTGTCAGCATCAGGGCAGAGACCCACGCCCGCCGCTCCCCTGGTCCAGAGCCCTCTGTTGCCCTTTCACTTCAATTATGTGAAATTGTAGGTCACTCAGATTTTAAGTGCTCATGGCCAAATTGCCTTCTGGAAAACTGAAGCATTTCACATTTTCAGCAGCTCTCCTGGGGGTGCCTGTTAGCATCCCCTTATCACCTGCCACTGTCACCCACAGAAAGGGGAAGAGAACACTCAGAGCATCATGGGATTTAGCATCAAGATGGCTGGGAGGCTGCTAGTGACCTTGAGGAGGCAGAGAGGAAGCCAGATTGCATGGGCTGGTAGGGTATGGAGAGTAGAGGGTAGACGTGGCTGGTCCCAGTGTTCAGCTCTGAGAACTTGGGGTCTGAAAGAGAACTATTTTGTTGGTTTTAAAAAGAGTAATATTATTATTTCAAGGTGGGTGGAGAGAAGGAGGGAGAGATTGATTCTCCCATCTGCTTATTCACTCCCTAAATGCCCACAACAGCTAGGAGGTTGAAGCCAGGAGCCAGGAACTCAATCCAGGCAGAGCTGGGTGCTGGCCACCTACTCTGTGAGTGGCAGGAACCCAACCCCTTGGGCCATGCCGCCTCCGAGAGGCTGCAGTAGAGGTCCTCAGCGTCAGGAGCTGGACCAGGGCTGGAGCCCAGGGACTCTGATGTGGGACGTGAGTTTCCCAAGCTGCCTTCTGAACTGCTAAGCTGAACATCTGCTCCCTGTTGGTGTTTAATAGGAGCTACCTGAATATATTGAAAGCCTGAAAAGGTATTGGAAAGACAAAGACTTTGAAGGTTAAAGAGACCTGGTTAGTGCAGGGGTGCTGTGTAGGTGCTGGAGTCTGGAGCCAGCAGGTAGGTTTGGGATGTGGGGACCCTGCTGCTTCCTGAGCAGATGTGTTCGCTCATGTCCTGTCAGCTGGCAAAGCCCCCCACCAGCTGCATCCCAGGATTTTCAGGTGGCTCAGGGAGTCTTTCACAGCATTGTGTCCCTCCCCATGGCACCCAGTCTGGTCAGGCATTGTACTTTGTAGATGTGTGTCTGTGTTTTTTGATTGATCTGGAATGTTCTCCACAGCCTTCCTGTCCTGTGAGCTCTGAAAAATACATTCTCTTTTATAAAACAGAAGCTTCCTACTTTTGGGGTTATCCACTGGCTCTTCACGATGAGGGTCCAGGCATGGGTCCTCTGAGCACGACCTCTGAGGTGTGTACTCTGGTCAGGGCCTCATGCTGGGCATGCCAAGTATCCATCCACCCTGATTTAGGGATGCGAAGTCCCTCACTCACTTGAGCCTTCTCCCACGATAGTTGTCACTTGGACCTGGCGTCTGATAAGCTGTCTGTGGGATACCCTTGGAGACCAGGCCGGGGTCTGTGACAGGACTCCCCCTGCATGTACTGCATGGATGACCAGTCTCCATGTGCTGGTTTCCTGAGCTCTGTCCAGCTCCAGTGCTCTGTCCACACAAGACTGTTAGGCTTGGCCATGTGCCATGAACAGGAGCTCTACTTCTTCCCTAGTTGTCTATCTATTATGTATTTATTATCAACTCACTCCATGGATTCCTGTGTTTTAATTCATCACTGTTCTCAGTGGTTGTGGTCCTAAGACGTCCTAGACTGGATCAGTGGGAGTAAAGTATTTCCCTGTATAATGTTTCAGGCTCGTCTTGTACCGCCTAACCAGTCCTGGAACTGACTGCTTCTTTGAGGAGTCTGGCTCATTGTAAAGGTGGAAATGTTATTAAGATCTGGGTCCCAGTGTGCTTATTACAGTGGGGCATCTTTGCTTCTGACTTCATCCATGGTCAGAGCTAGGAAATATGTGCATGTGTATTCACACATATAAGCATTCATGCATGCATGAATACATCTGTAAGTGTGCATATAGAGATGCATAAAGATACGTGCGTGTGCACATACTCATAAATATTTATGGACAAATCAACCCTACAGTACCCTTTCTCTTCCCACTGTCCTCACCTTTCAGTGACAGTAATGTTTTAGGGTTGTCTCCAGCTCTGAGAGCTACCTGAGCACATCTCTTCCTGGCTCCGTGCTCAGGGCTGTCCCCTTGGCACTCTGAGCTCCCTGTGGTGGAAGGAAATAGACAGACCCTGCAGATGGAGAGGTGGGCTATGCACAAACACAAAGTGTGCCACTGGAGGCAAAGCACAGTGTTTTGTTGTCATTACCCTTCCTTACAAGAGTTTTACTTTTTGTCAAAATTACAAATATATTTGAATTTCTATTTCCCACCTACCTTGTATAAAATATGTGCAATGTTCTTTTTCTATTATTTTATTATAAAATGTGTATAGCATAAGTTTATTATTTTAGTGCTTTTTTTTAAAAAAAAAGATTTATTTATATATTTGAAAGAAATACAGAGAGAGAGAGAGAGAGAGAGAGAGAAAGAGAGGAAGGGAGGGAGGGAGGGAGGGAGGAGGGAGGGAGAGAGAATACTTCTGTCCGCTGGTTCACTCCCCAAATGGTTGCAATGACTGGGGCTGGGTCAGGCCGAAGCCAGGACCCAGGAGCTTCTTCCAGGTCTCCCACATGGGGCAAGGATCCCAAGTTTTTAGGCTGTCTTCGACTGCTTTTCCAGGTGCATTAGTAAGGAGTTGGATCGGATGTGGAGCAGCCAAGACTCGAACAGGCCTCCATATCAGATGCCAGCACTGCAGGCAGAGGCTTAACCTTCTACTCCACAGCGCTGGCCCCTATTTTAGTTTTTTTAAGTATATGATACAGTAATATGAATTACAGTCCTGGTATCATGGAACCATCTACATCTGATCTTCTGTACTTAGTGTTTTTCATTCGATGCTACCTCCTGGAAATGACCCCACACCAGGCTATGATGGCCTTCCTCATTCTCTTTTCTTCTCTGCTATCTAGTGCTGCCTATTGTTTGGATTTGATCTATGCTAGGATATTGAAGTAGTTCATAGTACTTTGTAATTACAAACAGGGCTATGAGGAATAATGTTGTTCATTTTCATTTCATCATGTTTTCTGGAAAAGTCCTAGAGTGGGGCAGCTGGGGTCTGAGGCGGTGCGTGTGCGGTGATAGTACCAGGGCTGTCACTGTTTTCCAAGCTTAGAGCAGCGCGAGTGTCTTCTCTACCACAGCTGCACTCAGTCTGTTCTAAGAAGTTTTACCGAAGTGGGGGCTGCACAGAGGTAACTCGGTGTGGTTGTAATTTGCATGTCTCTTCCGATGAGTAAAGTAGAACATCTCTTATGTTTAAGGACTTTCTGATATCTCTTTTAATGTCTTTTCCATATTTTCTGTAAGGTTTTTGGTCTTTTTTCTTCCCTCAAAAAATATTAGAGATACTATTTCCTGTGATATATACTGCAAATATTTTCTTCTGTATATTTGCTTTTATATTTTCTCACAGCATTTTTGCTATGCTAAAAATTTTTGGTTTTCTATTCATAGTTAGTATTATATTCATAGTTAGCCTTTTGCTCTAAGAAGATTAGAGAAGAAATCACTCATGTTTTATTCTAATACTTGTATAATTTATTAGTTTTTTTTTTTTATTTGACAGATAGAGTTAGACAGTGAGAGAGAGACAGAGAGAAAGGTCTTCCTTCCTTTGGTTTACTCCCCAAATGGCCGCTACTGCTGGAGCTACGCCAATCTGAAGCCAGGAGCCAGGTGCTTCCTCGTGGTCTTCCACATGGATGCAGGGCCCAAGCACTTGGGCCATCCTCCACTGCTTCCCAGGCCACGGGAGAGAGCTGGACTGGAAAAGGAGCAGCCAGGATTAGAACCCGGTACCCATATGGGATGCTGGCACTGCAGGTGGAGGATTAGCCAAGTGAGCCATGGCTCTGGCCCCTATTAGTTTATTTGAGTAAGTTTTTCATTATTTTGATTTTTCTCTTATTGGAAGTTATTTTCTGTTTCATTAATTTGTTCTTATTTACTTACTTTTGCTTTTTGGGTTCATCTTGCTGTTTTTTTAAAAATTTATATTTGATGCTTATTTATTGATACTCTACTTTTTAAAATATAAATGTGTACAGTGATACATTTCCTTCTAAATTAGCCTGTTGTAGTACACAGATTGAATACCTGGTACTTTTGTTATCCTTAATTTTCAAGTGTTACTTTGTTTCTACTGTGATTTCTCTTGGCTCCTAAATTATTTAAAAGTATCTCTCAATTACAAAACGTGGTATTTAAAATGCATATTATGTAAAAATAAGTATATATTTATATAAAATATTTTAAAATATCTTAATTCTTAAATTCAGTGCATCATAGACAAGGAAGGGGCTCTTTGGTCAGGTATCACCAGCGTTGTGTGTATTGGAAAGTAGGGTGCTTGTGAGCATTCTACATGGCCTCCATGTGAGGCTCACTCATCTCAATCCTAACCAATATTTCGGTCACTGTGACTGTTGTACTCAAGTCTGTCAGTGATCGCATATTTGTGTTTTCATATTTCTGGTTTTTTTCTACTGTATGTGAAATGTTGAGAATTTATTTTTAGGTGCATGTAATTTTAGAATTATTGTAGTATGTTACTAATAAATTGAATCCTTTTATCTTTGTGTAATGTAGTCTGTCTCTGGCAATGCTTTTGCCTTATATTTGTCTGATGTATTTGCCTAGTATATATTTTTCCCCCTCCTTCCTTCAGTGTATCCTGTAAGAATGTTTTAGATATATCTTTTAAAATGATATCTGATAGAATTTTGCTAATCCTCCCTGACAATCTGAATATCTTAAAGACTTAACCAGTTAGTTGGATTTTGTTTATTTTAATTGTAACTTGGATTCCTTCTTATAATCTTATATTGGGCTATATGTGTAGCTCAACTTTCTTATGTTATTTTTTGTTTTCTTCTTATCTTTTGATTGGCAGATTTTTTTGTTGTTGTTGTTCACGTGATTTTCTCCTTCACTGTGTAACTTTGATTTCTTTTTTCCGTGTGTTCGTCTTACAAATGTACTGAATGTGTCAATGTCTGAAGGTAATCGGTGTCTTTATCCTCGTTCCAGAGAACACAGGCGTCTCACAGTGCTTCATCTTGGGTTGTTCTCCCCGACTCATGCGGTTCCATCCTTTAGTTATCTCTAACGCCCTCCTGTGCGTGGGTGCCTGGCGCACTCACACCCTCGCTCCTTGCGCTTCACTGCCGCTGGTGCCTCAGCTGCTGTCGCTCCTAAAGGCATCATGGTGAGAGTGTTGGTAGAAAACTACTTTTCACTGAGACTTTATCTTCCTTTTTAGTCTGTGTTTTATTTTTAACATTCAAAGTGTACCTTACTTAAGATATTCTGAAATGTCTTACCCAAGATTGCTTTTCAGAATCAGAACAAATTTTAATGGAAAAGAGTTGGCGTGTGGCATGCTCTTTGGAATCGGCACGTTTGCGAGTTCAGGATTGGTGGCGAGTCCCTGCTGAACACGTACACAGTGCTGCCACCGTGAAAGTGAAGTGTCGGAAGAATCTTCCAGTATGCAGCAAAAGTTAACGTTGAAAAACTAAGGAGACTTTTAAATTACATTCTGGAAGTCTCGTGTGTTGACTTACTGTGACTTTCCCGTGCCATCTTGTTTTGGGGATTGATTTCTCAGTGACTCATTTCTTTCTCTGTGGGTGTTTAGGTTGGGTCTGCTAATTTATAAAATCTGCCAGTGTTTCTGCTCATGATCACCAGAAATTATCTCAGGTCTTAAAAAAAATATTTCCTCTTGATGCAGCTGTAAAATCTTCATGAGGCTTAAATTTAGCATGGCATCATGTGTGTTCTCACAGCAGCACAAAAACTTAAATGGTAATTGCCAGTGTGTTCTACTTTAGAATTCAGTGGAGAGGCTAAAAACCCAGTAACACAGAAACTAATCACAGTTCCTATTCCTGGCTAAAAGCAAATAAAATAAAATATTTTGAGGCAACTTAAAAATTAGTCTTTATTTCTACAAGGTTTTTCCCCTCAAGGTTGGAGTTCTGCATAAAGATTATTTTCCTGGAGTTTGATAAAATGTTTAGTTTACTTTTCTCTCCCATTGCCATTGAGAAGACAGCTTTCCAACTAAATGTGTCTCATTTCAAGGATTTTTTTCTTTAAATTTTCTAACTCTGGTGACTTTCAAGATCTTCTCTATGTCTTTAGTGTTTTACAGTTTCACTGTAGTATAACTGGGTATACATTTCTATGCTTATCTTTCTTGGGATTATTCTTACTTTTTTTAACTTCATTTGTTGAGGTATAATTTATATAGTATAGAATTTATCCTTTAAAAGATACAATGAGTTTTGACAATACGTATAGATATTAATTGTTAAAAATCATGATATAGGGTATTTTCAACACACCGAAATTCCCTCATGACAGCTCCACTGTAGCTCCTGACAACGATCTGCTTGTTGTAGATGAAGTTTTGTCCCTCTCAGAATGTTAAATAAATGGGACCACACAATATAAACTTTGAAAGTTTGCATTTTTTTCCACTTCATTCATTAATGCTTTTCAGATGTATCTGTATTTTTGCTGAGTAATATTTAATGTACCACAATTTTTGTTTATCCGTTTACCAATTGATGGGAATTTGGAGATTTATTGTTTTAGACATTATGAATAAACCTGCTGAGAGCTTTCCTGTACAGGTCTTTATGTGGCTGTGTTTTCATTTTTCATAGGTAAATAACCAGGAGGGGGCTTTTCTAGATCGTGTGGTAAGTGTGTGTTTGGCTTTGTTAGAAACCACTACCTTGTTTTGCAAAATTTCCAAACCAGTTTGCACCCCGCAGTGTGCACGAGCTGAAAGCCAGCACTATGTCAGGTTTCCAGATGTTACCCTTTCCAGTGTCTATGAAGTGTGTCTCCTTGCAGTTTCAGTTTGCACTTTCCTGAGGGCGAGAGGTAGTTTTCCACATGCGTATTTGCCAGCTGTGTGTCTTTTTTGGTGAAGTGTCTTCTCAAGCGGTTTGCCCACTGAGAATGTTTGCTGTTCTTATATCACTGAACTGTGAGGGTTGCTTATGTGCTGTGGGAGCCAGACATTTGTCAGACACTGTTCTCCATGTGTTTTCTCCTAGGGTGTGGCCTCAGTTTTTATTTTTAAAATGTCTGGAAAAACTAGAAATGGTCAATCTTGGTCGAAATAACAATTGTCTGCTTATTTTTCTTTTATGATTCATGCTCCCTGTGTTCCACCCAAGAATGCCTTTTTCCAAGGGTCAGAAAGATGATCTTCTAGGAATTATACAGTGTTAGATTTTACACTTAGACCTCTAACTCCCCACCAACAATGCGCTTTGAGTTAATTTTTCTGTGAGTGTGGCACAAGGTCTGGGCTGAGGTTCGTCCTTCCCTTTGGTTGTGCGTTGTGTTGAGCATCACTGAGAGACTGTTGTTTCCTCAGGGGATGTGTTTGCCACTTCATAATTTGACTGCCTTTGGATCTGTCTGGACTCTGCTCTTTCTCTCTGCTCCATAATCCTTTTTTCTCACCAGTGCCACAGTGGTTTTACTGTAGCTTTATAGTAAGGCTTGAAGCCAGTGTTGGTCTTATTTTTCCAAATTGTTTTCCTAGTCTATGTCCCTAGCTTTTCCATATAAAATTTAAAATCAACTGTCAAATTTTACAAAAAAGACCACTGAAAATTTGATTGGGATTGGGATTGTAATGGATGTATATATATATATATATACATATCTCCATGTGAAGAGAATTGACACCTTTTTTGTTTTATTTCATTTTATTTAATTGAGAAATAATTCACGTTTAAATGCAGTATAAATTTTTAGCATATTCACTAGCTTGTGCAACTGGTTCCACTGCCTAATTCCAGAACTTGTTCATCACTTCTCAAAGAACTCACTCCTGTTAGCAGTCATTTCCCATCTCACCTACCCCAGCACCTCCTCCTCCCCACCGCAGTCACTCATCTGCTTTCCATCTCTGTGGATTTGCCCACTCTAAATGGTTCATATTATTGCAATAATGTAAACATGCCTTGTTTTGTTTCTCTCAGCATAACATCTTCAAAGTTCATTTATGTTCTAACATATTTCATTCCTTTTTATGGCTTTTTATTCAAAATTAATTCCTTTTTGTGGTTGAGTATTCTATTGTGTGGGTGAACATTTGGATTGTTAGCACTTTTTGACTATTATGAATAATGCTTCTGTGAAAATTTTTTCTGTGAATATATATTTTAATTGATCTTGGGTTATACATAGTATCAGAATTGCAGAATCATATTGTAACTGTACTTTTAACCCTTTGAGGAAATGTCAGATTGTATTCCAGAGGTGCTGCATTATTTGATGATGTGTGTTTCAGTTTTTCCACATCCTTGCCAACACTTGTTATTTTTTGCTTTTTATATTGTAGCCATCCTAATATGTAGGAAGTTGTATCACACTGTGTTTTTTTTTTAATTAATTAATTTATTTATTTGAGAGGTAGAGTTACAGGGGAGGGGGCAGACGGAGAGAAAGGTCTTCCATCCACTGGTTCATTCCCCAAATGGCTACAATGGCTAGAGCTGAGCCAGTTGGAAGCCAGGGGCCAGGAGTTTTTCTGGGTCTCCCACATAGGTGCAGGGTTCCAAGTCCTTGGGCCATTTTCCACTGCTTTCTCAGGCCACAAGCGGAGAGCTAGATCAGAAGAGGAACAGCCAGGACACAAACCGTTGCCCATATGGGATGCCTGCACCGCAGGCAGAGGCTTAGCCTACCTTGCCACAATGCTGCCCCCCTCTTTGTATTATTTATTCACATTTTTTGTATATTTAAAAATTTTTTTATTTATTTTTTTTCCCCAGAAACCTTTTACTTAAGGTATACAAACTTCATACATTTCATAAGTACAACTTTAGGAACATAGTGATAGTGACTCTTCCCACCATACCCACCCTCCCATCCCCATTCCCACCCTTCTTCCTTCTCCCTCTCCTACTTCTTATTTTTTGCTAAAATCTATTTTCATTTAACTTTATACACAGAAGGTTAACTCTATACTAAGTAAAGATTTCAACAAATAGTATGAAAAAAAAAAGCTGTGCCTCAACCAGTTTTTTATTTCTCTTTTGATTTCTTTTGTGTCCCACTATTCATTCAGGAGCACGTTGTTCAGTCTCCATGTGTTTGCATATGTTCTAGAGATTCTTGAGTTGTTGATTTCCAGCTTCATTCCATTGTGGTCTGAGAAGATGCATGGTATGCTTTCAATTTTTTTTTTAATTTGCTGAAACTTGCTTTATGGCCTAACATGTGGTCAATCCTAGAGAAAGTTCCATGTACTACTGAGAAGAATGTATATTCTGCAACTGTGGATGAAAATTTCTGTAGATATCTGTTAGGTCCATTTGGTCTAGAGTGTTGACTACCTGTTGTTTCCTTGCTGATTTTCTGTCTGGTTGATCTGTCCATTGCTGAAAGTGGAGTATTGAAGTCCCCCAGTACTATTGTATTGGAGTCTATGTCTCTCTTTAGATCTGTTAATGTTTCTTTTAAATAGCCAGGTGCCCTGTAATTAGGTGTGTTTACATTTATTATAGTCACATCTTCCTGTTGAATTGATCCCTTAATCATTGCATGGCGCCCTTTTTTGTCTCTTAACAGTTTTTGTGTTACAGTCTATTTTGTCTGATATTAGGATGGCTACACCTTTTTTGGTTTCTGTTAGCATGGAATATCTTTTTCCATCCTTTCACTTTCAATCACTTTTTAGTCTGCGGACATCTTTGTTGGTGAGATGTGTTTCTTGTAGGCAGCAAATAGATGTTTTTTTCCCCCATTCAGCCTGTCTGTATCTTTTATTTTGTTTTAAAGATTTATTTATTTATTTGAAAGGCAGAGTTACACACAGAGAGAAGGAGAGGCAGAGAGAGAGAGAGAGAGAGAGAGGTCTTCCAATCACTAGTTCACTCCCCAATTGGCCACAACGACTAGAACTGTGCTGATCTGAAGCCAGGAGCCTGGAGCTTCCTCCGGGTCTTCTCATGCGGGTGCAGGGGCCCAAGGACTTGGGCCATCTCCTACTGCTTTCCCAGGCCATAGCAGAGAGCTGAAAGTGGAGCAGCTGGGACTCAAACTGGCGCCCATATGGGATGCTGGCACTGCAGCAGTGCTTTACCAGCTACGCCACAGCGCTGGCCCCCAGCCTGTATCTTTTAACCAGAGAGTTGAGGCCATTTACATTCAAGGTGACTATTGGTAAGTAACGACTTTGCCCTGCCATTTTCCCCTAAGTATCCCTATTGTTTACTTTGCATTTCCTTTGTACTTTTACTGGGAGATTTTCTGCCTTTGCCGTCTTTAATGGTGATGACCATGTTTCTGTGTTTCTGTGTACGGCACATCCTTAAGCATCTTTTGTAAGGCTGGACAAGTGGTGACAAATTCTTTTAATTTCCATTTGTTATGGAAGGTGTTGATTTCACCTTCATTTATAAATGAGAGCTTTGCAGGGTACAGTATTCTAGGTTGACAGTTTTTTCTCTTAAGATGTGGATTATATCTTGCCATTATAAGGCCACCACAAAACACACCAAACACTGGAGTAAGGGAAAGTGTTTATTGTGGGAATCCTGACAGACTGGAGGGAAGGGGCAAAGAAGGAAAAGAGCAAGAAGCAAAGTGTAAGAGAGAGAGAGAGAGACAGAGTCAGAGATCAAGAGACAAAGAGAGAGATCAGATGGAGAGAAAGAGAGCCACGTGTTCAGGAACAGGTCCTTTTAAAACTCTGCTGGGGGGTGGGCAGAGAAGTAGGAGCAGCAAATCTCATTAGGATGGGGGTGGAGCTGACACTGTTGGTTGGGCCATGTGGCCACCTGGCTTTCAGCAATGGTGGCGGGGGCTAAAGCCTAGGATGGTGTCGGGACTGCGCCATTTTACTGACAGCCATTTTCTCCTAGCCTGTAGGGTTCCTGATGAGAAGTCATTTGTGAGTCTAATTGGAGATCTCTGAAATTAATCTGACATCTCTCTAGTAGTGTGCATTTGAGAAGCTTTTCTTTATGTTTTACTGTGGAGAGTTTGACTACAATGGGTTGTGGTGAAAATCTTTTCTGTTCATATCTATTAGGGATTCTATGTGCTTCCTGTACTTGGATGTCCCTTTCTTTCTCCAAATTAAGGAAGTTTTCTGAATTATTTCACTAAAAAGGGCTTGTAATCCATTCTCTTTTTCCATGCCTTCAGGAACTCCTGGGTTGTTTGATAGTATCCCATAGATCTCCAACATTATTTTTTAATTTTCCTGATTTCTGCTTCTTTTTGGTCTGACTGTAAAATTTCCAGAGATTTGCCTTCTAACTTGGATATTCTTTCTTCTGCCTCACCAATTCTGTTGTTAAAGCTTTTCACCTCAGTTTTTATTTGATCTGTTGAATTCTTCATTTTCAATATTTCATTTTGATTTCTCTTTAAAAATCTCAATTTCATGAGAAAAATTTTCTTTCATGCCATGGATTTCTTTATGTATGGATTTCTCTAGTTCATGGATTTTTCTGATTACTTCTGAGCAATCCCATGATCAATTTTTTGAATTCCATTTCTGGCATTTCTTCAGTCTTCATTTTTACATTCTAGTATTGAAGTGTTGTGTTCCTTTGGGGGCATCATGTTGTCTTCCTTATTGTTTCTTGAATTGCTGCATTTATTTTTAGGCATTTGTGGAGATGCTAGTTGGTTTACTTAATTTTTTTTTTTCCTGTGACAGCTTTTGTCTTTGGACTATGCTTCTATGGATTATGGAATGTCTGCTCTTTCAGTGAATACCCCAAGGCGTGTGCTGGGTGTGGTCAGAGAGCTCTGTTCAGTGCTCCAGGGTGAGGGGAGTCTCTAGGGTGACTCTGAATTGGACATGGTAAATCTCTCTTTTTTTTTTTTTTTTTTTTTTAGAGAGGAAGTTTGTTCAGCTCTGTTGGTATAGTCACATACTCACCTTCTCTCCTCCAAGGAGACCAATGCCTGGGCACTAGCCCCAGTGGATACAACATTCATCCGTATTGCCTCAAGAACCACACAGGATTCATGCAGTCCTCGGTGTGAGCACAGATCCTGCACCAGGGAATCAGGGAGCCCCGAATGTGTGGAGCCACCCACAGTGACTACCCAGAGATCCTGCCACATCCTGTGTCCTCCCATGCAGCCACAGTTTTTTCACAGACCCAGCACACAAGGCTCCCACAGTCATGAGCACCCAGCCGCCTGTCAGTTCTCCCAGTAGACTCAGACGTCTCCTGTCAGCTGGTTGCTGGGAACACAGACACAAGATGGCACAGGTGTTACATGTGTCCAAAATGGTGCCTGCCTGCTCTGGGCTAGTTACAGGACACCAGTGCCGGGTGGTTGGGGAGAGAAATGTACCCACTTTTTTTCCCTCTAGGTTGGCAGGTATACTGTCCCCAGCAGGGCTCCACGCCAGACTCACACCAGGCTCTTCCTGCAGCTTTCATCACCAGTGGCTTGGGCTGCTGCAATCTGGGCTCACCTCACTCTCCAAAGCTGGTGCTGAGGTTCTTGGCTGCTGGGGTCCTGAGTTGCACACGTCTACACCCTCCACGAAGATTCACAGTGTCTGTCTAATTTGCGTGGAGTTTCCTCTGTTGTTTTCTCCCTAACTCTTCCCTGAGATTGCACTCTCTCCACATTTTTTAAACTACCTTCCCCTAGACTAGTAAGTTTCCTCCCTATTCTGCCATCTTGGTACCTCTCCTCTTGATTCACATTTTAAATAGCCAGTGATGTTTATCATCTTCTCATATACTTGTTGGCAATTTGTATATCATCTATAGAGAATTGTCTTTGAATTCCTTGCCTCTGTTTTAATTGAGCTGTTTGTCTTTTGTTTTTGAATTATAAGGATTCTTTTTATATTCTGGATACTAAACATTTATCATACATAACATTGATATAAATTTCTTCCCATTTGGTGATTGTCTTTTCACTTTTTTGGTAATGTCTTTTGATATACAGAAGTTTTAACTTTTTAAAGATAAATGATAATTCTTTTCTTGTGAAGTTTATTTCTTTGAAAGACAGTGACTGAAGGAGAGAATGATGTGGGGGGAGATCTCCTGATCCACTGATTCCATTTTCACCCTCAATGTGCACCAGGTGTCTGTGACAGCTGGACTGGGCCAGACTGAAGCCAGGAACCTAGAACTTCATCCAGGTCTCCCACAAGGCAGGGACCCAAGTACGTGAGCCATTATCTGCCTCTCAGGGTACACATTAGCAGGAAGCTGTATCAGAAGAGAGGGTGGGACTTTATCCCAGAGACCCTGATATGGAATTTGGGCGTCCCAGGGAGTGGCTTAATATGCTGCACTACAATGGCTGCTCCAGAGTTTTTAATTTTGATGAAGTCCAATTTACCTGTTTTTATCCTTTGGTTGTGCTAAAAACCATATGTAAGAAACTGTTGTCTAATACCATGTCATAAAGATTTTTTTTAAGATTTATTTATTTATTTGAAAGGCAGAGTTACAGAGAGACAAAGGCAGAGAAAAAGAGGACTCCTATCTGCTGGTTCACTCCGCAGATGCTCACAACGGCCAGAGCTGTGCTGACACAGAGCCAGGAGCCGGGAGCTTCTTCTGAGTCTCCCGTGCGATTGGAGGGGCCCAAGCACTTGGGCCATCTTCTACTGCTTTCCCAGGCTATAGCAGAGAGCTAGATCAGAAGTGGGAAGCAGGATTTGAACTGGCTCCCATATGGGAGACCCAGATGAAGTTCCTGGCTCCACTATGCCACAGTGCCAGCCCCCATCATTAAGGTTTATGCCTACATTTTCTTCTACAAGTTTTATAGTTTTTGCTCTTATATTCAGGTCTTTCATCCACTTTGAGTTGGGGTTTTATATGAGACATTGGCCTAGATTCATTCTTTTGTATGAGAATATACAGTTGTCACAGCACCATCTGTTTGGAAAAAAAAAAAAAAACACTATTCTTCCACAAGTGAATGATGTTATTAGCATCCTAGTAAAAAAGTTAGGCAACAGTTGATATATATGTTTATTTCTGGACTCTTAGTTCTAATCCACTGAGTGTGTGTGTGTGTGTGTGTGTGTGTGTATGTGCTTATTTAAAGATTTATTTACTTGAGGCAGAGTGACACAGAGATTTATTTGTTTGAGGCAGAGTGATGGGGAGAGACTGGGGGTTTATGGAGGGAAAGATGTCCCATCTATTGGTTTATTTCCCCCAGTGCCTTTTTTTTTTTTTTTTTTTTTTTTGACAGGCAGAGTGGACAGTGAGAGAGAGAGATAGAGAGAAAGGTCTTCCTTTGCCATTGGTTCACCCTCCAATGGCCGCCGCGGCCGGCGTGCTGCGGCCGGCATGCTGCGGCTGGTGCACCGTGCTGATCCGATGACAGGAGCCAGGTGCTTCTCCTGGTCTCCCATGGGGTGCAGGGCCCAAGCACTTGGACCATCCTCCACTGCACTCCCGGGCCACAGCAGAGAGCTGGCCTCGAAGAGGGGCAACTGGGACAGAATCCGGCGCCCCTACTGGGGCTAAAACCCAGTGTGCTGGCGCCGCAAGGTGGAGGATTAGCCTAGTGAGCCGCGGCGCTGGCCCCCCCAATGGCTTTAACAGCTAGGGCCATACCAGGTAGAAGCCAGGATCCAGGAACTTCATCTGGGTCTTGCACATGGGTGGCGGGAACCCTAGTACTTAGGCTGTCACTGCTTCCTCCCAGGCATGTTAGCAGGCACGGTCTGGTTTTTGTTGTTGTTGTTTTACAATTCCATATGAATTTTAGGATCACTATGCCTGTTTCTATAAGTAAGAATGGAATTGACACTGATTGCCTTGAATCTGTAGATAAATTTTCAGAGTATTGCCTTGTTTAAATATGAAGTCTTTCAGTCCAGGTTCATGGAATGATTTTGCTTTTATTTAGCTTCTCTGTAATCTCTCTCAGTGATATTTTTGTTGTACTTATTCCTAAGTATTTTGTTCTTGTCAATTTTATTATACATTTAATTATTATCTTAACTTGATTCTGGATTTTTATTGACTAGTGCATATGACTACAACTGATTTTTGTATGTTCATCTTGTATCTTACAAACTTACTAGACTGTTATGAGCTCCACTTTTTTCTTTTTACTGATTCTGATCCATATGCTCTTTATTTCTGTTGCCTCTTTTATATTTCTTACTAGGACACTGGACATGTTGAGAAGAGAATGACATCTTTGCCTGTATCTGCTTTGGGGAAATCAGTTTCCACCCTTAATGTGCTGACAGCTGTAGGCATTGCATAGCTGCCTTCTGTCAGGTTAAGGAGTTTCCTGAGAATTTTTATCATGAATATTTGTTGAATCTTCTCAAATGCTTTATACTTGTTGAAAGGATGTTTGGGATTTCTTTTACTTTTAATCTATAAAATAACAAATTATGTTGATTTTTTAATTGTTGAAGTAAAATTACTGAGCCACAGTCTTCTTGATTATGTATGATTATTATACAAAAGGATTGTATAAAAGGATACTTATGAAAGATTTTGGATTGCAGTTTTTTTTTAAAGACCCATTTATTTGAAAGGCAGAGCCACAGAAAGGCAGAGGCAGAGAGAGAGAGAGTCTTCGATTTGCCGGTTCACTCCCCAAACAACTGCAATGGCCAGAGCTGAGCTGATCTGAAGCCAGGAACCAGGACCTTCCTCTGGGTCTCCACATGGGATCAGGGGCCCAAGGACTTGGGTCATCTTCGACTGCTTTCCCTGGCCACAGCAGAGAGCTGGATCAGAAGTAGAGCAGCTAGGTCTTGAACTGGCGCTCATGTGGGATGCCGGCACTGCAGGTGGCCGCTTTACCCACTATGCCACAGTGCTGGCCCCTCCTTTTTTTAAAGATTTATTTATTTATTTGAGAGGCAGAGTCCCAGAAAAAAAAGGAGAAACAGAGGGAGGGAGGGAGGGAGGGAGGGAAGGAGAGAGAGAGAGAGAGAGAGAGAGAGAGAGAGAATCTTCCATCCACTGATTTACTCCCCAAAAGGCCACAATAACCAGGTCTCTGTCAGGCTGAAGCCAGGAGCTTTTTCCTGGTCTCTCACATGAATGCAGGGGCCTAAGGACCTGGGTCATCCTCTGCTGCTTTCCTAGGTGCATTGGCAGGGAGCTGGATAGGAAGTGGAGCAGCCAGGACACAAACCAGAGCCATATGGGATGCCAGCACTGCAGGCTGTGGCTTAACCCACTGTGCCACTGCAATGGCCCCTATAGTTTTCTTTCCTTGATATGGCTTTATGTAGTTTTACTGTTAAGCTAACTTTGTCCTCATAAAATGAGCAGGGAAGTATTTTCTCTCTTTCTGTTTTTGGAAAGCATTTTTATAGAATTGGTGTTCTGTCTTCCTTGTTTAGTAGAATTTGCCACTAAAGCCATTTGGGCCTGGAGTCTTCTTTGTGGGAGAATGTCATACTGTGAATTCAGTTTCCTTAGTTGTGTATGTCTTTGGGTAGATCTATGCTTCTATGTGAAATCATAATCCTTCCTGAACAGCTTTCATTTAGCATTTCCTGTCGTCTGCCACAGTATCTTACTCTTCTTCGAAGCATCATTTATATTATCAGACCTTCTTTATACTTCTTGTCTCCAAATTTCTTTTTAATACTCACCTTTTTTCTACAGCTTTTTAACCATAATTTACTGTAAATATCTACAATGCAGTCCAGAGAGATACAAACTGTGAAAAAGAGGATATGAGACTTGGTTAGGTTGGTAAATTATAACAGAATTTGCTGACTTTCTAGCAAGAGGTGAGAGCAACAATGGAGTAAAAGTAATGTTTGGAGAGATAATAGCTAATGATCTTCCAGGACTGATCAAAGCCATGAAGGTACAGTTTCAGAACTCTAACAAATGCCAACCAGATGAAATGAAAGCGGTATATCCATCTGTCATCCCACAGTGAAACTCCAGAGTACTAAAGACAAGTAAAGTATCTTAACAGAAGGAAAATATTACTTTCACATAAGTGGCATTTAGGCATTTTAGCATTCATTTTATTGCCATGTTGAACTTTTTAGGGTTCTCTCTTCATCTTTGGATTTTCTCTCTCTCTCTCTCTCTTTTTTTTTTTTTACATTTTCTATATTAATTGAAAAACAGATTTCATTTTTTTCACTGATATAATTCTGTGAATATAACAATGCTTTCCTCCATCCCTCCTCCCTCCTTTTTCTTTTTTTAAATTTTTTGTGATAATGTACTTTCAATTTACTTTATAATAGTAGGCTTAATCCTGCACTAAATAAAGAGTTCTGCAAGTAAAAAGTGTAAAGACCACTGTTCCAGGGATCCAGTTTTCCCAGAACCATTTGTTGAAGACACTTTCCTTTTTTGAGGGAGTAACTTGAGCTCATTTATCAAAGATTAATTGGTTGTAGATGTGTGGATTGATTTCTGGGGTTTCAATTCTATTCCATTGGTCCACATGTCTATTTTTATGCCAGTACCAGGCTGTTTTGATTATAACTGCTCTGTAGTAGGACTTGAAATCTGGTATAGTGATGCCTCTGGCTTAGTTTTTATTGTTTAAGATTGCTTTAGCTATTCTGGGGTCTCTTGTGTTTCCATATGAAGTTTAGAATTTTTTTTCTCGATCTGAAAAGAATATTCTTGTTATATTGATTGGGACCACATTGAATCTGAACATTGCTTTGGATAGGAGCTAGTGCTGTCACTTAGTAGGCTAAGGCTCCACCTGCGGGGCTGGCACCCCATATGGACGCTGGTTCATGTCCTGGCTGCTCCTCTTCCAATCTAGGTCTCTGCTTATGGCCTGGGAAAGCAGTAGAAGATAGCCCAAGTATTTGGGCCCCTGCACCCGCATGGGAGACCCAGAAGAAGCTCCTGGCTCCTGGCTTCAGATTGGTCCAGCTCTGGCCATTGTGGTCATTTGAGGAGTGAACCAGCAGATGCAAAACCTTTTTCTCTCCCCTCTCTGGCTGTAACTTTGCCTCTCAAATAAATACATAAAATCTTTAAAAAAAAAAAAACCTGCTTTGTGGAGTATGGAATTTTTGATGTAATATTCTTCCAATCCATGAATGTGGAAGATTTTTCCAATTTCTTGTGTCTCCTATTTCTTTCCTTAATGTTTTGTAATTTTCATTGTAGAGATCTTTCATTTTCTTGGTTAAATTTATTCCAAAGTATTTATGTATTTTTGTAGCTATTGTGAATGGTATTAATCTTATAAGTTCTTTCTCAGCCATGGCATGTTTGTGTATACAAATGCGATTGAATTTTGTCTGGATTTTATATCCCATAACTTTGCTGTACTCTCTTATGAGTTACAATAGTCTCTTAGTGGAGTTTTGTCATGTCATCTGCATGTCATCTGCAAACAGTGATCATTTGACTTCCTCTTTTCCAATTTGTATCTCTTCGGTTTCTTTTTCTTGCCTAATGGCTCTGGTTAAAACTTCCAGAACTATATTGAATAATAATGGTGAAAGTGGGCATCCTTGTTTGGTTTTGGATCTTAGTGGAGATGCTGCCTGTGGGTTTGTCATGTACTGCCTTGATTGTGTTGAGGTATGTTCCTTCTATTTCCAATTTGCTTAAGGTTTTACTTTTTTTTTTTTTTTTTGACAGAGTGGACAGTGAGAGAGAGAGAGACAGAGAGAAAGGTCTTCCTTTGCCGTTGGTTCACCCTCCAATGGCCGCCGCACCGCGCTGATCCGATGGCAGGAGCCAGGTACTTATCCTGGTCTCCCATGGGGTGCAGGGCCCAAGCACTTGGGCCATCCTCCACTGCACTCCCTGGCCACAGCAGAGAGCTGGCCTGGAAGAGGGGCAACCGGGACAGAATCTGGCTCCCCGACCGGGACTAGAACCCGGTGTGCCAGTGCCGCAAGGAGGAGGATTAGCCTAGTGAGCCATGGCGCCAGCTAGGTTTTACTTTTTTAAAGATTTATTTATTTATTTGAGAGACAGAGTTACAGACAAAGAGAGAGAGAGTCGGAGAGAGAGGTCTTCCATCTGCTGGTTTGCTCCCAGAGCTGGGCGAATCTGAACCTAGGAGCCAAGAGCTTCTTCCAGGTTTCCCACATGGGTACAGGAGCCCAAACACTTGGGACATCTTCTGCTGCTTTCCAGGCCATCAGCATGGAGCTGAATCAGAAGTGGTGCAGCCGGTACTTGAACTGGTGTCAATATGAGATGCCAGTGCCGCTGACAGTTGCTTAACCTACTACATCACAACCTCGGCCCAAGGTTGTTTTCTTTTTCTTTTTCTTTTTTTTTTTTTAAACATGAAAGATTGTTTTATTTTATCAAATGCTTTCTCTACATCTATTGAGATACTCATGGTTTCTATTCTTCAGTTTGTTAATATGATGTATCATGTTTATTGATTACCATATGTTGAAGCATCCCTGTATCTCCAGGATAAATCCCTGTTGGTCTAGGTGGATGATCTATTTTTCCATCTATGTTCATCAGGGGTATTTGCTTATAGTTCTGTTTTTCTGGTTTTGGAATTAAGGTGATGCTGGCCTGAATAGAAGGAATTTCCGTTGTTTTAAATTGGGATTAGTTCTTCTTTAAAAGCTTGGCAGAATACATCAGTGAAGCCCTCTGGTCCTGGACTTTTCTTTGTTGAGAGGGTCTTTATTACTGATTGAATCTCCATCTTGGTTATTGGTCTGTTTAGGTTTTCTGTGTCTTCATGCCTCAATTTTGGTAGATTGTATGTGTACAGAAATCTATCCATTTATTCTTTTTACTTCTGTGGCATCAGTTATGATATCGCCTTCATCTCTGATTTAATTAATTTTTGTTGGTTAGTTGCACCAGTGGTTCATCAATTTTATTTTTTTTAAGCCACCTTTTCATTTCAATGATTTTTCTTATTTTATTTCCATTTTGTTTCTTATCTAATTTTTATTATTTCTTCCCTCTTACTAATTTTGGGTTTGGTTTGTTATTGCTTTTCTAGGTCCTTGAGATGCATTGTTAGATCATTTACTTGACATCTTTCCAATTTCTTGATGTATGCATTAATCTCTATCAACGTTCCTCTTAACACTGATTTTGCTGTATCCTATAAGTTTTGATATGTTATGTTGTCATCTTCATTCGTTTTGAGGAATTTTTGAATTTCCCTTTGGATTTCTTCTATGATCTGCTATTCATTTGGGAGGATGTTGTTCTGTCCCCATGTGTTTGTATATTTTCTGGAGTTTTTTAGGTTGTTAATTTCCTGCTTCATTTCATTGTGGTCAGAAAAGATATATGGTATGATTGCATCATTTTTGAATTTGTTGAGACTTGTTTTATGGCCTAGTATATGGTCTTTCTTAGAGATTGTTTCATGAACTAATGAAAGAAGTACATTCTGTTGTTATGGGATGAAATGTTCTGTAGGTATCAACTAGAGCCGCTTTGTTGGTAGTGTATCTTAACTGTTGTTTCTTTGTTGTTGTTGTTTTTGTCTAGTTGATCTGTCCATTGATAAAAGTGTGGTGTTGAAGTCTTTCCATGATTATTGCTTTAGAGCATATGTCTCAATTTAGATCCATTAACATTTTTTTAAATAGCTGGGATGCCCTAGGATTGGATGCTACACATTTACTATAGTCACATCTTCCTGTTAGCTTGATCCCTTGATCAATACATAATGACCTTCTTTGTCTCTTTCAACAGCTTTTGTCTGGTATTAAGATATTAATTAAGGTATTAAGATAGCTTCTGATATTAAGATAGCTACTCACGCTTGTTTTTGATTTCCATTTGCACGGGCTCTCCTTTTCCATCCTTTCACTTTCAGTCTGTCTGCATCTTTATTGGTAATGTGGGTTTCTCATAGGCAGCATATAGGTGGATCTTTTTAAATCCATTCAACCAGGCTGTATCTATTAATTGGAGAATTTAGTTTATTTACATTCAGGTTATTATTGATAAGTTTTGGCTTGATCTTGCTTTTTTACATAAATATTCCTTTCTTGTTGTTGTTTTGTATTGTATCTCATTTGTACTATTACAAGGAGTTTTTCTGCCTTCACCTTCTTTCATGATGCTGATTATCTTTCTGTGTTTAGTATATTCTTTAAAGTTATTTTTTCAAGATTTATTTATTTATTTGAAAGTCAGAATTACACAGAGAGAGGAGAGGCAGAGAGAGAGAGAGAGAGACAGACAGAGAGAGAGGGGTCTTCCATCCACTGGTTCATTCCCCAGATGGCCGCAGTGGCCGGAGCTGCGCCGATCTGAAGCCAGGAGCCAGGAGCTTCTTCTGGGTCTCCCACGTGGGTGCAGGGGCCCAAGGACTTGGGCCATCTTCTACTACTTTTCCAGCCAGAGAGCTGGATTGGAAGTGGAGCAACTGGGCCTCAAATTGGCTCTCATATGGGATGCCAGTACTGCAGGCAGTGGCTTTACCTGCTATGCCACAGTGCTGGCCCTTTTATTTCACCTTAATTTAGAAATAAATGAGAACTTGACTGGTTATAGTATTCTGTGTTGACAGTTTTTTTTCTTTAAGGGCTTGGAGAATATCTCTGCATTCTCTCCTACCCTGTGAGGTTTCTGATAAGAAATCTGTATGTCAGTCTAATTGCAGATCCATTAAAGGTATTCTGGCATTTCTCTCTTGAACATTTTAGGGTCCTTTCTTTATGTTTTACTTTTGAAAGTGTGACTATAGGGGCCAGCATTGTGTCATAATGGGTTAAGCCACTTCTCGCAACACTGGCATTCCATATGGGCTCTGGTTCGAGTCCTGGCTGTTCCACTTTCCATCCAACTCCCTGCTAATGTGCCTGGAAAGGCAACAGAGAATGGCCCAAGTGCTTGGGTCCCTGCACCCATGTGGGAGACCAGAAGAAGCTCTTCCCTCCTGGATTCAGCCTTTCCCAGCCTTGGCCATGGCAGCCATCTGGGGAGTTAACCAGCAAATGGAAGATCTCTCTCTTTCTCCCTCTCTTTCTGTAACTCTGCCTTTCAAATAATTTTTAAAAATCTTAAAAATAAAAGAAACTGTAAGTATAATGTGTTGTGGTAAAGATCTTCTCTGATTGTGCCTATTTGGGGTTCTATGTGCTTCCTGTACTTGGTTGTCCATAACTTTCTCCAAATTAAGGATGTTTTCTGCTGTTATTTCACTGAATAAGTTTCCTACGGTATTCTGTTTTTTCCATTCTTCCAGGAAATCCTAAGACATGTATATTTTATGGTTTGATGGTATCCTATAGACCCTAAACACTGTTTTTGATTTTTCTAAATTATTGTTCTTTTGTGTCTGAAATATTTCAAAAGATTTGTCTTCTAGCTTAGATATTCTTTCTGCTGCCTTACTGAAACTGTTGTTAAGGCTTTCTACTGTACTTTTTAATTTGACATAGAACTATTCATTTCTAATATTTCAGTATCATTTTTCTTTAATATGTATCTTCCCGCATAATTTTCCATCCATGTTATATATAGATTTGCTTATTTCATATAATTGCTTCTCTGGGTTTTTGAGCAATCTTACAATCTTTATTTTTGAGTTCTTTTTAGGCATTTCACCAATTTCCTCATCTTCACAGTCTAATATTGAAGTGTTATTATGTTCTTTATGGGGAGTCATATTGTTTTCTTGTATTTCTATGTTTGTTTTTATGCATCTGGGAAGCATGTGTTGGTATCTTCTCTGAAGGCTTTGTTCTTTGTTGTGTGTTTCTGTGGCTTAGTGGAATACCTGCACCTTCAGCAGAGACCCAGAGATGTGTGCTGGGTGGGCCCAGGGAGCTCTGGGGAAGTCCAGAGTGACACCTAAGTTGAGTTGGAGAATCTGCTCTATCATGAGTAGGCGGAGGTGGCACTGGCTGGCATGCTCCTGGCCTCGACCCTCTCTGTGCCAGGGTGAGCTAACTGCCTAGTGTGAGCTCATGGAACTGTGCTCCCCTCCCACTGAGGCACACGGACCTCATGAAGAATCTATAGGCTCTGTAGTGTGAGTTCTGAGCCTTCTGAGAGGTCCTTCTCCAGCACCCAGGGAGTTCTGAGCTTCAGGAGTCAGACCCAGTGGTTGCCCAGAGGCCCAGCCACACTCCATAGCCTCAGAAGAGTTTCCTGGCCTGTGTGGAAGTCACACAGTCAGAGGGTACAAGGGATCCACTCTGCCTGGCAAAACTCTCTGTCCATGGGGTGAGCCACCTCATACCCAGAGCCAACTGCCTGCCCAACAGAGGTCAGTTGGTGCTCTGTTTTGGCAAGCTGGGTCTCGTGCTTTGTGGAGAAAGGGGAGGGAAGCAATGCTCTTGAATTCATGGAATTAATGGCGGGGGGACGGTGGGGGGAGGGGAGTTCCCTGCACCCTGCTGACTCTCCAGTTCTCCCTCAGACAGAGGCTGCCAGTGGTACATGGGGCACTGCAGATCCAGATACTCCGGGGAGATGGCGTTTCTCCTGCCAGCCACCGGGTGTTGTGGTGTGGTTTCCGTTTCTGGAGCTAAGTGGGCACCCTGCCCCCGCCCCCAGCTCTGGACTCAGTGGGTGAGCATCACAGGGTTCTCCCTCAGACAAAGATGGGCAGTGGTGCACAGGCTGATGCAGCCTCCTCTGACCTCACTCTGATAAGGCGGCAGCTCCCCTCTGGCCACCAGCCACAGGTGTGCTGGTAGTGTCCTGGCAGCTGCTGCGTCTTTGTGCACAGCCTTTGCAGCACTAGAGAGTCTCTGTTCTCTTTGGTGTGCTCTCCACTGAAAACGTCTCTCCAGCCCCCTCTTTGTGTCTTCCCATGGTGAAAATGAATGTCTTTTACCTATTCAGCCATCTTGAAATCCTTATCCTTGGATTTTCTTTTCTTTTTTTTTTTTTTTTAATTAGAAAGTTTTTTTTTTTTTTTTTTTTGACAGGCAGAGTGGACAGTGAGAGAGAGAGAAAGGTCTTCCTTTGCCGTTGGTTCACCCTCCAGTGGCCGCCGCACCGCGCTGATCCGATGGCAGGAGCCAGGAGCCAGGTGCTTTTCCTGGTCTCCCATGGGGTGCAGGGCCCAAGCACCTGGGCCATCCTCCACTGCACTCCCTGGCCACAGCAGAAAGCTGGCCTGGAAGAGGGGCAACCGGGACAGAATCCGGCGCCCCGACCGGGACTAGAACCCGGTGTGCCGGCGCCGCTAGGTGGAGGATTAACCTAGTGAGCCGCGGCGCCGGCCTAATTAGAAAGTTTTTAACAGATTCAGTGTGCTTTGTAGATGCAGTTCTGACAACACAATGATATTCCCTTCCTCCATCCATCCCTCTCACTCTCCTTCCTTCTCCTTTTCTTTTTTTTTAGTTTTTGAGATAACATATTTTAAATTTACATTACAGTGAAAAGGTTTAATACTTCACTGAATAAGAAATTTAACAAGAAAAGTACAAAAAGACCCTTGTTTGGTGAGAATATAGACAATGGCTATAAACAATAATTGAATGGGAAAAAGTGAGCATTTCATCCACATAGAGTACATTTTAAAGTAATCATGGATTAGGGCTGTCACTGTGGCATAGCAGGCAAATCCGCTGCCTGAAAATGTTGGCATCCCATGTGGGTGTCGGTTAAAGTCCTGGCTGCTTTACTTCCGATCGAACTCCCTGCTAATGCACCTGGGACAACAGTGGAGGATGGCTTAAGTGCATGGATCCCTGCACCCATGTGGGAGACTTGGTGGAAGCTCTTGGCTCTTGTGTTCGGCCTGGCCCAGCCCCAGCTGTTGAAGCCATCTGGGGAGTAAACCAGTGGATGGGAGACATCTCTCTGTTTCTCTCTGTCTCTCTCTGTGGCTCTGCCTTTCAAAAAATTAAAATAAATCTTTTTAAAAAATGTAATCACAGATCATTAAAACTATAGTAGTATAACCTTTTTTTTTTTTCTTTTTTGACAGGTAGAGTTATGACAGTGAGAGAGAGAGACAGAAAGGTCTTCCTTTTCCATTGGTTCACCCCAAAATGGCTGCCATGGCCGGTGAGCTGTGCTGATCCGAAGCCAGGAGCCAGGTGCTTCCTCCTGGTCTCCCATGTGGGTGCAGGGCCTAAGCTCTTGGGCTATCCTCCTCTGCTTTCCCAGGTCACAGCAGAGAGCTGGCCTGGAAGAGGAGCAACTGGGTCAGAATCTGGCACCCTGACCGGGACTAGAACCTGGGGTGCCGGCGCCACAGGTGGAGGATTAGCCAAGTGAGCCATGGCACCGGCCTATAACCTGCTTAATTGGTGGTTTCATAGAGGTATAAAACAAATTTTTACAAAACTATTGGCAGCAGCACTAGTACATACAGACATTTGTTTATTTTTTCTTCTTTTTTAAAATTTTAACTCCCACTTATAAGAGAGAACATGTGGTATTTGTCTTTCTGGGTCTGGCTTATTTCGCTCAACATGATGTCCTCCAGTTGTGTCCATTTTGCTGCAAATGGTAGAATTTCATCCTTTTTTATAGCTGAATAATATTCCATTGTGTATATGTATACCACAGTTTCTTTATCCACTCATCTGATGATGGACACCTTCATTGATTCCAAATTTTGGCTGTTGTGTGTAGTGATAAACATGGTGGTACAGGTATCTCTTTGATTCTCTATGTTCAAGTCTTTTGGGGATATACCCAGTAGTGAAATTGCTGGATCATATGGTAAGTCTATTTCTAATTTGTATTAGAAATCTATGTGCTGTTTTCCACAACGGCTGCACTAATTTACATTCTCACCAATAGTGTATATGTGTTCCGCTTGTCCACATCCTTGCCAGCATCTGTTACTCTCTGTGTTTGGGATTTTAGCCATTCTGATAGGGTGAGGTGATACCGCATTGTGCTTTTGATTTGCATTTCCCTGATGGCTAATGATTAGCCATTTTTTCATATATTTTTTGGCCACTTTTATTTATTTTTTCAAAAGATTTATTATTTATTTGGGAGGTAGAATTACAGACAGAGAGAATATACTGAGAAAAAGGGCTTCCATCTACTGGTTCTTTCCGCAAATGGCCACAATGGCTGGAGCTATATTGGTCCAAAGCCAGGAGCCAGGAGCTTCTTCTGGGTCTCCCACATGGGTGCAGGGGCTCAAGCACTGGGTCCATCTTCCACTGCTCTCCCAGGCCATAAGCAGAGAGCTGGGTCAGAAGAGGAGCAGCCATGACATGAACCGGTGCCCATGTGGGATGCTAGCGCCACAGGCAGAGGCTTTACTTACTATGCCACAGCACCGCCAACCTCCCCCATTTTTATTTCTTCTTTTGAGAATTGTCTGTTAAAGTCCTTTGCCCATTTCTCAACTGGATTGGTTGATTTTTATTGTTGAGTTTTTTAAGTTGCTGATATATTTGGGATATTAATCCTTTGTCAGGTGGTTTGCAAATCTTTTTTTCACATTCTGTTGGAAGTCTCTTCACTCTGTTGATCACTTCCTAGGTGGCCACTCTCAGAGCTTTTCATCTCCTGTCACCTGGTTTTCTTCAAAGACTGTTTCGTTGTTGACTGAGGAGGTTTGTTCCTAGAGTGCCCCACACTCCCCGTGGGTCTGGTGGCTTGTTTACAAGGCGAGTGTTGTCTCCTGGCTTGTGGGATGCAGGGACTGCTGCCTTGGGACCTGTTCTGGTGGCTTGTCTACAAGGCGAGTGTTGTCTCCTGGCTTGTGGGATGCAGGGACTGCTGCCTTGGGACCTGTCCTGGTGCTGACACACACCCCATCAGGGAAGTTGTCACAAGGCCCTCCTGTGCCTTAGGCAGTCCCTGCTGTTGGTTCTGACAGCTCTGCCTGCTCCAGCTCACAGGTCCTGTCTGCATTCTCTGATTTTTCTGTGAAACTTGCTGTCCTTCTTAACTGTTGCATCTCTGTGGATTGCACCACTTCTGTTTCCCTTCTATACAGTCGTGCATCACTTGGTGACGGGGATGTGCTCTGAGAACTGCTTTGCTGGGGGGCTGTTGAAGAGTTCACTTGCACAACTGAGGTGATGGGGGTCAGTCACTCAGTGTGGCCTGTGGGGGCATCCATAAGGCTCAGTGAACATGATGTATGAGGTCCCTAGTGTAACACAGAACAATATTTATAATAAATTATTTGACAAGCAAAAGGAGCATACTCTAAAATCATGATACAAAGCATAGTGAATGCATAAACTAATAACACAGTCACTTATTCTCTATTAAGTAGCATAAACTGTATGTACTCTGCTCTATACAGCTGGCAGTGCAGCTTAGACGGACATTGAACAGATACATGGGGCATGTGTTACACCATAGACATCACCAAGTCCATTGTAATCTTGTGGGACTGTTAGGCAGGAAGTCAGAAATCAGCTTATGTGTGTGTGACAAAGGCCTAAGGCATTGACATCCAGGTCCAGCATCTGCATCTCAAAGTCATCCCGATAACCTTCTAGGTGCAGCCCAGTATCTGCCCCTTCTACGGATAACCATCCTTCCTCTAATGGGGCAATGCCAGCCAGGCATCCCCCTGTCTGATAACTTCAGGGGAAAAACTCAGAAAGGAATTTTTCGTATTTACATTCAAAAAGTCCTTTGTTTGGGAGGAGGAGAAGGAGAGGGTGAAGGGAAGGCAAGACCCATCGCCTTAAAAACCCCTGCCTCAACCAGAGTGTGCTCAGCCCTCTGCCTCTCTGCTGAACCGCCCGCCTGGCCTGCCCAGGTGTATTCTCTCCACTTAGCCTTGTGACCTCGCTCTTCCCCAGTCCGAGCGACTGGGCTCTCTCTCAGGCTCTGTCTGGAGAGGTGCCCGTCCATTCTTATGGATGTCCCTGCCCTAATAAACCTTGCTGTTTTGCTTTCTACTACTCTGTCTCATGCCTGAATTCTTTCTTGCGTGAAGACAAGAACCCTTGCTTTCTCCGTAATAGGACCGCTGTCATTGATGAAATGTCATCATGCAGTGTGACTGTAGCTGTGTAAACAAAGTAACCCAAAATGGAGTGACTCAAAACAACAAGTATTAATGACCTCATTTTTATGGATCAGGAATTCAGGAGTGACTTAGTGAGTGATTCTGGTGGGATCACTCATGACCTAGCAGGTGCTGGCCAGTGCTTTCTTATCTGCTAGTTGACTAGGGCCAGAGTCCCCCACAGGGCTATGGACAGCAGGCCTGGTCCCTCGGCTCTTGTCCTCTCCAG
Source organism: Oryctolagus cuniculus (assembly GCF_964237555.1). Lineage (NCBI taxonomy): Eukaryota > Metazoa > Chordata > Mammalia > Lagomorpha > Leporidae > Oryctolagus > Oryctolagus cuniculus. The sequence continues at coordinate 1,029,498 of NC_091435.1, read as the reverse complement.
GGGCTGTGTGAGTGTCTCATGTGTGGCAGTTCACTGCTCCTGGAGGAAGGAAGCAAGGAGGAATCCATGCTTCTAATATCCTGCTCTTGGGTGTCACACGGACACCCTTTAGATGTGCACTACTGAGTCAGTCCACCCCAAAGGGAGGGGAGTTGCTCACCCCTTCTAAGGGAGAAGTGGCAGAGAACTGTGGGCGTGTTTTGAAGCTGCCTCACGCTCAGTCAGGAATCCCTTGGGTCTTCTGTGGTCTGTTGAGAGGAAGCCACGTGGGTGTACTCACGGTTGCCGTGTGGGCCTTTACGGGGCCCACCGAGCCTGGGCTTTTCTGTCTGCTAACTTTTATGGTTATTTTCAGTGCCTCTTCTTGTATGGCAGATTTCCTAGGTAATTAAAGCAGTATGTGCCTAACTTTGTTAGCACTCGCTTGATTGCTGTGGAGTTGGATGCACTGCCTCAGGAGTGTCCAGAGCAGGCCTCTCGGGCACACAGCGCTGCGGCGGGCACTTAGCTGCCAGGCAGCACGGCGTCACACAGGGCTGAGGATTTGTAGCTCCTGCCCTGGAGGGCTGTGACATGGCCCTGTTTCTGACTTAGATGATATGTAGGTTCATAATTTGTGTATTTAACATTCAGGCGCTCTGACCACGTACTGGGGCACCTTGTGAGGATCCAGGATGTGAAATTCTGCATCTGTGGAGCTGAGAGTCGTGGAGGGAGAAGGATGTGCACCACGACGCTGCGCACCCCCTGGGAGGCTGTGGGGGCCCAGGGGGGCCCTGTCTGGGCTGTGGGGGCCCAGGGGGGCCCTGTCTGGGCTGTGGGGGCCCAGGGGGGCCCTGTCTGGGCCTGGCCTGACTTCCTCTCCTTGTTGCTCTCCTTTAGCTGCCGCCTCTGGACTTTGTGTAGAGGAAGGAACATACGGGAGATGTGTAGAAGGGAGCAGAATTCACGGTGCAGAGCTCCTCTTGTTAACTTCCTGGAAGAGAAGGAGGAGAGAAGGGCCTTCTCAGATTGGGAGCTGCGACAATGGCCAAGTGTCAGATGAGATCATTTTGGGTTTCTGGCACAGAGCTGGGCGGCGTTCCCACCCAGAGCCTCTGCTCTGGCTCTTGTCCAGCGCTGGGTTCCACAGTGCCCTGGCGAGTCCTGTGGAGTCCCACGGCCAGCGGCCAGCACTTTGCACAGGGCAGACCTGTCACACAGCTGCCTTTCTCTCGCCCTTCCCCATGGGCTTCTGTAGATGCTGGCCTCTGGCCCTTGGATGCCTGCATCAGATCTCCACTTCACTGTGGTCTGGTTTGGTCTTGCTCAGGATTTGCTCACTAATGGTTAGTTTAGTTTCTAATAATATAATGCAGGTACTGCTTTTGTTATTGAAGTAAGTGCGAGAAAAGCTTCCTTACTAGGAGTGTGGAACGCTGGCTCCTAAGCTCCTGCCCCTTTCTCTCACTGAGGTGATTGCTTTTGTCTTGAATACAGCAGTTGTGCCAGGGCTGCTGTGTGGAGGGTGCTGGCTCTAACCTTATTCCTGGCTGAGTTAACCCCACAGAAGCTGCTGGGGAGGGCAGGCTGCTAACAGAGGCGCTCTCTCTGCCCTGTTTTGAGAGATGCAGGCAGATGTGGGTGGGAACATGCTGGGGGCTTGTAGAATCAGCCAGCTCAAGGGTGTTTTCATGCTTTTAATTTAAACAAAATCATAGAATGTGAAAAATAGCTTTGTTAGTTTTCCACTTGCCACGTTCTGGCAAGGGAAAGAGTGGCGTCATCGCTGTGTCTGCTAAGTGATAATTACAAGTGTGGCGGCAGATGCAAGCTTCCCAGGAGCCAAGCCGGGCAGTGCCAGAGAAGCTTTGCTCCTGGAGGAGCAGGTGTGGGGAATTGGTTCTAAGGAGCTCGGCGCTGGACAGGAAGGATCAGTGGTTGAGGGCCAGCTTGGGCCATGGGACCTGGAATCTTTGCTGTTCATGTGTGCAGCCCAGAGGGTGGACATGCGTACATGACGACATGCGGCTGTGTCAGAGTGCAGAGTGCAGAGAATGTAGCACTACTGAGCCTGGGGCTGAGCAGCCTGGACAGTAGGGTGGGACTGTGGTGAGAGATGGAGCTGGACAGTAGGGTGGGACTGAGGTGAGAGATGGACCTGGACAGTAGGGTGGGACTGAGGTGAGAGATGGACCTGGACAGTAGGGTGGGACTGAGGTGAGAGATGGACCTGGACAGTAGGGTGGGACTGAGGTGAGAGATGACCTGGACAGTAGGGTGGGACTGAGGTGAGAGATGACCTGGACAGTACGGTGGGACTGTGGTGGGGGATGGAGCTGGACAGTAGGGTGGGACTGAGGTGAGAGATGACCTGGACAGTAGGGTGGGACTGAAGTGAGAGATAACCTGGACAGTAGGGTGGGACTGTGGTGAGAGATGGAGCTGGACAGTAGGGTGGGACTGTGGTGAGAGATGGACCTGGACAGTACGGTGGGACTGAGGTGAGAGATGACCTGGACAGTACGGTGGGACTGTGGTGGGGGATGGAGCTGGACAGTAGGGTGGGACTGAGGTGAGAGATGATCTGGACAGTACGGTGGGACTGAGGTGAGAGATGACCTGGGCAGTACGGTGGGACTGAGGTGAGAGATGACCTGGGGCAGTAGGGTGGGACTGAGGTGAGAGATAACCTGGACAGTAGGGTGGGACTGAGGTGAGAGATGACCTGGACAGTAGGGTGGGACTGAGGTGAGAGATGACCTGGACAGTAGGGTGGGACTGAGGTGAGAGATGACCTGGACAGTAGGGTGGGACTGAGGTGAGAGATGGACCTGGGGCAGTAGGGTGGGACTGTGGTGAGAGGCAGGGCCTGGGGTCCAGCCATAGGAAGGGGAATCTCTCCTGCAGATTTGTTGCTGGAGAACCCAGTCTATTTTTTTTTTTTTCTTTTTTAGACAGGCAGAGTTACAGTGAGAGAGAGAGACAGAGAGAAAGGTCTTCCTTTTCCGTTGGTTTACCTCCCAAATGGCCGCCTTGGCCGCTGAGCTGTGCTGATCCGAAGCCAGGAGCCAGGTGCTTCCTCCTGGTCTCCCATGCAGGTGCAGGGCCCAAGCACTTGGGCCATCCTCCACTGCCTTCCCGGGCCACAGCAGAGAGCTGGCCTGGAAGAGGAGCAACCGGGTCAGAATCTGGCACCCCGACCAGGACTAGAACCCCGGGGTGCCAGCGCTGCAGGTGGAGGATTAGCCAAGTGAGCCGTGGCGCTGGCCAGACCCAGTCTTTCTCAAGTAGCTCCCCCCACCCCCACCGGCTCATTGCCAAGGCTCTGAGCAGCTTTGTAGTCCTGGCTGACCTTGCCTCCCTGCCTTACCCCCTTCAACCTTTGTCTTTCTCAGTGGGCCCTGGACTGTAGAGATCAGTAATGCCTCTGAGAGCTGAGACCAGTGTGTAGATAGAAGTGGTTGTAAAAAGCAGTATTCCCAGGACATCCTTGGATAAAGTGGAGATGTGGTCAGTCAGAGAAGGGGTGACCTGGCATGATGAGATTAGTATTTTGAACAGAACCCTCTGGCTGCTGTGTAGAGAGCAGGCTGGGAAGAGGTTAGAGTGGGTGTGAAGGGGGCCTGCATCAGCCACTCCAGAGCCCGGCTGTGATGAGGACCAAAGGGGAAGATGCGTGAGAAGAAGCGTCTTGTGACAGAAAACCTGTAAAGAACTGAAAGAAGAAAAAAGAAGTAGAAGCCCTACAAGTTAGTAAGAAAAAAGGTGGCCAATCCCATAGAAAAAAGGCAAAAGACACTTAATCAAAGAGGATATTAACACAGCCAAAAAGTATATGGAAAGGGAGACGTGAATGCATGAGGTGTGATTCAGTGTATTTGGGGTGGTCTGATGGAGCAGTCCCTGTGTGGGGTGGTCTGATGCAGGAGTCCCTGTGTGGGGTGGTCTGATGGAGGGGTCCCTGTGTGGGGTGATCTGATGGAGGGGTCCCTGTGCGGGTGGGTCTGATGGAGGAGTCCCTGTGTGGGTTGGTCTGATGGAGGGGTCCCTGTCTAGGGTGGTCTGATGCAGGAGTCCCTGTGTGGGGTGGTCTGATGGAGGGGTCCCTGTGTAGGGTGGTCTGATGGAGAGGTCCCTGTGTGGGGTGGTCTGATGCAGGAGTCCCTGTGCGGGGTGGTCTGATGCAGAAGTCTCTGTGTAGGGTGGTCTGATGCAGGAGTCCCTGTGCGGGGTGGTCTGATGCAGGAGTCTCTGTGTGGGGTGGTCTGATGGAGGGGTCCCTGTGCGGGGTGGTCTGATGGAGGGGTCCCTGTGTGGGGTGGTCTGATGGAGGGGTCCCTGTGTGGGGTGGTCTGATGGAGGGGTCCCTGTGTGGGGTGGTCCAATGGAGGAGTCCCTGTGTGGGGTGGTCTGATGGAGTGGTCCCTGTGTGGAGTGGTCTGATGGAGGGGTCCCTGTGTGTGGTGATCTGATGGAGGGGTCCCTGTGCAGGTTGGTCTGATGGAGGAGTCCCTGTGTGGGGTGGTCTGATGGAGGGGTCCTTGTGTGGGATGGTCTGTTGGAGGGGTCCCTGTGTGGGGGGTTCTGATGAAGGGGTCCCTGTGTGAGGTGGTCTGATGGAGGGGCTCTGTGTAGGGTGGTCTGATGGAGGAGTCCCTGTGTGGGGTGGTCTGATGGAGGGGTCCCTGTGCAGGGTGGTCTGATGCAGGAGTCCCTGTGTGGGGTGGTCTGATGGAGGGGTCCCTGTGTGGGGTGGTCTGATGGAGGGGTCCCTGTGTGGGGGGTTCTGATGGAGGGGTCCCTGTGTGAGGTGGTCTGATGGAGGGGTCCCTGTGTGGGGTGGTCTGATGGAGCAGTCCCTGTGTGGGGTGGTCTGATGGAGGGGTCCCTGTGTGGGGTGGTCTCATGGAGGGGTCCCTGTGTGGGGGGTTCTGATGGATGGGTCCCTGTGCAGGTTGGTCTGTTGGAGGAGTCCCTGTGTGGGGTGGTCTGATGGAGGAGTCCCTGTGTGGGGTGGTCTGTTGGAGGGGTCCCTGTGTGTGGGGTTCTGATGGAGGGGTCCCTGTGTGAGGTGATCTGATGGAGGGGTCTCTGTGGGGGAGGTTCTGATGGAGGGGTCCCTGTGTGGGTATGGTCTGATGGAGGGGTCCCTGTGCGGGGTGGTCTGATGGAGGGGCCCTGTGTGGGTATGGTCTGATGGAGGGGTCTCTGTTGGGGGGGTTCTGATGGAGGAGTTCCTGTGCGGGGTGGTCTGATGGAGGCGTCCCTGTGTGGGGTGGTCTGATGGAGGGGTCCCTGTGTGGGGGGTTCTGATGGAGGGGTTCCTGTGCGGGGTGGTCTGATGGAGGTGTCCCTGTGTGGGGGGTTCTGATGGAGGGGTCCCTGTGTGGGGTGGTCTGATGGAGGGGTCCCTGTGTGGGGTGGTCTGATGGAGGGGTCCCTGTGCGGGGTGGTCTGATGGAGGGGTCCCTGTGTGGGTATGGTCTGATGGAGGGGTCCCTGTGCGGGGTGGTCTGATGGAGGGGCCCTGTGTGGGTATGGTCTGATGGAGGGGTCTCTGTTGGGGGGGTTCTGATGGAGGGGTTCCTGTGCGGGGTGGTCTGATGGAGGTGTCCCTGTGTGGGGGGGTTCTGATGGAGGGGTCCCTGTGTGGGGGGTTCTGATGGAGGGGTTCCTGTGCGGGGTGGTCTGATGGAGGTGTCCCTGTGTGGGGGGTTCTGATGGAGGGGTCCCTGTGTGGGGTGGTCTGATGGAGGGGTCCCTGTGTGGGGTGGTCTGATGGAGGGGTCCCTGTATGGGTGGTCTGATGGAGAGGTCCCTGTGTGGGTATGGTCTGATGGAGGAGTCCCTGTGCAGGGTAGTCTGATCGCGTGGTCCCTGTGCACGGTGGTTCCAATGGTGGAGTCCCTGTGTGGGGGTCATTTCAGAAGTGGATGGAAGTCTGAGAACATGGCAATGCCAACCAGAACGTGGATTCTTGCAGAGTTTATGAGAGCTCTGGCAGGATTATTTTTGGCTTGACTGTTTGGTAATGGTGCCTGTGCTGCTACCCAGGTAGGCAGAGGCCTGTCAGGACTGTCAGCGTCTGTCTGACCCTTCCAGCTGTACTTCTGCACTCCCAGTGGTAGGATTGCCCTCTAACGCTTTATCCAGGGTGACCCGGGCCGCAGGGCTGTCCTGTGCTGTGGGGCCTGCAGAGGCCACGCCCTCCCGTGAGTAGTGCTTGAGCAGCCTTTGCTGATGTTCCGGTGATGACAAGGAGCCACCCTATGACCCAGCCAAGCGCTACACAAGAGGAAGGTTTCTGCCATCGCGGGGCTCTCACTTCTAGAATCCTGCGTTATGCTTGACTTGGCCTCCACATAAACGAATTGCTAAAGGCGTTTCTGTTACACAGTGAAAGTCATTAGCAGAATTCTTGTTACTTAGCCTTAGACTGTGGGATACAATCATGGTTTGTTAGGGGTGGCAAAGGAGATACGTGTGAGGGGGAATTTATTCAGATTTTCCAGTATATCATTAGCACGTTCTTGTGTGCTTCCTGGTAACTCGGCAGCATGCTTTGCTGTTGTTAAGTGATGGAGATTTAAATTTGTTCAGCAAAAGAAACATGGAAGAGTGCTCCAGACACTTCTATGTAGTGTGCGCATTGCACGAGAAGTGGTCGTTCTGCCTCCCCCTCCCCCCCCCCCCCCCGCTGTGGAGAGCCGGGGCCTGCAGTGCCCCCTGGCTGAGTTAGCTGAGCCTCCTTGTGAACGGGAAGCCTGGCGTCCGCTCCCCTGTCTGCACCTTTATCTCCTCATCCTGGCTCAGGGGTGTCCGAACACTAGTGCCGTTAGTGTGGAAACATCACAGGAGCTGTGCACCTGCAGGGGGCTCCAGAAAGATGACGCATGCTCGTCTCTGTCCAGGCTGTCTTGGGATGGTTCCAGGAGCAGCAGCTCTGCGTGCCGCTAGTCAGAGGCCCCTCTGAGCCTGGGCCGACTTCAGTCTCTGTCCCTCATTACTTGCTGTTGCGTGCTGTTGTTCGCTCAGTGTCAGGACCCACAGATTACTGTGGGGACTTGAGGTGCTGCGGCTTCCTGTTCCTTGCCCACAACTCTCCTGCATTCTTCCATGATTGGAATCCAGTGTGGTTCTGCTTCTATAGCTGAGAGAAGGTGGTCAGATTGGACCTGCGGGTGACAGCTGGCCCCTCACACCTGGGCCTGGAGTTCAGGTGACAGTGTGTGCTCATGCAGAGACGTGTCCCTCAGGGCCTGCCTCCAGCCTGTGATGGGACACAGGTGTGCCTGTGAGGAGGCAGGGGTGTCTGCGTGACTGTTGTCAGTGACATCCCCTCTCTGTGGCAGAGGGTTCATTTTTAGAGCCACTCTCCAGGTGGGGATTGGGCACCATTAACAAGGAGATCCTGGAGTCTGGGTGGGGTGTCGCAGGCACCTTCCCCCTGTCTCTGGGTCAGGAAGCAGGCCAGCTTGCCACTGCTGCTCCCTGTGCCAGGCATTTGCTGCTGGATTCCAGGGTCCTGGACGCTTCCCTGCAGTGCAGGCTCTGGTGGCTGCCTCCTGACGCAGGGCTGCCATGGGCTGCTCACTTCACAAGTGGTAAAAATGTGACATTACATACTTTAGGGAAAACGTATTAGGACATAATGGCTTTGTAATTGAACCCAATAAAATTGGAATCTCTTTTATTGGGAAATGTATACATTAAGTCTGTGGGCAGCTCCAGGTGGAGACACTGCAGTGCCCACAGGTACTGTGCTGGCTTCCTTGCAGAGCACTCTGAACCCCACGAAGGCGCAGTGGACAGGGGCTGCCCATTGCACACTGTTCTGCACGGAGTCCAAGGAGAAGGACAGCTGGCCTTCCTCCTTCGTGCACCCTGCCAAAGGCAAGGCCACGGTGACGGCTGCCTTCTCTCCACCTCACAAATCAAAGAAGCAAAGAGTGGGTTCAGAATATGCAAAGGAAATACACAAAGTGAAATCATTAAATTTGATCCTTGTTTTATGTTGGTTTTTTTAAATAGTTCATCTGGACTTCAGTTTATCTATAGCTATTTAAAATCCTATTACAACTTTATTTCTTGATATTCTTATTTCCCTTTTTAGACTGTCATAATATTTTTGATCTCTTGTTTCATTAAGTTTTTTCTTTCTGTCTCTGAAAGAACATAGTAGGCTGTTATTAAAACAACGTGTTTCTTTTTGTGCATATTTCCCTGTCGTGTTTCTGTTTTTCCTTATGTGCTGGGATTGTTTCCACGGCCTGTGTTTGTTCTGTTTGTTTCTCCCTGAAGCAGTCAGTCCTGGCTTGGGCATTATCTGCTGGACCCATTTTCAGCTGGCTCCTCATGCAAGGTCTGACGGTAGCGTCCATGGCAGTTCAGCTGGGCTGCGCTTCTCACCAGCTCAGGGACTGCAGCCAGGAAGCTCTGTGGCTGCTGGGCCCTATGGGGCACCCCACTGGCCTAGGACTGGCCACCACAGTGCCTCTCTCATCCGCCCTCCGCACACACTGCCTTTTGGGAGTGTGAGCATCCTCGCCTCGTGCTAGTAGCCTCGCAGAAGGGCCCAGTGGTTTGTTTTCCTGATTTCTCTGCTCGGCTCAGTGGATGGTGGGGGAAGAGGGGCTAGAGTGTGTGCTTAGCCGTCAGCCTCGCTGGCCGGAGCTCCCCTCTAGTAAGAAGTGCGGATTCTCCCTCTTGCTAAGCTGTGGGGCATGGGGGTCCATGTCCCTGTCCACATTTTCTGTTGCTTTACCGTGCAGCTGCTCTTGCTGCCTTGAACCTGGTCTGAGTTGTGTAGCATTTAGAATCTCCCATGTTTATGTCCAGATGTGTTTGTGTAAGGACAGTGGGCTAACGTTCCACAGAGGAGTCCATGTGTGGCCTGTTCCCTAAGTCACTCAAGTGTTAGTGAAGTACATGGTGAGTATTCAGGGAAGACGTAAAAGATTTTTGTTGGCTGTAGTGTGATTAGCAGGTCAGTGTGGTGGGTGACTAGAAAGTAAATGTAAACTGAGCGCTAACAGAGCGCCGCGCTGTCCCAGGAAAGGGGGCAGCATCCCTGGGAGACGGTGACCAGAGTGACAGCTATTGTTTGTGCAGCCTCCAGCGTTGTACCAGGCTGATCGGGGATCATAGGAGCCAGGATAGGCCAGCACAGCAGGGCCAACCCCACAGCAGTCAGGGTGTGATCCAAACACTGCTACTGTAGGGTGCCTGGGGTGGATGGGCGCAGGGCTGGTAACGGAAAGGTAACGGGGACTGTGCCGACCTAACTGTAACCTGAGGTAGAAATTAAATATCCAGGAAGGGTGTGAGCGGCCAGTCATGCGAGTGTCGGTGTGATCTTTGTCAGCTGACCATTCATGTCAAAAGTAACATGGGGGCAGTCAAGCAGTGGGTTGTACCTTTGGTGACTTTTAAGATCCCCATTCAGGCCGGTGCCGCAGCTCACTAGACTAATCCTCCGCCTTGCGGCGCCGGCACACCAGGTTCTAGTCCCGGTCGGGGCACCGGATTCTGTCCCGGTTGCCCCTCTTCCAGGAAAGCTCTCTGATGTGGCCCGGGAGTGCAGTGGAGGATGGCCCAAGTACTTGGGCCCTGCACCCCGTGGGAGACCAGGATAAGTACCTGGCTCCTGCCATCGGATCAGCGCGGTGCGCCGGCCGCAGCGGCCATTGGAGGGTGAACCAATGGCAAAGGAAGACCTTTCTCTCTGTCTCTCTCTCTCTCACTGTCCACTCTGCCTGTCAAAAAATTTAAAAAAAAAAAGATCCCCATTCAATTCTTAAGTCATGATTATATAAAATATTTTTAGACGACAAATTCAGTTAAAAGCACTATCTTCATTTCCTCTGGTGAAATATATTCAAATTTTTTAAAAAGATTTATTTATTTATTTGAAAGTTAGAGTTACACAGAGAGAGGAGAAACAGAGAGAGAGGTCTTCCATCTGATGGTTCACTCCCCAGATGGCCGCAACAGCCGTAGCTGTGCCAATCCGAAGCCAGGAGCCAGGAGCTGCTTCTGGGTCTCCCACGCGGGAGACCCAAGGACCCAAGGACTTGGGCCATCTTCTGCTGCTTTCCTAGGCCACAGAAGAGAGCTGGATCAGAAGAGGAGCAGCCGAGACTCAAACCGGCATCCATATGGGATGCTGGCGCTTTAGGCCAGGGCATTAACCTGTTGGGCCACAGCGCCGGCCCCTCAAATTTGTTTTTAATTTGAGAAAAAAGTGGGACAATAGTGTAAATGTTTAGTGTATCAACTATGAGTTCTTGCTGAAGAGTAGAGGGCTAGATTTAATTGCCCCAGGATTTTACTGCCTTCCTTTCCTTGTTTGTTTTTTAAGCTTTGTAACAGGATTAAACTATTTTGGCTAAGGGATAGATTTTCTTTTCACTATTAGCATGTGTTTCCAAATAGCAGCTACATCAAGGAACGTGCGAACTTTAGATATTGGAGCAACTGAGTCTTCCTCCCAGGTCAGAATGGCCCAACTGTCATTGTTCTCTGAAAGTCTGACCTTTATGGAAGAGCCTCATCTTCCCCTCTGTTGAGGGTCAGTTTTCCCAGTGAATTTCTGCTTCTGCTCATACATGCCCTAAAAACCGTGATGAAAGTCCGTCCTTCTTTTGTTTTCCCAGGAGTTGTTACTTGAGTTGAAGGTGAGGGAAGCAGTGGGTTGGTTCTTTTGAAGACTTCTGTCACCTGCTGCCCTCACTGCCTCATACATGTGACTGCTGGAAGCTCAAACGGCACTCCTGTCCCTCTGTCCCTCTGAACGTCCTCTCTAGGACTGGAGCATGGGGGTATATAATGTTTGAATAAGGGTTTAGCTAAGAGCAGGTTCATGTTTTAGGTACACAGAGGTCTTTTCTGGGCCATAAAATAAAATTAAAGAATTACAGATCACACCAAGTATGTTCTTTGACAATGATAACATTGAATTAGGGATTAGTAACAGAAGAGTATCTGAAAAATCTCTAAATATGTGCAAACTATATGGCACACTTCTCAACAACCCATGGATCAAGCAGGGACAAAAAGAAATAATGGCATATGTTCGGTGCAGTGGTTAGGATGCCACTTGATGTGGCTCAGCCAGTTAAAGCTGTGCCCTGCAGTGGCAACATCCCATATGGACAACTTTTTGAGTCCTGGCTGCTCCACTTCCAATCCAGCTCCCTGCTAATGTGCCTGGGAAAGAAGCAGAGGATGGCCCAAGCCTTTGGGCCCCTGCACCCACACAGGAGACCTGGAGGAAGCTCCTGGCTTCGGCCTGGCCCAGAGTCAGTCATTGTGGCCATTTGAGGAGTGAACCATCAAATAGAAGATTCTCTCTCTCTCTCTCTCTCTCTCTCTCTCTCTCTCTCCCCCCCCCCTCCCCTCCGTGTGTGTGTGTGTGTGTGTCCTCTCTCTGTAACTCTGCCTCTCAAATAAACAAACACATCTTAAAAAAAAAAAAAAAAAAGATGCCACTTGGGATGCCTGTATCTCCAATCAGAGCGCTGGGCTTTTAGTTCTGCCTCTACCCCCAGTTCCAGCTTCCTGGTGACATACACCCTGGAGGCAGTGGTGATAACTCAAGTAGTTGGGTCCCTGTCACCTACACGGGATACATCAGTTGATTTCCTGGCTCCTGAGCATTTGGGGAGTGAACCAGAGGATGAGAAATCTCTCTATCTTTCTCTTTCTCCCCCATCTGTTTCTCTCTGCCACTCAAATAAAATAAAATTAAGAAAAAAGTGACAACTTTTGAAATGACTGAACATGAAGACACAACATATCAAAATATCTGAGTTGCAACTAAAACAGCACAGAAAAGAAATATTATAACATTAAACATCTATATTAGTAAAGAAGAAATGCCTCAAATTAATGATTTCAGATTCCACTGTAAGGAACCAGAAAAAGATCAAAGAATGCAGAATCAGGGGAAATAGTAACAATCAAAATAGAAATCAATGAAATTTTGAACTGGAAGAAAAATTCAGTTTTTCCCATACGGTCACAACACAAAATATTTCTGTGATCTCAGATGTGTGGAGAATGCCCCCAACACACACACTAAGCAGGCATTTTTGATGCTGTCTTCCTGAAGATGGCCCTAGACCTCATAGGCTGAGCTGTAGTCCACACCACTGCCTCATTCCACATCTGATGCCAGTCAGAAGTCACAGATTATGAGCTGTGCTCTGACCACCCAGCTATAAATCGGGTTTCCCACAACCCCTGCCTTGAGTTCCATTAATTTTGCTTGAGGGGCTCACAGAACTCAAGGAAACACTTTTCTTACATTTTCTGTTTTTTTTTTTTTATAAAGGATATTGCAAAGGATATAGGTGAAGAGAAGCACAGAGCAAGGCTCGTGGGATGGACACAGACTTCCTTGTTCTCTCCAGGTGCCACCCTCCAAGAACTCACTGGTGTTCAGCTATCCAGAAGCTCCTTTGATTTTAATAGAAGCTTCATTACTTAGGCATGATTGATTAAGTCCTTAGCCATCAGTGATGAGCCCCTCACTACTCCCCGGAGGTTGGGGATGGGTGGGGGTGGAAGTCTCAACACTCTGTGCTGCTGTGGTCTTTTTGGTGACCAGCTCTGTTCCTGAGGCTGCCTATAGGCCATCAGCCCTCTGAGAGCTTGGGAGCACACCAAAACGGACTTAACCCCTTGAAGACTATAAGGACTTTAGGAGTTGCCTGCAAGGAAACAAGGGTGAAGACCATGTACAAACACCAGAATAGTATAAATATAAATCAGAAAAAACAACAGAGCAAGTCAGTGACAGGGAAGCATAGTTCTTTGAGCTTAATTAATAAACCTCTAATCAGACATGTATGTTTACAAATTGTATTCGTATTGAAAACCTCCTAGGCCAGATGGCTTTTACTGAACAGTAAAGGACAAGATAATGCCAGTCTCCATAAACCTTTCCAAAAAATTGAAGACGAGGTAGCACTTCCAAAATCATACTGTGAAGCCTGAATTACCCTAATCACAAAGCTGTATCAAAGCATTATAAAGATGTTAGAAGAAAACTATAGACAAATACTTAATCATAAACAAAGATGAAAACTCTCTAACAGAATTTTAGCAACTAGAATTCAATGTATAGAAAAAGCAATCAGGGTTTATTCCAGAATTATAAAATATCTTCTACATTCTAAAAGTAATAACAATAACTCATTATATTCACATACTAAGAATAAAACCAGTATTATTATAGTATATACAGTCAGAGTATTTGGCAAAATAGAGCACTCATTCCAGATAAAAACTTCTAGGAAGAAAGCTTTCTCAGATGAATGGCATCAGTGGCAGATCAGAGCTGAATCACTTTAATGGCGAATGACTGCATGCCTTCGGCCCAAGGCCAGAAATATGGCAAGGAAACCTGCTTTCACCTCTTCTATTCAGGGTTTTACTGGAGGCGCTAGCAAGTTCAGCAGGCAAGAAAGAAATAATAGGCATTGAAATTGGAAAGGAAAAAGTAAAACTGTCTTTTTAGTCAATGTGCTTATCACTGTAGAACATCCTACAGAATCAGAACAGTGTTACTGGGGGACCGGTGCTGTGGCATAGCCGGTAAAGTTGCCACCTGCAGTGCTGGCATCCCATATGGGTGCCAGTTTGAGTCCTGGCTGCTCCACTTCCGATCCAGCTCTCTGCTATGGCCTGGGAAAGCAGTAGAAGATGGTCCACGTCCTTAGGCCCCTGCACACGTGTGAGAGATCCAGAGGAAGCTCCTGGCTCCTGGCTTCGGATCAGCGCAGCCCCAGCCATTGCAACCATCAGCGGATGGAAGACCTCTCTCTCTCTCTCTCTTTCTCTCTTTCTCTCTCTCTTTCTCTCATTCTCTCTCTGCCTCTGCTTTCTCTAACTCTGCCTTTCAAATAAATAAATACATCTTAAAAAAACAAAAGCAAAACCAATGTTACTAGAACTACTCACTGGTGTAGCATAGCAGCCTGGTTACAGTATGCAAGATCAACATGCAGAAATCACTGATGTACCAGAAACAAATAATTAAACATGGAAAAAACTTTTCAACAGCACTAGAAATGGAAATACTTACAGAAAAGTCAGACAAGGGACTAACAACACTGGAACACTGATGCAGTAAGAGATTGCTGAGAGAAAACATCGAGTCTCTCAATTAATTGAGATAAATACTGTGCTCCAGGTTCAGAAGACTTGCATTGTTAGCTGTTAGTTCTCCTCACATTTGTCTGGGGAGTCAGTGCTAGAGGCCCAAGTATCTGAGTCTTTATTCCAGGTTCTTGCCCCCACAATGATAAGGATTGAATGCATAGCAAGAATGAATACACGTTCCTGTGTGAGCGAGGACCATACCACATGATACCTGCCGTGAGTGAGCCAGAGATTTTCCAATGAGGAGAGAGCATGGGAAGAAGTCAGAGAAGGATCTATAAGCCTGGTCCAGGAGCCCAAGAGCAAAAGAAGGGCTCTTCCCACAGTATCAGTCTCTCATGAGGTTTAGGGTGATACCCTAATTAAATATGCAAATGGGGTGGAGTTTAGCACTTGGAAGGCTTTCACCATGTAACTTCTACATGGCCATCTCAGCATCTCTAACTTCTTGGTCCCAAATAAGTGACAGGTGCATTATGGGAAAGTGGGTATCCTGGTTTGACAGGTAAGGGGATAGAGTTAGAATGCAGAGCTGGCAGAAATCCCAGTTCACTCATTCCGATCTAACTCCCTGTGTAGTTTCTCCATCAAATTGAACTATAAATCAGAATCCTGGAAGGCTTTTGTAGAAATTTAACAACTAGCACAACTTGGTTTTATGATCTACTACACACTATAGTAGTCAAAGCAATGTGATAGTGGTGTTAACGCAGAAAAGTAGATCAGACTGGAGTCTAGGAATAGACCTACAGTACAATGCCATTATTTTTCAACAACAGTGCCAAGGCAGTTTAATGGGGAAAGGTATAGTATTTTTAAAAATTTTTTTTAAACAAATGGTACTGGCAACCTGTATATCAAGATTTAAGAAAAAAAAACTTTGACTCATACCTAATATATATAAAAACTAAAAGTGAATTGGAAATGTCTGCCGCGAGCGTCTCGGGGAGTCTGGCCAGCAGACTCAACCCAGGGCCCGCGACAACGGTTTCTCAGGCGAAGAAAGAATGAACGATGTTTATCTGTCTTCAGTAGACTTTTTGTTAGAGAAAGTAAACATGACAGAGGGAGGAGGAAAGGAGAGAAAGAGAGCTTCCTCCTTACACCCTCGGCTTATATACAAAATGCGACCAATCAGGAGCAAGCTAGAGTCCATGCATCGGGCACACCAATCCGGTCTCTGTTCACATGAAAGGCACGCGTCGTTCGGCCAATCAGGTCAGGCGTCATGCAGCAGGCGGGCAGGCAGACTCACTGCGGGGCGGGGGGGCGGGGGGGTCCTGCCGCCATCTTGTTGTTTATCGCGACCTACATTAGGCAGAGTTTTCAATCTACAATGTTCAAACCATTATCCATAAAATGCAGAAATTTATAGATTAGATTTCATCAAATTAAAAAATGTCTACTCTTGAAAAACACCATGTCAAGAGGTTTCCCCTGATTGGGTCTTTTTTTTTTTTTAAGATTTATTTATTTATTTGAAAAAGAGAGAGACAGAGAGAAAGAGATCCTTCATCCACTGGTTCACTCTCCAGATGACCTCAACAGCCAGGGCTGGGCCAGTCAGGTCAAAGCCAGAAGCTGGGAGCTTCATCCAGGTCTCCCATGTGCGTGCAGGGGCTCAAGTGGTTGGGTCATCTTCCACTGCTTTTCCCAGGCCATTAACAGGGAGCTGTATTGGAAGTGGAGCAGTCCGGACACAAACTGGCACCCAAATTGTATGCTCGTGCTCCTTATTCACTGTGCCACATGCTAATCCCCTGACTGGGTCTTGAGGTCTCTGTCTTGAGAGTGGCTGCAGTAAACTCCCAGCCTGCCCTGACGGGGCTCCAGGGCAGTTGGGTGTGGGGATGTTTACTGTGTGCTTTCTAGAGATGCTTTGTCCTGGCAGACAGCTCGGTGTCTGAGTGTCCAGCCCCTGGCCAGGTGTCCCTCTCACAGGGAACTTGCTTGTGTTGACAGATGTCCTTGTGGCTCTACCAAGTAGTTCTCAGAGTGAGTTGGTCACTGGAGGTGCTTGTGTAAGGCAGAGATCTGATCAGGTACCTTGAGGAACTGGGAGGCCGGGAGAACTGGAACCTCTCAAGGTGACTGGGACTGAGCCCTGCTTCTGGCGTGATGAAGTCCAACTCACGTTCAGACTGGATGCTGAGGCCACACAAGCCACAGACTGGGAAGAAACATTTGCAGATCACATATCTACGAGATTTGAGATACATTAAACATTCTTAAAATGTAGTATTAAGAAAACAAATGGCTTACATAAAAATGGCTAAAGATGTGAACAACCATTTTACAAAACAGAGTATGTGGCTGGCACGTAAGTCCATGAGTAGATGCTTCATCTCATTGTTCATTAGGGAAATGCAGATTAAAGCCATACAAGATGCCATGTGATTTGACTGATCATGCCAAGTATTGGCAAGGATGGGGAATATCTCATATACTGCTGGGGGGGAAGTATAATGGTATAGTTACTTTGGAAATATTCTGGCAACCAAGCCAAAATCTTATTAAATACACACCTACCAGTATTCCACTATTAGACATTTACCCAAGCATAATGAAAGCCTGTATCCTTACAAATTTGTTTGTAGCAATTTTTAAAAAGATTTATTTATTTGACAGGGTAACAGAGAGAGGGGGAGTCCATCCATTGGGTCATTCCCAGGCCAAAGCCAGGAGCCAAGAACTCCATCCAGTGTCTCCCCTGTGTATGGCAGTAACCCAAGTACTTGAACCATAATCTGTCAGCTGCCTCCCAAGGTGTGCATTAGCAAGAAGCCAGATCAGAAGTGAAGGCACTCTGGTATGCAAGTGTTGTAAGCTGCAGCTTAACCTGCTGTGCCACAATGCCTGCCCTAGCAATTTGTTTTTAATAGCTATGGAAACATAGCTGTTAAAATGGAAACATCACAAATGTACATCCATACATGAATAGACACACTAATTGTGTATCTATGTAATGGAACACTGACAATGAGGAATCTTGAAAGAATTATGCTGAGTTTGGATAGCCAGATCAAAAAGTGTTTATCCCGTTCATATAAACTTTTAGAAAAAGAAAATTCTATATCAGAAAGAAAATCAGTGGTTGCCTGGAGTTAGGGGTTTGGTGCAGAGGGGAGATGGAGGAAGGATTACCAATAAGCATTTCAATCTGGATCCTTAAAATATGTACATCTTATCACATGTCAGTTGTGTTTCACACCTGCTTATTATGGTTATGGTTATGGCCCAAATGAAACAATACTCCTTTTTGGAGCAAGAGAACATTGTTCAGAGCCTAGATGATTTTCCAACTACAGTGTTCAGTGTCCAGTGAAAAATTAGGAAGCATGTTAAAAACAGGAACAATGAGCAAAAAACGGATGAGAAATAGAGGGAGAGTTGGTTTATATAATTGCATTACCAGACAAGAACTTTAAAATAACTAAGATTAATAACATAAATGAAGAATTGGTTGAAAAGTATATGAAAAGGTAGACAATGTCAAGTGGAATTGTAATCTATAAAATGATCAAATGGGCATTCTAGAACTGAAAACTATGGAATCTGAAAGTACTCACTTGGGATGTGTTTAACAGAAAACTGGCACAGCAGAGCAGCTGGCAGGGAGTTCCTCAGGCAAGCTGCTGAAGCACTGGAGAAGAGAAACGGGACCAACAAGACAGAATGTAAGAGGCCTTGGGGCAGAGTCGGGGCTCTAACAGTGTGACACAACGAGCATCCCAGGAGTGGAGGATGGGGGAGCCCAAAAAATATTTGAAGAGATAAAGGCATGGGCTTCTCCGAAAGATGTCCAAATTCAGATTTATGAAGCAGCTTTCCTGGCATGAATACACAAGCAAGCAAGCAAGCATGACAGACTTCTCATAGCTGAGCACGTAATCATTTGTTGAAACTGAAGACAAGAGAGAATCTTAAAAGTAACCAGATTTTAGAGTGGCCTGTTACTCTGCCAGGAACGACAGTCTCTGCCACACAGGCTCCTGGTCTGCGCACACTTCTCACACTGCACGCGCTGTGAGCACGTCCCTGAGTGGAAGTGCTGCATCCTTGGTTAAGCATGTCTTCTCATTTGTCCGGCTGGTGCTGTTCTACTTTTTTCATCTATTTTGCATTCCTACCAGCAAAGTGCGGAACTTCTCTCACATATAATGCCTGCTCCGGTGGCCACTTTCCCCCCAGTTACTTTTGCAAAAACTGTCCCAGTTTTGGACAACAGCATCTTCCTCCACAACCCTGTACACAAATCTTTTTAACCAAAAAATGCTGTCGGTAAGTAATCTGTGAGTATGCATGGATTTCAAAAATTTTTGCATCAAGATAAACTTACTGCTTAAATCCACTTCCAAGACTTTAAAAATTTATTTATGGCCAGCGCCGCGGCTCACTAGGCTAATCCTCCGCCTTGTGGTGCCGGCACACCGGGTTCTAGTCCCAGTCGGGGTGCTGGATTCTGTCCCGGTTGCCCCTCTTCCAGGCCAGCTCTCTGCTGTGGCCAGGGAGTGCAGTGGAGGATGGCCCAAGTGCTTGGGCCCTGCACCCCATGGGAGACCAGGGTAAGTACCTGGCTCCTGCCATCGGATCAGCGTGGTGCGCCGGCCACAGCACACCGGCCACGGCAGCCATTGGAGGGTGAACCAACGGCAAAGGAAGACCTTTCTCTCTGTCTCTCTCTCTCTCACTGTCCACTCTGCCTGTCCAAAAAAAATTTATTTATTTATCTGAAAGAATTAGAGAAAGGAGAGAAAAAGAGAGATATCTTTGGTCCACTGGTTCACTCCCCAAGTGGCTGCAATGGCCAGGGCTGAGCCAGTCCAAAGCCAAGTGCTAGGAACTTTGTCTGAGTCTTCCACGTGGAGGCAGGGATCCAAACAGGTGAGCCATCTTCCACTGCTTTTCTCAGGCCATTAGCAGGGAGCCAGATCACAAGTGGAGTGCCAGGACATGAAGTGGAGCCCATATGGGGTGCCAGTGTCACAGGCACCAACTTTATTTGCTCTGCCACAACACTGGCTCCAAGACTTTTTAAAGTACCCACAAATATGGAGAAATATTGAAGCATTATGGTTTCTTTTTTTTTTTTATTTGACAGATAGAGTTAGACAGTGAGAGAGACAGAAAGAAAGGTCTTCCTTCTGTTGGTTCACCCCCCAAATGGCCGCCATAGCCAGAGCTGTGCTGATCTGAAGCCAGGAGCCAGGTGCCTCCTCCTGGTCTCCCATGCGGGTGCAGGGGCCCAAGCACTTGGGCCATCCTCCACTGCCTTCCCGGGCCACAGCAGAGAGCTGGACTGGAAGAGGAGCAACCGGGACTAGAACCCGGCGCCCATATGGGATGCCAGTGCCGCAGGCGGAGGATTAACCAAGTGAGCCAGGGCGCCCGCCCAGCATTATGGTTTCAAAAAGGGTCAGTCACCAACGTCTTTATAAAACTATTTCCACTGAAAGCATGGAAGGACTGTGTTCCATAGACAGTCTTGGGAAGAACAAATACCTGTGCCATTATCCACAGCTTTCCCAGCCACGTTGGCAAGGAGTTGGATCAGAAGTGAAGCAGCTGGGACTCAAACAAGCACTCCAATATGAGATGCCATTGTTGCAAACAGCAACTTAACCTACTGTGCCACAGCACCAGCCCCTGGGTCATAATTTTTCCTTTAAAATTCATGGATACACATCCCCCCCCCCCCCTTGGAGAAAGGTTCTTAGAACAAATGACTCAGTCTTAACGAGTTCTCGTTGCTCCTGTCACTGCCAGTGCTTGGCAAGCTATGGCCAGATTACACATGGAGCAGTCTGGCCAGTGTGCACATCTATTTTTGGTTGTAATTTGTGTATCTTAGACTACTACTGAATCTGATCACATTTTCATGTGCTTATTGACCATTTGGATCTCTTCTTTTCTCAGTTTTATTTATTTTTATATTTATGCCTATGTCATCTATAAAGGAGAACAGTTAGGCTGGCCTTACATGTCTCATCGAGTTTTCTTGCTAGAAAAGTGTGGCAAAATACACAAAATCTTAGAGGAAGAAAGTTTTTTTCAGTAATACATTGCAAACACACAAGGACTTGGGAAGAATGGTTTTCACAGACCCTGTCGAAATAACTCTCTGAAGAAGGAACTGGGCCTGAACAGAGGAGTGGAGAAGGGGGACCACAGAGAGGCAGTGGTGACCCCCAAATGCAAAACACAGTGGGTGCGAATGAGAGTCAAAGACAGGAGTTAACAGTGCAGTGTGGCAGAAAGGCAGCAGAGCTGTGGAGGATGGTGCAGGGTGAGCCACACAGGTGGTAACTCTAGCCTCAAGCCCCTTCAGCTGGTTGATATGTGGGATCCTGGGAGGCCAGCCAGAGACTCCCCAAAGAACTAAGTGTCACTGGACGACCCGTGAGGGTGGTCATCCTTGTCATCCTGGGGAGTCACAGTCATTCTACCTCGTGGACAAAGGTCATAACCGTGATTCACACATGCACAAAGCACAGATGTTCACTGGGTATAAAAACGACACCAACAGAGCTGGCCTTGTACAGCAGGTTAAGCCGCCACCTGCAATGCTGCCCTCCTATATGAGCACCGATTGGAGTCCCGGCTGCTCCACTTCCTATCCAGATCTCTGCTAATTCAACTGGGAAAGCAGCAGAAATGGCCCAAGTGTTTGGACCGCTGCCACCCACACAGGAGGTCCTGCTCCCTGGCTTCACCCCCTCCCAGCCTGGGCTGTTGGGGCCATTTGGGGTGTGAACTCACTCTGTCTCTCTGTTTCTCCCTCTCTCGTGTAACTGCCTTTCAAATATATAAATCAATATTTAAAAAAATTAAAGACTCATTCAAAAGTTTGTGGTTTTAAAAAATTTAAATA
The DNA here is from genome assembly GCF_964237555.1 of Oryctolagus cuniculus. Taxonomy (NCBI): domain Eukaryota; kingdom Metazoa; phylum Chordata; class Mammalia; order Lagomorpha; family Leporidae; genus Oryctolagus; species Oryctolagus cuniculus. The sequence continues at coordinate 1,008,479 of NC_091435.1, read as the reverse complement.
AGATGAATCCCACCGCTAAACTTGTGAAATATACGATGGAGAGCGGATCAGCAAACAGAGCTGAGAGACATCTGCATCGCCTTTAGCACACAGAGGGGGGAGAGGCCCTGATCACCTTTAGCATGTGCAGTGCTGGGAGAGATACCTGTCATCCTTGGCACACGCGGTGCTGAGACATGCATGTGTGATAGAGGCCCTCATCACCTTTAGCATGTGCAGTACTGGGAGAGATACCTGTCATCCTTGGCACACGCGGTGCTGAGACATGCATGTGTGATAGAGGCCCTCATCACCTTTAGCATGTGCAGTACTGGGAGAGATACCTGTCATCCTTGGCACACGCGGTGCTGAGACATGCATGTGTGATAGAGGCCCTCATCACCTTTAGCATGTGCAGTACTGGGAGAGATACCTGTCATCCTTGGCACACGCGGTGCTGAGACATGCATGTGTGATAGAGGCCCTCATCACCTTTAGCATGTGCAGTACTGGGAGAGATACCTGTCATCCTTGGCACACGCGGTGCTGAGACATGCATGTGTGATAGAGGCCCTCATCACCTTTAGCACGTGCAGTACTGGGAGAGAAGCTTACCACCTTTAGCACACACAGTGCTGAGAGACACGTTGTCGCCTTTAGTGCATGCAGTAGTGGGAGACGCACCTATCACCAGTTTGATGGGGGTGATCGCAAACATGGCTGAAATAAAAATGTGCAGTATTTCACTGCTTGTGCTGAGGTAGCTCCGAATGTGCTGATTCGGAGGAATTCCCAGTTGTGTGCAGGGGCGGGGATGGTCTCAGGCGTAGGACCAGCCAGGAGCGCCTCACTGGTGCTCGCACTGAAGTCTGTGGTGGGGCCCACAGGGCATGTGAGCTCTGCCACAGAGCAGAGCCTTAGTTTTCATCACTATTTGTAATGAACTATCTTTCATTCTGAAGAGTTAAGTAAACCACTAAGAAGTGTTTTAATACTTACTGTTGTTAATATAGGAATTTCTGTATACTGTTATGTTCATTCCAGCTTGTGGTGTGTTGATGTTATTTAGTAATTGAGAAACCTGGAACATGAAGTGAAGGGACTCACCCACATGCTAGGAGTACATGCTGAGCACAGGAATTCTGGCACCATCCCTGCTCCTACCTAGAAGGAGCATAGAATAGTTGTCAGTAAAGTCTGTAACTAGCAGCACTTCCTAGACTTGCACTCCTCCCTTGAAGGAGTTTTTGGAACTTTTTCCTCTGGGTCCCTCCTCGAATCCACAGCTCTGAGAGGCACACACTTGCTGGGACAGGAGGCCTGTGCTCGGGCTCTGGGAGAGCTACTGAGACTGCACTGGGAGTTCCCAGCCTGCCACCCTGCCACTGCTTTCCCTCTTAGCCTGGCTCTCTTGTGCGGAAGTCCTGTAGCAGTGCCTGCTTCTGAACCTGCCCTGGACCAGTGTGCTGTGTGCCGCAACCAACACGGGCGTGCTGGGAAATGCACTGCTTCAGAATTCTCAGCTCCTTCTCAATCTTAAAGATGTTGCAGGTTTTCATAATCTAGTGCCAGTGTCTGGAATTCCCTGGGTGTGACTTGAAGAATGCCTAGATCTTGAAGTTTTATCTGAGTTTCTTGGAAGGGTTTCCCTGCTGCCTTTTCTACCCAGAAGCCTCAGTAGGTCAAGGCCCCTCCGCTGGCAGTGGGGGCTGTGCCAGGTGGGTCCTGTCTGTGCTGTGGGTCCTTTCTCCTTGTCACGCACACATGCACAGCATCCCTGGTCACCTTTGACCCTTCGTAGATGTGTTGCCAGATTTAAAAATGTATTTCTGCCCTAACTGAGGGTCAGACTGCCCAAGAGTTTAAGTCAGAAGCTTTGATAAACACAGAAACTTCAAGCTGTAGCTTGGATCACACTTGCAGTTAGTGAAGAGTAAAGATCTTTGAGTAGATAGATCAAGTGAGGGGGGGCACCCTCTGGGCAGGAGGAGGCACCAGTGGGGGGCGTGGTCAGGGAAGAATGGCCATCTCTTCACTGGGGCCTGTGACCCTAGAATAGTGTCTGGCCATTGCAGATGGATGCAACACCCAGTTTCAAGTAGCAAAGTGTCCTGTGAACTCCCCAAATTGAGAATGATAAGGAATCAAGAGGTTAGGCAGGATGTGGCCTGTGGGCCTTAGCATCAGCCTTGCCAGGTTCGTCGGGTGATGTGATGCTTCTCACTTGCTTTTTGGTAGATGGACAGTGTCTCACCCTCGGGGAGCAGGTGGGCTGGCAGGACAGGCGTCCCCAGACCGGGAGAAGGAGACACTCCCAGGTACTCTCATCTACCCCTGCTGGTGACCTGCCTGCCTGGCCCTGTCCTCTTCCAGGTGATAGCCACCTGTGACCCTGCCTGCCCTGACCTGCTTTGCCACTTGTACCCGCCTTGCCTATCCTTGGTGCCTGTTGGTTGATCCACCTCAGCCCAGATCTCCACCCACCCCTTTTCTCCTGACTCGGGCCTGCTCCTGGTTCCTGGTTGCTCCCTTTGCTTGACTGTCTCCTCAGAGGTTCTCAACCCTGAATGGCACCCGACCCCCCAAACAACATCCCTCACTGGCCCCCTGAAAGAGGCTATGTTCACAGCCTCGCCGCTGCTGACCTGCTTCTCATTTGGTTATTTCCTTTAACAGATTAACTTGTAATGCAATGGAAAAAAATTTCTGTTCTTTAAATGATATGACCTGCTGTATATGGTGACTGTTACCTTGCATCTACACAGAATGTTGATAGCTCTTTGACTTGCCTCATTGCAGTCTTGCCAGTTTAGAAACAGCAGAGGTCCCAAGATATTTCAGAGGAAGAAGGAGTTTTAGGGATAATTCTCAATGAGGTCGGAAGAATTGAATTGCTGTCTAGAGGTGACAGGTTCATTTGGCCAACAGGAACGAAGCACTTTATGCCAGGCTTTGTTTTTGGCTTGAGACAGTTTTGTCAGCAAGCACTGTCCCTGAGACTGCACTCCAGAGTGGACTTCAGGATGGAGGAAACTGGACAGTGAAAAGCTGAGCAGAGCAAGAAAGAGGGGCATCAGGAGTGCATGAGTACATGTGTGCACATGGATGTGAATGAATAGTTGTGCATGAATACACATCCATGTGCACACACAAGTGTGAGCGTGTGCTTATGTGAATGAGCATGTGTGGGTGCACACATATGAGTGCATGCATCTGGATAACCACATGTGTGGGTGCACACATATGAGTGTATGCATCTGGATAACCACATGTGTGGGTGCACACGTATGAGTGTATGCATCTGGGTAGCCACATGTGTGGGTGCACACGTATGAGTGTATGTATCTGGATAACCACACATGTGGGTGCGTGCGTATGAGTGTATGCATCTGGATAACCACATGGGTGGGTGCGTGCGTATGAGTGTATGCATCTGGATAACCACATGGGTGGGTACACACGTATGAGTGTATACATCTGGATAACCACATGTGTGGTGCACATGTATGAGTGTATGCATCTGGATAACCACATGTGTGGGTGCACGCGTATGAGTGTATGCATCTGGATAACCACATGTGTGGGTACACACGTATGAGTGTATGCATCTGGATAACCACATGTGTGGGTGCACATGTATGAGTGTATGCATCTGGATAACCACATGTGTGGGTGCACATGTATGAGTGTATGCATCTGGATAACCACATGGGTGGGTACACACGTATGAGTGTATGCATCTGGATAACCACACGTGTGGGTGCGTGTGTATGAGTGTATGCATCTGGATAACCACATGTGTGGGTGCACATGTATGAGTGTATGCATCTGGATAACCACATGGGTGGGTACACACGTATGAGTGTATGCATCTGGATAACCACACGTGTGGGTGCGTGTGTATGAGTGTATGCATCTGGATAACCACATGGGTGGGTGCGTGCATATGAGTGTATGCATCTGGATAACCACATGTGTGGGTGCACACGTATGAGTGTATGCATCTGGGTAGCCACATGTGTGGGTGCACACGTATGAGTGTATGTATCTGGATAACCACACATGTGGGTGCGTGCGTATGAGTGTATGCATCTGGATAACCACATGGGTGGGTGCGTGCGTATGAGTGTATGCATCTGGATAACCACATGGGTGGGTACACACGTATGAGTGTATACATCTGGATAACCACATGTGTGGTGCACATGTATGAGTGTATGCATCTGGATAACCACATGTGTGGGTGCACGCGTATGAGTGTATGCATCTGGATAACCACATGTGTGGGTACACACGTATGAGTGTATGCATCTGGATAACCACATGTGTGGGTGCACATGTATGAGTGTATGCATCTGGATAACCACATGTGTGGGTGCACATGTATGAGTGTATGCATCTGGATAACCACATGGGTGGGTACACACGTATGAGTGTATGCATCTGGATAACCACACGTGTGGGTGCGTGTGTATGAGTGTATGCATCTGGATAACCACATGGGTGGGTGCGTGCATATGAGTGTATGCATCTGGATAACCACATGTGTGGGTGCACATGTATGAGTGTATGCATCTGGATAAGCACATGTGTGGGTGCATGTGTATGAGTGTATGTATCTGGATAACCACATGTGTGGGTACACATGTATGAGTGTATGCATCTGGATAAGCACATGTGTGGGTGCACACGTATGAGTGTATGCATCTGGATAACCACGTGTGTGGTGCACATGTATGAGTATATGCATCTGGATAACCACATGGGTGGGTACACACGTATGAGTGTATGCATCTGGATAACCACATGGGTGGGTGCGTGTGTATGAGTGTATGTATCTGGATAACCACATGTGTGGGTACACATGTATGAGTGTATGTATCTGGATAACCACATGTGTGGGTGCACATGTATGAGTGTGTATCTGGATAACCACATGTGTGAGTGCACATGTATGAGTGTATGCATCTGGATAACCACATGTGTGAGTGCACATGTATGAGTGTATGCATCTGGATAACCACATGTGTGGGTGCGTGCGTATGAGTGTATGCATCTGGATAACCACATGTGTGGGTGCGTGCGTATGAGTGTATGCATCTGGATAACCACATGTGTGAGTGCACACGTATGAGTGTATGCATCTGGATAAGCACATGTGTGGGTGCACACATATGAGTGTATGCATCTGGGTAAGCACATGTGTGGGTGCGTGTGTATGAGTGTATGCATCTGGATAACCACATGTGTGGGTGCGTGTGTATGAGTGTATGCATCTGGATAACCACATGTGTGGGTGCGTGTGTATGAGTGTATGCATCTGGATAACCACATGTGTGGTGCACACGTATGAGTGTATGCATCTGGATAACCACATGTGTGAGTGCACATGTATGAGTGTATGCATCTGGATAACCACATGTGTGGGTGCACACGTATGAGTGTATGCATCTGGATAAGCACATGTGTGGGTGCACACGTATGAGTGTATGCATCTGGATAAGCACATGTGTGGGTGCACACATATGAGTGTATGCATCTGGGTAAGCACATGTGTGGGTGCGTGCATATGAGTTGTGCATTTGAAAATGCACAAGTGAGTGCATGTACCTGTGTGTGCACAAGTGTGCATGCGTGTTTGTGCTGTGAATGGAGTCCTGCAGGTGCATAAGTGTGTTTGTGCATGTGTGTGAACATGCACTATGTACTTGGAGGTTATCCCTGATCAGTAGGGCCATCAGGGTTGGCCTCCTGGAGAAGGTGACATTTAAGATGATGAAGAAGGGAGTGAGCCACGAACACAGAGCAGTCCAGGCAGAGGGAATGGCCAGTGTGACCACAGCTGAGTGAGCAGGGGGAGAACGCAGGACCTGCATCCATCTTTGTGGACTTGAGGCATCCCTGCCAGTCACCTTGACTGGCAGTTGTTGCTTGCATAGCAGGGTCTGAGCTGAATTCGGATCTTATAGAATCAGTCCAGCTTCTGAGACCCAGGATGGAAGTAGAGATTCCACCTGGGCCCAGGTGACAGGTGATGGTGACTAGGTCCATCACTGAGCACAGGAGGAGGGGGTCTGATAGGGAGAGGGGAGGCAAGCATGCACCAGGTTCTAGGTGTCAGGACTGGAAGATGGAGCCAACTCCATAGCCAGAGACATGAAGGTCAAGGTGAGACACCCTCAGGTGCAGAGAAGGAACTGGAGTGTGGGAGAGAGGACCCAGAGGTATGCACTGATGCCTGATGGGCCAGTCCTTGGCCCATGCCAGGAGAGGGTACAAACCACCAAGGGAGCATCAGTGGAGCGAGAGAAGAGAATCAGGATGAGGCCTGGGTGCTCCAGTCTTGGCAGGCTGGGAAGAAGCAGAGGAGCAAGCAGGGTCCCAGCCAGGGCAACAGTGAGGGGCCAGGAGAACCCATGAGACAGAGCTGAGAGGACCGGCTCACTGGGCAGTGAGCAGTTGTCTCCATCCTTGCCAGCGGGTTGCGTAGAGTTCCTGTAGGTCACTGGTTGTTTTGCGCAGGTTTGGATTAGAGAGAAGAAGTGAAAGTGTGTGCAGGTGAGAGAGAAGGACAGCAGGTACTGGGCACAAATTGGGGAGAGTTTTACTGCAAAGGGCAAGAGAGCACTTGAGGAGAAGGAAGCCAAAATAAATTTTATTTGAAAGTGGGAGGAACAGTGGCTTGTTTCTGTGCAGGTGTTGGAGACCAGCAGAGCTGCCGGCGAAGGCAGGAGGTTGGCTGGGTCAGCCCCCGGGTGTGTGAGAGAGGAAGCACTCACCAGAGGAGTAGGCTGGCCCACTGGCCAGTCAGGCAGTGGTGGAAGTGCTAAGATGTGGATGTCCATCCCAGGGAGCCTCTCTCGGAGGGTCATCAGCCCAGTTTGAGGACGGCAGAGTTTGAAGAGAGAGGAATTGATGTGAAATCTATGTATTCACCTTTTTTCATATAAAAAGCAGCTCCGTGTGGTTCAAATTATGATTTGTCAGGAGGATTTGGAAGCTTTGGAACCATGACCAGAGCAGGACACGTGAGGCTGGCTCTGCTCTGTGTTTCCTCAGGTTAGGTGCCCTGGCATTGAGTCTCTGTGGAATGGGCAGAGTGACGTTTTAATAGTGTTGTGACTTTTGGCAAGCAAGGATAGGGAAGCAAGTGAGGACAAAGAGAGCCTAACACAGATGCAGAGGATGGTGTTGACCTCAGTGTGATCTGGGCAGAGGGACAGGAGAGAAGCTCTGGAGGGAGGCACTGAGGTGGCAGGGAGGGCGGGACTGTGCTCGGCTTTCCCTGGCAGTGGTGGCGCTCCTAAGCCAGCCCTGTTGAAGAGGGGTGCAGCCGAGCGGTGTTTTAAAAAGAACTACTGTGTGAAGTTAGAGGATTTGGTTTCCATCGTAACTGCCAACTATTCAACTACACAGCGAGTGTTACGTAGTGGCACGGGGTAATTACAGACAACAGAGAAATTGCCGGGTAAGTCTTCAGTACATGCACAGGGCCTGTGTGCTTCTGCTCCTGAAAGGAGTCTGCAGTTCATTTCCAGGCCGTGAACTGCACCAAGGAGCTGAGCCTCGTGCCAGGGCCGTGCCTGCTCTTGGGCCAACAGCCTCTCCTTGCTCCGGTCACTCAGGTGAGAGCCCTGTTTCTCCTCTCTTTTGCTCTGAGACCTCAAGCAAGTTGTCCCCAACCCCACTCAGCCTATGTCTCTGCAGGGCTGTCTTTCCCAGGATAGGCTCAGAGCAAGTATAGGCCATACCTGGGGCTGTTCTCAACCTGATGTTGAAAAGGGGGTTTCAGGCCTTTGGGTAGCTTGTCAGCTGCCTGTGAAAAAAAACCTAAATGGAGGTTTCTTTTTTAAAAAGACAGTGCTAATCAGCCTCTTATTAATAGCAGGATGGTTACCTGAGAATATTGATTGCTGTCACCCAAAACATAATCCTCAGAAAAGACAAATTTTTTTCAATTAATTGATTTGATCAGGTTTTTTTTTAAAAAGATTTATTTATTTATTTCAAAGTCAGAGAGTTACACAGAGAGAAGGAGAGGTGGGGGGGGGGGGTCTTCCATCCGATGGTTCACTCCCCAATTGGCCACAATGGCCGGAGCTGTGCTGATCCGAAGACAGGAGCCAGGAGCTTCTTCCAGGTCTCCCACATGGGTGCAAGGGCCCAAGGACTTGGCCCATCTTCTATTACTTTCCCAGGCCATAGCAGAGAGCTGGATCGGAAGTGGTGCAGCCAGGACTTGAACTGGTGCCCATACAGGATGCTGGCACTGCAGGCGGAGGCTTTACCCACTATGCCACAGTGCCAGCCCCAGAAATGACAAATTTTAAAGAACAGATCTCCTAACAGAGGATCTAGGAGATCTGTTCTAGGAGAGGGGGATAACAGCAATCAGAGGATCAGACATTTTCATTAATTATTGATTATTAAGAGATTGAAGCAGAGTTTGTGGGATTCAGACATCACAGAAAAGATTCAGAAAGGCCTTGGTGGGGATTGCAGTGAGAGCCCGGACACTGCTCAGGATTTATGGGTTGAGGAGTTGGAGAGGACTGATGGGAAGCACTCACTCAGAGACTGGTGCTGTGTGGCAAGCCTCAGGGACATGTGCACGCTCACAGGGAAGGTGGAGAATGTGGGCTCAGGGCCAAAGCCATCAAGAATTGTGTCCTGGCCAGAAACCAAATCCTGACAGGGACAGAAAGCCACTTCCTGAAGACAGAAAATGCTGCCATCTCCCTGCAACACAAGAGGCAGGCCAGAGTGAAGAGAACTTATGTCCAGGACAAACAAACCAAGGCTCTCAAGAAGAAAAACTGTGGACCACCACATCACTGGAGAAAGAAGCACTGAGACACCAAAAGAATACTTAAGGGATATGTTGAAAGGCACAGTGACAGGAAGATACCAAAGGCCGACGCCGCGGCTCAATAGGCTAATCCTCCGCCTGCAGCGCCGGCACACCGGGTTCTAGTCCCGGTCGGGGCGCCGGATTCTGTCCCGGTTGCCCCTCTTCCAGGCAAGCTCTCTGCTGTGGCCTGGGAGGGCAGTGGAGGATGGCCCAAGTGCTTGGGCCCTGCACCCCGTGGGAGACCAGGAGGAAGCACCTGGCTCCTGCCTTCGGATCAGCACGGTGCGCTGGCCGCAGTGCGCCGGCTGCTGCGGCCATTGGAGGGTGAACCAATGGCAAAGGAAGACCTTTCTCTCTGTCTCTCTCACTGTCCACTCTGCCTATCAAATAAATAAATAAATAAAACAAAAACAAGAAGATACCAAAAATCACTGTTCTTTCAAAAGGAACAATCAAATATTTTGGAAAGCAAGATGTAAAAAATGGAACAGCTGGAATAACTTCAATCATAGAATGAATATAAATGAAGTAGGAATCAGTGATTAGACTAATGGATAGGCCAAGAACTACTTCAGATGCAGATCTACAGAACCAAGCGCTATTGCAGAATTCAGTCACTTAGATTGAGTGTGGCTCCAGAATGCACAAAGGAAGAGCCAGAGCTGCTGCAGGTGCAGAGTGGGTGGGGCCAGAGCTGCTGCAGGTGCAAGCTGGAGGACTGATGGGCAGCATGAAGAAAAGCTGAGACCATAAATGACTTTGAGAAGCTCCATCTTCTGTTTAGTAGGAGTTTAATAAGGAGAAACAGAAGACAGTAGGGAAGGGGAGTGGAAGGGTTAGGGTCTAGGACACTTCCCGGAGCCCATTGCATCAGTGCACTGCCTGTTGTTTCACAGGGGAGGAAAGAACACAGCCGTCTGCATGCACTGCGTCAGGGTTTGGCTTCTGCTGACAGAAAGCCCACATGTCTGCAGCCCAGATGCAGGTGGGATCTGCTTTTCCGTAAAGATGTGACTGTCAGTTGGCTTCAGACTTCTCAGTGGCAAATTGTAATCTAGATTTAATTAGTACAATATTCCTCAAAGTACTTGGGGAAGAATTATTTCAAACCTGCAGTTTCAGACAAAGTCTGATTAGAATTCAAACTGAATGACAGAGGAGAGACATCTTCCATCATCAAAGGCCTCAGAGCTGCCAGCCTGTTTCCCAGTACCCTAACAAAATCAACACAGCAGCCATTATAAAAGAACGAGTTTTGGCGCCATCAGTAATAGCACAGAAATGTCCAGTGTAACACGCACTGCTCTAAATAATTGTTAACGCATATGGATGTATAAATTAAGCATTTCTATTAGGGATCTCATGCATATGTACATAGTATGTATGGTGACAAGAGGAGAAAAATCAAAGTTTATTAAACATCAGGTCATTTTCACAGGAATCCCTAGAAGCCACTTGAGCCTTTGGTATAGAAATCTGCATTGAATGTATTAATGGGTAGTAAGGTGCATCAGAGGAGGTGGCACAGGTGCATAACTTCAGCCTTGTAGAGGAAAACATTGGAGCAAAGAAAACCTCATTTCACCAAAAGACAGAGTAGATGGGGAAAAATTAGAAACCATAAAAATACATAAGGCAAGACATTATGTGGGCATTAGTTCAAATACATGGGTTAAATTTCTCTATTAATGGGATCTACATTGTGGCCCAGTAGATTAAGCTGCTACCTGTGGTACTGGCATCCCATATCTGAGCATTGGTTTAAGTCCTAAATGATCCACTTCCAGTCCAACTCTCTGCTAATGTGCCTGGGAAGACAGAAGATGGCCCAAGTGCTTGGGCCCTGCCACTCAAGTGTGAAACCTCACTGGAGTTCTAGGCTCTTGGCTTCAGCCTAGACCAGTCAACCATTGGGGTCATTTGGGTACTGAATCAGCAGATGGAAGATCTGCCTCTTCATCTCTCTCTGACACTCTGCCTTTCAAATAATTAAATATTTTTTTTAAAATGTTATCTATTGAAAGAACACAGTCTTACAGGATCCAGAAACAGAGCAGTTTTTAGGGGAAGGGTACAAAGCAAATGTTGATCACCAGAAAGTAGGCCTAGCAGTTTTATTTTCAAGAAAAAAGTTAAAGGTATTAAATAGGACAAAGATAGTTCATTTTGATAAGTTGTAACCTAAGAAGATATGATTATCATGAACTTTCATGTGCATAATTACACAGTATGAAATTTATGTAAGATAGAAGGTGAATAAATCGAATACCAATGGGAACTCCAATTAACAAATTAAGACAATAGAAAACAAGTAGTTATGAAGGATTTGAATAGCATTTTTAAAAACAATTATTTATTTATAAGTCAGAATTGCAGAGAGAGAAAGGGAAAGACAGAGAGAGATCTTCCATCTGCTGGTTCACTCACCAAATGGCAGCAATGCCTGGGGTTGGGCCAGGCTGAAGCCAGGAGCCAGGAGCTTCTTCCAGGAATCCCACGTGAGTACAGAGGCCAAACACTTGGGCCATTCTCTGCTACTTTTCCAGGCACATTAGCAGGGAGCTGGATCATAAGTAGAGCAGCCAGGACTTAAACTGGTGCCCATATGGGATGCCAGCACTGCAGATGGCAGCTTAACCTGTTGTGCCATGGTGCCAGGCCCTGAATAGTATTCTTAACAAATTGTATTCTCAACAAAGAATATACTTTTCTTTCTTTCCTTCCTCTTTTATAAACACACCAGAACTATCCACAAATATATCTGCTGTGTATTTGATTTCAATGAACATCTTAGTTTTCAAAAGGAGAAATCATAAAATGTAGTAAAAGTGGAAAATTACCACAAAATGATAGCTGAAAATAACCTAGACTCCATTATACACTTGGAAATTTTGGAATGCTTTTAAATAAAGCATAAGCTGTTTAAAAAGTAATGAAAACGAGAGAACATTGCATGTCAAAACATGAAGGAGGCTGCCAAAGCATTACTCAGAAGAAAATGCTGGTGTGCCAGGGACGTTTCAAGCAAGCGAACTAGCCAGATGACTCCGAATACTAGTGAAAGGATTTCAAGATATTCACAACACAGCAGGAAAAATGAATGACGCTAAGGAGAGGGCACATAGAGTGGGACATGATAGCTTGTTTGTCGGTGCAATTAATTGTGAATAAGGATCAATAAAATATTTAACCTCTTAGCCACATTGGTCAAAGGGAGAAAATGGCACAATTTTAGGACTTTAAGATACTGCTATTTGTAATTTCTCTGCAAAGGGATTTTAGAATTGAAATGAGGGGCCGGCGCCATGGCACACTAGATTAATCCTCCACCTGTGGCGCCGGCATCCCATATGGGCGCCGGGTTCTAGTCCCAGTTGCTCTTTTTCCAGTCCAGCTCTCTGCTGTGGCCCGGGAGGGCAGTGGAGGATGGCCCAAGTGCTTGGGCCCCTGCACCTGCATGGGAGACCAGGAAGAGGCACCTGGCTCCTGGCTTTGGATCGGTGTAGCTCCAGCGATAGTGGGCATTTGGGGGTAAACCATCAGATGGAAGACCTTTCTCTCTCTCTCTCTCTCTCTCACTGCCTGTAACTCTACCTCTCAAATAAATAAATAAATAAATCTTTAAAAAAAATGAATTGAAATGAAATGGCACTGCCTGGATGTGATGTAGCAAGTCTGAAGAGCCCATCCCTGTGGAGCTGTCCGGACACAATGTGCACTCGGGCCCCCAGGCTGCTGCCTGCAGGACACTCCCACACATCCCTAAGGCAGAACCACCTGAAGGCTATGAATCGTTTTAGAGCGCAGAAAACCCAAATGTTCCCTTAATGGTTTTATGAGCTCGGCACTATTATGATATAAAAATTGTACAAGTAATATTTTAAAAATGTAGGTACTGTAACTTTTTTTTTTTTTTTGACAGGTAGAGTTATAGACAGAGAGAGAGACAGAGAAAGGTCTTCCTTCCGTTGTTTCCCTCCCTAAATGGCCACTATGGCTGGTGTCGCGCTGATCCGAAGCCAGGAGGCAGGTGCCTCCTCCTGGTCTCCCATGCGGGTGCAGGGCCCAAGCACCTGGGCCATCCTCCAGTGCCTCCTCCTGGTCTCCCATGCGGGTGCAGGGCCCAAGCACCTGGGCCATCCTCCACTGCCTTCCCGGGCCACAGCAGAGAGCTGGACTGGAAGAGGAGCAACCGGGACAGAATCCGGCGCCCAGATGGGATGCCGGCGCCACAGGCGGAGGATTAACCAAGTGAGCCATGGCGCAGGCCCCTGTAACCTTTACAAACAGAAGTATAACCATAAATAAAATGTTAGCAGATGATCCAACAGTGCCTGCAGAGCTTTGTTAGATGATGATAGGAGCCGCGTGCTGTCTCCAGCTTAGTGTCCCCCGTGCTGCTCTGCTCATGCGTGTTTGCTGGTAGCACTTTTCTTTTCTTCTCATTGCTTTGGTTTCTTTTCAGTTTTTTTTTTTTTCAAAGACTTATGTATTTATTTGAAAGTCAGAGTTACAGAGAGGAAGAGGGAGAGGCAGAGGCATAGAGAGAGAGAGAGAAGTCTTCCATCCACTGATTCTCTCCCCAAATGGCCACAATGGCTAGGGCTGGCCAGGCCAAAGCCAGGAGCTTCATCTGTGTCTCCCATGTGAGTGCAGGGGTCCAAGCACTTGGGCTGTCCTCCACTGCTTTTCAAGGTGTGTTTACAGGGAGCTGGATCAGAAGTGGAGCAGCCAAGACTCGAACTAACACCCATAAGGGATGCCAGCACTGCAGGTGGCAACTTTGCCAGCTCCACCACAGCACTAGTCCCTCTTTGCAGTTTTTAAAAGTTTTCTGGGTCCAGTGCTGTGGCATAGTAGGTTATGCATCCGCCTGCAGCACCAGCATCCTGTATAGGCACTGGTTCAAGTATTGTCTGCTTCAATTCCAATCCAGCTTCCTGCTGATGCCCTGGGAAAGCAGTAGAAGATATTCCAAGTCCTTGGGCTCCTGCACCCATGTGGGAGACCCAGAAGAAGCTCCTGACTCCTGGCTTCAGACTGGCCCAACTCTGACTGTTTTGACCATTTCGGGAGTGAACCAGCAGATGGAAGATCTCTCTCTGTCTCTCCCTCTCTCTGTCTGTAATTCTACCTCTCAAGTAAATAAATAAATTAAAAATTTTTTTCTATTTTTTTCTTCTGTTGTATTTATTTGGTCTCTTGTATCTCCTAATTTCATCTTTACTTCTGAAATATTTTCATTCTTAATTCTTTCTTGATTTCTATGACCTCATATTTTTAGTTCTTCTAATTCTGACTTATATTTGTAATGCCTTATATGATTTTTTTTTTGACAGGCAGAGTGGACAGTGAGAGAGAGAGACAGAGAGAGAAAGGTCTTCCTTTTCTGTTGGTTCACCCCCGAAATGGCCGCTACGGCCAGCGCACTGCGGCTGGCGCACCACACCAGTCCGAAGCCAGGAGCCAGGTGCTTCCTCCTGGTCTCCCATGTGGGTGCAGGGGCCAAGCACTTGAGGCATCCTCCACTGCACTCCCGGGCCACAGCAGAGAGCTGGACTGGAAGAGGAGCAACTGGGACAGAATCCGGTGCCCCAACCAGGACTAGAACCCGGGGTACTGGCGCCACAGGTGGAGGATTAGCCAAGTGAGCTGCGATGCTGGCCTCCTTATATGATCTTAATGTCTCTTAACCAAGTTAAAAATACTAGAATAATTACAGATTATAGTTTTCATATTTTTTGTTGGCATGTCTTTATGGTATGTCTTACAGGATGTCATTTATTTATTTATTTTTTAAAGATTTATTTTACTTATTTGAAAGGCAGAGTTATAGAGAGACAGAGGCAGAGAAAGAAAGAGATCTTCCATCCACTGGTTCACTCTGCAAGTGGCCGCAATAGCCAGAGCTGTCCCAATCTGAAGTCAGGAGCCAGGAGCCTACTTGGGCTTCCCACGCAAGGACCCAGGCCATCCTCCACTGCTTTCCCAGTCCATAGCAGGGAGCTGGTTCGGAAGTGGAGCAGCCAGGACTCGAACTGGCACCCATATGGGATGCCAGCACTGCAGGTGGCAGCTTTACCCGCTATGCCACAGTGCCAGCCCCCTAATGTTATTTGTTAAAGACATTATTTATTTGAAAGGCAGAGTTAGAGACAGAGACCCGGGGGCAGTGGATTGAGATCTTCCATCTATTGGTTTACTCCCCAAATGGCCTCAATGGCCAGAGCTGGGCCAGGCCAAAGCAAAGAGCCAAGAACTCTATCCAGGACTCCCACATGGGTGGCAAGGACCCAAGTGCTTGGACCATCTTCTGCTGCTTTCCCAGGGGCATTAGCAAGGAGCTGGATCAGAGGTGGAGCAGATGGGACTCGAACTGGTGCTCATATGGGATGCCAGCGTCGCAGGCTGGCATCGTGGCTTAACCAGCTATGCTACAACATCAGCCCCCAGGATGTTGTTTTGTTTCTTACATTTTTGTGTCTTTGGGATTTGACTTCATAGGGCACTGTTTCCCACAAACCTGTTAGAATGACAGCATGGCTTATTCTTGCATTTCTAATTTCATGAAGAGTTAAATTATGCTGGCTTAATTAATGACTACCAAATGGGTGTGATGTTGAGACATAGGGAATAGGTATCTAGGGAATTAGATAACAGTGATACAGGCAGGGAGGGAGCCAGAGCAAGAAGAGCTGAGGTTTGACAGCACCACCCTGCTGCAGCCCTGTAACCCTCCCATGTGGCCTGACAGTCCCAGCCAGCAAGCACCACCCTTCCACCCCCGGCCCCGTGAGTGTCCTGTGTGATGGCCTCGGCCGTCCTGTGCAGAAGCCTGCGTGGCAGCCCGGTCTGTGCTATCCAAACCCCCTTTCCAAGTACTGCCAATCCCTGCCCACCCCCCCACCCCCACATGGCAGAAAGTGCAAGTTCTGCGACATTTCAGACTTAGAACCAGTGCCAGCTAGAATGATCCAGCATGGCTGCAGGCTGTGTCCCTGTGATGGCCTTGAAGTCATTGTAATAAATCACACGGCTGACATTCCCACTCACATCACCACCTGGTGCCATGGTACTCCTGAGATTTCCAGAAAAGGACACAGGAATCCTGTTCCAAACTCTGCTCCCTTTGAATAGTCAATTAAGCCCTGCCCAGGCATCATCCCTCATGCCCCCAAATCATATAGAACAACAACTGAACCTTGTTAATAGCAGCTCATTCTCTCCTGAGGGTGTCCATTCATTCTTGAGTGTGTACTTCCACTTTAAGTAAATCTTGCTTTCCTACTCACCTTTACCTAAGTCGCTTCCTTGAATTCTTTCTTGCATGGAGACTAGAACCTGGACTAAGGCCAGCCAGGGGCTACCCACAACGTGAATCATGTGTCGTGCGAATGTTGTGGTTGACAGTGGTGCTGTGGTGGCCTGGGTGGCATTGTGTTTAGGATGCACCATGGCATTTGGTGTCAAGGTGATGGGTGCTCATCACCCTCAGATGGTGGAGTCTCTAGGGAATGCATGCATGGGTTTGTGACACATGAGTGGGCTGACATGTGAACAAGTTGGAGAAAGTCGGTAAAGAGGTAAAGGGGCACAGATGTTCTCTGTAAGATTCTATACTTTTCTCCAGGTTGAAATTCTATCACAATTACAAGTTACCAAGTGAAAAAGGAAAATGCACTTTCCAGTGGGAAGCATGGTGGCCCTTCTCCTCGGGACAGATCTCCGTGTGACTTTGGGAGGAGGAGGAGGTCATGCTGCAGCCGTAGCTGGGTGGCTGCTCCACAGTGAGCCTGCTCTGGGGCCAGGTGCAAGCTCCCTCGCAGGAGCACGGAAGGCTGAGAACCCAGCTTTCTTTGATGTAGTTTCTCAGTGCTTTTCTGCAACTGGAATTTTAATCACAACAGAATAAGTCAATGTCTCAACATAATAAAGAATGTAGCAGGCAGAGCCCAAGCAGTCACTGGCCTCTGAGTCCAGGAGGCCAAGCCCTGGCCAGAGGCTGTGCACATTTCTGCCGGGTTAGCACTGTGTGGAGAGTGTGTGGGCTGCATGTATTGCAGAGTCCTGGCAGGATGCAGAGTATCTTCTGATCACGCTCTGTCACCCTTCTGTCAGCTCATCCCATCCATGGTTCTGTGTGGAACTGTGTTCACCAGCTAAGGAGGAGTTTCTGAACATGGTTGAGGCAGTGGTGGCTGCTCTGTGTGGGAGGCCAGGGAAGGGACAAGAGAGATGGCGTCAGGCAGATTCCTTCCCCAGGCTCTGGCAGAGGTGCTGGGGGCAGCTCTCGTGCAGAACTTTCTGTTTGGAATTCAGGGCCAAGCCAGAGGTTCCCGGCAGGTTCACACCTTCATGTCAGGTCAAGGCTGTCCTTGGTACCATTCAGAGCAGTACATGGGAGGCAGACTCAGAGCCTGATGGGCCGCTTCTTCCTGGTGACCTGGGACCAGGTCTCCGTGAAGTGGGGGTGACATTGCCCTTTACACAGAGCCTGGCCAAGGAAGAGGCCTGTGGTTCTGCTCTTCATGGTGCTGAGCTGGGTGCCTGGCCCATGGTGGCTGCTGTGGGCTTGAGCCAGTCCTGGGATACAGGTCTATCTGGCCGTGACCTGGAACCTCCTCCCCAACACACCCCTCTGCCTCCCCTGACTCAACCACTCTCCGCTCTGCTGCCTGCCCTGATCACCTGCATGCCCTTTGTCCTGTGTTCTTGGGCTAGGCACCCTGCGCTGCCCTGGGCACCCCTAGGTCCTCATAAGGGTGGGCAAGGTGGCCCTCCTATCTGGGCCTTGCACTGTACCATGCCTGGGCCATAGCTGAGGAGGGGAGGCTGTCTTTCTCTGCCTCTCCTTTGTGTGGTTCTGGTGCCAGCAACTGACCTTCTGTCCACTTCCAGATGAGCACTGACCTGGGAGACGGGGCAGCTAAGTGTTTAAGTCCCTGCCTCCTGACTTCAGGACCCACAAGCCACTCTGCTGTGGGCACCTGTTCTTTGTTTCTTGCTGACTCTGGTGCTGGGGCTTTCTCTGCTTTAACCTTTCTCTGGTGATGGCGCTGACCGTCATTCCGTCATTGCTAACCTCCCCACCCCCTTGTCTCAGTCAAGCTTGCCTGGCTCTAACAGCCGCTGCTGCTGTGTGGACTGATGCACTGTGACAGCCAGCTCATGGGACCTGGGAACCGCCTCCTGGGCCACTGGCCTTGCTTAAGCTGGCACCCCTGTCCCCACACCATACTGATGGCCAGTCTCTCCGAGTCTGGCCCTGGCCTGCCTCTACCTGCAAGCTGGTGTTCTGGACTAACCCCTGCCTTCTGGCTGCAGAGGAACAGCTGGGGGCCGGCGAGGTGGCCATGGGGACTGGGTGACACACACAGACTCCACATTCCGTGTCCTTGGTGTGGTTGCTTTTCTGGATGTTGGTTTCCTGGGCAGAGGCCACCACACCATGTGTACAGCACTGGACCCTGTGCTGATCATCATTTGCTCAATTAGTGACTGGACGCCACACCCTTTATTACACCAGTGGCTAGTGGGCTTCTGTGGATGCACTCTGCTTGGGTGCCTCCCGCACACTTTCTGTCTTTAGCTGTGGCTTCCTCTGGAAGGAAGCTAGACAGCAGGCGCTATTCAGAGCCATCACTGCATTTGCTAATTGGCTTCATTGGCAGCTGTTTGGCTTGTGCGTGCAAGTAGGGGGTAAGTAATGCAGTGCAGAGACAGAGAAGAGTATGTGAAGAGCCAAACCTATGTGATGATTCTCTGACCTAGGAAAGTCAAACACAGCCTTATAATACAGGTCGACTCTGTTTGTGGGGTTGGTGCCGCACCTTCCAGGTGCACTCGTGTCACACTGTGGTCCTCTCTGGGGTCTTACCCTATTCTTCCTGGAGGCCATCTTCAGATTTTTAAAAAGATTTATTTATTTATTTTAAAGGAGAATTACAGAGAGAGGGAGAGATAGAGAGCGGTCTTCCACCTGCGGATTCACTCCCCAAATGGCTGCAATGCCCGGAGCCAGGCCAATCCAAAGATAGGAGCCAGGAGCTTCTTCTGAGTATCCCATGTGGGTACAGGGCCCCAAGCACTCAGACCATCCTCTGCTGCTTTCCAGTGGAGCAGCCAGGGCAAGAACCGGTGCCCACATGGGATGCCAGCCCCATAGGCGGGGGCTTAGCCTTTTATGTACACCACTCGCCGGCCCCTGCACCTCATGATTAGGCCGTGACCGCTCAGTGAGGAGGCTACCGGGACTCCTTCCCTTCCTCACTGGGCCCCTCCTGCTCATCTCCTCCTCGCAGCAGCAGTGCTACAGTGGGGTGCTGCTCCTGTCTAGTCATGCAAGTGGGTGCTAAGACCAGAGGCCAGAGAGGCCAGCAGGCCACAGCTGGAATGCTGGGGCCAGGCGAGCTGGGCCACTGAGCTGTGTCAGCACAGCCCCTCCTGATGTCCTCTGGAGTCCGAGCCTCCTGGCTTCTTCAGGCAGGATGATCTTCATTGGCCCGTGTTGGTTTGCGGTTCATTAACAATCATTGTATTGATTGAGTGCCCACATTGTTCTCTGGAAAGAATGGGCCGGGTGGCCCAGCAGGCTCTGCCACAGGCTGTCCTTGGTCTTGAGAGCTGCTGTGTTGAAGGCCTGCCTTCCCATGAATGTCGTGAGGGGCCATGTCTGTCTGGGTCTTGGTGCTAGCGTGTGGGGTGGGTGAGATCTTCCTCATCACGCGGTGCATGTCTGGGGGCACAGGGCTGTCTGCACGCAGCAGGAGGAACCTTGTATGCACTGCCGCGACAGCCATCACCCGCTTCCCCTGTAAGCATGGCGTCACTTTGCACAATTGCTGTTTCACTCAGCAGCTGGATGTTGGGTCTCTCCCGTATACCAGCTGTGTGCTGTGGGCACCTGACATGTTAGGAGGTCACTGCGATGTGATGTCAAAGAGGAGGCCTGGGAACAGGAGCATGGCTTCTGCGTGGCCACGGGGAACGACTCTGGGAGTGGGGCAGGCATGGCGAGTGGGATGACCTGAGGACTCCCCTGGCACAGCAAGGATGGGTTCTGGGTTTAAATTAATAGTGCCATAGCAATCTTGTTGTTTTGGTAACTGCATTTTGTAAGATATAGTCTGTCCTGGTGCTTACACTGTCTACATTTGTAGAGTGATGCCTCTGCCTGTTTCTGAAAAGGTGGAGCTGCTTAACGATGTTTGACCACAGAAAACAGCACAGTAACAGCAGACCCCAAAGTCAACAGCAGCAGTTCAGGAACTCATCGAGCATCCTTGTCTTTAGTGGAGATGTTTATGACAATATGTGTGCACCTGTTTATGGAACACTTACATGTATTCTGCTCTCCCACCTGTGGTCCTCTTGGCAGTGGCCCTGGGCCCTGTGTTGCCCTTCCTGGGCAGTCTGGCCTTGACTGGGGTCCCCTTATGGCTGTCAGTTGGCCACCCCACAGTCAGAGTGATTTCTAGAAGTCCCTGGGGTGCCCACATGTATGTTGAGCATAGTTTTCACCTTGGACCCGTCATTCTGTTGACGTCTCCAGGAGGAAAGAGAAGGGGAAGGAAGAAACACTTCCCAGAGGGGCAGCGTAGAAAGAAGAAGGCTGTGTCCATGGGGGCCGGGGCTCTGAGTGGACAGCGTGGAGATCTCAGCCTTGCTGTGTTGGAGCCATGCCTCTATGAAGCCTGCCTCATGGGAGGGTGGCAGGTGACATGTGTAAAGTTCTCCACTGCATGGACAGGGTGACTGCCTGATCCCATAGACATTGCAGTCCTGCTGTGGGGCACGGTGCTGTCCCATCACAGCTCTGTGTGAAGGCATTCATGCTAGGACTTCAGCTGACACAGTGACACTGTTAGAGATGAGCCCTCAGCCACAGCCACCTCCCAATCAGTATGGAGTCTGGATCGTCTCCCTGGGGGCCTGCCGTCTACAGGAAAAGGCACTTATGTGGGGATCCCTGGTTCTTTGGGGGAGCTGGGACACCCCTGCAGGTGAAGAAGAGGAAGAAAGTAGCTTGCAGACAACAGGCAGGGAGAGTGGTTGTGAGTAGGCTTGCGTGTGAGCCAGACCTGAGAGGTGGGCGTGGCGTGGTGGGCGAGGTTGGAGTCCTCAGCCGCTGTCTCACTTTGCCTCCGGACTGAAGCAGTGTGAAGGCCATCTGGTGCCTGGGGCTACCTGGGACATAGGACAGAACAGTGCACATGGGCCTTCACATTGAGTGGGGGGACCTTGAAGAAAATGGCAGCCTGGCTCTCTGTTGGCCATGGCTGGAGCAGGGGCCAGGAATGCCAGTTGCCAGGGGCAGTTTGTGCCTACCCAGCATTCTCCTGCTGCTGCCCCATTCCCACCACTATGAGCTGGAGGGGTGCCAAGAAGGTACCCCAGGAGAGAGATTTCTTCTCCTGTGGGAGAGATTTCTTCTCTAAACACTATGAATTATTTCTGCCCGAGACAGAAATTAACCCTGGTCAGAGAGCAAGTGTGCCGTATCTGAAGACAGCAACTTGGTGCAGAGCCTGGGAAGCTCTCTGCAGAGACTCTTTATTATAGATTGACAGCTGTCAGTGATGGATTGGGCAGTCAAGTGACCATTCACTTGCCAGCTGTGTGCTGGATGGACAGCTTCTGCTTGCCTTTAGCCAAGTGCATTTCTAGACTCCAGCAGGCAGAGAGCTGAGGGCTGCCACATGCTACCCCCATCCGGGTGCAGGAAAGGAAAAGCAGATAAGGTCAGAGACATGTTCTACCCAGAATGCATGGCACAAGTCTTCCTTTCTTGGCAACTTCAGCAAAATCCAATCTTGGAATTGCTGGGACTGGATGCCTTCAGAAACAGTGCATTCCTCATACTTTCTCTTCCCTTTCTCTTATCTACTATTTTTACTTTAGAATTACACTGTCTCATTCGTATAGCACTTTGCAAATTACAGAGTACTTTTCACAACCCTGAAAGGTGGGTATTTCATCTCCTTACTTAGAATGAGGAGCCATGGCTGGAGGAATCCAGTCACAGAGATAGGCTGGGGCACTGAGCAGGCCCCTGAGGAGCTGGGTCCCAGGCCATGGAGTCACCATGTCCCCAGGATTGTCCCCTTGGGGCCCGAGAGTAGCTTGCATCCAAATTCCACTCCTGTGTCTGTTCACGCAGAGCCCAGGGTGTGGGACACCTGACACCCTCATGGCCCTGGTGCTTTGTCCTCCAAGCCCTGCTCTCTTTGCTGTTACTCTGCTCCCGTAACCAGCACCGTCCTCCAAGGGCATCCCTGCTCCCAGACTTCAAGCATCTTTGCTGGCTGCTCTTTGTGACCCTGTGTTCACGTGTACTACCCATTTTCCTTTTGTGAAAGACTTGATTTCTAAGTCTGCTTTTCTTTTACAATTCTCTTCTTTTGATCTCATTCATGTTGACATTTCCATCAATGCAGAATTATGTAAACTTGAGTTCCACTTTCACCTTTAATATGTCTAGAATTTAGTTTGATGTCTCTGTAAGTCAGGGCTTGGTTGGGAACAGTTCCCACTCCAGGCTTAACAAGTGGAGATGGTTGGTCAGTCAGTTCTCCAGTGCAGGGGCCTGGATGCAGCCACCAGCTGCATGGCCCTGTGGTGGTGGGGGTGCTGTGCAGGTGGGAACTCCGCTTTGTGAGACTTTTACCTGGAAATCCAGCTGTGTGGTGGCCGTGTGTCTCACTTCACAGCTGTGAGCTAATAACTGGCACTGTTCTAGCTGTGGAGGAAACTTCGTTGCCAGGAGTGAGCCCGGCCATCATTCCACACACCCCTGTCCAGCCAGCTCTGAGGGCTGCACTTGCCTCTGTCTACAGCACTCACTGCTTGTCAGGTGTCATTACATGGTTAGCCAAACCTCTCTGCTGATGACGGATGCCGTCCTCACGGTAACTGGCCTGTCTGCCCCACCTTAGGGCATCCTCCTCATGACATCTGTCTGTGTCTGCAAAAAGCCCTCTTGAGACCCACCTGCGTTTTCTCAGAACCTCCAGTGTATTTCTCGCCTCTGCACTTCCACATGAACGGTAGTCTTTCCTGCATAAGTAAGACTCTTTTCAAAAGAATGGCTGGGTTCTGCTTGGCCTTCCGTTGGTTACACAGAACATTGGGAGGGAGGGTCTTCCAGGTCAGGTTGTCCAGGGCCCTGTTGACTGACACCTGGCTGGGCTCATTGTTGTGGAGTGAGGGAGTCACCCAGGGCTCTCTGCAGGCATGACTCAGACCTGAGTGAGAGTCTCTGTGGAGACTTTTAGGCCTTGTGACCTCTTTTCTTGGTACTGCAGCGGGGGAGGCGTTCACTGAGCTGGAGGGCAGACCCATCATCAAGTGGAGCCCTCTCTGTGTCACCCTTGGCCTGGAGCTCTCCAGGGTAGGAGGTGTCTCGTCACCGTGGCACTGAGGGAGGCACCAGGAGCAGGGAGGCAGACCTCACAGGGCAAGGCTGAAAGTGAGGCTTGGCAGAGGGAGCAGTCTCTGCTGACCATGTTTAGAGTGTTTCCTGGTTTTATTTAAAGGGTGGGCTCGAAGGGGAGAGCTTAGTGACTTTCTGTCGCTGTGCCATGTTCAGTGAACGCAACTCTGAACACGTCTTCCCTCCCAGGCCAGTGCTCAGCTTCCAGCAACGTGCTCATGCGCCGTGTGGACGGTCACCCCTAGACTGTGTAGTCCCAGGAGGGAGTAGTGTGAGCGCCACTGCCCCCATCTCCACGTGGACGTTCTAGGATGTAACATCACAGCCCCTGAAGAACACTGCCTGCTCTGTACCTCAAGAGGTAGGGCTGGGGGCACGTATGGCCCCTGTGCATCCCACCTGCTCAGGTCTACCTCCTTCCTCACCAACTCTGATTCACCAAGAAGAGACGGGGCACCTCACAGGCTGTTGTCCACTCTTCCCTGATAGTGGACACTGGCTGGTCTCCAGCTGTCTGCAGGGCCAATGGTGTCCAGCGAGGCGGTGAGCTGCAAGAGCGTGCTGAGCTGCTGTGTGTGGGGCAGGTGCAGGTTCGAGCTGCTGCTGCTTTCAATTACCACGTTTCTCAAGTCTGCAGGCCAGTGCCCTTGCCACGACCATTGCTCACTTCCCAGCAGGACCCCAGCTGCCTGGCACTGGCTCGCACTGCCTTCGACCTGCCTGTCCTTCAGTTTGCCCATCTGAGGGTGGAGATGACGCTGCCTCCTCCCTGCTCCACCCTTCTCAGTGTCCCGGAGACCTGCCCCCTCACACTTAGAGCGTTTCTGCCTTTTCCACTTTGTATGTTTTTACTCCTCTTTTCTTGCCACTCAGCCTCCCTTCTCCTTTCCTCTTCTCCCTTTTCTGTCCATCAGTCTCCTCCCTCCTTGCTCCTTCTCCTTTCTCCCATGTTCCTGTCTTCTCTGTTCCCTCTTCTCCTGGACAGTAGCCTCAGCCTCCCTGGTGATCCTCAGAGCTGGCCGTGGCCGTGCCTTTGGTTTCCTTCCCGCTGTCCCTCCAATCAGAGAGGACCTGCATCCTCCTGGTGAGCAGCCACTGGGGAATTCACTCAGGGAACTGAGTGCTGCGTGGGGCCTGCAGCAGGCTCTGAGCCAGTGTCCCAGGCCCAGCACCAGGCCCACCTCCGGGCCTGGGTGCAGGCCCGACTCTAGGCCTGGCAGGTGGGTTCTGCTCTGGTCCAGCTGCATTCCCCAGGCCACATTTCACCTCCCTAGACAGCTCCTGCCATGACCCTGCCCTCTGTGGACTGCCTGTGGTTGCCAGGTCTTGGGTGATGTGGCCTCCTGTCAGAATACCAGTGTCAAGGGGAACCAGGACGGGGACAGCTGCTCTGCCTACCTACAGCTGGCAGCTTCAGGACCAGCCTCCTTTTTCTGTAGCGTTGGAATCTTCTGGATGATTTACACATAATATCTGTCATTATCACAAGGTCAAACTGTGAATTCCTGAGACTTACTCTCGGCCATCCCATCACAGAAAGATCTTTGAAAACAGGAAGGTCTCATGCCATTGAAAACTGGGCTCAAGTCCACTCCGCAGGCAGAGTTAGGAGACTGTCCCCAGAGGATGGAGGCTTGTCCTGTCTAATGGGTAGCTGTGGACCCTTGAGGTGGGGCAGCAGTGTTGGGGAGAAAGCAGCTCGCCGGAGCCTCTCCTCTAGTCTCCTTTGACTTGGGGGGCCCAGAGCAGGGAGCAGGCGGACACCGCCATGTGTGAGAAATGCAGGATCAGGTGGGGAGTGGTCTCTTTAAGCCTAGAAGGAGGTGTTGCTGTGGCTGTGGCTGAACTTGAGGTTTGGGAATGACACTGTGCCCTCTTCCCAAGGAGGCGTGAAATCAGCGCTGCTCACAGACACGCAGTGTAGGCACAGCCGTGAGGCAGTACTCGGGGTCATGAGTCTTAGGCAGGGCAGTGCCACCTGTGATGACAAACATGTAGTGGCACGAACAGGTTGAAATCTCTTTTTTTCTTGATTTTTTTACATAAAGACCCTGTTCCAATTTTAAATCTTGTTAGAAACTTCCAACTTACTGTAGAAGAGAAACAAAATGTCAAGACCTAGCTCCGTATCTTTATATGTGAGTGTTAAGTAAAAATGCGCTTTACATGGGCTAAAAGCATTAAATAAGGAAACAGCAAAAAATCATAAGGAGAAGTTGACAAGTAGAAGTAGTCATATAAATATGGATAATAAATGGAAATACTAAATTCTGTTTCAGAATAAGCTATCATTAAATTGTCCGATTTAGGACAGAGGTTCTTAGATTGATTTATAAAACTGAAACAACTCTTTGACATTTCAGGGGTGTATACCTAAGGTAAAACAATGGACAGGATGCTTGGGTGACGTGAGGAAATGGATCCTCTCATTCATTGCTGGGGGGTAGCAAAATTGGGCAATACTGGGCTGAACTGTTCCCCCTGACCCCATAAATCCTGGTGTGAAATGTGCTAACTCCTAGGACCTCAGAATGTAGCTGTATTTAAAGAGGCAATTCAGTTAAAATGCAGTCACTGGAGTTGTTCCTAATCCAGCCTGACTGGTGTCCTAAGAGAAGAGGAGATGAGGACACAGCACAGAGGGACGGTCATGTGGCACACATGCGTGGGGCACACGGGGAGAAACTGGTGCCTGCAGCTCAAGGAGAGAGGCCTCAAGCAGAGCCCACGCCGCCCGCCCCTGGGCCTGGACGGCCAACTCTGGGACGAGACCGTCCTGCCGTTGATGGCCAGCAGTCTGTGTTGTTTGATGGCAGCCCACACCAACACACCAAGAGAAACTTCTCAGTGTCTTGAAAGTTGTCATTGGATTCACCCTTTGACCCTAGGGCTTCGATTTCTGAGACTCTGTCCCAGAGCCTCTGAGGACAAATGTGAAATGAGGTTGCCCAAGGGCACTGTAACACGATAGTGATAGTGACACAGAGGCCCTGCAGGCTGAGCGTTGTGCAGGAATAAAGAAGGAATGCAGAATGTTTCTGTATTCCTGTTTAGAGTGGTCTCCAGAATACATTAAGAAAAGTGTGCACAGAGCTGCTCAGGTGTCCTGCCTTTAAACGGTAGGTCCAGCACACACATATTCACTTAATATGCATCCACTGATAGTTTCAGAAGAGACAAGGGGAGGATACACCAAAAACTAGGGACCAAGGGGAGACAGATGGGAAGATATCTGTGAATGGAAGTCTTACGTGTGATTTTGACTAAGGAACCACGTGAACACTTTTGGTTAGTCAAAAACACTTAAATTGAGGGAAAATATGAAGACAATCCCTAACTGTTGAAAGCGTGTGCACAATGATGAGTTTAAATGTGCCTGGGCGAGGGATACAGTTGCAGAGAGAACCTAATGACCTCTCCCTCAGAGAGCATTTGTCCAGCGGTTACTCAAGCTGTCACTGGGTCACCTTCTTCCTTTGTCTCTTCTTCTCTTGATCTAAGAGTTTTTCAGTTTTTGGTATTGTTGTTTGACCATGGTTTTCACTAACTCACTCATCTATCATTTCCTGCTGTCTTTGTTTAATATGACTAACTTAAAATACTAGTGTTAGGTAGAAAGTTGGAAATTAGCCTCTGTGTGTGAGAGGCGCCTGAGGAAAACAAGGCCCTGGAAAGCAGAGGAACACAGCAGCCTCTGGCGGCCTCAGAAGCACACCTGGAAGCAGCCAGGGATCTTACAGGACAAAGTCCTGCCCATACCCTGGTAACTTTACAGGTGGTCCCAGCCTCCCCAGGAAAAGTGCCCCAGGAGAATCCTCTCTGCCCAGCACCAGAGGCTACCCAGTCTGATAACACTGAGTATACAACCTTGGGGAGAATTTTATCTAATTCACACTCAGCAAACGCTCTGTTCAGGAGAGGGAGGAGGGGAAAGAGAAATGGCGGGAAGAACTGGACCCCATTCCCTTAACAATGCAGACTGCGCACTCAGCTCTCCCATGAGACGCCCGCCTGGCCAGTCAGGTGTAGTCTCTCCATCAGACTGTGTAACTGCTTTCTGCCATCTAAATGATTGGGCACTGTCTCTTGGATTCTGTCTGGAGAGGTGCCCCTCCATCCTGACAGACGCCCCACTCCACTACCACTGTCTCACTTCTGAATTCCTTCTTGAGCGAAGAACCTCTAAGCGGCCATCTCCAGGAACACTAGCACAACACGTGCACGCTGTCTTCTGGCTCTGTAAGGAGAGTTCTGAGCAGATGCCTCACTGTGGTCAAGGTGTCTGCAGCAAAGGGGTTTCCAGCTTCTAGAGCTGCCCTTGTCCTGGCTCCTTGTCCTGTCTTCAGCTCCCCTGTCAGCAACACCACAGGTCTGTGAGTCAGCTCAGAGTCTCCACTTTTGAGAACTGGTAGGAGAAGATGGCCCCGCTGACAGCCACTTCTGTCCCTGAGTTATGTCACAGAGCCCCCACCACACCCCCAGGGTGTCATTCTGTGTGCCACCTCTGCCTTCCACTTACTTGGGTCTTAGTTTGTTCTGCCTTTTCTAGTATTAGGGTAGAAGCTTATACCATTGATTTTTAGGCCTTTAATGATCATTAAATTTTCTGTAAGCTCTGCCTTAGCTGCATCCTGCAAATTCTGATGGTTTTCCATGATCACTTCCTTAAAGTATTTCTAGTTTCTCTTACAACTTTTTCTTTAATATATTATTATTTTATTTTTTAAATATTTATTTATTTGAAAGAGTTAGAGAGAGAGAAAACCTTCCATATTTTAGTTCACTCCCCAAATGGCCACAACTGGCTGCAATAGCTAGGTCTGGGCCAGGCCAAAACCAGGAGCTTGGAACTCCATCTTGGTCCCCCAGGTGGGTGCAGGGTCCCAAGCACTTGTGCTGTCTTCTGCCGCTTTCCCGGTGCATTAGCAGGGAGCTGGATCAGAGGTGGAGCAGCCAGGAATTGAACCAGTGCTCATATGGGATCCCAGCTTCATAGGCTATATCTTAACCTGCTATACTACAGTGCCAGCCCCTGTGTATTGCTTTAAAATGTGCTTAATTTTTAGATAGTTTGGGAGTTAGTGATAGGTTTTTGTTATCAATTTTTAATATAATTCTGTTGTGGCTACAAGTATACCCTCTGTGATTTCAGTCTCTAAATTATTGGTTCTTCTTATGCAGTACAATATGGTCCATCATGGTATGTTCCATAAATGTGAATATATAGGCCACAAACATGACAGGTTTTAACTGAAAGTCTCAAAACTGAAAAAATTTAGCAGGTTTCAAATTTCAGTGTGCTAAAGAGGGTATATTTGTGATTTGTTCATTACCATATCTAACATACATAGAATAGCACTAATATGCATTTTTTTTTTAAAAATTACTTTTAGAAATTTATTTGAGAGGTAGAGACAGACAGACAGGCATATATAGAGAGAGTTTTCATCTGTTGGCTCACTCCCCAAATCCCTGAAATGGCTAGAGTCGAAGTCAGGAACCAGTTTCTTGGGGCCAGTTCTGTGGCATAGCAGGTAAAACCACTGCCTGTGATGGTAGCATCTCATATGGGTGCTGGCAGCTCCACTACCAATCCAACTCTCTGCTAATGTGCCTGGGGAAGCAGTGGAGGATGGCCCAAGTACTTGGTTCCCTGCACTCATGTGGGAGACCCTGAAGAGGCTGCTGGCTCCTGGCTTCAGCCTGGTCTAGCCCCAGCCATTGTGGCCATTTGGGAAGTGAACCAGTAGATGGAAGATCTGTGTGTGTGTGTGTGTGTGTGTATACTCTGCCTTTCAAATTAATAAATCTTTTTTGAAAAAAGCCAGTTTCTCATTGCTGGTTTCCCACATGTGTGGCAGGAACCCAGCCACGTGGGCTATCACCTGCTAGGGTACACATTAGTAGAAAGTGGGAATCGCAAACTGGAGCCGGGATCAAACCCCGGTGCTCCCATGTGGGAGGCATCTTTGCTCAGCAAATACTGTGTGCATGAACACCAGTGATTGCATCCCAGCCCACTCAAGCATAGGTGGAGGAACCTGGAGGATTTCCCCAGGGAGTGTCCGCAGTATGCCCTGGAGGAAAGGGGGAGCCACCTGGAGAGCTGAGCCAGGGTCTCTGGAGTACAGGGAAAGTAGAGGTCCCACCTAGTACCCCAGCCCCCAAGGAAAGTAGGAGATGGCCCAGCAACATGCCAGCCCACCCCTGTGGTGTGCGGGTGCTCCTGTGCCTTCTGTCCGTCCAACCTCACGCCATCCCTGCTGCTTCTAACTGTGCCCCTCTCAGTGCTGGGAGCAGTAAGCCCAGCCACTCTCCCCTGCCTACGTGTATGTGTTGGCCTTTTCCTCAGGCTACATCCCTCTGCCTACACTGGTTCTCCAGCTGTAAGATCCCCAGTGTGGGGCATTTGTGTTGGACAGTGGGTTTAGTCAGGCAGGAATTGACTTTTCCCCCTGAGCTGGCCAGGGGGCACTCTGGAGCCATGGATGTGAACTGAAACCACCTGTTCCTGTCACTTACTCCAGCCCTAGGTTTTGCTGATGTCCAGTGCTGAGCCTGCTGCTGTTCCTGCCTGGCCCACGTGTAGTGCATCTGCTGCCACCACGTGGATCTCTGTGTGTGGCACTTCCTCTTCTTGTGCCAGCATCCGGCAGGAGCGGGTAGTGATTCTCTGTCCCAGAAAGCATGGCTGTGTTCCACAACCGGAGCCATCTGCACTGCACTGGTATTACTAGGATTTGCCAGGGCCTTGACATGGCTGCTTTGCATCTGCTGGGCCAT
This sequence comes from Oryctolagus cuniculus, assembly GCF_964237555.1. Taxonomy (NCBI): domain Eukaryota; kingdom Metazoa; phylum Chordata; class Mammalia; order Lagomorpha; family Leporidae; genus Oryctolagus; species Oryctolagus cuniculus. The sequence continues at coordinate 978,435 of NC_091435.1, read as the reverse complement.
GAAGCCTTCGCCAGGGCACTGCAGCCTGCACTGGCTACACAAGGCTGTATGCTGAGCCTCCAGAATCTCAAGGCTCACTGTGGGATGTGTCCTTTCTGAGTGGGAGCTAGTGCCGGGCGCAAACCACGTCCTTTCCTGGAGGAGCCACGCCACCCAGTTAGAAAGGGACCAACAACACAGTGGCCATGCACCACACTCTGTGTTCTGTCAAAAGCATGTTCAAGGAGAGACATGGTTTCCAACCTGGCATGCAAGGAGCTTAGAAGTAGACTTCCCATCCTCCCAAGTAAAAAGCTAAATACATTATAAAGTTAGTAACTCTTAAATGTGTAGAAGTGAGTCATAGGACAAACTGCTGCACCCTCCCCCACAAATTAGAGCTATAGGCAGATGAATACAGAGAATTACAACTTAGTGGAAAACCCTCCAGAGGAACCATTGTTATTGACAAGCCACTGGACGCTCAAGCCCAAGAGATAAATCTCCAGGGGGATCCAGTCTTCGAGAGCCCGCACACTTTTGTAAGTTCAGTGTCTAAGAGCTCAACCAGTCTCTCAGGGATACTGGGGGAAGTCCTGTGATGCTTCTGGCAGCGGGGGGAGAAAAGGCAGCATTTTGAAGGACGTCAGAGCATTTTTTTGTTAGGACCTGCTCTTAGGAGAAACTGCTCCAGAGCCTGACCTAACTGGCCTAGGTTGAGAGAAATACTCAACTCCAGCCCCTTCCAGCCCCTTCCAGCCATCCACCACTCCAAAGTGGTGTTGGGGTGAGAATTACTTGTAAAGTTTGCAGCCCAGAGGCACAGGCTCACTGAAGAGACCTGCACGTAGGCACGGAGCACTTCTCCCCACAACTTGCTGCAGCTGTGTCACAAAAGGTCCACTTACAGCATCTCCTTTTTCCCAGTACATCATCTGACTATCAGGAAAAAATGACAAGACATAATGGTAAGAAATTACAATTTGAAGAATCAGAGCAAGCATTAGTCCCAGACTCAGATATGGCAGGATGTTGGAATGATCAGAACAGAAATCTAAGACAACTGTGGTTAACACGCGAAGGGCTGGGGCTGGCATAGTGGTGTAGCAGGTTAAGCCTCTGCCTGCAATGCCAGCATCCCTTAGGGGCACCGGTTTAAGACCCGGCTACTCCACTTCTGATCCAGCTCCCCACTGATGCTCTTAGGAGAGCAGTGGAAAATGGCCCAAATGCTTGGGCCTCTGCATCCACATGGGAAGAAGCTTCAGGTTTCTGGCTTCTGCCTGTCCCAGCCCTGGCCATTGTGACCATTTGGGGAGAGAACCAGTGGATGAAAGATCTCTGTCCCAAACTTGCCCCCCTCCCCATATCTCTGTTCCTCCTCTCTCTGTAACTCTCCTTTCAAATAAAAAATGTTTTAAATAAGATACAAACATGCTAAGGGCTGTAATAAATAAAGTAGACAGCCTATAAGAACAGATAGCTGACATAAGCAGAGAGGTGAAAATTCTAGGAAAGAACTGAAAAATGCTAGAGATCAACAATACTATAACAACGATGAAAAATGCATTTGATGGGCTTAACAGGAGGCTGACAGGACTGAAGGAGGACTCTCTGAACTCAATGATGTACAATAGAAAACTCCAACATTGAAAAGGAAAGAGGAAATCATAAGAGCTAATAAATGGAGAGATATTCCATGTTCATGGATAAGAAGACTCAATGTTGTCTAGATGTCAGTTCTTCCTAGCTTGATGTATAGAGTCAATGCAATATAAATAAAATTACAGCAAGTTATTTTGGATATTGGCAAAGTGATTCTAAAGTTTAAATGGAGAAGCATGGCTGGCACCATGGCTCACTAGGCTAATCCTCCGCCTGCAGTGCCGGCACCCCGGGTTCTAGTCCTGGTTGGGATGCTGGTTCTGTCCTGGTTGCTCCTCTTCCAGTCCAGCTCTCTGCTGTGGCCTGGGAAGGCAGTGGAGGATGGCTCAAGTACTTGGCCCTGCACCTGTGTGGGAAACCAGGAGGAAGCACCTGGTGCAGCGCCAGCTGTAGTGGCCATTTGGGGGGTGAACCAACGGAAGGAAGACCTTTCTCTCTCTGTCTCTCTCTCTCACTAACTCTGCCTGTCAAAAAAAAAAAAAAAAAAAGGAGAAGCAAAAATACCTAGACCAACACAGTGTTGAAAATGAAGTGAGAATGAGAAGATGGACACTGTCCAACTTCAAGACTTACTATAAAGTTGCGGTAACCAAGACAGTGTGATATGGCAAAAGAAGAGACAAATACATCATTAGAGCTTGAAAGAGTGCCCAAATATATACCCACATAAATAGAGTCGATTGATCTTTGACAAAAGAGCAAGACAACACAATGGAATAAGGTTAGTTTTTCCACAAGTGATCTTGCAACCACTGGACATCTGCATGAAAAAAAATTAATCCAGACACAAACCTTACACCCCTCATGAAAATTAACTCAATGGGTAACAGACTTGCATTTAAAATACAAAACTATAAAACTCCTAGAAGCTAACAGGAGAAAACACAGATGCTTTTTAGGTAAATACTAAAAATACTGATTGTGAAACAAAGAACTTGTAAGGTGGACTTCATTCAAATTAAAAGCTTCCACTCTGCAGAAGATATGGTCAAGGGGATGAAAATGCAAGCCTCAGAGGCTGGACTTGTGGAATAGCAGGTTAAGCTGTCTGCCTGCCACGTTGGCATCCCCTACTGGAATGCAGGCCTGGGAACAGGCTGTTCCGTTTTTGATCTGGCTCCCTGCTGATGTGCCTGGGAAGGCAGCAGAAGATGGCCCAAGTACTTGAGCCCCCTGCCACCTATGTGGGAGACCTGGATGGAGTTCCAGGCCCCTGGGTTTGGCCTGTCCCAGCCCTGTCCATTGTAACCATTTGGAGAGTGAACCAGCAAATGGAAGATTAATTCTCTCTATTTCTCCCCCTCTCTCTGACATTCTATGACTTTTAAGTAAATAAAATAAATCTTAAATAAGCAAAAAAAGAATAGGTCAGCCATAGACTTAGAATGCTTACAAAATACATCTGATAAAGGATTATCATCCATGATATACCAAGAACTCTTAAAATTGAACATTACGGGGCCAGCGCCATGACGCAGTAGGTTAATCCTCCGCCTGCAGCGTTGGCATCCCATATGAGTGCTGGTTCTAGTCCCAGCTGCTCCTCTTCCAATCTGCTATGGCCTAGGAAAGCAGTAGAAGATGGCCCAAGTGTTTGGGCCCCTGCACCCACATGGGAGACCCGGAAGAAGCTCCTAGCTCCTAGCTTCTAGCTCCTGGCTTCGGACTGGTGCAGCTCCGGCCGCTTCAGCCATTTGAGGAGTGAACGAACGGACGGAAGACCTTTCTCTGTCTTCTCTCTCTCACTGTCTGTAACTCTACCTCTCAAATAAATAAATAAAATCTTTTTAAAAAATTGAATAATAGCAAACAGCCTGATTTAAAGTGGACCCAAAGACCTTAACAGACACCTCACCAAAGAAGATATATATAAATGGCAAAGAAGCATATGAAGAGATTTCCCACATTAGTGTCATCAAGGAACTTCAAGTTAAAATGAGATACTACTGAGCACTTCTCCAAATGGCCAAAATGCTTAACACTGACCCTAAATGCTAGAGCAAAAGGAACATTATGGAACAATAGGAACTCTCACTGATGCTAAAGTGCAAGATGGTGACATCACCTGGGAAGACACATGGATGGTTTCTTATAAAACTAAGCATACTCTTGACCCAGCTGCTCCGCAATCGTGCTTCCTGTTATTACTCAAAGGAGCTGAAGACTTGGGTTGACTAGCAGCATGCATATAGGTCGCTTATAGCAGCTTTACTGATAATTGTAAAACTTGGAAGCAGCAGGATGTGTGGAAACAGATATGAATGAATTGATAAACTGTGGTACATGCAGACAATGGTTTTCAGTGCTAAAAAAGAGCCATCGAGCCATGAAAAGACCTGAAGGAACATTGAATGCGTATTAAGTGAGACGCCAGTCTGAAAAGGCTAATACTGTATGCTTCCATCCATAGGACATTCTGGTAAAGGCAAAATTATGGAGACAAAAAAAAAAAAAAAAAAAAAAAAAAAACCAGGGGGGTGGGCGGGTGAGTAAGTAGTGTGTGAACCTCTAATGGTGGATGTGTGTCGTCATCCTCTGTGCAAGTATCACATCCAGAATGACCCAGTGGAGACCGTGGCTTTGCTTTGGGTGATAATGCTGTGTCCATGTGGGTCATCAGTCTAATGGGGGATGTTGGTTATGTGTACTGTGGGGTATATGGGAAATCAGTTTTGCTATGAACCTAAAACTGCCCTGCAAAAAATAGTCTTTTTTAAAGCAGCCAAAATGTTTGGATGTTGACTTGTTCCAAAGCCAGAAGAATGAGGGAAAGCAGTGATTGTGTGTTGTCCCCATGAGAAAGCAACCCATTCTATGTGCATGGACAGCATAGAAACCACCTTTGACCCAGCTTTGCCAGGCCACTGTTTTGCACCACTGTGCACCTCAGTCCATCTGGTTTCTACAGTGGAGAGTGGAGAGGACATCATAAGACCAAGCCACTCTAGCAGTCTTAAAGTCCTTGGTGCAGCTGGTTCCAGTTTTCCCAGATGTAGTCTTGGCTGGGTAGGGATGGTTGTCAGGGATTGTACCTGGCCTCTGTACCTTAATGGCTTACTCTATGATCAAGGAACCAAGGGATTGCTCTGGTCATTGCTAGATGTCCCCTCCCATGATTGCACTGAGGGACTGGGCAAAAATATCACCAGATGGCCATGCCAGCACATTGGACTGCTATGAGAGGCCTCGGGCCAGGGTTCCTTTGTCATTGTAGATGGGAGCCCAATTGGCCGGTGCCATGGCTCACTAGGCTAATCCTCCACCTGCGGCGCCAGCACCCCGGGTTCTAGTCCCAGTCAGGGCGCCGGATTCTGTCCCGGTTGCTCCTCTTCCAGTCCAGCTCTCTGCTGTGGCCCGGGAAGGCAGTGGAGGATGGCCCAGATCCTTGGGCCCTGCGCCCACATGGGAGACCAGGAGAAGCACCTGGCTCCTAGCTTTGGATCGGTATAGTGCACCGGCTGTAGCGGCCACTTGGGGGGTGAACCAACGGAAAAAGGAAGACCTTTCTCTCTGTCTCTCGCTCGCTGTCTCACTCTGCCTGTCAAAAAAAAAAAAAAAAAAAAAAAAAGATAGGAGCCCATGACGGCATGCAGGTGCTGAAGGGCGCAGGAGCTGGACCCTGCTCAGCAGCCCTCTGGAGATCTGGGCTCTCACTGAGCCCCACCGTTCCTCTGGTCGGGAAGGTGTGGGTGAACGCCTGTGATACATTTCTGGGCTGCTGCTGGGTCTTCCTGAGGGCACTCAGCGTTCTTTCCAGCTGGGATCTCTGCCAAGGACCAGCTAAGAACCAGAGGGATCGGGGTCCTGATTCTCCTGTGAAGGCCTAGAGTTGTCTTTCCTTCTAGCTTCTGAGTGCTTTCGCATGTCCATGCACTTATATCTCCGTCCTAAGGCCACCATAGCCTAGTGCCACAGCATGACGGGCAGTGTTTCTGTTGGCCCTCAGGCCTCGCTGATTGATAGGTGATTGCCCCCTCCTACCTCACTGTTTCATTGTGCCCCTTGGCCTTTGTTGTTCTGGAGCTCTGTTGGCATGCGGGTGCCCAGCCGGAACACAACCTGTATGCTTCCATTTGTCTGTTCTCTGCCGAAACCCTGGGTGGACTGCGGTGACCCCTGAGTTAGAGATGTGGCACTGCGGTGAGTCTACACGAGCGCTGTGACACCTGTGGTGGAGAGTCAGGGCGGAGAGCTCCGGCTTTCTGGGAAGTCCAGAAAGGCCATGCAGCCTTTGTACGTTAGTCAGTCCTGGAGCTGGAAACAGCCCTGGACGAGGGAATGAGTGGGCGGGCTACATGCTGATCACACTTGCACCACAGACACTGCCCGCGCAGGTTTGGTCTACAGACCCCTGGACTGTACACAAAACCAAGAAGCACCTTTTGTGTGTGAGAAACAAGCGGTCAGAGTGGATTTCTGCAAAGGGAACTGCGGCCAAGCCCACGGGGCTCTGGTGCCACCTAGTGGCAGCAGTTGAGGATTCGCCACCAAAGGGGAAATGCCCAGGTTGTGGAAGAGCTGTTTCCCATCCTGGAATCCGGGAGGCGGGGCCTCTTCCCTGCAGCTATGGGCAGTGATGTTTTTCATGTACTGAAAACAAAAATATAATTAACCTAAGTGGTCAACTATAAGGGGAGTTGTTAAATATGTTGCACTATTGGGATGCCATTAAAAATAATTCTGGAGAAAAGTATTTAAGGACACAGGAAGATGTTCAGTTTATAAGTCAGGTGCTTTCTCAGAAGATGGTGAGGGGTGACCCTGCCCCTTGAGACTCCAGGCCCAGCCCTGGCCTCAGCCCAGTGGACAGGCTGGGAGTGAGGGTCTCTGGCCCACCTCCATGACTCTTAGCAGGCCCGCCTCCTCCTTACGTTTCAAATTTTTATTTCATTATTCAAGGCAAGGCCTTCCCATAATTTTTCTGAATGTTGCACCTATCTCCTCAGGATATTTTGTCCTAAATTTTATTGTTAATATTTTTATAAAAAATGGACTTTAGAGCAATTTTAGATTGATAGAAACAGTTAAAAGCACAGACAGTTCCCACCTACTCCACACCTTGTTTCCTGTCATTAGCATCTTGCTTCTGATGGTGCATTTGTCACCATTAACAAACCGAGCCTGACGCGTCGTCATTAACCACATCTGTCCAGGTCACATCTCCTCTATTTTCCCTGCTGCTTTTCTGTCCCAGAGCCCCATCAGGACAACACATCGTGTTCAGTCCTCCCACTCCACGGACTCCACTGGGCCACAAGTTTCTCACTTTTCTTGTTTTGGGTGACCATGAGTTTTGGGAAGCCTCGTCAGGCATTGTGTTGACTGTCCCTGGTAGGAGAGGTTTCCTCATGGTTAGACTGGAACTGTGTGTTTCAGGGGAGGAAGTCAGGTGACCCCTCTCCGTTTTGTCTTCTTGGTAAAAAGTCACAATCACAGCCCAGTCTAATATAGTTTTGTTCCTTTTCTTTTTTCTTTTTTTGAGAGGCAGAGAGAGTGAGTTCCCAGCTGCTGGTTTACTCCCCAAATGCCTGCAATGGCCTAGAGCCAGGACTGAAGCTAAGAACCAAGAACTCAATCCAGGTCCCCACATGGGTGACAGGAACCCAATCACGGGTCCATCACTGCTGCCTCCCAGGGTCTGCATTAGCGGGAAGGTGGAGCCGGGAGCTGGAGTTGGGAGTTGAACCCAGGCTCTCTGACGTGGGACCTTGGTGTCTTAGATTTTATTGAAGATGTACAATAGACAAGAGCACAGTGGTACTTCCCACCCTACACTCCTCCCTCTTGCCCACACTCCCCCCCTTCTTCCTCCTCCCTCTCCTGTTCCTACTCTTAATTTTTACAAAGATCTATTTTCAGTTTACTTTATACTCACAAGATTAATCCTGTACTAAGTTTAGAGTTCAGTCAGCCAATGCCCACCCCAACTTTTTAAATTCTGCTAGGATTTACATACATTGGTGGAGTGGTGAGAACAGGATCAGACCTTAATGTTTACCTTTTGGTCTAAACCTGATCTTGCTCCCCCTGTTTTTCAGTCGTTTCTCTCTCCCCCTGTGAGTTTCTGTGCACAGTGCTCTGGAGGCTCTGTTGAGCAGGCTGTGCCTCTCGGCCAGCAGCTCGTGACTTCCGTTAGCGACTTAGAAACATTGGCCCATAGTTCTTCCTGGTGACCTTCCACCCGCGTCAGCATCCAGGAGGGGCCAGGTGGGGTCCCGGGTTTGGGATGCCTCGAGTCGCCTCATTAGTGGAGAGTGGACCTTCTCCAGGGGCAGATGCCCTTTTCAGCTACATGACCCCGGTGTCAGTTTCCAGAGGGCTTTCCCTGGTCCTTGTACAGAGCCCAGCTCCCTGCAGGGGCAGGGAACATCTGGCCTGCAGGCCATGTAAGACCCATAAAAATCATTTGACCTAGCCTGTCTTGGGAACTACAGGCAGGACTCAAAATTTAATAAATCTGTAACAGGCTAATGGCCCACAAATGATGCTGTACATATCCAAATAGCCCTTGGCAGAGAACAGACTCCCCATCCAACCACTGAGGATATGCACCCCCACACAGGCCTCGCCCTTTGTCCTGGCCTTACCAGGCTGTCTGAGCAGTATGGTCAGTGACAGGCTGCAGGAAGTTTTCTGTGGGCGAGCGAGGGTCTGTGGGCATGGGGCCCCAGGCGAGAGCTGGGGCTGCACGTCCACAGGGGTGGTTGGAGGAGGAAGGAAGCCACAGCCCTGCACATTTTGGGTTATATCTTGCTGGGTATTTCTGGGCCTCTTAACATGAGTTTTTCACTAAGAATTTCCGGTATTTTTGTTCTTGGATGAAAACAGACATGTGTGGTTTTCTGTATTTGTTTCTTTGAAGTGCTACAGCTATGTAGTTTTTGGCATTTCAAGTTTGGATTTGGATGGACCTTTGTGCTTCCATGCCTGGTGTGTGAGGGAGAGGATGAGGGCTCAGGCAAAGCTGAGGACATAAAGCTGGGCCCACCCTGCTCTCCCCTGCTGTGGCCAGGTGGTGGCGAGCAGAGACCAGCACTCAGGTTGCAGTGCCCACCCCGGGGTGCTCCATGAAGTCTCCCAGAAGAAATGCACGTAGGTCCCGTGGAAATACTTTGTTCTGTTTTTCGCCTTGGTCCCTCGTCATGCTGGAGTTTCCGGGATGCTTCTTCCTGCCCTGCCTAAATGAGGTGACAGGTGCTTTGTGGTCCCCTGAGGAACTCCTGTCCCTCATGAGTAGTCCAGGACCTAGGAGCCACAGCATATGAACAGTTTTACACATTGCATTGCCGCCACACACACACACACACACACACACTACCCACACATGTATGCGTGTGTCCATGTGCAGATGTGTTCATACACACAAAACAGAGCAAATGCATGGGTGTCATGATGACATCTGCCCTGTGTCATTGAGCAACACGTACTTCAGTGGCTTCACACGGTTGAGTATTTCTGCTGCCCAAGAAGTTGTAGAGCCCCCACAGTGTGCTGCCCCGGTGTCTTCCTGTGGCCACTGTCTTCTTCCCCCCTTGGTGTGTGGCCACTGATGTCTCCGCTTTAGGTTTTTGTTCTAACTTTCATAACTGACTTGCAGGGAACACCCCTGTGTCACCCCCATGGTGTTCGTATGCTGTGTACATGTGGAGTCTGATGCCTGTTTTTCTCTTATCCCTGCAAAGCCAACCTTGAACATGTACGTCTGTGTTTGGAAAAGCTACAGGTGAGGTGAGAGCTCTGCTCTCCTGCTGGGAGGAAGTAGGACCCCACCCCACCCTCTCAGGTACCAGTGGCCTGGAGGGCTGACTCGGTCCTTGAGGCTAAGTCCCCAGTTTGTCAGACAGAGAGGGCTGTGCAGTTCTGTTGGACAAGGGAAACGTTGGGAACACTGTCCTCTCCTGTTTTAAGGAGTTTACCAAAGCTGATTAGTATGCTTAACTGTCTGTTACTCAAGCTTCGGAAGTGAAGGCAAATCCATGCGAGAGGTTCACATGTGTGCAGACAGTGCGGAGCGTCACACGTGTGCAGATAGTGGGGCAGCCATTGACTGTCCCCGTCAGTGACATAGCAGCTACGGCAGCTTCTTCTAGAAATACCACGGATTCACCCTGAACAATGCTTTATTACACCCACAGGAGCCTGAATGTTCTGCACCATGCTTTATTATATCAGCACAGACAGACAGTCTGAACAATGCTTTATATACCACGCAAGCGTAAGTGCTCAGAACTTAAGGTTTGGAGAATTTTCCACTCAGCGTGGCAGCTCCCTCTGCATCTGCCATGTTCTGAAGGGGATTAAGACTCTGGGGTTCCCTGTCCGCCATCAGGCACATCTGGAGCAGCAAAGGCAGCTGCACTGCAGACCGAGCTGAACGACCACACCCAGCCGCAGGGGGGCATCTCCACAGGCCAACCTGCAGGCCTCGGCCACACCCTGGGCCAGGGACTGCCCCTCCAGCAGCGGGGACGCAGGACCAGGTCGTGGACGCAGCCTTGGCTCAGAGTCGTTGTGTTAAGTGAGGTTACCGTGGAGCAAGTAGGGGTCTTGTTTATGAGTAAGTAGCATTTTCCTTTAGTGTTTGGAAAAATTTTGGACTTTGTTTTTAATGAAGCACTTCGTGTCGTAGAATTTAAAGCTGGAAAAAGAAGGGAAGAAGCGTCGAGCAGAGAGCTGCTTTCTGGGCCGCGACAGTGCTGCCCTGGAGCCTGGCACTGGGCCTGTGCCTGTGCTGCAGGCCAAGATCAGATGCGTCTTTCCCTGCTTTGGCCTCTGCCAGCTTACGCACCCCAGCTGGCTCTAGCTGATGGGCACGTTGCCACATCTTACTGGGCGACTTGGTAGGAGAGGCAGAGTGCAAGGCTGCTCCAGCAGGAGGCGCTCTGTTCCTCAGAATCCCAGACTGGGTCCCCCAGAGCATGGCTAGACAGTGCCAAAACCCAACATGTATGACCAAGGGCGTGGGTGGCCAGCACATGGGAGAGGTCAGGGGCGAAGGGGCGAGGTCTGGTGGGAACATCTGTCTCTGGGCTGCGCTCAGGTGCTGGTGGGGAGCCTGAGCAGGGAGGTCCGTGGGCTGCCACTTCCATGGGCCAGAGCCTCCAGCTCATCTTTTTTTTTTTTTTTTTTTTAAGATTTATTTATTTATTTGAAAGAGTTACAGAGACAGAGGGAAAGAGAGAGAAAGAGGGAGAGAGAGAGAAAGAGAGCGCGTGCTTCCATCTGCTGGTTCACTCCACAAATGGCCGCAACAGCCAGGTCTAGGCCAGGCTGAAGCCAGGAGCTTCTGCCAGGTTTCCCCCATGGGTGGCAGGGGCCCAAGCCCTTGGGCCACCTTCCGCTGCTTTCCCAGGCACATTAGCTGGAATCTGAATCAGAAGTGGAGCAGCCGGGACTTGAACTGGTGCCCATGTGGGATGCCTCAAACAGAGGCTTTACTGCTATGCCACAGCCAGCCCCTCTAGGTCATCTTTTCAAGTCACAAGATCAGATTTGAATATGAAGTCTTCTGGTGTTTAGGTGTTGGAGCCAAATTTAGGACATATGCTCCAATTAGCACTCATGAGCTGGTCACTACTTGGTGACCTCTGAGGATGGGGGAACATTGTCTAGGCACCGAAGGGAAAGCCAAGTGCAGGGAGGGTCCCAGGCTGTGCCCAGAGTGTCCCGGGTGGGAAAGGGAGGAGCCAGGCTGGCCGGTGTCCCTCAGGTACTCCCCACTCCTCAGCAGTAGGTGATGTCCATGGTCTCCAGGTCTCTGCCCTCTGCCCCTCCTCCGGCCAATGGCTGCCCTGAAATTCTGACTCATGAAGCCATGCCGACCCAGGAGTCTGGGGGGGTGGGTACTGAAGGCAGAGTTGAGTGGAGAGGTGGGCAGAGGTTCAGGCAGACCCTGTAGGAAGAGGGAGTCCTAGCTGCTGCCTCTTGTTTTGGTGGTTCCTGGTGTCTGTGCTGCCAGCCATCAAAGCACATCTTGTGCAGGGCTCTCATGAAAGAATGTACTTAAGTCGTGATGTATAACTCACCTGCCGGCCTTAAAGGTAACCGAAGGTTTTCTAAGTACAGCCGTGCCGTGACAGAGCCTTCTGTGGCCTTGGGAGGAGGGCAGCCGGCCGATTCTGCTGCGCGGCACAGCCTGTTTTCACGACTGCCGGGGAGGCCTCAGTAGCCTTGCCCCCACCAGGCTGCTGAATTCACAGAGAGCTCGTGTGGCTGTGGAAACACCGTGGAAGCAGAAATGGTTCTGGAACTGCACGTGGATGAAAGAAAATTGTGAGGAAAATGGGCCAGCTTACTCTTCAGGCAGCACTGATTTAAAATATCAGAGACAGCTGCTCAGAGGGGATCCAAGAAACAGGTGATATTCGGGTTTTAAGAAGTCAAGCAGCAGCCGCGGTGGAGGAGGGGCAGACAGGCCGAGGTCTCCTAGTGCAGCACGACCAGCAGGTTGAAGATCTCAGGGCACAGGAGCCGTCAGACAGGAAGTGTGTGCACCAGGCAGGGAGGCTCGGCCTGAGGGCAGCAAGGGGCACCTGGGAATGCTCCTGCTCACCTGGCTCGCACTCCCGGAAGTGGTGGCAGCTTTGCAAGGCCGGCCTGTGAGATCTGCGGCAGCTCCTGGCAAGCCTGGGGCTACTCCTCGTGCTATGTGGCAGAGGTCCCCAGAGGCCTACTCAGGAGGAATTGGGAGTCCAGGGTTAGCTTGTGTGTTCCCGAGTTAAGAGCCAAAGTGGACCCAGGAGTTGAAATCAGCACCCCTCTCCACTGGCAGGCCCCCGAAGGTCGTGGGGGTGGGTGGGAATAGTGTCCTGATGGCAGGGCCCAGGGACAGGTTTGCTGTGACAAACCTGCTGTGACAGCCTCTTGTGGCCTTGGGGAGGAGGGCAGCCTGGCCGATTCTGCTGCGGAGCTCGCGCACCCTCCTCCCTCTGTGTGAGGAAGCAGCCAGGAGGCAGCGAGTCACCTGACACAAGGGCACCTGGTCTCACCCCGTGTGGTGCTCCTTCCACAGCCTGAACCGACTAAGGCAGATAACCTGGGTTGAGGCAGTTTCCCTCCATTCTTAAATTGCTGGTGGTTTTCCATCATACGTGAGCACTGGATTTTGCTCAGCACTTTCTATGTGCCTGCGTAGGTTTTCATGCTTCGGCTTCTGACACGGTGGGTCACACTGACTGGCCGATCTTTCAGTATGGCATCGGCTGTGCATGCCTGAGTGAATCCCACTTGGTCATGGCCTGCAAGTCTTTTACCTATCACTGGACTCTTTGCTAATTGTTAGTGTATTTACATCAGCATTCATGAGAGAAACCTGTCTATAGTTTTCCTCTTTTATCCTGTCCTGAACTCTGCTTGTGGTATCAGGGTAGCAGTAACCTGGAACAGAATCAGCAAATGTTCTCCTTCAACTCTGTTTTCTCTGAAAGTTATCTAAACTTGGGGCTCATTTTTCTTGAAGTGTTTGATAAAATTCTTCAATGAGACCACCCAGGTGTGTAGATTTCTTTTCTTTTTTTTTTTTTCAAGGGGGAAAGTTTTTTTTTTTTCATCATGAATTCAGTTTACTTCATTGCTATAGAGATTGTTTCATTTGTATTGGTTTTTGTTGTTTGCTTTTTGTTCTTCAAATCTCCTATTTGTTTGCTGAGGCTTTTTTGGAAGTTTTCCCTAACCATGTTTATAAATGCTCTTTGAAGCATCTGGCAATAGCTGCTTTAAAATTACTGTCAGAGAATTCTTTTTTTAAAAAAGATGTATTCATTTATTTGAAAGTCAGAGTTGCAGAGAGGGAGAGTCAGAAAGAGAGAGAGAGAGAGAGGTCTCCCATCTGCTGGTTCACTCTCCAGATGGCCACAGCGGCCAGGACTGGTGCAGGTAGGAGCCAGGAGCTTCTGCTAGGTCTCCCATGTGGGTGCAGGGGCCCAAGCACCTGAGCCATCTTCTGCTGCTTCTCCCAGGTGCATTATCCGGGGCTCAAACTGGCATCACGTGGGATGCCAGCATTGTAAGCGGTGGGTTTACTACTATACCACAGAGCCTTCCCCCCACGTCGGAGGACGCCAACGCCTCTGTTATCTCTGTGCTAGCAGTTGCTGCGTTTCTTCCCTCTCTCATGCTGAGATGTTCTTGTTTTGGGTGTGACAAGCAGTTTTGGTTTGTATCATATCCTGGAATTTTGACTGTTAAGTTGTGAGGTCCTGAATTCAACAAAAGTCTCCTATTTTAACAGCAGGGAGGGGCTGCTGTGTTGCCAGGAAACTGGGGGTGGGGGTGGCCCAGTCTCTGTTTCTGCTCTTCTCTGAGGCCATGGGAGGGAGAAGGGTGCCCCCTTACTGCCAGATGAGAATGGAATCCAGGCCCGCAATTCAGCCCCTTCTGATAGGGTGTGTGTATGTAGGTGTGTGTGCACGTGCATAAGTGTATGAGTGTGATGTGAATGTGTGTGTCACATGTGAGTATGTAGTGTGTGTGTAACTGTGTATGTGGTTGTGAGTCTGCATGTGTATATGTGTGTGACTTTGTGGGTGTGGTGTATGACTGTAGTGTGGGGGTGTCTGAGTGAGTAAATGGTGTGAGTGGTGTGTGTACATGTGTATATGAGTGTGTAAGAGTGTGAGGGGGTAGTGTGTGGGTAGTGTCTGATGTGTATGTGTAGTGTGTGTGTGTAAGTGTGTGGGCAGATGGTGTATCTGTGTGTGTATGGTACGTGTGTGGTGTGTGTGTGTGTGGTGTATCAGTATGTGTATGAGTGTGCATGCATGTGGTATGTGAGTACATTGTGCGTGTTTCCTGCCATCTCAGTGTGTAGCGGGCCAGGTGTTGTCAAAGGCTCTCTGACTTGTCTCGCCCCAGACCCTGCCCCAGAGGCAGCTGGCTTTCTTACCACGACCATTTTGCCTTGGTCTATCGGCACGTTTAGATTATGAGGCGTCCTAGGAACCTGGCTGGGAATACGCAGGAAGATGAAACAGCAAACAACAGGTGCCTCACTGCCGTGTCATTCTTACAGTCCCGTGGACCCAGCAAGCCCACCTCCCCTCTGCTGTCCCACAGCTCATGCCCAGAGTGCACATGTTCTCCCCGGCTTGTCCAGAGTCCGTGCCCCTCAGTTGTTCCGGATGAATCTCCTCAGAGGGTTGAATCGTGTTCAGACCTTTCAAAAAGAATTCTTTTGAATTTATTCACCTTCTCAAATGACACTCTTTTTTTATCTGCTTAATTTCTGATCTTTTAATTTGATTACCTTCCTTATACTTTCTGTTCTAACTTCTTAAGTTGACTCAATGTCTTGCTGCCTTTATTCCCAACAGCTTTTAAAGCTGTAAACTTTCCTGTAAGTCTGTTGCAGCTTCATGCTACAAGTTGTGGCACCTAATAATTTTATTATAGTTGAAGTCTAATGATTTTCTAATTTCA
Organism: Oryctolagus cuniculus; assembly: GCF_964237555.1. Classification (NCBI taxonomy): domain Eukaryota; kingdom Metazoa; phylum Chordata; class Mammalia; order Lagomorpha; family Leporidae; genus Oryctolagus; species Oryctolagus cuniculus. The sequence continues at coordinate 963,375 of NC_091435.1, read as the reverse complement.
TTATGTAGTTTTCATTCACTTCTTACTTAAGCGTTTTTAAAATATATTATCCAAGAGAATTATTATGAAGTTATCTTTCGCTGATGACGTTTCATTTAACTGGTTAGTGGCTAGAAGGCATGGTGTGTTGGTTCATGTATTCAGGATTTTGGAGCTTGAGTTATGAGCTAACAGGCTGTCAGTTTGTTCTGTTCTCCGAGGGCTTCAGAGTTCATTACCTCTAGCGGTCAGACATGGAGCCTTATATGCACATACATCCATCAGCTACTCACCATTGTATTGAAACACCTGACCTAGGCTACTTACACTCACAGCTTTGGAGATTCAAGGACATGGCACCTGTGTTGGCTCAGATCTGGTGAGGACCTTGTGGTAAATGTTGACATGTGCCAGAGGAAGGCCACACCATAAACCAGGGGCTGTCACAGAGAACAGGAGCAGCTCCTTTAATCCCTGCTTAGGACACACCCCACATGACTCAAGACCCTCCGACGGGACCCCACCTTCTGAAGGTCCCACCCCTTCCCAGCGTGGCCACCCTGGAGACCCAACTGGGGAAGGAAGGGAGCAGTGCACACACATGTGCTCACACCATCACAGTTTTGTGTTGTTCATGTATGCTGTGTCTTTATGACCTTTTTTGGGGCACACCTGTGTGAACTATGTTGAGGAGTGAGCTGACATCTCCCGCCTGATGGACGCTGTCAGTTTGGCTAGACTGTGACTCATCACATGGAGCTCCCCAGCCGTGAGCCCTCCTGGTCTCGATGTACTTCTCCACTACTCACTCACAGTCACGGACCACTGCAGAGTCCCCCTGTTCTCTCCAGGCCTCCGTCCTGCCCTCTCCACACCAGGAGCCAGTTGCCTGTGTCGCAGCCTTCCCTGGGCTGCACATCCCGCTGTCCTGTTCCTCTCTTCTCTAGCTCCTTCTGCCCCTCTCCCTCAGCCACACTCACTTCCATGTGTCCTCACCTTCCTGTCCAGCTGGGACATTGTCCCTGACAGCTCCTCATCTCCCTCCCTGAGCTCTTCAGGTCTGTCACCATGGCCCAGAAGCCTGGCTGGCACATGACCTCCCCAGGGCCTGCCCTTTGATGTGGAGGTCACCACTGAGTTAGGAGATGCACTGCCATTGGGGGTGGCCCCACCTCAGGGGAGTCTTCCACGTTACCACTGTGAGCACTGATATCCTGGCTAGAAGCTGGCACGGACAGTGCCCCGGGCCTAAAGACTTCCTGTGATGCAGTGGGGCTGGGGGCGAGGTGAGTGTGCCTCCTGCCCTCCAAAGCCCTTCCTGTTACCCCCCATGCACCCCACTCTAAATGAAGGGACCCCAGGTGACCACACTCTGTGTCCTCTCTCCCCCATTAGCACAGCCTAGGATATACCTGCCAGGACAGAGTCCAGCTTGGCTGGAGGTTATGAGGGAAGAAGAGAGGACTCCTGGGTCCCGTCTTCCGGTAGAGCGGTGTCTCAGCACTGGACGCTCCCGACAGGCCGTGGGCATTGGGCGTCCCCGACCGTGCTGTGTCCTCATGCAGTGCGGTGAGGGAATGTAGTTCCCTCGTTCTGTCTGTGAGGGAACTGAGCGATTCCTGCATGCTAGGCACAAAAGCTTGAATTCCTTGCTTTCCAGACAAATTCATGAAAAGACGACTGGCTCTGAGTTTATGTACATACTCATAAACACTTTTTGTTTTTGCTCTACTTAAGATTAAGCAGAATTCTGTTAATTGTGGATTCTGTCAGTTGTGAATTCTTGGACTCTTTTTTACTAGAGATGTAAAGCTTCAGATCAGGGATCTTCCTGACCTTTCTCCCAGAGAAGAGCACACCGTGGTTCCTGAAGAGCCACCCTAGGGAGGGTGATCAGCAGTTCAGTTTTCTTAGCTAGTCGTAGGAGCAAGGGGACATGTAAGCTGTGGGTCCCTGTCTCAAGTGGCTGCCCTACTGCCCAAGAGGCAAGGGGGGGAAATGGAGGGAGACTCATTAAGCTCCTGGCAAAGGCCAAGCTGTTCACGAAGAGCAGAAATAATAGTGTCTGCCAGTGTGTGGGCGTGTGCAGTTACTGTGCGTGCTCACACGAGTAGAGTGTGTGCATTTGCCTGTGTGTGAGAGCGTGTGCAGCTGCCTATGTGTGTGCATGCGTGCAGTTTGCAGCTGAGTGCACTTCTTTTGTCTGGGCTGTGCCCAGAAGGGCATGTGACGTCCTTCGGGGCTGTGTCCTTTGAAGCTGATTTGTTGTGGCGGCCTGTTCAGCAAGATGGTTTTAATAGTCACTTGTGCTGCACTCTGAACAGCAGAGCGGGGCAGCCATGGAGAGGAGGAGAGGGAAGTACCTGCCCCTGCGTCTTCTCCCCCCCCCCCCCTCACTCTGCTCTTGGAGCAGCAGAGCGCTTCCCCTGGAGGTCGCCCTCACGCTTACGTCCAATCCGCAGGATGCTGGTGTTGCTGGGAGAAGTGGGCCCTTGTAGGAACGCGCCTGGGCATCATACTGCGTTCTGAATTTCGGGGCTCATGGTGTCGTGTTCCTTACCAATTTAGTGACGTCTTGGGGCCCTGCAGGGGTATATTTTGTAAAGCAGGTCCCTTTAGATATTTCTAAAACAATGTGAATTGCAAACGGAATGATCCTTGTTAAAGTTGATGTTTCTGATCTCATTGCAGGGGCTACTGTGTGTACTATTTCTACTTCATGTAATTTACTGAGATTTTCTGTGTGCCCTAATAAGCTGGATTTTTAAATGACGGTGTCAGCTGTGCTTAAGGATGTCTGTTCTCTGCCAGTGGAGTTCAGGGTTCAGTGTGTGTATCCCTAATAGCTGCTTCATGTCATCAGCTCTCTTGTGTCTGCTTGCTTGACCCTGTAGCCTGCTTTGGGCTGGCAGTGAAGTGGTAGGTTTGTTATTACTACTGTGTTTCTGTCTCTTTGTCTGACAACTCTGGCTTCTGCTTTATGAAGCCTGCTTCTATGTTTTTGTCTCCCCTATTTGCTGGTGCACTTTTAGACATTCTTTGATATTTAGCCTTTATTAAACACTTAGCAATTTCTGTATAAAGCAGAGTTGGTTTTGTGAGTCAGTTTGAAACTCTTAATAGGTGAGTAAACCCACTGACATGTATTCTAGGTATATAATTTTACATGTATTCATTTGTATAAATTATAAAATGTATAAATAAAATACCTAATATAATATATATATAAAATACCCTATATATATGTGTATGTATATATAGATAAAACCTACATATAATACCTAATACGGGACTAGTGCTGTGGCGCAGTGGGTTAAGGCTCTGGCCTGCAGTGCTGGCATCCCGTATGGGCACCGGTTCGAGTCCCGACTGCTCCAGTTCCAATCCAGCTCTCTGCTGTGGCCTGGAAAAGCAGTAGAGGGTGGCCCAACTGCTTGGGCCCCTGAGCCTCCATGGGAGACCTGGACGAAGCTCCTGGCTCCTGGCTTTGGATCTGCATAGTTCCGGCTGTTATGACCATTTGGGGAGTGGGCCAGTGGATGGAAGACCTCTCTCTCTCTCTCTGTCTCTCCCTCTCTGTATAACTCTGTCTTTCAAATAAATAAAATAAAATAAATCTTAAAAAAAAAATACCTAATACAATGCAAATGCTGTGTGAATAGATGTTACCCTGTATTGTTTAGAGAGCAAGAACAGGAAATGAGTCTTACATGTTCACTAAAGACACTCTTATTCCTGAATGTTTCGGAACCCCAGTTGGTTGAATCTGTGGATGTGGTGTCTCACAATGAGCTGTCTTTCTGCTGAGAGTCCCAAGAATTTTCTTTTACATTTTCAGAACTTACTGGGGCAGCCTTAGAGGTGGCCATCGTGGGCCAGTTTGTGCAGGTGCCCGAAGAACCTTTGCAGTTCAGAGATGCTGTGTTCCCCTAAAGGCATTTCTAGGTTTTTAATTTTAAGTGTTACCTGTGTTTCATGGTTTTGCTTTTCTTTTTTGCGGATTCTGATATGTGCTTCTTGGATCATTCTTGCCCCATTCTATGTATCTGTCAGTTCTTCTTTTATCATTTTTAGCCTTTTGCTTTGTGCTTTTTTTCTCTTGATGTTCGTGGTCCTTTCTGCAGTAACCCTTATGCATTCAGTTGAATTCAGTTTCTGGGTGCCTTTTGGATTAGTCTTTATTTCTCAGCTGAGTTTTGTCTTTCTCTTTAGTTTCTTTTATAGGCTATTCACAGCTTCTTGTTCAGTTTATTTTAATTCTCTGTAGCCATGGGGAGCCTTAGTTTTTTGTCTCTGTTGCTGCGTGTGCTGTTTTGTAGCTCTGGGCTCCTCTGCCTTGTGGCTGGGAGTCGCTTCACCAACTAGCCCTTGTTTTCCGAGTCCTTCTCACAGACTCTCCTGGGCTTCAGAGGTGGGTCTGCCTCCTTGGGAAGATGGTTTGCCCACAGGAATTCTACACACCTTTTTTTCTATTTATTTTACAAGTTCTTGGATGATCATACACTAGCAGTGTCAGCTGTTGCCCACAGGGAGGGCTCTGTGGAGGGACCTGGGGTGGCTGGCCAGGTTTCCTTGTCCAAGAGCATTCTTTTCTACAGATTTTAAAAACCTACATGGTACCCTGGGAAATGGGGTGAGTCAGTGTGTCTTCGAATTCCTTGGTAATCTTTTACTTTATTTTTTATTATCTTTTATCTTCATTTCCTCTCTTTTTGTATGCTCTTTATTCCTACCTCAATTCTGAGATCTGCCTTCCTCGTCCAGGCCCTCCATCTCCTCTAAGGTGCGTCACCCCCAGCTCATCATCTCTGTCCTGGTGCACAGCTGGGTGCTTTGGCTTCGCCCCAGGAAGTCTGTTCTCGTTGTCTTTGGGGTGGAATCTGGAGTCTTCCCTTGGGACTGATGTTGCCTGTGCTCTGCAGCCTCAGGGACCCCTCAGCCTCCTCTCCTCCTCTACACTCTCCCTCATTCTGTCCATCCTGTAGGGTCATTTTCCTGGTCAAATCCATCATTGCAGTTCAGTTCATTCAAAGTGTCACATTCACTGTCATGGAGTCGTGCCACAGTATACAGTAAACTAGCTTTGTTTCTCGTCTTTGTCCATCAGTGATGTTTTAGACGATGTGGAGAGATTACATTTAGATATCTGTGTTATTCTATGAAAACCCAGAAATCTACCCTGAAAAGTCAGCTGTTTCTCACTTCTGGTGTTGCTGTAATGTAAGTCTAATGCCTTTGAGGATACTTGGTTTAGGACTGGTGATCAGAGTGTAGTATCTGAAAGGTTTTATGATCTTGAGATGGAACTGCTTTTCGTCTGTTCCTACTGAGTATTGACTGGGTCCTTTCAATGTGGGCACATCGTGTATTATATTTCCAGTCGTTCATTCTTCTCTGATTTCTCTGTACTCTACTTAAAGAGCCTGTGTTATTCAGATGTTGCACCTCTGATGAATTCTCTGACTTTCTGTCCTTACCTCTCTTATTTCTACTTCCTTCTCCTTTTGTTTTTTTTTTTTTTTCTGGGAGATTATCTCAGCTCATCTCTATGCTTTCAGTTCACCTTTGTTTCTGTAATTTCTGCTATCTATGTTTAAACTCCGAGAGCTCTTTATTTTTCACTTCGGTTCCTGACTCCCTGCTCTTGCTTTATGAGTATACAGGTCCTATTCATCTTAGAGGTGTTGTAATGTTCTACTGCCCCTGCACTCTCTTACTGAATGTCTATTTTCTGGTTTTTTGTGGGAGCCCTGCCCTTCATACTGGAGGGTTACTTGATGAGGCCTTTCCCCTGTAGGCTGCCCTGCAGGCTGTCAGCAGGGGTCTGGCTGCTTAACTCTGGGATTAGTTAGTGACAGAAGCTACAGGTTCCTTGTCTTGGCCACATACACTGTTGACAGATGAATTCTCAGTTCTGATTTGAGAGTTATCCTGGCTGCTAAAATCTTGAGAAGCTCTTGGGAGAAGGGGACAGCGGTGCCATGATTTCGTTTGTTCTCTTACATGTAATCCCCTACTTTAATAATAGCATTTCTCTACTTGAGTCCCAGTTGTGACCATAGAATCCATCTCCTAAATAGCGCCCCCCCCCCCCCCCCCCCAGAGAGAAAGCCTCCCGTCTTTCCTGGGATCAAAAAGTACTCAACCCGAGAGGCCTGTAGCACTGCCAGGGCCGGGGTGCTTCCTTATGAAGAATTCCAGCAACTGCTCTTGTTTTCGCCACTTACCTCTCCAGCTTGCCTCTGGAACCCCTGGGACCAAGAGGTCGTCTCTGGGCGTCCTCATGAGTCTTCTGCTTTTAGGCATCATCTTCAGCCTTCCATGCCACTGACCACCCACCCATCTATGCCCTGTCCAGCACCAAGTGGCCACTCTTCTCACTGCTCTCTCTTCTCCTGGCGTCCTAGTCAGCTTGTGGGTTTATGCCTTACTGTTTTGTTAAGACCGTTTTAATGCAGTTTTTGGAGGATGGTGTTAATTCTGTAATGCTTAATGCGAGTGCTCCTCCATTGCTTTCTTTTCTGGTTTTTTATCTTTTGAACATTTATTGCCTTTAAAAAATTGAGATATAATTTACATGCCATAAAATGCGCTTTTTTGGAGTATGCATGCCAGTGGTTTCTGAAATATCCACACCCTCAAGCCCTGCACTGCTTGTGAACGGCTGCCTTCCCAAGGTGCCTCTGAACCAAAGCAGGATGTTTTTACTCAGCATTGTCCTCCCAGTGTTTCTCATTTATTTCCTTTTGTTTCATTCCATCTTTGTACTATTGGATCAGGCATGTGAGCTTGAAACAACTCCAGCTAGTGTTATTGTTTGTGGTCTAGCAGTTGACTTGGAAGAGCTCAGACATTTGACACAAGTTTCTAACTGTTTCTGGTGCCGTGGTCTCACAATTCCAGACTTGGATGCTTTCGGGAATAAGCCTGCTAAGTTGCCACGTTAGCGTGTGTGGAGGTCATGAATTTGTACCCCTGGAGCAGCGTCAAGACACGGCAGAGAGGAGGTGTTGTGGAAAATGGGTTCTTTTGACTGGAGACCACATTTCTAGCACTTGTACCAAACCTGAGGTCAAAAAGTAGAAAGTTAAACTGAGAAGAAAGGTGCGTCCGGAAAAGCAGAGTGTGCACAGGGCAGCTGGTGAGGGACAAGCGTGTTGTCTGGGAGCGCAGTGGGCTCTTGCTCAGTGTCTGGACGTTAGTGTAGCAGTCAGTAAATGCTGCATCAGCTGAAGGTGGTAAGAGGAAAGTCTATACAATCTGACCAGAAAAACTCCTTTTGGACTTCTCCTTTGTGGAAGGGAAGGCTGCCCGTGTGTGGAGCTACAGTGTTCCCAGACAAGCTCTTGCTGGCATCATTTCTTCATGTCTCACACTGTGCCTTACACTCAAATGCCTTTTTTTTTTTTTAAATAAAGATTTGTTTGTTTGAAACTCACGGAGACAGAGAGTGCAGTGAAGAAAGAGAGATCTTCCATGCATTGGTTCACTCTCCCAAGTGGCCCCCATGGAACCCAGAACTCCATCCAGGGACCTAAGTACTTGGGTTATCATCGACTGCTTTGGCAGGGCTCCTGATGGGAAGCAGAGTGACCAGGACTGAACGATGCCCTAATACGGGATACTGGTGCCCCAAGCAGTAGCCCTGCCGGCTGTGCCGTGATGCCAGCCCCCATTTTAATACCTAAGAAGTACTACTCTGCTGGATGTAAAAAGCAGTTTAGCTGAGGCTTGGTCCTCATGGACAAGGCCGTGTGTAACCTCATAGAGCCTGTGTGTTTGTGTTTTAGGTAGGTGGGCTCCAAGAAAGAAGGCCAGCCCTTTGTGAGTCCCGAGTCTGCTTGTGACGCTCTGAGTGACACTGAATCTGAACACTTGCCGTCCATGGGTCTGCTCTGAACCTTGGATCCTGCTTATGGGGGAAGGTGAGTCCCAGTAAGATGTCTTTTGTTTGCTTTTGTACCATGAGCGTATGTGACAAAGTCAGACTCAACCATGAGTGACATACATGTAAAGAGGAGCAAAACTACCTTTTACCCTGCTTCCCTCCAAGATGTGCCCTGAAGGTTATCCCGTGTACAGTCTGGAGAAAACCAGGAATTCCTGTTTGCAGTAGCTGGGGCCTGGCTAGGGCCCACTTCCTGCTGAAGCACTGCCTTGGAGAACTGAGGGGAGCAAGGGGAAGCACTGGCTTCAGGAAGGAAGAGCCAGCTGCTGGGAGCGTGTTTAGGAGGAGTGGGCTGTGAGAGGCTGGCCAGGGCAGCAGCAGGAGTGGGGGTGTGCTGTGTGCTCTGACACCCTGCAGACTTCAGTATGGCTGGCACTGCTGCCACCAAGGGCTAGCTCTGTAACTTACCTGCAAGAAAAGTTGGGTGAGTGAACAGCTATATTTGGGGATTTTTCCCCACTGCGAAAACTAGGCCAACAAAAAACAAGCTGGAATATCAGTGTCTTAATATAATGGGTAAGTTTGTGTTAGGTTTATTTTGAACCCTAAATGTTAACTCTTCAAGCATCCAGAGAATTTTTACAAAACCAGAGTGTGTGTCTGTCTCAGGAGAGTCTGACAATGTGTCATGTGAGGTGTGTTTTCCATCCTACATTATATTAGCTTCCACCAGAAAATTAATGATAAAAGAATAGCTTATATAAATAATGTTATAAAAATCTCTTGTGTTACAAATAAAATTAAGAGAACTTAAGGACTTAGAGTTGAGTGATTATGAAGCAGAAGATCACTGCCCAGGTACTTGAGCCCCTGAGACCCATGTGGGAGATCCGGATGGAGTTCCTGGCTCCTGGCTTCAGCTTGGCCCAGCCCTGGCTGTTGCAGTCATTTGGGGAGTGAACCAGCAGATAAAAGATTGATCTCTCTCTGTCTATCTGTCTCTCTCTCTCTCATGTGCTACCTTTCAAATAAATAAACCATTTTTTAAAAAAGAAAAAAATTAACATGAAGCAGTATATATCTAAATGAAGTGACCCAGCTGAATCAGTGCTGAGAAGGACGTTAAGAAACCTGAAAAATTAAAAATGCCAAGGTAAGCCAAGTCAAGAAGTTGAAAAAGGAGCAATGGAGCAAACCCAAGGAACCAGTAAGGTAGGAAATAATAAAGGAACGGGCAGAAGTCAGAAATAGAGAATGCAGAAAAAAGAAGAAGATTCACAAGGCTTGTCTTGTTCTGGTAAGATTCAACATGCCTTTCATAGGATTGACCAGTGAAAAGGAGAGACGATGCTAGTGACAGGGGAACAAAGACTAAGAAGAGATAACTGCAGATACAAGAGAAGAAAAACTAGAATACTGTGAATAACTATATGTTAACACATTTGACAACTTATTTGAAACTGATAACCTACTAGGAAAATATGAGTCCAAAATAGAAATAGATATTGAGAATTTGAGTAGGCTGATAAATATTAAAGGAATTTAAATGAAAGTCAAAAATTCCCATTCAGAAAACGTTCTCACACATAGTTTTCTGGGTGAATTGCACTCAACTTTAAGGAACACTCAATTTCTAGCTTAGACAGTTTGGCTGCCAACATGGCATGTGATACAGAGGTAATCCTGACTGCAGTGTTACACAAGTTTAATAATGCAGAAGAAAGAACAGGTCCATTTTGTTAGAGACTGTACTTGAAAATTCAATATAAAACATTAATGCATTAAACTTAGAGGTACATTTAAGACTATTCTGAATTAAAGCATTGTGATTTAATAGTTTATCTTAAGACTTCAAGGCTGGTTCAACAGAATTTGTATCAGTGCAAATGACTACTTTATCGATTACTGGAGAAAAATAGCATAGTCCACTGAGTCAACACAGAATGCATGGGGAAGCGTAATACCTGTTAATGGCAAGAGCTCTTAAAGCAGAACTAGAAAAACAATCTCCCAAAGTTGCTGAAGATCGTAGGAAAATCCCTCAAGCATTATACCTGGTGTAGAAGATTAAGAGCAAAACCAGGGTGATGGCTTTGGTTTTGTCTAGCACTAGATGTCTTTGCCATTGCACAGGGAATATTAAAGAGAAGAGAGAAAAGATCTAAAAACAGGAAATGAAACTGTTGTTATTTACAGGAAATGTGATAATCTATTCTAGAAAGCTAAGAGAATCCAAACTTACTAGAACAGATGAAATATTAATGAAGTATTGGGGATATAAGATCATGTCTCAAATGAGCAACTCTCTCCTGTGCTATCAGTAACCAAAGTATTCTTTGAAGAGACCAGACATTAACAGCACAGAAACCTGTAAAATGCCCTGAAGTTAGCCTATGTCAGAGTGCATAAGAATACAATGCTAAGACTCAGTACTCAAAAGACAATATGATTAAAAGGGAGAATGAGTTCATGCTTAATTAAGAATATGTTCATAATTATAAATCTGTCATTTCTCTTCACTCAATTGATAAAAACCATGTGATTTCAAATCAGGACCCAGGTCAGTTTTGAAGAACTCAGTAAATCTTTAAAATTCACCAGAGTCTAACGGTTTTGAAGACTCAGGGTGTCAACACCAAGGAGAGGAGGAAGGCTAAAAAGGCCTGACTTTCTGGAAGGCAAAAAGTTCTACAAAGTCAGTTACAAAAACTGAGTTACTTGCATAAAATTGAACAAAGAGTGAACCATAGACAGATCAAAGGCTTAAATATGAAAGTTTAAAAAATTAAGTTAATAGACAAATATATGTGAGAAAATACTATTAGGTAAGTCAGAAAAGCAATTCTGAAATGAAATGTCTAAGACAAAAAATCATAACTTGCATTGTACCAAATTAAAAATTTCAAAGGAGAATGAAAAATGAGAGAAAGGAGATGATATTTGCAAAATCCATTAAGCATCAGTGTCTAGATCATGTATAGAATTCCTCTAAATAATCCAGAAAGTATGCAGTGGCGGGCAGGATGACAGCCCCCAGAGACGCCCATGTCCTTAATGTTGGAGCCTGAGAATACGTCCCTGGCCCAGCACGGTGTGTGATGGCTGTGGAGGGCATTAAGTCACTCACCTGCTTGACTTCTCAGTGGGATGATCAGGTGGGCCCTCGGTAATCCCAGCGTTCTGTGAATGTGGAGGAGGCGGGCAGACGGTCAGCCAGGAAGGGACTTGAGATGTTAAACCGCTGCCTTTGGAAGTGGAGGGAAGGGCCAAGAGGCAGGGAATGTGGGGGCTTCTACATCCTGAAACAGATGAGGAAAAAGACTCCACAGCCTTCAGAGGGAATGGAGCCCAGCAAGACCTGTTCCAGACCTCCGACCTCTGGAATCACAGTGTTTTAAGTCACTGAATTTGTGATATTTATAACATCAGCAATGAGAGACTAATACACTAACGTTTATAGGAAAATGGGCAAAGGATTTGCAAAACAGTTTACAAAGGGGAAATAGAAAAGGCTGACAGAGAGATTTCAAACTCATTCCTAGTCAGGAATGCAAAACGAAATGAAGTTAGACCACTTTATACTGATTAAACTGCAGAAATCCGAAAGCTGGATTTGTGCCAAGTGTTGATGGGAGGGTGCAGGGTTGGAAACCCGCTGGCTCCTGCCCGAGGGATGTAGAAGAGGCCCTTTCCAGAGACGGAATGAAGGGGTCAGTGGGTGTCCGCTCTGTCTTGCATCTCTATAGTTACAAATCCCCACAGGGCCATCTGGCAGATATACACAGGACTCCTTGCTGTGTCCTACATGGGACAGTATCAGGTGAGCTGCGTCCATTCCTGGCAGAGTGAGAACATCACATGTGGTGGGAGTAGGCCATGGACATCATGCACACAAGGAGGCACAGTGCTAACTTAAAACTCCAAGATGCTAAACTATTCTACTTATATTAGTCACAACACATGCATAGAAAACAAAATACATGTGTATTTTGCAAGAACATGTAATGATAAAAGCTGTACACTTAATTCTGGCTTTCTGTTGGGTGGCAGTGGCAGGTGGTAGTACCCTGAATTGGTGAGAGAATGAAAAGAACTCAACTTAGTGCCAGAGGCCTTGCAGGAAGCTGTGATGTTGTGGGCTGGCTGTGTCACCCAAGCGTCTCCATCCACCACGCATGCGTTAGGAAGAAGAAACTCTTTTAAAAGTAAAAATGAGAAGACAAACAGAAAGCATCCAGTCTGGACCCTTGTTTACAGCTCCATGTGAGAACTAGAGTGTGAACTTAACAGGACAGTTTCACGGCCTGTCCTGCGTGTGTGCAAACAGCCACAGGTTCTATCTGTGCTCTCACACAAAATGGTCTCGAAGAACTTGTGCATTCTTCACTTCCATTTATTATGGTGTGGTAAAGTATACATACACAGCATAATTTACCATCTTAGCCATTTTTAAGTGCACAATTCAGTAGCATTAAGTACATTCACATTGCTATCTAATCATCACCACCATACATTCCCAACATATTTTTCATCCTAACAAACAAAAACTCTGCCCTCATCAAACTCCCCATTCATCCTCCTCCAAGTCTCTGGCATCACCATTCTACCACTATCTGTCTATGAGTTTGACTACGCTAGGTACCTTATAGAGGTGAATTCATACACCGGTTGTCTTTTGTGGTCACTTATTCCCTTAGCTGCCTTCAAGGTCTGTCCCTGTGGTAGCGGGTCTGTCATTTCCCTGTGGAATACTCTTCTGTGCATGTATGCACACACTTTGTTCGTTTGTCTTTTCATCTGTCTTAGCTATTGTGACTCATGCTGTTAACATTGGTGTATAAGCAGCTCTTTGAGGCCTTGCTCTCAATTTTGGGGGTATATACCCAAAAGTAGAATTGATGATCATAAGGTCTATTTTAATTTTTTGACGAATCACTGTATCATTTTGCATTCCTACCAACAGTGCATAAGGATTCCAATTTTCCACCCCCTTATCAACAGTTGGGTGTTTTTGTGATCATTGCCATCCTAATTGCTGTGAGGCAGTGCCTCAGTGAGGCTTTGATTTACATTTACCTGAAGATGACAGCTTTCATGTGCTGATGGACGTTTCTCTATCTTTGGAGAAGTGGCTACCCCAGACATTTACCCGTCTTTGAATTGAGTTGTGTCTTGTTGTTGTTGCTATGTAGGGGTTCCTGATATGGCCTGTACAAACCCTTTATGCAGTGTATTATTTGCGGATATTTTCTCTCATTCCTCCTGCTGATTGTGTCTTCTGGCATTTATAATTTTACATGATGTACAGGCATTTATAATTTTACATGATGGACAGGCACTTGATAATTTTACATGACCTAATGTCGCTCATGCTGCTAGTATCATCTCCCAGAACTGATTGCACAAACCACAGCTGTGAAGTTTCATTCCGTTTTCTTCTAGCAGTTTTATGGTTCTAGGGCTTGTGTTCAGGTCTTTGGTCCAGTTGGAGTCAGTTCTAAATGTGATGCTAAGTGAAGGCCCAGCTTCCTTCCTTGCCTGTGGATTCTCAGTTTGTCCAGCACATCTGCTGAAAAGGCTGACTGAATGGTCCTGACCCCTTGTCGGGAGTCATGTGACCACGTGTCCCAGGGTTGTGTCAAGGCTTCTGCCCGACAGGCCATAAGCTGTCTTTGTGCCAGTGTCACGCTGTGTTCTTGCAGTGAGCTCTGGAGCTAGGAAGTGTGAGTTCTCCAGTTTGACTCTTCTGTCTCAGAGTCCCCATCCCAAGACCTAGTGGGCTGCTCCCCAGGAACTGCAGGGACGTGTCCCACCTTCATCCAGCCTTTGCCCCGAGTCCCTTCCTCAGGGAGGCTTTCCTGCAGGGCCCTGCCTGAAATCCAAACCCAGCTCCAGCCACCCTACCATCTCTGATCATAAAGCTGTTCATTTCCTGTGTGTGCCATTGGCCACCAGAAGCCAAGGAACACGTGCTGCTGTGTGCAGTGCCCTTGTCTGGGCCCAGCTGCATCAGCAGATCTCTGGCCCGTGAGTCATGGGGGCAAAGCAGGCAGGGCTCATGGGGAGTGTGCTGCATCTGATGGGATCCCTGCACCACTCCAAGATGACCACCTGCCACGCTCTCCCCACCTCCCCGTCCCAGCTCTGGGTGTCCTTTCTCACCCTACTGGAGAAACCTCCTAGTGGTGGCCAGACTGCAATGCCTGGTCTCTGAGGACATCCCCCTGCACTGCTGAGTGTGTTGCTGTCCCCTGTGTAATGAGTGGGTACTAAGGAGCAGTGTGACAGCGCACAAGAACAGCAGCAGCTCCTTCAGCACAGGAACCCAGACTGTAGGCCACAGGCAGTGACCAGTGGCCTGGGCACCTCCTTTGAGAAGCCACCCACTGACCCACAGCAAAATGTAGCCTTCCCCTATAACTTGTGGGCATTTGGGAAGAGTGTGGGCTCCCAGAGTGCCTGGCAGTATGAGGGCCACCACAGCCAGGCTGAGCCCCTGAAGGTGCCTCCAAGGACATTTGACCTCAGGATGGCCAAGTCTAGCCCTACCAAACCAGGAGCAGGGGGCACTGTAGGCACATAGCCAGCAAGGACTCGCCACCAGATCCAGTCTTCTCTCCTGGTCTACTGCTGTCCCCTCGAGCTGCTGGAAGACGAGACCAGAATGGGGAGCGCACCTGTGCTGGCCAGGGGACCGCAGCTGTTCTCCTGCCTGCTACTCCAGAGAACCAGCAGTCTGTCAGTGCCCCGTGTGCCCTGCTGGCTCAGAGAAGAGCGACCAAACAGCTGCACTCACGTACACTGCCTATACTGGAGGTTTAAAATCAATTTCTGATTAGATTCATAAGCTCGTTACATTAAAATTTACATATTGCAAGGACTGAATTGAGTAATATCAGTTAAGGTTATACAGTTCTCTGCAATGTTTTCATTCTCAGTTCTTGCTATTTGTATTTATTAAACATGGATTTTGTGGTTGCTGTTCACATGGCCTTTTATCCCTGTTCTATCGAAGTGGCTCAGACGTCAAAGGGACTAGGGCCTGATAAAGTGGCTGATTTCAGGGTCAGGGCAGGAAAAGCACAGCTGAGCCTGGATTGCTTGACAATGAGGAGGGAAGTGCTTAAAAAGCATAACCCCCAACAGCCTGAACCTCAGAACCTGACAAGATGGGGCATGTAGAAGGGACACAGAGGCCCCCAGAAAGAGATCTGCAGGGCCACAGCCGCACACGCGTTGCAGAAGGGACAGCCTTTCCATGCAAAGAGCTCAGACCCCCATGCAACTGCCGCTCCCTCCGCTGACGGGACCTGGCCACCGTCGTCCAAGAAGCAGAAGTGGGAAAGGAAAATAGGTAGCAGTAGTGGACAGTCATGTTGTGCTTGCCTTCCCGGCTCCTGGACGCCCCTCCCTCAGTCTTTCCCCTACTTCCTGCTTGTGTCCCTGGCTGCTGGATGCCCCCCCAGTCTCTTACCCATGTCCTGCTGTGTCCCCGGCTCCTGGACACCCCCCCAGTCTCTCACCCATGTCCTGCTGTGTCCCCGGCTCCTGGACGCCCCCCCACCCAGTCTCTCACCCATGTCCTGCTTGTGTCCCCAGCTCCTGGACACCCCCCCCCAAGTCTCTCACCCATGTCCTGCTGTGTCCCCGGCTCCTGGACGCCCCCCACCCAGTCTCTCACCCATGTCCTGCTGTGTCCCCGGCTCCTGGACGCCCCCCACCCAGTCTCTCACCCATGTCCTGCTGTGTTCCCAGCTCCTGGACACCCCCCGAGTCTCTCACCCATGTCCTGCTGTGTCCCCGGCTCCTGGACGCCCCCCCACCCAGTCTCTTACTGATAGACCACTCCAGCGTGGCCGTCTTTGTGGGCCCCCACCCTTGGGTTCCTCCTCCACAGCTCGCCTGCGACCCTGGGGTCAGTCGCATTTGCTTTCTCTCTTTGTTGCCACCTCAAGGATTCTCCACCTCTGCTCCTGCATCACTGGGTCCTTCCCTCTCCCCACCGCAGGTACACAGGTCGGAGGTCCACGTTTCTCCTACGTCCGACTCTCCCTGGTGACGGGGGCTCAGTTACTCATCCTCGCTATTTCCACTTGCTTGCCTTCCACGCCCCCCAGACCCAAAGATCAGCGTCCAGTTTTCCTCTGGGGGCCTGGTGTGAAGGAGCATGGCCCTCAATGGCCCTGGACTTGGTGACAGTGAGAAGCGTGGGTAGCTCCATGCTGCTGCTCTGCACCCGTAACAGGAAGACACCATGTGAGGAGTCAGTAGACAGGCCCCTCCTCTCCCTTTCTGGCCTCTGACCGTTGAACTCAGGGCATCCAGACTGACCCATGGCAGAGTCCCGGGGTGGATCGGAATGGACAGCTGCTGGCTGGGCTGACTTGTCTCTGCAAAGACATCTATGAGTCTTGCAGAAATGGTATGTATTTGTGAGGAAATAAGAGAGGGACAAAAAGAGGCCCACCCACAGATAGCGCCTTAGTCCGTTCCTGCTGCTACAGCGCAGTACCTGAGGCTGGTGAGTTATAAACTGCATGAACTCACTGCTCGCAGTACGATCAGGGCGCAGCAGCGGGGTGTCGTGAGGGCCTGGTCTCTGCCTCCAAGGGGTGCCGTGACACTACGTCGTCCAGAGGGGAGGGACCTGTTCCTCACTGGAGGAGGGAACAGAGGGCAGCAAAGGTCTTGCTGGTTCCCTGAGCCTTTTCTGTGGCTCTGGTCTACTCCCGCGGCAGAGCTCTCAGGACTTCTCAGTCCTGAAGGCCACGTCTCCTGACACCCTCACGCCGGGTCCTGGGTTTCAGCGCAGGGTTCAGACCACAGTAGCTACTCTCTCAGCTGCAGGTGGCTGCACTCGGACTCCTGTGTGTCGACTGGCATTGCTGGGGGAGCCTGGTCACTGCCATGTAGACTGGGTGCAGAGACAGGAAAATGTTTAGGGGCCAGCACTGTGCACAGTGGGTGAAGCCACCTGCATGCTGGCATCCCATGTGGGCCCCAGTTCAAGTCCTGGCTGCTACACTTCCAATCCAGCTCCCTGCTAATGCACCTGGGAAAGCAGTGGAGGATGGTCCAAGTCCTTGGGCTCCTGCACCCATGTAGAAGACCAAGAAGAAGCTCCTGGCTCCTGGCTTCAGTCTGGCCCAGCCCTGGCCATTGAGGCCATTTGGGGAAGTGAACCAGCAGATGGAAGATCTCTGTCTCTTCTCTCTCTCTCTCTGTAACTCTGACTTTCAAATAAATAAATAAAAATATTTTAAAAGAAAAAATATTTGGTAAATAATGCCAGGTAGGAATAAAGCAGGACCAGCATGGGTGATTTGGTATAATCACACAGCTGTTACACAGAAGTCTGGATTGTAGACTTCAGAATACACACATCGCTGAAGGAAGGCCTTCTGGGTGGTGACTGGCTGTAAGCTACTTTGGCACATCTACTACATGTCCTGTTTTCCTATAGTGAACAGTACTTGAGCTGTTTTAATTTTTTCTGTAACAAGCGGATTGCATGTGACTGATTTGTGAGAGCTGCAGGACCATGTTATGTTCTCTCTGTGTGCCTGGGCTGCTGTCAGGAGCCAGCAGTGCATTCTGTGAGCCCTTACCAGAACCAGCCCGTGGCGCCCGCATGGAACACACCTCCCTTCACAGCCACAGCCCTTCTCTGCCTCCATGTGCGGCCATCACCATGTGTGGGTGTCTCCATTGTTATCTCATTGGACTCTGTGTGAGGGCTGCAGGGTGACTTTCACTGCGTGGTGGGCCAGTGTGCGACCTCCCCTCCTCACGGGGTCCTGGCCAGGTCCTTTGTCTGCCACCCAGATCCTGCCCCACCGCAGGACAGCTCCCCAGGATGCTGCGTGCTTCTCTATTTCTGGGCATACGTGGGGGCCTTAGACCTAGACCCGGTTACGGTGAAGAAGCAATTGAGAGAGGAGAGAATTTCTGGTCTGTGTTGTTTCAGCTAAGCTTGTCTAAGCAAGGGTGGCCTCACCCTCAGTTCCGTGAAGACCTGCAAATGCGTCGCCAGCCAAGCCCATGGCCAACCCGCTGTCCGTGGGCAGGACCTGCCTCGTGCTGACGTCGGTAACAGCACAGCCGGCTCCGGTCCTGGAAGCTGCATTCGGATTCATGCGGGGCAGCGAGGCTTCGCCCCGCCCGCCCCATCCCCTCGCAGGGCTTGTAGCTGTGGTGTGTCCTTCAGGCACGCTTGCTTCCGCGGGCGCCCTTTGGGGGAAGGAGACATTGAAATGACAGTGCTGGAGCGCTGGGTGCACCCTGCAAGGGCATGAGGGGAGCTGGGCGAAAAGTAGGTCACATGTGCTTGGTCCCATGTCACGCGGCTTCCAACCCCAGGCCAATGGGATGGGTGGCCTCCTTTGGTTGAGAACAAAACGTCACTCTAATTTCTCTCCCTTAGCATTTCATCTTCTCTAAACAGGCGTCGTGGCCATCTGTCCGATACCCACATCAGCCCGATCCTGCCCGACCTCCCCGAGCTGCTTTGTTCTGAGGTAAGGGGATTCGGAGGGCCGTGGGTGAGCTGGTCAGCAGAGGAGGCAGCTGGCCGGGACTGGCTGCAGGGAAACAGACGGAGCCTGGGAGCGGAGCCCCGGGTGTGCGGGGCAGAGTTAGCGCCTGTGCAGGGTATCGAGGAAAAGTGCAAGAGGAACCGCCGTGGATAGGCAAGTACCCCTCCCCAGATGCAGACTGGAAGCTGCTGTGTCTGCGGTGGTCTGGACACTGAGGTGCCGACGTGCACGCTCGGTCCTCTGTTGTGGTAATGTGGTTCCCAGTCTTGACCTTCTGTCCGATGGAATGTTCTTGTTTGTGGAAAGACAAGCGTGCAATTTTATGGTGTTTGTCAGTCAGAGGCATTGGGTAAGATGTGGGCTGTAGTTCCCACGCGTGGGCATTCTGCTCACCTTCATGGCACAGTTCATCCCTGCCTTTGCTGGAGGATGCTGACCTCTGCAGTGAGCAGGTAAGCCCCCGGCTTCCAGCAGCACGAAGCCCTGTAAGATGCAAGCAGCAAGCCAGAGTGTGAACTCGCGGAGAGCACGCACTGCGGGAGCCTCACACTTACACTGAGAAATAACAGAAATCTCCCATCCCTGGGAAGGCACGGGCGTGAGTGTCGGATAGTCTCAGGGAAATTGAGGTGGATTTTGCAGCTTAGAAATAGCAACAAAATTTCTTTAGTTGTTTGTCCTGTAAATGAACCGAGTGTTCTTTGTTCAGGACCCTTCTGATGATCGTGTTTTGGCGAAGTAAGGAGCCATTTGCCTGTCAGCGTCGCATCTGCTCCTTGGTGCCCTGTTGCCTGCTTATGTGTATCTGTATTTGCTTGGGAACAATTTTTATAGGAAGGTTTTCTAGAACCAAAGTCAGAATGGAGTTTTGTTTGAGTTCTATCAGGAAAAGCGCTTTTGCCTTTCAGAGATAAAGTATTTAACATTTACGTTTCAACTGGCTCTCCAGAGAATATCCATGGACAAGTTCACAGAAGTGAATGCTCGAGGTTGGAGGTTACCTCCATGTCACGGACTCGCACGTGTACCTTTGGCAGAACCTTTGTTCTCCAGGCACACAGCGCCCTGTGACGCTCTCGGCTTGGGCTGCCCAGTTCCCACCAGCCGCAGCCTGTGAGTGATTCGCACAGTGCTTCTGAAGGTCTGCTTCTTAACCGACTCCCGTCTTGAGGAAAGGAAATTCTTCTGTTATTCCGTTAAGATTGAATGCTTTCATATTGTTGTTATTTATGCTTAGAGAAAATCCCACGTATGTTGCCGTGGGTTTCGGAACAATCCATTTTCCCACCTAACGTGCATCCCCACAGCACGGTGCAGCCTGCCTGCTTGGTCACCTCGCCTGGCAGCAGGGAGGAGGCTGCGCTTGCGCTGGCTGTGTGTGTTCCTTTCAGCAGATTCTGGGGTCACAGCCCACCCTCAGCCCAGTTACTGCCCTTGTAGGACACACGAGTGCAGCTTTCTCTCAAGGCAAAGCCGCACGCAGGCCAGGCCATGGTTGTGTCTACAGGAGACAGTGCTGTTCCCCAGAGATACCATAAATGTACAGGGCAGCAGCAGCAAGACTGTGTCCCCTTGCATCTCTGAGCAGCAGAACATGCTGACCAGGCCCGGGAGCCGGGCTGGAGCGCTTGTCTCTTCCCCAGGCCCCAAGGCAGCCATTCCCCTGCATTCTTCCCTCTCTGCTTTGGGCCTTGATTTGTCTGAGAACTGAAGGACCACCGGTGTCATTAGACCTGAGTGTGCCTTCTGCAAGTCCCTCCTACCCTACACCTTGGGCACTCATCAGTGGTGTGCGTTAGAGGTTGTGGACCCTGCTCAGAGCAGCCCTAAGCCCTGATAAAGCCCTGTGGCACCATGTGGAGAGGCCTCAGGACAATGCGGGCTCGTGAGCTCCCCACAGCCAGAGCCATCTGAAAAGACACCTGCACTCCCACATGGGCACTCAGGACCAACGGGTCTGGGGCACTCCAAGTGTAGACAGAGCCATCTGAGGGCAGAATCGGGGGCTTAGCTTGACCCACTGGATGCTGCAGGTCAGCTGGAGGGGAAGTGAGCTTCCTTTTCTCTAAGCATTGGCTGCATTACTTTAATGAAGTAGTACAAGTCAGTGGTTCCCTGGACCACCACTCTCACATTCACCTGGGGATTTCTGGAGATGCAAATTCCCACTCCCCTCCCCCGCTAGACACATTGAGTCAGAAAGCCTATGGAGGGGCCCATGGTCTGGGATTTGACACTGACATCAATTGAGGACCTGGGGCAGATGTCATGGGGTAACAGTTCAGGTATGTGGTCATGGGGGGCTCCTGCTGGGCTAGGCATGAGATCCCATGGGCCATCGCTAGAGTAGGCCTCCCTACCTGTGCCGGGAGAGTGTGTGTGCTGTCTGCTGACCCAGCAGGTGGGATACGAGCAGACACACTGGGGCGGACAGGTTTCCGTCCCACGTATTCCATGCTGCGTTTAGCCCTGTGTGCTGCAGGACGGGGCCTGCTCAGCCTGTGCCTTTGCCCGTCTGCCCCCCTGCTGGGACGGCCAGAGACAAAGGGGCCCTGAGGAAAGCATGGTCCCGCTCACCGGTTCTCAGGGCAGGCGGCTGGGCAGGAGAGACAGGGCCATGTGATGGGGGGTCAGGAGGAAAGAAGGGACTGCAGCAGCCACCTGGCTGGGGCAGAGTCCAGGGCAGGAAGGAGGGACGGCCAAGGGGAGCTGAGGACCCCGCCTCCCTGCCTGTCATGAAGTGGCAGCCCCTGCCTCCTCTCCCCTGCGCGGATGCTAGCAGCCTCCCTTCCCCTCTGCCCTGCCCCCACTTCACCTTCCTGTTCTGCTTGCTCCCCCACACCAGGAGGGGGGGACAATCATTAAAAATCAGTGAAAAATGCATAGGAGGAGGGGAAGGAAATCTGTATAGACAGACGGTACCCTTGAGCAAGAACCGTTAAAACACTGGGCAGGCTCGCTTTCACTTGCTTGCTCGCTCTCGCTCTCTCTCTCTCTCTCTCTCTCTCTGCCTCTCCTCTCTGTGTAACTCTGGCTTTCAAAAAAATAAATAATTTTTTTTAAAAAATTGGGCAGGCATCCAAGTTGAAGAGAACAGACCCGGGGTGCTGGGCTGGTTTTGCTTTGTTTTGTGTAATAATATTTAAATCACTACAAATACAGAGATTTTTCAGTAAGTGGTGTTTGGTCAGTTAGGTATCTAATAAAACCACAGAATTTAGAACTTGACCTCATATGAACTAGACACGTACTTGTGGTGGAGTAATGGACTAAAGGTGTGGAAAATGTGTGTTGATTCTAAAAAATAGATATTTTTGGTGTGGAGGGTGTTCCCAGCCAAGCACACACCCCAGCAGGCCAGGAAACACTGCAGCCAAGGGATGTCAGGCCAGCGCGGTGCACACACTGCCAGTCATAAGACAAGGCAGCCACAGCAGCAACAGCCAACAGTCAGTGTGAGCATAGCAACCCGGGCAGATAAGGGTGCTGTTCCTTCTCTGTAGGTTGATTTCCTTATTTCTTTGTTTGTTTGAAAGAGTCACAGAGAAGGAGAGGCGAGGCACAAAGAGAGCCACTGGTTCACTCCCCAAATGGCCACAAGGGCCAGGACTGGCCAGACCACAGCTAGGAGCCAGGAGCTTCCTCCTGGTGTCCCAGGTGGGTGCAGGGGTGCAAGGATTTGGGCTATCCTCTGTCGCTTTCCCAGGCACATTAGCAGGGAGCTGGATCAAAAGTGGAGCAGCCGAGACTCAAACTGGCACCCGTAGGGGCTGCTGGTGTTTCAGGTGGCGGCTTTACCTGCCACATCAGCACTGGCCCCAAATGTGCAGTTCTTAAGGAACCCAGAATGGGAGTGGGCAATCCAGGAGACACCTGGAGAGCTGACTGGGCAGGTGCGGCCGTGAAGCTTTGTGTGGAAGGCGTTTTAGCCACGTCCACCCGCGGGTTAAGCCCACCCTGACTTGGCAGGTCTTGCTCTAGGGGTCCCTCCAAACCTTCACGTGTGTACAGTAGGGGTTTTCCCTCGGGCTAGCAGGGCTGAGGGCTGGCTGCCGCAGCCCCCGAGTGGGCTGCAATGAAGACAGAAAGTCCTGCTGAGGCGGCAAGGGGCCCTGCTGCTGCCCTCACACAGCAGCTTCTTTCCTCAGCCCCAGCCTGGCAGCCGCTGATGCCATTGGTAGAACAGACCGACCAGGTGCCACCATGCGTGCGCCGTGAAACCCTCCACGGTAGGACAAGTAATCGTAAGAAGGACCCACCCCCTTCCATACAACAGCGAGAATGAGCCTCAGACATGGCACTTTGAGTCAGAGACGCCGGACACAGAGACCTGGCAAAGCCGCAGGAGGTGCGGTGGTGCTAGGCAAGCAGCAGCGGGTACTGGCAATGAGCCAGGGGCGCCAGGCTCTGGGGTGTGGAATGTTCCGTGTCATAAATCAGAGGTCACATGATGGCTGCCTGTGTGAAAATCAAACTTCTACACTTCACCTTTGTGTGTTGTACCGCCTATAGATTATGCCTGTAATTTAAAACCGAAACAGAACACACACAGTGCAGTATTTGTGTGCACTGAAAGGTGGTGTGCCTTTGTGTTTGGAAATGCTGAGGGCCCAGCAACACAGGGAGCCCAGGGCTGCATTGTCCCCTCCTGTGCTGCGTGGTTGCCCATGCCTCTGGGGTCCTGCTTCCTTGCTGCCCATTCCTGGGCGCTGGCCTGAATTCCAGCCGGAGAGTGCAGCGGGCATTTGTGTTGCCTTTTAATTTTGTTATTTTTTTGTTTCAGAAAGGATTCTGCAATTCTTTTAAATGTGTGCATTTGACTTTTAAAGGTTTAGATTCCACGAGCATGAGTGGCATGCGGAGTATGGATGAGTCCACAGCTGGTGAGGTGGGGCAGAAGCACTGGCAGCGGGCACTCCTGCTAGCCTATTCTTGGGGCTGCCTCCTGACCAGGCCCCAAAATCACTCTCACTGTCCCAGATGTGTAGTCCCCCATGACCAGAGACCCTGGTCAGGTGAACTTCAGGGAAGGGGTCAGGGTGGCCATCATCACTTGAGTCAGGATTGCTGCCCCAGGTGTACTGGCAGGGAGCCCTGCAGGGTTGGGGGATCAGCCTGGAACAGCTTGGCCAAAGCCTGTCTTTCAGCTCCACAACCACAGCTGTGCCCCATCTGATGAAGCTGGCGCAGCCCCTCTCTTCTGGCAGAGTTCAGTAGACCCAGCTCAAGGATTCGGACGTTCAGGGCTGGCTTGTTGTATTGGTTATGCTGTGCAGTGTGTCCATAAATCCATGTTTGCATTTCAGGAGGCATAAAGACAGAGGCTGTCTTTGTCACACATATTTGTATCTTTCTCCAACCCATACGCTGTAATTTAAAAAAAAATCGAAATAAATTGAAAGAGGCTGGCGGCTATGAGGTTGGGGATTAACAGGCCATCAGGGGATTAAAGTCGCAGTGATCTTTGGGATTCTGCTGTTGCTGGGGATTAACTCTAATCCGGAGCATCCGGCCAGGGTCAGCACCATCACTGTGGCCACAGTGGTATGAGAACCGTGCCCACCACCCTTCCTCAGTCTCCTCCTGAGTCTGCCAAGCTGGGACTCCACCAGGAGCTTCAGGCCCCCGGGGTCAGCCTTAGCTCCTCTCCTGGGCCCTGTGGACTCCTTGCAGGCGGCTGCGACCTAGGGCATGCTTGTGCAAGGTGCACAGCGTGTGGAGTGGTGGTGCCAGGATGACTGGAGCAGCAGCCTCTAGGACACTGATGGTGTATGTGCACGTGTGTGCTCAGCCCCGGCACCACAGCAGACCCACACCTGCTGCAGACTGGTGTGGGGATTTGGGTGGGTTAGAGGGCAGTGGGCCTGGGGAATTCCTGGCTGACGGATGGCCTGCCCCACATCTGTGCCACCTGCCTCAGCAGTCCTCACCATTGCTTGGATCTTTGTGGATCATTGAACATGTCACCAAGCCCATGGTGACAGCCTCCCACAGGCAGAATTCAAATCAGAGGTGCCAGGTTCAACAGCTGACTCATGGCATTTTTGGCTTTTTAATCAGACTTTTTGTAGCTCTTAGTCACACTTTAAACTTTAATTTTCTAGTCTTTTCTCGCTTCTTATCCTTCTTTTTCTGCTTTTTTTTGTCTAAATTTATTTTTGTTAATTTAATTCTTTGTTCTCTGCTTTTATGTCAGTATTTTCCTTCTCTCTCCCTCCCTCCCTCCCTCCCTTCCTCCCTTCCTTCCTTTCTCTCTCCTTCCTTCCTTCCTTCCTTCCTTCCTTCCTTCCTTCCTTCCTTCCTTCCTTCCTTCCTTCCTTCCTTCCTTCCTTCCTTCCTTCCTTCCTTCCTGAGGTAAGTTAACAGAGGAGAGACAGAGAGAAAGGTCTTCCATCTGCTGGCTCACTCCCCAAATGGCCTTAGTGGCCAGAGGTGGGCAAATCTCAAGTCAGGAGCCAGCAGCTTCATGCGAGTCTCCCATGTGGGTACAAGGGCCCAGGCACTTGGCCATCCTCCACTGCTTCCCCAGACCATAAGAAGAGAGCTGGATCAGAAGGGGAGGAGCTGAGATATGAACCGGCACCCCTATGGGATGCCAGTGCCGCAGGTGGATGCCTAGCCCACTATGTCACAGTGCTGACCCCATCTCTGTATCTTCTTAACCCTTATAGATCTTTTCTATTTTGAACTATTTTTGATATCATGTATTTTCCTTGAATTACTTGTATTTTTATTCCCTTTAAAGTTTTACTCATGTTTACTGTGTTTATCTTTCCTCTTTTATTTCTTTCTTTCATTTGGGAAGATTCTGAAGAGTTTTAGTTAATTTTGCTTATCTTTTTTTAAGAAAGTATTTTGCTTTACTTCTAACAGATGCCATTTGTCAGTGTCCTGAGATAGAAGGGTGCCGCAGGGCCCCAGAGAGTGCGCTCGTGTCAGGCGGGAGGTGCCCCTCGGCCTTGCCTCCGACGTTGCCGGCACAATGCCGTCCACGAGCCCTAAGACTGGGGGTGCGGGTGTGAGGGGTGAAGTCACTGCTCAGGACAAGGTTTCCTGGCACAGTGTGGCATCAGCCAGAGCCCTTTCTTTCTTGACCAGTTGGGTTTTATTTTTACTCCAAAGTCTCCTGGGGCAGGTGTGGCACAGTGGTTCAGCTGCCACTCGGTCACCACAGCCCACGATGGAGTGCCGGTGTGCACCCTGGGAGGCAGCAGGTGGTGGCTCCAGTCTTGGATCCCTGCACACACGTGGAAGACACAGATGGAGTCCACACTCCTGACTTCACCTTGGCCCAGCCCTGGCTGTTGCAGACATTTGACGATTGAACCAACAGATAGGAGATCTCTCTCAGTCTCTGTCACTCTGCCTTCAAATAAATAAAAACAAATAAAACTCTTTAAAAAGTTTTTGTCATATTTAATAAGAGCTCCTTTGCTTTCCGTGCCCGCAGGGCAATGCCCTTTCTTGCTGTTTTTGTTCAAAGTGCCCTCTGAGGTAGGACCGTGGCTCTGTGTGATGGAAGCTGAGTTCAGAGCTCTGCTCACTCTGCCCACCCAGGGCAGTGCAGGAGCAGACCTGCAGCCGTGCTCTGCTTTCATTCTTTAAATTGCCTTTACCTTCCCTAAGCTGTTTCCTTCTGGTCCTGACTGTTTGCTCTTACCTGGGACTGGTCTGTGGGCTGCACACTGCGCACCGCGCACCGTGCCTTTCCAGCCTCTGTGGGAAGAGCCACACCTGCAGCGCTCCCCAGGGCTCCAGTCCTGCTGCCCCTTGCCTGACTGTGTGGCTGTGTCATGTCCCCAGACACCTTGTAGTCCCTTCCTCGCCTGGCACATCATGAACACTCGTGTTTTGTATTAGCATTAATTGTATAATACTGGCTTTGACTTGTATTTATTATATTGACAGAATTGCTGATACTACATTTTCCATCCATTCTGAACATGAACTCTATTGAGATATGGAGTAGTATTTGTCTTCATATATACTGCTGATCTCCTGGTTAAGATTCGATTCAGAATGTTAGAATGAGCCACTGTATTGGGCCTACTGAACTACTTTCCCAGAGATGTGCCCAGTGAAATGCAGGCGAGTGGGGAACAGGTGTTCCAGTGGCTCCCTGTGCTCTCTGGTGGTCTCTGTTGGTTTTTTTGTGGTGTTTTAGCCATGGTGGTGGGTGTGTGGTGCTGTGCACTGTGACTTTAATTGCATTTCCCACTAAGGAGGCCGACTGCCTCTTGATGCATCTGTCGGCCGTGCAGACATTCCTTTCTGGAGGTGCCCGTCAAGGATGTCCCTGCCTCTCTGGGCAGGAGCCCGTGGTTACCTGAGCTGCACACATGTCCCGCTTGGTGGGCCACTCCCTCCCTCCCTCATGGTGTCTAGTGCCAGGACGTGGTCATTCCAGTGGGGCTGGTCACTGCAGCCTGCCTGACAGAGCCTGTGTGTCTAGACCGTCTGCCCTCCTGCACTGCTTCTCATGAGGTGTCCCTGTGACCCGTTTCCATGGAAGGAAAAGTCCCCCTGGAATTGATTTTGAGGAGCCATGGATGCAGGGGCCCATGTGTCACTGCTCCCACCTGCTGGCCCGGTGGGCCTGGCAGTGTCATGGAGGAGACCATCCTGTGCTCCTCCACGTGGCTGCCTTTCCACCGAATTCCGCGGCTCCGCTCTGCTGTCCTCGCAGGACTGAGTCACAGCCGCCCGTGTCTGCCTCACTGGGAAACAGCTCCTTGCTTCGTTCCTGTCCCTCAGGCTGTTCTTGGCCCGAGGAATTTGCACACACATTTGAAAGTCAGCTGTCTGTAGACGTGTGTCAGGTAGACCAGCTGGGGAGAGTTAGCATCTTTAGTTATAGAGTGTTCAGTTCTAGGAGCAGTGGACGTTTCTAATTCCTGAGTTGCACTTGATAGTGTTTCATGGTTCTCTCCGTAGATATTTACACATCTTCTGCTGGATTTGTCCTAACTCTGAAATGTCTCAATGTTCTTGTAAGTGGTATCCTTTTTTAGAATTTCGTCTTCTGATGTTGGCTGGCATAGAGGGGCGCAGCTCCTGTGCGTGTTGGCCCATCCCGTCTGCCACTCTGCAGTCCTGGGCTTTGTGTGCCTGCTCACAGCTTGTGTGCTTTTCTCCTCCTTGCTGGCCTCTCCCGCATCAGCAGGGGTGCTCCCTTTTCCAGTGGGAAGCACTCAGTATACACTCCAGTTCCCCAGAGGAGAAGCCCTACAGGGGACCCAGAAATTCGGAGAGTGCACACTCAGTGATGTGTGCAGAGGCAGGTTTGCCGTGGGAGTACACAGACAGCCACGGCCAGGAGGCACAGCTCCACGGGGGCCCCTGGGAGGCCTGTCACAAAGTAGGTTACCAACCTTGAGCAGCTGTGGTAATCTCCAACTCAGCGCTTTCTTGCACCACAGGGAGCGAGTCTGCTGACTACTCAGGGCCTTCCCTGCAGCCCGTCCTGAACCACGCCTCGTCGCTGCTGGCCAGTGGGCTGGGCGGGGCTCAACATGAGTCCTCAGTGACCCTCAACCACACGCCTTGGCCGTTGTTCCAGATGTGGCTTCTTGGGGTCAACATGCAGGGCTCCTTGCCATTGCTTTTCACTGCTCTGTGCGTTGGGTCAAATCACACAGCATCAGAAAACTCAAGCTACTGTAAGCACCAAGTCTGTTAGTCAGCCGGACTCCTGGGTGGGCTCCACGTGTGTCTGACTCCCCTGCTGGCCTCAAGACACCTGCTAGCAACAGTCAGGCTGACGACCCTCCTTGTCCTGCATGTCCTGAGTGCTCTCCCAGAGCAGAGGCAGGGCTGGGCCCATCCCAGCCTGTCCCTCTGTCTCACTGAGCCTCCAACACAAGGAAGCTCTCCTTGACTTTTTTTCCAAGAGAGCTGAACTCTTACTTTCACCTGTGGGTGTTTCAACTATGGAGGCTGGGTCTGAGGGACAAGAGAGAGACCTTGACCAAGTAGGTTTCCAGCTGTCACAGCCCACAGTCTGATTTCCCCACCAACTATGAGCCACCTGAGCATGATGGCTATGTCCCTCCATCCTGTGTCCCTAGTGCTGGGGACAATTGAGCCAAGAGGAGTAGCACGGGGAAGGCTTTCTTGAATTCTCTTTATGGGCCAACAGGGGCCTCTGCTTTGGTCAGCCTCCCATTGTGAGCAGAAGCCTTTGGTAGACAAAACATGCGCTCAGATGGAGAAGCTGCCATGTGCAGGCACAGGCAAAGCCTGCAGACAGGCTCCTGCACCTGCAACCTCAGAGTGTGCAGGTCCACGCACTGCTCTGTGTCAGAGCCAGGACTCCACTTAGCTCTCAGGAGGACCTCGCCTGTCGCTGTCTTGGAAGTACTATCCACCTTGAAATACGCATGGGCACACTTGGTCAGTGACGGGGTGCGCTCCGGGCACTTCTCTTGTGCAGACTCAGGGCGCTTTCTTGAGCCTGGATGGGGGAGGCCAGGCACTGGACGCCTCTCGTGCATGGCTGCTGCCCACATGGCACAGCCTCTTGTCTCACAGTGAACTTAGATTTGTATCAGTAGAAGGAATATACGCTCATGATAAAAAGCTAATGAGGGGGCTGGCGCCGTGGCTCAATAGGCTAATCCTCCACCTGCGGCGTCGGCACCCCAGGTTCTGGTCCCGGTCGGGGCGCTGGATTCTGTCCTGGTTGCCCCTCTTCCAGGCCAGCTCTCTGCTGTGGCCCGGGACTGCAGTGGAGGATGCCCAAGTGCTTGGGCCCTGCACCCACATGGGAGACCAGGAGAAGCACCTGGCTCCTGGCTTCGGATCAGCACAGTGCGCCGGCCGCGGCGGCCATTGGAGGGTGAACCAACGGCAAAAAGGAAGACCTTTCTCTCTGTCTCTCTCTCACTATCTAACTCTGACTGTCAAATAATAATTAAAAAAAAAAGCTGATGAGGCCCTTGGTTATCAAGTGTTAGGTAGTATGCACAGTTGTTTGGCTGTGCTTTGTGGGGTCAGCAGTAAAGTGCATCTGTTCACACTGGCATTGCACAAACACGAGTCGTCTGTGGAGCTGGGGCAGAACCACAGCTACAGCGCCACTAGGCCCTGGGAGTTTGTCCACTCTGTTACCATCATAAGGGACCTCCATCGTGTATCTGCAGTCCATCGTTGTGTGGTGTGTGACTGTAGTTGAAGTAGTTTGGACATTTCTAAGAGGTACATTCTGTCATGATTGCATGCTAGAACCCTGGGCACTCTTCCCCAGAGCTAGGACTGAGACAAAGCAGCAAGGAGGGAAGCCTGGACCAGCACAGAGAGAGAGAAGCTTGGCAGGTCCCAGGCACGTGCCGCAGCCTCCAGAGCAGGGAGGGGAGGGGAGAGGTCACAGGCACCGGCCCCATCACTCTTTGTCTGTCTTGACACTTGAGTGACAGGGGAGCGTGCTGTGCAGAATGCTCACTGAAATCAGGGCTGGATAAGCCCGGATGTCTTTGTAATGCTAACTGTGGCTGGCAAGACATTAAATTACAGAGCTCTTCCCTTCCCTGGGTGGCCTTGAGGACATGTGTGTGCTCTGTATCTCTCCGGGGGAGTGGAGCAGCTAATCAGCCCTGGCATTTCTGCTGCCCTGGCCCCGTGCGCCTGATGCAGGCACCGAGCTGTTAAACACGATGCGTCAAGGCTGAGCTCTCCGCCCTCTGGTCCCATCCAGACAGCTGAGGTCCTCAGTGCAGCTCTGGACAGAGCACAGCTAATGAGGCCATGGCCAGAACCGTCGGCCTTGACCCAGCTGCGTGGCCACAGGTGCCGTGTGTTGGCAGGACTTGTGCTGCCTGTCCTGCTGGAGGGAGCCCAGGGAGTGTGTCTGCTGGCTGTGACTGCAGCTAGTGTGTTTGCCTCCTCCCAGGAAAAAGACTTCCTGCTCAGGCGCTCTTAAAATCGGAAGCAGACGCCGTTTCCTTTTGTTTCTGTCTGGCATGAAAGTACAGTGTGCTTTAGTGCTGCAGTGGTCACAGCGTGGGTTTGGCTGGAGTCCGTGTCATGGCCTGGTTGCAGCAGCTGACTCCCACGTATAGAGTAGGGACACACTGGCCCCTGGTACATGAGGACCGAGTGGTTTCGTGCGTGTAAGCGCATGTGGACATGTGCACGGGACTGCTGTGGCTGCTTAGCTCTCGCCAGTCCTTGCCATGACAGTGTTTGTTTTACTGCATTTTGTTGATTGGAATAATATTCTTTAAAAAAGGATGAATTTCGATACAGTGGTACTGGTTATAAACAGATTTCCCCAGTTTCGTCAACAGAAAAACTTAAGTGAAGTTTCTGTTCTGATCAGAATGTGGTGAGCGTCTACCACTTTGTCCCTCTCAGAGTCACAGCTGGAACTTAGGCACAGATATGGACTCTGAGAAGGCAGCTGTAGCGAGCAGACGCAGTCCCAGCCAGGAGAGTCCATTCCTGACCACTGTCCCTTAGCCTGGACTCAAAGACAGAGTGAAAGGGCGTGCTGTACAGACGCATGAGTCTGAGAGAAGGACTTTGTTGGCATCCATGTTTCCAGACAGAGAGGGACAGCTGCCAGCTGGCTTTAGTTCTCTTTTTTAAGTTCTGTCTCACCCCAGCCCCCAGGCGCTCTTGTGGGGGCGTTGCAGATGGTAGCAACCAGGCAGGCCTGAAGCACGGATGGAGAAGCTGCCTCTCCATCCCGTGGAACGGAGCCCAGAGCACGGGGTCCTCGTGCTACTGCTCTCTGGCTCTGCCCTCTCCCAGCTGGTTCTGGAGGCAGCACAGTAGAGGAAGTGTGTGGCGTGGTGACAGAACGAGGCCCTGGTTCCTACCAAGGACAAGCCAGAAGAAGAGCCCCTGGATGCCAGAAAGCACTGGAGAAAAAGCAGAGGAGAGAGCACTTGTGAAAGTGACCTCACAGTGTGTGTGTGAACTACGGGGCACGGCCAGTGGAGGGCTGCATGCAGCAACCCTCAGGCTCATCTGGACACTGGCTGGCACACCCGGGACAGATATTACCACAGAAGCTCTCCAACTGAAGCAACACTGGGGCTTCAGATCAGAAGGCTTTGGAACCAACTAAATGTAACTGTTGCCTGATACAATAAAAATAGCATTTTATATGAGATTTAGGCAATAATTACTGTCAGAATAATATTCAGAATGTCCTGGGGACAGTCCATTGTCCACGTTCAACATCTGGAGACCCAAGACATCCCAACCTCCCCAGAGGGAGAAGAATCAACAGGGGCCACCCCGCAGTGACCTACATGGTGTAATAGTCAGATGGACGCCTAGAGCAGCTGCTGTCACCACCCCCTAGAACAGGAGTGGGAAAACAAAATATTTTTAGTGTAAATTTTGGAACTGGAAAATGGACTGACCAAAAGGAAACCATGTACTGTGTGCTCTCAGTAACAATAGGACAGCCAGAGAACCTGAAGACAGACCAGTCAGTATAGACAGTGCAAGCTGGAGAGTAAGAGGCGGGCCTCAGAGCCCTTGGGACGGCAGACAACACAACACATGTCACCTATGTGCACTTGGGAGTCACCAAAGTATACCACGTTCCATGTAAAGAAGTAAAAGCCAGACAAGTGTAATATAATTGAAATCATTCAAAGTATATTTTCTGACAAGAGCAGAATTAAACTATAAATTGGTAACCAAAGGTAATGCGAAAATGATAAGGGGTTGCAAATCAAAATACACCCTCTAAACAATGCATGGTGGTCAAAGACGAAACTGAAAGGAAATTACAAAGTAGTTTGAACCGAGAGATGATATAGAGAAAGAATGTACCAGAATTTGTAGGATATGAGTGAATCAGGGGTCTGGTCACATGAAATACTTCCTTCAGAAAAGAAAGATGGGGCCCACAACGCCGACATCCCACATTGGAGGGCAGATTTGAGTCCCAGCTGCTCCCCTTCAGATCCAGCTTCCTGCTGCTATGCCTGAGACGCGCTTGGGCCCCTGCCACCAGTATGAGAGACCAGGATGGAGTTCCGGACTCCTGGCGTTGGCCTGGCCCAGCCCTGGATCTTGCAGGACATTTAGAGAGTTAAACAGCAGATGTGTGTGTGTGTGTGTGTGTGTGTCCTCCCTCCCCTGGCTCCACCCTCCATATCCTATGCTCTGCCTTTCAAAACAAGTAAGTAAATAAATCTGAAAGAGAAAATAAGAAAGGTCTCCAAACAGTGACCTCAGCGTCCACCTGAAGAAAGGGAAGAAGGAGCGAGGCGAAGGGGCAGAGAAGGGGAAGGAGCCCAGACCAGCAGAAACCAGAGAGAATGAAGAAAGGCCAGAGGCCATGAGACGAGGGACTGGGCTAAGCCTCTGGAAGAGCAAGACAAAACAGTTACATTCTCTAAGAACTTTAAAGATTGTGGCACTTCTTTATGTGTTTTTGCCTTACTGTGTAGGAACTTCATTCTGTTTTCATGGTATTTTTTTTCTTTTATTTATTTTATTTCTTTCTTTTTTTTTTTTTTTTTTTGGCATTAATCAGGTGCATTCTTTTATACATGTGTCCACTCTGCCCTCTTTTGGTGACTGGTGGACTTGCAAGTTTGTTGTCAACTGCGCTGACTGCAGATCCCTCCCTGGCTGGCTGGGAACCAGCCTGGGCCTCAGTGGATGGTGGCCATGGAACACAGGGTCCTGGACCTGCCAATGGCCATGCGCAGCCCCCCCTTCTGGGTCTCTGACTCCTGCATTGTGAGTCCAGCACACAGCAGCTCCTAGTTAGCAGGTCCTCAGTGATGACTGGACAGGTGAGTGGGCTGGGGAGATGGAAACACTGTTGCCTCATGATATCTGGGGGGGTTGGTCCCAGGACCCCACAGACAACACAGTCCACAGGTGCTCAAGACCCTTGAGAAAATGGCCTAAGACAAGTCTTCGCATGTGGCCTACGCACATCCTCTCATGCGCACATTAGATCGTATCTGGATCACTTATAGTACCTGACATAATGTAAATGCTATGTCAGTGGTTGTCACACTGTACTGTCTAGGAAATAATGGCAAGAAAAAATGCCTGTATGTGTTCAGTGCAGTCACAGCTATCACAGGCCCAAGCAAGCAGAACACAAGCCACACGTGAGGGGAGCACGTGTGCAGAGCTGTGTGTGTGCAGCGGCAGGACTGCACGGGGGTGCCACAAGCCGCTTAATTCCAGTGGGTTCGGCATTGTGTTGCAGGTGTGGCACATTCATCTTTTGCTTTGTGGAGGCTTCTGGAATTTCTCTTCTAAATATTTTGAGGATGTTGTTGGTTAACTGCAGGTGCACAAGCCTCTGGTGTGGAGCGCTGACTGTATAATGTCAAACATTCATGAGAATCATGTTTAGAAATTACTGAGTTCTGACTTCATAGTGCTCTGTAAGGACACTGGGCTGGACTCAGTGCTCACTGTGTATTTGTCTAATGCTTATCCATGTGCTGAGCCTCCTCTTGAGGGCCAGGAGTGCTGCTAAGAGTGATGCATTCAGTGGCGCGTGGAGGAGGCTGCTGCGGTGTGGATGTGGTTTGTATCCCAGAGGTCCCTGTGCTGGTGGCTTGGTCCCAGTGTGGCTTTGTTGAGGTGGTAGGACTGTTACGAGATAGGACATGAGGGGCCTGCTGCCTGCCCTTGACAGGGACTGACACAGATCCCACAGAGAGAGCAAGTTCTCACAGAAGCAGGATATTGTAAAATAAGGACACCCCACACATGTGACCCCTTGTGCATGCAGCCAGTTCCCTTTCTGTTTCTGTACTGCGCTGTGATGCAACTGGGGACCAGTGCCATGTTGTGTGGAGCCTCCAGCCACCAGGCCCATGAGCCAAAAAGCCTCACTTATTTATGACAGGCCAGCCTGGGAAGTTTTGTTACAGCAACACCAAGACAGAGTGTGCCCTCTGCCCTCACTTGGGCAGGGGTTTGGGGAGGGCATTAGATGATTGTAGTAGGACCAAGTAGGGTCAGGGGCTCTCCAACAGGCCCTGAGGCGATGGGTGGGTGGAGTGAGGAGCTGACTGAGGGGCAGATGAGGCCTGGGGCACTCGGCCAGAGCCTTGTTCCCGGACTGACTTACAAGGAGGGGAAAGGGACACAAGCGTTTCAGAAGGGGAATGGTCCACGTGGTTCTGAAACCGACTTGCCTCAGCCACGTGTTCCAGGAAAGAATGCCATGGGACGGTGTCCAGTGGGGCCACAGAGAGTGGTTTTCTTTACTATCTTTTTTTTTTTTAAAGATTTATTTATTTATTTAAAAGGCAGTGTTAGAGAGAGGGAGAGGCAGAGAGAGAGAGAGATCTTCTACCAGCTAGTTCACTCCCCACATGGCCACAATGGCTAGGACTGGACTAGGCCAAACCCAGAAGCCAGGAGCTTCATCTGGGTCTCCCACTTGGACACAGGGGTCCAAGCACTTGAGCACCCTCTGCTGCTTTCCTAGGCTTATTAGCAGGGAAGCAGATCAGAAGTGCCGCAGCTGGGGCACCAACCAGTCACTCTGGGGCACCCATATGGGTGACGACTTAACCCTCTGTGCCTCACACTGGCCCCCGAGGTTTTTTTATGTTCAGTTTTTTTAAATCATGAATAGGTATTGAGTTGTGTTAAATGCTTTTCTGCCCGTGCTGAAGAGGACCGCACAGTTTTTCTTCTGTAGTGTAGAATAGTAGATTACAGTGATCGAGTTTTAAATACTGGAAAGACGATTAAAATGTTGCATTCTTTTTATGCTGCTGAGTTCTGTTTGTGTGGGGGCGGGGAGAGGCTGCATGCAGTGGTTCAGTCCGCTGAGTACTCATCATCTCAGTGTTTCGTATTTTGGTGATGCTGTCACAGTAGTCACTGTGTTGTGCAGGATGTTCTGTATGGAAACATTGGACTCTAGCCAACACCTCCCCATCTCCTCTCCACCCGCCCTCGGCCCTGCCAACCACCATTCTGCACGCAGCTTCTGTGAATCAGACTTTGTTGGATTCACATAGAAGTGAGATCATGCAGTGGATCTATTTGGGCCTCATTTATTAGACTTAATATCCTCTAGGTTCATTCAGGTTGTTACAAATGACAGGATTTCATTCTTTTTATGGCTGAATAATGTTCCATTATGTGCATGTAAACACATTTTCCTTATCCCTTTATCCGTTGGTGCACACTCAAGTTCATTCAGTCTGAGCTTTTGTCGATAGTGCTGCAGTGAACATGGGCGTGCAGGCGTCTCTTCAGCACACTGGCTCCGTTCTGCAGGGCGCACACCAGAAGTGGAGTTACTGCCTCCCACGGTGATTCTGTGCTTAACTGTCTGAGGAACCACTACACTGTTTTCCTTTTTTAGATTTTATTTATTTATTTGAGAGGCAGAATTACAGAGAGAGGAAGAGACAGACAGAAAGGTCTTCTATTCGCTGGTTCACTCCCCAGATGGCCACAACAGCCAGAGCTGGGCCATCTGAAGCAGGAGCCAGGAGCTTTCCAGGTCTCCAAGGTAGGTGCACGGACCCAAGCACTGGGACCATCCTCTACTGCTTTCCCAGACTGTAAGTAGAGAGCTGGGTCAGAAGAGGATCAGAGGGGACAAGAACTGGTGCCCATATGCGATTCTGGCGCCACAGGCGGAGGCCCAGCCCACGGCAGCACAGTGCTGTGCCCCGCTGCACTGTTTTCTGCAATGGCTGTTCCAACAGTCATTCTCACCAACAGTGTGCAAGCAATGCCTTTTCTCCACATCCCTGCCAGCACTTGTATCTTCCAGCGTTTTTATAATAGCCATTCTAATAGGCGTGCTGCAGTGTTAATTTCCATTTGCCCAATGATGAATGCTGTTCACCATTCAAATATCTTCCTTTGAGGGATATCTATTTATATAGTCTTTACCCATTTTTAAATCCAGCTTTATTTTCCTCCTGTTGAGCTATTGGAGTCCCTTCTATGTTTTGAATGTTAACCACACACCCAGAGTAAGGCTTACAGATAGTTTCTCCCATATCCTCAGTTTTTTTCTTCTCTGTTTCATTTGCCGTGTAGAAGCTTTTTAATTGGTTGTAACCCCATTTGTCTATTTCTGCTTTTGTGGCTTGTGCTTTTAGGTCAGATTAAAAAAAAGTCACTGGCCACACCAACGTCATTGAGGTTCTCCCATGTTTTCTTCTAGTAGATTCACAGTTGCAGTTCAGGACGTCTAAGTCTTTAATCGCTTCTGAGTCCGTTTCTGTCCCTGCTCTGAGGTTGGTGTCCAGCGCCATCTGCTGAAGAGGAGCGCCTGCCCCAAGGTGTGTTCTGAGCAGTGCGGTTGCTCTGTGGACAGCGTGTGATTGGTTGTGTTTTTCTTTTTTTTTTTTTTTAACTTTTATTTAATGAATATAAATTTCCAAAGTACGAATTATGGATTACCATGGCTTCCCCCCCATACCGTCCCTCCCACCCACAACCCTCCCCTTTCCCACTCCCTCTCCCCTTCCATTCACATCAAGATTCATTTTCGATTATCTTAATATACAGAAGATCAGCTTAGTATACATTAAGTAAGGATTTCAACAGTTTGCTCCCACACAGAAACATAAAGTGAAAAATAATAGATGATTTTTTTTAAATGATGATGAAATCAGATCAGACCTATTGTCATGTTTAATCCCAGTGAGAGTCAAGTTGGGAGTTGATAATTTCTTTTTTTTTTTTTTTTTTTTACAGAGGATCAGTTTAGTATGCATTAAGTAAAGATTTCAACAGTTTGCACCCCCATAGAAACACAAAGTGAAATATATTGTTTGAGTACTCGTTATAGCATTAAATCTCAATGCACAGCACATTAAGGACAGAGATCCTACATGAGGAGTAAGTGCACAGTGACTCCTGTTGTTGACTTTACCAATTGACACTCCTGTCTATGGCATCAGTAATCTCCCTATGCTCCAGTCATGAGTTTCCAAGGCTATGGAAGCCCTCTGAGTTCTCCGATTCTTATCTTGTTTAGACAAGGTCATAGTCAAAGTGGAGGTTCTCTCCTCCCTTCAGAGAAAGGTACCTCCTTCTTTGAAGACCTGTTCTTTCCACTGAGATCTCACTCACAGAGATCTTTTGCCAGAGTGTCTTGGCTTTCCATGCCTGAAATACTCTCATGGGCTTTTCAGCCAGATCCGAATGCCTTTAGGGCTGATTCTGAGGCCAGAGTGCTATTTAGGACATCTGCCATTCTATGAGTCTGCTGAGTATCTCACTTCCCATGTTGGATCACTCTCCCCTTTATTTATTCTATCGGTTAGTGTTCGGGTCATGTTTTTCTAATTCACTCTGCTAACCTCTGTTTTTCCATTGTTCCCTACTAGGCCATTGATATGAAATTATGTTGTTAGGACTTCAGTCTGCCATTTCCTGTCAGTCCTCTCTATTTCTGATTCCTCTGAGTTTGATTAATGATGTTTTTGAGTGTGTCTCTGTACAGTTTGGTTATTTTTAGTGGTTGCTCTGGGTATTCCATTACATATACACATACATAGCATCAATTCTGCTGCTGTCAGCATTTGCTAGTCTGAGGGAAGGACAGAAACCTTACCTCCCTTTAGAATTCTTCATCCTCTCCCATTGATAGTATAATTGTTTAAATATTTCTGGAACTGGCGTTGTGGTGCAATGGGTAAAATTGCTGCCTGCCGGGCCAGCGCCGCGGCTCACTAGGCTAATCCTCTGCCTTGCGGCGCCGGCACACCGGGTTCTAGTCCCGGTTGGGGCGCCGGATTCTGTCCCGGTTGCCCCTCTTCCAGGCCAGCTCTCTGCTGTGGCCAGGGAGTGCAGTGGAGGATGGCCCAAGTGCTTGGGCCCTGCACCCCATGGGAGACCAGGAAAAGCACCTGGCTCCTGGCTCCTGCCATCGGATCAGCGCGGTGCGCCGGCCGCAGCGCGCCGGCCGTGGCGGCCATTGGAGGGTGAACCAACGGCAAAGGAAGACCTTTCTCTCTGTCTCTCTCTCTCACTGTCCACTCTGCCTGTCAAAAATAAATAAATAAATAAATAAAATAAAAATAAAAATAAAAAAAATTGCTGCCTGCCATGCTGGCATTCCATATGGGCTCCAGTTCAAGTCCCAGCTGTTCTACTTCTGACCTGGATCCCTGCTAATGCACCCAGGAAGGTAGCAGAAGAGGCCCAAGTCCTTGGGTCCCTGCACCCATGTGGGAGACATGGATAAATCATAAATCTTCTGGATCCTGGCTTTGGCCTGGCCCAGCCCTGGCTGTTGTTGCCATTTAGGGAGTGAACCAATGGATAGAAGATTCTCTCTCTCTCTCTCTCTCTCTCTCTCTGTCTTTCCCCCCTCTCTTTCTATATAATTCTGCCTTTCAAATAAATGTTTTAAATATTTCTTTTTTCCCTTTTTAAAATTTATTTATTTATTTGAAAGTCAGAGAGAGGGAGAGACAGAGAGAGAGAGAGAGAGAGATCTTCCATCCACTGATTCGCTCCCCAGAAGGCTGCAATGACCAGGGCTGGGCCAGCCAGGCTGAAGCCAGGAGCCAGGAGCTTCTTTCAGATCTCCCATATGGGTCAGGGGCCCAAGCACTTGGACCATCCTCTATTGCTTTTCCAGGCCACCATAGGGAACTGGATCAGAACTGGAGCAGCCGAGACACAAACCAGTTGCCCATATGGGATGCTGGTGTTGCAGACGGCAGCTTCACCCACTACACCACTCCGCCAGCCCCTTAAATATTTCTTAAACATACAATTCACATCAGAGTGCCGTAGCTTTTACTTCAGCCATTCTAGACAATTCAGAAAACTCGGGAGTAGAATGCGTGTCTGTTGCGTTCACTCGCATTTTTGCTTCCAGCATCTTGCTTCTCAGCAGTCCAGGGTTCCTTCTTTCTCATTTCATTTCGGCCCAGAGAACTTCCTTGAGATGCTTTCCAAGGGCTGGGCTGCTGGAGACTCATTCTCGGGAGCGCCTCCGTGCCCTTCCTCCCTGGATGTAGGGTTCTGCCTCATGGCCCTTTCCTTTCAGCGTGAGAGCCCGGGGCCCTCGCCAGCCTCCGTGGTCTATGCGGAGAAGCCCACCGTCACTGAGTTGTTCTCCTCCCCTGGCTGCTTTCAGAATTTTTTTCTTTAGCTTTTTAGTTGTTTTGCTATGACACATAGTTACAGATTTCTTGGGGTTTATCCTGCTAGGGGGTTTTCGATCTGTAGGCTTATACCTTTTGCCAAATTTGGGAAATTTTGGCCATTATTTCTTCAAGTACTTCCTCTCCCTACCAGCAGACACAGGGGTGCACTTGCTCAGGGCATCAGATGGTCAGCCTCAAGCAGGAGTGCTCAGAGGAGCACTCTACGTGTGACAGGCAAGTTCCCTGAGGACATGCCTCCCTGAGAAGCCCCCCATTGGCCGGGGCTTTCGCAGCAAGGGTTGCAGGGCAGAGGGGTGTCCAGGATGCAGGCAGAGCAGGAAGGCCCTTCAGGCGTGGGGTGTGCATTGACATAGGTTGTGGGCTCACGAGTCTGACTCCAGGGTGGTGGTCTGGCCCCCTCTGAGCAAGGTGCCGTGAGAAGCCTGTTCCTGCGACACCCTCTGGAAGCAATCCCTTCCCGCGCTGCCCTCTTCCTCACAGCCCTGTCCCCTTGCCCTGTTCTTGGTAACATGAGCGTTGCACCTCCCGTCACAGCCATGGCCTGAGGCTCCTCGCCTGCTTCCTGTCTTCCAGGTCGGGTAACTTCTGTTCTGTCCCACAATTCCCTGCTTCTTTCCTCTCCTGTGCTTCCCAGTTCTGTGACTGCCATTTGGGTTTCTGTCTCCTGCTTTAGTTGAGTGAGAATTTTCGGCTTCTCTGCTGAGAAACCATCTTTTTTTTTCCTCATTTGTGATGGCTGCCGTGAACTCGGTCAGATAATTCCAGGATCTCTCACGGTGGTGTTGACGTCTTCCACTTGGTGTGAGATCTGCGTTCTCGGTGTGACAGGTGCCTTTCTGTTGAAACCTGGGCACTTTGAGTCATGAGAGTGTTTTGGCTGACCTTTCCCCTACTGCTCCTCAGGGAGGGGCGTTGTTGCCTCCTCTTGACACACACAGGTGGGGGGGGGGGTGCGCCGTGTTGCTGGTGAGAGGGGGAATTGCTGGATAAGGCTCTCACGGGGCCCCCTGCTGCTCACAGCCTTGGAGGGACAGGTCTGCCTCACAGCTGCTCTCCACGTGGCTCCCACTGACACCTGCAGAGAAGCCCTGCCCCCTACCCAGCCTTCTCCGCCACCACGGGCGTGTGGTTGGGTGTCCCTACGGTCCGGAGGGAGGGTCCAGGCTCTCCCTTGGCCTTGCTCTCTGGATGGGGTGCCGTTTCTCCTTCTTGCCTGGATGGAGCAGAGCAGCTGTAGTCTGAAAGCCACAGTCTTGATGGGCTGTCCCTGTCCAGATTCTTTGGCCAGAGAGTGGACTCCTAGTGGGGCTGTTTTGGCTATGCCTGTTGGCCTTTCCAGTTGCCACCTTCTTCACCTCCAAGTCTGAGAAATG
Source organism: Oryctolagus cuniculus (assembly GCF_964237555.1). Classification (NCBI taxonomy): domain Eukaryota; kingdom Metazoa; phylum Chordata; class Mammalia; order Lagomorpha; family Leporidae; genus Oryctolagus; species Oryctolagus cuniculus. Next base: position 922,499 of record NC_091435.1, on the reverse strand, counting down.
CAAATCAAGAAGAAAGCCCAGGGCCGGCGCCGCGGCTCACTAGGCTAATCCTCCGCCTAGCGGCGCCGGCACACCGGGTTCTAGTCCCGGTCAGGGCGCCGGATTCTGTCCCGGTTGCCCCTCTTCCAGGCCAGCCCTCTGCTGTGGCTAGGGAGTGCAGTGGAGGATGGCCCAGGTGCTTGGGCCCTGCACCCCATGGGAGACCAGGAAAAGCACCTGGCTCCTGGCTCCTGCCATCGGATCAGCGCGGTGCGCCGGCCGCAGCGCGCCGGCCGCGGCGGCCATTGGAGGGTGAACCAACGGCAAAGGAAGACCTTTCTCTCTGTCTCTCTCTCTCACTGTCCACTCTGCCTGTCAAAAATAAAAAAAAAAAAAAAAAAAAAAAAAAGAAGAAGAAAGCCCAGAGAATTCACCAGTGTGTTATTTCTTGAGCCCCTGGCCCCTCGCCGGTCTGCCCGCCCTAAACATTTCCGTCTCCCTGTGTTTGCTGTTTACATAACATCCAGGCTTCTTTGGTTGCTTTAGGAGGAGGAATTGGAAAGCGCACCTCTGCCCTAGTTCCCAGAAGCAGAAGCCTGGCCCCTCCTTGTCAGTGGGCACTGAGAGCACAGGTGCAGGGGTTGTCTGGCCCTGAGACTCGTTCAGCCACATGCCTTGGGCAAAGCCTTTTCCCTCCCAGGTCTCCCATCTGTGAAACTGGGGTAGGGGCTGTGTGCTCAGACCTACAGAGTGAAAGGAGGGAACGGGCCCCGCCTGCAGCAGAGGGGACCCCGTGGGCAGGCAGCTCTCTGACGCCTCGTCTTTCAGATGGGCATGTCTGAGGGGTTGCCAGTGGACGCATCACCATTCAGCATGCATGTTGGCGTGACTATACGCCCTTTTCTTTATTTCGTTTGAGAGATTTTCTTCTGCAGAGGCAGTTCCTGGCTTAAAGGTTACAAACAGCTTTTTCAGCTGGTGCGCTTGGCCAGGTCACCCTCCGTCATGGCTGCACTGTCTGGACTCTTTCCAGTCTTCCAGAGAGCCGTAGCCTCGTAACGCCTAACCCTCTTTGAGTGCCACTCTTCTCTGAGGGTGTCCAGCACCAGCCCCAGGCAAGAGCACTGAGATGGGGCCTGGTTTTGTATAATCCATATCTCCGTCTCCCCAGCAAGCGCCTGGGCTGGTGCTTCACAGAAGAACCGTTTAGCCTTGGGGCAGGCGTCCACACTCCAGGCACTAGTGTCCCCACGGCAGGGGCATGTCCCTGGTGTTCTTGCTGGAAGGGCACTCAAGCTTGTGGAGATTTCATCTGGACATGGGCTTACGATCCCCCCAAGCTCCTCCCAACCTGGCATTAGAGAACAAACACTGGGAATCCTTGGGGAGCTTTTATAAGCAGAGGTAGCACTGGAGCCTACTTTTGCCCTAAGAGGAGTGGAGACGCTCCAGCCGGCCCTTCTCCACCCTGTGGCAACACTTTGCACCCTGCCGTGGGTCCCTGTGTTGAGTCTGGGCTTCAGGACCCCTCACCTCCAGCTCCAGTGCGTGGCTCACACCAAGGCAGCCAGCATCCTTCCTCCGCACATTACGGACTTGACCTGGGCCTGTCCCAACCTGGACAGGAGGTACAAGACGTGAGCCGTTGCAGCCGCCACGTTCCCCAGGCTCCTCTGCCACAGGAGGGGGTGGAACAGATGCATCCAGAGAGGCGGGGTGTGGGGAGGGCTTCTGTCCCCAGTTCTTGCTGTTCCTGTACCACAGCTGTGCCCGCCAGCTGGGTACACAGCACATCTCTTAGAGTGGCTGAAGTGAAAGGGCCTGACTATACCCAAGCCAGAGTGTGTGTGGAGAAGCTAGAACCCTTGTGCACTGCTGACAGGAAAGTAAAATAATCCAGCCACTGCAAGGTGTTCGGCAGTTTCTCAAGAAGCTCAACAAATGCCGGCCAGTGAGCCGCCTGTTCGACCCCTAGCGTCTGCCGTGGCAGGTGGCGGCGTCCCCTCAAGAATGGTGTGTGCTGCTCCAGCTCTGCCACACTGGAGCAGTGCAGCTGCTCTTCAGTGACGGATCAGAAAGAGCTGTGGGTTCCGCGTGTGTAGCAGAATGCGACTCGATGATTAAAAGAATGAGCGGTTGGTGCGCTCAGCACAGACCCGTCTTCCAGGTGTGCCGAGTGAAGGCGCCATGCACAAGCACAGGTTCGGCTTCCTGGAAGCAGCCCCTGAGGCAGACCTGACCTGCAGTGAGCACTCAGGAGCACCCTGGGAGGAGGGGAGCAGGTGTGGTGGCGTGGCAGGCCCGGCAGGCCCACAGGGAGAGGGATGAGGCAGGTCCTCGTGGCTGGGGCAGTCTGCAGGGCCCTGCCCTGCCGTGGATGCTGACCTCAGGGGGTCTGTGCCTCAGGCCCTTTGCCCTGACTCTTTCCTCTGCCTGGGAGTTGTCCCCAGGCCTCCCAAACAGCATGGAGCCCTCAGGAGCCCTTGCTGGGCCTGCCCCTGGAGCCACGGTGCCCCACTGCTCCCCTCTGTCGGCTTCCTTCCCCCAGCCTCGTTCTCTTTGCCACTTTCCCCACTGACTGTTACAGGCGCTAACTCAGGCTGTGCTGTGAGACGGTTGCTGAGTCAGAGGTGGGCAGGCAGTTCTGGGGACGGAGGTGGGGAGAGTGGGCCTTCCAGGGTACAGGAAAGGGGTGGGGCGTGTGGAGACCCTGTGTGGGGTTCCACTCAGGGCCTGCGGCAGTGGGGCAGCGATGCAGACTTGGGCAGGACTCAAGAGAGCCAGGGAAGAGGTTTCTTGCACCCAGGAGGTCCGTGTTGCTGGAGGAGCACTCCCTGCTGCTGTGGAGTGGGATTGGGTGTGGTTGGGAAAGGGGCTATAGCTGCACTGTTGGGATTTGTTAAGGATGGGATCCGTGAGAGCCGGGAGCCATGGGGGCCTGAGGTCAGACACAACTCAGGTGGGTCACAGTTAGGACACAGGAGTCCCTGTGGCTGCACAGAGTGAATAAATAAGTAAATTTAAAATAAATAAGCAAAAAAAATCTTCCAGGGTGGGCCCAGGCTGCTGCCCGGGAGTCCATCCACAGGACGCATGCTGGGCTGAGGCAAGTCTGGCTAGTGTCCCCGCACAGCTGCATTTAAGTCATGGACAGCACAAGATCCCAGCAAGTGCAGACCAGGAACCCCAGCCCCTGTAGGGCGACCACACCTGTTTCTCCTCTCCCTCTCGTCCAGTGAATTAAAAATTTATCAACTCCCTCGCACAGAAGAGAGGGAAGTCAGGGCTGTGAGGTCTGCCAGCTCCTAAAGCGGCAGGGCCAGGGTGGGTGGGTTACAGGAGGGGCTGTGTTGTGATACATCGCACCATGGCCTCTGCTTCCTGCTGGACTCCTTCTGGCGGCCACTTTCACCCTTTGTTCCTTGGTAGCCCACAGAGCTGCCCCTCGGACTGTAGATACATGGTCAGTGTGAGCTGGGAGGGAGCAGCAGCTGCCCCCTGGGCACTCCCAGGGTCTCAGTGGAGGAACAGCAGCCCCAGGGCCCGTCAGGGACAGGTCTTCTTCACCCTGCATCTGTCAAGAGGTCTGCCCCTCTGGGAGTGAGGCAGTGGCCTCGCCCACCGTGCAGGGCTGCTGCTCATCCCCCCAGTCCACGGGTGCCTCCCTCTCCCTCTGCCTGCTGAGCAGACAGGCACTGGCCTGTGTGACTGATGGCTGCTGACAGCCTGCAGCCTGAGAGCCCCTGGCAGGAGCTGACCCACTTTCCTTGCTGGGCTGGAAACATTTACATAACAGACGCCCAGGGCCCTGCTGTCCCCCTGACAGAGCTGTTTCTAATTAGAAAGGAGGCACACAGCCACTGGCTGGCTGCAGCCCGGTCCAGTTCACGGGAGCGGGTGAATCTGCCTCAGCAGAACCCGGATCTTGGCTCAGGATTGGCTGGGCTTGCTGCAGGGCGCCTGTGAGGCACAGGAGGGGTTTGCCTGGTGCCACTACCTCCTCGGAGCTGCGTGTGCGCTCTCTGCTGTCTCCAGCCAGCCCTCTTCTGAGGCTGCGTGGGCAGTGCATGGGCTCGGGCGTGTGGGCAGGAGTGCTTGTTCCCGTGCCACTGTGTGTGTTGTGTGTTCAGCACTGGTGGGTGGCTGGTGAGTTCGTAGTTCTGACGTAAGTAGCTGCAGTAGTGGTGTTGGGTGGTGAGGAGAAAAAGCACTGGTGTGTAACGCACCCTATAAAATGGGCGATTCAAATCCTTGCTAGTTATTCACCCAGTGCCGTTTCATTATAGTTAGAAGCTAACAGCTTTCATTGTTGAAGTTACCTGAAACACATTTTTAAACTACAGGTGACTAATACTTGGTGTTTTTATTTTTTTTAAAGGATTATTTATTTGAAAGGCAGAGTTATGGGGCGGGGGCAGAGAGAATCTTCCATCCACTGGTTCACCCCCGAAATGGCCACAACAGCCAGAGCTGGGGCCATCTGGAGTCAGGAGCCAGAAGCTTCCTCTGGGTCTCCCATGTGGGTGCAGGGGCCCAAGTGCCTGGGCCATCTGCTCCTGCTTCCCCAGGCACATTAGCAGGGAGTTGGATCGGAAGTGGAGCAGGACTGGAACCGGCATCCCGACACTGTAGGCTGCGGCTTCACCGGCTGTGCCACAGTGCTGGTGCCATGGTGTCTCACTGATGCATCAGTGTTTTGTGGCTTCCTTCCGGGGACTCCTGGTCTCCAGTGTGCTGTCACACACGTGTCTCCTTACACACATTGCCAAGGGCATGCACCCTGTTCCTGAGCTCTCTCGTGTTTTCCTTTCAGCAAATTGTAAGCAGAAATATTTTGATGGTCTTTTTGCCACTTTTAACCTATAGTCTCCCCCGAGTGTGGCGTAGCTGCTCGTCTGTCCAGGAGAAGTCAGAGGTAGTGCCCTGGCAGCCCGACGTGGGGAGGGGCACACGCCAGCGTCAGGGCTTTGTTCTGCAGCACTCTGCTAGGCAGCCACGCGTGTGGTGTGATGCTTCACTTAGGGAGGCCTCCATGGGATTGTGTGGGAGGAGTGTGGCCCGTGGTTCCCTGAGAGGAACCTCCAACGCCCCGCAGCTCTGTCCACCTCTCAGGTGCACACCTGGTTAGGCATGTGCCGCTCCCAGAGCCCTGTGGTACTCCCTGCCCAGTGGCTCCTCCTGCCCCTCCCCCAATTCTGGGCCTCACATGGAACCGAATTCCTGGACAACACTGCACCCTCCCCTAAGCCAGCCCCTCCTCTGTCCTCAAAGAGGCACCTTGTTGTCCGTGACCTTCAGGTCTCCAAGTGCCCGGGGGCTGCTCATGTCCTTGTCTGTCTCCAGCTGCATGCCAGGCTGTGGCTCTCCAGGCCACACACTTGCACTTCTGAAGAGCTGTGTGAACACTGCTCCGCCCAGGGGATCCTGCTGCCCTCAGGGCAGGCCCTGCAGCCCCTGCATTCCCCAGGACATCGCCAGATGCACCCCACTCCTTGCTGGCCCACACTTCTCTCTAATCCTTGCTGCCATTCTCTCTCTCTCTCTCTCTCTCTCTCTCTCTCTCTCTCTCTCTCTCTCCTGTTCCTCCAGGGCTCCAGGCCCTCCCACCAGCCCCAGAGGGAGAACCTGGCTCCTCCCTGAGAAGGGCCCCGCCTGGATACAGGAGTGGAGCCCTGCCGGGGTGGGGGGGTGGCAGCTCGTCACCCTGAGGGCCCCAGGCCTGGGCTGTCACAGTGATCATTTCACTTTCCCACAGGTTAATTCAGCTTTGCCGCCAGTAATTATTCTTTGTGTGAAAATCACGACGTGGAGCCTTAATGCTGGCCCATGGGCTAAGCACTGAGTGAGCACCCACGGAAGTGTGTGATTGCCACAGACCTCTGCTGCGCACTGTGTAGTGTGGAAGGCAGCGTCCGCTGGCTTGTAGAGGGGTGTGCACGGGCAGCAGCCCCATGGGTAGAGCTGAGTCCACGTGGCAGGTGGCCCCAGATGGAGGGGTCTGGGTACTTGTGCTCTGCTGGCCTAAGGGGAAAAGCAGGGCCTTCTGGTGTCCCAGGAGCCCCGATGGTTCAGAGAAATGGGCAGAGCTAGAGGACAGGATCAGGCCCGTGCAGTGGGGAGAGGTGCTCCCTGAGGCTTCATGGGGCTGGCTGCTTTCACTCTAGCTCCTGAGAGGTACTCCTGTAACGGGGCAGCTCCCTGCATGCCTGGAAACTGAGCGACCTAGGGGTTAACCACCTGAGGCTGGGATCCCACTGGGTGGACTATCCCAAGGCCCATCCTTGAACTACCAAGTGCCCATGCTCCCCGCAGATAAAGCCTCGTCACGCTGTCGCACCCCCACCTGGAGGCCAGGGAGTTCCCTGGGTGTGCATGGGCCATGGACGATCCTTGGGTAGCAGCTGCTGTGCCTTCTCTTTCCAGGTGACGCCATCTGGGCCCCATCCATCCTTGCTCACAGCACCCTCGGCACCGTAAGTCACCACCCCCAGCTGCACCTTGGGAGAAAGATGGAGTCCAAGGTCTCGGAAGGTGGCCTGAACGTGACCCTGACAATCCGCCTGCTGATGCACGGGAAGGTAACAGAACAGCAGAGGTGTTGCTCTTGCCCTCCAGGGAGGGAGGAGCCCATACCCAAGCTGAGAGCCTGGCTGGGAGTAACTGCTGCTGCTGCTGGTTTTTTGTTTTTTTTTTTTTTTTTCCTTTTTTTTTTAAGATTTACTTATTTGAAAGTTAGAGTTGCACAGAGAGAAAAGGAGAGGCAGAGAGAGAGAGGTCTTTCATCCACTGGTTCACTCCCCAATTGGCCTTGACAGCCAGGCTGTGCCGATCTGAAGCCAGGAGCCAGGAGCTTCTTCCAGGCCTCCCACATGGATGCAAGGGCCCAAGGACTTGGGCCATCTTCCACTGCTTTCCCAGGCCATAGAAGAGAGCTGGATCACAAGTGGAGCAGCCGGGACTCAAACCGGTGCCCATATGGGATGCTGGCACTGCAAGCAGCGGTTTTACGTGCTAGGCCACAGCACCAGCCCCTGCTTCTTGTTTTAAGTAATCTCACACTTACAAAGCAGCTGATGTACAGTCCAAATGACACTTTTCCTGGAGCCATTCGAGACTAAGCGGAGGCCCTGTCTCCGACTGTCCTGTACCTGCATGTGTGTTTTCTACATGTTAGGCCTTTCCTTGCATGCCATGGTTGTACCTGTAAGTGTCCAGCCAATACTGCATACACACTGGCCTCCTGGCCCTCAGCTCTGTCATCCCCTACTGCTCCCAGTAGCAAGGTGCTCCATGCATAGCCACAAAGAGCGTGCCCTTGTCACCTCCCTTGGTCCCCGTGATCTGAAATAATCCCTGCTAGACTGAATTTTGAGCACTTCTGCCCAGTGTGTCTGTAGTGTGTCCTCACCTTGGCTATCTGAGGCCCCCTAACCTTTGGCAGGGATGTCACAGTAATCTTCCTATTGGTGGCCCAGGTGGTGCTGGGTGATCACTGGGTGGGTCTAAGGGACATTCTGTGTGCCACCAGACTCTCAAGATGTTCATCCACTTGTTCATTCACATCTTGTTGGGTCCCGGGTTTGTTGTTTTTCTCACTGGACTCACCTTTCAGTTCCCTAACTGTCCCAATCCATCTTGGCACTTTCCTGCCGATTCGGCAGATGATGGCCGAGTCCTTGTGGCAAGCCCCCACCATTCTTATGGCATCATCTGGCTTTCTGGCAATCTTGTCCCTCCCTGCACAGGTCCTCGACTCAACCCTGACCCTTTAGTGGACAGTGGTTCTGGAAGCCAGGGTCAGAGCCCCTGCGACATCTGTGCTGCAGAGCTGGAGTTACACACGTTTCTGTGATACACACCACAGTGTATGTCTCTATGGTTGTCTGTCTAGAGAGCCCTGTGAGTTCCAGCCCAACAGCACAGGGTCACCAGTTCCTCCTGCCCCGTGCTGGTGCCCTGAGAAGCTGCATGTAGCCTTCCTTGGGGGAGGCTGGTAGAGGCTTGCGCTCCAGTGCCTGCCGCTTCCAGAAGGCACACTCTCCTGCCCTCCTGCAGGAGGGACATCCGTCTCTGGGATGGAGAGAAAACGGCCTGCCTCTCTGCTCCCCACTGTGGGTACCATGCAGCATCTGTGTGCCGCCCGTGGGCTCCTAAGGTCAGCTCAGGGTCCCCATCTGCAGCGGCAATGGGAGCCGCAGCTGCCAGCGGCTGTCCCTGGGGGTAAAGATGTGTCTGGTCACAGCAGGCTCACACCTTCCACAGTCCCTGCTGCACGGGACCCACTGTGGCCTCCACTAGAAACCTAGTCACTTAGTAAGGACTTTATTGTAATAAAGAAAGCAAATTGGGGCTGGCGTCGCGGCTCACTAGGCTAATCCTCCGCCTAGCGGCGCCGGCACACCGGGTTCTAGTCCCAGTCGGGGTGCCGGATTCTGTCCCAGTTGCCCCTCTTCCAGGCCAGCTCTCTGCTGTGGCCAGGGAGTGCAGTGGAGGATGGCCCAGGTGCTTGGGCCCTGCACTCACATGGGAGACCAGGAGAAGCACCTGGCTCCTGCCATCAGATCCGCGCGGTGCACCGGCCGTGGCGGCCAGTGGAGGGTGAACCAACGGCAAAGGAAGACCTTTCTCTCTGTCTCTCTCACTGTCCACTCTGCCTGTCAAAAAATAAAAAAATAAAAATAAAAATAATAAAGAAAGCAAGTTGGATTTGGAAAGGGATCACTCTCTGTGGCAAGAAGCCAGGCCACCCTGCCTTGTGCGGTGGGTGGAGTAGGCAGGAAGGTGTGACCCCCAGCCTGCTGAGTGTGCCCACACCGTGCGGGCTTGACTGACACCTGTGGCAATGTATTTCAGTGTCACATAGCAGTAGCAGTGCTAAATTTTCTGTAAGTCAAAAATCTGGGGGAGATTTTACTTTTCATCTGTTTCTTGCAGTGTTTCCCTGAGGCCTTAAATGTCTATGGGATGCCTTCTGAGTTGTTCATCTAGGAAGCGGGTAGCCATTCTCCCCTTGCTGGGAGCCTGTGACAGTCAGCCCCGCGCAGGCCTGGGTGATACAGGTGCACAGGGAACTTCTGGGCTTGGCCTCTTACCGACAGCCTGATGGGGCTCTCTCCTCTAACTGCCGGGAAGGTCGGCTGGATTCTGCAGGGTTTGTCCTCCTTCTGCTCTGTGACACAGTCTCTCTGTGATTTTCCTACAGGAAGTTGGAAGCATCATTGGCAAGGTAATTACTGAATGAACTCTGCTTCTCTTGGGGCCTCTCCAAGGGGTCAGTGAGGACGGCAGCTGTCCTGGTACTGGGCGCACTCAACACTGTGCTGGGTGAAGTTGGGGTCTCCCAGGGGGCACCATGGTTGCACGGTCTTGTGGGCGTTTCCTCCCTGCTTTAAACTGCACCTTCTGAAGCCGGTCCCAGCTCTGTGGGAACTTGCTGAGGGACATGCTCCCTCGACCCCACCTTGGCAAGGCCCCAGTGACCTTGGCAGCCATGCTGCCCACTTCTTGGAAGCAGGCCCTCCTCCCAGACTGTGACCTGGTTGGCACTCTCCCCTGACCCTGGGACCTGAGCAGTCTGCAGTGAGGGACCCCTGTATCTTCCAGTCTAGAATAGAAGATGCATTCTCACGGGGAAAGTCAGGGCCGCTTTGGAAGCCGCTGCCCCTGGGGAGGAAGGGCTGTGAGCCAGCAGCCGCCTCCCTGACTTGGTTGCATTGTATCCGTCTCTGGAGGTCCCTGGTGTCCTTCCCTCCATCCTCCACACCTGGGGTCCTCCAGGGGCTCATTGCCCTAGCTGTTTCTCAGGAGAACTTCTGAGGGGATATCTCAGGGAGTAACCTCCATACGGGATATAGGGACCATGGAGATACCTCCAGGCCCACAGACCCCTTCTACCCGCCCTGGCCAGCTTCACCACAGTGGGAATCTACTCAGCTTCCCCGGCTCCCACAAGGTTGTGCTGAGAACAGAGCCTGCTGGCCTAGTTAGTAACAGTGCAGCTGGGGCAGGACTGCCTGTGTGCCTGAGACAGACGGCTCCCCGTGGGTACACTGCACTGGTTAGTACACGGTGCAGCTGGGGCAGGACTGCCTGTGTGCCTGAGACAGACGGCTCCCCGTGGGTACACTGCACTAGTTAGTACACGGTGCAGCTGGGGCAGGACTGTCTGTGCACCTGAGACAGACGGCTCCCCGTGGGTACACTGCACTAGTTAGTACACGGTGCAGCTGGGGCAGGACTGTCTGTGCGCCTGAGACAGACGGCTCCCCGTGGGTACACTGCACTAGTTAGTACACGGTGCAGCTGGGGCAGGACTGTCTGTGCACCTGAGACAGACGGCTCCCCGTGGGTACACTGCACTGGTTAGTGCACGGTGCAGCTGGGGCAGGACTGTCTGTGCACCTGAGACAGACGGCTCCCCGTGGGTACACTGCACTGGTTAGTACACGGTGCAGCTGGGGCAGGACTGCCTGTGTACCTGAGACAGACGGCTCCCCGTGGGTACACTGCACTAGTTAGTACACGGTGCAGCTGGGGCAGGACTGTCTGTGCACCTGAGACAGACGGCTCCCCGTGGGTATACTGCACTAGTTAGTACACGGTGCAGCTGGGGCAGGACTGTCTGTGTGCCTGAGACAGATGGCTCCCCGTTGGCCACACTACGCTGGCTGCTGTCTCTTGGGCGCGGTCCTCAGGGACAGCTCCCAGTACCTCAGGGCTGTGCCAAGCTCTGTGCCATCCTCAGTGGAGTTGCAAGTGGTGCCTTTTTGTTTCATCTTTATTCCAGAAAGGAGAGACTGTGAAGAAGATGCGTGAAGAGGTGAGTATGCGCTCTGGGTGATGCTCTGTACCGGCTGGGGCAGAATGCTGAGGCTGGAGGGTCTCTGATGGCTCTGTCCATGCCCTCGGGGGTCTGCTGGGGTCCTGTCCCTGCATGCAGGGATGGGGTCTCTGCCCAGGGCTCAAGTGTAAGGAAGGCAAGCTCAGGGCCTGTCCCCTCTGACAGACAGCACACTGGGCAGGGGCTTCCCAAGGGGTCGCTTGGGTTCCTTTTGCTTGTAAAAGTTCACAATAAAAGGGGTTGCTCGTCAAGTTCACTGTTCAGGGGTGAGGTTGCCAGTCAGGGCCAAGAGCCTGTTTGCATCAGTTGTTGCTGGTGCTGGCCCAGCGGTTGTAATCCGGGTTTGTTCTGCTCCCTCCCCCAGAGTGGTGCAAGGATCAACATTTCAGAAGGAAACTGCCCAGAGAGAATCGTGACCATCACAGGCCCAACAGACGCCATCTTCAAGGCCTTTGCAATGATTGCATACAAGTTTGAGGAGGTAGGGTGTGCCTGCTCAGAACTCCAGCCTGGTAGTGAGTGGGCCTGGTCTCAGCTGGCTCCCCAGTCCCTCTTACCCTGTGTCTAGACCAGCCCACCCAGGATGCCTTGCTTGGCCACAGGCCTCCCTTTTAGCTCCTCTGCCTCCCAGGGACTCGGCCCCACTGTGTTCTGCCTGGGGAGAGGCCAGCATCTCCCCCTCCTCCTTCTAAAGCCAGCCACTTCCAGCACGAGCATGTTGGAGAGGCTGCTTCATTCACGTCTCCTCAGACCCTGCCCCTAAGCACTGAGTTTACAGCAGCACCCCTTACCTCCTCCCCAGGGCACACTGCTGCCACTGACCCTTGGGCTTTCCCCATACCTCCAGCGACCAGCTAGCCCTGCACATGGCCATTGAAGAAGCTCTGGCTGGCCTGACCCTGGTCCTCCACACACCCCCCCATATGCCCCCACAGCAGCTGACCTGGACACAGGGACAGCCCAGCCCACTCAGGATGCCTTGCTTGGCCACAGGCCCTCCCTCTTAGCCCCTCTGCCTCCCAGGGACTCGGCCCCACTGTGTTCTGCCTAGGGAGAGGCCAGCATCTCCCTCTGGGTTGTGTGTGGCTTGGTTTAGTTACAGAGGAATAAAGCTGCAGACACAGACGTGTGCGTTTGCATGCTGCTGTGAGCGTGTGTGTGGGTGTGTTTCACTTTTCTGTGCTGTGTCAGTGAGTTGAATCTCAGTGTTTTTATGTATTTCCAATTTTTTGAAATTGCTGAAAGTTACTTAGAAATGTATTTAGTGGCTTCATTCAAAGAAGGTGATCAAGCTGGGAAATTAATTTTTTTCTGCCAGAAATGAGCAGCAAGCATTAGTGAAGTTGCCTTTGTGGGACTACACGAGGACCTTCTTCCCAAGGGAGCACAGAGCTTAGCTGGGCTCAGCCACTGTCACGGGCAGGGAGGGAGGGGAGTTACAGAGTGGCAAAGGGTGATTCCAGGGTGCTGTGGCATGGGGAGGCCCTGTTCACTGCACCTGAGGCCCTGTGTGGCTGGGTGAGGAACATCAGGCCTCCTCTGCTTGGTCCTAAGTCAGCAGGGGGCAGCCATCAGGGAAGCTGCTGTCACTCACCAAGTCCTGGCTCTTCTGAGCTGAGGCGGCAGAGGTTGGGATCTAGCGTCCTGTGCGGTGGCTGCAGGGGCTGTGGCCTGGTGTTCTTTCATAATCTATGGCGTGGCTGTTGTCCATATATTACGTTTCTCAGCTTCCTCTTTTAGGCTGTCTCTCAGCTGTAGGAAATGGCCAGTTCAGGAAAGGTGACTCTCCAGCGACAGTAGCTGTGTGGGTGCCCTGAGACTCTGGATAAAGCAGAGCAGAGCAGCTCCATGACCGCTGGGACGAAACAGAAGCTAGCACTCGCTGTGCGGCTCCAACTGCCCAGCCCAGGCCAAGAGGGCAAACCCACGGGCTGTGAGTCTCCACCTTGGAGAGCCAGGTAGCTTTTTCTCTCCAGCAGTGGGCACCCTATCCTGTGGACCTGGGACAGCAGGGAACGCCAGCAAAGGCACAGCCGGCCACTGCTCCTGCCAGCGGGTGTAGGCAGCTCTGTCTTCACCCAAGGCAGGGTGGAGCCGCTAGTCTTCTGCCAGTCACTTCTGGTTGTGTGATCCCACCAGTGTGACCTTGGGCTGAACAGTGGAGCAGCAGTTCCTCCAGGAGAGCACCTCAGTCAAGGGCAACCTGCTTCAGAACTTGAGTCAGCACTTCCAGCAGAGGCAAATGTGAAGAGTTCTCTGTGCAGAGAGCTCTCACGTACTGTTCTTAAGTGCATAAGGCCTTAGTCTGAGGTGAGCAGGACCAGCTGTCCTGGTGCCCGGAGAAGTAGCTTATGCTAGAAGCACGTGAAGACCTGGAAAAGAGCTGCTGCTCGTGGTGTGGAGCTGGGCACTCGTCAGTCACGCTTTCAACACAGCCATGGATATAAAGAAGGCCGGCGCCCACTTTCACTGGGAGCTCTGTGGAGCTCGAGTGGACATTGGTTTGAAGAGAGCCACAGACCCCAGGCTTACGCCCTACCCAGTGCTCCTCCAACGACAGACACACAAGTCGCCCTCCCAGCAGAAGGGATGAAAAGGGACACCTTGATTCACCAACAAGGCCAGAAATGCAGGGACCCATGCCACAGCCCAGGCCCTGTGGAATCAACAGCCGAGGAGCCAGTCCAGACCCAGAGCTGGTTCTCTGTCCTCACTGCAGGAGCCTCCCTCATGAAGGCTGGGACCTGGGCAAGGGGCAGGGCAGGGGTGTGGCGATGAACAAGGCCACTTGTGCTGGGTGCTGGGAATGCATGCAAGGGGGTCGCCAGCATCTTCTGCACACAGCAGACTCGTTATAAAATGGCTTCATGCTGAACACGGCCTGTCTCTGTCTGCTCAGGTGGAGGCCAAGGCATGGGGAGCTCAGGGTAGCGTGTTGGAGCCAGGCTGCCTCCTAGGTGATGGATGTGGGGCATCTCTGGCCTCCTGGGACTTGGTTCTGAGCTGGAAGTGGACACAGACACCAGGGGAGCTGGCATCCTAAGCCAAGTCCTGGCCCTTCTAGGCCAAGGGCAGCAGAGGCTGGGGCGTCTGGTTGCCAAGCTGTGGGTCAGTGCTCCCCCTTGGGGGTTCTTCCTCCCACCCAGTTCTCCTCTGCCTCTTCCTCCATCTGCTCCTCCTGAATGCACTGTTTTGGGAATGGTCTGAGGCGCTGTTTCCCCTAGGCTTGACTTGTTTTGGAAAAGGAGAGACACAGCTGTTGGTGGAGAGTGAGCTGAGTCACCATGGCGCCCACAGAGCTGCAGCAGCTGAGCTCAGGGAGGGCTGGCCGCCGCCACTCACTCGCAGAGCCCGGATCTCCTCACGTCTCTGCTGAGCACTGCAGCGAGCTCTGGGCCTCTTCAGGGCCCGGGCTTCCTCACAGCCCTGACCCCTTCCCCCCATGCTGCAGCCATCGCAGGTACCACCTGCCCCAGGAGTCACCGGCCTCAGCCTGGAGTCCAGTTGTATCCCAAGCAGCAGAACATGAAGCAGATGAATTGCCTGCCCAAACAGCCATGTGCAGACCCAGCACTTACCTCACCTCCCACCGCCCTCGTGGCTCTGAGTTAGTGACACATCTCCCTTGCCAGACCGACACTGAGATCATAGCCCACGGTCACCCCACAGTCTCCCCTACACTCTGCCTTGGACACAGCCCCACTGGTCTCCTGCCCCAACACATCCCCTGCTCCAGCATCCACTTGTCCCCTGTGTCCATCTGCCCACACCCGTCCCGCCCTTCCAGGTCTCCATGACAAGTGTCAGACCAGAGTTCTATGTCCCCTGGCCCGTGTCATAGTCCAAATCTGCGGCCCAGTGACCTCCCACCTTGCATGTGTGCTGTGCACAGTGATGTGTGTGGACACCCATGTGGCCATCCAGCCATCCCTCTGTCCTCCTGGGCCTGGCCTAGCCAGAAGTGTCTGTGACTGGCCTGGCTGCCCACCATGTCCCTCCTCTGTTCTCAGAGGGCTTTCAGGCCCTTGGCTGGAGAAGCACAGCAGCTGCTTCCTGCTGCCCTCTGGTCTGGTCACACTGGGGTGTGGTCAACACTTGTCTGTCTTCCTCCCCAGGACATCATTAGCTCCATGAGCAACAGCCCTGCCACCAGCAAGCCACCGGTGACGCTGAGGCTGGTGGTCCCGGCCAGCCAGTGTGGGTCCCTGATCGGCAAAGGCGGCTCCAAGATCAAGGAGATCAGGGAGGTAACAGGACCTTGCCCTGCCCAGGAGGGAGGGGCCAGTTGCGGGCAGCCAGAGCAGGCCAGGTCATTTCCACAAGCACTGTGGGCATTGCAGGCTCCAGTGCCAGTCCCTGTGGGCCCTGGCAGCACAACGCTTGTGACAGGGACAACGAGTCAGTCATGGGGCAGAGATCCACCTTCAGAGGCCACGTTTAGAGGCCAACATGTGGGCCTTGTTGGTGGAGGGAGACACGGGGTTCCTTGAGACAAGCCAGCTGTGGTAGCCAGTCTTGTGGCTTGAGTCCAGTCACATGGAGTGTGCAGGAAGTGTAGACTTGATATCTGCACGCTCACTCTGTTTCCAGGAAGCCTCTGATTCCTCCCCACAGAGGGAACCTCTCTTTCCCTCTGACCAGCTCTGTGGAGGAGGTGAGAGTCCCTGTACTGGACTGATTCCATGTCCCTGAGAATGCCCCCCCAGGTTAAATGCCCCATCCAGTGTCACTCATGGGCCAGGACAACTCCTGCACTTGCACCTGCTGAGGGTACACCAGTGTTCTTGGAGGGAGAAGGTAGGGTCCTGCGAGGGGAGGTGATGGGGTGATGTGGTGACACAGAGGCTGGTAGGAGGGGAGGCAGGACTCTCGTGGCAGCTGGACCTGTTACGCTGCATTGCTACCAGAGGGTTCTCCAAGGTGCAGACTACCCTGGACAAGCCCCATTGCCGTTCATTGCTTCTGTGGTCTGTCATTCCCTATCCAATGTCCAGTCTCTCCAGTCCACAGGTGCCCAAGTCCAGGTGGCTGGGGACATGCTGCCCAACTCCACGGAGCGGGCAGTGACCATCTCGGGGACGCCAGATGCCATCATCCAGTGTGTCAAGCAGATCTGTGTGGTCATGCTGGAGGTACCGTCTGCACCCCGTGTCCGGCCTGCTCTGCCTGTGGCTACCCAGCGAATCCACAAGGGCTTGGGCACCTCAGTTATTCTGAGGAGCCACACAGCCAGGGTTGGGTCAGGCTGGGTGGGCAGGCACCAAGGACAGGTTGGGGCATATGCTACCGCAGTGGAGGCACTGTCTACTCAGCCTGTGGGGGAGAATGTAGAGGGAGGAGTGAGCCACCCCCTACACCCTGGGGGTTGCATGGGAAGTATTAATCCCAGGGAGAAGGGTTTTCAGGAAAGAGTTGGGATGCCCACGTGGAAAAAGATCTGCTCGCCGGCCAGGGCTTCCTGGGGAAGAGGGCCACCTGCTGGCTGTAGGAGGGCAGAGGCTGGAGGTCCCTGCGCTCAAGGACAGAATGAGGGAAAGACAGGAAAGACCCTCATTGAGGAGTGGAGAAAAGTGGACGGAGGGGTTCTGAGAGAGATGCTACGAAGGCACAGCTGAGCCAGCCAAAACCTCTTGAAATTTGGGGGGGAAGAGCCGGCGCCACGTCTCACTAGGCTAATCCTCCGCCTTGCGGCGCCGGCACACCGGGTTCTAGTCCCGGTCGGGGCGCCGGATTCTGTCCTGGTTGCCCCTCTTCCAGGCCAGCTCTCTGCTGTGGCCAGGGAGTGCAGTGGAGCATGGCCCAAGTACTTGGGCCCTGCACCCCATGGGAGACCAGGAGAAGCACCTGGCTCCTGCCATCGGATCAGCGCAGTGCACCGACCGCAACGCGCCGGCCGCAGCGGCCATTGGAGGGTGAACCAACAGCAAAGGAAGACCTTTCTCTCTTTCTCTCTCTCTCACTGTCCACTCTGCCTGTCAAAAAAAAAAAAAATTGGGGGGGGGACATCCCTAAAATTTGAATTTAAATCAGTCCCCAGATGCAGTGTCTGGTGGTCACTCGACTCTGGGAGCTCAGGGTGCCAGGCGCGCAGCTCGCCTCCCAGCCCCTCCCACAGGGCTGCAACCTCTTCAAGAAGTTGGAGGTTTCTGTTTCCCTGAAGTATGATATTTTATGGAATCAAAATGTTTTTTAAAATTTCTCCTTCTGAAATTTTTCCCACACACTGGTCAAGTTGACCACGTTGTACTAGTTAAAGTTCTCTGCTCAGTGTTCCAGTCACTGGGACGCTAGAGGCCACTGGCCCAAGGCTCATGAGAATGACCCAACCAGCTCGGCAGCATGGACACAAGCTGGCCAGGGGCTCCTCATTCAGGCCCACACCCTGAGGATGTGAGGACAGCCATGCTGTGTCTCGTGGCAGCAGAGGATACAGCTCTATGGTGGACACAACCTCCCGTGTCCATGATCAAGAGTGAGGCCCAGCTCCTCAGACAGCTATGGGGTCTTGGCAGAGCCTGTAATGGCATTGCCCAGCTGGAGTCCCTGATCAGACATGACAGCCCCTCAGAAGCAGGTTGGGGGAGCCGTGGAGCATCAGCACCCAAGGCCTCCTCAGTAGTGTGATGTTTAGTGACCAGTGAAAGTGCCCGCTGTGGGCCTGGCTGTGATGCCCAGTCTTGCTCGTATCACACAGCTCACAGGCTGGAGGGGAGGAGGTGTCATCACATGCAGACACAGACAGACTGAAGGGTCCGGGCAAGACACTGTCAAATAAAAGATGCTCTACAGGCCGGCGCCGCGGCTCACTAGGCTAATCCTCCGCCTGCGGTGCCGGCACACCGGGTTCTAGTCCCGGTTGGGGTGCCGGATTCTGTCCCGGTTGCCCCTCTTCCAGGCCAGCTCTCTGCTGTGGCCAGGGAGTGCAGTGGAGGATGGCCCAGGTGCTTGGGCCCTGCACCCCATGGGAGACCAGGAAAAGCACCTGGCTCCTGGCTCCTGCCATCGGATCAGCGCGGTGCGCCGGCTGCAGCGGCCATTGGAGGGTGAACCAACGGCAAAGGAAGACCTTTCTCTCTGTCTCTCTCTCTTACTGTCCACTCTGCCTGTCAAAAAAAAAAAAAAAGAAAAAAAAAAGATGCTCTACAGACCCTCTTCGCTGACCATGGAGCATGGGGCTTAGTTATGGGATATGCTTCGTGCCTTTAAAATTAAAGAAGAGCTGCCCCATGAGGCAGACAAGTCTGGTGGGGCCTGAGAACACAGGTGTTGCTACCAGTGGCTGCAAGTAGCCGCCACTCCGTGGGGGAGCCAGTGGGCCCAGTGCCCAGAGCATCCCTCTCTTTCAGGGGATGTTGGGGAAGAACTGGGCTTGGAAACCAGTTGGTAGTAGCTGGGAGCCATGGAGGGCTGGTGGGTGGGCACTGGCCTCAGTGTGGGTGGAGGGTGCCACAGGAGGGGCCTGTGGAGCTGGGTGAAGGGAGCGCAGCGGCTGTGGCAAAGGGGGCCGGCTGCGTCCCCTCAGTCACTGCCCGCACAGCAGTCCTGATCCTGGCTGTGAGAGGCTCCCTGGGGATGCCTGAGCAATGCTGACACCGCAGCCAGAATCAAATCCGGCTTTCCCCACGACCCTGCCTTGTCACGGGAGACGGGCAGCAGGGCTGAGTCCACGCTGTTGCTCACTCTGCTGGGCGAGCCCGTGCCGCCCACCTGTGCTCAGCGAGTGAAGAGTACCTCAGGGGAGCCCCCGCCCCCGTGCCAGCAGGGAGAGCTCACCTGCCTCACCTTGTGCTCCCGGGGGACCAGGGAGGCCTGGTTACTCTCACTGAGGAGAAAGAGGCGTGGGTAGAAAATGCTGGTGTCGGGAATACTGCTGAGCCTGGTGTCAGGACCCTGCGTCCTGAACACACAGTGATCCAGGGAGATGATGTCAGACCTCATCCTGGCTGTGGGTGCTTCATGTGGAGTCTAAGCTTTATGGACACGACTTCTTCCTGTGATAGGAACTGGATGTCGCTGAGTTTCTGTGGCCATCTATGCTGTCGCCTCTGAACAAGCAAAGCCCATGGGGACAGTGGGCATGATGCCACTGTGCATTGGCCCGCAGGCCTCAGCTTTCCCCGGAGGACGCACGCGAGAGTTTCTCTGGGACGATGCCTGTGCAGTGGCCTTGGTGCTGCTGTGGAAGCAGCTCAGAGGAGGCTGAGTCTGGGCCATGCAGCACCTCCCCAGCAGGGGACGTGTCTAGGGTGGGGGCTGTGAGGGCATGCAGAGCCCCAGCTGGGGAACTGGTGAGACGTGGTCCCTGCCCTCCCTGTAGGTGGGCTGCGATGGCTGGCTCGCTGCCCTCCACACCCTGGAGCATCCCTTACTGCTATGGTCTTGGTGCCCCGGCCACTCAGGCCAAGGTGGGGGTGGGGGAGTGGGGCGGGCAGGCAAGGGAAAGGTGCCTGGTGCCTTGCAGCTGCTCTAACCTCTCTCTCCCTCTCCTGTCCCTTCTCCTAGTCCCCACCGAAAGGTGCCACCATCCCCTACCGCCCAAAGCCCGCCTCCACCCCTGTCATTTTTGCAGGTGGTCAGGTAAGAGCCGACCCGCTCGCGGCCTCCACTGCCAACCTCAGCCTTTTACTGCAGCACCCGCCGCTGCCCGTTAGTGCACTCAGGTTTTCTCGCCTTCTCCCGTGCACGTGTCCGCCCACGCACTGGACGCAGAGCTCTTCTGGCCACGCTGGGCACAAGGGAGGGGGCGAGGCTCCCAAGCAGACGGGGGAACCCTGGGTCTGTGTGTGTCTAATGCTGCCCAGGTCTCATCCCTGGGAGTAGATGCTTCAGGGGGCTGGGCATTCCAGGGGCGCTAACAGCTCAGGCTCACGGAGAGGAGCTAGCCCTGAAGAACCAGGGCCCACTCCCTGAGATCCTGCTCCTAGACTCCCACCGTGTGCTGGAACAGGGCCAGAGATGTGGAAGAGACGGTAGTGTGGCCCCAGCAGGTGTCCTTGCAGGTGCAGAGTCCCGGGGTCACAGAGCCAGGCCTTCTGTTTTTCAGTCACTGCTAGAGAAGGAGCTGGAAGGGCAAAGATGGCCAAGAGCTTCTGCCAGTGGCTAGCGCAGGCCTGGCAGAGCCTCTAGAAGAGAGCAGGAAGTGCTGGCCACACACACACCCCTGCACCCCCTCCACCAGGGCCCTGCAGCCGTGGGTGCAGGCAGACTGAAATGCCTGGGCCTGGCCTGGGAGAGCTCTGGGTCCAGCTTGGGCGATGTGTTTGCTCAGGGGAGAGCTGAGACAGAGACTTCCCTCTATCATCGGAGTAGAGAGAAGAGGCAAATGAAACTCTCCCTCGTGCTTTTCTTTACAATGTAAGGAATCTTACCAGATCTTCCCAGTGTCCCCCACATTTCCCTCTCTTCAGCGAGCACCACTACCATCCTCCTTGCAGGGAGCCAACAAGGCACCTCCAGTTCCATAGGCCAGGGCCTTTACTCACAGCCACAGGGATGCCCATGACACCACGCCGACCTCAGGACCACAGGTCACACGGTCACCCTGCGCAAGTCCTCTGCAGAACTCCACCTCCTCAATCCATGGCTAGTTAGGTTCTGATCTCTGCGGCCGCGGCCTCAGTGTTTAAACCAGTCCATGATGGAATCACATGGTAAGGTGGGGGACTTTCTCATGGAAAGGAGTGGCATTTACCCAAATACACATGGAGTCTGTAAAGCCATGTGTTTGGGGTCCCAGCCCCAGCACATGAGGAGAAGCCAACCAGGAAGAACCTTGCCATTGTCACCAGCCCCATCTCAGCTCACCCCTCCGCCTATAAAATGCAACAGTAGCCCCAGCCCCTGTCCTGGGGCTGGAGATGGCTGTGCAGTGGATGTGTGTTCCTAAGGCTGCCACTGAAATGTCAGCCTTCGTAGAGCAAGGCGTCCATGTGCTTTTGTGTGGGGACAGAGTGACATAGGTAACCCCAGAATGGAGCCAAAACGCAAACTCAGAGGTGAGGGTGCGGACCAGACAGGCAGCAGGGCCATGGTTCCTCTCCAGGATGCAGGCCCTGGGGCCCAAGTGCAAGACACAAATGGTACAGACTGGGGGAGGGGCAGCCCGAGGTCCAGCCCTGCTTCATCTCCGTCACACTAGGCAGGTCAGGTCAGGCAGGGCTGACTGGAGCGCCCCGCCGGGCCGTGGACCGTGACGTTAGGTGGAGTGCACTTCATGAAGCTGAAGATGAGGTCTGCAGATGCTGGCCCTCGTCTCTAGGACGTGGTGTTATATCTGTTAAGATTCTTGTACCCTCTCTGCCAGCAACAACTCCTGGCAGATTCCAAACCCGAGGGGTACTCGGGGCCTAGAGAAGTGCTGTAGCCCCTGCGAGGTACCCGCTCAGGCACACAGGAGCCGCCCAGGTCTCCTGGGCCCCATTGTGGCCCAGTACTGGAGCCATATCCCTCACAGCTGTGTTCCTGTGCTGGTCAGTGTCTCTGCTCTCCCTTGACCTGTGGTGCGTTTGTGGTTTGGCCGCGAGTTTCTGGATCACCTGGAAGCACCTCGGTGGTGGACCTGTGGGGCATGTGAGGCCCTGCTGTGCTCAGGATCAGAGGGGCTGGAGGGAGGAGGCCGTGGGTGGATGTCACCGCAGCTGAAGGTGCAGGAAGTAATGAGGCCGCAGAAGGCCTGGGGCCCTGCCCTGCCCCCACCCCCGCCCGCCAACACTTGAGCCCAAAGATGACAGATCGGGTCAGTCCCGCGGATGATTTACATAGTTTCTCATTTGGTCTGCCTTTTACAATATTGGTTCTGGTCACTTTTCAAGCTTTTTCTTTTTGTTTAGATTTCTTGGGATAAATATTTCTCAAAAGTATTCTCTCTGGTAGTTGATTAAATTTAAAAGGTTAGCAATTAGTAGACCTATCTCTAGGAAGTTAAACAGATCATTCTTAAGTTTCCCCTTTTTACAAACCTTGGGGCTGGATTTTTCCCTCTTCCTGCTGACTGGGAAGGAGCCGGGTGCAGGGGAAGGCCATCCAGGTTCTGTGGTCTCTTTGTGACTCCACCAAAGTCTCTGTCCCCGGGACAGGATGGGGACTGAGGGAGAACGCTTCCCCCAGGGTCTGTGTCTTGCTGGGGCGTGGGGGCGGTGTCACCAGTGTAGCTGAGGCTCGGCTGCATTGTGAGCTGACTGTGTCTCTCTCTCTCTAGGCCTACACAATCCAGGGACAGTACGCCATCCCCCATCCGGATGTGAGTTTTCATTTTGTCTCCCTTTCACCCTTCTCTTATTATCATTTACCTACCTGCATGCCGCTGTTAATTGCTACTAATATTAATATTACACAATAATATTAATCTGTTTTCTCAGTGTCCTGACCTGTGTTGTAACCATATGACTTTCAGTAACCTTTTAACCTCTTAGCACTAATTCTGCTTGTGTTGAGGACTTGGCCTGATGTCAAATTGTTTGTTGTCCGCTGCAGTCCAGGGTGTCCCTCCCACTCATGGGGCTTCAGACAGTAACTGTAGACGGCTGCCATCATTGCCTGCCTGTGCAGGTGCCGTGTACAAGATGGCCAGCCCTCTCATGCCAGGGTGGGCATGGTGCCTTATGAGTGAGGAAGTCAGGTGGTTATCACGCTGTCTTCACAGTACCTGGGGAAGGGCATGCAAGTGCCTGGTGAAGCCAAACCCAGCCTTCAGCGCCGAATGGAAACGGAGGGTCCATCTGCGCGCAGGGCCCCCGCCCCACTAGCTGAGGGAAGCCAGACGAGCGGTCTCCTTGCACAGATCGGAAGACGCCGCACGGCCCTTGTTCATGTAGCAGAACAGTGAGAATGTCTGCCTAGCCCACATGCTCCTGGGACTCAAGGACGGGGGTTTTAGCAGAAGGGTCCGATGGAGCCCACTGGGAGTGAGGCGCTCTAGCGACCAGAGCCAGGCCTCTTGGGACAGCCAGGAGTTAGGAGTTCTGTAGGGCTTGCTCTTAGGGGAGTTCCACATACTCTGTCATTTGGGGGAGAGTTACACATATCCAAGGGATGGCCGCCAAGTCATGGCACCTGTCACAGCCTCCCGTGTTTGGTGGGTGGTGCAGACTCACCATGATCATGAAAGAGATCTGGCTGCACACCCAGAGCCGGAGACGAGGGCGCCATTGCCGCCTGTGCGCACACCGGGTCAGGACTTGCCTTTCTTGACAAACAGGGTCAGCCATGGAGCTGCCTCTTTTTCCACTCAGCTGCCTTGCAGGAACCATGGTGATGGTCAGGTCAAGTCATTTCCGTAAGTGGGGCATAGGAGTGCTCAGGCTCCTCACGGGGCCTCTCAGGCCGCGGCCTGTCCCATGCTGCTCCAAGACTGGGCTGGCTTAGACATATCCTGCCGGCACAGCAGCCAGGGTGTGACATGGTGTTTAGGATGAAGCCACCCCGAGCAGCCTGTAGGGAGAAGGCTCCTAGGCTGGCTCTTCCGTCATGCCCTGCACTTCCTTGTGCAGAGGCCTGGGTGTAACGAGGGGCTCCGGGCAGTGGGGGTTCCAAGTCTTTGGGACCCAGAGGTGAATGGTAGCCCTGTGAGGGCCTGAGCGATGCTGGTGAGTAAGATCTGTGCTGGTCTGAGGGCAGGGGGAAGACAGCCAGGGGGAGGCTGCTATGTGCCGCTGTTGGCAAGCAGGGCGAACCTCAAGTACATCTTTTTTTTTTTTTTTTAATTTTTATTTTTTGACAGGCAGAGTGGACAGTGAGAGAGAGAGACAGAGAAAAAGGTCTTCCTTTGCCGTTGGTTCACCCTCCAATGGCTGCCGCGGCCGGCGCACCGCGCTGATCCGATGGCAGGAGCCAGGAGCCAGGTGCTTTTCCTGGTCTCCCTTGGGGTGCAGGGCCCAAGTACTTGGGCCATCCTCCACTGCACTCCCTGGCCACAGCAGAGAGCTGGCCTGGAAGAGGGGCAACCGGGACAGAATCCGGCACCCCAACCGGGACTAGAACCCGGTGTGCCGGCACCGCAGGCGGAGGATTAGCCTAGTGAGCCGTGGCGCCGGCCCTCAAGTACATCTTGAGAAGTCTTCTTCAATAAGCCATTCTGAGTGTGCCCAGCTCAGCAGCCGGTTCCCCTAAAGCAATGTGTGCTGTGCCCTGCTAAGCCCTGGGGGCACCTGTACAGCAGGGCAGAAGAGGAGGGGGCACTGTTTGCCCAAATAAGACTAGAAGGCAGGGCAGGCGAGGGTCGTCGAGAGCTAACACTAAGTACTTGCGAAGCGAGCTGAAGATTCCATTTGCTTTCACTGCAGGAAGTTTCTGATGAATGGAAAAATAAACACTGGTGGCTTTTCTCTCTTAAGAGAATCCTCATAAAGTGAGACAGGAAGCAGTGACAGAAAAACATTGATGAAGCTCAGTCTTCGCCACCCTAGTGACATCCAGAGGCCACTTTCGGTGGTTCCCAGTCTGAGTCCTTTGGTGATTATACCACGACTGAAGTCATCCGTGCCTCATTCTCGGTCACCTGCCCGAGACACTGCGGTCAGCTTGAGAAGCGAGGCTCTGGTCCCATCAGGCCTCACTGCTGTGCTTAGCTGGCAGTGCTACACCTGTGGACACTGTGGGTGCCTGCACCAGGGATGGGCAGGCTTCTGATAGAATGGGGTGAAGGAGATCAAGATGGAAGCCACATGGGGTGAGGGTCCAACTTCTGGGATATCCCAGCCTCTGTTTAATTCTGGGTTCAGGGAAGTCGCACTCAGACAGGAATGTTCGGGTGTACAAAAGCAGGTTCAGAAGCCTGCTTCTTTGAACTTTGTCAGGCAGTGCAGAGGCTAGCTCTTCAGGCTAGGGTTGCTTGTCTGACCCCGGACAGGGGCTCTGAAGACTTCCAGGTTCTCAGACCTCCAGGTGCCATCTGGTGAACGCCTGTGGGTTTCCCATGACCCCAGAGCCTGCAGCTCGTACTGACACCTTTGGAGAAATTTTCATTTAAGTCAAGAGATAAGGGTTTCTGGTCTGAAATTCCAAAGGGTTGGGTACAGGTACGCATGGGGAGGGGGATTTTGATTGGTTTGGTTGATGGACGTTTATGTTGATGGGCTGTTTGCTGTTGTCCCGTGGGGTTTTCCCAGTACCTCTTAGAGACAGGAAATAGCGTCACAGACTGCTCGGGATGAGCATAGCGGCTCCGTGGCTTTACCCTTCCGTAAGTCATTAGCACCCTTGCCAGTTTTCTTCCAGTTTGCATTGTTTTACCTGAATTCTTTGGAAGCTTCTGTGCTCATGACTCAGGCATCTGGGGAGGCACGAGGTTCTGAGGGACAGCAGGAAGGACTTCGGGCACTGCGGCAGACGTTCCTGCAGCCAGCGTCTATCATGGTCTGATGGAGCAAGTTCTCCAGAGGACTGCTGGTCAGCCTTGGAAACTGTCCTCATAGCTCTGTGTGTTCTGCCAGAGGCAGGTCAAGTGGGGCTTCAGAACAAGGAAGCAAAGCAGGGCCACATCCCTGGGACGTGGAGCAGACGCAGAGGCGTGTGGGGCCCACACAGACTCTGGAAAGAGATGGATGGCCTGGTTCTGTCTCAGCCAGCGTTGCTGTGGTTCGATTACACCAGCCCAGTTAACACCAGGAAGGAGTGGTTTTCCTCTGGAAGAGATCACAGGTAGTCGGCCCTGCCCTTACAGTGGAGTTCTATCCCAACAGACCACGTTAGGTCAGAGACAGCCGACGTCAGAAGTGCACTTCCGGCACCTCACCTGCTGAACGTCCGGGTGCGTGCACACGCACAGGCCACCGCGGGATCCCAGGTCGTTTCCTGCCGCGGCCCAGGATAAGAGAGAGGACTGTGCCACGTGCTGCAGTCCCAGGGGAATTTCCAGATGCAAAGTGTCTACTGGATGCGCATGGCTTTTGGCACCATTGTAAAGTAAAAAGAAGTCGTGGGTCGACCTACTCTAAGTCCAGAACCGTCTGTAGTGACCTGCACCCTCCTGTACAGTTCCTATTACTGCCCTTCTAACCATCACACCACTGCCTCCTCAACGTCCCGTCGTTTGAAGGGGTCTGTGGAAAGCACACAAACAGACGCTTGCCAGGGCCAGTACGGAACTTGCCACCTGTGCTCTTGCCAGGGTTTTGCACTCGCTCACCTGTGAAGTGTCTGTCCAGACCACCCCTCTGACGCACAGCAAGTAGAGGCTCCAAAGAGACAGGAAACGGTGTGGCCCAGCCACCTGAGTGACACACGACAGCCCGCACCAGCGTCCACTACGAAGTCTGCTCTTCAGTGGGCACATTGTGGGGAGCTGTAGAGACGCGTGTCATGGCAAGAGAAAGCCTCAGGAGGCCGCTTCGCCAGGTGCGCAGTGTGGCACCTCCATGGTGTCCAGCATTGGCAGAGCAAGCCAGCACAGCTGGGCTTTCCCTGCCGTTGTTCAGAGCCCTGCGGGAGGGAGAAGTGGGAAGTGGGAGTGGGCGAGGGACGAGCGGCCAGCACCACATCTCATGGCCACCTGCCTACCAGGCCATGCCTCTCTGGCTCTGAAGCTTTTGTTCTTGGAGCGCCTGGAGCTTAGGGTCTTGGAGAGGTGTGACCAGGGCCCCACCTACTGCCAGAGCAGTGCTACTGCACCCACTCCTCCCAACCGGCACTTGACTTCAACGACTTCAACCTTTCCGTTCCCTCCCTCCTTCCCCTGGGGGTTAAACAGAGCAGCGCTGTCTTCTGCTGAGCCAGTCCAGGCCTCTCGCTGAGGGCAGCACACCGTTCCTGCAGCTGCCCTCCTCAGAGCCCCACTCCACACGTGCGCGAGTCCCTGGGCCTTGTTTGCTCTGGAGGGTCTGAGAAATGCCAGGCAAGAGGCTGAGAGGGAAGAGCAAGCCTCTGAAGCAGCCCCGGAGGGGCAGGTGGGATGGAGAAGGAACTCGGCAGGGGACACGCCCTGAGCATTTTCCAGAATGCATAGAGAAATCAGCTCTCACAGCCGGGAATCCCCACAAATCCCAAACAGGAGAAACTCATCTTAGACACATCAAAGTAACGACAGGACACCAACGACCGAAGTCAACTCTTGGAAGCAGTCAGAGCTGGGGTGTTATGACGCAACAAGAAGTAGCAGCAGCAGCAGTGGAAGCCAGAAGACAGTGGCGTAGTAAAAACTGGTCACTTGACCGGCGCCGCGGCTCACTAGGCTAATCCTCCGCCTGCGGCACCGGCACACCGGGTTCTAGTCCCGGTCGGGGCACCGGATTCTGTCCCGGTTGCCCCTCTTCCAGGCCAGCTCTCTGCTGTGGCCAGGGAGTGCAGTGGAGGATGGCCCAAGTGCTTGGGCCCTGCACCCCATGGGAGACCAGGAAAAGCACCTGGCTCCTGCCATCGGATCAGCACGGTGCGCCGGCCACAGTGCGGCGGCCATTGGAGGGTGAACCAACGGCAAAGGAAGACCTTTCTCTCTGTCTCTCTCTCTCACTGTCCACTCTGCCTGTCAAAAAAAAAAAAAAAAAAACACCCTGGTCACTGAGAGAGCCCCGCTCAGGAGGCGCTGCCAGGGCCCAGTCAGAGTTCTGGTGGACGCCCTTCAGGAAAAGAAAACGACCCCAGGAGGAGGCTGGAAACGTGCCTTTGGGACGGGGGGAGAGGGAATGGTAAGCACGGAAATGAAAAGTCTGTAAGAGGCCTCGAGGGCAGCTTGTTTGTGGGGTTCACTGTAAGAGGCCTCTAGGGCAGCTTGTTTGTGGGGTTCACTGTAAGAGGCCTCGAGAGCGGCTTGTTTGTGGGGTTCACAGAACTGTGTGGTTAAAAATAGCACTTACAAGGTTGGGATGAGGGTGAGCGGGACTCAGGCATTCCACAGCTCCTTGTGTCTTTCCACCAGAGAGTAAGGACGTTGAATTTAAGCTTTAAATGCGCAGATTAAAATTCCACAGTGACCAGTAACAGAAAAAGGAGTCAACAGACCTCCAGGAGGATGGATGAGGGAGAAGCTGTAAATAAGAGAGGTTATGGTTGTGGGAGCGCTGCACCGCCGAGTGTCTTGGGGTCCAAGTGGGGCTGACCTTATGAGTGACGTGGTTTTACCTAACACACTTCTGGCACATGGGCCTCACCTGTGTAACCAGAAGAAGGTGATGGAGAGAACAGAGCAGCATCCAGGTAGCCAGGGTGCAGACATTTGGGCTGGGAAAGCCCTGGAGACTGCAGTGGGTGCTCTCCACAGTGTGTCACTACCCACTAGGGACCTGATGTGGGCCTAGCACAGATGTTCCTGTGTCCACACGGCTTGCCCACTGGGAACCCCCACAGCCGGCTCCCACTCCCAAACTGCTGGAGCCCAGGGCTAACTTGCCTCAGCACACCTCACCCTGCTCCTGCCATCTGACCAACGCAGGGCCAGACAGGAGGGGGCTGTGTCCTCATGGGTGGCATGGCCAGCATGGCGGATGGACATAGTAGCATTTAGTGGCATCTGGCCCAACTGCAGGTGCACACTGGACACACACACTGCCTACAGCTGTCCCCACCACGCCCACACCTCTGAGGTTCACTGCTGGTCTGGCCCTGGTGGAAGGTTCTGGTCAGGGACCAGAGCAGTGTGGAAACTCGGCTGGGGTCAGAGGGTTAGTAGGCAGCCCCTCTCAGTCTGACTGCCCTAGGCCCAGTCTGCTGGGTCTTTGCTCATCGCCATGACTTTTGTTGGAGGTTCCTCCCCCCATGCTAGGACTGCAATGCCAATACCTGTGGGTGAGTTAGAGCACAGCCCCACACATAGCCCCGCAGGTGCAGTGCCCTGTAGTGGGAATCCATGGCTTTCCCACGTGACTTGTGGGCGTGGCAGCCTGCTGTGTTTCTGTAATGCACCTCACATCCAGGAGGGGAGCCTTCACTGGGGTGCCCAGGGCTCTGTTCCCTCTACTGCTCTTCAGTCATGGGGCCTTGGTATGTGGCCCAAAGGCACACTGCTGTCCCTGTGACCTGCTGATGTGCCGACAGTGACATCAGGAGACTCCGGTATCATCCACTCAAGTACCCAGAACAGACGCAGAAGCTGGCCACTGCAGGAACTGGGCACTGTCTACCAGGAAGGACGGCTGGCGCTCTGACATGCCAGGCAGCCTTGTCAAACACCACCTCTTCAGGGGACTTGTAGAGCTAAATCTGACCCCAGGTCACTCTGCCTCTAACCTGAGCTCCTGTAGACTTCACCCAGCCTTAGGTGTAGCCAGAGCTCCCTGAGCAGGGTCAGGAAGTAGCCAAGAATGGGGAGAGGCCTGGGAGGTGGGAAGGGCTGTGTTTAGGGAAGCACCCCGACTTTTCCGGAGGAGGAAGGGCAGCAGAGACCTCTGCAATGGTGAGCGTTAGGGGGGAGAGACAGGCTGTATCTGTCAGCCACTCGCCCAGCAGACGTTCTGTCTTGGAGATACAGCTGGGAGGCCACAGGCCCTACCTCCTCCTGCTGGGACCCTGTCCTGTGGAAGCAGGAAGGGGCCACACTGGCCAACCAGCACCCCAGACTTGCTCCCAACCCCAGCTGGCTGAATGCTGTTGGGGAGGGGCAGGCTGGGGAGCAGCCCCCTCACCATCTACAGGACTGGGTGCTGGGAAGTGCCATTCATCCTGACTCTGGCTGGGGGCTCTTAGGGGAGGGCACCCTGTACCTGGAAGGCCAACATGTAAGCCCCAGCCCGTGTGCCCAGCTGGGAGGGCTCCTGGACAGCAGCTGCTGTGTTCTGGACACAGCCTCCCAAGTCCAGAGTCCAGATTCCCTGTGGGGGCAGACGCGGAGGCGAGGTCGACAGCTGGCCCCTCGGGTTGACAGCTCAGCTCCCTGAGTGCCCTACCTGCAGCCTCTTTCCTGGGCCAGCTCAGGCACTTGTTGGTGGCACTTGCAGCTGCAGAGGGAGGAGGGCATGTTTGGGTCCAGCTGCCTGACCGGAAACAACTATTTCTCCAGAATGCACTGCCCTCTGCTGCCTCCAGGACAGTACTGCGGGTGCACTTCGCCCAGGGTCCTCCCCGGTCCTGGGAAACCTGCAGTGCTGGGCTCTCTCTGGAGGCACACGACCCTCGAGAGGGCCAGGCCTGAGGAGGCCCAATGTCCCTGGCCAAGTAGCCCCAAAGGATGGGAGGATTCCAGCACGCAGCTTGCCCCTTATGCTTCCAAAATGCAGCCTGGCTTTGCCATGCTTACTTTCTCTTCTGTGTTCAGTTTTTATGTAAGCAGTGAGAATGCAGTTCAGAGCCTCCCCTTGAAGAGGCGTGTGCTGGGGGATGGAGGAAGGGGTGGCTGTCCGGATCGCAGTGGCCACAGGTGTGAGGGGCTTGCAGAGGAGCCCTGCACCCCGTGAGCCTGAGTGTGTCACACACGCCCCAGGGGCCTCCAGCACTAAGGTTCCGTGACCCCATGTGACACGAGTTGCGGGGGGGCTCAAAGGCAGCCATGTGGCCTCAGCCCCCAGCCCCCAGCTGCCTCATCTAAAGTAAGGCCTTGCGGGAGTTAAGTGAGCAGGCCTGGCACAAGCTAGGAGCAGGCCCAGGCTTTCAAGACTTGTTCTGGACGCTGCACAGGTGCTAGCATGAGTTCGTCTCTCAGAAGCACAGCTGGCCTTGCTCTGTGGCTCTCAGACTCTTCTCCTCAGAGCCCCATGGCCCACAGCCTTGGCCAGCCTGCCCTCCACGTGCACCTGATGAGGCGGGAGGCATGGCAGGTTCTGGCTGGCGCCGCTAGGGAGCCGAGGAGAGGGAATGGTGTCTGCAGCCTGGGCCCCATTGCTTCCCCCAGGCCAAGTCCTTGAGCTCTGTGGCGTCCGCCATGTGTCCGCATGGCCCCCTCTATCTGTGCACAGTTCTGTTACTGCCATTTTAATTTGGTGTGACTTGTACTCGATGACAATAACCTTCTTAGCTCTCGTGTCCCTCCTGCCCCCAGCAGTTGACCAAGCTCCACCAGCTGGCCATGCAGCAAACCCCCTTTCCTCCCCTCGGACAGACCAACCCCGCTTTCCCCGGTACGTACCCAGCTGCCCTTTGCTGACCTCCTCTCTTCTCGCCTGGGGACTCTTTCTGAACTGTCGTGACTCAGTGCAGTGAGTAGCACAGGTGCAGCTCCTGTCGTGAGTGCCAGATGCCACAGAGCCAGCGCCAGCAGGTCTGCACGCTCTGAGGCAGGGCGGGGGAGGTTGGCCCGTGTCTCCCGTGTGGGCTGGTTCTTCCCTCGCAGGCCTTGCCGTGGCCTTGCTTGTGAAGAGATGTCCACCCCTCCAAGGGTACACACCTGCTCTGCGGGGCTCTGAGCTACTCACAGGCCATCCTGGGCCCTTCCTGCCGAGCACACCCACCCGGCGAGCCCTGGAGTCCTCTCGGTGAGCCGGAGCTCAGACGGGCAGGCGAGGCTGCACTGCTTGGGAGCTCTGCACACCTCAGGACACCATCCAGCCCCACCGGGAACACGGGGACACCAGCAGGCCCCAGCCCAGGCGGTCAGAGCGGCCTAGCGTGCCTCCCACAGAGTAAGAGCTGCGCCCCGGGCTGTTGGCTGGTGAGAACCCGCAGGCCACACACTTCGGCCTTGCGTGCCCAGTCATATTTTGAGCTTCCCTAGTTGAAGGGACCTGGCTTATCTCCTTGAGGGCAAACATTAAACCTGTCTCTTCTTTGCTCTCCAGGAGAAAAGCTGCCTTTACACTCCTCCGAAGAAGCTCAAAATCTGATGGGCCAGTCGTCAGGTAAAGCAGAACGGCACTGATGGAGGAGAGCAGGCCAGGGAGGCCCACCTGGTAGGAGGAGGGGCACCTCGCTCAGCCTGCATCCCAGGGGTCTGTGGCCTGGCATCAGGTCTGCGTGCAGCCGGCAGCCTCCTGCGGCTGCCGAGGAGCACGGCGATGGGTGGAGCTGCCAGCGTGAGCTGCGTGGTGGGTCTGAGCTGGCGCACAGCACAGCCGCCTCATCCTCCCAGGTGGCCGCACCCAAGTGCGCCCATGTGGGGAGGCCCCGTGTGTGCTGTCATGGGTGCTGGTGGCAATGCAGCACATAGGAGCATGGAGCAAGGGAGTGGCCACGGTGTGTGCTTTTTGGAAACGTGTTTCCTAGGAGATGTGAGCCAACACTTAGGAACAGGAGGCATCTGTGCTGACTCGTCTGCACCCTTCCTGTCAGCATTAGTGGTTGTCCCTAGGATGTCGCAGGGCGGTACATAGATGCGTAGATTCTGGGACTGAGGGAATGGAGCGACACAGTTGTTTATCTTGGAGTGGAACCATGGAGAAGCTGTGGCTTGGGACTGGGACTGAGTGGGTCCCCGGACCTGTGGGGGACACACCGTGCCCTCTTCACCCTACATGGGCCACAGGTGCAGAGGGCCGGGTTACAGAGCCGGATGACACTGCCATGTGACAGCCCTCCCCAGCCAAGGCCTCTGAGAACAGCACACACACATGTGCAGTAGCAGCGGCAGGGAAGGCGGGTAGACAGTGAGGAGAGGTGCCGGCCTGGCCGTTCTGAGTGCTGCTGTCAGAGCTACCCCAAAGCACGGGTAAGCTTCCTGTCGGGCAGCTCTGTGAGTCTCCTAGTGCGGGAATGGCGCCATCTTCCTAGGAAAAGTACGCACCACAGAGCCACGTTGTCTTGAGATGAATGAACACATTTTAATAGAAGCCTTTAAGTTGTTGGCTTAATTTTAGTTTCCCCCTGAAAGCATTGGTCCTCTTCCACTCAGCCAAAACCTACTGAGTCCAACAGATGCCGCACTTGGCTCTCGCCTCACCGTCACTCAGCCATTCCTATCCAGGGCTCAGCCAGGACTGAGGGAATCTCTTAAATGACATTTTAAATGCCACCACTTATGGAATGTGTATAGATAGTCAATAACCACATACTTGTTGTGTTGAAAATATTGTTATCAAAAGAAGATAAAGAACGGAAACTGTAGGTGTAGATATGCAAAAGAAAAATAACAGCATATGGGAAAGATTGGCTCATTCGGCACCTGCAGCTGAACCCCTGCCACATTGGCCACCCACCTTTCCATCAGAGAGACTGGCTGGCTGCTGGGAGGGGGAGAGGAGAGAGATTGTGAGCACATGTGAACAGGACACCTCGCCCACCTGGGCCAGGGAGGAGAAGGGTAGAGGCTGGACCTTGGAGCTGGGGACAGTGAGGGGCACCAGGAGGGAGTGAGACTCGCTGGAGCTGTGGAGGCATCAGAGGTGTGCTGGGGTGGAGGTGGGGGGCTCTGGGATGTGTGGAGATTGAATGGACCAAGGGAAAGGAGGCGTGTAGGGTGGCAGAAGGGCTAAGGGTTCTGGGCTATTCTGAAGACCTGAGATGGTTGGAAGCGGTGCAGAGCCCAGGGGCTCCAGGATCTGGCCTGGGGAGGGGAGAGTAGGACTCAGCTCTGGCCTCAGAGGCTCGAGCTGCCTCTTGTGGAGGACATGGGAGTGCTAGCATGGAGCAGTACCCGGGAGGTGGGCTCTCGCCCTGCCTTGCTCTGCGGCTCGCCAGCCAGCTGGAGCAGCACCCGGGAGGTGGACTCCCGCCCTGCCCTGCTCTGCGGCTTGCCGGCCAGCTCCAGCAGCACCCGGGAAGTGGGCTCTCACCCTGCCCTGCTCTGCGGCTCGCCGGCCGGCTGGAGCAGCACCCGGGAGGTGGGCTCTCACCCTGCCCTGCTCTGCGGCTCGCCGGCCGGCTCGCAGCTGTGCGCTCTGCTCTCACCATTCAGAGCACAAGCAGGCCTTATGCTTGACCTGCTGAGGTCTGTAGAGGTGAAAACTTGGTGATAAGTGAGACCTGTCTCCGTTCTGCAGCCTAAGACAGGTCTCTGCAGAGAAATGCAGTCTCCCCGTGCCTGGCAGGGCTCCTTGCCTCAGACTGGAAGAACTGCACATGGGCCTGAGTTAGGTCAGAAACGGAGTGCAAGGCAGCCACTCTGTGCCCTGGGCTGAGGCCTCCAGCTGGGCTGGCTGAGAACACAGAGGAGCCGGCATGCTCCGGTCTGGGTGGGGATGGAGAGAGTGGAGCTCTGAGCCCGCGGGGTCCTCCGAGAGCAAGGAGATTGGGCACTCCGGGTCAGGGTGACCAGCATGGCCTGTGCCCCGGGTGCCACAGAGGCCTGAGACACTGGGCTGCCTGTCCCCTAGCTGGGGTTGGCCACAGCACCTTCTCAAAGTGTCGAGAGAGATTCTAGGACCATGACAGGAGTGAAATCATCATGCGACCAAACAATGCAGTGAAATTTCACCCTGCTTGGCATTCTTCTCCTTCTTTTAAGAGAACTTGGGGCTCGAGAGGTCAAGTTGCAGTCTGGGTCCGAGAACCCACGGGACTGTGCCTGTGGGCTTTGCTGACCTCTACCCTCAGGTCAGCCCTTCAGCCCTACCTAGCCCAGCCCAGGGGAATATGGGCCCGGTGCTGGGGTGTGACCATGACAGCCTTCCTGCTGCCTAACCATGTCCCCTTGGTGTGCCCAGGTCTGGATGCCAGCCCCCCGGCCAGCACTCACGAGCTCACCATTCCCAATGATGTGAGTATGCCCCTGCATGTACCCCGTCCCTAGGCATGGGCAGGGCCACCCTGAGCTCAGTGAGGCCCTCGTGACCCCAACCCCACTGTTCAATCTCTTCCCTCCTTCCTTTGTGTTGCTTTGATAAATAAGGAAGGCGTTGGTGGGGACTTCAGGGTTTAATCAGAAGTCAGATGCCGGCATTGGGTTGAGAACCATGCAGTCTCAGAGGCCCTGCCCTGAATCAGGGTCAGACCCTGAAAAGCAGGATGGCCTAGGAACCCCTGGAGGGAGCCACAGTCCTGCCCAGGGCCCTGGCCCTCTGGTGGTTTGGGACTCTCTGTGAGCTGGTTCCATAGACTTGGAATTGTTTGGCTGTCGCAGGTCTGGCTGGATCCCTATCTCTGGCACCCCTGCGCCTGTTCGTGCCTCAGGTATACCTGTGACCTTACCAGCGCCCCTCCACACACTCAGTGCTCCCTGGGCGAGGTAGGGGTCTGGTCAGGAGGAAGGACAGTTACCCAAACCTTTGGATTATCCCAGCCTGAGAGACCGAGGGTGGTGTGGGCTCCACGTCGTTGCTGCACGCTGCCAGAGTCACCACTGGAGGTCCTGCTTCAGAGCCGGCTCCGGGCCACATGGCCTCTGAGGGCAGTTTGCCCCGTGTTCCGTCCTGGACACCGAGCGTCCGCCTGCCAAGCTCGGGCACGCCCTCCCCGTGCAGCTGCAGAACCATCCAGAGCCTTCTGCTGGGAAGGACAGCAGAATCACATGACCCTTGAGGGACAGAGTTGGATAGCAGGTGTCGCCGTCATCGCTTTGGGAGTTGGCTCTGACATTTAGTTAAGAGGGGCCATGATATTTCAGAATGTTTCCATTATTTTTCTTTAAATTTGTGACAGGAGCAGTCAGGGTAAGAGGAGAGCAATCTTGGGCTGAGGTCAGCAGGTCCAGGTAGGACCAGGTAGCACGGCCCAGCTCCAGAAGCCTCGTCACCCACACTGAGCTGTCAGGCCAAGCTGAGGCGGGGCGGTACCCACCACTGCTCACATCCCTCTCTGACGGCCGGGCAGTGCTCACCTGCTGTGTCCGGAGCAACACGTGACCCCACAGGCCCTGGGAATGCTTAGGGCAGAGGCACGGAGCAGCGGGGACCCTGAGGTGTGAACCCCAGGACTGAGCCACGCCTAGCTGTGGGAGGAGCGCTGGGCGTGAGAGGGGGCCATGCTAGAGCAAAAACACAAGAGCCGGGGTGACCATGGGGAGGGGTCAGGTCCTAGCCTGGGTGACTGTGGGGAGGGGTCAGGTCCTTCCTGGGTGACCATGGGGAGGGGTCAGGCCCTAGCCTGGGTGACCATGGGGAGGGGTCAGGTCCTAGCCTGGGTGACCGTGGGGAGGGGTCAGGTCCTAGCCTGGGTGACCGTGGGGAGGTCAGGTCCTAGCGTGGGTGACTGTGGGGAGGGGTCAGGTCCTTCCTGGGTGACCATGGGGAGGAGTCAGGTCCTAGCCTGGGTGACCATTGAGAGGGGTCAGGTCCTAGCATGGGTGACCGTGGGGAGGGGTCAGGTCCTTCCTGGGTGACCGTGGGGAGGGGTCAGGTCCTAGCCTGGGTGACCATGGGGAGGGGTCAGGTCCTAGCCTGGGTGACCGTGGGGAGGGGTCAGGTCCTAGCCTGGGTGACTATGGGGAGGGGTAGGTCCTAGCCTGGGTGACCTTTTGAGGGGTCAGGTCCTAGCGTGGGTGACCATGGGGAGGGGTCAGGTCCTAGCCTGGGTGACCATGGGGAGAGGTCAGGTCCTAACCTGTGTGACCATGGGGAGGAGTCAGGTCCTAGCCTGGGTGACCATGGGTGGTCAGGTCCTTCCTGGGTGACCATGGGGAGGAGTCAGGTCCTAGCCTGGGTGACCATGGGGAGAGGTCAGGTCCTTCCTGGGTGACCGTGGGGAAGGGTCAGGTCCTTTCTGGGTGACCGTGGGGAGGGGTCAGGTCCTAGCCTGGGACCATGGGGAGGGGTAGGTCCTAGCCTGGATGACCTTGGGGAGGGGTCAAGTCCTAGCCTGGGTGACCGTGGGGAGGGGTCAGGTCCTAGCCTGGGTGACCATGGGGAGGGGTCAGGTCCTAGCCTGGGTGACCGTGGGGAGGGGTCAGGTCCTAGCCTGGGTGACCATGGGTGGTCAGGTCCTTCCTGGGTGACCATGGGGAGGAGTCAGGTCCTAGCCTGGATGACCTTGGGGAGGGATCAGGTCCTAGCCTGGGTGACTGTGGGGAGGGGTCAAGTCCTAGCCTGGGTGACCATGGGAGGTCAGGTCCTAGCCTGGGTGACCTTTTGAGGGGTCAGGTCCTTTCTGGGTGACCATGGAGAGGTCAGGTCCTAGCCTGGGTGACCATAGGGAGGGGTCAGGTCCTAGCCTGGGTGACCATGGGGAGGGGTCAGGTCCTAGCCTGGGTGACCGTGGGGAGGGGTCAGGTCCTAGCCTGGGTGACCATGGGTGGTCAGGTCCTTCCTGGGTGACCATGGGGAGGAGTCAGGTCCTAGCCTGGGTGACCATGGGGAGGGGTCAGGTCCTTCCTGGGTGACCGTGGGGAAGGGTCAGGTCCTTTCTGGGTGACCGTGGGGAGGGGTCAGGTCCTAGCCTGGGACCATGGGGAGGGGTAGGTCCTAGCCTGGATGACCTTGGGGAGGGGTCAAGTCCTAGCCTGGGTGACCGTGGGGAGGGGTCAGGTCCTAGCCTGGGTGACCATGGGGAGAGGTCAGGTCCTTCCTGGGTGACCATGGGGAGGGGTAGGTCCTAGCCTGGATGACCTTGGGGAGGGGTCAAGTCCTAGCCTGGGTGACCATGGGAGGTCAGGTCCTTCCTGGGTCTGTGGGGAGGTCAGGTCCTTCCTGGGTGACCATGGTGGTCAGGTCCTTTCTGGGTGACCATGGAGAGGTCAGGTCCTAGCCTGGGTGACCTTTGGGAGAGGTCAGGTCCTTTCTGGGTGACCGTGGGGAGGGGTCAGGTCCTCCCAGGACCTCTGAAAGGGTGAGCAGGCTGCAGGCTTCCGTGAGGCAGTGGACACTGGGGCCTGACAGCAGGCATCTCCAGGAACGCATGCTGGGTCTTCTTGCCCAGCCGGGTGGGAGGTGAGCCCTCAGCATGTCTGTGCAAGAGGGAAGGGGACAGCCAGACAGGTGAATGTGGCCCTGTGCAGGGTTGGAAGCCACCTCCCTGCCACACTCGGAACCCAAGACCTGGAGGCACACACAGGGAAGGGTGGGCCAGGCCTCTAGAGCTGAGCTGTGTTGGGGCCTAGGAAAGTGTGGGAGGGGCCCGAGGTGCACCCAGGGGAAGCTGAGCAGCCGAGTTCTCCAGCAGGGCGTCCTCCGTGTGTTTGCAGATGGTGGTGTGGTGAGACAGCTGGTGCTCACCTAGGTAGCTAGCAGAGGTGGCCTCAGGGGGAGTAGAGACCCTGCAGGCCTCCACGGGACAAGGGCTGCTTCCTGCGGCACTCATGTTGCTCACTATGCGGGCTCAAAGTTGTTTGCCTTTGGAAGTGGGTTTCCCTGCTCGCCTAGGCTCATTGCCCAGCCCACCCCTGCGCCTGGCATCTCACTGCCTTAAGAGCAGAGGCATGCTGCTGACCCTCCATTCCGCCATGGTCCCAAGGACCTTGGCCAGCACTGCATAGCAGGTAGAGTTGGAAGCAGACTGAGACGGTTCCCTCTCCGTGCACCAGGGACTATCCTGTCAGACATGAAAACCAGGGGATACCAGCCATGCCCCTGCAGCTGCTGCCACAGAGACGGCCTTGGCCTCCAGGCTTCCCCTGAACCCAGGTGGTCCTATCACACCGCTCAGCTGCTTCAGAGAGGGCCCTTGGCCTTGGTGGCCATCTTGACCAGAGGCCACAGGTGGGAAGCAAAGCAGACCTGACATGTCCTCCAGATTCCAGCCAAGCTCATCTCTGCTCTGCTCTGGCTTCAGACACGCTTCAGCAGGCGTTGCGATGGAGTCCTCTCCCAGGGGATGCAGCCAGGAAGGCGCCCCACAGAGGAAGACAGTGTGAAGTGGCCCTGTCCCAGTCTGGTGACTCCTTATGGGAGGGTGCCGAGCAGAGGCACACGTCGCTCCCGCAGATACCCTGCCCTCCAGGCAGGGTGGAGACCGAGGCTGCCCAGGGGCTCTCCGCGTTTGGCAGGGGCTGTGGTGGGCTCCTCTCTAGGAAATTGCCGTCATCCTTTTTTCCAGCTAATAGGCTGCATAATTGGACGCCAAGGGACAAAAATCAATGAAATTCGCCAGATGTCTGGAGCTCAGATCAAAATTGCCAACGCCACTGAAGGGTCATCAGAGCGTCAGATCACCATCACGGGGACCCCAGCCAACATCAGCCTTGCCCAATATCTCATCAACGCCAGGTGAGGGGCACCGTCCCAGCCTCAGGGACCCGAGGGGGCTTGCTGTCCTTGGCTTGGACAGAATTATAGCAGGTGGGACCCTGGGCCATGCTCGGCCTTGCACCCAGTGCCCTCTCCTTTCTGGCTGGACACTGGCGTCAGGATGTGGTAGAGACCATGTCCACACAGAGGGCCACCCCATTCTCCCCAAGGGCCCCAGGGCGGACAGGAAGTCAGACCATACCCCGGCGTTGTCACCTGCAGGCCCAGCATGAGTTCCTGGAGTGTGGCTCTTGCAGGCACAGAACCCAGCAGTCTGATTCTTGTCCACAGGGGAGGGTCAGGAAGACCTGGTGCTCCACCCTCATATTCCTCACCCGCAGCAGGTGAAGGAGCTACGACAGTGCACAGCCCCACAGACCCTCTGCATTCCTCCGTCCTAGGCAGAGCTGAGCGGGCAGTGTGACGGCACTGAGCTCCCTGTCAGCTGGGCCTGCGACACGCACCCAGGGGCAGAGGGAAGCCACACAGACTCCCTGTGCTCCTCCAAGGATGTCCTCACGTCGCAACCCCTAGCGGGGCTGCAGCCCTCGTGGGCCATGTGGCCCCTGTCCCTGTTCTCCCCATGAGGCCATGCCTGAGCTCCTGGCAGCCACGTTAACTGGGGGAGAGGTTGTGTGGGGAGGACAGCCAGCCCCACCCCAGCTCTGCCCTTTCCCGCCTCTCCTCCCACCCAGCACCCCGCAGGGCTCCCTCCGAGATCCGGTGCCAGCTTGTCCCTCTTTCTACTTCTGTGGCTGTCCTGCCTCAGGGGGCCAAGGGAGGACTTGCTGTTTGCAGATCTGCAATGAATCTGGGGACGGGGATCAGGGAGACCCCAGTGAACTGAGCAGAGGGCCCACAAGGCCTTAACCCATGTCACGGTCACGTCCCTGACAAGCGCAGGGTGCTTCTCAGATCAGGGGAGTGAGTCTGGCGGGCTGGTGCGTCCCCACAGGCTGAGCTGACGTTCCAGAACCTGGAGGGTCCCAAGTCCCTCGGGTGTATCGCATGGTGACAAGCTTGCCAGGTTCCCAGGCCCCTTCCTCATTGGCACCCACCCCACCGCCCTGTGCTCTCTGGCTCAGGGCCCTTGAACAGAGACCGGAACTGCTTCTCTCCCAGAAGTGGACGCTGGGCTGCCAGTGAGAGGGCTGTGACGCGTCTCCCCTTTTGCCTCTGTCTGTTCCAGGCTGACGTCTGAGGTCACCGGGATGGGCGCGCTCTAACCAGCTCAGCATCCTCTGCCCCGTGTCCCTGCGCAAGCCAGAGCCTCCGCGGCTCGCGCACTTGTACAGCCCGTCCGCCCTTCCTTGCAGATATAAATAGAGCGCGGTTCTTGACTCACAAAGTTATCTACGCCATAGATAGCCACACACAGGCCACTGCAGTCTCTGTGAGCTCCAGCCTCTGTCCCCGGCTGCCCGTGACACACTCATGACGCAGTCTGCCCAGCCGGCATGCGGTGCGCGTCGTTTTACACCCCTGGAAGCTTAGAAACCTTGTTCCTCGCTGTCCTGTGACTGAATTTGCTTGAGCTTCGGCAGCTCTCCCTCAACCCTGCCCTCGCCTCTGCTGGCACAGCTGGCCTCCTCCATGTGAGCCTGTCTGCCCTGCAGGTCCCCTCCTGCTCAGTGGGTCAGGTCCCCTCCACGCCTGGCGCTGGCCCACGTTTCCACCTCCACCCGCGCCAGAATCAGGGTTGCGGCAGCGAGGGCCCTGGAAAGGAGGGGCCTGGCCTAAGGAGCAGGTGGGTGGCCGGGGGTGCTGGAGCCCTGGCCACCACAAGCCGGGGAGGCACTCCTGGGTCCTGGGTGTCTTCCAGGAAGCCCCTCTGCAGGGGTCAGAGTTCAATAAATGTCCTGCACCTCCCCCACCAGCTCTGGCTCATCTCTGCCCCATGCGCCCAGACCCCCACACACCATTCCTGCCCAGGAGGCCCCGCCGGGCCTGCCAGCCTGCTGTTGGCAGAAGCTTGGGTTCTTTGTCACACACGTGAAGTAAGGTGTCACCCCCCACTTCCCTCACTTGCATAAGCACCTGTTCTCACTTCTACAAAACTCCAGTTCTTGCCCAGGCACCAGAGTACCCGTTTGCGATCTGTCACACTGGCCTCTGTCGCCTCTCGCCTGTGCCGAGTGTGGCTGCTCTGTCAGTGTGGAGGGGGCCCCTGCTGGCCAGACACCAGGAATACGGAGTGGGGCAGTGCCTGCACCTCTGCCTTGCACCACCGGGCCAGGGGCCCCACCGCTCACCCCACATCTTGGGGTTTACAGAACCCTCGAGGGAGGGTGGGGCCTGGGAGATGTGGACAGACCCTCGGCCAGGGCAGGGCGCCCCCTGGTGTTAACTCGCCA
This sequence comes from Oryctolagus cuniculus, assembly GCF_964237555.1. Taxonomy (NCBI): domain Eukaryota; kingdom Metazoa; phylum Chordata; class Mammalia; order Lagomorpha; family Leporidae; genus Oryctolagus; species Oryctolagus cuniculus. The sequence goes on along the minus strand of NC_091435.1, from coordinate 881,439 downwards.
GAGCCAGCAGTCCCAGCAGGATGAGTTTGGGACCCATCTGCAAGCAGGCATGGCACGGTGAGCATGGCCAGAGGACTCTGCCTCAGCTGCCTGGCCCCAGCCAGGAGTAACCCCTAGGAGTCTCCCCAGCCATGGTGGGTGCACCTGGGCACACCACACATCCCACATTCCCACCAGACGCGGACACATGGCAGGGAAAGGACAAGACACCAAGAGCACCTAAGTCAGTGGGGACAGCCAAGGGCGTCAGCAGGTGAGTATGACCTGGAAGTAGGCAAGACCCAACACGGGGACCGAAAGGTTAGGGAAGAGGCAGGCAAGGACAGACCTGAGGCACTGAGGACTTGGCTGAGCGCTGGTGTGGAAGAAGAGTAGCAGGTGGGGGCAGCAGGTCAGGTGGGGGGCAGGCTGGGTCAGGTGGACGTTCTGCCCAGCCCTGCAGTGCCCTGCGTCTTGCTGTGAAGGTGAGCGGGTGGCAGAGGTCCTGAGAGCGGGCCTGTGGGTCCCTGGGCAGTTCTCCACCCCTGCCACCTGGGGTGTGGGTTCCCTGTGCGAGGGGAGCGCCGCACTTGCGTCGCCTCCTCAGGACCCCAGGCCTTGTGTGGCCTCCGTCAGGAGCTCTCCAGTGCTCCAAGCGGTGGTTTCTAGGGTATCACTGGTAGCAGGGCGCGGTGGGCGTGTCTGTGAGAGAAGTCATTGCCAGATAGGAGCCCTTGCCGTGGACGGAAAGGCTCGAGGACCGAGTGGCTAGGGAGATCTCGGGAGGCGGGACTTCAGCGGTAAATAGTTCATGTAAGGTGCTGTTTGGTAGGCTGAGCTCTGCTTCCAGCCTGTGGCAGCAGCCACCTCTGCCGACGGCCGTCGCTCCCTGCGGGGTTGGAGTGGCGCGTGCCCAGCAGTTGCCTGGGACTTGAACATGTCCTCAGAATCAGGCCGCTTTCAGCCCTGTTGGAGGAGTCGCGGGAGTCTCTGATTTATCTGGGTGTGTGGATGAGCCAGCCCCCCTCAGGACGAGACCAGCTCACCGAACACTGCTGAGTCAGCTCAGCTGTCCTGTAGCCCTGGAGGCCTGTGGGAGGACAGAGGAGGGCGGGGCTGGAGGAGCGGTGGCTCTGCGGTGACACGATGGACTCCAGCGACGGGGCGCACTAGCGGTGTGCTAGTGGGTGTGTGTTGTGTGTGTCTAGATGTTTCTGCTGCCAAGACCACAGCGGCTGGGGAAGCACAGGACTCACGGTCGGGCAGCGCCCAGACCTGCCGCTAGTCAGTTTATGCTTCCTGCGCTGCCCAGAACCGGAGCAGCACACTCTGCAAGTGTGGGCGGGGTGAGGGGGCCGTGTGGGTCGGCATGGGCGGGAGCTCCGGAAACTCAGTCCTTGCCCTGCCCTGCCCCTGCCCCGCTCCGACTTCGGGTGAGTGCACCCTGACTCAGACCAAGGGACAGGCGAGACCGTCTGCTTGCCGCGGGAGGGGGAGGCCTGGGAACACCGGGCTGCGCCGCCACAGGCTGTGGGCGTGGCGTCTGGTCGGGGCCATGGACAGTACCACTGCTTGCCTTGAAGAATCTCACATTTTCCTGAGGTGTAGGTTAACAGTGGCTTCAACCGCATGGGGAAATCTATTTCCGTAAATTATGACAATTTCCATTTTTAATTTTCAAATACATAATGTTCCAAAAATATAAAACAAAGATAGGAAAAAATTATTTTGACAGGAATAAAAAGTTCATGCCAAGAGGAGTAACAAGGTTTTGTCAGACTGATTACCGTGGCAAAAAGTAAAACCAAATCTCCTTCGAGCTTGTGTTCTTTGCCTACATTATGTAAGCTATAAGTAGCTGAATTTGATATCCTAAGGTTTCCTAGAGGATCTGGCTACACTTGGTCATCCAGAGAATACCAGTTGCCCTTTACCCACAGAGTCCAGATTTCTCCTAGTTTGGGACAGTTGGAAACCTCCATTAAGTGCATGGCCACACAGTAATTAACCAGAACAGTCTGTTTGGCAAAAGACAAGTGTGCCAGCAGAAGCGTCTGGATTTGAGGAATTCTGGCAACAGTGTGGGTCCCTCCTACCCCGCCACTGACAGTCATGGGCTGTCCCACCCCAGTGTTTGTGAAGCTGACCTGTGGGAGAGCCAGGCTGTCCGTCCTGGATGCACATCTGGACTTGACTGGCCGTTCCCTGGCGTCTTAACCTTGTTCCTTGGTCCCCCGCGGTTCCTGCTGGCTAGAAGGTGGATAAACACATTTTGGGGTCTAGATTTTTTTTTTGCAAGATGCTTCCTATGTGATGCACACTCCATGGGGGCATCCGTAGGGGGCTATAGTGCCTGTGCATCACATGGGGGCTTTGACACCGTGGGCACCTACGTCCCCCAGCCTTTCCCACATGAGCTAGGTGTGACCACCTCTGCAGTTCTGTTATTCCTTGGGGGTTGCAAGTGATAGTACTTTGAGCCCCCCGCCATGACCCTGAGATCCTGTCTGTCCAGGAAAGGTGGAGTGAACACTTGGCTCTGTGTTTTCAGAGTGCTGACTTTGTGCCCAGCAAGCATTCACATTAAAAGTAGGAATGCCTGAATTTGTAAGTCTTATAAGGTTCCTCCGTCCTCATCCCCAAGGCTGCTCTGCCCCTGTTGCCCCTTGCAAGTGTGGCTGGAAATGGTTGTCCCGGGCCAGACCGTGCCTTCCCCAAGTCCCCTAGGAAAGCTGAGGCCTATTCAAGGGTCTGCACCTGTCCCTCCCTTCTCCATGCAGCGAGTCACCCCCTTGTCCTCAGTGGACTTTTACAAAGCACACCTGTTGCTATTTCATGCATGAACCTGTTCTCTCCCTGGGCCTTGTCAGCAGCCATCCCCTCCGGGCAGGGGCCTTGCTTATTCCCCAGGCATCAGCCCGACAGCCTGGCTGCTGCATCTCCAATGTCCTTGTTGCTGCTCCCTAGGAAGGGTGACCAGGAGCGGGACGCCTTATTATATGCAGACCTGTACGTGCTGACCAGTGCTGCTGGGTCTGCTCTGGCCTGCCCCAGGGTTTCCTCCCCACCGTGTCTGCCTCCATCCACAAAATTTGTAAATTATTTTGCTCTACATTGAATAACAACATTTTTACTATGAAATGGCACCCATATGCAACACTGCATAGACTTTAAAAGCACCACACAACAATTGTAAAGCAAACACATATGTCACCCCCACCCGTCCAGAAAGTAGAAAATGACCAGCACCCAGGCTCAGTCCCTTGGAGCACCAGGCCCTTCCTACAGAAGTAACCTGGGCCTGTGAACAAAGTTGAGACTAAAACAATAAAAAAAGATGAATGAAACAGAATTTGTTTTTTTGAAAAAATGAAAATCATGAAACTTGTACTAAACTAAGCAAGAAGAAAAGCCCTACATGCAGGGCTGGTGTTGTGGGGCAGTGGGCTAAGCTGCCGCCCACGCCGGCATCGAGTCCTGGCTGCTGCACTTCCAGACCAGTTCCCTGCTAACGTGCCTGGGAGGGTAGTGCAGCATGGTCCAAGCGCTTGGGCTGTGCCACCCACATGGGAGTCCAGGATGGAGTTCCTGGCTCTTGGCTTCAGCTTGTCCCAGCCCTGGCCATTGCAGCCATTTGGGGAGTGAGCCAGTGGATGGAAAATTCTCTTGCTTTCTAACTGCCTTTCAAGCAAATAAATAAAATCTTTAAAAAGTAAAAGAAGTAATAGTTTCAAAAAAAAAAGAAGAAACATACCTCAGTTAAGACCATATAGAACACGCCTACAGCCTACATCACACTGGGGAAAAGCTGAAATAATTTCCTCTAAAATGAGAAACAAGACAACAGTGTCTACTTTTACTACTCTTATTCAAAATAGTATTGGAATCTTGACCAGAGAAATTCGGCAAGAGAGAGAAATAAAGGCCACCCAAATTGGAAAGGAGGAAGTTAAACTATCCCTTTCTGGAAACAGCTTGAAAACCTAAAAACTCCACCAAAAAACTATTACAACTGGTACACAAATTTACTAAAGTTGCAGGAAAGAAGAATCAGCCACATTTCTAAACACCAATAGTGTTTAGAGCTAGCTAAAAAAAGAATCAAGAAAATCCCATTTATAATAGCCATAAAAATTGAATACTAAGAATAAATTTAACCAAGGAGGTAAAAAACTCTACAGAAAGCTATGGAGCAACCATGAAAGAAATTAAAGAGGAAACATGTGCGTGCACACACACACACACACAAATGGAAAGGCATCCTATATTCATGGATTACAAGAGTCAATATTGTTATAATGCCCATACCACCCAAATGATCTACAGATCGAATGCAATCCCTACCAATGACATTCTTCACAGAAATGAAAAAAAGCAGTCCTAAAATTTATATGGAACCACAAAAGACCAAAAGCCAAAGCACTCCTGAGCAAAAAGAACAAAGCAGAAGACATCACAGTATCTGACTTCAAAATATATTACAAAGTTATAGAAACCAAAGCAGCGTGGTAAAAAGAAATACCTAGACAGTGGAACAGAATAGAGAGCTCAGAGATAAACTCACATATTTACAGCACACTAATTTTCAAAAAAGGCTCCCAGATTACACATTGGGAAAGGGTGGTGTCTTCAATAAATGGCTCTGGGAAAACAAGATATCTATATGCATAAAAATAAAAGTAGACACCTATCCCCATATACAGAAATGAGCTCAACATGGATCAAGCACTTAAACGTTAGACCTGAAACTATGAAACTACTAGAAGAAATCATAGGGGAAACACTTTAGTACGTTAGTATAGGCAGTAATTTTTGGATATGGCAACAGAAGCAAAAACTGACAAATGGAATTATGTTGAACTGCATAAGAAGCAAACAGAATAAAGAGACAACTAAAGAGTGGGAGAAAGTATTTGTACTTGTTCATCTGACAAGGGATTAATTTCCATAGTATATTAGAAAAATAACTCAAAACAAAACAAAAACAGGTTTAAAAATGGGTGAATGACCTGAATAGGTAACTACTTGAAGGTATACTGGGGCCAGCGTTGCAGTGTAGCAGGTTTATCTGTACTCCCATATTTATGGCAGCACTCCTCACACTATCCAAGATACAGAATCGTCGATGGACGGAAGGTTAAAGAAAGCGTGGTGTAGGGGCCCCTGTTGTGACACAGCAGGTCAAGCTGCCACCTGAAACACGCATCCCAAATCAGCACTGGTTAGTCTTCTGGCTGCTCCGTTTTTGATCCAGCTTCCTGCTAACGTGCCTGGGAGGGTGGTGAATGATGGTCCAAGTATTATGGGCCCCTGCCATCCGTGCGGGAGACCCAGGTGGAGCTCTGGGCGCCTGGCTTCTGCCTGGCCCAGCCCTGGCTGCTGTGTCCATCTGGGAAGTGACCCAGCGATGGAAGACCTCTCCGTGTCTCTGCCTGTCCACCCCTCTCTATCATTCTGTCTAAATAAACAAAGAAGAGAAAACACGGTGTATATACACCATGAAATATTCAGTCACTTCCAGGAACATGGCTGAGCCTGAAAGACATCATGTTAACGAGTGAGTGGCAGAAGACAAGCACCACGTGGTCTCACTGGGCTACCAGGGGCAGGGAAGGAGGAGGGGTTTGAGAGAGGATGGTTAATGAACATGGGGTGCAGCTGGCGGGGAGAAATGGCCTCTCACCTGCCGCAGCACAGCAGGGGCCATGGTTGGTGACAGCAGTGTTTCACACAGCTGTGGAGAGGATCCAACACAAGAAATGAATGTCGAGGGGTGTGTGCAGCGATTACCCTGATGTGATCGTTACATTGTATGCACGCACTGAAATCTCACACTGTACCCCACAAATACGATTAGGTCCCAACTGGAGTTTTTAAAGATTTATTTATTTTGTTTTGAAAGAGTTACAGAGAGAGGTAGACACACACAGAGAATCTTCCATCCACTGGTTCACTCCCCAAATGGCCACCACGATCGGAGCCGAGCCGATCCATGTGGAAGACCCGAACAAAGCACCTGGCTCCTGGCTTCGGCCTGGCCCAGCTGTTGTGGCCATCTGGAGAGTCCACCAGCAGATGGAAGCTCACTCTCGCTCGCTCTCTTCCTGTTTCTGTCTCTCCTTCTGTCTCTGTAATTTTGTCTTTCAAATAAGTAAATAAATATCTCCACACTCACAGGAAGGTACTTACAAAGCTCATGGAAAATAGAATGAAAAGATTAAGCTTATTTTGTGCAAAATATTTTTGAAATCCATTCATGAGTTTTTCATAAATGTGTTTTCCACGAACTTTTTGGAGCCCCTCCCCAGCTTCCTGGGACGTGGCGGGCTAACGGATCACCAGGCTCCTCAGCCACATTTGCACCTGGGGGAGCTGCTGCTCTGCTTCCCCGTCCTGCCACAGTGCTGGTGGCCAGCTCTGGCCGTCCAGGGCGGCGGCCTCCAGTCCCTCCCATGCCCTGGAAGGGCATGTCCAGCACGAGCACACCTCCAGCGTCCCTGTGGGCATTTTCTTTGAACTTCTCTTGGAAGTTCTTGAATGTGGCTCCTCAATGGCCTTGTGATTTTAACCCTTTCTGTCTATAGTTACTTCTCTACTTTCAGTTTGCTTTTTATATCTTCCCTTTTTTGTTCAATATTGCTCATCTGTTCAACATACTACCTTTTACTTTTCTGTCAGATTCTCTCATTGTTCTCTGTTCCATTGACTGTTCCCCTTATTCTTGTTCATTTGAGTTTGTTTTGTTACATTGCTCTTTTTTCCTGATTACTTGACTAGTATGATTAATTCTGTATTCAAATGATTTGTTTCTTGGGAAATGCATTTCAGAATGTGTAATCCTAGGTATTTTTTTAGCTGTGCCCTGTAATTTTAACTTACAGTATCTTCACTATCATTCAGTTTTAAATATGCTTTCGTTTTTGTCACAATTTCCACCTGCCCAAGGGCAGCTGTTAAAGTGTTCAGATGGGGGCCCGGAGCTGTGGTGTAGTAGGTTAAGCCTCCGCCTGCGGCACCAGCATCCCATATGGGCGCCAGTTCGAGTCCCAGCTGCTCCTCTTCCAATCCAGCTCTCTGCTATGGCCTGGGAAAGCAGCGGACGATGGCCCAGATGCTTGGGCCCGGCACCCGCATGGGAGACCCAGAAGAAGCTCCTGGCTCCTGGCTTCAGATGGGCTCAGCCCTGGTGGTTGAGGCCATTTTGGGAGTGAACCAATGGATGGAAGACCTTTCTCTGTTTCTCCTTGTCTCTCTCTCTGTAACTCTTCCTCTCAAACAAATAAATAAATTTTAAAATAAATAAATAAATAAAGTGTTCAGATGAACGAAGCTGCTTGAGGCGTGCTAATGCTGACGTCCACACTGCGTCCTGTGGCGACGCCGGCCCTGCGCGTCCATCCAGGCGCCCCCGAGACCTGACTCAGGGTCTGTTTCTGTGAGTGGCCCATGCCTGCCCACATAAACATGTATTTTCTACATATTTGAGAATCTACCAACTGGGCTTAGTTATTGGCTTGTCTGATCTGGGACAGGTTTGATTACTTTTGCCTGATGACCTGTGGAAGGCAGAAAAGGCCACATCCCAGGCCTGGGACCGCAGGTGTGTGGCGTTCCACGGCCAGGGCGTGCAGCCCAACTGGGGCCTTCGCCGGGCTGACCTTAAAGCAGGGGGGGTCCTGGATTAGCGGGTGAGCCCCCTTCGTCACGCGAGCCCTAATAGGAGGGGAGGCCCAGCGACGGTGCGAGGTGCAAGCACTGAACGGGCTGACGCGGGGTCCATCAGCTCCTGTGGCCCCACCCCAGCCCAAAGCCTTGTGTCCTGTTGTCCGGACGTGGGGGCAGGGCTAGAAGCTCACACTTGTGCAGGCCAGAGCTGGCCCAGCCCCGCCGCTCCCTGGCCGCTCCCTGCATCCTGCCTCAGCACGTGGCAAGAGGCCACCTTGGACCTTCGGCACTTGGCATGGTATTGTCTCTCCGTTCTTTCATTTTCAGCTTCTTTTAACCGCTTGTGTGGTTTTGGTAGACCAGTTATTATTGGATCTTGGCTTTTATGTCAAGATTCCTTGTCTCTTAATTGAAAAGTCTAACATATCTATTGTAATTATGATGTTAGAATCGACTACATTATTTTATTTCGTATTTTCCATTTATTGTACTCCCTCCGTTTCTACTTGCATTGAAATGGTGGAGATCCCCGTGCTGGGCTAAACAATAAACACAGCTCTTTGTAAATGCAACGCCTCTTCACTCCTAGAGTCCTAAACACGGTCAAGTCTGCGTCTGTCCCTCGTGCGCTCACGCCCCTTTCCCATAACAACTATCAGTGCTGTGTAGAATTTTTTTTTTTGGATTACTATGAGTATAATTTTTCCTTTTAATTTAAAGTTTTAAAAATGTTGTTGTCTGAGGGCTGGCACTGTGGCACAATGGGTTAAGCCACTGCCTGCGATGCCAGCACCTGATATTAACACAGGTTCAGGTCCCGGCTGCTCCACTTCCAGTTCAGCTCCCTGCTAATGCACTGGGAAAGCAGCAGAAGCCACCCACTTGCAAGATCGGATGGAGCTCCTGGCTCCTGGCTTCGGCCTGGCCCCGCCCTGGCCGTTGTGTCCATCTGAGGAGTGAAGCACTGGATAGAAGATTCCGCCCTCTCCCCCCTACCCTGCCCTGTCACTCTGCCTTCAGATAAAGTAAATAAATCAAAGAAGAAAAACCAGTCCCCCGTACCAGCGATTTGACCGTCCCGTGACCAAGCCCTTGCACCAGCGCAGGGTCTTCCTCCAGATGTGTGTCCGCGGTGACCTCCGGCCACGAGAATGCATTCGACACCCACTTGAGCTGCAGGTCCCAGTTCACAGCACTGAAAGGGGGTCTGATGCAGCGCTTGCGACACTACGCGGGACTCCCACATCCCACACCAGAGGGCCTGGGTTCCGGCCCAGCTCCTCTCTCACTCCCGCTTCCTGGCACCGCACACCCGAGCGGCAAGCAGGCGCTGGCTCAAGTGTTTGGGCCCCTGCCGTCCGTGTGGGAGACATGGACTGCGCTCCAGGCTTCTGACGGCCCGGCCCAGGCCTGGCTGCTGCCGGCATTAAAGGAGAGGACCAGTGGTTGCAAGAGCCCTCTGTCGCTCTGCCTTCCAAATAAATGAATTTTTAAAAATAAAGATCATACGCGCTGTAAGAATATTAAAAATGGAGTATTGACAGAAAAGACTCCATGGTGTTTTTCCTGCTGGTGTTGCTGGCGAGCAGTCTGAAGACAATTTGCCTCTTGCTCCTTCTTGGAACGTCTGCTCTCTCCATTTGGAAGCTTCCGGAATGTTCTAGTCTTGAGGAAACCCAGGAAGTGCGTTCCTGGCTCCTGGCAGGCGTCCCACAGCTCTGGGAAGCGCGTTTCCATTGCTTCGTCAGCAACTCCCTCGACCTTGATCGTGTCTCGTCCTGATGCCTCCCTTCTCTGGGACCTGCTGCGCCCCTTCCGCGTGACCCCTCTTGGTGGGCTTCGTCTTTCTCTCTCATCTCCGCCCTCTGTGCCGGCTGCCACGCCCTGTCCTGCGGCCCATCTGACCTCAGCTTGGTTCCCGGCTGTAAGCTCAGGCCTTGTTTCTATGCTTGCGTTCTCCCCTAAGTTTCTGGGGTGCGTCCCTCCCACGCGTGCCTGGCCCAGGCCCTCCAGGCCCCAGAAACCGGGTGTCCCTCGGAGGCACAGCCAGAGCGGCCCCTGGCGCCTCCCGACACAGCATCAGCGTCGGGGCTAGCTCCTCCTGAGTGTTCTTCGGGACAGCCCGTGTGGGCACAGGGGACATGAGGGTGGGGCTGGGGAGACGCCCCCTTCAAAGCCCCCTCGTGGGGAACGCAGCCTGCCGGGGCCCATCTCCGCAGCAGGCAGGGGTGGCTTCCTTGTGCTTCCAGAACTGCATTCTGGGAACGGGCAGTGTCGGGGCCGCGGGACAGCCTGAAGTGCCCACCCCAGACAGCGCGGGCTCGGAGCCGCAGGTGACCCCGGCTGCAGGGGAGGCGGGCGAGCCTGCTCCCGCCCCTTCCTGCCTCTCCTGTGCTGGCCGCACGGCTCCCCAGGCAGTCCATGGGGACCTAGCAGCCGAGGGCCGGCTCTGCCAGGGCTGCTGTGATGTGCCTGCCCCCGAGTCCACTGTGCTCTGGGCAGCCGTCCCTGCCCCGCGAGGCGGCCCCTTGGTCGGAAGGAAGCCCCGCAGACGGCAACAGAAAGGACGGAACCGTGGGGTCACGCCTTTGTGCACCAGGGGCCCGGGGGCAGCGCCCACAGCGACAGCGCGCAGACAGGGTGCTCTCCAGTCTCCCCTCACCGCCCGGGACCACCTTAGATGTCAACACTTCCTGTCCCGGGGTCCCCACCCCCTGCTGGGTGGAGTGAGGGGCCGTCAGACTCCATGAAGCTGGGGGGCAGTCTCATGGCCACCTGCACTCTCTGCCCATGACACAAACACACGGGGGCCAAGGTGACCTCTCTGGGCCTCCTGCTGCACCCCCAGGTGGGGCCCATCCCTGCTGGTGTTGCGACTGTCACTTTTACTGCCCAACTTACGCCCTGCGAGAGCAGGATGTCGCCAGTGGCCTGCGTCCCTGCTGACTGCACCAGCCCCTCCCGGAGAGCAGCTGACAGAAGCTCCGGCTGAGCCCTGGAGCACCGCACAGGACAAGCCCGGTGTCACCTCCTCACCCGGCTCCGCCTGGTCCCCAGCCCTCACCTCAGCAGAGAGGCTTCGCCTGCTGAACCCCGGCTCGGAGGCTGCTCCACGTGGGCTGCTCCCCTGCTCAGTGTCCCAGGCGACTGTGCTGGGGGTCAGCCACATGCTGCCCGCCCCATCTGACACATGTCCCCCAGGTCTCTGCACAGTGGGGCTGAGGCTGTGCTGGGCTCTCATAGACTGGCGTGGATGGGGAGCGGTTCAGGGCCAGGCCCCCGCCCCTGCAGGACCCCACCAGCCACTTCCAGACTGGACCACAGAAGGGTCTAGAGCTGACCGGGGCCCCGCGCTGTGCTCACCCGGCAGGTGTGGATGCCACAGAGGCCCGTCTGCAGCAGACCCGATGCAGCTGAGGTCTCTCGTAGGGCACCCGCAGGGCTCACAATGACGGCGCCCAGCCCTCCATGCCTGCCCCACTGCACCCTCCCTGTAACTACGTCGCAAATAAATCACAAAATCTTAAAAAAAAAAAAAAGAAAAAAGAAAAAGAAAAGGAAAAAGAAATCAACTCCTCTGGCCTCCAGGAGTCGTCAGGCATGGGGCTCAGCGGGGTGGGGCTCAGCTCAGCTGCTGGGGGGCATGGGCAGCCGCGCCTCTGCTCCGCTCCTGGGGACTCGGACCCACGCAGCTTCCTTGGGAGGCTGCAGCAGGCAGGTCTCGCAGGGCCAGCAGCTGTCGCTGGGTCTGCCCCCAGCCAGGACCCCCCAACCAGCTGTGTCCCTTGAGCAAGGCTGCCTTGGGCGTGGTGCCCAAGGGAGGGTCCGGGGTCTCCCAAGCTCTCTCGTTAAGGAGCCCGCAGGAGAGCTGGCCCTGTGTGGACATGGCACATGGTGCTGGCCGCCACAAGCTTCCGCACAGCCCGGAGATCCTCACCCAGAATTCCACGACAGCCGAGCCACTGCAGCCACGCCACGTGTCCCCGCCTCGCGAGGACGCAGCCGGCTGCAGGGGTCAGGGCCTCCCAGCTGGGTCACTGAGAGGGTCACGGGTCTCCCAGCCTGGGCTTCTGTGTCCAGGACGGTTGTTCCGGGAGCAGCCAGGCCTCGGCGGTCCCGGCTGTGGGATTCAAAGGACACTCAGGTTGGCACCCTGGCTCCCGGCCGCTGGGATCCGCAAGAAAAGAACTCCGATGGTGGAGCCGGCGGAGTCGGCTTCCGGCGTAGGCCGCACGTGCCAGATCAGTGTGTCTGCTGTGGATGAGCCCTCACTGTGCTCCGCCGAGAGCCGGTTTTCAGCATCACCGCCTCCGAGACCCCACTGTCCCAGCGAGGCCATCACGCCAGGAGCTTCCTCAGCCGCAGCACACGGTCAGTCCTGCACCGCAGAACATTCTGCAGAGAAACGGAGCTAACACGTTAGATGTGAGTGAACTAAAAGGTGCTGTGGGGAGATGGAACTAAATTTAAAAATTGGGGGCCTGCGCGGTGGTGTGGTGGGTCCAGCTCCCACCTGTGGCGCTGGCATCCCACGTGGGGCTGGCTCGTGTCCAGGCTGTGCCTCTTCCAGCCCAGCTCTGCTGTGGCCTGGGCAGCCGTGGAAGGTGACGCCAGTGCTTGGCCCTGCACCCGCGTGGGAAAGCTCCTGGCTCCTGGCTTCGGATCGGCCCAGCTCCAGCTGTTGTTGCCATTTGGGGAGCGAACCAGCACACAGAAGACCGCTCTCTCGCGCTCTCTCTGTAGCTGTGCCTCTCAAATAAGTAAATAAATCTTTTAAAAAGATAAAAACTGAAGTATAAACCTTGTTTCTCAACATAAGCTCCATCAAGTTCAAGTCCTTTTTCTTTTTTTTTTTTTTTTCCAAGATTTTATTTGTTTGAGGCAAAGTTAGAGCGAGAGGGAGAGAGAGAGAGGTCTCCCATCTGCTGGTTCACTCCCCAGATGGTCACAACAGCTGGAGCTGGACAGGAGCCAGGGGCTTCTTCCAGGTCTCCTACGTCAGGTCAGGGACCCAAGCAGTTGGAGCGTCTTCTGCTGCTTTCCCAGGTGCGTTTGCAGGGAGCTGGATCAGAAGTGGAGCAGCCGGGACTCAAACCGGTGCCCCGGGAGGCAGACGCCCCAGGTGGAGACTCAGCCACTGTGCCACAGCGCGGCCCCTCGGGCCCCTTTCTGAGCAGTGATGTCTGCGATTCCGTCCACCCCTACAGAGCCGAGGCGCCCAGGAGTGCAAGTGTGCCCGGGGGTCTTTCTCACACCCCTCACTGATGGGGGGGGGCGGTTCAGAAGGAGCCGGATCAGGACTGTGAGGCGGGTGCCCCGCGGCTCCCATCACAGCGCTCACCGGGCGAGAGGAATGAGCAGGAGGGTGCAGGGGAGGGGCCGGACGCTCTGGGAAGGTGTCCCGGGCACCTGCGGCCACCGTCTTGGCTGCTTCCTCAGAGCTCCGGCAAGCAGACGGGAAGGCACCCCGGCCCCCAGGGAGCAAAGAGCCCGGAGCAGCCCCGAAACTCCCCCGGCCTTTCCTCCCCACTGCGACCCCACTGCTGTGATCTTGATTTGCTGCAGGCTTGTGCCGGCACAGTCACGTCTCACTTCCTGTTACAATTCTTCCAAGAAATGCGTCAGCGTCGTGACCCCACTGCTTAGGATCTCCATCGGAAGCCCCGCTGTGGCCTGCGGCTGACCCACTCGGCGCAGCGGTCTTGGGGTCCGTCACGCAGAAACGTCGCTAACTTTGCAGTCAGACTCGCGTGAAGCCGCGGAGGCGCCTGGTGCTGGCTGTCGTTTCTGCTGTCAGTCACGGGTCCTCTTCCATTAGGGCGGGACCAAGGTCCACTCTTCCCTACTAAGCTGACGTGCGAGGTCTGCCCTGTGGCTGCATCTTCAGTGTCATCCCCTCCCTTCTTCTTCTTCTTCTTCTTCTTCTTCTTCTTCTTCTTTTTTTTTTTTTTTTTTTGGTAAGTTTTATATGTTTGAAGGGCAGGGGGGCGGGGAGAGACAGAGAGACCTCCCATCTGCTGGTTCATTCCCAGATGACCACGATGGCCAGGGCTGGGCCAGGCCGGTCAGGAGCCAGGAGCTTCCTCCAGGTCTCCCACTCAGGTGCAAGGGACATCCCACTGAGCCACAGGACTGGCCCCAAAGATCAGTTGTTATTTAAAAAAAAATACCCTCATACATGAGGATTTTTCAAAATACTTTATGTAAAATATGTTTTATGAAAACATATGCATGACTTCCAAATGTTTTTGCAGCCTTAGATAAAATAAGTTTTGCATGGTTTGTTTAATCAACAAGTGGTTTACGAACCAGGCAGCACCCTGAGCGGAGAGGTTCAGAGAGTGGCCCGCGGCCGTGTGGGTGGCCCTGGAGGCCGCGCCACAGGGAGCTCAGTGTTTGCCGTGTGCACGGGGCCACCAGCTCGCGGGCTGTGACCGGCTGAGACAACCGCTTGCAAGACTACAGTTAAGAAGCTAGGTTGTGGGACCGGTGCTGTGGTGCAGCTGGTTAAAGCCCCAGCCTGCAGAGCCAGTCTCCTATACGGGTGCCAGTTCGAGTCCCGGCTGCTCCTCTTTTGATCCAGCTCTCTGCTATGGCCTGGGAGAGCAGTAGAAGATGGCCCAAGTCCTTGGGCCCCTGCACCCACGTGGGAGACCCAGAAGAAGCTCCTGGCTCCTGGCTTTGGATCAGCCCAGCTCCAGCCATTGCAGCCATTTGGGGAGTGAACCAGCAGATGGAAGACCTCTCTCTCTCTCTCTCTCTCTCTCTCTCTCTCTCTCTAACTCTGCCTTTCAAATAAATAAAATAAATTAAAAAAAAAAAAAGAATTGGCTTGCGACTTGTGTACGCACTGTTGGGGTGCGATTCAGTGTACAAGAGGGAACAGGCGCTCCTCCGACAGCCTCTCCCTTCAGTTCTGAGAGCTGCCCGCGGGCGCGCCGTGCGACACTGCGTCACTTCCTGTCCTTTACAAGGGTCTCAGGAACTTGTCTGAAAGGCAGAGAGGGAGGGGGAGACAGAGACAGACATCGCCCACCTGCTGGTTCACTCCCCAAATGGCCGCAGCGCTGGGGCTGGGCGCCCGAGTCGCTCAGTGTCCGCAGAGCAGGGGGTCGTCGGGCTTCTGTTAGGGGGGCGAGAGTCCCCGCAGGGAGGGTGTGGTCACCGCCGCTGGTGGTCCCGGGCCCCCGCAGTGCCGGGCGCCCAGTAATTCCCCACCTCGCTGCTGCATCTGCTCCCCTGCGGTGCCCTAGCCAGCCGGGTTGGGGCCGACCCCACCGTCGCCAGCAAGGGAGCCCCCACAGCCCCGCCCGTTCTGTCCTGGCCTCCAGGGGGCCAGCAGGGAGGGACCCCACCCAGGTCTCCCAAGAGGGTGTGGCTCTTACTGCCCAGAGGACCCTCAGTGAAGAAACCTGGGCCAAGGGGCTTTGGGTGGGCACTGCATGGGACAGGACCCTCCGACACGGTGACAGGACTCCAGTGAGGGCATGAGACTCCCCCTGCATCCACGTGGGAGACCCAGATGAAGCTCCTGGCTCCTGGCTTTGGCCTGGCCCAGCAGCATGTGGGGAGTGAAGCAGCACACAGATCTGGCCAGGAAGCCCCGGTGCCTGCCAGCAGGGACGGCAGACCGGGTGCAGCAGCCCCCAGAGCGCAGGCGCCGCCGGCCCCACGATGCCGCCGGGGTGGGACCAGGGCACCTGAACGCGGCTGCCTGTGGGAGATGCTCCAGCCGGCAGAACGGCTGCATGCTCAGGGCAGGTGGCCCCAGGCACCGGGAGGGCGGCGGGCTTGCCGCGTCCTCTCTGCCACGTGCTGGGGACAGCGGTGCCCCTGGGTGGGAGCGTGGCCCGGGGCTGCCAGAGCAAGTCCTGGTGGCCACCGCAGAGCCGACGTGCTGGAGGTGAGAGCCGAGTGCTGTGTCCACCTTCAGGTGTGGACTTCCCGGCCCGTCAGCTTGGAGCGTCTGCCCTGTCCACCGTCACCGGGGAGGCCCGGGCGGCCAGCAGCAGGCAGGGCGGGGCGGGGTCCAGGCTGCAGGTCAGTGTCCCCTCCTGGAAACAGCTCGTGCTTGCCTGGGGAACGAGACCCTGAGCTTCCTCCAAGGCTGCTTCCCGCCCCCACCAGGAAACCCAGAGGGCCGTGAGCCTGCACCCTGGGGACCAGCGGGGCCCAGAGACCTGCAGGCTGGGCAGTGGACGCGTTGCCTGGTTCCTTCGGGGGCTCCCGGAACCTTGCTGGTGGTGACAGAGGTTCCCACACAGGCAGCCGCTCTCCTGCAGCCGTGAAGAGGTCGGCTCTGACCCCTGACCCCTAGCCCCTGACCCCAGAGGGAAGGAGAACCCCCAAGAGTCCCCTGTTCTTATGCAGAGACCCCAGGAGTGAAGGGTAAGGGGCACAGGAAGTGTCATCAGTCTCAGAATGCGCAGGTGGCTCTGCTGTCCACAAGGGGGCGACACACAGGCAGGCTGGGCCCACGGGCACCACATCCCCAACTGCTGCGAGATTCTGCTGTTTGCTTTCGCTGCAGAAGCTCGGAGGAGAGACACGGGGCTAAACATGGGGCCTCCTCCCAGGGGAACCTGGGACGGGGGAGGGACGCCCGAGACCCCGCCCCAGAGCAGCTCTTTCAAATAAATAAAAATAAGCCTGTTCAGCGTTAGAGCCTTAAAGAAATGAAGCGTATTATCTCCCAAACTGGTGGAAGTCCAATCAGTCGCTCTGATAGGAGGGAGGCCGTCGGGTCAGCAGGCGGCGAGGCAGGGGTGGGGTGGGGCGGGGCGGACGCCCAGTGCTGGCCCCAACGTGGCGAGGGTTCAGCTCCTCCGTTCTTTCAGAATCGGGTTCTCATGTAAACACAAGGCCCAGCCACGCGTGTTTCCAGTGACACAGAGACAAAGCGCGAAAGCAGAGCAGAGCCCACATCAGGCGCGGGGTTCCAGCCGGGGCCTGTTGGGTACAGGTGTGCGGCCATCCCGGGCCTCGGCGAGGGAGAGCCCGGCCGTACCTGCAATGTGGTCAGGCTGACGGCTCAGCTGGAACGGGCAGGGCTGAGCCCCCGTCGGGGTTCTAACAACAAGAGGGGAAACGCGTGCGGGTGGAGGCTGAGAGGCCGTGGCGTGGCCCAGCCCCCCAGGGACCCTCCCCCCAGAGCCCCTGGGCCGCTGGATTTCAGACTTCTGCTGCAGACTGACAGGGGGAGCTGCTGCCGCTTGCGTCCCTGGTTGAGGGCTCACCGGCCAGGCGACGTTCCTGGGAGTTCAAGGCCCAGGGCCGGCACTGCACCTGGTGACAGCAGAGACCCTGGCCCACTGTGGGACTGCAACACAGGTGGCCCCCTTCCTGCCTCGGGGGCCCCGGGGATCCCAGGAGGGCTTTGTGCAGAGCTGAGGGGGTGAGATGGGTCAGGGCGGGGTGAACGGGACCCCCAGGATCCGGTGAAATGGGACAGGTGTTAGGGTCACCAGCAAGGTCAGCGGTCACACCCGGCCCAGAGAGGCCGCGAGGGGCCAGGGCTGCCAGCTCGCCCCGGGTTGACCGCGCGGAGCAGGGCGCTCACTCCTCCGGGAGACGTCCCACCGTGCGGCCCAGCACACCCCGCTCCGGACTCTACGGCAGGCAGCCCTGTCCACCCAGGTGGCCACCACTGCAGGCCCAGCTGGCTCTGCCAGGTGCTCCCGTGGGCTCCTGTGCTGAGAGAGGGAAGCGGAGCCCAGGGCACGCAGCGGGCAGGTCCGGTTCCGCCGTCCCGGCTCGAGGCCGCTGCACGGCGCAGTCAGAATTCAGGCTCTCGAGAATTTCCTCTTGGAAGCAGCGTGAGTCGTGAGTGCTGCCCCCCCACCCAGGGTCCTGGGCGTTTTTACAGAGATTTTACTGCGCCAGCTCCCTGCTGTGGCCCGGGAAAGCAGCAGCAGATGGCCCACGTGGGCGACCTGGAGGAAGCTCCTGGCTCCTGGCTTCGGATCGGCATAGCTCTGGCCACAGCAGCCACTTGGGGAGTGACCCAGCAGATGCAGACCTCTGTCTGGCCCTCTCTGTCTGTAACTACGCCTCTCAAATAAATAAATAAATAAATAAAATCTTTCTTTAAAAATTCTAAATCTTCACTGAAGTAGGCAATGAGGAAATGCAGGAGCCAGAGAGGAGGCCCTTCCGAGAGACGACTGCAGGCGCGGCTACAGAGGGAGGGAGGAAGTCACCAGGGCCGCACAGAGCCCAAGGCAGTGCCGCCAACACGGCCATCAGGGACGCCAGCAGCAGTGAGGCAGCCACGTGTTGCTGCGGATTCGTTCTGAGAGGAAGAGCGCCGTGGGGGCAAGAGGCGTGGAGTCACCACACAGACCCCGGGAGTCGGGTGAAAGCGGGCCAGAGACTCGTCTGGCAGTCTGCAGACTCGTTTATTTCAGTTCGTGCAGCAGCTTATATAGCCAAGGCAGCCAATCCGGTCAAGGGGCGGTCTATGCCCCAACCAATCACAGCCTGTTGCCAGGCAGGCTCTGTTGCCAGGGGCCATCTTGGCATGGCCTTCTCATTCCACCACAGCCATGGCCAAGACCCAGAGCGCTGCTGTCCTCAGAGTGGTTCCAGCGCCCACACCCTGCCCGCACACGGCACTCCTCTGCAGGAACAATGCCTCCCGGGCCATGCGCAGCCCAGACAACACCCGGCCATGGCAGCCACTGGGCCGAGCCTCCCGACTCCGCAGCACGACCACGGCCACGGCCACCACAGTGGACCCCTGACGAGGAAGGGAAAGCCAAGCAGGGTCCTCTTCCCAGAACCAGTGCCTGTACCCTGTAGTCGACACAGCCGGGAGAGGCCAGAAAGAACAAAAAACACGGGGAAGTGCAACAGCCAAGCAGCACCCGAGACCCTGCAGGGGTGCCCAGCCCTGTGTGCGTGTGTGAGATACACGTGTGAGGCATGCTGTGGTAGACATGTGGTGTGTGTATGGTGTGTGGCATGTCAGTGACATGTGTCTGACATGTGGGGTGGGTGTGGCACATGTGTCTGGCATGTACTGTGGTGTGTATATTGCATAGCACATATGTAGCATGTGGCATGTGTATGTGGCATGTGTTATGTGTAGCACATGTGTGGAGTATGTGTGTACGGTACTGTGTGTGGCGTGTACATGTTGCATGTGTGAGGCACAGGTGATATGTGTGGGGAATGTGTAGGGTATGTCTGTATGGCACATGTGTAGCATGTGTGGCATGTATATGTGGTGTGTGTTGCATAGCACGTGTGTGAGGTATATGTGTATAGCATGTGTGTGTGTGTGGCGTGTACGTGTGGCATGTGTGGGGCACAGGTGATGCGTGTGTGGCGTGTGGGCGGCACTGGCAGGTGCAATGAGATGGGAGCAGTCTCAGAGGCACAAGACGGGGCAGGGAGCCAGACCTGTGACCCGAGTGCCCACCCACAAAGCGGCTCTGTGAAGTGTGGGGTCAGAGCGGCTTCATGTGGTGCGAGGGAAACCGTGGGCCCCCAGCCCTCCCTGATGCGGGCAGCGCCCGGACCCCGGATGGCCGACTCGGCCTCTGCCTGTGCTGGCTTTCTTCTGTACCCAGGGGGTGACGGGGACGGCCCACATCGTCCTGCCTGCGGGAGACTCTGGTGGCGACCAGCCCCGTCCGCCTCCCCCTGAGAAGCCGGGCTGTGCCCGGTCTCCCCTGGCCACCGATGGCGCGGGAGACAGATGTGCTGGTCACCGCCTACCCGGCCTCCACCCCCTCTCTCGGGGGCCTGGCCTTCATCATCCGGGAAGAGCAGGTGAGGAGCTGCTCCGCCCCTGGGGCGACCTCCGCGGGCTCTGACACCACACCAGGCCATGGTCCTCACTCCCAGCTCATGTCCCAGGTGCTCCCCCACTCAGAGCAACCTCATCCCTGGCCCCCATGGCTCCCGCAGTCCAGAGTCACCACAAGGCCGTGATGGGGGCCTGGGGCCCAGGCTAACACAGGCTCCCAGCTCTGCCTTCTCTGGGCGGCGGCCCTGTTAGGGCAGCTGGTCAGAAACTCCTGGACCAGCTGACCGGGGTCTGGGGGCCTGGGGCCCAGGGCATGGGTCTGGGAGCAAGCTGCTGGAGTCTGGGGCTGGCAGATGGGGGCTGGGGGCTTGGGGCTGAGGGCTCGGGGCTGGGACTTGGGGCTGGAGGTTGGGGGCTGGGAGTGGGACTTGCCCTGGGTACGCAGGCCTGAGGACCCAGGCCTGAGGCCTTCCAGCCCCTCTGAGTTCTGGGCTGCACCTGCTGGCCACCAGCCTGGAGGCCTCAGGTGTCAGGGAGCCCAGTTTGTGGCAAGAAAGTCCCTCCCCTCTGAGGGTGTGGCGGCCACACCCCCGACCCAGCCCTACGCCCAGTGGAGGTCTCTTCTGGACTCTTGCGTCCAGCATGGGTGGGCCCAGGCACCTGGGGACGGCAGGGAAGGCCCAAGACCACCCGTTGATGTCATTTCCAGAGTGCAGAGCAGCCTGCGTGCGGGCAGAGGGGCGCCCAGGGCCTCAGCTCCCCTCCGGCTGCTGCCCCAGGGCCCGTGGACCTCAGCCTCTGCGGGGCAGGGGCAGGGGGTGGACAACCCCCCCGGTGGTTATCAAGACCCCTACCAGCCCCCAGGACTAACTTGAGGTCACTCAACAGGTAGGGGACAGAGCCCAACTCCCTGCTGGCCGAGCCCACTGTCCCGGCCTGCCCTCCTGGGCTCTGTGGCCCCTGCCGCCCCCTTGGTCCCATCTGCAGACCCTCTGGACACCAGAAGGGTGGGGCCACAAAGAGCCGCCCTGCCTGGCCTCCTGCAGAATGGAGGGGCACCCCCTCCTCTCGTGCCCAGGGCAGGTGTGGAAGTCTGTGGTCTGGGGGCCCAGACTCCCCCCTAAACACGAATATGGACTGGCGGGACTGAGGCCCAGTGGGGGCGAGGAAGGGCAATGTGGGGTTCAGCCGTGGAGCCTGGGGGCCCCACTCTGGAGGAAGCACACAGCGGGGTGGGGGTAGGGGAGACCCTGCTCTGTCCTCAGGCCTTGGCCACCTCTGCACCCACCTCACCAGGCAGGGGAAGGGGAGCTCAGACCGGAGGCCCACAGCTGAAGCCAGGCGGGGCCCCGGACCCTGGGAGCCACCTATGGAGAGGCCCACCCTGAGAGCTGGCAGGGACCGGAAGGCTGCGAGAGGGGACACAAGGTGCAGCCCCCAGACCCGAGCCGATCTCAGATCTCAGGTCCACTGTGGCCCTCCTGGGCCCCCTGCACCCACTGAGAGCCCAGCCAGCCCCGCCTCTGTCCCCTCTCAGCCCCGGATGCCTGGGGTCTCCCAGCCACGGGGTCAGCAGAGTAGGAAATGACTCCTGCTCTCAGGAATGTGCTGGCCGCCCTTGCCGGCCGCAGAGACCCTTGGGTGGGCTCTGGGGGCCCCACGCTGTCTTCCCAGGAAAGCCCTCCCCGAGTCCGGGCCAGGCCTCCCACGGCTCCCCCTTCTGCATCTGCACTCGGCACCCCCGCGGCTCAGACAGCCGTTACAGAAATATCATTGCCAGATGTTTGCTTTTTCCACGGAACCAGAGGCCAGCATGAGGTAATGGGAGCGAGGTTAACCCGTTCCCACCCAAGCTCCCGGCTGGGGGCTGCGCAGCGGGCAGCAGGCGAGGGTGGGCACCCTGAGATCTGAAGAGTGGGCCCTTTTGTAAAAAATGTTTTTATTTATTTGAAAAGCAGAGAAACTGAGAAAGAGACAGAGAGGGCTTTTTATCCGCTGGTTCACTCCCCAAATGCTTGCAATGGCCGGGGCTGAGCCAGGCTGGAGCCAGGACCGGGAGCTCCATCCGGGTCCCCCAGGCGGGTGGCGGGGCCCAAGCATTTGAGCCATCACTGCTGCCTCCCAGTGTGCACATCACCAGGGAGTGGAATCGGGAGTGAGCCGGGACTCGAACCCAGGCCCAGTCTGAGGTGCAGGCAGCCCCTGCGCCAGCCGCCACCCCCCCCCCCCAGCACTCCTTCAAGTGATGGGGCTCGCAGAGCCTCCGTGTCTGATTCTCACCAGAAAATAAAACTCTCCGCTTCGGGCAGCAAAACAAAAATGAGCCGGGCCAAGCACGTGAGTGAGCCGCGGAGGCTGCCGGGCGGACCCGGAGCGCGGTGTGAAGAGACACAGGCCGCGGGGGCCCCCGAGGCGTGGGGGGCCGGCCAGAGACTGCCCCGGACAGACCAGGGCCCCGCCCTGCCCGGGGCCTCTGTGGGGTGTGCCCCCCGTGGGACAAGGCCCGCTTGTTCGGCCCCTGGGCGTCGCCAGCCTCTTTCAGCTGCAGACAAAGCTGTAGAAATCAGGCGTCCTGGTCTAATTTTTGCAGCCGGCCCCTGGGCCCAGCCCTCGTCCCCGGAGTGAAGCTCCTTGTAAGTTGCATGGAGGCTGCCAGGCTGCGCCCCACCCCCACAGCGCGTGTGGCGCGTCCACTCCCGGGCCAGCAGCGGGCACCCAAGGCGCCGCGTCCTCCCTGGCCCCAGCGGTGAAGGCCAGGCCCAGGTCCCTTCGTCGTCAGCCCTCTGCACGAGGGGCCCTTCCCTCCACGGCCGTTCTGCCAGCGTCCTGCCTCCCCATGCTGACTGGTGCGGCTCCCGCCAGGGTGCTCACCGGCGACTTCCCTGGGGACAGGGGCAGGGACCAGCACCCAGGGCGGGCGGCCCCCTCAGACCCTGGTCCCAGGCCGGCCCAGGGTCACCCTCACCCGACCAGCAGTGGGCACCGGCCCCGGCTACTTCCCGTCCAGGTGACTCACTGTTGGCAGACGGGCTGGCAAGCAGGAGCCGCTGGGGCCGGTGCCCAGCGAGGGTGCGGCCGGTCCCGGGCCCTCACGGCGGAGGTGGGGTGGGGGACAGCAGCCGTCCAGGCGGGGGGGCAGGGGCGGAAGCCCAGTGGCGCCCACCACGCAGGGCCTGTGGCCAGGGTGGGGGCGCGTGCCTGTCTGGGGTCCATGCCAGTCCCCACACCCGCGGTGCCATGGGAACCACATGTGTAGCGTGGAAAACATTATTTTCCGGATGAATCACGAGCTAAGTCCGGAGGAGCCCACCGGGAGGCGCGGCGAGGGGCAGATCGCCTCTGTGCCTCACTCACGGGGGCCCGGGCGCAGACAGCTTTCCAACGCCTCCGCCCGGAGCAGCCGCGTGTTCCGGAAACGTCCGCCGCCACCCTGAAGGGTGGGCTCCCCAGACGCCCCCAGGCGCCCGTGCCTGGTCCCGCCGCACACGCCCTCCTGGGAGGCCGTGGCCTCTCCCAGGGGAAAAGCCTCCCCGAGGGTGGGTGCCTGACACCACCTGAGGCTGTGGCCACGGCGGAAGGCTCGGGGCGGGGGTCCTGCAGCCAGACCCAGTCCCACACAGCCCAGGCAGGGAGCCTCTGTTCCCCGCGCCAGCACCAGGCGGCTCCTTGTCCGGCAGTTCTGCGGGCCGGGGCTCACTGAGGACACTCATGCCCCTGCGTGGGGCACTGGCCAGGGTGACAGCCGGGTCACCTGACCCTCACCCTGCATGGGACCATGGGTCTGCACCCCACTGGGCTTCCTCAGTGGGACAGGCATGCGCCAAGTCTGCCCCCATGCCAGCTGAGCCTTGGTCCCTGCACACAGGGTGTGAGCACAGCTGAGACCAGAAACCTCGCTCAGGCTGCGGCCCCCACCCTGGCTGGGACCCTCCCCTCCCCTGGCACTGGGACCCTCCCCCTCCCCCAGCACTGGGACCCTCCCCCTCCCCCAGCACTGGGGCCCTCCCCCTCCCCCAGCACTGGGGCCCTCCCCCTCCCCCGGCGCTGGGCCCCTCCCCCTCACCCAGCACTGGGCCCCTCCCCCTCCCCCAGCACTGGGACCCTCCCCCTCCCCCAGCACTGGGACCTTCCCCTCCCCCAGCACTGGGACCTTCCCCTCCCCCAGCACTGGGCCCCTCCCCCTCCCCCAGCACTGGGGCCCTCCCCCTCCCCTGGCACCGGGTCCCTCGCCCCCCCACCAGTTTAAGCAGGAAGGCTGCCCCGCAGGGCCCCTTGCAGGACTGGGTGTCCCCGGCCAGGCCCACTCGCTGGCTGGGTCAGCGGTCAGAGCACAGAGGGGGGCTGAGTGGGGGCTGCAGGGCCACCCAGCGCCAGCCAGGGGCAGCACCCCCACCCCCTTGAGCAAGGGACACCGCCACAGGGCGCCCCGGGCGAGGGCGGGAGCCAGGGTCCGCCGGGGCCTGTGTCCTGCGCCGAGGTCCTCACCTCCTGCCGACGGACACCCTACAGGCTTCCTAAAGACCCTGGCAGGGCCCTGCCGTCCCGTCCCCGGGAGAGGACCAGCACAGGGCCCCTGCCTGGCCGCGACCGGCCCCTCCAGCCCAGAGCTGGAGGGGAGACAGCCCTGCCCTGGGGGCGGGGGTGGGGGGAGACAGCCCTGCCCTCGGGCGGCAGAGGGGGCGCTGTTGCTCCACGCAGGGCGGGGTGGGAGGGCCTAGGGGGCTCCCCAGCTGAGAAGTCTCCTCCCCACCCCCCACTCCTGGCTGCTGAAGCCCCCAGCCCCCTCTTTTCCTGCCACAAGCCACAGAGGCCATTCGTTCCCGCAAGGGCCGTCTCCCTCGGCTTCCGCCCACTTTTATGAAACCCATAAAAAAAATCCCTAACCGAGCCGGTGCGGAGCCTGCCTCTTCCCGCCCTTGGTTTCCCAGGCTCCAGGAGCTGGGAAGGGGAAGAGAGGAGGTGCCCACCCCGCTAGGGGAGCCCAGCCCCCACCCGTTGGGGGCTCATGGTGCCGGTCCCTGAAACAGCCCAGGCTTTCTCAGGTCCCGGCCCCAGCCCCTCCCCCCGTGTCATCCACACCCCCAGCAGCTCCCCAACTCCCTCCAAGACCCCAGCCCCAGCCCTGCTCAGGTCACTGCCTTGTCCTGATCCGCCCCACCCGGCCCCCTGCAGGGCTGTGGGTGACGGGCAGGGTGCAGGGCTCTGTGCCAGGTCCAAGGGAGGGGAGTGGGCTTGCTGCCGCTCTACCCCCATCTCCCCAGTCCCTACCCACTGCCACACACACACACACACACACACACACAGGGCGGGCCTCACAGCGGGGTGCTGGCCGACGGCTGCCCTGCCTCTGGAGGGCCTGGAAGCTGCACCAGAGCTGGCTGGGGAGACGGAGGTGGCCGGGGACGGAGTGGCCGGGGATGGAAGTGGCCGGGGATGGAGGTGGCTGGGGACAGAGTGGCCGGGGACGGAAGTGGCCGGGGATGGAGCTGGCTGAGGAGATGGAGGTGGCCAGGGATGGAGGTGGCCGGGGACGGAGGTGGCCAGGGATGGAGGTGGCCAGGGATGGAGGTGGCCGGGGACAGGACAGAGGTGGCTGGGGGACAGAGGTGGCCAGGGATGGAGGTGGCCGAGGGATGGAGCTGGCTGAGGAGACGGAGGTGGCCAGGAATAGAGGTGGCCAGGGACGGAGGTGGCCGGGGACAGAGTGGCCGGGGACGGAGGTGGCCGGGGACAGAGTGGCCGGGGACGGAAGTGGCCGGGGACGGAGCTGGCTGAGGAGATGGAGTTGGCCAGAGGAGATGGAGGTGGCCAGGGGAGACAGAGGTGGCCGGGGACAGAGGTGGCCAGGGGACACATGTGGCTGGGGGACGGAGCTGGCTGGGGAGACGGAGGTGGCCAGGGACGGAGGTGGCCAGGGACAGAGGTGGCCGGGGACGGAGGTGGCCGGGGGACGGAGGTGGCCGGGGACGGAGGTGGCCGGGGGACGGAGGTGGCCGGGGACGGAGGTGGCCAGGGGACGGAGGTGGCCGGGGACGGAGGTGGCGGGGGACGGAGGTGGCCGGGGGCGGAGGTGGCCGGGGGACGGAGGTGGCCGGGGACGGAGGTGGCCGGGGGACGGAGGTGGCCGGGGACGGAGGTGGCCGGGGGATGGAGGTGGCGGGAGACGGAGGTGGCCGGGGGATGGAGGTGGCCGGGGACGGAGGTGGCCGGGGGATGGAGGTGGCCGGGGACGGAGGTGGCCGGGGACGGAGGTGG
Source organism: Oryctolagus cuniculus (assembly GCF_964237555.1). Taxonomy (NCBI): domain Eukaryota; kingdom Metazoa; phylum Chordata; class Mammalia; order Lagomorpha; family Leporidae; genus Oryctolagus; species Oryctolagus cuniculus. Next base: position 855,788 of record NC_091435.1, on the reverse strand, counting down.
CCGGGGATGGAGGTGGCCGGGGGATGGAGGTGGCTGGGGGACGGAGGTGGCTGGGGATGGAGGGGGGGGGACCCAGGCTGGAGCGGGCTGTTAGGGTCCAGGGGCTCTCGTTCTCATCTCCACTCGTTTGTCCATGCTCCCTGCAGTACCACACACCGTGTCCACACCCAGAAACACTCAGAGATGCACACGTGAGAAACGCGTGGATTTCAGGTTTTTGCACCAAAGTCACCGTGTGTTAATTCCTCTCCCGTGACCTCTCTGAAGCATGGTTGCTCTGGACCTGGGGGAGAAGCCGGACGCCTGCGTTTCAGTGAGGCTTGGTGCCCTCCCCGGGCGGTGCCTCCCTCCATCCGTTTCATGCCGCCCCAACCCTGCCGGAGAAACACAGGGCAGCGCGGGGAGGGGCCAGAGCCCCCTGGGCTGCCTGAGGGAAAAGTGCAGGCCACGCTCACGGCCACCGCCATGTCCTGCTGGGAGCACACGCCACGGCCACGCCCAGGCCGACAGAGCGCCTGGTGTCCTCGAAGCACCACGCAGAGAAACCTCACACACAGCACACAAACAGAGCACACGCGGGGAACACGACTCACGCACCACACACTGCTCAATGCCACATGCACACGTGTGATGCACATGACACACACAGCACACACCATGAACACCACACTCATACTTGACGTACATGGCACACAAACCTGCCACACACATGCCATACACACATTACACATGCACACCACACACCACAACACGCGTTAAACATGCGTTCCATGCCTGTCACACATACACACACATTAATCGCATACACAGCACACAGACACATGCATGAGAGTGTGTCAAAAGTTCATGGAAGAAAACGGGATTGAAAGATAAGTTGATTTTGGTGCAAAATTTTTGAAATGTGCACTTAAGAGTGGTTTTCAGAAGTTCATGAAAATCATGGGTGGATTTCAAAATTCTGTTTCATCAAGATGAATTTGCCTTTCATTTCGCTCTCAAGGTCTTCTCGAAGTGCCCCACATGCACGTGCACATGTCTGTTTTCCCGTGGCACAGCCGAACCACTGTTTGCGAATGGGCATGTGGCTGCCCTGTGCACTGCACGGACACGAAGCGTGCCCGGGATCCGGGACACCCGCAGCGGAGAGCGGCCAGCGGCCACGGGGCAGCGTGGCCCGGCGGCTCCCAGTGAAGGTGCAAGGAAGTCCAGGCTCCGGGTTAGCACTCTGCTTCCTGGAAGCCCGGGATTCTGTCCTATCTAACTCTGCTGTCACAAGTCCCCAGACCTGGCCAGGCGGTCGCGCCTCCAGCCGAGCGGCGTCCCTGGCACACAGCGGCTCCAGGGAAGACTTTTCCTTGCAGGTGTTTCTGGGGGCAAAAGACCCCGGGCGGGCTGGCGCTGCTGCCGTGACTCACCCCGCGCCGCCGGGCCAGCCCCGCCGGCCCCTCCCCCGCGGCCCGCCCTCGCCCCTCCTCCCTCCCTCCCCGGCCGCCGCTGGGCCCCGCGGCAGACTCCAGCGCTCCCGCCGCCCTCAGCCTCCACCCGGACCCAGCGCTTGTCCCGTGGTGACCTGCAGGCCGGCCGGCGACATGAGGCTGGCCCGCGCCCTGCTGGCCCTGCTGCTGCAGGCCTGCTGGGTGGCCGCACAGGACCTCCCGGTGGCCTCGAAGGCCATCGCTTTCCAAGGTGAGTGGGCGGCTGCCTTGCGGGCCGGGCTTCTCCTGCTGGGAGGACCTGATGCTGCGGACCCCGTGGGGGGACCCCATCCACCCCGGCTCAGCGTCCCCTTCCAGGGCCCTCTGGGTCCCTGCCACCTCGAGCCACCATTTCCCGGGGAGTAGGGCTGGGGAATTTGAGAGGGTGTCGCCGTCCGGCGGAGACGGTGCCCAGAATTCGGTCAGTTTTCAGTCCCCATGGGCTTCCCCTTGTTAGTTCGAAGCTTTCCATGCAGGTCTTAAGCCCAAGGTGCAGAGTTCAGGAGTCGGGGCCCTTTCCCAGGGACCCTGCCCAGGGGACCCTGCCGGGGAGGGCTGGCGGAGGCGCCCTCTAACCCAGCCAGGCACCTTCGCAGGACTGGGCTGGGGTGTCTGGGGTCTCGTCCTGGCTGGGTGTCAGTGGCAGCAGCTGCCTCTCTGGCCCGGCATGGCTGGGTGGCCCCATCTGTGTGGAGCGCACTGTGGGGCGGCCGGGCAGACGAGCCCGGTGAGGCGGTGCGGGGCTCACGGGCCCTGCCCCTCGGTGCAGACTGCCCCGTGGACCTGTTCTTCGTGCTGGACACCTCTGAGAGTGTGGCCTTGAGGCTGAAACCCTATGGGGCCCTGGTGGACAAGGTCAAGGCCTTCACCAAGAACTTCATCGACAACCTGAACGACAGGTAGGGGAGCCCTGCGGGGTGGGGCAGGGCCCGGAGGCCCCACGGGTCCCTGCCTTCAAGTCAGCCGGAGAGGGTGGGGTTTGAGGTGGTCCAGTTGGCGGGCAGCTGGTGGGCAGCTGGCCAGGCAGGCCAGGGAGACGGTGCTGCGATGTGGGGTCCTAACCTGTGCCCCCAACACAGATGAACCCCAGCCCCCCTCAGGGAAGGTAGCAGCAGGTCCAGGAGCTGCTCCTGGGGTCTCACTAAGCACCCAGAACCCTACACTGCCCACATGGGCTTCAGGGCCACTCCCTAAGGGGCCTCCACACCCCTGCCGGCCCCACCCACCTCCGCAGCCCAGGGCCCCCGGAACTGACTCCGGGCTGGGGCTCCACACGCCTCGTTCCTGTGCGCACTCCATTCCCACCTGTGGGTCCCCAGGCAGTGGGTGTGGCTGTGGACAGGACCGAACCAGGGGACAAGGTGGTGGGGGAGGGACACGGGAAACAAGGCCCCAGGGTCCCACCCCCCCCCGCTGCGGGGGGCCCATAGGCTCAGCCAGGTCAGGCCCCCCTGCTGGCCACTGACCAGCACGCGGAGTCTCCAGCCCACCAGGAGGGCCGCGCACATAGCAAACACCTACGAGGCAGAGTGGACCCTCCCCCGCTGAGTGGCCGAGACGCAGACAGTGCTGGGGGCGGGGTGCCATACTGCCCATGCTCCTGTGCCTCAGTTTCTACGTCTGTGAAATGGGCAGGTGGCTGCGCCATTCCTGTTAGGATCATTGCAGGGGCGACATCACTGCATCTGTGCAGTGGACAGCGGAGTGGGCCCCCGAGGGCCCAGATGCTCTGGAGTGGGGGGCCCTGTGTCCCCCTTCCTTTGTCCCCACTGTCCCGTCCCCTGCCCCACTGCTGTCCGTAGCTCCTCTGCTGAGGCCTGAGATGCTAGTCCAGCCGTCCGGCTGTGCCCCACGGCAGGGGCCCCTGCCCGACAGGAGGCCGTGGTGTGGTGGGGGTCTCGGGCGGCTCCCCACTCTGCGTGTGGCTCCCAGGTACTACCGCTGTGACCGCAACCTGGTGTGGAACGCGGGCGCGCTGCACTACAGTGACGAGGTGGAGGTGATCAGCGGGCTCACGCGCATGCCCGCCGGCCGCGACGCGCTCAAGGCCAGCGTGGACGCCGTCAAGTACTTCGGCAAAGGCACCTACACCGACTGCGCCATCAAGAGGGGGCTGGAGGAGCTGCTCATTGGGTGAGTGCCCCTCCCCCAGCCTCGAGCCTGGCTGCTCCAGACGCCTGTCCTGGGGTGTTCATGCTGTGACTGCTGCCCCTCTACCCGGGCTCGCCCAGGACCACCCCCATCCCTCCCACCGGCTGAGCCACGCTCAAAACACGCAATGCCCTGGTCATTGGCCTCACTTTGATGGACCAGAGCTGATCTGGGCAGAGGCAGAGACAGGGAGACAGAGACAGGCAGAGACAGAGCCAGAGAGAGAGGCGGAGACAGGGAGACAGAGAGAGAGTCAGAGACAGGGAGACAGAGACAGGGAGACAGAGAGAGACACACGGAGACAGAGAGAGAGACAGGGAGACAGAGAGAGACACAGGGAGACAGAAACACAGGGGGACAGAGAGAAACACAGGGGGACAGAGAGAGAGACACAGGGAGACAGAGAGAGACACACGGAGACAGAGAGAGACACAGGGGGACAGAGAGAGACACAGGGAGACAGAGAGAGACACAGGGGGACAGAGAGAGACACAGGGAGACAGAGAGAGACACAGGGGGACAGAGAGAGACACAGGGGGACAGAGAGAGACACAGGGAGACAGAGAGAGACAGGGAGACAGAGAGAGACACACGGAGACAGAGAGAGACACAGGGGGACAGAGAGAGACACAGGGAGACAGAGAGAGACACAGGGGGACAGAGAGAGACACAGGGAGACAGAGAGAGACACAGGGGGACAGAGAGAGACACAGGGAGACAGAGAGAGACACAGGGGGACAGAGAGAGACACAGGGGGACAGAGAGAGACACAGGGAGACAGAGAGAGACAGGGAGACAGAGAGAGACACAGGGGGACAGAGAGAGAGACAGGGGGACAGAGAGAGACACAGGGAGACAGAGAGAGACACAGGGGGACAGAGAGAGACACAGGGGGACAGAGAGAGACACAGGGAGACAGAGAGAGACACAGGGGGACAGAGAGAGACACAGGGAGACAGAGAGAGACAGAGGCAGACAGAGAGGGGCAGAGACAGCGGGACGTTGGATTCCCTGAGAGCGTCAGTCCCGGGCCGGTACCGGAGCTGTCACACCAGCTCAGAGGCACAGCGTGTGCTCTGCCCGTTTCGCCCTCTGAGCGCCGTCTGCGCGGGGTTCTTCCCAGACAGCCCTGTGGGTCCCCACAGCAGCCAGCTGCCGCTCTCAGGCTGGGGTCCCAGCTCTGCAGTCCCAGACCCTGGGAGGGGTGTCACGCTGCTGTTCCCCTCCAGGGGCTCCCACCTGAAGGAGAACAAGTACCTGATTGTGGTGACCGATGGGCACCCCCTGGAAGGCTACAAGGAGCCGTGCGGAGGCCTGGAGGACGCAGTCAATGAGGCCAAGCACCTGGGCATCAAAGTCTTCTCCGTGGCCATCACACCCGACCACCTGGTAGGGTCCCTGTGCAAGCCAGGGCTGCCATGGCCCTGCCTCCGCACCTGCCTCCCACCTGCACAGGGGACCCACCCACGGCCACCCCACCTCCCACCTGCATGGGGGACACTCACAGCCACTCCCACCTCCCACCTCCATGGGGGACCCCCCACAGCCACCCCCACCTCCCACCTGCATGAGGGACCCCCACAGCCATCCCCACCTCCCACCTGCATGAGGGACCCCCACAGCCACCCCCACCTCCCACCTGCATGAGGGACCCCCACAGCCATCCTACCTCCCACCTGCATGGGGGCCCTCCACAGCCACCCCCGCCTCCCACCTGCATGAGGGACCCCCCCACAGCCACCCCCACCTCCCACCTGCATGAGGGACCCCCCCACAGCCACCCCCACCTCCCACCTCCATGGGGGACCCCCCACAGCCACCCCGCCTCCCTACCCTGGAGCCTCCAGTGCTGCTTGTGCCAGCCCTGGGCCCAGCCTCTTGGGGACTGGACTGAGGGTGGTGGGCCCAGGGCAGGGGCCTCACCCCTGGCCGCACCCCAGGAGCCCCGTCTGAGCATCATTGCCACGGACCACACGTACCGGCGCAACTTCACAGCGGCCGACTGGGGGCAGAGCCGTGATGCGGAGGAGGTCATCAGCCAGACCATCACCACCATCGCCGACATGATCGTGAGTGCCGGGCGGCCGGCGGCAGGCGGCGGGGGGCAGGCAGGGACAGCAGCCAGGCACCACTGACTCAACGTCTTTCCTTGCCTTTTCCAGAAAAATAACGTGGAGCAAGTGGTAAGAGCCCCGCCCCGCCCCGTCCGGCGCCCCCCGCCTGGGTCCAGGGCCGCTCCTGTGGGGACAGGGTGGCGGGCACCCGTAGGGCGCACCCTGCCAGGATTCTGACCTGTCTCCTGCGCCTCTCTCCCCCCATTCCGACAGTGCTGCTCCTTCGAGTGCCAGGTGAGTGTGGCCCACGGCCCCTCCCCCGGCACCATGACCCTCATCCGGGGTCTGGGGTCTGGGGCCTGGGTCCCGGGCTGAATGTGCCCCCCTGTCTTGCAGCCGGCCAGAGGACCTCCAGGGCCCCGGGGCGACCCCGGGTACGAGGTGAGTGGCCACGGCTGCCGGCTCCCGGGTTGGGGCAATGCGGGTTCACCTTCCGGGTGTCCGGAGCGGAGTCCACGGGGAGAGTCCAGGCATCAGGGACCTGAGGCAGTGTGGCCGCCGTGGACTCGGTCAGGTCCAGGAGGCAGCTGAGGGAGGCCCCAGCCCCTCACTCCTTGCTGGAGAAGAGTCACGGGGATTCAGGCCTGGGGTAGGCGTGGCTCACGTGGGGCGACTTGAGCACCAGAATTGGTCACCAATGTTTGCAGCTTGGGGGTTGCTTGGAACCTGCCCATTTCTGGCTTTTGCTATAAATGGTCTGATCCCTTGGCCACAGTCCATGGAGCCACAGAGCCCCCTTTAGGCCTGCGTGCTGGAGCCACCTGCCAGCCCCCCAGTGGGAGCACCAGAGAGTCACATGGCCTGAGGATGGAACAAAAGATATCAGAGGCCGTGCTGTGCGCGAGCCGGGCCCTCAGCACAGCCCAGAGTGGCCCCTGACCTTGACCTGGGCCCTCAGCACAGCCCCTGACCTTGACCTCTGTGTTACAGGGAGAACGCGGGAAGCCTGGGCTCCCAGGAGAGAAGGGAGAAGCCGGAGACCCTGTAAGTGCCTGGGACTGAAAGTGGTTTTGGGGTGCTGAGCAGCCTGAGGCTGGGGGAACCAGGCTGCAGGAACTTGGAGAGCAGCTGGGTCCTGAGCCCAGGTCACAAGCCTGTCCTCCGCGGGAGGGGGCTGGCACAGCCATTGTGCCCGCTGCCGCCCAGGCAGCCCTCCAGGCTGGCCCTGCCTGTGCCCGTGGGGGCCCAACAAAGCCCAGGACTCTGCCTGCCCCTGCCGGGGTCTCCACAAACTCCCACCCCTCTCCCAGCTCCGCCTGGCACCCCTGGTCGCCCCTCCCAGGAGCTCCACTGTGGAGACCCCAGCGGTCAGGGGTGGGGGCGGGGGGTTGTGGGGCCCGAGACTGACCCCCAGGGCATCTAACCCCTCCTTTGTGTTCCAGGGAAGACCGGGGGACCTCGGCCCTGTGGGATACCAAGGCATGAAGGTGCGTCTCCTCCGCTGGGGCCTACCCAGGCGGGGGCATCGGGAGGGTCTGGGGTCCCTGCGTGGCGCTGACGGAGCCTCCTCTTCTCTCGGTGCAGGGAGAAAAGGGCAGCCGTGGGGAGAAGGTGAGTGGGCTCGGCCGGCCCGGAGCACCCCCAGCCGGACGGGCGTGGCACGGAGGCGCTGGCGTGGCCGTCTGGAGGGGCCTGGCCAGACAGCCCTTCCAGCCCTCTGGACTGATGACCACGGAGCTCTGCGGCCTGCCAGGACCCCGGGCTGGGGGGTGGCTCCTGCCACTCGCCCCACTGTAGGGTGCAGCCTTCGGAACACAGCCCTAGCCCCTTCCCACCTGCTCCCCCCTCGTGTCCCCGGTCCCCATGGCTCCCAGCACGGACTGCGCTCCCTCAGGGTTGGGGACAGCACAGTGCTGTTCACCTGACCAGCGTGCAGCTGAGCCAGGCTTCAGCTGGGCAGAGTGGAAGGGGATGGGGCTGCTCTTGGCCCCGCAGGGGCCACCCTCACCTCCTTCTGTCTCCACAGGGCTCCAGGGGACCCAAGGGCTACAAGGTGAGTGGGGGACAGAGACGGGAGGGCACTGGGTCCGGTGCTGTCTGATCGCCCCTGACCCTGACTTCTGTGTCCACGCAGGGCGAAAAGGGCAAGAGAGGCATCGACGGAGTGGACGGCACGAAGGTAGCCGCCCTGGGGCCCTGGGCAGGCGTCGCCAGGGTGGGGCAGAGCCTCTGGTTGGCCCCGACCGCCTCATTCTCGTCCTGTCTTCTCCTTCCAGGGAGAGGCAGGGTACCCAGGCCTGCCAGGGTGCAAGGGCTCCCCTGGCTTTGACGTGAGTACCCCACGCCGGGGCTGCGGGCTCGGGGTGGAACTCAGCCCAGCCCTCCTGTGGCCCTCCCTGAGTCGCTGTGTGCAGCCCCGAAATGCTCAGGGCCACCGTGACCACGTCTGCCATTGCCTCACCAGGGAGTTCAAGGACCCCCCGGACCTAAGGGCGACCCTGGCGCCTTCGGACTGAAAGGAGCAAAGGTCAGTGGCTCATGACCCCTGAGCACCAGCCCGGGGCCTCCTCGTCCCCCGAGTCCAGCACCGGTCAGCTTTTCAAACCGTGATGAGTGCCACCGCATTCCCTGTCCTAAACGCTCTCCTTCTCTGGCCAGACTGAATTTTCCAAATCTCTCTGCTCCGCTCCTGACTCACTGTACGACTTGCTAACGGCAGCCATGACACCCAGGCTGCAGGATGTTCTGTTACCTTGAAATCCCCTCCCCCATCAGCCAGCCCAGCATCGGCTAATTGAGGCTCCCCCAGGTCTCGAGACAGGGACACACAGCCGAGACAGGGACACACAGCCGAGACAGGCTGTCTGCCACACTGCAACAAGCACAGCCTTTAGTGCGGTCCCAGGAGAGTCCCCGTGTCCCTCTGCACCCTCACCAGCATGGCCTCCGTGTCCACGTGCCCCGGCAGCGCCTCCTCTGCACCCCCACCAGGCACCCATGGCACTGCTTACAGCATTCTAGGCTTCCTCCAGCCGGTTCTGCCGAGCTCCTCCCACTTTTCCCAGTAGACCAATCACCAGGTCTCTCCACATCTTCAGATGTAGTTAACATCAACAACCCCACTCCTGGTACCAGCTTTCTGTATTAGCGTTTCCTCAATATAGCAACTACAGTGAAGGAAGGAAGTTCATTTCAGCTATGATTTTGAGGGGTCACAGTCTAAGATTGGGGAACCCCATTGGTCTGGCAGCAGAACACATGCAGAAGAACCATGTGGGAACGAAGGAGCAGAGAGCCAGGAACACGCCATCTCCACACGTCTCTCCTTATAAAGCCACCAGGATCCATCATGAGGTTCCACCCCCCCGATCAGTTACTTCCCAAAGGCCACTTTCAGACACTACAGTGCGGCTGTCTCCACCTTAATCCACGAACCCCCAGTACTCATCCATGAACCACAACACCAATCCATGAACCATAACACTAATCCATGAACCACAACACCAGTACATGAACCACACTAATCCATGAGCCACAACACCAATCACCAACCACAACACTAATCCACAAACCACAACACCAGTCCACAAACCACAGCACCAATCCATGAACTACTACACCAGTCATGAACCACAACACCAGTCCACGAACCACAACACTAATCCACAAACCACAACACCAGTCCACGAACCACAACACTAATCCACAAACCACAACACCAGTCCACGAACCACAACACTAATCCACAAACCACAACACCAGTCCACGAACCACAACACTAATCCACAAACCACAACACCAGTCCACAAACCACAGCACCATTCCATGAACTACCACACCAATCATGAACCATACCAGTCCACGAACCACAACACTAATCCACAAACCACAACACCAGTCCACGAACCACAGCACCAATCCACAAACCACAACACCAGTCCACGAACCACAACACTAATCCACAAACCACACCAGTCCACGAACCACAACACTAATCCACAAACCACACCAGTCCATGAACCACAACACTAATCCACAAACTGCATCAGTCCATGAACTACAACACCAATCCACAAACCACAATACCAATCCATGAACCACAACACCAGTTCATGAACCACAACACTAACCCAAGAATCACAACACTAATCCATGAACCACAACACCAATCGGTGAACCACAACACTAATAATCCATGTACAACACCAATCCACAAACCATAATACCAATCCACGAACCACAACACCAATCCACAAACCCACCAGTCCACGAACCACAACACTAATCCACAAACCACAACACCACGGTGAACATTGTGTGGCCAGTGGCTGTGGAGAGCCCACGGTGAACACTGTGCAGCTGCCCGAGAGCCTCCCTCCTCACAGTGGCTCGAGCCTCAGGGGTCCTTCCCCACCCCCAGGGCCGAGGGTGAGGCGTGAAGAGCCGGGGTTTTCTCCGGGTTCTCCCCGTGGCAGGAAGTGCTAGGGAGGGCGAGGATGGGTGTTCACCGTGGCACGAACAAGGGCTTGGGTGTGTCCCTGCCGGCCCGAGATTCGGGTCTCCCAGTTCACTGCCTGGCAAACGGACCCAGTTCAGGTGGGATTTGGCGGTGGGTTGAGGTGCTTGGCAACACTGGTCAGAGCTGCCTGAGGCCTGGGGAAGGAGGGTGGGCAGGGCCCCCAGAGAGCCCTGACCCAGCCCCCCTGGGCTGCAACCAGAGCCTGTGCCTCTGACCCTTGACCTTCCCCAGGGGGAGCCTGGAGCGGACGGGGAGCCTGGAAGACCCGGGAACACAGGCCCTCCTGGAGACGAGGTGAGACTGCCTGGGGCAGCTCCAGTGGCACGGGCTGTGGGGTGCAGGGGCTGACACTCATGGTGTCCCGTCCTCCTCAGGGTGAGCCCGGAGAGCCCGGTCCCCCCGGAGAGAAGGGAGAGGCTGGAGACGAGGTGAGTCCCCCCCCCCCCACCGCAGGCCTCGCCCCCCGCAGGCTGCGCCCAAGCCCACACCTCCCACAGCCTCACCTCCCCACCCTGAGGCTGCATCCCCTCCCACAGCCTCGGCCCCCACCAGGCTGCACCCCTCCCACAGACTAACATGGCCTTTGCTCCTCCCAACTGCAGGGCAACGCAGGACCCGACGGGCCTCCCGGAGACAGGGTGAGTCCTGGCTGCAGGCGGCCGCAGCCCAGGCCACGTGGCCCCTCCATCCCCACCCCCGAGAGGCCAGGCCATGCGCTCCAGGCAGGACAGCCTTGCCTCTGTGCTCCTGGCTGCTCTGCCCTGGGAACAGCGCTGGCGTCATCCGGGGTCTTCTGGGGTCTGGAGGCTGGCGGGAGCTGAGCGGCCAGGAGCTCCAGCCTCTGTGATGGGGGGTAGACAGGGATCCTGCTGGGGGGGGCGTCAGCAGGGCTGTGAGTCCCCCACGCCTCTCCACACAGGGTGGCCCTGGAGAGCCAGGACCCCGGGGGACCCCAGGCGTGCGGGGGCCGAGAGGAGACCCGGTAAGTTGCACTCTGAGAAGGGCCCTGGAATACGAGACACCCACACAGCTCTGGCCACCTCCATTTGGCCCGACCACGTCCTGCCGGCCCAGCCCGGCTGGCTTCTGCCCCCACACCCCCCACTCCTTGGTTTTTGCCTTGTGGGAGGTGGTCACAGTGCCCACCACAACCTCGACACGGGCAGCCCTGACCCTGGTGGGGAGCGGAGCCCTGGCCATGCCACAGGCGCCTGTCAGGGGCAGGGTTGGGGGCTCACGGCTTGCTCTTGGAGGCCCCCGTGCAGGCAGCAGGGCAGGGCAATGCAGCCGACCCCTCCCAAACCCACCCTCTGAGGACAGGAGTGGGACTGGGGCCAAGCAGAGCGTCCAGGTGCCCAAGGAGGAGGGCAGGGAGAGGCCTCGGAGGCAGGGACCCCAGGAGGAGCTGCCGCCTTGCTGAGGCTCCCAAGAAATCGGCTGCGGTGTGTGGGTGTAGAGGGCGGGGCCAGGACAGGGCACTTGTGGAGGAGAAGTTCGGGGCTGCCCGCCACTGTGGACGGCAGCGCCTGCAGCCCTCACCTGCTGGCTGCCTGGGGCCCTGGGGCCCGACCTGCTCCCTCATGGGCTCCTTTCTCCCCAGGGCGAAGCTGGACCCCAAGGTGACCAGGGCAGAGAGGGCCCCGTCGGCATCCCAGGAGACCCGGTAGGCTGTGCTGGGTGGGGGCTGGGTCAGCCACGTCGTGGGTTGGGTTCTGTGGGGGAAGGGGCCCCCGAGGCTCAGCCACGGGTGTCCCGGTTCCAGCTCTGGGCCCTTCCTTCAGGGTCCATGTCTCGTGGACAGAAGGGCCACCTGAGCCAGTGCGGGAGGGCCTGGGGGCTGCCTGGGCCTGTCTGGGTGAGGGTGGGGCCCGGCTCCTGTGCCCCCCAGCCTCATTGGCTCAGGGACCCCTCTGGGGGCTGCCAGGATGCACAGATGAATGAGCAGGCCCTGCGCTGGCCTCGTGCTCTGGCCCTCGGAGAGTGGGAAGGCACTGGGGGTGTGCAGCAGCAGGTGTGAGGAGTAGGTGGGACCATGGGCGGGGACAGGGCGGGCCCGAGGGTGCCCAGAAATGGACTTCCCAGTCCCCCAGGTAGGTGGTAGAGTGGGTGAGACAGGCAGCCCCTGGCTGGGGTGCCCGAAATGGGACACTAGGGCACAGGGCAGAGCATTCGTGTGGTTGGTGGTAGATTTAGGGTCGTGAGCAGGTAGAAGGTTCTGGATGTCCAGGATGTGAGCAAGACCTCCCAGAGACCATGCTGGGGGACAGGAGGGTGTAGGTCTGATAGAGAGGAGGTCCAGGTGGTCAGCAGGGGGGATGGGGGAGGGGCACCCTGCTGGCGGTGGGGGAGTGGGAGGGCCCCCCTTGCTGTCCTCACTCATCTCTGTCCTCTGGGCCCCTGTCCTGGATTCCACAGGGTGGCCCTGGGCAGGTGGGCAGGCGGTCAGCACGGTTCTGGTTCTCGCTACTGTAACATAGCAGCAGAGGCCGAGTGCCAAGGCCAGGCACAGGGCTCCAGCCGAGTGTGCGCGTCTGCCTGTCTGCCTGTTCCCCGCTGGGTGTTGTTGACTCGGGGCCGGTGTTTCCCGTCCATGGATACCGTGGCTCGGACCCTGCGCTCACGTCTGCCCTCCGTGGCGTTCACCTCATGCGCTGCCTTGTGTGCCCCATCTTTGTTCTTCTGAACTTGGGGGTGGGATTGGAGGGTGTGGGCCCCTCCGGCTGTCTCCGGGGACGTGAGCCGGGGCATCCGGGGCGAGTGTGCAGCCATCTTTGCCAGCAAGTTTTCATTTCTGGTGGACGCAGCGCTTTTGCACCTGTTGTGGGGCAGAGGAGCGCGGCTGATCCGTCTGTGAAGGTCGGAACAGGGCAGGTGCATCCCAGCTCCTCCAACACCCGTCACCTCTGCTGCTGGGGACCCCGGCCCTAGACTGTGGTGGATCACACACGCCTAACCCCTCCCGGGACCACCGTCCCCGCTCCCCCCGGTCTTGAGCTCAGCTCCCAGCTTTTGCGCCTGAGGGAGGCCAGGCAGCCTGGCCTTCCTGGGCCTGGCTTGCTTCCCTGGACGGTGACCAGTTCTGTCCACGTCGGCACTCCGTCTCTTGATGGCCTTATGGTGCCCCTTGGGGCGGGGCGAGGGTGCAGCTGTCTCTGTCAGATCGACTTCCTCTCCCTTGGTCGCACACCTGGGGAGAAAGCTGGGTGCGTGGGGGACCTGCCCAGCTCCTGGGCTCCTTCTGGCCTGCCTTGTCTGTCTGGGAGGGGTCCCCACCCCCATGTCCTCAGAGCAAGCTCTTGGGGCCCAGGGGCACCTGTCAGACAAGACCCCTTGCTGCCCACCTGTCTGGCCCAGAGCACACCTTCCCTCCCCAAGTCTGTCTTGGGGCCCAGGTGCAAGCCCTCTTCACCCTGGGTTGGGAGGCCTAGGTGTAGTCATGTCCGTGTGCAAAGCCTGCTGGGGGATGTGGCCTAGGTGGGGCGTGTGTGGTTCTGACAGCAGCACTGGAGGTCTGAGGGGTTGGGGCAGGGATGGTAACACCCAGGAGCCCCTGAGTCATGGGGGCAGGAGGGACAGGGGCCGCACGGAGGTCCAGGAGCCTCATGAGATGCGGCGGGGCCGCATCAGCCGCAGAGCATGAGTGGGAACCCCAGGGAGGAGGGCGGGTGGCTCCTGCCTCTGCGGCTGTGCTCCAGTCAGGTGACAAGCATGGCTGAGGGTGAGGAGGGGGCTGAAGCCCCTGCCAGTGCCCACCCAGGTCACCCATGGAGGCGTTAGTAGGAGTTGCCCTCAAGGCCCCCACCTGGCCAAGGGGGCCGTGAGCGAGGCTCAGCTTTCGCTGCTGGGGGTGGGGTGAGAGGCAGCCGCAGGCCCACCCTGCAGGGCAAGGAGGGACAGGTGGTCTGCGACCTGGAGAGACCCTGGTGCTGGCAGCCACAGCCCCCTGGAGCCACCGAGGGCAGTCCCTCCCTTGGATGTGGGGGGAGGGCTGGGTCTTACGGGGCGTGTTCTCCACAGGGTGAGGCCGGCCCCATTGGACCTAAGGGCTACCGAGGCGATGAGGGTCCCTCAGGGCTCGAGGTGAGCACGTCCCAGCCCCACCCTGCCCCTGCCTGCCACATTGGCACCAGACCCGCGTGTCCCCGAGCCCGGCCCCAGGCGTCTCCTCTCCCACGGTGCCCGCCCTCCCCAAGAAGACACTGTGAGCCTGAACCTGCGCCGACCCAGCCCGGGCAGTCACTCGAGCCTTTCCTTAGGGTCCCCGAGGAGCCCCAGGACCGGCCGGGCCCCCTGGAGACCCGGGGCTGATGGGCGAGCGGGTAAGTCTCTGGGCACAGGCCCCAGCAGTGAGCCGGCCGCCGGGGCTCTGACGTACGGGACAGGCATCACCCTCGGGCCCCCCGGCTCCCTGTCCAGTCCAGGGAGAGGCTGAGGGGGCCGGCAGGGCAGTGCAGAGGGGCTGCCTCCCCGCGGGCGGGAGGACCCGTGCAGGACCCGGCCGTGTGCCTGGGCTGTCCGGGGGCTGCTCACCCAGCACTCCACAGTGACAGGACCCTGCCCGGCGGGCGGGAGGACCCGTGCAGGACCCGGCCGTGTGCCTGGGCTGTCCGGGGGCTGCCCACCCAGCACTCCACAGTGACAGGACCCTGCCCGGCGGGCGGGAGGACCCGTGCAGGACCCGGCCGTGTGCCTGGGCTGTCCGGGGGCTGCCCACCCAGCACTCCACAGTGACAGGACCCTGCTCTGCTCCCCAGGGCGAGGACGGCCCCCCTGGAAACGGCACTGAGGGCTTTCCCGGCTTCCCTGTAAGTAGTCCCAGTGCCCTGAGACACAGAGGCCTGCACTCATCCCTGCCCCTGTCCTGGACACAGGCTCCCTCGTCCCGGCTCCCTGGTCCCGGCTCCCTCATCCTGCTCCCTCGTCCCGGCTCCCTCATCCCAGCTCCCTCATCCCAGCTCCCTCGTCCCGGCTCCCTCATCCCAGCTCCCTCGTCCCAGCTCCCTCATCCCAGCTCCCTCGTCCCGGCTCCCTTGTCCCGGCTCCCTCATCCCAGCTCCCTCGTCCCGGCTCCCTCATCCTCGGCTCCCTCATCCTGGCTCCCTCATCCTGGCTCCCTGGTCCCGGCTCCCTCATCCTGCTCCCTCATCCTGGGCTCCCTCGTCCCAGGCTCCCTCTTCCCAGCTCCCTCGTCCCGGCTCCCTCATCCCGGGCCCCCTCATCCTGGCTCCCTCGTCCCTGGATCCCTCGTCCTGGGCTTCCTCGTCCTGGGCTCCCTCATCCTGGGCTCCCTCATCCCAGCTCCCTCGTCCCGGCTCCCTTGTCCCGGCTCCCTCATCCCAGCTCCCTCATCCCAGCTCCCTCATCCCAGCTCCCTCGTCCCGGCTCCCTCATCCTGCTCCCTCATCCTGGCTCCCTCGTCCCGGCTCCCTTGTCCCGGCTCCCTCATCCCAGCTCCCTGGTCCCGGGTCCCTCATCCCAGCTCCCTCATCCTGGCTCCCTCATCCTGGGCTCCCTCGTCCCAGGCTCCCTGGTCCCAGGTTCCCTCATCCCGGGCTCCCTCATCCTGGCTCCCTGGTCCCGGCTCCCTCATCCTGCTCCCTCATCCTGCTCCCTCATCCCAGCTCCCTCGTCCCGGCTCCCTCATCCTGCTCCCTCATCCTGGCTCCCTCATCCTGCTCCCTCATCCTGGCTCCCTGGTCCCGGCTCCCTCATCCTGCTCCCTCATCCCAGCTCCCTCATCCCAGCTCCCTCGTCCCGGCTCCCTCATCCTGCTCCCTCATCCTGGGCTCCCTCGTCCCAGGCTCCCTGGTCCCAGGTTCCCTCATCCCGGGCTCCCTCATCCTGGCTCCCTCATCCCGGCACCCTCGTACTGGCTCCCTTGTCCCGGCTCCCTCACCCCGGCTCCCTCATCCCAGCTCCCTCTTCCCAGCTCCCTCGTCCTGGCTCCCTCATCCCGGGCCCCCTCATCCTGGGCTCCCTCGTCCCTGGATCCCTCGTCCCTGGATCCCTCGTCCCTGGATCCCTCGTCCCGGACTCCCTCATCCAAGTTCCCTCGTCCTGGGCTTCCTCCTCCTGCGCTCCCTCATCCTGGCTCCCTCGTCCTGGGCTTCCTCGTCCTGGGCTTCCTTGTCCAGGCTCCCTCATCCCAGCTCCCTCGTCCCAGCTCCTTGTCCCAGCTCCCTCATCCTGGCCCCCTCATCCCGGGCTCCCTCGTCCCTGAATCCCTTGTCCTGGGCTCCCTCATCCTGCACTCCCTCGTCCTGGCCCCCTCATCCTGGGCTCCCTCATCCCTGGATCCCTCGTCCTGGCTCCCTCGTCCTGCACTCCCTCGTCCTGGCTCCCTCATCCCGGCTCCCTCGTCCCTGGATCCCTCGTCCTGGCTCCCTCGTCCTGCACTCCCTCGTCCTGGCCCCCTCATCCCGGGCTCCCTCGTCCCTGAATCCCTTGTCCTGGGCTCCCTCATCCTGCACTCCCTCGTCCTGGCCCCCTCATCCTGGGCTCCCTCGTCCCTGGATCCCTCGTCCTGGCTCCCTCGTCCTGCACTCCCTCGTCCTGGCCCCCTCATCCTGGGCTCCCTCATCCCTGGATCCCTCGTCCTGGGCTCCCTCGTCCTGCACTCCCTCGTCCTGGCTCCCTCATCCCGGCTCCCTCGTCCTGGCTCCTTGTCCCAGCTCCCTCACCCTGGCCCCCTCATCCCGGGCTCCCTCGTCCCTGGATCCCTCGTCCTGGCTCCCTCATCCCGGCTCCCTCGTCCTGGCTCCCTCATCCCGGCTCCCTCGTCCTGGGCTCCCTCATCCTGGGCTTCTTCGTCCTGGCTCCCTCGTCCCAGGCACTCTTGCCTGGTGGGTTGGGCCTGGGTGAAGAATCTGGTGACTGGGAAGCTGCCAAGCCTGGGGCCCCACCGCCAGTAGCCCTTTAACTGACCTCTGACCTGTCCCAGAGCCTGGTGTAATGGCCCTGTCTCTCGTCCCACAGGGGTACCCAGGCAGCAGGGGTCCTCCTGGCATAAATGTGAGTACCCACCCCTCGTCCCTGTCTGCTCAGCTACAGGCGTACAAACACAACTCCCATGCATGTGCGAACTCACAGTGTGCCATGTATGCACCCATGCACACATGCAGATGGCGTATATGTGTGCTCACTGCAAAGACACAGTGTCCACACGTGTTCACACATGAAGACACGGGGCGTGTGCTCATGTGTGCAGGATTACATGCACACAAGTATGTATGCACACGCCTGGTGGCACGCCCACCAGGTCCTCCGTGGGACCTGCCATCCCGCTAACCTTCCTGCCCTCCTGTCATCTACAGGGCACAAAAGGCTACCCCGGCCTCAAAGGGGACGAGGGTGAACCTGGAGACCCTGGAGAAGACGTGAGTCGGGGGAGGGGTGGGCAGAGCCACAGCACAGAGGAGTGGAGCAGGGCTGGCGCCGTGGGGCTGCAGACCCGCAGGAGGAGGCCAATGCCCACACTGAGCGGCTGGGCTGACCAAGGCTGTCTCTCTCCAGAACAACCAGGTCTCACCCCGCGGTCCCAAAGGGGCGAAAGGATACCGAGGCCCCGAGGGCCCCCAGGTAGGCTGATGTGGCCCTGGGCCGGGCAGGGGTGTAACCGGGGTCCCAAGGCCACAGAAGTTGGGGAGAGTGGGGCAGGGGCAGGTGGGGCTGTCGGGAGTGAGTCTGGTCCCTGGGGCGGAGACCACACACATGGGAGGGGCTGGTCACCAGGGCGAGGGACGATGCCTCCTGCCGGAGTCCCGGCCTGTGGAGCTACTGTTGTCATGTGG
This sequence comes from Oryctolagus cuniculus, assembly GCF_964237555.1. Taxonomy (NCBI): domain Eukaryota; kingdom Metazoa; phylum Chordata; class Mammalia; order Lagomorpha; family Leporidae; genus Oryctolagus; species Oryctolagus cuniculus. The sequence goes on along the minus strand of NC_091435.1, from coordinate 837,799 downwards.
CAGTAGTCTCTGCTCACCGTCCCTGGGGGGTGGGGGAGGGGACGTGTGTGTAAGTGGATCAGGGAGGGGTCGTCCCCTTGGGGGGGTGGAGTGGATCAGGGAGGGGTCGTCCCCTGGAGGGGTGGAGCTGATCAGGGAGGGGTCGTCCCCTGGGGATTGGAGTGGATCAGGGAGGGGTCGTCCCCTGGGGGGGTGGAGTGGATCAGGGAGCAATTGCCGTGTGTGTGTGTGTGTGTGTGTGTGTGTGTAGAGTGGATCAGGGAGGGGGTCCCCCCCAGGGAGAGGAAGATAATTGCTCAGAGCGGGGGTTTTCTGGGGCAGGGGTGGAACTGATGGGGAACTGGGTTGGGGGACTTGTGGAGGGCCAGAGGGTATGAGGAGGGGTCCCTCAGATCCGGAAGCTGTGGACACCTGCTCAGAGCCCTCTCTGTCACTGTTGACAGGGACCCCCAGGACACACGGGACCACCTGGGCCAGACGTAAGTGGGTGTCTGTGAACATTCCCTGAGGCTGAGCAGTACTGCTGGGACCCTGCACACAGATGGGGCAGCTGTGGAAGGGGTGCTGGGGCCTCCCATGGGGGACTGGTGATGACCACAGGGACACACATGACCATGGGGACACATGATGACAACAGGGACATGGGATGACCACCACACAGACATGTGATGACCACATGGACATGAGATGATCACAGGGACATATGATGACCTCGGGACATATGATGACCACCACAAAATCATGAGATGACCACAGGAACGCATGATGACCATGGGGACACATGATGGCCATGGGGGACACATAATGACCACCACAAAGACATGAGATGATCACATGGACACGGGATGATCACATGGACACGGGATGACCACAGGGACGCATGATGACCGTGGGGGACATGTGACTGCCAGGTGTGGATGACCACATCAGGTGCTCAGGCCTGTGGCCAGGATCCACAGGCAGGGCCAAACACACCCAGGAAGTCAGAGCTCCCTGTCCAGACCCAGCACTGCACCCAGAGCCCGGGGCCCAGGCTGGGGGCTGGCCGCCCACACCAGCGATGGCTCTCTCCCCAGGAATGCGAGATCTTGGACATCATCATGAAGATGTGCTGTGAGTATGGCAGCCCGCAGCGGCAGCTCAGTGAGGAGGAGCAGTGGCCCGAAGCCCAGCACGGGCTCTCGGGGGGCATGGGGAAGGCGGGGACCGGCCCTGCGGGTACGGGGCCAGCCACGTGGACAGGGCTGTCTCCTGCCCCACGGGTGCCTCACTCTCGGGGGCCCTGGGTCCAGGCCTGGGGCCTCCCACATGCAGCCGGCCCCAAGGATGAGCACACAGCCCACTGCGGGGGTCGGGGCCGGGAGTCTGGAGTGGGTCCCCGTGAGCCCTGGCATCTGACTGTGCTGTGCTCTCTCCGCAGCGTGCTGTGGTGAGTGCCGTTCCTGCCTCTCCCTCCGTGGATGCCTGCCACCTCGGGCTCCCCACCACTCGCCGGCCGCCCACTGCTCCCGCCGCTGCCTCCCCGAGCAGTGGGGGCTGCAGGGCTGCCGCCCATACCTGCTCTGTTCCCCAGGAAGTTACCAGCGGCAGGCGGGGCCGGGAGCCAAGCCCTGCCCTCTCCCCCATTCTCCCCGTGGGCTCGGGGCCCAACTCGAGGAGGGGGCAGAGAACAACTGTTGGGGACAGGGGGTGGCAGAGCCAGGCGGGACCCCCGCCGGGGAGGGGCGGGCTGGGAGACTGGGACTGAGGCCGACCCCGCCCCTACCCCAGAGTGCAGGTGCGGCCCCATCGACATCCTGTTCGTCCTGGACAGCTCTGAGAGCATCGGCCTGCAGAACTTCGAGATCGCCAAGGACTTCATCATCAAGGTCATCGACCGGCTGAGCAGGGACGAGCTGGTCAAGGTGAGGCGCCCGACTCTGCTGCGTGGAGCTCTGCAGGCCCCAACAGCTCTGCTGGTGACGAGGTGCAGGGCACCCAGGGCCCGCTCAGCCCCCGTAGCTCCTGAGCAGCCGGCCCATGGCTCCAGGCTCCTTGCCCGTGGCCAGAACACAGGGGGCCCAGGGAGGCCTGGTTCCCAGGACACCCTGCACAAAGGGTTGGGCGGGGGTCCTGGGACCCTGGTGGACACCCAGGGAGACGCGTGGTCCTGCAGTCCCCAACACGGCTGCGCCCGCCCCTGCAGTTCGAGCCGGGGCAGTCGCACGCAGGCGTGGTGCAGTACAGCCACAACCAGATGCAGGAGCACGTGGACCTGAGGAGCCCCAGCATCAGGAACACGCAGGACCTCAAGGAGTGAGTGCACGGCCGCGGGGCACGGGGGCCACCAGCACCCCACCCAGGCCCCGGCCCCTCACGGGGACAGGCACAGCCCCGCCTGAGGGTGCTCCCTCTCCGTGCAGGGCCATCAAGAAGCTGCAGTGGATGGCGGGCGGCACGTTCACGGGCGAGGCTCTGCAGTACACCCGGGACCGGCTGCTGCCGCCCACCCCGAACACACGCATCGCCCTGGTCATCACCGACGGGCGCTCCGACACCCAGAGGGACACCACGCCCCTCAGCGTGCTCTGCGGCCCCGACATCCAGGTGGGCCCGAGGGCCTTTCTCCGTGAGAGCAGGGTGGAGCCGCCGGCCCGACGCTGACCCTGTCCCCGGCCCCGCAGGTGGTCTCCGTGGGCATCAAGGATGTGTTTGGCTTCACGGCGGGCTCCGACCAGCTCAACGTCATTTCCTGCCAGGGGCTGGCGCCCCAGGGCCGGCCCGGCATCTCGCTGGTCAAGGAGAACTACGCAGAGCTGCTGGACGACAGCTTCCTCAAGAACATCACCGCCCAGATCTGCATAGGTGGGCACCGCGCTGGGAGGGCCGCACCGGGCTGGGAGGGCTGCGCCGGGCTGGGAGGGCCACGCTGGGCTGGGAGGGCTGCGCTCGGGAGCTGGCCCTGCATGGCCGCGCCGGCAGCAGCACTGTGGCACCTCTAACACAGGGCCCCACGCTGGCCCGCCATGACCGCCCAGCCGCCTCACGCTCGTGGCTTTGCACGAGCAAAGGAGGAGGTGGGGACTGTATGCCTCACGGCCGCCCACTCCAGACCCCGCACATGCTAGCCACATCATCCGGCTGGGCCCAGGGGTCAGTCTCAACTCCACGCTGCGGGCAACGGACGACAGCCGGAGGGAGCTGCCGGCACCAGACACGGGCCTTCTCCCCTGACGGGCACGTGGTCGACAGGCAGCCACGTGCCTGACCAGAGGACAGCCTCCCTGCCCCAGGGCCTTGGTCTCCCGAGGGCCCAGCACGGGGCTGGTGTGAGGACCGGCAGAGGCTGGGGCTGCGTGTCACCCGAGAGACACGGGTGGGCCACGCAGGGGTGGGCGAGGACAGAGGCGGCCTCCTGGGAGGGTCTGCTGGGAGCGGGGCCACACGGTGCTCCGGCATCGCCTGGTGGCGTTCACGGGGGCACTGCCAGGCTCACGCTGCGTGGGGCTCTTTCCTTTACAGATAAGAAGTGCCCGGATTACACCTGCCCGAGTGAGTGCCTGCAGCCGGGGCGGGGGTGGGGGCGCCAGGAGGGGGTCCCGGCCCCTTGCCGGGCCTTCCCCTCGGGGGTCGCCACTGACAGCCGCCTCCCCGCTCCACCCACAGTCACGTTCTCTTCCCCGACCGACATCACCATCCTACTTGATGGCTCGGCCAGCGTGGGCAGCCACAACTTCGACACCACGAAGCGCTTCGCCAAGCGCCTGGCCGAGCGCTTCCTCTCGGCGGGCAGGACGGACCCGGCGCACGACGTTCGGGTGGCTGTGGTGCAGTACAGTGGCCGGGGCCAGCAGCAGCCGGAGCGGGCGGCCCTGCAGTTCCTGCAGAACTACACGGTGCTGGCCGGCACCGTGGACGCCATGGGCTTCTTCAACGATGCCACCGACGTCAACGATGCCCTGAGCTACGTGACCCGCTTCTACCGCGAGGCCTCGCCCGCCACGGCCAAGAAGAAGGTGCTGCTGTTCTCCGACGGCAACTCGCAGGGGGCCACGGCAGAGGCCATCGAGAGGGCCGTGCAGGAGGCCCAGCGGGCGGGCATCGAGATCTTCGTGGTGGTGGTGGGCCGCCAGGTGAACGAGCCCCACGTCCGCGTCCTCGTCACTGGCAAGACGGCCGAGTATGACGTGGCCTTCGGCGAACGCCACCTGTTCCGCGTGCCCAGCTACCCAGCCCTGCTCCGAGGCGTGTTCTACCAGACCGTGTCCAGGAAGGTGGCACTGGGCTAGCGGTGCTGGCAGAGTGAACACGGGACACGCGTGCTCCCGGCCAGGCCGGCCAGCTGCATGTTCCTTGGAGTACAGTCAGAATCGCGGTGCACACGTGTGCTTGGCACACGTCCTCCCTGCCCCCAGCACCCACTCCCTGCCCCAAGATTCGGCCAGCCCCACACCCCCCGGATCATGCCCTCTGATCTCCGAGGAGCCGGCCACCCGGTCAGAACCCAGCTGAGCCCCTCTTCTCCTCTGGGGCTTCCGTTGTACTCTGGGGACCCTGTCCGGTGCGTCCGGCTCCTGCATGGTCCCTGGAACGCTGGCTGTGTCGTTCCCGGTGAGCCCCGGCCTGAAGGACACCTTCCTGGACGGTCCTCGGTGTCGGGCGGGGGGCCCCAGAAGCAGACCCCCCCTCTTCAGGGAACAGCAGGGAACGGGGCTCTGAGCCCAAGTACAGGTGCTGCCCAGCCGAGGGTCCCTCAGGTCCATGCAGAGGCTGTGTGGGGCACACAGCCCGGTGCCCGTGGACGGCCCAGCCCTGCCCGCACAGCCGTTCCCCCTCCCGTGTCCCCGCTGTCTGCTCTCTCCTGCCCCTTTCTCAGCTGCCCTGTCAACGGTGTTTCCCAATAAAGGTTTTTATTCTCATCCGCGGCTCCTTCCTGCGGCGAACCCTGCTCTGCCCCCACGCTGCTCACGTTCTTAAAAGTTTCAAATTTCCATGAAATCCATTTTATCATTTTTTCCTTCCTTGAACTTAACTTACATTGCAATATCTTCTTCAATCCCTGTGCAGTTTATTTTTTTTAAGCGTTATTTATTTATTTGTGAGGCAGTTACAGACAGAGAAAGGGCAAGACAGAGAGAGAGGTCTTCCATCTGCTGGTTCACGCCCCCAATGGCCGCAATGGCTGGAGCTGGGCCGATCCAAAGCCAGGAGCCAGGAGCTTCTTAGGGGTCTCCCATGCCACGTCAGCTATGCCACACTGGCCATACCATGCCAGCCACGCTACACCAGCCACACCATTCACGACACATCTGCAGGCAGACGTGGGAATGCATTAGCAGGGAGCTGGATCAGAAGCCTGGCCAGACTTGTCGGGATGCTGGCTTAGCAAGCAGTGGTTTAACCCACCAGATCACAACGGGCCCATCAAGACCTTTCAGAACACAAAAACACAAACCGTAAAATAAAAGTATTAGACATAAAAATGGAAGGATCCGAGAAAACAACTGCAAACAGTGTCTAAAAAGGGCTGCATTCAGAAAAGCTGCTGGACCCTTACAACCAGGCCAGGTGGACAGGCTGGCCGGCCGCTCTGCCCGCTCAGCGATGCCTCCGCGGCACCCGGCAGGCCCCAGCGGGGGACACATCCGCTGGGTAAGTCCTTGGCTGATGGCCACTGCTGCACTGCTGTGTGTCCCTGCGAGAACAGGGCCAGCCTGTGGCTGCTATGCTGCGTCCTGGTCACCTGTGCCAGGGAAGCTCCACCCATCGCCCGCAGCCATCGGGGCCCTCCCAGCCCTGGCGCACGCGGTCGAGCTCGGATCCCACACCGCAGGTCCGACACCAGTGAAAGAGCTCTCGGGACATAACGCTGCACGACTGGGATGTCTGTGGTTTGTCTCCACCAAAACTCGGGTTGGAGTTTAACACCCGTGGGAGGCCCCCAGAGAGTGGGAACGTCACCCCACGGTGGTGTCCACAGCAGAGGTCCTCGGGGGTGACGGGTGAGACGAGGCCACCAGGGCGGAGCCGATGGCTTCACAGGCAACCAGAGGACACGCATGTGTACACACACACTCTTACACGCGCATGCACACACATTCACACAGACTCACACTCATACACTCAAATTCACAGTGCACACATACACACATACACTATGTGCACATTCACAAATACACACATGCACACACAAACTTGTCTCATATACGCATGTGCTCACACGCACACATATGCACTCATACATTTATATACACATGCAGACTTGTACACACACTCAGGCTAATGCACTGACATACACATGTGCACACATTCACACTCATGTACACATTCATATGTACAGACTCATGCACTCACACTCATATACACACATGTATACATGCATGTGCACACACATCTACATGCAGACTCACATACACGTGCACGTATACATGCATGCTCACACTCATACAGACTCATACTGTCACATTCATACACACATGTGTGCACACTCATACACACACACTCCTCCATGCACTCAAATGAACACATTTATACACTCATGCACCCACATTCACACACATGCACACACACACACGTACATTCACATATACCTGCAGATGCATATACTCACATTCACTCATATAACATGTGCACACAGGCTCATACACATGCACATAGCCACACTCACACACACGCACAGTCATATGTACACATGCGCACACACTCATAGATTCCTATGCACATGCACATTTATACACACATGCACAAAAACATTCATACACATAGAGGCACACATATACACATGTGCACACACTTATATACATGTGCAAACACATGCATACTCATACATATATGTGTGCACACCACACTCATACATGCACAACCATATATATAATGTTGGCGTATATGTACACATAGAAACACACATGTGCACACAAACTCAAAAACCGTATGTACTCTTCCACATAATTGCACATGCTCACACAGTCTCATTGACACACACACGTCTCTCACCTCGGAATGCCAAGGTCATCACCAGATGTGGCCCCTCAACTTTGACCTCGAGCACCACGAGCTGAGATAAGCCTCTCCTTTATGGTTGTCCAGCCTGTGGTACTGTATCACGCGACAGAAAGGGGGCTGAGACAACGGCCCAACACGACTGAGCAGCAGTTTCAGTGGGGCAGGAAACAAAGCAGTGCACACCCACCAGGAGGGCTCCACCCGTGGGACCCGCAAGCTAAGCTGCAGCCGTCACAGGGTCTGCTGATGGAAACCCCCTGCTCAACCTTAGCGGTCAAGACGCCTGTTAAAGAGGCCACGTCCCACATCAGAGTCCCTGCTCCGCGCCTGGCTCGTTTCCTGCCGATGTGGGTCCTGAGAGGCAGCCAGTGCCAACTCCCTGGGGAGACCCACCTGGCGCCCCCTGCTCCGAGCTCTGGCCACAGCCCAGGGTCAGCTGTCGTGACTAGCAGACGGAAGCTCTCTCTGTCTGCATGTTCTATCTCCCCAGTAAATACAAAGTAAAATAAATAAATACAAATGACATACCCCTTTTAAAAATTCAAATAGCTCTCTGATAAACCTGCAGTTCCTCTCCAGGCCCTTATCGAGAACCATGAAAACCCCCCTGCAAGCAAGCCCTGCATGCATGATTTCAAACATTCTGTGCTACATGTTTTAAACACTCTCTGGGGGAAGCACAAATCCACTCAGAATTCCTAGGAAATGACAGAACACTCCACCTCAGAACGCGGGTGCCCCTCGGGCAGCACCCGTGGGCAAAAGGTCTTCTGTCTACCACGAACTAACACAGGAGTGGGCACTGGAGCTGGCGTCCGGACACCCACATCCCACACTGGGTGCTCTGGCTCCCAACCCTGCTTCCTGCCAGGACACAGCCCGGGGGGTGCGTGACGACTCTGACAGTGGGGACCTGGACCGAGCCCTCAGCTCACAGCTCTGGCCCTGGTCATGGGGTGTTGTTGGCATCTGGGGACTGAACAACAGAGAAGAGCGCTCTCTCTCTGCCTCTCAAAAAAAGAAAGAAAGATAAATTAAGTAAATATTTAACTTAAAGATTAGTAAGAATTAAATAAGAGTAGCCCCTAGTAAGGACAAAGTAAAAAATTACAGTTATAAAGCAGAAAAAGAGTTGAATTAACAAATAAAAACATAACTCCTAAAAACAACTCACTAGATCCCAACAGGAATGGGGAAGGGGTGCCCCTGTCTCCCCTGCAGATCCAGTTCCAGCAAAGTCGAGGCTAGTGACAGAGACACCACTGACACGCAGGAGAGTGACCAAGATGGCAGAACACAAGTAACACAGAGAACCCTGTAGTCCTCAGAGACACGGACGGGTCAGCAGCGGAAAGTGGACAAGAACGATGCCAAACCCCAGGAGACAGCTCGACCCTCAGACACTAAGCAGACGTGATGAGAAGGCACGCGTGACCTGACGGGAAGACGCCCACCCCTGGGTTAATTTACACAAAAGGAACCCGAGTGTCCTGCCAGTCCTCCGGGGCCTACACGGATTTACTCTGAAGTTCACTGAAAAAATAAACAAGAAGGGCCAGGGAATTCGGGAAAACGTCAGCAGTGGCAGAGGGTGTGAGCCGCTCCTAGACGCTGTCCACACTCAAAAGTGCGGCGCTGGTGCACGCGATGGCAACATCCAAGAGCCCGGCGCTCGCCGCACTGGACGCAGGAGGCAGCACCTCCGGCTGGGGAAGATGGGCCCTTCAGTGGCACTGGTGACTGGGTGCCCACCCACAGCTACACCCTGGGCACACTCCAAGGGTAGGCCCGAAGGTTACACAGAATCACACGAGCACCGGGAGAAAGTGTGTGGCCTGCTTCACAGTCAGGGCTTGGGGGAGCCTTTCCGAATAGCGGTCCCAGTTCCACATCGAGAGAGGAAACGAGAGGAGCCGAGCACCCTTAAAACACAGCATTGCCCCTGACCACCCTCTCACCCGCCGGAAAAAGAGCAAAACACCAGGGATACGCTGGGAGCAAACACTTGCAAACTGCCAACAGAGAGTGCCCCACTTAATCTCTACTTTCCAGAAATGGAGAACAATAAAGCAGGGGTGCAGAACGAGCGAAATGGAGACGGTGGGTGTCCTTGGCCCGCATCATACAAGCAAGGGCCCAGCAGCAGCCCTGCTGACAGCAACCGTGCAGCACCGTCCCTCAGGCATCGGGGTCGCCCGCCCTGAGGTCTGGTGCTGATGTGGTGGGCAAGGGCCCTGGCGGAGGCCCGCCGTGTTCCCCGGCCATCACCCAACATGGCCCAGCCCTGTGGAGGTGGGGGCTGCAGCTGGGCTCCCCAGATCTGTCCTCCGACGGCATACGTGCCAGAGCAGGAGGCGACACAGCCACGGGGCTTCCTCTGCAGCGTCTTGCGGCAAGGCGCTGTTCGCAATGACAGCAGGTGCAACAGGGCGGAAACCCAGCCGTGTGAGGATCCAGGGGTGACCCACGGTTGCTTCCGGCACACGCTGTGCCTGGAAAAGCAGCATGTGTGGAGAACTCTAGAGGTGTCCCAAAAAGAAACACTGGAGGAGTTGGCCAGAAACTAGGAAGCAGAGGGGAGTGGGGCAGGAACAGGCCGGGAGCCGGACCTTCTCAGAACAACCTTTGACATTTGAGCTTTGAACCATGTCAGTATTTCCTGTATTTGAAAAATTTTAAAGACAAAAAGTTCCTGACACTGAAAACATGAAGAGCAGTCAAGCTAGAGGTGGGCACTTGGTGCAGGGCTGAGACACCCTTGCAAAGCCACATCTGAAGCATCGGCACAGAGGTGTCGCTGGGGACGGCCGCTTCCCATCAGAACGCCTGAGTTTCAGCCCACGCCATGCTTGACTTCAGCTTCCGATTGGCAGCTCCGGCCATTCTGGCCACTTGGGGAGTGAACCAGCAGATGGAGGACCTCTCTCTCTCTCAGCCTCTGCCTCTCTGTAACTCTTTCAAATAAATAAATAAATCTTTAAAAAAATAAATCTAACTATGTACCTTATTGATAACACAACTCGACAAAAGAAAAAAATCTCAAGTACTCTTAGAACATTGTTTTTACCATTCAGCCTTAGTGTGACAGAGGTGAAAAACAACTGAACTTCATCAAAAATTTAGAAGAAAAAAAGCAGCTGTAAAAGAAAATTGTGGGAATTTAAATATGACCTGATTATTAGATGCCGTTTAGGTGCTGTTTTAATTTGGTTACCAATTTAGTAAGGTACTATACTTATATAAGAAGTCGTTTTTCTATCTTTCTTTAATTTTTTTGTTTGTTTATTTGAAAGGCAGAGTGACAGCAAGAAGAAGAGAAAGAGATCTTCCATCTTCCACTTGATGCCCCAAATGGCTACAATGGCCAGGCCTGGGTCAGGCTGAAGCCAGGAGCCTGGAACCCCATCTGCATCGCCCATGTGGCTTGCAGGGACCCAAATGCTTGAGCCACCATCCAGTGCTTTCCCAGGTGCGTAAGGTGAGGAACGAGTCAGAAGCCGGGCAGCCAGGACTGGAACCACTCTGATACGGACGCCAGTGTTGCAAGCAGTGGCTCAACCCACTTAGCGCAGTGCCGGCCCTCAGCCTCCATGCCTCAGAGATGAGGACTGACGCACTGATGTGTGAAACAGCACAACGTCATAACTCACTTAAAATTCTTTTGAATTTTTATTTATTTGAAAGGGAGACAGAGAGAGAGAGAGAGAGAGAGAGCACTAAGACCAACCTCCTTTAGTTCACTCCCCAAATGCACACAATGGCTGGGACTCTGCCAGGCCAAAGCCAGGAGTTGGGAACTCAATCCACGTCTCCCACGTGGGTGACAGAGATCCATGTACTTGAACCACCACCACCACTGGCACATGAGCAGGAGCAGAGCTGGGATCCAGGCACCCGGCCTTGTGACAATGCAGGCATCCCAGCCAGCACACTACCTGTGCAGCAAATGCCCACGCCCACTTAAAACATTCTAGCCATACAGTCACTAGAGGAAGTCTGGCAAAGGCAATGGATTGACTCAGATGACCACTGGAATGTTCTCCGGAATATTCTCTCCACTCTGTGCTCAAAAAGTTTTCTAAATGAAAAAAAAAGATGTTGAAAAAGACCAAGGGCAGTCTAATTCAGACAACAGATCCAGGGGGAGGCGGCGTTCAAGCTGATCCTTGCGAATGAGGAAACTCGTGCTCTCAGAGCCAGGAGGGTGACTCCGTATTCCAACCTCTTGTAGTTTGCATCTTTCCTTATCTTGAAAAAGCACTCCCTCAGAAAACAAATAAACTATTACGAGAAAAAAGCCACTCTCCTAAGAAATCAATTCTTTGCAGCTAAGCTTGCACTGCACCTCTTACATAAACCAGATGCTCTTGTCTCCAGCCAGCAGCTTCTCTGGAAACCCTGACAAAGCCTTGAGGCAGCCCAGCTGCTCCTGGTGCCGAGGAGAAGGGGGAGTCTGTGCCCCCCTCCACCCTGAAGCGCACTCATCCACTTCCATTTGCCCTGGCAGCTCCACCTGCGTTCCCAGCAACGGCAAAGGGAGGGTGGGGTCCCGGGCAGGGCCGGGGCACCTGGTGGGGACAGCTGGGTGTCCGTGGCTTTAGGCGTGAGCCTGCTAGGTGGTGACGGCTTGGGCCAGGTCCCCTGACTGCATCTGTTCCTTCCCTCCAAGGCGCCCCATCCACAGTGATGGCTCTGAAACCAGCCCATGTCCACACTTAACTGGCAGCTTCCTCTCTCTGAGCAGAATGGAAACTACGGGCACCCCACAACATCTGGATGCAGATGGCTTTGCCAGGGACTGTGTTTTGTGATTTCTCTTTTCCAGAGGAAGCTGCCCTGCTATGGAGCTGGGGTGGGGACATAGAGCACGCTCATCTCAAGGAGCCGGAAGCCGGGCTGAGGGCTGGCCCCTCACGAGCTTCTGGCTGAGTGTTCGCTGAGGAAGCCAATGTGTTTAGAAGTCAAAGTGATATAATCCATATTCACGATTGGAGGAGCAAGAAAACTTGACTTCTTTTTAAAGAGTATCCATTCATCAACCCCAATTGCCAATACAAAGGTGAGTCTTCACTCCGAACCCTCAGGTGGATTTCCACAGACTGAACAGCAAAACAGTTTCTGGAGCACCCGTCAACCCCTGGCTGCACTGACGCGGGACACGAAGCTAGCTGCACCCAGCCTCGTAACCAGGAGCTGCTGCCCTGGGCACAGCTTAGGGAAGACGAAATAAAGCAGCGGAGCTGACAGCTCCTGCGGGACGTGGGCAGTGATGGATGGGGGTTTACAGTAGCAGGGCCTTCTCCTTCCTCGTGCTTCTCCACTAGGGCAGGGCCAAGCCAGCATTTCCAGCCACCAAACGCCTGCGTCCCATCCGCTGCCTGCACCTTCCGGCTGCTTTTCTGCGGTTCCCATCTCGCGTTCTGCGCGTCTGTTCATCTCCAGCCAGTTGGGCCCAGTGCAGCTCCTCTTCAGGCATGCATCTGATCTCCGCTCCTGCCAGATGGTCCCCAAATGTGGCGGAAGAGGCTGAGAGCAGCTGTGGCGGTGCCGTTCCCTCCGGCGAGGCGGCCCGGCTGTGCCGAGCGAGACAGGGACAGTTCCATCAGGAGGTTCCAGACTCGGTGGGCTGCCCGTGAGTCAGGCCGCGTCCAGAGGTGACCGTGCAGACCCCGGTACAAGCAGGAGGGGGCTGGGCCAGCATCTGCCATCCACGGCCGCCACCTCCTCCGGCGAGGCCTCAGTCCCAGCCCAGTCCTCAAAGCAGAGGTTCTCCGCCGCTGTCACACGCCCACAGCGCTGAGAAGGGGTCCCAGGCCAGCCCTGGCCAGCCCCGGCCAGCCCCGGCCAGCCGGCTGTGGACGGAGTCTGTGACTTCAAGGAGCGCCGGCTGAGGGCGAGGAAAAGCCCTGGGCACTGCCTGCTTGCACGCCCGGGGGCTCCAGGAGGCGAACCATTCACGGCCCAGCGGGACGAGGCCCACTCCCGCCCCTCGCTGGGGCAGAGGAGGCCCCGCGGCTGGCCGGACACGGCTGCGATTTCTTGAGTGCTGCGCCCCGTCGCACGGAAAGCTTCTCAGAAAATGGCGTCGTCGGCGTGCACGCTACGGCAGGGGTGCACACCTGCCCGAGGCCCCTCTCCCGGGGGCTGGGCTCCTGCTTCCACGCGGACCCCGACCCCACAGCGCCAGCGCCTCAGGACGGCCCCTCTGCAGACACCGCCGCCCACGCACACACTGCACACCGGAAACCGCCCGTGTCAGCCGGGAACGCCTTCCCAGAATCCCCCAGGAGCTCCTCCTTGCGCCTCATTGGACAGAGAGGCGTCACGTGTGACTCCCCAAGCCAATCGCAGTCCGGGGCCCGCCCTCAGCAGCCGCGCCTGGCGCCTCGCGAAGTCTGGGGCAGCGCGCGCTGCGGGGCCTCGGCCTGGCGCGCTGCGCTGTGGCGCGGGCGGGAACCCCGCGGCCCACGGGCTGGCTCCCGGCCTGCGGCGCCGCCGACCGCCCGGCAGGGCCGCGAGCCGCTGACGCCGCGTGTTTCGCGCCCCGGCCCCGCTGGGAACTCGGAAACGCGCGGTCACGTTTTCGTGTGGGCCGACGGGTGCCGATGGCCGCTCGCGCACCTCCCGGAGGAGGCCGTGCCTGCCAGGGCCGTGGAGGGCGGAGGCGCCCGGCCGGCCAGGAGGAGCCGGAGGAGCCCTGCGCCCGCGGGTGGCGCGGGTCTGCGTCCTCTCCACTCTGGGCGGGCTCGGCTCTCAGTATCAGGAATTTCAAAAAGGAAGGAGGCGTCGACTGGGGCCTAGACGGGGGAGACTTCCTTGACGCGAGCGAAGGAAAGGAGGCGCCGCGAAGGAAGCTGCTGGTTTCCATGGCGACGGCAGGGCCGGGCCGGTGTGGACCGCGAGGAGTCCCGGGGACCCCGAGCCGTGTAACCCGCTCTGGCTTCTGTCGCTGCTCCACAGAACTGACTCCTTAGACACGTGCACACAGGAAGAGGCAAATCTACGATGTTTGGTTGGACATTTAACTCTCCTCTTGGAAATATTATTGAGGATGTATAAAACCTGATCAACCGTAATGAACTCAGCCCAACTGATATTTACAAACGTCAGCTACATCCGGTTCAAGCTCACGTTGAACATCCTCCAAGATAGCTACGTATTGAGGCATAAAACAATGTCAGATTAATGAGTGAGTGAAGAGTGTGTTCTTTGGAATAGAATTGCTTAGGAATCAATAACAGAAATATACCTGGAAAATTCCTAGATATTTGGAAATTAAACAGTACACATAGAAATAGCACAGGAATCAAAGAAAAATATCACAGTGGAAGTTAAATTGCAAGCGAGGAAGGAAAAACATGATAAATTGGACTTCGTGGAAATTTAAAACTTTTGTTTTCCAAAGAACACTCTCATGACAGTTAAACTCTGTGAATGAGAAAAAATAAATGCAAACCATATATCCGATGAGACGTATCCAGAGCATGTGAAGAACCCTTAGGCTTCAACAATAAAAAATTAAAGTCGATAAAGAACTTGAGAAATTTCTTCAAAGTTGTAAATAACCAATAAACAAAACATTGTTCAACATTATTAGCTGAACAATCAGGGAAATGCAAGTCAAAACCCACAATGAGACCACTTGACACTGACTAGGGTGGCTGTAATAAAGACAGACAATAACAGGTGTTGGCGAGGACATAGTGAAATTGAAACCCTCATGCACTGTGTTAGAAGATGTAAAATGCTGCAACCAACTTGAAAAACAGTTTGGCAGTTGTTCAAAATGTTACCATGTTATACATGTTACCATGTGGTCCAGTAATTCCACACCTACACATATACCCTAAAGAATTGAAACATGTCAACTCAAACATTGTACACAAATATTCAGAGCAACCTGTTCATAATAGCCAAAAAGCATAAACAACAAAAATGGCCACCAAGTAATGCGGTGGATTGGTAAGAGGCAGCATCTCCATACGCTGGATTATTAGTCCACCATAGAAAGTATTGAAGTTGGCCAGCACCGCGGCTCACTAGGCTAATCTTCCACCTTGCGGCGCCGGCACACCAGGTTCTAGTCCCAGTCGGGGCGCCGGATTCTGTCCTGGTTGCCCCTCTTCCAGGCCAGCTCTCTGCTGTGGCCAGAGAAGGCAGTGGAGGATGGCCCAAGTGCTTGGGCCCTGCACCCCATGCAAGACCAGGATAAGTACGTGGCTCCTGCCATCGGATCAGCGCGGTGCGCTGGCCGCAGTGCGTTGGCCGTGGCGGCCATTGGAGGGTGAACCAACGGCAAAGGAAGACCTTTCTCTCTGTCTCTCTCTCTCACTGTCCACTCTGCCTGTCCAAAAAAAAAAAAAGTATTGAAGTTGATATATGCTGCAATACAAACGAATCGTGCCTTATCTGAGTGAATGAAGCCAGTCACAAAGACTGTCGTGCGGGTCCAGTTTTGTGAAATGTCCAGAACAGGAAAGTCCATAAAGCAGCGGTTGCCTGGGGCTGGGAGGATGCAGATGGGGAGTGACTGCTGATGGGTGCAGGGCTCCTTTTTGGAGTGATAAAGAGGTTCCCAGTGTGATGTTAGATAATACTATGAAGTATATCTCAATAAAGCTGTTACTAAAAAGCTATATACTTCACACACAACATCTCCCTTTTCAAAGTATACAATTCAATGGGTTTTAGTACAATCATAATAGTACCAACCATAGTATTATCAACTGAAGATTGAGAACAACGTGAGGGTGCTGGCATTTACAGCATCTCTGCAACAGTGTACTGGAGTTTCTAGCTAAGTGCAATAAGGCTTAAAAAAAGAAATAAAGATTATAAAGATAGGACAAGAGGCTTTAAACCTCTTTGCTCACAAAGGTAATGATTGTTTTGCAGCAAATTGTAAGTACCAACAATAGCAAAAATGTAGAACTAATAAATGAATTAAATAAGGTCACAGGATGAAGCATCAATATATAGTACTCAATAGTGAATTTCACATACTCAGACTTAGTCTGGTTATAATGAAATACTTTTAGCAGGCTAACTTTATAAAGAAAAGAGGTTTACTTATCTCATATTTCTGGAGATCCAAGGACAAGGCAACAGCATTGGCTGGACTCCAGCAAGGACCCCGTGGCTGGTGACATCACAGCAGCAGGGGCACGTGCGGGGGAAGTCACGTGCCGACAGGAAGGCAGAGAGACCCTGTGGGACTGGGCCCAGGCCCTAGCAACCACCACCCTGTGAGAACCCGCTGCACTAGACTCCCATGGGAAATGCCTCTGTCTCCCAGCGACCTAGAGACCTCCCACCAGGCTCCACCCTGTCAAGGTCCACCATCTCCACCACCACGAGGAGGCCAAGCCATGGAACAGAAGTCGTTCAAAACAGACTAGTGTTTATACAGGCCACCTAAGCAATTTAGTGGAGGATGAAACTCTTTCCAAAAAACTGGAAGGAACTGGTTAATAGGAACAAACATGAATCTTGATGCCTATCTCACAGCGTCCAGGAAAGCAATTCAGGGACTGGTGTTGTGCTGTGATGGGTGAGACCGCCGCCTGCCGTGCCGGCGTCTCAGCTGAGTGCTGGTCTGACTGCTGCACTTCTGATCCTGCTCCCTGCCGATGGGACTGGGAAAGCAGTGGATGATACCTCAAGTGCTTGGGCCCTGTGCCCGTGTGAGAGACCCAGAGAAGCCCCTGGCTCCTGGCTTTGGTCTGGACCAGTCCTGGCCATTGCAGCCATTTGGGGAGTAAACCAGTGGATAGAAGGCATCCCTGTCTTTCTCTGTCCCTCTGTCTCTCTGTCTAAATCTGCCTTTCAAATAAATAAATATATCTTTAAAAATATAATTCAGGAAATATAATTCATGAAAAGCCTAACCACAAAAGCTTACAATATAAAGCCTCAAAGAAATATGGAGCTATCTTTGCAACCTTTGAACTGAAAGGGTATACAATTTGACTTCATCAAAATTAAAAAGTTTCGCATGTCAAAATTTATCATTAAGAAAATCAGTGGGCAAGAGGCAGGCATTTCACGTAACTGGATGCCACTTGGGGACACCCACATCCAAGATTGGAGAATTGGGGTTCAAGTCTCTGCTCCTGACTCCAGCTCCCTCCTAATGCACACTTTGGGAGGCAGCAGGGGTTGGCTTAAGTAACCGGGTCCCTGCCACCCATGTAAAACAACTGGATTGAATTTCTAGTTCTCAGTTTTAGCCTAGCCCAGTCCTGCCTATTGTGAACATTTGGGGAAATGAACCAACAGATGGTAGGTAGCTCTCTCTTTCTCCATATAAATTTTGTATCTCTGTCTGTGTATCTCTTTCTCTGACTTTCCACCTCTCTCTCTTTTTCTCTCTCCCTCTCTCTTTCACTCTCCCAAATAAATATAAATGAATAAGGAATTTTAAGATAAACAAGTCACAAAATAAGATAAAATATTTATGATACAGAGATCTGAAAAATGACTTGTATTCATAATATATAAAGAACTCCTACAATTCAATAATAAAAGACAATCCAATTTAAATTAGACAAATGACTTGAAAGGTCTCAAAATATGCATAACAATAATCATGCCAATCTCATTAGTCTTCAGAAAGATGCCAGTTAAATCGCTGATCAGATACTGCTTCCTGTACGTACTGTATAGGGTTAAGATTTTGAAGGCTGATGGTACCGGCTGTTGATGAAGACCTGAGGAACTGACTGTGAACAGACCGAAGGTGATGCCACACAACGCACACAGCTGTGATCAATACGTTGTGCCCCTAACATTTGCATTGGATGTTTTCTACAAACTGTTTTGTATTTTTCCCTCCTGTTGTGAAATTGCGAATTCAGCCCCAAGTATGCAGTGTTTGGCGTGTGGTCTCCAAACCAGATGTGACCCCTGTGAGGTTATCTCAGAGCCCAGGGAGTTTTCAAAGCCTGAGGCAGGATCTGGCATCTCTTACAAGCGACTTTCATTTCAAGGGAATCTGTGGGCTGCAGGGCAGGCCTGCCAGAACTTTCCCAAGAACAGATTGCGTCTCTTCCTTTGCTCTGAGTCACATGCCTCCTTCACTGCTGGCACTGACCTCGCTTGGCCGTGGCAGCCTCACCCCATATCCAGAGAACCAACTGGGTCAACGGGGCACCCACAGCACAGAAGTGTTAAGTCTTTGCTTTATAGGTGGATTAACTAATGTTTTTTTCAGGGCCCTTCAATGCACATGCTTTGTCCTGAAGGAATTAAGTTTTTAGGGTGTTCTATAAATCTACTGTCCGTCATATTGCTCTTAAGCAATAATAAAGGAAACAAGCATTATTCGTAGCAGGGACCTAAATCCACTGAGACCACCACCCACTCCTCACTGGAGGGAGCCAGCTGAGCTCCAGCAGCAGCAAATGCTGGGGCCTCACCCCCATCTGCAGCGCTGCGCAGGGATTTCTGAGGAACATTACTGGGAGGCTCTGGAATGAAATCACACAGTAAGCCAGGACTGGGGATCTGGCTGTGTTCCCCCAATAAATCTCTTCCATTCTCAGAAAAATAAAGCAGGGAGCCAAAAACAGCAGCCCAGTCCATCTGTGGTGCAAGTAGAGGCCTCACATGTCTCCCAGACAGGGCTGCACCAGCTCTGTGTGCGCTTGTGGAGACAAGCAAAACGCAAGCCTCCATCCTCCCAGCCTGGCCCCTGCCCTCTGGAGGTCCCGTTTTAGTTACTGCCACCAGCCACAACCACCTGCTCCACACCTGCCATGGGCCTACTGTGTGCCCACGTGTCCATGTGTCTACAGGGAGCTGGAGACCAATGAGAGCTACGGAGGCGTTTATTCAAGAGTATACAGCTCTCAGCAGCAATTTGAACTCAAACTCAGGGCTGAGTGGCTCTTCTCATCTCTTTCCAATAGGCCTTCTTTGCTCCATAACACTGCATTGTCAATGGGGGAGGAAAAGACGAAACCCATGCCCTCACAGTTGTACATACAATCGGGGAAGAAAGCATCATCACACAGCCAGGTCCTCAGTGGCTCGCTCCCCACCGCATGTGGGAAGAAGGAGCACCTGATGGGAGGACAGAAACACGAGTGTAGTTCTGGTGCCCACCTTCTGTGTGGTCTCAGGGAAATCACCGCTTGTCCTTGCCTCGGACAAAAACCAGAGCCCAAAATGGAGCAGAGAAAGTAGCGTCCCCATGCCCATACCCAGTTAATGAGAGGTCACAGCACAACCCTGTGAAACGGACACAGAGGAGCAAGGTCAGTCAAGAACGCCAAGAACACAGATGGGGGACAGCTAGACTGACAGCAGACACCATGGACAACACCAAGGGGCACACAGTGATACTGACAGATAAAACCTAGACTGACTGCAGTACCCCTGGGGATACAGACGATGCCCACAGAGAAACAGCCAGACCCCCTGCCAAAGCCCAGAGACACAACCAAGACATACAGAGGAACGACCAAGCTCACTATACAGCCTGAGGAATACAGGCACCTACTGAGGAACAGCAGAGTAAGTCAGAGCCCTGGGATCCACCGGGTTCCCACTGAGGGGCATCTGAATTAATAGGAGATTCTCGGGAAGGCAACCAGAGTAAAGAAAACAATGGAGGAATAGCTCTGTCCAACAACCTGTTTTATACCCAGCTAAGGTTTCACTCAAGCAACCAAGGGTGGAGTTGTGAGCCATGAGAGTGAACTGTTTCAAGTCAGCTTCAGGGAAAATGTGGCGTGCTTGGGTCAATCTCCCCTGGCAAAGCCGTCAGCGCCTCAGTGCAAAGACAAAGCCCAGACCACTGTCAGGACGATGTGGTCTTGGGGCACGGAGGGAGCTGGGGGAGGCTGTGACTGCAGCTCCCTTGTTGAGATGCTGAGAGCTGGACATTGTTCAGTGCAGTAACAAATCCTTAAACTTTGTTAATCTGGGGAGAAGACAGCAGGCAGAACCTGACAAGCCTTGAGGAAGCCATGGTCAGAGCTCAAAGGAAAGTGACAAAAATGTCCTTAGAAGCAGAGAGAAAGGGGACCCTCGCTAAGCAGTGTGGAAGCTTGACAACCGGGTCACCGAGAGACGTGCAGGCGAGAAGTTCCAGTGAGCTGATGATTCCGTGTGGAGGTAGCCGCACAGGCGTGAAGGAAGGGGCTCGATTCCATGTGGAGATGGCCGCGCATGCCTGAGGGGGCTGCCTGGACCCTGAGAGGCCAGAGAAAGCGGTGAACCAGGAGGCCACTGCCCACATCCCCTCCAGCTGTGTCCTCACTGTTGTTCCAGGTCAGCTGACGCGTCCAGAGCCACAGCTGCCCTCGGCTGCTGACCCAGTGTGCGGCCTCTGCCTTTGCTCTGGAGCTCTGGGCCACGGTGTGAGGACTGCCTGGAAGCCGCCATCTTGTGAGGAAGCCGAAGCAGCAGGCGAGGCCGCATGGCGGGGCTCCAGCCGGCAGCTCCTGTTGAGCTCTTCCTTCGAGTCACCCCGGCCCAGACCCCAGACTCATGAGCGCAGAAGCTCCCAGTGACTCCAGCCCCACTGTAGGGTCGGACATCAAGTGGCGAGATAGGCCAGGCCTGCTGCATTTTGTCCGAGTCCCTGAGCCACAGGATTGGGGAGTGTGACCATCTCACGGCCGTTGTCAACTCCGGTATGTTTTGTCCTCGACTGTTCATCAGCACTGGACAGCCAGAAGAGAAGCCAGGAACACCCACAGCCCGGGACACTCAGTACGAGATGGATTGGGAATAACTTCAGCCAAAGGGAAGATGCATTTAAAAGAACCGCACAGGTCCTCAGAAAAAAGCTCAAAGCGTGGCATCTCCGGTACACTAACTTCTTAAAAGGTTCGACTCTAAGTGAAAATAGCAAGACGAAGCAGAGTCCACGGTGCAGCTGCAGCTTGGGGTCTCAATGTCCTGCGGCAGAACGAAAACTCAGCAACTTTGGCCTTGGGAAACTTCTGGTGTGGAATGCGTGAAGAATGTTGAGGGTGGGCTTTGACACTTAGAAACGCGCGGACTCTGCCAACACTCATGGAAAATGGTCGTTATCTTTTCAGTCTTATTTATTTATTTGAGAGAGGCACACAGACAGAGCTCTCTTCAGCGATGCACCCCCCAAAAGCCCACGCTGCTGGTATGGGGTCGGCACCTGTGCCACCAAAGGAGGTGGCACAGCCGAGGCCCTGGTAGCCAAAGCTCCTGTCCTAGGTCCTGAGGGCAGCAGAGGACCTGGTCCAGCCCCAGGTGGTGCCACTCCGTCCACCATAGCCCAGAGCTGGGCTCCCTGCAGCTCCCACCCAGAGTGGTCCCCACTCCAGCTGCATCCTTCTGGGTCCTTGGGGTCAGAGACACCGTGCAGGAGAAGTGCAAGAAGGGGCCGGGATCAGACGTGCTGGTAGATGCCCAGCCCCACGGAGGGCAGGACAGAGGGGACAGCAGCCTTGAGAGGAACCGTGTTTGGGGAGGATAGAAATTGGGTGACACATGAAGGGACCTCCTGAACCGCCTACCCCGGCTTCTGCGTCCCCCCTGACAGTGCCAGCAGCTTCGGCCTCACTCCCCTCCAGGACACCTGCCTGACATACACTCATTGTTCAGACAGCCATGTCACCTCCAAGAGCGAACCCTCCCTCCTGGACGGCAGACACCGGTCATCTCCAGCCCACGAGGGTCCGCCCCTCTGCAGCACTGGCCGCCAGGCCGGCGTCGCTTCCAGCAGGGGGCACAGGACTCCCAGGGGAGTGGAGGGCCCCACGCCCCTTGAAATGAGCTTCGAGTTGAGCACTTGGTCTCAGCTTGGGTGGGGAACCCAGCACCCAGGGCACCAGCAGCTGTGTCCGCTGAGTAGGTAATGTGTGTGCACCAAGGGGGGGTCCCAGGACAGACACAGGCAGAATCTCCCTGCTGGAGGCCGCACTTGGCCAGGGCTCTGCTCCCCTGGGGGACCTGATGTGGACCTTCTGAGGCCACACCCCTGCTGGAGAGCAGGGACTCAAGTCCCCAGGTGAGGACGGGGCTGGGTCCCAGCTGTCAGAACACCAGCTCCTCCAGGACCCTGCTGCCTGCCTGGGCCTTTGGGGCCCCTGCTGCCAGGATGTACCCCCTTTGTGAGTAATGGGCCTGTCCCAGACAGGGGGCCCCTGGGTGAGAAGAGCAGTACTGGCCCTGCCCACGGTCATCACCCTGACACATGGCCTCTGAACCCACCTGCCGTCCAGCACCTGGCCTTGAGAGGGCAGTGTGGGCGTTGGCACACCAGGCAGGCACAGACGGGGTGGCATGGCAGCTGGCAGTGCCACCACGCGGGAGAATGCATTTGGGGCGTCTGCACCGTGCCCAGCCAGCCCCTCATGATGGAATGCTAGAACATCCACAGCCTGTTCCGTGAAACCCCAAACTGCCCAGACACCTCTGTGCACAGCAGGCAGGGACGGCACATTCAAGCCCACCTGAGACCAGACTGCAGGGGCGCACAGCGAGACAGACTTTCAAAACCTCACACCGACGGAATCAGACTTGCAGGGCTGTCAGGTCAGGACGGGGGCTGCCACCGGTGGAGCCGAGGGAGGCTGCAGGGGCACTGCCTTCCTTCTGCCCAGCTGCTGTGCCCAGTGTCCACTCTGTGCCGTGGTCCTCTCCTGCAGTGCGTTCCTCCAACCATGTGCTAGGAGAGACATTGCAGAGCCTGCAGGGCCCGGTCTCTCCTACCTGAGGGCTTCTCAGCACCCACTGAGCAAATCCACAGGTCACAGTGGCAAGGCGGCCACTAGTTAATCTTCCTGGTAAAGAGGGGAAACTGAGGCTGTGTGGTGCTCCAGCCAGGTGCAAAGTGTCCCCAAGCCTGACTGTTCACAGCTGTGCCGCAGCTGGAGAGGGGGAGGGAGGGCCCTGGGCTTCCTGAAGATGGGCCCAGTCAAGAATAAACAGTTATGAATGGATGGTGTGCAGTGGGCTGTGAGTGGATGGGTAGGAACGAGTGGGTATGAATGAGGGGTGTGTTGTGAGGGGTCGGTTGTGAAGAGTTGGTTGTGAGAGATCGGTTGTAAGGGGTGTGTTGTAGGGATGTGTTGTGAGGGGTGTGTTGTCAAGGGTTGGTTGTGAGATCAGTTGTAAGGGATGTGTTGTGAGGAGTGTGTTGTGAGGGGTTGGTTGTGAGAGATCGGTTGTAAGGGGTGTGTTGTGAGGGATGTGTTGTCAGGGGTTGGTTGTGAGGAGTTGGTTGTGAGATCAGTTGTAAGGGGTGTGTTGTAGGGATGTGTTGTGAGAGGTGTGTTGTCAGGGGTTGGTTCTGAGATCAGTTGTAAGGGATGTGTTGTAGGGATGTGTTGTGAGAGGTGTGTTGTCAGGGGTTGGTTCTGAGATCAGTTGTAAGGGGTGTGTTGTAGGGATGTGTTGTCAGGGGTTGGTTCTGAGATCAATTGTAAGGGGTGTGTTGTAGGGATGTGTTGTGAGGAGTCTGTTATGAGGGGTCGGTTGTGAAGAGTTGGTTGTGAGAGATCGGTTGTAAGGGGTGTGTTGTGAGGGATGTGTTGTGAGAGGTGTGTTGTCAGGGGTCAGTTGTGAGGAGTTGGTTGTGAGATCAGTTGTAAGGGGTGTGTTGTAGGGGTGTGTTGTGAGAGGTGTGTTGTCAGGGGTGTGTTGTCAGGGGTTGGTTCTGAGATCGGTTGTAAGGGGTGTGTTGTGAGGGATGTGTTGTCAGGGGTCGGTTGTGAGGAGTTGGTTGTGAGATCAGTTGTAAGGGGTGTGTTGTGAGGAGTGTGTTGTGAGGGGTTGGTTGTGAGAGATTGGTTGTAAAGGGTGTGTTGTAGGGATGTGTTGTGAGGAGTCTGTTATGAGGGGTTGGTTGTAAAGAGTTGGTTGTGAGAGATCGGTTGTAAGGGGTGTGTTGTGAGGGATGTGTTGTCAGGGGTCGGTTGTGAGGAGTTGGTTGTGAGATCAGTCATAAGGGGTGTGTTGTAGGGATGTGTTGTGAGGGGTGTGTTGTCAGGGGTGTGTTGTCAGGGGTTGGTTCTGGGATCAGTTGTAAGGGGTGTGTTGTAGGGATGTGTTGTGAGGGGTGTGTTGTCAGGGGTTGGTTGTGAGATCGGTTGTAAGGGGTGTGTTGTAGGGATGTGTTGTGAGGGGTGTGTTGTCAGGGGTAGGTTGTGAGGGATCAGTTGTGAAGGGTTGATTGTGAGGGGTCGCTTGTGAGGGGTGTGTAGGAGGGGTTGGTTGTGAGGTGCTGGTTCACAGGGCTCAGCCAGGAGCTAACACCAAGGTCAGTGTCATACGCACTTTGGCCTGCGCAACAGAAAATGGCCGAGTATGTACAGACGCTCAAGCCAAAGCCATGCCCAAGCCCCGACAGTTGCCATCTGTGACTGCGGAGGCTGGGGGACTGTCACTAAGGGGCTGGAGGCAGCGAGTGGCGCTTTCATTGTTTTTCCTGGTATTTTCTAACCGCTTCAGTCGTGGGCTTCCCTCCGTGCGTGGCCAGTGGTCTCCGGAGCCCATCCTGGGTCCTGCTTGCTCAGAAGCCCAGGCTGGGAGACGGGGGCGGGAGCAGCTCACAGGGCCTGTGTTCTGAGGCCGCTGCACCTCCGGGGACAGCAGCAGCTCCTGCGACCCTGGCAGGACAGAGGAGCCCCAGCTGCTGCCTGCCGCCCGCCTCCTACTGGCTGGGGATGCCGGAAGCCACCGCGGCCTGGACTTCTCAGGCGGTGCAGGACACTTACCCCTGCACCCCCCCCCCAGGGCTGGGGTCCACGTCCACATGTCTGTGGGTGCTCCGGGCCGCCTGAGGTCAGGGTGACAGCCTAAACTGGGCCTGGAGGTCGCCGTCTGCCAGGATGGGGCCTGGGCCTCTCCTGGGACTTGTTGGGTCAGGAGCCAAGTGCTGCTGTGGCTCCTCTTCCCGTAACGCGTCAGCTGACCTGGACCGAACAGTGAGGACACATCTGGAGGGGATGCCTGGTGCCCCGAGGGGCTGCGGGGTGGGAGGGGCTGGCTCTCCTGTGAGGCTGGCGAGTGGCCAGGCCAGCTGCTTCTCTGCAGCATCGAGGCCCCCAGTTCCTCCGTGGCCTGTTAGAGACGGCCCTCGGCCCCGGCCTGGCCCGGCAGAGCTGGAGCTGAGTGCCCTGGGGACTGCAGGTGCAGGTGGTGAGCTGTGCACCTTTCGACACCACGGTCCAGAAGGTGCATCTCCGGCCCAGGCCGCTTCTTTCCCGTCCCACTTGGCCTCAGAAGGGGTAGCTCACCCTAACTAGGGCTCCTGGGGTGGCTGGCGGCCTGGGACCAGCTGCCACTCTGCTGGGAGCCGCTGGCCTCTGGCAGGGGGAGGCCCCTTCCCTCGAGGAGGCTCTGGTGGTAGGCCGTGCACTGTCTCAGCTCCTCCCCCTTCTGTGGTTTTTCCCCAGCCTCTCCTCTGGGGGGCCCTGGGCCAAATGCAGTTCACGCCTGGAGCCCAAGGCCAGGCCGCCCAGAGGAAAGGCTGGGCCCAGGCGGGGCAGGGGACAGTGAGGGCTCCCCATGGTGACACGGGGATGGACAGCCACAGTGGAACCAGTGGGACAGTGTCTCCAGCCGACAGGGGTGGGGTATGGGCGCTCCAAGCCCTGGCTGTGCGGGAGTAAGTGGGGTGAGAGACCCCCAAGGCCTCCGCAGGCTCTAACACCATGAGGCTGGGAGTGTCCCCTCCAGACACAGGGGCAGCGCACAGCAGGTGAGTGTTCTAGCCGGGTGGCTCCCCTCCGCCCCGTCCTGCATAGTGCTCCATGGTGGCAGGAAGGGCCCTGGTGGTTGCCGAGCTGGGCCTCCAAGCTGGGCGCCCACAGACACCCTGATGGGTTCGACCGGTGCAGCACACACTCTCAGGCACCTCTGAGGAGTCGAGGAAAGCCAGGGATCTGGAGGCCGGCGGAACCCGGCTGCGCGCCCAGCTCACTACACACGGGCCCCACCGGCCGGCCAGGTGACTACACGGGCACCCCTGCACCCTGCTGTCACCCAGGCCCCCAGGCAGGGAGGCAGGACTCACCCACAGACACAGCGTCAGCCCCCTCTCCATCTCTGCCTCAGCGGGTCCCTCTGCCCTGCAGGCACACGCGTGCACGCACACGCACAGCCATGCACACGCACAGCTACCTACAGGCCAAGGCCTCCCCACCGCCTGTGAGTCTCCTCCTGCTGGAGGAAGCCTGGGGGACCCCAGTTCCCTCGGCCACGCCCATCACTAATTTCCCTTGGTTTTCTCTTTGTTTTGATAACACTTTAATCCCCCAGGTTTGCAAAAAATGAAGATAAGAAGTGCTTGGCCCTCACACCAGAACACTCTGGAATGTAAGACGGGATCCACATCCCACCCACCATGGCCAGCGGCTGGGCCCTCCCACCCCGACCACAGAGGCGGGCCTGCTGCTGCCGGCCTCTCCGTGGACCTGAGACCCCGGGCACCTGCTCTGGCCTGGCCACCTCCCCTCCTGGCCGCACCACCTCAGGGGCCGGTCCCTCTGTGGCATGGACGTCTGTGTGTTTGCAGACTGAAGGCCCACCAGACTTGGAAAGCCAGCGGGGAGGGCACACACTGGTAGCCTCTTGGGACACCTGTGTCCCACATCAGAGTGCCTGGGATGGAGTCCCGCCTCCTCTCCCTGAGCAGCCCCCGCTAATGCAGATCCTGGGAGGAAGCAGGACGTGGGTCCCTGCCCTCCAGATGGGAGGCCCGGGTGGAGCTCCTGCCTCCTGGCTTCAGCCTGGCCCAATCCTGGTTGTTGCGGGCATTTGGGGAGTGAGCTAACAGACGGAAAATCGGAAGATCTCTCTCTCTCTCTTTCTCTCTGTGTGTGTGTCCCTCTCTCTGCCTCACAAATAAATGAATAAATACATCTAAACACACACACACACACACACACACACAGAGAAAAGGTCACACAAGGACCTGCCCAGGACAGGGACGTGGGGTGGGGGCCGGCGTGTGCTCAGCTGGGCGTGGTGTCTGCTTCCTGTCTGATGCGTCTTCGGGGACTCGTCCACATGTCCTCGGGAATGTGAGCCATTTCTGCCTTTTCTTCTTTCCTTTTCCTTTCGTAGCCGGGAGTGCAGTTTAAGGAGGTGGCGTTCACGCACTCTGAAATCGGAGCGTGCAGTTCCGTTGCGTTCTGTAGACCCGGGGCCGCACCGCCTCTACCACCCAGCCAGCACATTCTCAGCGCTCCACAAAGAACCCTGACCCCTTGTCTGTCGCTCCCAGGGCCGTCTTCACCACGCCTGTCCTGGGCGTGTTGCAGGCCGTGGCTGCTGGGGGCCGACTTCTCCACTGAGCGCTGTCCTCACGGTGTCCTGTGTGCTGCGGTGGCTGGCGCCTCGGTCCCTGCGCCACTCCTGCACGCGTCCATCCATCAGCTGGTGGGGGCTTGATTGCTTCCACTTCCAGCTATTGGGATAATGCTGGGCACAGAGGTGACAAGTGGTAGGTGGGCATTATTTCCTTATCAGTTTTATTTATCTGTCTGAGAGACAGAGAGAGTGAGAGAGCGAGCGCGCGTTCACTGGTTCCCTGCCCAAATGCTCACAACAGCCAGAGCCAGAAGCCAGGAGCTCCATCCAGGTCTCCCACGTGGGTGGCAGGGACCCAGCTGCTCGGCCGTCGCCCCTGCCTCCCGGGTGATCAGCAGGGGCCGAGTCTAGATGTGGAGCCGGGGATGCAGTGGGTGCGGACGCTGGGCCACGCGCTCGTCCCTGGCTTCTCCCACACTGAGGTTGTTCGCTCCGCTCACTCGCTGGGATGAGTGAGGCCTCACTGTGGATTTTATGTGCGTCTTGCTAGTGATGAGCAGGGTTCAGTACATGTTCTGTGCCTGTCGGCCCTCGCCATGTCGTCTTTGGGGAAATGTCCACGCCAGCCCTCGTCCTCTTGTTAGTTGTCTTGCATCGTTCGTCGCGAGTTTCCCTGTCTTCTGACACAGTGTGCTGCAGGTGCACAATCTGCCAGTGCTGCCTGCCTTTCCGTGGGCTCTGCTTTAGCCTCCTTGCTGCGTACTCCGCGTTTACCTTAGATGAGGCTGCTCTATCCGCCTCTGCCCTCGCAGCTCCTGTGTCGTGTCTGAGGAATGAAGATTGACGCCCACGTTGCCATCCCAGAAGCTTGCCCCGTTAGCTCTGTCTGGAAGTCTCTGGTCTATTTTAAGTAAGTTTTGGCGTTCGGTGGGAGGCGGGCTCACCGCCTCACTCCTTTGCAAATGGCCATCCCGTTGACCCAGTACCACTGTGGAGAAGACTTTTTCTCCAACTGAATGGCCGTGCCCTTGTCGGAAACCGACCTGCCCTGAAGGAGAAGCTTCGTCTCCAACCACGGTCCTGCAGGTTTTTCCTGATGCCTGGCCACACTGCTTTGTTTTGTAAGATCTACTTATTTATTTGAATACAGAGTTAGAGAGAGAGAGAGAGAGAGAGAGCTTCCATCTGCTAGTTCGCTCCCCAAGTGGCGACGGTGGCCGGGGTTGGGTCAGCTGAAGCCAGGGGCCAGGAGCGCCACCAGGTCCCCTCCAAGAACTTGAGCCCTGGCCTGCTCCGCGGGAGGCTGGGTCAGAAGTTTCGATTCTTCTGTAAACGTAATTGTTTCCTTACTCTCCCGTTGAGTTGTTCTGCGCCAGCACATACGGACAGTCATAATCTTGTGTCCGGCAGCCTTACTAAACACAGCTAGTAATGCTGGGAGTCCTCTTTGTAGATTCTTTGGGACATTCTCCATACAAGACCACGTCATTGCAGACTTTTCTTAATTTCACGCGCTCACCTGAGAGACAGACAGACAGTCCTCTCATCCGCTGGGTCGCTCTCCAACAGCCTGCAATGGCCAGGCCTGGACCAGACAAACCTGGAAGCTGGAAACTCCACCCAGGTCTCCCCCGAGCGGCAGGGACCCAACTGCCTGGATCACTGCAGGGGGCCAGAATGGGGTGCGGAGCTGGGACGTGAACCCAGTGGGCACCCTGACCGCTAGGCTGAACAGCGGCTCCTGACCACCCCGCCTTCAGTTGAGGGGGAATGGGGGGCGCCTTACGATGATTCTCCTCGGTGTCCGCTTCCTCAGCAATCGCGGGGCTCTTAGAACTTGGCGGGCCCAGCGGGATGCCCGCACCCCGAGTAGCAGCTCCTGGTTTGAGCCTCAGCTCTGGTCCCAGCTCCCTGCTGATGCAGACCTGGGAAGGCAGCAGGTGACGGCTCAAGTGCTTGGTCCCTGCCTCCCACATGGGTACCCGGATGGAGATCCTGGTTGCAGGCATCTGGGGAGCTGACCCACAGACGGGAGCTCTCTCTGTCTTTCAAAATAATCAAATAAATAAAAACTTTAAATTAAAAAAAATGGAAGAGGGAGACAATATAGAAGGGCCAGCCGGCCTCCTGGCTTTGAAGATGGAGGAAGAGGCCATGAGCCCCGGGCCCAGGCCGCCGCTTTAGGCTAGAAGAGGCAAGGAAGTGGCTTCCCCATCCCCAGGCACAGCCCCTGACCACAGCCCACAGCCACCTCTAGTTAGTCCTCAAGACCCCCGACCACATAGCCGGCGCCGTGGCTCAATAGGCTAATCCTCCACCTTGCGGCGCCGGCACACCGGGTTCTAGTCCCGGTTGGGGCGCCGGATTCTGTCCCGGTTGCCCCTCTTCCAGGCCAGCTCTCTGCTATGGCCAGGGAGTGCAGTGGAGGATGGCCCAGGTGCTTGGGCCCTGCACCCCATGGGAGACCAGGAAAAGCACCTGGCTCCTGGCTCCTGCCAGGATCAGCGCGGTGCGCCGGCTGCAGCGGCGGCCATTGGAGGGTGAACCAACGGCAAAGGAAGACCTTTCTCTCTCTGTCTCTCTCTCTCACTGTCCACTCTGCCTGTCAAAAAAAAAAAAAAAAAAAAAAAAAAAGACCCCCGACCACAGCCCACAGCCCCCTCGAGTTAGCCCATGGGACCCCTGGCCACAGCCCACAGCCACCTCAAGTTAACCCGTAGGACCCCCAACCACAGCCTACAGCCACCTCAAGTTAGCCCATGGGACCCCCAACCATAGCCACCTCAAGTTAACCCGTAGGACCCCCAACCACAGCCCACAGCCACCTTGAATTAGTCCTTGAGACCCCCGACCCACAGCCCACAGCCACCTCAAGTTAGCCCATGG
The DNA here is from genome assembly GCF_964237555.1 of Oryctolagus cuniculus. NCBI lineage: Eukaryota > Metazoa > Chordata > Mammalia > Lagomorpha > Leporidae > Oryctolagus > Oryctolagus cuniculus. Next base: position 807,685 of record NC_091435.1, on the reverse strand, counting down.
GACCCCTGACCGCAGCCTACAGCCACCTGGAGGTTACCCACAAGACCCCCCGACCACAGCCCACAGCCACGTCAAGTTAGCCCATGGGACCCCCGACCACAGCCACCTTGAGTTAGCCCATGGGGCTCCCAACCACAACCCACAGCCACCTGGAGGTTACCCACGAGACCCCCCTGACCACAGCCCACAGCCACCTCAAGTTAGCCCATGGGACCCCCGACCACAGCCACCTCAAGTTAACCCGTAGGACCCCCAACCACAGCCCACAGCCACCTCAAGTTAGCCCATGGGACCCCTGACCACAGCCCACAGCCACCTCAAGTTAGCCGCGAGCCACGTGGACTTTGGCCTGCACAATGATGCTTCATGTCAGCACTTAGACCTCTGCTCAGCTCTGGGTAACAAGCAAGGCTTCCAAGTGTCGCAGAGCCACACAAAGAGCGACCAGGAGCCTGCAAATCCAGGCCACAACAGGATACCAGAGAACGGGAACACCACCAAAGTGAGGGAGACTGAACCAGCACCAAGGTTGGCAGAGTGCGGAACAGCCCAGCCCAGACTTGGTGGTGCAGGCTGCCAGCTCCCGGCTGCTGTGAACAGTGGCTGCATCACTGAGGCTGGGTACGCACCTGTCCCAGATGGCAAAGTCCCACTGCCGGGACTCATGCAGCAGGGACGAGGGCTTGCCCCACACAGGGCCGTGCACCAGCGCCCACAGCAGAGCCATCCTCGCCACACGGGGCCTGCGCCAGCGTCACAGCAGAGCCAACACTAAAATACCCAGACATCCACCAACAGGGGAAGGTTGGCTGTGGTATGGCCACTCAAGAGGAGATCCTGGGACAGTGCAAGGAAAGACCTGTTGTCACACACACACGTGAAATGTTGGTGTCTGTCACACACACAGCACAGGCAGGTGTCACTGTCACACACACAGTATAGGTGGTGTTCCTGTCACACAGACAGTGTGGGCAGTGTCACTGTCACAGCACAGGTGGTATCCCTGTCACACACAGCACAGGCAGTATCGCTGTCACACAGACAGCGTGGGCAGTGTCACCATCACACACACAGCATGTGCAGTGTCTCTGTCACTCACACAGCACAGGTGGTGTTCCTGTCATACACACAGTGTGGGAAGTTGTTGTCACACACACAGCATGGGTAGTGTCCCTGTCACACACACAGCACAGGTGGTATCTCTGTCACACAGACAGCATGGGCAGTGTCACTGTCACACACAGCACAGGTGGTATCCCTGTCACACACACAACATGGGCAGTGTCACTGTCACACACACAGCATGGGTGGTTGTTGTCACACACAGTGTGGGTGGTGTCACTGTCACACACACCACAGGTGGTGTTAGCACAGTGATGCCGGACAGTGGACTCAGGCATGAAGTGTGCACAGTGCAGCTCCACGTGGGTGACCACTAGGAAGTGGCCAGTGAGTGCCAGTGAGGGAGCCACACGCTGTACGTTAGGGATTTGTGCTTTTTCTACTGGAAATTAGATCTCGAGTTAAAAATAGGCACAAACATCCACAAAATGGTTCATTCCCTTGGAATCCAACAGCTCTTTTTAGGAATAGTTACCAATGCATTTGTAAACTGTAAATATTTACCCGAGCCAGGAAGCCGGCGTGAACGCGGTTACAGGAAACACTCAGCTCGTCCGGGCACGGGGTTCACAGGGCAGAAGACCCCGCTGAGGACCAGGCTGGGGGGCGGGGCCCCCAGGCTCCCCCACTCCCACGGGATGAGGGGCGCCGGGACCCCGACCCAGCCGGGCAAGGCCTTCACGAGGCAGGGGGCCCCCTGTGCACTGACCCCCGGCTGTGCGTGGGGATGCAGCGGAAGGAGTGGGGGCCGATTCATCCCCACCCCCACTCACTCCTGAGGGGATGGGTCCAGGCGGCCCTCTGCTCACCTGGGGGACACGGCCTGGGCTGGACCCCCGGCCCTTCCTGGAAGTGCCCTGTGCTTGTCCTCAGCCCCCATCTCTGCCTGAGCAGGGGGACCTTAGCTAAAGGGGGAGAGGCAGTTTGGAGGGGCTGGGGGCGGGGCGGGGGTGGGACAAGGCGGGCCCTCAGCCACCGAGACCAGCTCTGCATGCTCAGGAGCCCGATTCCAAAACCGTAAAAAGAGCGACACCAGCCAAGATCTCAGGACCGCTTCCGCCTGGACTCCACGCAGGAAAGCTCCCCGGTGCACCTCAGTGGGCGGCAGGTTCCCGGAGGGCCCCGAGCTCGTCCTCCAGCGCCAGCGGCCCCCGCTCCAGACCAAGTGCAAGGAAACCGGGCAGAGGCTGCTGCAGGGGTGTCGTGGTGGGGGAAGGGCGGTGCTCGGGCGCTGGCCTCTTTGACAGGAGTCCTGCTCCTCTGCCAACTGCGCCATGGCCCCGTGCTGGCCTAATGGCTTCTCCAGTTGATGCCGTCACGGCAGGTGACATTGAGCTGGTATCGATGGCCATGAGGCCAGGACCCTGGGCCAGCGGCCGTCGCTAAGCTCTGAATTCAGACAGGATTTCCTGTCGCCAGAGCGCCTGCGGTGGCCACGGGCTACTCTGCTGACCAATGGGCTGCTGCCTTCGCTGTTTGTGGGGCAGGGGGTTGGCCGCACGCGGAGCCCTCACAGGCCGCGAGGGCGGACGAAGGACCCCTATCTGCAGCAGGAGGAGACGGCGTCTGCCCCACCCGGAGTCGCCAAGGCCGCAGCTGCACGGGCTTCCTCCCGGCCGAGCAGCGCCGCCTGCGGCAGAGGGAAAAGCCTGGTTGGGCCGGAACCCAGAGCACATCCGAGCGGTCTGGCGTCTCAGATCACTCAGGAAATGAAAACGCATCCTCCACGGAAACCAGGATACGGGGCACTTGTGGGAAGGCCCAGGGGCTCGGGCTCCGCAGGGAGCAGGCACCTGCACGAAGCCAGCCCAGACCAGCCGGGCGGCCCTGGGCAGGCAGCGCCGAGGGGAGGGGCGGGGGCAGCGTGGGGCACAGGGACTTCGGGGCGCAGGGCAAGGGTTGTGTGTCCTGAGCGCGATGTGTGTTTCAAGGCTGTTCACGTTTGTTATCATAAAAAATGGAAAATGTTTTTGCAAATCCTAGAGAAAGAAGAAAGCCAGCCAGGTGTTCTCAGGGCCGGGTCTGTCTCCCTCAGGAAGTGAGTGCCTGGGGGCGCTGGGCCGCATGCTCCCCGGTGCCGGCTCCTTCCGCCCGCCTGGGCCCGGTGGACGGGACGGGGGGACTGGCTGCAGGCTGACCCCGGAGGAGCCCCCAAAGCCCTGGCGCTGCACAGCCTCGCAGGTGCTCGGAGCCTCACCTGCAGGGGCCCAGGGACAAGACGTGGGCCGGCACATGGACCCGGGGCGGCTGACTGCCAGCGACTGCCGAAACCACCGGGGTGGCCAGGTGGCTGGGAGCTTGGCACAGCAGTGAGACACCGCCGGCCCCTGCGCCCCACTGCAGAGCGCCTGGCTGAGCCCCACGTGCAGCTCCTGGCAGGCCACAGTGAGGCCGCCCCCTCGGGTGGGTGAGAGCCCCCGCAGTCAGCTTCGGCCAGCCCCGCCCCAGGCGCCGCGGGCATCGGGAGTGAACCAGCAGCAGGCACTCTGGTCTCGCTCTGCCTCTTGAATTCAAATAGTACTTGGAAGCAATTTCTAAACAGTAACTTTGCTGAATTTAACACACGGATCGGACTGCGTGCACGTTCCTTTCAGAACGGTGGGATTGCACTGTGCAGCAAACCAAAGTGTGGCTGGAGGGGTGGCGACGATGCCGCCGCTCCCCCGGGAACCCAGACCTCGCTGACCGGGGCTGCCCTCCTGCCCCCCGGCCGCAGCTGGGCAAGCGTCGCCTCAAAAGCCCTCTCTGCCCAGGACTACGCCAGGGCCACGCACAGAGCACAGGTTCGCCGTCTTCATCCACCCGGGCCGAGGGACTCCCGTGCCTCTCCACGGAGGTGCTCAAAGCCGACTACAGGAGGAAGTGGGTGAGGATGAAGCCAGCCAGCAGCGGGCAGCGGGCAGCGGGCAGCGGGCAGCGGGAGAGGAGCCCGGCCCCGTGCAGGGAGCTCCCAGCCCGGCTCGCCAAGAACCACAGGGAGTCGTTTCCAAGCAATCGGCAAACAAGGACACGTCCTGGGAGCCCCCGCAGACCTGTGGCTTCTGGGGGGGGCCGCTGCACCCCCACAGCTGGCGGGCGCTCGGCTCTGATGGCCCCTGTCCCTGGTGTGAAGCGGCCTGGCAGCTGTGGCGGCCAGCCTGTGAGTCAGAAGGAAGTGTGCGGCTGGTGAGTCAGCGGGCAGCGGCCCCGGCCAGGTGTGGGCGTCAGGAGCCCGTCCTCCAGCCAGGCCCTGCCCCACTGCCTCGCCCACCCCCCGCGGAGCCCTGGCGCCCTGCAGGTTGCAGCTTTCTCGCTAAACGCAGCCATTGTTTACAATCAAATACACTTACGACTCAGTAAATTCTGTAGAACACAGATGTGACAATCACTCGAAGTTTCTCGGGCACCGCTTCACACCACGCACCCACAGGCGGGAGCGTTCCCACTTCAGACATGCGCACGCGTGACGGAAACCCAGGGACTTTGCCGCCAGCAGACAGAACCTTCTGCAGACAGAGGGAGCCTCGGCCAGGGGCTGGAGGAAGAGCGGCAGACGCTGGGGAAACGAGACGGCAGGCGGGCGCCCAGGCACCGCCCACAGGGGCTCAGCACCTGCAGCCGAGGGTCGGAGGTGCAGGAAGCCGTGGTGGGAGATGTGGTGGGAGCCATGGTGGGGGTGTGGGGGGAGGTGTGGGGGGAGGTGTGGGAGGTGTGGTGGGAACCGTGGTGGGAGGTGCGGTGGGAAGTGTGGTGGGAGCCGTGGTGGGAGCCGTGGTGGGGTGGTGGGAGGTATAGTGGGAGCCATGGTGGGGGTGTAGGGGGGGGGTGTGGGGGGAGGTGTGGGAGGTGTGGTGGGGGTGTAATGGGAGATGTGATGGGAGCCGTGGGGGGAGGTGTGGGGGGAGGTGTGGGGGGAGGTGTGGGGGGAGGTGTGGGAGGTGTGGGGGGAGGTGTGGGGGGAGGTGTGGGGGGAGGTGTGGGAGGTGTGGGGGGAGGTGTGGGAGTCATGGTGGGAGGTTTGGTGGGAGGTGTGGTGGGAGGTGTGGGGGGAGGTGTGGTGGGAGATGTGGTGGGAGCCGTGGTGGGAGCCGTGGTGGGGTGGTGGGAGGTATAGTGGGAGCCGTGGTGGGAGTCGTGGTGGGAGTCGTGGTGGGAGTCGTGGTGGGAGCCGTGGGGGGAGGTGTGGTGGGGGTGTGGGGGGAGGTGTGGGGGGAGGTGTGGGAGGTGTGGTGGGAACCGTGGTGGGGGGTGTGGGGGGAGGTGTGGGGGGAGGTGTGGTGGGGGTGTAATGGGAGATGTGATGGGAGCCGTGGGGGGAGGTGTGGGGGGAGGTGTGGTGGGAGGTGTGGGGGGAGGTGTGGGAGCCGTGGGGGGAGGTGTGGGGGGAGGTGTGGTGGGAGGTGTGGGGGGAGGTGTGGGAGGTGTGGTGGGAGTCGTGGTGGGAGCCGTGGTGGGAGGTGTGGTGGGAGGTGTGTGGGGAGGTGCAGTGGGAGGTGCGGTGGGAGCCGTGGTGGGGGGTGCGGTGGGGGGTGTGGTGGGGGGTGTTGTTGGAGGTGTGGGAGGTGTGGTGGGAGCCGTGGTGGGAGGTGTGGTGGGAGTCGTGGTGGGAGGTGTGGTGGGAGGTGTGGTGGGGGGTGTGGTGGGGGGTGTGGTTGGAGGTGTGGGAGGTGGGGGGGTGTGGTGGGAGTCGTGGTGGGAGTCGTGATGGGAGGTGTGGTGGGAGCCGTGGTGGGGGGTGTGGTGGGGGGTGTGGTGGGGGGTGGGAGTCGTGGTGGGAGGTGAGGTGGGAGCCGTGGTGGGGGGTGTGGTGGGGGGTGTGGTTGGAGGTGTGGGAGGTGGGGGGGGTGTGGGGGGGTGTGGTGGGAGTCGTGGTAGGAGTCGTGATGGGAGGTGTGATGGGAGGTGTGGTGGGAGTCATGGTGGGAGGTGTGGGGGGAGGTGTGGTGGGAGGTGTGGTGGGAGGTGTGGTGGGAGTCGTGGTGGGAGCCGTGGTGGGAGCCGTGGTGGGAGGTGTGGTGGGAGGTGTGGTGGGAGCCGTGGTGGGAGCCGTGGTGGGAGGTGTGGTGGGAGCCGTGGTGGGAGCCGTGGTGGGGGGTGTGGTGGGGGGTGTGGTGGGGGGGTGTGGTGGGGGGTGTGGTTGGAGGTGTGGGAGGTGTGGGGGGGTGTGGTGGGGGGGTGTGGTGGGAGTCGTGGTGGGAGTCGTGATGGGAGGTGTGGTGGGAGCCGTGGTGGGAGCCGTGGTGGGAGGTGTGGTGGGAGGTGTGGTGGGAGGTGTGGGGGGAGGTGTGGGGGGAGGTGTGGTGGGAGGTGCGGTGGGGGGGGTGAAGTGGGGGGTGTGGTGGGGGTGTAATGGGAGATGTGATGGGAGCCGTGGGGGGAGGTGTGGTGGGGGGTGTGGTTGGAGGTGTGGGAGGTGTGGGGGGGGTGAGGGGGTGGGGGAGCCGTGGTGGGAGGTGTGGTGGGAGTCGTGGTGGGAGGTGTGGGGGAGGTGTGGGGGGAGGTGTGGTGGGAGGTGTAGGGGGAGCCGTGGGGGGAGGTGTGGTGGGATCCGGGGGGGAGCCATGGGGGGAGGTGTGGTGGGATCCGGGGGGGAGCCGTGGGGGGAGGTGTGGTGGGACCCGGGGGGAGCCGTGGGGGGGGTGTGGTGGGATCCGGGGGGGAGCCGTGGGGGGAGGTGTGGTGGGACCCGGGGGGGAGCCGTGGGGGGAGGTGTGGTGGGAGGTGTGGTGGGAGTCATGGTGGGAGGTGTGGTGGGAGGTGTGGGGGGAGGTGCGGTGGGGGTGTAATGGGAGATGTGATGGGAGCCGTGGGGGGAGGTGTGGTGGGACCCGGGGGGGAACCGTGGTGGGGGGTGTGGTGGGATCCGGGGGGGAGCCGTGGGGGGAGGTGTGGTGGGATCCGGGGGGGAGCCGTGGGGGGAGGTGTGGTGGGACCCGGGGGGAACCGTGGTGGGAGGTGTGGTGGGGGGTGTGGTTGGAGGTGTGGGAGGTGTGGGGGGGGTGAGGGGGTGGGGGAGCCGTGGGGGGAGGTGTGGTGGGAGTCGTGGTGGGAGGTGTGGGGGGAGGTGTGGGGGGAGGTGTGGTGGGACCCGGGGGGGAGCCATGGGGGGAGGTGTGGTGGGATCCGGGGGGCAGCCGTGGTGGGGGGTGTGGTGGGACCCGGGGGGGAGCCGTGGGGGGAGGTGTGGTGGGAGTCGTGGTGGGAGGTGTGGGGGGAGGTGTGGTGGGATCCGGGGGGGAGCCGTGGGGGCAGGTGTGGGGGGAGGTGTGGGGGGAGGTGTGGGGGGAGGTGTGGGGGGAGGTGTGGGGGGAGGTGCGGTGGGGGGGTGAAGTGGGGGGTGTGGTGGGGGTGTAATGGGAGATGTGATGGGAGCCGTGGGGGGAGGTGTGGTGGGACCCGGGGGGGAACCGTGGGGGGAGGTGTGGGGGGATCCGGGGGGGAGCCGTGGTGGGGGGTGTGGTGGGAGGTGTGGTGGGGGGTGTGGTGGGATCCATGCTGAGATGTCCACAAACACCTGAAGCAGGCAAACATTGGCTCTGAGCAGACTGAGAAAGTGTGGGTGCACGTAGTCACCCCAGAAAACCACAGCAACTAACTCAAAACAATTGACATAAACAAGGCAAGGATGAGGAAAGAGGAATAAAGAAACGGTAAATAAGCAGAAAACTCATAATAAAATGGTGGGCTTGAATCCAAACTTATCTGCGATGCTATGAAGTGTGGTCTAAATTAAGACAGAAATGTCAGGATGGCTCTTCCTTGTCTTGTTTCTTTTTCTGTAGTTATTTCTTCATGTTTCTGTTTATTTGATAGGAAGAGAGAGAGAGTCCCCATCTGCTGGCCCACTCCTCAAATGTTTGCAGTGTCTGGGGCTGGGCTGGGACCAGGGCCAGGAGCCGGGAGTGCAGCGGGGGTCTCCCAGGGGCAGAGGGCAAATGCTTCACCCATCACCACCACCCCCAGGGTCTGCATCGGCAGGAGCGGAAATCAAACCCGTGCACTGTGATGGGGGACGCGGGCGTCTGGACTGCTTGGCTAAACGCTTGTTCCCACAATGTTGCTTCTCCAGTGACCACACACACGCTATCTGCATAACTCACCGCACGCGTCACGTTGATCAGGCAGCACAGGAAGGGTGGGACAACATGTACAATGCAACATGAGTAAAACATTAGCAGAAATCTAGAGTACCTGTACCCCGTCAGGCACAGCGGACTTCGAGAAGAAACTGGGAGTGAAGGGGGTGATACGGTGACAGAAGGGACACAGCGACAAGGCACTGTAAGCAGGCCTGCAGCTGGAACAGCCTCAAAACGCGCAGGGCAGAGCCCACGCGCACAGAGCAGCCAGGAGCAGACCCGCTCGGACCTCTGGCTGCAGACGCCACTTGGTCTTGCAGGACAAAGATCACTGGGCTCCAGGAGAACAGACTGTCACCATTCACAGCCGAATCTGCGTTTTCCACACAACCACAGCAGAACACGAATGCATGTGGGACATTGACCAAGATGGGTGATGCCCAGGTCACCTAAAAATTATAAATAAGCTTAAGATGATGAAATGAAACAAAATCATTTTTGACCATAATTAAATCAATGTAGTTATCTTAACAGATAACAGCAATGTCTTTAAAGGGTTAAAAGTCAGGATGTGCTTCTAAGTGACCCACAGGGGGACTCTCAAGGGAGCCTAAAAATAATATTTACCCGAATGAGAAGGAAAATACAACACATCAAAATCTGTGGGATTCAATTAAAGCAGTGCTTTGGGGGAAATTTTTTTAAGATTTATTTACTTATCTGAAAGGCACAGTTACAGAAAGAAAGAGAGAGAGGTCTTCCATCCACTTGTCCACTCCCCAGATGGCCACAACAGCTGGAGCTGGGCCGATCCAAAGCCAGGAACCTGGAACTTCGTCCAGGTCTCCCACGCAGGTGCAGGGGCCCAAGGACTTGGGCCATCTTCCACTGCTTTCCCAGGCCACAGCAGAGAGCTGGATCAGAAGAGGAGCAGCCAGGTCTCGAACCGGCGTCCATATGGGATGCCGGCACTGCAGGCAGTGGCTTTACCAGCTACGCCACAGCGCCGGCACCTTTGGGGGAAATTTCTAGCACTAAATGTTTATATTCCAAGAGAAGAAAGATCTCAAAAGGATAATTCAAGCTTACACCTCAAGAAACGATTTAAGAGTGAAATGAAGTAGAAAGAGGGAGAAAATAAAAATAAGAGCGGCAGTGAAACTCACAACACAGTGGAGAAAAGCAGGCGACAAAGCCGCTTCTGAGACCGGCAATGCAGTCAGCGAAATGCAGGCCCATCGGGATGCAGAGGGCATCAGGATCTCAGAGCTCGAGCACGTGAGAAGGGGGACGGAGTGCCTCGGACCCCTGAGGACCCCCGAGCATCCGCCTGAGCGACCCCCTGAGCCACGGCCTGTATGCGGAGACTGCGTGGCTCCCAAGGGAACTGGTGCCTCACACTCGGCCCAGGCCCCCCAGGCCCACAGGGCCCCCAGGCGCAGGCACCTGCGAGGCTCCCGGGGCAAGGGGCTTGTGGTTCAAGCCTCCAGGAAAGAGGCAGGTGGGCTTGGCAGGGTCGCGGGTGAATCCGACCCCGTTCAAAGAGGAAATCCCACCGATGAGGCCTACGTCTTCCTGAACAGGAGAGGTGGGTGCACGTCCCGGCCTTGAGACTAAGACCAGAACGCGGCAGGGACAGGACCAGAGAGCCGAGACGCAGGGCCCCGCAGAGTGTGAGCAAAGCAAGCAGAAACCTAGACAGGGGGCGACCACCCACGGTGGGCAGGCTTCCTGCAGGGCCCCACGTGCTGGGTGAGTGGCACCTGGCGGAAGGGGGGGGCCTGGACGGAACACGGCCTCCACCGATCGCACCCCGTGGCTGCACGGAGTCTGCGATCCTGAAACAACAGAACTGCAGAGGCCGGAGCCATGGCTGCGGGCCAGGGCTGGAGGAGGCGCTGCCTTGGGTAACGGGAGAGTTCTGCTCCCTATCGCGGTCACAGCTCCAGAAATCTATGAACTTCTCATGTAGACCTAAAAATGCACACAGAAGTGGACGAAATTTGAACAAGCTGATGGCGCCACGTGGGGCAATATCCTGGGATAACTCTTGCTTTTTCTTTTTTTCCTTAAAAAATTATTTCAAAGCCTAAGAGTAAAAAGGGAACAATCAGAAGGAGGACTACTTAGAACAGACGTTTCACGGAAGATTTACAAACCGTTGGGGATTTAACCCAACCAGTGCTCAGCTCCATTAGTGATCGCCGAGGCACAGGCTGACGCCGGTGCCCCCCCCCCCCCGCCCCAGGACAGCTGAAGCCAAGGCTGCGACAGCCAGCGCCGTGCGGAGCGGAAGAACCGGCTCTCAGCCGCCTGGAAACCCCCGACCCAGTGTACACGCAAGGTGCACAACCAGCGTTCAAATCTGCACGCTGACCACAAGACTCCAAAGGGCGGCCTCACAAAGGCCCCGGCACCCACATCGCCGCTGACGGAGCCTCGGCCACAGCTGGCCACGGGAGGATGCATGGGTGACCTGCAGATGGCTCTGACCGACCTGGAAGGCATCGGCGAGGCCAGCAGGGCACATGGCCGTCCTGCTCTACAACAGGAAACACCTGAACCCCAAACGCCAGCCAGGGGCTGTTGGGGTCGGTCGGGGGCAGGTTCACCGCCGAGGGCAGTAGACACAGCATTGCGGGATTCAGGTGACTGGTCCACACCCGTGTGCACAGCGACCCAGCAGGTGGGGTGGGTAGGGGCTGGGATCCGTCTGATGGGATACGTCTGTGCTGATGGTAAATGGTCTCAGAAGGGCCAAATCCACTCTGCTGCAGGCCTAGATCGGTCCTGTTTGGAGACCACTTCCAGCCCCTCCTACATTTCTAAGGCCCTGCGCGCTGGTAGTGGGCTCACACACGGTGGCTTCGCTGTGGGGGAAGGTGATGGGCAAGGAGCCGGCTAGGGGTTTCCAGGCTCCAGAGGGGGCCCAGGGGGCAGCGCTCGCCGAGGAGCAGGGCGTCCCTTCCCAGGCCTCCTTGAGGACCGTCTTCATCCTCGGCAGAGGGACGGCGTCTTGCGTAACCGGACATCTGTGAGTCCGAGTGCCGGGAGGACGTGGGCTAATCCTGCAGGAGGAGGGGCCGCGAGGACGCAGCTCTGCCTCCCTCCCCCACCCCCACCCCGGCCTCACGGACCTGCAGCTGCTGACCCAGGAGCAAGTCCACGGCACATTCTAACCACGTCTGCCAAGAACACGTCCACACGTTGGCGGCGGCTTCCTCTGGGCCCAGAGAGAATTTCCCACCGGCCACGTCGCCTCCTGCTGCAGTCTGTCACTCAGACACAGACCCTCCCATGTTTCTTGCTGAGCCCAACCCCAGGAACCTGAGACAAAGCCCCTGGGGAGGAGCCCATCAGTCCACAGTGATGACATCATGCCTTAAAACACGAGGGTGAGGGCCAGCGCCATGGCTCACTTGGTTAATCCTCCGCCTGCAGCACTGGCATCCCATATGGGTGCAGGGTTCTAGTCCCAGTTGCTCCTCTTCCAGTCCAGCTCTCTGTTGTGGCCCAGGAGGGCAATGGAGGATGGCCCAAGTGCTTGGGCCCTGCACCCGCATGGGAGACCAGGAAGGGTCCCCTGGCTCCTGGCTTCGGATGGGCACGGCACCGGCCATTTGGGGGGTGAACCAACGGAAGGAAGACCTTTCTCTCTGTTTCTCTCTCTCTCTCTCACTGTCTAACTCTCTCTGTCAAAAAAAAAAAAAAAAAAAAAAACACCAGGGTGGCACAGCCCCCTCCCCGTTGGAGGCCCACAGCCAGGCTTGGACAGACCAGTGAGAGGAGGCTTCCTTAAGGCACACCGTTCCCAACGCCAGCACCCCTCAGGCCCCCACGAAGTTCTCCGCTGGTGACCCAGCCTCTTACAACCCAGTGTCCATGTCCCTCAGGGGGCTTGACACAGGGCCAGGGGCACCCAGGACGGCCTGTAATGCCACAGGGTGGGAGGGAGTGCTGTGGCATAGTGGGTAAAGCCACCGCCTACAGTGCCGGCTTCCCATATGGATGCCAGATCATGTCCCAGCTGCTCCTCCTCAGATCCAGCTCTCTGCTGTGGCCTGGGAAAGCAGTGGAAGATGGCCCAAGTGCCCCAGTGGAGGGGGAATGCTGTGGCTTAGTGGGTAAAGCCGCCGCCTGCAGTGCCAACATCCCATATGGATGCCAGATAATGTCCCAGCTGCTCCTCTTCTGATCCAGTTCTCTTCTATGGCCTGGGAAAGCAGTAGAAGATGGCCCAAGCCCTTGGGCCCCTGCACCCACGTGGGAGACCCGGAAGAAGCTTCTGGCTCCAGGCTTCGGATTGGCCCAGCTCCAGCCATTACAGCCATCTGGGGAGTGAATCAACAGATGGAAGACCTCTCTCTGTCTCTGTGTCTCTGCCTCTGCCCTCTGTAACTCTTCTTTCAAATAAATAAATAAATCTTAAAAAAAAAAAAAAAAAAAAAAGAAGAAGGAAGGTATGTTCAGGGTACACCCATGCCTGGCCGTTGACAGTGCTGGACAGGAGGTCCCGGCAACCCGACTGAACCGCTGGGCAGGTCCAGCACAGACAGGCTCTACCCACAGCAAGGACCCCCGGGGAGGGTGCTGGGGCCAAACATGGACTCACTCTGCTCACTGCAGGCCACCAGCGCAGCACGATCCAGAGGCATGGCCAGGTCCCTGAGGCCAGCAGCAGTGACCACACCCCTGCCTGCCACCCTTCCTTCCATGGACCCCACGCTGCCCAACCAGGCAGTCACAGGGGCCATGAGGCCTGACCAGCTTGTGCGGGGTCGTGGTAGAGGGTCCAGTGTAGCCTCAGTCACCCCTGTGGCATGGGAAAAATGGACCAGGGTCCAGGGTGGCCAGTTGAGACCAGAGCATCCTTCCTTTCCTCCAGGACACACGGTGCCCACAGCAAGGCGGGAGCTGAGCGGGGACCAGGGACAGGCAGGGGCGAGAGCAGGTGAAGGGGTGGCAGCCAGGCCTACGGGGGTACGGGAGCGAAGCCAGGGCTGGGCTGGGCTCAGGGCAGACGGGGTCCCTACGTGCTCTGGAGGGGGTGGGACTCTGGCAGGGGTGAGTGGAGGGAAACATCTGTAGAAGTCCCCGGGGTCCCACGGAGGCCCCAGCCTCTGGCTGAAGCGCAGCCGAAACCTGAGTCCCACACTCCTGCCAGCACCTGCTCAGGTGGTCAGGGCCTAGACCTGGGAGGGGCACCCAGCAGTGGGGCTGGGCAGGCTCTGGGCCAGCAGGAGGTCCCCCGTGCCCTGGCAGCTCAAACCCACAGGCTGTGGAGAAGAGCTCAGGGCTGCAGGAGCTCTGGCCTCATCTGCAGACCCTGCCCAGGGCTGGCCTAGGTGGAGGGGACACATGGACCCACCCTGAGCACTTAGGATGCGGGCAGGGACTTCAGAGGTGGCTCTGGCCTGGTGGGGCGTGGGCAGGGCCTCTTCCTCCCGTGCACAGAGTTCTTGGGGCCAGCGCAGCACGCCAGCTGCCTGTGAGTCACAGATGACCACGCCTGCAGTCCTCCGTGCCTGCGGGACCACCACAGGCTCCCTGTGAGTTCACTGCCCCTGCGTCCCCGGCCCGTAGGACATGCTCCCACTCGCTGTCACCACTGCACAACCCAGCAGACAGGCCTGGGGGGCCAGACAGCCAGGGGCTCTGGGGCCCACAGCCCTGCAGACTACCTGCCCAGGTGTTTAGCTGGCCTGAAGAGGGTCTCAACTGGGGGGCCACAGGGGCCATTGGCAGGGCCCAAGCAGGCTGAGTGGAAGCCAGTGTCTGGGATTCTGTGTCCCAGTAGTCACTGGGGCCCAGGGGACAGAGAACCAGCGACACAAGGGATGGGGCCTGGGGCTCGCTGCACTGGGCTCGGAGGACGACGCGGGGGCCTCGTCGCCTGCCAGGTGGGCAGGGCTGTCCCCCTGTTACCGACACAACCTGGCCCGCCCACCACCCGCCAGCCAGGCTGTCCTGAGTGGGTGTGCTGGGGACGCCCACCCTGCTAGCAAGTGCTCCCTCTGCTCCTCCCTGAGGCTTCCCGCTGCCTGGGATGCAGACGTGAGGGCGGCATCCGGCCGTCACTGGGGCCCTGAGGAGGACACAGAGTGGGCGTGTCTTGTTGAGGCTCCCAGGAGGACGAGGCCGCAGGAGCTGTTTTGTTCCAGACGGACACCGCACCATCCGGTCTCACTGCCGGGTCCTGGGCTCGGCGGGCGGATGAGGCTGCAGCTGCAGCTGACTGACCATGCCCACTGCCCGCCCTCGGCCCGTCTCTCCGGAATGCTCCTTCTTCCCCTGCTTCCCACTGCATCCGTCACAGGACCCACCAGGGAGAGCTACCGGCACGCAGGCACCTGTCCACCTGGCTGGCCCCACCCACCGACAGCTCCGTGGTTCTCAGTGTGCCCAGGGCTCCCTGGGGGTCTTGGGGCCTGTGAGGCCCGGCCCATTTTGCTGGTTTTCCTGCAATGTCCCTGTCCCTCCCTCTTGCTCTCACAAATGTCCCAGCACAAAAAGCCACTCTTGGGTTTCGGACTTCAAGGCAACAACTCCTTAAGAAACTGCTTCTTGGGGCCTGCGTGGGTAAAGCCACCGCCTGCAGTGCCAGCATCCCCTATGGGCGCCAGTTTGAGTCCTGGCTGCTCCACTTCCGAGCCAGCTCTCTGCTATGGCCTGGGAAAGCTGTAGAAGATGGCCCAAGTCCTTGGGCCCCTGCACCCATGTGGGAGACCTGGAGGAAGCTCCAGATTCCTGGCTTTGGATCAGTGCGGCTCTGGCCATAGCGAGTGACCCAGTGGATGGAAGACCTCTCTCTCTCTCCCTCTCCCTCTGTGTGTGTGTCTGTAACTCTGCTTTTCAAATAAATAAATAAATCTTAGAAAGAAAGAGAAAAAAAGAAAGGAAGGAAGGAAGGAAGGAAGGAAGGAAGGAAGGAAGGAAGGAAGGAAGGAAGGAAGGAAGGAAGGAAGGAAGGAAGTGGCAGCCTCTTGCTGGGCTTTGGTGCCACGCCAGGAAGCCCACGATTCCCCGAGAACGTCCCTGACCCGCGCCCTCCAGCCACAGCCTGCCGAGTCCGCTCTCCCCGGCGCTGGCCCCGCCCCGCCGGGCTGCAGCCCCAGCTGGCTCCCATGAAGCCAGAGTTAGCACAAATGTAAAACAGGGCCACTCTGGAAATAGATTTCTGTTTTTTGAGGCTAACTTAATTTTATCATTAAAAACATATTAATGTGTGATGGGTTTATTCCTGCTGACTTGAAACAGAACAATAAGTATTTCTAGATGTAATTTCTGGCTCCATTAATGGTGATCGACGAATGTGCGGGAGCAGAAGCCCTGCGGTCAGTAAGGGGGTTGGGAGTTGAGGCCTGCTGCCGCCAGGCCGGCCACGGCCGAGCTCCGTGGGGACCGCGCTGGCCGGGCAGCCCCACGCCACAGTGCCTGTGAGCCCCGGCTGCCCGGCTCCGCGGCTTTCTCAGCCTCTTCCCACAGCAAGGGAACAGCCGGACCACCCAGCAGCTTCCTCGCCCAGGGCAGCCCCTCGACCCACCCCGGCCCTCCTCTCTTGGGGCCCACAGTCCTTATGGGAAAATATCTATGCTTCTGGCAAAAGAGACGAAGCCACGGCGACCACAGCAGTCTGCCGCCCACGGCCCAAGGCTTCAGGCTGAACCCAGAGGAAGTGAGGGCACGTGAGCCAGTGTGGGGCACTGGTCCTGTGGACACGGCGGCCGGTGGAGGAAGAGCCCCCAGGGTGCCACCAGGGGAGGGGCCCTGCCTGGCGGCCTCCCCCACCTTGCATTTCAGCTGGAGGTGTCCGGCTCGGCGGCGGCCCCGCTCACCATGAACACGGTGGGGGCCTTCAGACAGGTTCCCCCCAGCCACTGCCCACCCAGGGCTTCTGAAACATCACAGCGGTGGTGCCGACTGTACGCTTTTATCGCCGTCTCACTGACGTGTGCGTTACAGGGCGAGCACGCGTGTAAGTGTGCATTTGAATTCACTGTGTATCTCAACCACAGTGGCGCGTGGGCCTGTCTGTCCTGTCTGTCCCCGAGTTCCCCACACCTCAGTGCACCTGTTCCCAGCCCCTGCAGCCCCCCGGACCCTCGCGGGCGAGAAGCCACAGGGACGCGTTTCTCCGTGTCTGCCTGCTTCCCATCAGCAAAGCCGAGGCTGCCCCGGGGGGCCGCGCCCCTGCTGTGATGCACCCTCCGGTCCCTGCTCCTGCTGGCGGCCTAGGGCAGTCTCCAGTTTTCGACTTCTAGGAACAAAGCTTCGGTGGGCACCTCGTCGCGTGGAGTGTGTTCCTCTTGTCTCGAGGCACAGGGGCGTGGAATGGCTGGGCCGTCAGGCAGGCATGTGCATGACTTTCTAAGGGAGTCCCCACACGCTTGTGCCATTGGGACTTCCGTGCCACGTGTCGGGGCTCCAGCTGCCCCTCAACCCCACCAGCATTGGGTTTTGTCTTTTTTTTCTTTTTTTAAAGAATGCATTTACTTATTTGAAAGGCAGAGTTACAGAGAGGGAGGGATAGAGAGATGTTTCCCCTCTGCTGGTTCACCTCCCAGGTGGTCACAAGGACCAGGCCGAAGCCAGGGGCCAGGAGCTTCCTCAGGGTCTCCCACGTGGGTGTGGGGCCCAGGCGCTTGGGCCATCTGCTGCTGCTTCCCCAGGTGCGCCAGCAGGGGGCTGGATCAGAAGTGGAGCCGCCAGGATAGGAACCGGCGCCCATACGGGATGGCGGCGGCGGCGTTGCAGGTGACGGCTTTACCGGCCACGCCACAGCGCCAGCCCCTGGTTTCGTCTTTCTAACGTCAGGAGTTGCAGGGGGCGGGCAGGGTGTCGGGCCTGCCTCTGACCGGCCGCCTGGGCGCCAGTGGTCCTTTGCCACTACCGCCGTCTTAGCTACTGAACTCCACAGCAGGTCTTAAAGATCAGTGATTCGTGGCCTCCATCTTCATTCCTCCTGATTACTCCGTCTACTCAGAGTTCTTTGATTCCCACACAAATTTTGGAATCAGCTTTTGCAGCGTCAATGAAAGCGCACTGGCAGGGTCTCCTTAGACCGAGGTTCAAGCTGAGAAGCCCTGGGCTCAGAGGCGTCGAGTGCCCCGTGTGTGAGTGGGGGTCTTCTCGCCCTTGGAACCCTCCGCGAGGGGCTCCGGCGCTTGTTTTCTTAGGTTTATCCCTGACTGGCAGCTCCGTCTGCTGCTCTGTGAACACCAAGTTGTTCACATCCGGTCATTCGTCGCTGGAGTTTGGAACACAGTGGAGTTCCTGAGTCAGTAGGATGTTGAAAAAAAAGATTTATTTATTTGTTTGTTGGAAAGGTAGAGTGTGTGTGTGTGTGTGTGAGAGAGAGAGAGAGAGAGAGAGAGAGAGAGAGGGATCTTCCTCCCACTGGGTCACTCCCTAAATGCCTTCAGCAGCCAGGGATGCACGGGCTGAAGTCAGGAGCCTGGGACTCCATCCGGGTCTGCCATGTGGGTGCAGTGACCCGAGTGCTCGGCCATCTTCCACTGCTCTCCCAGGTGTGTCAGCAGGGGCCTGGATCAGAGCGGGGCGGCTGGGGCTGGAACACATGCTCCGGTATGGGATGCCGGTGTCACAAGCAGCGGCTTAACGGCTATGCCACGATAGCATCCTGCGGGAGAGCTGGGCGTGGTGGGCGGGCCCTGCCCCACCCGGACACCAAGCCGGGCAGCCTGGAGGGAAGCGGATGAGGGACTTCGACTCCCGAAACCAGCAGACCAGCAACCAGCACGGCGGGAGATGGGGGTGCCCCTGCCTCAGACCTGCCAGGTCGCCACGCCCTGGACCCCCAGCCTGAGCCCCGTGCCCCTGGGGTTTGTCTGTGCAGGGGCCAGTCCCCTGAGGCGCCCCCTGGCAGGACCTCAAAGGAGCCGGCAGCTTCCTGCCCCACATGGCCCCCATCTGGCCTGAGCATGCATTCCCTTCCACTCTCCTTCTCGGAAGCCGTCTGGCTGGGCCCCAGCACAGCCTCCTCTGCCCTCCCAGGCCCTGCGCTCCTTGCAGTCGGGGGTGGGCCCTGCCGCATCACGCCCCGCCCCTGCTCTCCCCACCACTCCTGATGGCGGGCGCCCCTGAGGTCTGGCTGGGGCTCAGTGCCCAGTCGAGGCTCCTGAGTGGTGGGCTGGGCCTTCATTGGTGAGGGTCCAGTCGCTTGCACCCTGGTCCCACCATCGAAGCTTCCCCCACACGCCCTGCACGTGTCCCTGGCTGCAACGTGGGCACGAGAGGAGCAGGGAGCACTGTGTGACCAAGGACCCGGTCTGGTTTCCCTGCCCCACACGGGCATTTGGGGATCAGGCTGCCTGCACCCCACCTCTGCCACGGGCCCTTCACCCTGTTCCCAGGGGGTGAAGGGACAGAGAGCAGAGGCCAGCATGGGAGACACTGTGGGTCAGGCCCCCGGCCAGAACCCAGCCGCATGGCTCCATCCTGCAGGACAGAGGCGCGGGAATGGGGCATGGTCCTGTGCCAGGAGGGGCAGCCGCTGGCCTGTGGCCCGAGTCCAGTCTGCCCCTGGTGACCTGCACAGCCCAGCACAGGCTGCTGCAAGGGGAGCCCTTGGCCGTCCTGACCCTTTGCCCCGCTCCGAAGGGCTGGCTATTCTGGGACCCCCGCTGCTGGCAGACGTGAGCTCTGCCCCTCCAAGGTCAGCCTCGCCGGGCGCCGCCATCACACACAGCAGCGATCTCACCGCACGCAGCTCCAGGCCCCGCAGCTCCAGGCCCCGGAGGGTAGGGAAATGGGAAACAAACAAGATAATCAGCACTGCCAGGCTGAGCAATCGAGCTCCCACCGCTGAGAACTGTAGGAAGCACTAAGCGGTCCTGCCTCCTGCCTCCTGCCTGCCGCTGAGCCGCTGGCCGGGTGTGTGCTGCCCCGTGGTCTCGTGGCCAGGACACACAGACCACGTAAGCCACGCAGGAACAGTTTCCGCTGGACTGCTGCCGACAGCTCTCGGCCCTGAAACGTCCTTCACCCTCACTTTCTGCTGACTCCAAGGTCGCACGTGAGAAGGCTGGGGTCAGGGAAGGTGGTCCCTGCAACCCCGCGACCCTGCGACCCCGCGACCCCGCGACCCCGCAACCCCGCGACCCCGCGAGCAGGGGGCACTGCTTACAGAGTCCGCAGCCGCAGCTCCCCACCCCCACCCGTCCTGCCAGCCCCCAGCCGGTGGGGAGGGGCGCTCCTGGACCAGCCCTGTCTCCCCCACCCCACCCCACCCCCCCGGCGGGTTCGTCGCTCCCAGCCGTTTGGCAGTTGTCTGCCGCCCCTTCAGAATGTCTCCATTTATGGTGAGAGTTCGGGCTTCCCGGTTTGGCCACACAGATGGGAACGTTTAAGCCATCAGACAGCTTCTCAGCACGCCTTTTGAGAGCGGCCAAGTCAGAGCCGGCCAGCGGGAGGGGCCGGGCTGCAGCTGAGCCTGAGCAGACCCCGCACCCCGCCATCCTGGGGCCGCCCCACGGCGGGCTGTGTCCATGTGTAGTGCAGCCTGCAGCCCGGCTCGGCTGCTCTCACCGCTGGCTCCCGTGTCAGTGTCCAAGGCCCAGGGAGACCATGAGTCCCTCTGGGGTGAGAACCCAGCGTGAGCCCAGCCCAAGGGCACGCTGGTGACCAGGCTGGGGTCCCTGCCATGGTGCTGGCGTCTGGAGGCCCTTGGGCAGTTCAACACTCCCGACACCCACACTCCT
This sequence comes from Oryctolagus cuniculus, assembly GCF_964237555.1. Lineage (NCBI taxonomy): Eukaryota > Metazoa > Chordata > Mammalia > Lagomorpha > Leporidae > Oryctolagus > Oryctolagus cuniculus. The sequence goes on along the minus strand of NC_091435.1, from coordinate 787,785 downwards.
GGCCTTTCTTTGTGTCCAGGAAGACGCCTCCCACATCCACTCTCCAAGGACCCCAGCCCCTGGGGCCCTCACACCCCTGCGGTTGGATGCCTTTCCCTGCAGCCCCGCAGAGGGTGGGCAGGGGGCAGCCGCTGGACTCCCAGGGCCTGACGGAGCCAGGAGGGGTTCCCCACCCAGGAGGACTGGACGGGAAACCTCCGTCCTCCGAGCCGTCGACGGAAACGCAGCCGGTTTTCACGATAAACGGCCTTCCCTGTTACGCTGCGTTAGAAGTGGCTGAGGACAGGGTGCACGGTCTCCCGCGCCATCTCAGGGGAGCCGGCCCGAGTCTTGTCCATGCCCTGCGTGCCCGGAGGGAGGCGTGGCCGGTGAGGGAGGGGACGGTGCCCCTGGTCTCAAGCTTCCACACCTCCCTCTGGGAAAGACAGGGCCTCCCACTGGGGGCTGCAGCCTGAGAGGGGGTCTCTGTGCCTGGAAAGGGGCCTCACAAAAGCTACCTCCCCCACCATACACACACAGCCGGTCCCAGAGCTCTTGTGGCTTATGGTGTAAGTGGCCTGGCGTTGTGTTTCCGTGGTGGCTGCCAGGCGACCTGCCCTGCCCAGGTGTGGAAGCCGAGACCTGTCTTTCAGCAGACACAGAGCAAGCCCAGCCAGGCTCTCTGCAGTGTAGCCAGGTGAGCGGTGCCCGGGGGAAGGCCTGCAGTGTACCCAGGTGAGCAGTGCCCCCCAGGCAGGCCTGTAGTGTACCCAGGAGAGCGGTGCCCCCCAGGTAGGCCTGCAGTGTACCCAGGAGAGCGGTGCCCCAGGCAGGCCTGCAGTGTACCCAGGTGAGAGGTGCCCGGGGGCAGGCCTGCAGTGTACCCAGGAGAGCGGTGCCCGGGGGAAGGCCTGTAGTGTACCCAGGTGAGCAGTGCCCCCCAGGCAGGCCTGTAGTGTACCCAGGAGAGCGGTGCCTGGGGGAAGGCCTGTAGTGTACCCAGGAGAGCGGTGCCCGGGGGCAGGCCTGCAGTGTACCAAGGTGAGCGATGCCCGGGGGCAGGCCTGTAGTGTACCCAGGTGAGCGGTGCCCCCAGGTAGGCCTGCAGTGTACCCAGGTGAGCATTGCCCCCCAGGCAGGCCTGCAGTGTACCCAGGTGAGCAGTGCCCCAGGCAGGCCTGCAGTGTACCCAGGAGAGCAGTGCCCGGGGTCAGGCCTGCAGTGTACCCAGGTGAGCGGTGCCCGGGGGCAGGTGCTGTGCCCCCAGGCAGGAACCCTCAGAGCTCTCCCCCACCCACACCCACACCCACACTCCGTGGGCTGAGCTCATCCACGTCTCCCTGAGAGCCTGCAGGCCAGGGTCCTTCACAGGGCCTGAGCCCAGGACCGGCAGCCCGAGTCTCCGGCAGGGCTGGCTAAGCGGTACCAGGACAGCCTGAGCCCTCGACGTCTGCCAGCGCCAGTATCACCCAGCCAGGGTCTCGAGGAAGGCCGGGGACACCCCCGCCCTCCGGGGCTCCATGGACAGGCTCCGCGCTCGTCTCTCGCGTGGCGCCCTTCCCACGTCACCACCCCGGAGTCAGAGCAGGCGGCAGTTGACGGCATTTGCCAGCAGAGCCGTACGCCCCAGGCTCTAATCCTGTAGAACCGACAGAACAAGGCTGTCCTTGGGAGGGTGGGAGCTTCAGCACCGAGCTGAAAACCACCCTCCCAGCAGCCCAGGTCCCGCAGGCCCCAGGTCCCGCAGGCACCAGCTCAGAGGGACTCGTGGGAAAGGCGCTTCTTCCAAAGCCGCTGGGTCCTGTCAGGAGCTCCTTCTCATGGGCCCTGGCTCCCCGCTCCGCCCCCGCGCCCCTGCGGCCCCTGGGAGAGGTTGGAGAAGGCAGGGACTTTCTGCCTCCACTCGGCCCCTTCGCCCCAGCACGCCTCTGACCCTGCTCCCCGCGGGGAGGTGGCCTTGGCAAAACAGAAGCACCATGAGAAGCCACGCGGCCACAGCCCACAGTGGAAAATGGGTCACGGGGTGACCACCGTGAGTCACGCTGGGCAGCACAGCCCCGCCCCGGCTCCGGGGACCTCCAGGAGTTTCCAGTGGAAAACCTCTGACTCAGGAAGGGCGGGCGGAACGGCCTCTCCCGGGGGGACACAAGGAGGCCAGAGCAAGGCCCCGAGCTTGAAACCGGGCCCTGCGCCTGGTCGCCAGGCGGGGAAGAAGCCACGCAAGCGTGCACGGAGCCCGGAACAGCTCCCACGCCGACCCATGCCTCGGCCTTGGGGGGGCTGAGCCTGGGAGCACAAGCCTCTGCCTGGCCCTGTTGGTGCCGTGCGCCCCTCTCCTCATGTCCCAGGCTGTGGTCCAGTCCACAAAGGTCCCTGATGGAGCCACAGTGCCGCTGGGAGGTGGAGCGGGAGGGTCCTGAGGTCCCTGGCACCTGTGGGACCCCAGTCTCTCTCTCTGGCTTCCCAGTGGGCAGTGTGAACTCTTCCTGATGTGACAACTGCTGGGGCGACCTTTGCCAGAGCTGAGCCTAGGCAGGTGTCTGCGAACCCCCAAACGGTGAAGCAAATGAGCTTTCTGTCTACAAAGCCAGCTGCCCGGGCGCTCTGTGCTGTGGCTGTCTGCACGGTGGTCGCCCTGTCTCTGGCTCAGCTCTGGCTCTCCAAAAAGGCGCATGGTCTGAGAACTAGACTTGACAGGAGAGCGGGGGTCCCCTCCTCAGCCCTGGCTCGGCCCATGTCCAGTGGCCTCCTGTTGTGGACATGCCACTCAGCCTTTGACGAGGCTATAACCCGCAGTTCTGCCAGGAGCCCCCTAAGGTGTCTTCCGGCTTTTCCTGCACGGCCAGGGTGCACTGATGCCCAGTGGGTGCTGCCCTCCGTAGGGTTTCTTGTCCTCTGTGGCATCCACGGCTTCCTGGTCCGTCCACTATTAGCCGTAGTCAGCCCCATGGGGGCTCCAGGAGTGTGGCCAGAGGCAGGCCGGAGACAGGCAAAGGGGGCCCTGCTCTGTGCACCTGCAGCCCCAGTGTGCTCCAGGGCGGGGCCTCGTGAGCCAGCTCTCACCCAGAGTCTGCAGCGCCTGTTCCCAGCAGGAGGAAGTCACGCGGGCCCGAGACCAGAGACCCACGCAGCTCAGCAGGCCTTGGTGGACGCTTGTGCAGGACGTGTGCCCATGAAGGAGCCCACAGCCATCCCTACCCTCTCTACACCGGGGATGGGACACAGTGGGAGGGCGGCCAGCACCCCACCCACCACTGTCAAATGTCCCATGCGGGAGGAGCTGCGAGGGGTGGGCCTGCACTGTGGGGAGTGACCGCGCCCAGACACACACAGCCGCAGGCACCGTGTGGGTCCATTCTGTGACCTGCCCAAGGCCAGGGGCCGGGGAGGGACAGGGCTTCCTTTGGGGCTCAGTGGCTGCCCAGCCCAGTGACTGCACTAAATGTCCCTGAACTGTACACCTTTTAAACGGGTGAAGTGATTAACTTCAGTTCCCAGAATTCCACTCCACTTAGGACGTGGGGAGAGAGATCTGCCCTGTGGTGAGCGCTCTGAGGCCAGGGCGGCGCCTTAGTCATCTGGGGGACGCCCCCCAGGCCCCGGCTCGGCCAGGGGCTGCCAGGGGCAGCAGGGCCCAGCGCCCCTGCCAGGACCCGGCCGTGGGAAGGGGCCACTGTGGCCTGCGGGATGGATCACAGCCCTGGCTCTCACCGCTGGCTCCCAGCCTCTTCTTAGTCCCCAGCCTCCTCCTTTCCGGTCCAGATTCCCGACACTGAAGGTCTAATGCCCCCCCCACCCCCTGTTCACAGCCACTGAGTAACGGGCCAGAGTATCCGCGGCGGGCGGTGCCCCACCCCTGCCGTGCACAGGGCTAACAGTCAGGCGCGTGTGTCTGCACCTTGGCCCGAGACAGCGGGGCAGCAGCGTGGGCGCCGGGCAGACAGAGCGCCCGTTACTGCCCAGGGTGGAGGGCTTCTCCCTCCTCCGCACACACAGGCACTTTTGAAGTCAGTTTGGATTTTTGTGGAAACTTCGTTTTTTATGCGTTCCCTCTTGTTTCTCTGGCAACATCAAAAACAAACACACACAGCTGTGCCACCTGGCTGCCGCTGCATCTGCAGCAGACACCTAGCGCTGGACACTCAGCGGGACGCGGGCCCCAGAAACCCAGCCCAGGCTCCCACCGCCGCCCACGCTCAGCCCAGCCTGGGGCAGGAGGGAAGGGGCTGCGCTTTTTACAGAACCCTGCCTCCCAGCAGGCTGAACGTCCCTCTCTCCAGAAGTGAGATTTGGGCTGGTTGCGGGGAAAACACCGTGCCTTCAATCCAGCCTTCTCCTTCAAAATCAGGAATCAAGGCGCCAAGGGGAGGCAGGCAGTGAAGGGGCGGAGCCCTCACCCTGCGCCCCTGCAACCCAGGGAGGCGGCAGGCGTGTGTGTGGTCTCCGAGCCCCCAGCCCAGGAACCAGCTGCTTCTCCAATTCCGATTTTGCTGACTTGTTCTATTTTTGCTCTAAACAAAGGATTTCACACTTCTACACAGTTTTGAGTTCCAAATTTGTACTCTGACAATACAGAAACTCTCCCAACACATGCCAGCTAGCAGGCAAGTTCCCCTCCGCCCATCAATTCACCAAATGGTGCTTAATTCCCACCAGGAGCAAGGCCCAACGGTAGGGTGGGGTCTTTGCCCAGGAGGGCTGGGCTGCCAGTGGCAGGGGCGGCCAACGTGCAGGGCAGACCACAGGTCCCTCCCAGATGGCAGGGAAATGGTGCAGGTAGGACCCGTCCCCCAGGCCTCTCAGCAAGCACAATCTAGTGTCTGTGTCGTCTTACTCCTGCGCTCACAGAAACAAAACAGTCAGCAACCATGTATCCCCAAGGGTGCTCCCGGTGCCGCCCGTCCCCGCAGCCGGTGCCCTTGCACCACTGTCCCTGGCAGCCGCCCGCCAGGCCGGGGTCTGCCAGGTGGGACGGGACAAAGCCCCTCAGATTCGCCGCTCTCTGCTGATCAGCCTCATGTGTTGAGCACTTGCACAAATCCAGTGAGAGGGTGGGAGAGGCTCACAGAACTTTCTAGCAAACTAGTGATCTGAAGAGCAGCTGTGGCTCCCCGGTCCAGGAGCCCTTCAGACACAGGAGAGAAATTCCACAGGCTCTTAAAAAATGCGTCAGTCTGGAGGCCGGGGGTGCGGCCCAGCCTTTCTGTGAGTAACAAGCCAGGCCATGGTCGAGAGCTGGGCCGCCCTCCTGCAAGAGGCCCGGGCCCAGGACACAGGCCCAGAGGGAGGGCGGGTCTTGGCTAGGTGGGCACATGGGCGAGCCCAAACTCTCCTGGCTGCTGAGAGGAGGTGGCACCTGCGTCCCTTCAGCAGCCACGGGGGGTCCAGGACTCCTCGGACCCTGCGCCCTGCCCACCAGCTTCCTCTCGGGCTCTGGACCTCAGGTGCCCTTGTGACCTCGGGGTGAGCCTCTCTCCCCACCTGGGGGGGTAGAGGGGAGCGTCCATCTCGGCTGCAACAGGGCCCACTAGGGCAGAGACTCCAAACTCGCCCAACAGAGGAAAACAGACGTCAGAAGCGCCACTGCTCAGCAGACACGTGGTGCCTGTGCAGGGGGCAGCGTGCACAGACGTCTCTGCCAGGGTGAGAGGGAGGGCAGGTGGGCATCTGGGCCAGGCTAGGGGAGGCCCCTGAGCCCAGCTCGTCCCTGCGTGGAGTCCTGCGTGGCAGCATGTCCTCGCACAGTGGCCAGGCTGCCACGAGCCGCGGGTCAGCTCTGCCCCTGAGGAGGGGAGGCTGTCGCAGGTCACAGCAACCTGGTCCCTCGTCCCAGCCCTGCTCAGAGCCACACCCCAGCTGGATCCAGGCAGCGGCCCCTCTGGAATTCCCCAGCCTCTCACAGGGAGATGCAGGGGAGGGGGCAGGGGGAAGACGTGCAGCCTCCTCATTCAGGGGCCTCAGGCATAAAACGACGAATCCCGCCCTCCACCCACGCACGTGGCCTTGGAACCACCTCCACCAGGACCTGCACCCCCACCAGAACCTGCACCCCCACCAGGACCTGCACCCCCACCAGAACCTGCACCCCCACCAGAACCTGCACCCTAATAAGAACTGTACCCCCACCAGGACCTGCACCCCCACCAGGACCTGCACCCCTCCAGAACCTGCACCCCAACAAGAACCTGCACCCTCACCAGGACCTGCACCCCCACCAGAACCTGCACCCCCACCAGAACCTGCACCCCCATCAGAACCTGCACCCCCACCAGAACCTGCACCCCCACCAGGACCTGCACCCCCACCAGGACCTGTACCCCACCAGGACCTGCACCCCCACCAGAACCTGCACCCCCACCAGGACCTGCACCCCACCAGGACCTGCACCCCAACAAGAACCTGTACCCCCACCAGAACCTGCACCCCCACCAGAACCTGCACCCCCACCAGGACCTGCACCCCACCAGGACCTGCACCCCAACAAGAACCTGTACCCCCACCAGAACCTGCACCCCCACCAGGACCTGCACCCCACCAGGACCTGCACCCCCACCAGAACCTGCACCCCCACCAGGACCTGCACCCCACCAGGACCTGCACCCCACCAGAACCTGTACCCCCACCAGAACCTGTACCCCCACCAGGACCTGCACCCCCACCAGGACCTGCACCCCCACCAGAACCTGCACCCCCACAGCAAACCTCATGTCATCACTACCACAACCTCATCTCCCTAACAACTCTGCACCCACCAAAATCCCATCTCATTCCCACCAAACCCAACTCCACCAGAACCTCCATCTCCACCACAACCTCTATCAATATCAACAAACCCATCTCCACAAAACCCACACATGCACCTCCCATCTCACCCTAACCACTCCCTCCATCTCCACCACAGCCCCCACCTCATCTCCACCGAAACCTCATCTCCACCACAATCCCAACATCATCTCCACCACAGCCCCCACCCAGGTCAACCACAATCTCTATCCCCACCGCAACCCGCGTCTCACCACAACTCTCATCTCATCCGTACAACAACCCTGTTCCTACCAGAACCTCCCTCCCCACCGCCGCCCTCATCCTATCTATACAACGGCCTCCACCTCCACCACAGTCTGTCTCTACCACAGGACCCAACTCACCACAGCCTGTCTCCACCACAGCTCCCACCTGCACTACAGCCCTGTTCCGCCCACAAGCCCCATTCCCACAGCATCCTCCATCTCCACCACCAACCCCTCGCCAACACATGCTCTGTCTCTATGGCAACACCTATATCCACCACAGCCTCCATCCTCCTACAGCCCTCAGAGCTACAGCCTTCACTCTAACATTCTGTCTCCATCCCATCCTTCATTCCCATGACAACCTCCATCTACACCACAGTCCCCACCTCATCTCCACCACAACCCTCACGTCCACCACAACCTCCATCTACACCACAGCCTCCATCTACACCACAACCTCCGTCTACACCACAACCCTCACGTCCACCACAACCTCCGTCTCCATCACAACCCTCACGTCCACCACAACCTCTGTCTACACCACAGCCTCCATCTACACCACAGTCCCCACCTCATCTCCACCACAACCCTCACGTCCACCACAACCTCTGTCTATACCACAGCCTCCATCTACACCACACCCAACTCCACAACTCTCATCTTGTCTCCACAGACTCCCATTTCCACAACAAATTCCACCTCAACCTCCATCTCCACAAAAATCCCCGTCTCACCTCCACCAAACCCCCATGTCCACCAGAACCTCCATGTCTGCCATAATGTCCATCTACACCACAACCCCCACCTCCACAACTCCCACCTCCACCACAACCTCCATTGCCACAACAACCCTACCACAAACCCCACCTCCACCACACCTCCATCTCCAACACTAACCTCGTATCCACTGCAATCCGCCTCCATGACAACCCCGATGTCCACCATAACCTGCATGTCCACCACACCGTCCATCCCCACCACACCTCCAACACTAACCTCATATCCACTGTAATCTGTCTCCATGACAACCCCGATGTCCACCATAACCTGCATGTCCACCACACTGTCCATCTCCACCACACCTCTATCTCCAACACTGACCTCGTATCCACTGTAATCTGTCTCCATGACAACCCTGATGTCCACCATAACCTGCATGTCCACCACACCGTCCATCTCCACCACACCTCTATCTCCAACACTGACCTCGTATCCACTGTAATCTGTCTCCATGACAACCCCGATGTCCACCATAACCTGCATCTCCACCACACCGTCCATCTCCACCACACCTCCAACACTAACCTCGTATCCACTGTAATCTGTCTCCATGACAACCCTAGTATCCACCATAACCTGCATGTCCACCACACCGTCCATCCCCACCACACCTCCATCTCCAACACTGACCTCGTATCCACTGTAATCTGTCTCCATGACAACCCCGATGTCCACCATAACCTGCATGTCCACCACACCGTCCATCCCCACCACACCTCCAACACTAACCTCGTATCCACTGTAATCTGTCTCCATGACAACTCGATGTCCACCATAACCTGCATGTCCACCACACCATCCATCCCCACCACACCTCCAACACTAACCTCGTATCCACTGTAATCCATCTCCATGACAACCCCGATGTCCACCATAACCTGCATGTCCACCACAGCATCCATCCCCACCACACCTCCAACACTAACCTCGTATCCACTGTAATCTGTCTCCATGACAACCCTGGTATCCACCATAACCTGCATGTCCACCACACTGTCCATCCCCACCACACCTCCAACACTAACCTCGTATCCACTGTAATCTGTCTCCATGACAACTCGATGTCCACCATAACCTGCATGTCCACCACACCATCCATCCCCACCACACCTCCAACACTAACCTCGTATCCACTGTAATCTGTCTCCAAGACAACCCCGATGTCCACCATAACCTGCATGTCCACCACACCATCCATCTCCACCACACCTCCAACACTAACCTCGTATCCACTGTAATCCATCTCCATGACAACCCCGATGTCCACCATAACCTGCATGTCCACCACAGCATCCATCCCCACCACACCTCCATCCCCGCCCTGACCTCCACCTCCCGCCCAGCCCAACCTCCTTCACTACTGCAACCTCTCCACTCCCCGCCTGTTGTGACAGCTCTGGCCTACTGAGAATGCAGACTGTCTACGGACATACCCACGTCTCCTCAGGTGTTCAACACCTCCTCTGAGGTGAGCACTTTCCAGGGGTGTCAGCGAATGTGGCAAACACCTTCACACTGGCCATTCGCTGCCTCTCAACCCCAGCTCTTGTCCTTCATCTCCATCTTCTCCTCCTGGGCTCCTGACCAGATGGCCAGGCCACTGCCCACTGCCAGAGATGTGAACGTGTCCTCCCTTCCACTGGGGCTCTCTGACCATGTGACCTGTCAGAATGCTGTCCTGTCTCGCTGTGCTCAGTGCTGCTGTCGGCTGCGGCTGGAGAGCAGCGGTCTCCACTTAGCTGGCGCCCGTTAGGAGCTGCGTCCACGTGTGTTGAGTAACGACCTGTCCTTGACATTTTTCCTTAAACATTCCTGTTGCTTGCTTTGGATTTCCTTTGTACTTTCACTGGGAAATTTCTTGCTTTCACATTCTTTCATAGTGATGACCATGTTTCTGTTTCTCTGTGCAGCACATCCTTAACCATCTTTCCTAGGGCTGGGCGGGTGGTGACAAATTCTTTCAGTTGTTATGGGAGGTCTTTATGTCACCTGCACTCATAAGTGAGAGCTCTGCAGGGTGCAGGGTTCTGGGCTGAGTTTGTTTCTCTGAAGTCTCAGCCTGTTTCTCTCCATTCTCTCCGGCTGGGTTTCTGATGAGAACCAGCTGTGAGTCTGGTTGGAGATCTCTGAAAGTTGCCTGGTGTTTCTCTCCTGCACGTCTTAGAGTCTGATTGGAGATCTCAAAGTTACCTGGTGTTTCTCTCCTGCACGTTTTAGAGTCTTCTCTCTGTGTTTCGTTGTTGAAAGCTTGACTGTAATGTGTGGAGGTGATCACTTCTGGTAGGTCTATTAGGAGTTCTGTGTGCTTCCTGTACTTGGACGTCCCTTTCTTTCTCCAAATTACAGACATTTTCTGTCCCTACTTCACAGAGTAGGCCTGTTCCCTCTTTCTACACCTTCAGGGATCCCTAAGACTTGTATGTTGGGTCGTTTGATAATTCCCCATAAAACTCGAACACTGCTTCTATTTTTCTATTTCTTCTTCTTTTTTTTTTTTTTGTCTGAGATGTTTTCAAATATTTGTCTAGTACCTCACTCTTTCCTCTGCCTCACCAAGTCTGTTGTTGAGGCTTTCCACTGTATTTTTATTTGACATAGTGAAGTCTTCATTTCTAATATTTCTTTGATTTATCTTCGAATCTCCATCTCGTGGGGAAATTCTCCATCTGTGTCATGCATGGATTTCTTTAGCTCATGGATTTGCTCCTCGTTTGCTTCTGAGTAATTCCACGATCACTCTTTTGAATTTCTTTTCAGGCATTTCCTCAATCTCTTCATCTTCACAGTCTGTATTGAACTGCTGCTGTGTTCCTTTGAGTGCGTCATGTTGTCTTTATTCTTATTTCTTGAATTTCTGTGTTCATTTTTAGGCATTTGTGGAGTTACTTGTTGGTTTTTTCCACTGGTAACTTTTTTTTTTTTTTGACAGGCAGAGTGGACAGTGAGAGAGAGAGAGACAGAGAGAAAGGTCTTCCTTTGCCGTTGGTTCACCCTCCAGTGGCCGCCGCAGCCAGCGCACCGTGCTGATCTGAATGCAGGAGCCAGGTGCTTCTCCTGGTCTCCCTTGGGGTGCAGGGCCCAAGCACTTGGGCCATCCTCCACTTCACTCCCGGGCCACAGCAGAGAGCTGGCCTGGAAGAGGGGCAACCGGGACAGAATCCGGTGCCCCGACCGGGACTAGAACCCAGTATGCCGGCGCCACAAGGCGGAGGATTAGCCTAGTGAGCCGTGGCGCCGGCCCTCCACTGGTAACTTTTATCTTTGAACTGTGCCTCTGTGGCTTAGTGGAGTGTCTGCTCCTTCAGTGGATACCCAGAGGTGTGTGCTGGGTGTGGCCAGGGAGCTCTGGTCAGTGCTCCAGGGTGGGGCGAGTGTCTAGAGTGACCTCTACACTGGGTGTGGCCGATCTCCTGTACTGTGGGGGGTTGGTAAGGTCACCTCTGACCTCCGTGGGTGGGATCACAGCCTCCTGTCTTTGCAGGTGATCACTGTCCAGGGTGAGCCCACAGTGGGCGCAGCCTTCACCCGCGCTGGCAGGTGACCCACACACAGGGTTTGTGCAGCCCTCGCCCACACTGGCAGGTCTGGCAGGTGACCCACACACAGGGTCTGCGCAACCCTCACCCACGCTGGCAGGTGACCCACACACAGGGTCTGTGCAGCCCTCGCCCACACTGGCAGGTGACCCACACACAGGGTCTGTGCAGCCCTCACCCACGCTGGCAGGTGACCCACACACAGGGTCTGTGCAGCCCTCGCCCACACTGGCAGGTGACCCACACACAGGGTCTGCGCAGCCCTCGCCCACGCTGGCGGGTGACCCGCACCAGGGTCTGCGCAACCCTCACCCACACTGGCAGGTCTGGCAGGTGACCCGCACACAGGGTCTGCGCAGCCCTCGCCCACACTGGCGGGTGACCCGCACCAGGGTCTGCGCAACCCTCACCCACACTGGCAGGTCTGGCAGGTGACCCGCACACAGGGTCTGCGCAGCCCTCGCCCACACTGGCAGGTGACCTGCACACAGGGTCTGCGCAGCCCTCGCCCACGCTGGCGGGTGACCCGCACCAGGGTCTGTGTGTGTGTCTCTGTGTGAGCACTGAAGCCCCTGCAATGGCCTAGCCAGGCAGTCAGGAGGCTCTGAGCCTCTGACGCCAGACACAGTGACTCCCCGGAGACCCAGCCCTCCCCACACCCTGCCGTGCAGTCACGGCGTTCCCACCATCACAGCGTGCGAGGCTCCCACAGTCATGGGGTGCAGAAGCCCCTGTCTGCCCTGCAAGCCTGCCCCGTCCACGGAGAGAGCAGAGTCATTCCCAGAGCCAGCTGCCTGCGGGTGCTCTGCCTTGGCAGCTTGAGCCCCAGAGCCTGTGACAGGCTGAGGCTGGGGCACCTCACAACGCCGAGTGGGTGCCCAGCCCCCGGTCACCCCTCCCAGCCTGACTCTAAGTCACTGGGAAACACGGATTTTTCCTTCTGGTAAAACCTCCTGGACTCAGGAGCCACCACAGCTGCTACTGGTGTCAAGATGGCATCTGCTCCCTGCTGGTTGCCCGGTGCCCTTATAGGGGAATGGGGGGAAAGAAACGGGCTTTTCCTTGGCTGGAATAGGCAGGCACCCTGCCCCCCACAGTAGCTCCAGGCCAGACTCCCTGAGGCAATATCACCAGTGGCACGCTGCTGATCTGCGCTCCCCTCGTCCTCCAGCCCCCGGCGGCGGGGGTCGGGGGTGGTGTCCCCACCTGCTGCTGCTATCTGCGCTTCCCACACTGCTCCACTGCCTTCCTCTTCTTCCCGTAGCTTCCACTGCAGGCCTCTCTCCAGCACCCCCCCCCCCCCCCCGCGAAAGCTCTACCTCTGTTGTTTTCTGCCATCTTCCCCTGGTCAGAAGCCAGGGAATCCTGAGTCCATCTGTAACCGGGCCCCTGCCTTCCCTCCTGCTCACACGGAGCCCCCCCCCCCCCCAGCCATAGCTGTGATTAGGGAGGCACTGGGGCCATCACTCTGGGCAGTGGGGACTGGGCCCCCTGCGCGTGCCGCTCACCTAGCATCCTGTCCACCTTTGGAAGGCAGGTGCATTCTCACGGTGGGGCAGGGGCCACCGACCCTGCCTAGAACACAGCACGTGGGGCATGTGGTCCTCACACCCCGGGTCACGCGCTGTCTCTGTGCAGGCCCAGACTCAGGCTTGTTCCTCAAAAGGCAGCTGTGTCTCCGCTGCGGACGGCACGAGCTTGGTCCGGGGTCCTCGTCGTCATGCTGCTACTCGGCCTGAGGTCTCTGACGGAACTGACCGGGCCAAGGCTCTGAGGGATGTCCAGGCAGAGGATTCAGTTCTTTCCACACGATGCTGCTGGTGGCCTTTCCACCAGAATAGAAGACAGCGCACTCGCCAACCACGGCCACACCTCACACGCCTCTTCTGGCAACAACTCCGAACCTTACGGTCACTCGTCCTGACCTACGGTGGACTCAGGTGGACACATTTCAGGTCTCCGGCTGTGGGGTGATTTCAAAGACCCCCAGCCAGCCCCTCCTGTCAGCATAGGTTTAACTCAGAGGTCCAGGGCCCCACATGGACAAGGGACAAGGGTGCAACTGTGGGAGGGGGCCTGCGGCTGGCCAGGAGCCAGGACTCCGCTCAAGACGTGAGCCCTGCGGAGGCCACAATGCCCCTCAGGAGGCCACGATGCCCCTCAGGTCTCTGAGTTCCACCAGACTCTGCACCATCGTCCACACTGCCCCAGTCAACGCTGCAAGGGGTTTCTCCCTGCCTGTCAGTCTGTGTATGCATGGGCACAGGTGCGTGTGTGCATGTGTGCACATGTGTGTGCATGCGTGTGCAGCTGAACACGCCTTCCACAGCCTGCCGCCCCATCCAGCCCCACCGCACCCATCTCCATCGCAGCCTCCGCTCTTCCTTGCCTGCGACCCCCCTCCAGCCAGGAGAAGCCTGGCTCTCGGCACCCTCCATCTGCTTCCTGGTTGGTCCAATGCTAGCGTTCATGGGACGCGGCTTCAGAACTGTTCACCTGTGCCCCGTGAGGAACAAGTAACCTGAAAACTGGCGGGGATGAGCCGAGGGCACGTGGTCCCCTAGGCCATCACAGATGTGCCTACGTCACTCAATTCGCTGACAGCGCCGTCTGTGGGGCAGGGTGGGAGAGGGGCCACAGAGTCACTCCTGTCAGTGCTGAAGGCATGGTGAGGCCCCAGATAACAGAGACACCAGCCACTCTGCGGGCACTGTTGGGCACAGCGTCCCCGGGAGAAAGGTTAAGTGAGTCCCAGGGGAGACTGGAGGCCAGGGGCCATGTCCGTGTCTCTCCTCTCTCTCACGCTGTACCTCTGCCTTTCAAATTAACAACTAAGTCTTGAAGAAGCAGTAGCAGCAGAGGTGAGACCTGAACCCCCGCCTCTGGTGCTGGATGTGAACATCCGAGCAGCCTCTAACCACCAGGCCAGACTCCCACACCCCGCCTCTTACCAGGGGGCCAGACGCCCACACCCGCCTCTTACCCACGGGGGCCAGACTCCCACACCCGCCTCTTACCCACGGGGGCCAGACGCCCACAGCCCGCCTCTTACCAGGAGGCCAGACTCCCACACCCGCCTCTTACCAGGAGGCCAGACGCCCACACCCGCCTCTTACCAGGAGGCCAGACTCCCACACCCGCCTCTTACCCACGGGGGCCAGACTCCCACACCCGCCTCTTACCCACGGGGGCCAGACGCCCACAGCCCGCCTCTTACCAGGAGGCCAGACTCCCACACCCGCCTCTTACCAGGAGGCCAGACGCCCACACCCGCCTCTTACCAGGGGGCCAGACGCCCACAGCCCGCCTCTTACCCACGGGGCCAGACGCCCACAGCCCGCCTCTTACCCACGGGGGCCAGATGCCCACAGCCTGCCTCTTACCAGGGGGCCAGATGCCCACAGCCCCGCCTCTTGGTTCCACCAATGAGAATCATGCTTCATTGTAATTGGAGGAAATGCATTCAAAACAGAGCAGAGACGGAGGGGATTTTTGAACAGCTCTTTAGCACCGAAAGACGAAATGGCAGGAGAACGGGGTGGTTTAGACGCTGGAGATGACTACGTCAGGGAGCGAGAGGAGAAGGCCCCGGCGCCTGCACACCAGCGGGATGTGCGACAAGGGGAGAGAAGCAACGACAGGAGAGCCGCAGAGATGCTCGCCCAGCACACAGCGCCACTCGCCCACCTGCGCCTGCTTGGAACCCTGGGGGGAGGGGTCGCTAAACAGCTACTGAAACAGCTGGTGAAAACCACGAAGGACAGACACACACAGGGAACGCACGAGCACCAGCCCGCGTGGGGCAGAGAAGAGCACTTGGGCAACTCGCAAAAGCAGAGGAGACGCAGGGGCCTGAAGCTCTGCGGACTGAGCACGCACAGCGCGGTTCTGCAGCCGGCACAGCGCGGTTCTGCAGCCGGCACAGCATGGTTCTGCAGCTGGCACAGCGCGGTTCTGCAGCCGGCACAGCGCGGTTCTGCAGCCGGCACAGCAGGGTTCTGCAGCCGGCACAGCAGGGTTCTGCAGCCGTCACAGCGCGGTTCTGCAGCTGGCACAGCGCGGTTCTGCAGCCGGCACAGCGCAGTTCTGCAGCCGGCACAGCGGCCCCCAGGCGCTGGCCGAGTCCCTCCAGCAGGACTGGCCCCTGGGAAGTGACCCAGGAGTCCCCGTGACAGGAGGGAAATGGTGCAGGCCACGAGGGCACAGGCAGAGTCCCTCCTCGCTCCAGAAATCACTCCATCGGGGGCCATGTTGTGGCGTAGCGGCCAAAGCCACCGCCTCAGATGACAGCATCCCATATGGGTGCTGGTTTGAGACCTGGCTGCTTTGCTTCTGACCCAGCTCCCTGGGAAGGCAGTGGAGGATGGCCCAAGTCCTTGGGCCCTGCACCCACATGGGAGACCCGGAAGAAGCTCCTGGCTCCTGGCTTCAGCCTGGCCCAGCCTGGCCATTGCAGCTATCTGAGGAGTGAACCAGCAGGTGGAAGATCTCTCTGACTCTCCCTCTCTCTGTGTAACTCTGACTTTTAAATACAACTTTAAAAATATTTTATCAAACAATTCATAAAATTTGATCAGTTTGGCAGGTGGGTAGTGCTGGCAAGAGGAGCTGAGTTCTGACGGCTGCGCCCAAGCCCCCCCACCAAGAGCTCTGCCGCCGGCCGCCGTGACAGCCTGCGTGCCGCCCCGAGCCTGGCTTTCTGTGCTCTGCCCAAACCCGCTTCCCCCGCACCATGAAGCCCACCCTTCCCTGGGCCGTGGAATCTACAGGTTCCACAGCGTTGCCGACTTCAACCAGCACAGCTGCCGGATGTGTCCCATGACCACCCTTAGGTCACTATACTGTCATTAAAAACCACCATGGCTGGCTCTGCCACCCCTCATGACCTGACGCCATGACACTGCCAATATTTCTAAAAAGGACCCAGAAATGGGCAGCAGCCACACCCTGCCCAAACCACACCCCTCTTGAATATTCAATTAAGCCCCACCCCAGACGCCACCCCTGTGCCTCCGGCCTGGATCTTGCTGAGTGGTCGCTTGTGTTTTGGAATCTTGTTCACTTTCTCACTCAAGCTTTGCAGCCCTGATTTCCTGTGTGCGCCGTTCCTCTGATCTGAGTAAGTCCTGCCTCCTGCCCACCTGATGCCTCACCTGAGGAAGAGCCTGGAGTCAGGCCAGCCAGGGCTCCGTGGCCCACCACACAATAACAGCCAAGCGCTTGTGTGTGATCAAAAGGAACAACACCAGCAGGGGACAAGGGATGCCAGCGCTGTGACGTCATTTCACTACGTAGCCGTGACCCGGGAAAGGCGCACATCACAAACCCCAGAATAACCGCTAAGAAACAGTTTACACAGCCAGCCTGTGGTGGGGTGGGGCTTGCGGCACAGACTCAGTCTCATCCCGTGTCACAGTGCCCGGTTACAGACCCAGTCTCATCCCGTGTCACAGTGCCCGGTTACAGACTCAGTCTCATCCCGTGTCACAGTGCCCGGCACAGACCCAGTCTCATCCCGTGTCACAGTGCCCGGCACAGACCCAGTCTCATCCCGTGTCACAGTGCCCGGTTACAGACCCAGTCTCATCCCGTGTCACAGTGCCCGGCTACAGACTCAGTCTCATCCCGTGTCACAGTGCCCGGCACAGACTCAGTCTCATCCCGTGTCACAGTGCCCGGTTACAGACCCAGTCTCATCCCGTGTCACAGTGCCCGGTTACAGACCCAGTCTCATCCCGTGTCACAGTGCCCGGTTACAGACCCAGTCTCATCCCGTGTCACAGTGCCTGGTTACAGCCCTGGTACTCTGCTTCTGACCCAGCCTCCTGCTGACGCAGCCTGGGAGGCAGCAAAGAGCCCGGGGCCCTACCACCCGCGTGCTCTGCGGCCTGCCACAGCTGCAGCCACTGGGGGCGTGAACCAGTGGATGGGAGAGCTAGCGTGCACACTCTCTCTCCCCCCCCCTTCCCCCTTCTCCCTTCACCCTCCGTCACCCTGCCTTTCAAATAAATAAAAATTTTTTAAGAATACCTCTGAGACACACAGAACCAAAGAGAAATGGGCAAATCCACCATGACAGGAGCGCAAGAGAGACCATGGCCTCTTCCGTGGCTGGGGCAGCACAGCCCCTGGCGTCACCCAGCAGCCGGCACCGAGGCATCTGGAAACCCCAGACCTCCGGGCACTCAGCAGTTCCAAGCCACACTTCCGTCAAAGGAGGGTCAAAGCAAAGGGAGACAATGACTCCCACTGATGAGACTTTCTGCACACCGGAGCAGGTGGTATAAGTAAGGCCGTTTCCCACCCCCTTTAGAAAGGAGAAAGCTCAAAGCCATGGTTTCCACCTTAAGAAGCTGGCAAAAGAAAAGGCGAACCAAGAGTGAGCAGAAACGCGGAAGTAAACGAAAAGCCTGGATATGAATCTAGAAAGCAGGCCTCAAACGCGGGGGGACATCAGTGGAAGCCAAGCTGTCCACCGAAAATATCAACAGCGTGAAATAGCAACACGCGGACGGACCGCTCACAGGAGCACGGATTCCCCCCGCGAGGAGGCAGGGTGCCCTGACCGGTCTCGGGAATATTCCAAAGCCTTCACAAGAATCGAGAGAATTCACCCGAACACGCCAACTACCCAGCTGAATCAAGCAAAAATGCTGGGGAGCTAAACACATCTGTGGAGTAAAAGAAACTAAGATTGTTACCAGCACCCTTCCAGGGAAGCCGCAGGCCAGCGGCCGCCTGGGTGGGCTCCATCAAACACTCGGAGGGGGCAGCGGCCATGCCCAGAGCCCCTGTGAGCACAGGCAGGCTGGGGCCCAGCCCAGTGCCGTCGCATTTCCAAAGCAGGGGCCCAGCGAGGGGCCTGGCCAAGGCCCACACCTGCAGGTGCAGGGCCAACCATAGGCCAGCAAGGCTCTCAGTGGACTTCTGGAAGCTTCCTGGGCCCGATCACACACCCTGTGCCTTCTCCTCACGCAGCCCCCTCAGGTGCCCTGTGTGTACTGGGGAGGCCACCGTCACGGTCGCTGGTGGCGTCTCTGAGCTGCGTCCAGGCTCCAAGCTCTAGCTGACACAGGAGTGAAAGAAGGGGCCCGGTCCAATCACCACGTAGCAAAGCTCGGGTCCAGACTGAAGTTCCACCGAGGGGTCCCCGGTGGGCCAGAACCCCGCAGCCTCCGCTGGACTCCGGCCCCCGTCAGGCTGTTAGGGACGTAGGTATCTGAACTATTACTCCAGGTTCCTGCACCGACAGAGGTGCGAATTGAATGCAGCGCACAGGTGAGAGCAGGGCTCACGGAAAAGTGAGGGAGGAGCCGTGCGGGACGTGGGCTGCCCCCGCCCCTGGAGCCGGCGAGGACCCAGAGCCGGAAGCTCGGGGGTCAGCCTCTCCTGCGGGAGGGGTTGCTTCCCGAGCTGAGACGCAGACGGCGTGGGATCCAGCGTGCCCGAGGCTTCCTGGGGCTTCGTGGCACCTTTGCCCAGGGCTTGACTCCCACATGGCATCGCGGCATCTCCTCTTCCTGGTCCGGATGAGACAAGTGCACCCTGGGAAAGCGGGCGTTCTAGATTGACAGGGAAGGGGGTGGAGTTATAGTGCAGGGCTACGCAGAAATCATGAAAAAGTTCTTCCAGCCTTACTTATTGCTGCCTAACTCGCTGCCGGCTCCCTCTGGCAGGGCCCCTGGCCTGCTGCTGGCTCCCTCAGCGTCCAGCGTGGAGCCACGTACCCGCTGCTCACCCACTCCCAGGCCCCGGGTGTGCAGTCTCCTCGCTGTCTAGACGCGTGATTGGAAACAGACCTGTGTGACTCAGCGGCCAGCACCGCCCACCGCTCACAGAGTGTCAGGTTCCCTCCCCGGGGCTCTTCTCAAGGGGCTTGGCTTCCTGTGAGCCCCCGGCTTGGCCTGATCTCACCCGGCCAGGGTGTTCTGGAAGGCTCCGTTCCCATGCACGTCCACCTGGATTCTGGGACATCTGGTCCCAGCCAAGAGCACGTGACTATTCACAAACTTACGCACAGACGCACACATGCATGT
The DNA here is from genome assembly GCF_964237555.1 of Oryctolagus cuniculus. Classification (NCBI taxonomy): domain Eukaryota; kingdom Metazoa; phylum Chordata; class Mammalia; order Lagomorpha; family Leporidae; genus Oryctolagus; species Oryctolagus cuniculus. The sequence continues at coordinate 768,441 of NC_091435.1, read as the reverse complement.
GCATATACACGTCCTAGCCATGTACTGCACATACACATGTGTGCCTGCGCATGAGTGAGTGCATGTGGGTGTTCACTGTGTGCCCACACACCAGTTTACACACGTGTACTCACACACATGCACTCCTCCTGCTCCCACCCAGGACACGGGGCTCCAGCACACTCAGTGACCGCTCCTGGCTCCCAGTACCCCAGGTCTCTCGCCAGGGGCTCTGCTTTGGGAAAAAGAAACAGAGCAGAAATTGGCCATGCCCTCCGGCACCCTCTCCACGCTCCTCAGGCCACTGCCCCTTGGGCACCTTGGGGCTGCAGGGCTGTGTCTTCTTCCTGGCTGGGGGCTGGGCAGCTCCACCCAGGGGGTCACCCTGTCAGCAGCAGAGGCCCCAGTCCCAGTGCTACCACCACAGCACTGGAGCCCTCACAGGATTGGGCCAGGCCCACCCGCTGACCTCCCCTTCCTGGAGCCAACTGACAACAGCTGCCACTCACGTCTCACATCCGCCAATGCAACCCCAGGGCGAAGGGCAAGGCCCTCAGACTCCCACCCACCATGGAGGGAGCTGGGCGCTGAGCTGGGTGCCCGGCGCGGCAGGTGTCCTCAGGCAAGGAGGCCCAGGTGAGCCCAGGCAGAGACCACGCAGCCCCCAAAGCCTCGGGGGTCAGAGAGGCCACCAGGGACCACCGTGAAGCAGGAGAGGCGAAGCACCCACACTGAGTCTCTGCTGTGCGTCCAAAACGTGGCCACGCAGTCCAGCTCCAAGAAACCCAGCTCTCCAGCCGCGCCTGCGCCCCTGACCCCAGCCCTGCTCCTGGGACGTCCACCGGGACCGGCCCCTTCAGAACATCCTCCAGTCACCAGTGGGAAGTTGTGCAAAGAGTCCATCTACTGATTCCCTCCCCAAACACCCGCAATGGCCGGGACTAGGCCAGCCAGGCTCCTGGGAAGCTGTCCCTTGTGGGAGTTGCTGTGGCCAAATGAGCAGGCCCTGGGGAGGGCTGTGCTGTGACCCCAAGGTCAGCGACGCTTCCTGGGGCCTGGGCCTGGACTTCCGGCCACCGCCCACGGCACTGCCCACCCTGGGAACACAGGTCTGCAGGGGTCATCTCTCACCAGTTGGCTCCGGCTCCCCAGACTGGCTGGTTCGGTTTAGGGATTGGTTTGTCATATAATTTACCATGTTCTTCCTGCCAGAAAGTGGCTCCATAAAAAGGAAGTGATCCTCCTCTGTGGCCAAAGGAGCCAGAGTCTCCCAGAACCCCGGCCACAGGGAGGGGTGTGGGACTGGAAAGTGAGTAGGAGCGAATTAGGGGAGGTGGCTGGCGGAAACTCCCCACCTCTGCCCCGGCACCCTCCTCGTTTTCCTGAGTTCATGGAGGAGCTGGGGTGGGGATGGCCCGGCCCCGTCACTCCCCAGGGGCCCAGGGCTGCCAGAGCCTTGAGCCCATCCGGATTCTTCTCCTCTGCCCTCCACGTGGGCTGCTTGTACTTCCTGGGTTCAGAGCCAGTCGGCACCCGTAAACACAGACAACCTACGGGAGACGAGTGTTTCCACACAGCCACACCAGCCGGCAGCCTGCGGGGCTGGGACCCTGCCGTGAGCGCCCTGCTGAGTGTCTCACCTGTGACCGAGGAGGGACGTGGCATTCCCAGGGCACGGATGTGACCTTGGGTCCTGCTAGCTGTGACTGGTCACTCGCCGCTCCATCCTGACCACCATCAACCTGGACTTCCTGCAGAAAGACAGGCAGGCCCAGCCACACACAGAGCTCAGGCCAAGGCCCACAGGGACGTCAACACAGACAAACAGAGAGACTCTAGCTAGACTGATCTTAAAAAGAAGTCACAGATTATTAATATCAGAAACGAGAGAGGGGATGTTGCTACAGATCTGATAGGATTAGAGGGCAGTAAACAGGATGACCAACTTTAGCCAATAACTTCAGGCAATTTATATGAAACAAACCCACGTGAGGTGTGCGAGTTACCTAGACTAACTCATGAGGACACAGCCCTGAATTTACTGGGAAGATTTAATCCATCACCACTGGCAAATTCTAGCAAAAACTTACTAGACGACGACATCAACCCGGCATAAATTCCTTCATAATAAAACTCATTTTATGAGGCCAGAATGAACTCAATACAAAACCAGACAAGGATATTCAAAGAAAAAAAAAGCATCAGCCAACATCCCTCTTGAACAGACACAAAACATCAGCAAACTGAATCTAACAACTTATAAAAAGAAGACTTTATCATAACCGGGTGGTTTACCCTCAAAAGGCAACTTTGCCTGAAGACTTTTTGTGTGAGGCAGAAAGACATAAAGAAAGAGAGACAGAGAGACAGAGAGAGACAGGGACAGGTGGAGAGAGACAGGGATAGGTGGAGAGAGTCCGTGTGCTGGCTCACTCCCCAAACGCCGCAGTGGCCAGGACTAGGCCCGGACGAAGCTGGGAGCTGGAACTCAGTTCGCTTCTCCCACACAGGTGAGAGTAACCAGCTCTCGGGCCACCACCTGCTGCCGCCCAGGCTCTGCATGAGCAGGGAGTTGGGATCTCCAGCTAAAGCCAGGAATCAAACCCAGGGACTCCAAGGTGGGACGTGGGTGTCTCAATGGTGCCTCAGTTCCCAGGTCGAATGCCTGCCCCGGCTGAAGACATTTTAACCAAACATCATTTCTGTATTAACAGAACAAAGGCGGTGAAGAATTTGGAGACACGTTTCACGAGATGCAGCGTCTAGAATTCAAGGCCGCTTTCTCAGCAAGGATGGAAAGTACCGGTGCTAACGTCCTGCTCCGTGGGGAGGGCAGAGCGGCCATCTCCAAGCTCAGGAACAGGCTGAGGACGTCCCCTAGCCCCGCCATTGCCACGCCAGGGCTCACCCAGAATCAGGGGTCGTTCCTATCAAAGGAAGAAGTAAAACTGCATTCACAGAGCACACTTGTGTGTCTAGAAAGTTCTACAGAATCTATTTTTTAAGAGTTGGCAGAACCAATCAGAATTTAGCATGCCATAGGACCATTATGCAGCGGGATGTCCTTCCCTAAGCCGCGACGTCACTGGCAGACGGATCAGAATCCACTCCTCCAGACCCAGGAGCCTACACACGGACTACAACCACCTGAGGAGCACGTGTTGGGGGGAAAGCCTGGACCCGGTAACCACATGTGCTGCGTCATGGACCAACCTCAAAACCCCGAGTCCGCAGGAGGATTGTGGCATGCGGCCGCACCTGCAGGAAACACCCTGCACTGGCGGCTCTGTGGCTTCCCAGGGCGGACGGTGGGCAAGGGGGCCAAACATCGCTGGGCGCTGGGTGTCGGGCATCTCACTGGGTGTGGAAATGTCCTGAGTGTTACCACACTTGGTGATTCATCGAGAGTCACTGAATTTGCACACGGAAATGGGTGGGTTCGATGCTATACAAAATACACCTCAAGAAACTTGTTTGGAAAAAAACTGACCATAGCTTTCAGCCGCTTCTTAGTACTAAGGGGATAAGACCTGGTGCTCAGGACCCTCGAAGGGACAGTGGGGACCCCCGGCATGCCGTGTTCTAGGAGGTAGGAAAACCGGAAACAGCACAGTCTTCACAAGAACGTGGGGGAGAGGGAATGAAAAGGTGAAGTCTATCCAGATGCAAAGATGAGTATTGAAGGCACGGACAGCCGCTCCGAACACGCATTTCCCAAAAACCTTTTGAGGACCCTTCACTGGCATGAATTTCTAAATTTCACCAAATTTACCTTCTCCTTCATTTTCCCCAGACTTCTTGGAGCACCCTCATATTAATCTCCAGAAAAAAAAAAAAAAAGAAAGACAGCATTAAACAGAGCTACTACGATCTTTCACACAAAACATCCGGTGTTTAATAAAAAATCACCAGGCAAATCAAGAGACAGGGCCATATCACTAAAAGAGAAACACACACATGATTGACATCTCAAGAACTGGAAGACAAGATAAAGAGCTGCGTAGGAGAACTGTAATCCACACTGAAGACAAAATGAAAATTCTGGAATAAACAACGTGGGGCTGAGTGCTTGGTCTAGCAGTTGATGCTGCCTGGGTGACCGGCACTGTGGTGTAGCAGGTAAAGCCACTGCCTGTGGTGCCAGTGTCCTATAAGGGTGCTGGTTCCAGTCCCAGCTGCTCCACTTCCCATCCAGCTCTCTGCTATGACCTGAGAAAGCAGTGGAAGATGGCTCAAGTCCTTGGGTCCCTGCACCCACAAGGGAGACCTGGAGGAAGCTCCTGGTTCCTGGGCTCAGATCTGCACAGCTCTGGCCATTGCAGCCAACTGGGGAGTGAACCATCGGATGGAAGACCTCTCTCTCTCTCTGCCTCTGCCCCTCTGTAACTCTGCCTTTCAAATAAATAAATAAATCTTAAAAAAAAAAAAAAAAAAAAAAAAAGATGCTGCTTGGGACGCCCACATCCCATATCCCACCACGCCCAGTCCCGGGCCCTGCCGCTGTGCACCTTGGAAGCCGCAGGGGAGGCTCGAGCGGCTGGGGCCCCGCTCCCCACGTGGGGACCCGGGGGGGTCTCTGGCTCCTGACTTCAGCCTGGCCCAGCCCCAGCTGCTGTGGGCATCTGAGAAGTGAACCGGCCGGTGAGAACACTCTCCCTCTCTCTCATAAGAAATAGAATGTATAAAGGGTTTTGAATTTATAAAAATACAACACAATAACTCCTATTAAGAGCTCAGTGACTAGGATTAGCAGCAGATTAGACACAGTGGAAGAGAGGACAACTGGAGAAGAGCAAATGGGAGGTGGGCAGAGTGAGGGGTCTGCACACGGAACGCACGGCCCAGAGGAGAGTGAAGACAGGATGGGCACGGGCACCACCTGAAGACGTAGCAGCCAAGAATTTTCCAGAGCTAATGGAAGATGTTTTGCCACAGATTGAAAATAGAACCCATATGCGCCAGGCAGGATAAAGACAGACCACCACCCCCGGTGCACTGCTCCGTGCTGTGCTGTGCTACACAGGGCCCTGGGGCAGGCTCCCTCTGCAGGATAAAGACCACCACCCCGGTGCACTGCTCCGTGCTGTGCTGCGCAGGGCCCTGGGGCAGGCTCCCTCTGCAGGGTAAAGCCCACCACCCCGGTGCACTGCTCCGTGCTGTGCTGCGCAGGGCCCTGGGGCAGGCTCACTCTGCAGGGTAAAGCCCACCACCCTGGTGCACTAATCTATGCTGCGCAGGGCCCTGGGGCAGGCTCACTCTGCAGGGTAAAGCCCACCACCCCGGTGCACTGCTCCGTGCTGTGCTGCGCAGGGCCCTGGGGCAGGCTCCCTCTGCAGGGTAAAGCCCACCACCCCGGTGCACTGCTCCGTGCTGTGCTGCGCAGGGCCCTGGGGCAGGCTCCCTCTGCAAGGGCACAGTTTGCTCAGCTCGCCATTTCGGAGGCTTAAAGGCCTGAGTGCACAGTGCAGGCTCCCACGAGACCTTGCGGTGGCAACAACGGCCGAAGGGCATGGAAAGGAAGAAACCAGGCAGGAGCCGGGCCCTGGCTTTTCCCACAACTCACGCTCCTGAGAACTCACTCCCTGAAACCTGCACTCCCTTCTGGGGGCACTGCCCCCGTGACCGGCCCCACCTCTCTCAGGTCCCACATCTTCCAACATGGCCCCTGTGGGGCACCGGGCACCCCCATACCGTAGCACCGGGAGCATCGCAGCATGCCAGCACCCAAGACAAGGAGGAAACCTGGAAAGAAAGCCCAGGAAGGAGGTGCGTTTTCAAAGCAGCAGCCGGAGGACAAGAGCTTCCCACGACTCTGCAAGCCGAGGGGAACGGAACGTCGCCTGGAGAGCATCACAGAACGCCGCGGCCGAGCGGGGACTCCCTTCCGGCTCTTTCAAAGAATTCGCTTCCCAACTGTGAGCGCTGATATCCCAGTCCCTGATGAGATCCAGCAAAGCTCAGCTCCCTGGGGACTCGTCACTCGGCCGGCACGCCGTCACTGCACCTGCAGGCAGTGTCCCAAGGCGCTGACCACTGAGAGTTCACGGCGCTGCTTGGACCCGCGGAATGGCGAGGCTGGAGGGTGTCACGCCTCCTCCCGGCGGCACCAGGAGAACCACCGCTGAGGTGACCTGTGGCCCTTGCCCCAGCCGCAGCTGTCAGCCCATGCAACCCCCCGGGCTTCCAGACTGCTCCAGGGACCCTCTGGGTGTCAGGGTTTCTTCTGACAGCTTTGTGGGATGGGTCAGTGAGGACAACCTCAGAGAATTTGCAAGCGGCATCTCCGCCAACCCCGTAAGGAGTCAGGACTCGGCCCTACAGCAGCATCCAGCTCGCTCCTCGGGCACAGACTGAAGGCTTCACGCAAACTTGGGCTGATGGACACCGTGATGGATCTGGTTCCTTAGGGCCTGGGAGCTTGCGCCACCACAGTGCACACAAACTTACATATGGCAGAACCTGGCTTGGCCTGTGCGCCTTGTCGGGCACGGTGAGGGGGGCGCCCCACGGAGCGCGGACCCCCGGGAGAAACGCGGGGGTCCCAGTGCTCTTTTCTCCTTAGCACCCGGGTGTCCTCACGGGCGCGCGTCCTGGCCCACCTCTGCCAGCTGCCGGCTCACGGCCAGGAAGCAGCCTTTCTCAAGGCCGGATTCTTGCCTGCAGAGACGCTGTTCCAAGCTGAGGGCTGATGAGAAACGAAGAAAGCACCTGCTGAAGCTGGCGCGGACAGCGCATAAAGGGCAAGGTGGCCCGGCCCTCGCGCCCTCCCTAAGCAGTGCTGGCCCGGCACTCTAGAAGCACAGCGCGTAAAGGGCAAGGTGGCCCGGCCCTCGGCGCCCCAGGGGCACTGCCCCAGCCGCACCCTCCCTAAGCGGTGCTGGCCCCGGCACTCTAGAAGCACAGCACGTAAAGGGCAAGGTGGCCCGGCCCTCGCGCCCTCCCTAAGCGGTGCTGGCCCGGCACTCTAGAAGCACAGCGCATAAAGGGCAAGGTGGCCCGGCCCTCGGCGCCCCAGGGGCACTGCCCCAGCCGCACCCTCCCTAAGCAGTGCTGGCCCGGCACTCTAGAAGCACAGCGCATAAAGGGCAAGGTGGCCCGGCCCTCGGCGCCCCAGGGGCACTGCCCCAGCCGCACCCTCCCTAAGCGGTGCTGGCCCGGCACTCTAGAAGCACAGCGCGTAAAGGGCAAGGTGGCCCGGCCCTCGCGCCCTCCCTAAGCAGTGCTGGCCCCGGCACTCGTCTCTAGAAGCAGGGAAAAGGGACAGCATGAGCCCACAAAAGGTTGCTGCTGTCTGTCTCCTTGCCATGTGACCACTCTCGCTCGCTCTCTCTCCCCCTCTCCCTCCCTCCCTGCTTCCCTCCCTCCCTCTCTCTCTCCCCCCTCCCTCTCCCTCCCTCCCTCCCTTTCTCTCTCTCTCCTTCCCTCCCTCTCCCTCCCTCCCTCCCTTTCTCTCTCCTTCCCTCCCTCCCTCTTTCTCCCTCTCCCTCTCTCCGTTTCTCTCTCTCCCTCCATCCTTCCCTCCCTCTCTCTCTCCTGTTTGGGCAGCTGTGGTAGAAGCACAGGGGCAGAAGCCCTGCCATGCCCTTGAGTGACATGGAGACCTGTCCCCAACTGCACGGCCAGGGCTCGGAGGGAGGCCTGAACACCAGGCTGCAGTCTGTGGTCTCATCTGAACCTTGTACAACCAACAGGCATCGTCTAGCGGTGTTACAACAGGTTAACATCCAGCAGCAGTAACATTTAAAATCAGTAAAGCCTAAAAGGCGATGAGCAGTGAGTGTGAGTGCATGGCTGACTGGGAGGATGCTCGGCGGGTGGGCATGAGGGAGGTCAGAGGGAGGAAGCACCTGGGCCACAGAGGTCAGAGGGAGGAAGCACCTGGGCCACAGAGGTCAGAGGGAGGAAGCACCTGGGCCACAGAGGGCAGAGGGAGGAAGCACCTGGGCCACAGAGGGCAGGGGGAGCCACCTGGGCCACAGAGGTCAGAGGGAGGAAGCACCTGGGCCACAGAGGGCAGAGGGAGGAAGCACCTGGGCCACAGAGGGCAGGGGGGGGAGCCACCTGGGCCACAGAGGTCAGAGGGAGGAAGCACCTGGGCCACAGAGGTCAGAGGGAGGAAGCACCTGGGCCACAGAGGGCGGGGGGGGGAGCCACCTGGGCCACAGAGGGCGGGGGGGGGAGCCACCTGGGCCACAGAGGGCAGGGGGGAGCCACCTGGGCCACAGAGGGCGGGGGGGAGCCACCTGGGCCACAGAGGGCAGAGGGGGGAGCCACCTGGGCCACAGAGGTCAGAGCGGGGAAGCCACCTGGGCTGCCCTCGTAGAGCTATGTGCACCGATAGCTCACCCCCATGGCTGTGCCTCTTATCTTCAGTTGCACACGTGACCTATAAATGGAGTCTGTGTCGCTCTGTGACCCAAGTCCTGAATGGCCAGCCTCAGCCGTGGGCAGAGCATGGTGGGAACAGATGAAAGTGGCAGGGATACTGAAGGGACATGGTGTTGGTGTTGATGGTGACAATGCTGGGGAGAGGTGTGATGGAGACCAGTGTGGTGTGGTGACGGCTGTGCCTGAGAGGGTGCTGGTGATGGTGATGATGGTGATGAGCAGTGGGTGTGGTGATGATGATGATGGTGGTGGTGATGGTGATGGTGGCAGTGAGTGACGATGTGGGGGAGAGGTGTGATGGAGACCAGTGTGGTGTGGTGATGGCTGTGCATCTGAAGGTAGTGATGGTGGTAGTGGGTGTGGTGACAATGGTGATGGTGGTGATGGTGGCAGTGGGTGTGGTGATGATGATGGTGGTGGTGATGGTGATGGTGGCAGTGAGTGACGATGTGGGGGAGAGGTGTGGTGGTAGCCAGTGTGGTGTGGTGACAGCTATGCCTGAGAGGGTGCTGGTGATGGTGATGATGGTGATGGTGGCAGTGAGTGACGATGTGGGGGAGAGGTGTGGTGGTGGCCAGTGTGGTGTGGTGACGGCTGTGCATCTGAAGATGGTGGTGGTGGTGGCAGCTGCTCTACACCCCTCCTGTGGGGAGCAACTCGGACTAGACTAAGTTACTGGAATTAAGACTTATTCTATGCATCTGCTCTCCCACAATATGGCGCTGGGAGAGAAGAAAACAGCTTCTACACAGCTGCCTCCAGTTCAGCCAATAAACTGTAGGACTTGCTCCTGATTGGAGGAGAGCGGCGTGCTCGGCGTGTGGGCAGCCGAGTTGGGATTGGCGGAGGAGGACTATAAAGGAGGAGAGAGACAACATGCACCAGGAACATCTAAGGGGAACATCTAAGGGGAACACCTGTGCAGCCCCCGAGAGAGCCGGCCGGCGGTGTGCCGCTCCCCTGCGGAAGTGGGGAATGTGGCCAGGGGGAACTGCCCTTCCACGGAGGTGGAAGGGACAGTAGCCAACCCGGGAAGAACCAGCAGCAAACCCGGGGAGGGCCGAGCAGACGAAAGAACAGCGCAGGGTTTAGTGTCGTTCCTCCACGAAGAGGGGGAGCGACATAATGGTGCCGTGACTCGGATATGAAGCCTGGGCAGGGTTTAGTGTCGTTCCTCCACGAAGAGGGGGAGCGACACCCTCCTTCCGTCACCATCACAGAAAGACAGAATGTCCTTCAGTGTGGTTCCAGGTCTTTGAGAATGTGGGATGCCTTTGGAATTACAAGCACCTTCAAGGACCCAACCAAACAAGTGGGCCGTGCTCCCTGGAAACCATGCCAGGCTTAGCCCAGACTTTGGGGGCCTGCCCTCTGGGCGGACCCTGGCTGTGCGGCTGGCATGGCCTCATCCCAAGCAGGCCAGGCTGGCCCCCGTTTAGGCGGAGCAGGGGGTGGCAGGACGTGCCAGGGACTCCGCTCAGTGAGCCCGGCCAGAGGAGAGGCAGCGGTGGCCGAGGCACAGATACGCTGTGGTATTTTGCAATCCGCAGGCAGTTTGGAAACTCTCGGAGGCGGGGGAGGGAAAATACCACTGGACAGGAAGTTAAGACCCGGGCTTTTCCTCCCACCCTGCCCCCTCCCTCCACCCAGGCGGGACCCCCAGACCCGCAGGCAGCGTCCCCTCTCTGGGAAATGACCCTTCCACCCAAGGCCGGACACTGGGGCCACAAAGGACCCCGTGGTTGCTGGAGGCTGGCGTCTGCAGGAACTTTCCCGAGGCAGCAGCCCTCTCCCGGCCGCCCATGTCCCCGACCTGCCACCCCGATGTCCTTGCCCAGGGAAATGTAAACAGTCGTCCACGCCACACTCACAGCTCTGGCACTGTCATAAAACTGAAAGACAAAGACACAAGTGTCCAGCAACCAAGACCTCGGGGAGAGACGGTCAGAAAAATGAGGTGGCTGGGGGTTGAAAGCCTAAACCCAAGGCTCCGAGCCCCGCCCTGTGACGCACACTGACTCCTGGGGGTGGGAGGGAGGGTTGTCACCATTTTCCGAGCTGCCCCAGGAGAGGGCCGGGAGCTGGGGGTGGGGCGAGAGCACCCTTTGGGTCAACTCCAAGAGCGCACTCCAGGCACCCACATCCAGACATGGGAAGGCCACAGAGACTTCTCCCCACTGTCCCACGGGGCCTCCCACGGCCTGAGACGCTGTAGGCAGGACCCCTCGTCCACCCTGTGGTGCTGAGTTACCCACCAGCCTTCTGCACGGCCCCCTCTTACCCCCTCCCCCAAAACAAGACTGAAGGCAGCAGAAACACAGCAGTCACATGACCACGGCCCTGCCCTGCTAGTCGGCGTTACCGCCCCGGGTCTTGCCCCGCAGCGAGGCCAGGCGGCCAACCCCACGGGGCCCGAGTGGGATGGTGCCCAGAAGATAGGGCGGACTGCAGTGGCTGGAGCTGAGGGGGCTGCAGGGTCTGGAAGATAAGCACCACCCACGGCAGCCTGGAATGGACGAGGACAGGGTTGCGCTCAGAGCCAGTGCTCGAGAGACACACAGAAGACACCTGCCCACGCCCCGGGGCAGGAAAGGCCGGGCCGGGCACTCCGAGGCTGTCTCTGCAGAGCCTGCCTGGGTTTTCCGGAGAACGGAGTTCCAGTCCCGCCGCTGCACGCCTCAGGGACCCCACGTACCGCCTGGGGCCATGGAACCTGCTGCCTCTTGCAACCCCAGCCTGGGCCCACTCTGCCAGGCGCTGCCCCACAGACACGAGGGACAGGAGCAGCGTCCTCACCCTCAGCCTCACAAGGCCAGCCGCGCAGGCTTGGGCAGGTGACCCAGGCCCTGGCCTCAGTTCCTGCGCAGACCTGGGCAGGCTTTAGGAGGCCAATCAGGAGTCCACGACCACCCACCTGCTGGCCCCTGTGGGCTGAGCCGCCGGGTGCGACTGCCGCCATCGTGACCACTGAGAGACAAGCAGAAACCGAACACGCAGGGCCCAATGCCGACAGCTGTTACCCAGACCCCCAGGGGAGCCACAGGGCAGCAGGGGCAGGGGCCCACCAAGACCCCAAAGCAAGCTCCCAGCCTCCCCTGCAGGAACCCCAAGGTGCCGACACGGGCAGCCTCTGAGGGCAGCACCCTCCCCCACCTTGCTGGGCAGCCAGAGCAGAGCTGACCTGGCCTCTGCACACCAGACCTCCAGCTCCATGGGCCTGGGCCACAGGGCCACTCCACGGGAACTCGGGCTCCTGGCCACTGGAAGCCACAGGCCGTGTGGCAAGTGGACTGCACTGGCTCCAGAACTAGAAAGGCGGGGGTGCGACGCAGCAGCCTGTCCCTTGTTCTGGCGGGAAGCCCGGCACAGCCCTGACCTGGGTCCCTGGGTTCTCCCAGCTCACCTCCCGCCTCACGGGGCCTCGGCACCCCAGCTTCCTCCTCCCCTTCCCGCCCCGTGGGATGTCCAGGTGGTCAGGGCAGGCTGCGTCGGGACAGGGGCGGGTCAGCATGACCCCGGTGTGGCCGTGTGAGTGCTGCTGTCCCTCCCGCTCCTCTTCCCCCACTGCAATGGAAAACAGCGAGGGCTGTGAAAGGCCTCCTGGTCTGCTGCAGCGGGGGTGCCACGTCCAACCCCGCAGTGCAACGGGGTCACCACCAGGGGAGCCCGAGTGCTCTCCAGGGCCCCACCCCTGCCCCCAGGCTGAGCACTGCCGCGGGTCACCGCCTTGGCCGTGGAGGGGCACCAGGTACCTCACACTCACTGCCCCCACGTGTGGGGGTGGCCTGCTGGCCCAGGTCCTCCACAGCCAAGACCTCGGCCTCGACCCCTTCGTTACCTGCCCCAGCGGCAGGCGAGGGAGACACGCTGAGGCTCTAGGAATCAGTGGCCACTGGGGTCCTGTGCCCAGCTGTCCTCGTGGTGCCCGGGCTGCCTCTTTCCCCAGCTCTAGGACCCAACAGGACGCGTGCCACAGGGCCCTCCCTCCTGAGACCCGGCCGCCTCTGCCATCGGGGTTCCGGACGGGAAAACCGGCTCGAGTTCAACAAGGGAGCAAAGGGCTGGGCTGCTGTGTAGGCCCTGCCCTCAGCCAGGGCGGCAGTGCCGTGTCCGCCGTGCCCAGCACCAGCCCCACGGCAGAGTCTGCGCCGACCTAAAGTCCTCGCCACGGAGTTGAAGCCCGTTCTGCGAAGGCAGCCGCTAGTCTGTGCTCGTCCAGTCTCCACCTGCATCCGGACAAAGCGCCCTCAGAACCCAGGCCCGTGGGTCCCGGCTCCTGCAGGTCCTGCCCATCGCTCTCGCCGCTCGTGGGGTACACGACCACCCTCCCCCCTGAGCAGGTCCAGCAGGTCCCAGCCGAGCGGCCCTGGACTTCCCCGAGTCACTGGCTGGGTGGCTAGGATGGCCTCCATCAAGGGGGGACGGGAGGACCCCCACAAGCTCTGAGGGGCCAGGGTCTGCACAGCCGCCTCCTGGGCTTCCACGCGACGTCCCAGCCCACGCTCAGGGTCCTGACACTCACTGCACCTGGCCGAGCCCCAGACACGCCCGGGGCAGGGGCTCCTCACTGCCGTCTGTGCAGTCCCAGCCCCTCCAGGTGGGAGGTGGGAGTTCCCTCCAGCTGCCCGAGAGGCCCTCAGGCTCTCACACTGAGCCCCCCCGTGGGCTTAACTGCCTCGGCCCCCACCCCTCTGCAGGGCCCTCAGTGCAGCCAAGCGGTGGTCAACCCAGCGTCCCCTGCAGCTGACAGGTCACCCTGGCGACACCCCCAGCGATGGTCCCTGCCTCGCGCTCTCCGCTCCTCCTGCTGTGCTTTGCTGATCGGACCCAAGAAGCAGGCGAGGCAGTGGTGGTAGGAGTGACGAGAGGCGTATGCGGCCCGTGCCTGTGAGGGAGCCAGGGGAGGCAGCCAGATGCCGTGGTGGCCCTCTGCCCAGGGCAACCCCTGCAAAGGAAGGAGGGAGGTGGGGGCTGGTAGGGAGCTGGTGGGAGGGGGAGGGGCTAGTGGGGGACGGGGCTGGTGGGGGGCTGGTGGGAGGGGGAGGGGCTAGTGGGGGACGGGGCTGGTGGGAGGGGAGGGGGAGGGGCTGGTGGGAGGGGTTTGGTGGGGGTCTCCCTGCTCTCAAGCAGCTGGCCTGGGTCTTCTGTTCACACACAGTTCTGACACACGGGCACATTTAGCCTCAAACATGCACACTCACACCCCAGCCCCCAGCACCCACTCCCACTGGGAAGGCTGCAGGGCAGGACAGGTGTGGCTGGCACTGCCTGGAGAGGGCTGGGCTGTGGACAGTGGAGTGGGCACAGAATGCAGGGGCTCTGGGGCTGGCGCTGTGGCTTAGCAGGTAAAGCCGCCACCTGCAATGCCAGCATCCCATATGGGTGCCAGTTCAAGTCCCGGCTGCTCCACTTCCCATCCAGCTCTCTGCTATGGCCTGGGAAGGCAATAGAAGATGGCCCAAGTGCCTGGGCCCCTGCGTCCATGTGGGAGACCCAGAAGAAGCTCCTGGCTCCTGGCTTCGGATCGGCGCAGCTCCAGCCATTGCGGCCAATTTGGGAGTGAACCAGCGGATGGAAGACCTCTCTCCCTCTCTCTCGCTCTCTGCCTCTCCTTCTCTCTCTGTGTAACTCTGACTTTCAAATAAATAATCTTAAAAAGAAAAAAAGAAGGCAGGGGCTCTGAGGATGGGAGCAGACGGGTGCCCGGCGCAGGGTGCAGGCCTTTGGGGTGCAGGCAGGGGCGTTCAGGGACGTCCTGTCCACTGGCTGCGTGGTCCTCTCTCGCTGGGAAGGTGCCGCCCACCACCCTGGGCATGCTGAAGGCTCAGCCATCTCGCAGACCCCACCTGGGCGCCTCACCATGGACAGACCGTGGGCGGGCCCAGCCAGGCCCACGTCAGATTTGCAAAACCCCTCCTGTGCAGAGCAGCCCCATGCTAGGCTGCCCGGACCCCGGCCCTGGCCCAGCCCTGCTGCACCCCCACCTCCAGGGAAAGCCCTGCGGGGAGCCGGGACACCAGCCCCAGCAGCACCCGAGGCTCGGACTGTCCGGGCCGCCCTCAGCCTCCCCACAGGCGCCTTCATCGGCCCCGTGCCCACGGCCAGGGGCGCACAGCGGGGCGCGTCCCGCAGCCAGCGCGGACTCAGCCTCCCGCGCCGGCCTAAGCAAGGGCCGCTGGGCCCGGAGACCGGGAGACGCGCCCATCCGGCCTGGGTGCGGGGCGCGGTCCTCCCAGCGCGGCCCGGGAGGAGGGGCGGGGGTCCCGGCGGGGTCCGACTAGGCGCGCCCGAGCGTCCGCGGGCCCGCAGCGCCCCCCGGTGGCCGCGTGGCTCGGCGCTCCGAGGCGGGCGGGGCCGGGGTATAAAGCGCGCGGCCCCGCCCGCCGTGCCCTCCCGCCGCCGCGTCTCGCCGTCGGCACCGCAGCCTCCGCGGACCTGTGCAGCGACGGCGCCGCGCCGACCGGTGAGCGGCCCCCCGGAGGGCGCGCGGGGCCCGGGGTGCGGGCTCCGAGCCGGGGGACGCAGGCTCGGGGTTGCGGGCGCAGCGGGGTGAGCCGGACAGCCCCAGCTGTCCCCAGCGGAGGGGCGTTGACGCCCCTCCGCTGAGCCTTTGGGGGCAGCCTGGCTGGGGAGGGAGCGTCCCGTGGCGACCGCGGGGCACCTCCTGCCCACTGAGCGCCGCGGGGGCTCAGTCCCTGTCAGACCTTGGAGTTTGGCTTTCCCTCAGGCCTGGGGGGCATCTTGGGGAGGGGGCGGCTGAGCAGCCTAAGTCGCCCCCTGGGCGCTCCTCTGAGGGAGGGAGTCGCTCTTCTTCCTGCACCCTCAGGGGCAGAGTGAGGGGTGCTCAGAAGGTGAGTGGGAACTCGGGTTGGTGGTGCCCCCACCCGCTGCCCTGCTGGGCCAGGCCCCACACCCACCCTGGCTCTCCTTGAGCCTGTAGTGGAGGCCCTGGGGCAGGGGCCCCACAGGGCAGGGGATGGGCTCTGGGAGGACCCTCCCTGCGAAGCCAGCACTCACCTGGGGGGCCCGAGCCCCACAGCAGGTCTCCCTGGTTTCTGTGGACAAAGTAGTTCTAGCTGGGAGAGACCAGCTCAAGCTTATTTAACCAAATCGGCATTCGGCATTTGTGCCGTGCCTGGTCTCACAGAGGCTGGAGGCGGCACAGGCACTGGGGCCGGAGCAGGAAGGCAGGAGGCTGGGACTGGGAGTGGGCCAGGGCGCTGGGGGCACAGGAGGCACGCAAGGACCCAGCATGGGGTCTTGCTGGCCAGTGTCCAGGGCTGCTGCCCCCTCTGCCCATGCGGATCCCAGCAGGTTCCTGGTCAGAGGGAGTGCCTGCCCCAGGCAAGCATGGCCACAGGGGCGGGGCCACTGCAAACACAGGCAGTCTGTTGAGGGGGGTGGGCATGAGGTCTTTGTGTTGTAGGGAGCTGGGGGCGGTCCAAGGCTCCCAAAGCCCAGGATGGGGAGATATCCGCTGGGCTTCAGCTCGGGAGTGGCTCAGCCCACCCCCCTGGAGTCCAGAGCCAGGTCCCAGGGACAGAAGTGGGCAAGGGTCTGGCGCAGCAGTGAGCTTGGGAGGCCGGTATCGCCTGAGTGCCCGGGCTCGGGTCCCAGCTCCACTCCTGATTCCAGCTTCTGCCGCCTGCGCCTTCTTGCTGGTGCCAACAGGTGATGGCTCGACTTGGGTCCCTGTCACCCACGTGGGAGACTCGGATTGAGTTCCAGCCCGACCCTGGCTGCTGGAGGCGTTTGAGGAGTGAGCCCGTGGATGCAGGCTGGCCGTCTCTGTTTTTCAGATAAATGACAATTTAAAATTTTTTAGAGAACGGGTCATGTAGTTCTTGAGGTTGTTTCTGGAAGAACACAGACGGCAGACTCCTCACACACAGCCCCACGGTCAGAGTCCCTCCTGCGCCTCCTTGGCAGACTGGTGCTGCGGGGGGGCCCCTGGCATGGGTGGTGCTGCTTGGGCCCCTGCCTGGCCCGTGCCCCAGTGTAGAGCACACTACAGAGCAGCAGTCTCGGGAGAGCCAGAGCACCGGGGCACCCCGGCCAAACGGTGGGCCAGCCTGGGGGTACCTGCCGCAGATACAACCTGCTACAGACACACCTGCCGCAGACACACCTACTGCAGACACACCTGGTGCAGACACACCTGCTACAGATACAACCTGCTGCAGGTACACACCTGCCGCAGACACACCTACTGCAGACACACCTGGTGCAGACACACCTGGTGCAGATAGACGTGGTGCAGATACACCTACTACAGATACACACCTGCCACAGACACACGTGCTGCAGATACACACCTGGTACACACACACCTGCTACAGGTACACCTACTACAGACACACCTGCTGCAGGTACACACCTGCTACAGATACACCTGCCGCAGACACACCTGCTACAGACACACCTGCTACAGACACACCTGCTACAGACACACCTGCTGCAGACACACCTGCTACAGACACACCTGCTACAGATATACCTACTGCAGACACACCTACTGCAGACACACCTACTGCAGACACACCTGCCACAGACACACGTGCTGCAGATACACACCTGGTACACACACACCTGCTACAGGTACACCTACTACAGACACACCTACTGCAGACACACCTGCTGCAGGTACACACCTGCTACAGATACACCTGCCGCAGACACACCTGCTACAGATACACCTGCTACAGACACACCTGCTACAGACACACCTGCTGCAGACACACCTACTGCAGACACACCTGCCGCAGACACACCTGCTACAGATATACCTACTACAGACACACCTACTGCAGACACACCTGCTACAGATACACACCTGCTACAGACACACCTGCTACAGATACACACCTGCTACAGACACACCTGCTACAGATACACACCTGCTACAGACACACCTGCTGCAGACACACCTACTGCAGACACACCTGCCGCAGACACACCTGCTACAGATATACCTACTACAGACACACCTACTGCAGACACACCTGGTGCAGACACACCTACTGCCGACACACCTGGTGCAGATACACCTGGTGCAGACACACCTGGTGCAGATACACCTGCCGCAGACACACCTGGTGCAGACACACCTGCCGCAGACACACCTACTGCAGACACCCTACTGCAGATACACCTGCTGCAGATACTGCTGTGAGCAGGTGGGGTGGAGGACCAGCTCCCAGACGGGCAGACTCTGGGGCTGAGGGTCTGAAGAGTGTTGGTGCCTCCCAGCCCCTTGTCAGGTGCCCCAGGAGGAAGGGGAGGACCCGCACTGGCCCTTGCCAGCCCAAGTGTCCTGTGTGTCTGGTTTGCACGCTGCACGCTGTTTGATCGTGGGCCATCGTGGCTTCACTGTGACCTGCCGGCTGGTGATCTCCCGGTGTTCCCGTTGGCTGGTTGTTTTCCACTGATCTGTAAGGCCTTTCCCCCCGTTTTGTGTGGTGATAAACACCCATGGATTGTCCTGCCTTTTTAAGTATACAGCGGCGCTTCTTGTTACACAGTCACACCAGAGCTTGTTTCATTTTGAGAAACTGAAACTCACTCGACAGGAACCCCCGTTCCGCGACCTCCTCCCAGTCGGACAGCGGCCGCTCTGTGGCTAACTCTGGGCGCTGACTTAGGTCACTCAGCTTAATGTTCTCCAGGTCCACCCACCTGCAGCGAGTGTCAGAATCCCCATTCTTTACAGAGCTGGACGGCTTCCCACTGGACATGACGGCTGGGTTTTGTGCGGTGCCTGTGGGCTGCCGGGCACAAGGGTAGCTCCCTGTTTCTGCTGTTGCGAGTGATGTCGCCGTGAACGTGGCTCATTGTAGCCCCAGGGGCGGGATGACTGCCTCGGCTGGTAAAATTCTGCCTTTAATCTTAACTCTACAGGGAGTTTTCCTGAGGAATCTCCAGACGGTTTCCCCCGTGGCCGCACGGCCTTGCAGCCCCTCCCGCTGGGCACGCGTGTCCCTGCTGCTGCTCGGCCTGATCCACGTGGGTTTTCCGGGCCTTCCTGTGGTTTCCGTTTGCATTTCCTAGCGATCGCGTCTTTTCTGTCCCTTATTGGTCATTTGCACGTCTTCTTTGGAGAATCCTCAGTGGAACTCTTTGGCCCCATTTTTAAATCAAGTTTTTGTTGAGTTTTAGGAGTTTTCTATATAATCCCTTATCAAATACATGATTTTCAGATAATTTCTCCCATTTCCTGGACTGCCTTTTTGCTCCGTTGGCAGTGTCTTTGATGCACAAACCTTTAAAATTTTCGTAAAGTCCCATCCGTCTATTTTTTCTCGTGTTGCTTTTGCTTTTTGTGTCGTGTCCAATAAATCACTGACAGGTCCAGCGTGGTGAAGTCGTTGCTGTGTTTCTTCTCAGAATTGCGAAGTTTTAGGTCTGAGGTCAGGGACCCACTTTGGCTTTGTGTCTGCACGTGTGGGTAAGGCCGGCTTCATCCCCCATGCGTGGGCGGTGGTTCCCAGCACCGTACACACAGACGTCGTTTCCCGCGGCATGGTCTTGGCAGCCTTGTCAGAAGCCATCTTCCCGCACGAGTGAGGATCGATCCCTGAATCCCCTGTTCTGTTCCATTGGCCCGAGGCTGTCTTCATGCCAGAAGCCCGCTGCTGGTCGCTGCAGCCGTGCTGCGTTTTGAAATCAGGATGCGTGAGACCTCGGCTTTGGTCTTCCTCAAGGTTGTTTTGGCTCCTTAGTCTCTTTAGAGTCTGCATGAATTTTAAGATGGATTTTTTTATTTCTACAAAAAAATCACTGGGATTTTGATAGGGATTGTGTTAACTAGATAAACACAGTTGTTGGTGTTATTGGTGGTATTGTTGTCTTGCAATATTAAATGTTCTAATCCGTGAATGTGGGATGTCTTTCTTTTTATTCATGCCTTCTTTAATTTCACTCAAAAATGTTTTAGTCTTTTACATCCCAGGTCGATTACTAAGATTTTGTTGTTTCTGATACATTCTGAAAATGGAATTGTTTTCTTCTCTGACTGCTCCTTGTTAGTATACAGAAATGCAGCTGAGTTGTGTGTGCTGACTTGGTATCCTGCTACTTGGCTAAATTTGATTATTAGTTGTAATAGTTAGGGACTTCCACATGCAAGATCCCATCGGCAGCAGAGACGGTTTTCTGTCTGCTCTGCAGTTTGAATGCTGTCTGCTCTGTTCTTGCTGAGCCGCACTGGCCTTCCGGGGCTGTGTTGATACCGTCAGTGAAAGTAGGCACCCTCACCTGAGGAAAGTCCTCCCTCCACCGTGGGGTGTGGGGTCCACGCGGGCTCTTCCTGCAGTGTGGTTTGTGTTACACTGAGGTGGTTTTCTTCTGTCATATTTCTCTTGACTGTTTTTATCATGAGAGGGTGTTGAGTCTGTTAGATGCTCTTCTGCTTCAGTTGAGATGATCATGTGAGTTTTTTCTCATTCGTCTTGGTGATGTGATGCATTGCACTGATCAGTTTCCATAGGTTCAGAGCTGTTGCAGTGGAAGAGGAGGTGCATGGTGAGGGCAAGAGGCTCGGAGTCACCACACAGACCCCGGAAGTCGAGTGAAAGCAGGCCTGAGGCAAGCAGCCTGCAGACTCGTTTATTTCAATTAGTACAGCTGCTTATATAGCCAAGGCAGCCAATCCAGTCAAGGGGCGGTCTATGCCCTAACCAATCACAGCCTGTTGCCAGGCAGTTTCCAAAACCATCCAATCACAGCCTGTTGCCAGTCAGTCTCTGTTGCCAGGCAGTTTCTGAAACCATCTAATCACAGCCTGTTGTCAGGCAGGCTCTGTTGTCATGTGGTTTCTGAAGCCATCCAATCATGGCCTGTTGCCAGGCAGTTTCTGTTGTCAGCGGCCATCTTGGCATGACCTTCTCACCTTCTCATTCCACCACACAGAGCCGTCCTTGCATTCCAGGAATAAAGCTCACTGGGTTGTGGCACATAACCCTTTTATAGTGCGTTGGGTTCTGTTTGCCAGAATGTTCATGAGGGATGTTGGTCACAGTGTACCTCCCTCATCCTGACTTTGTCTTTGTTCATGATGCTGGCTTTGCAGAATGAGCCAGCGCCTCCTCAGCCTTGATTCTGTGGCACATTTGCCAGGGACTGGTGCTAACCCGTTAAACGTGTGGGGACTTCACTGGTAAAGCCGGCAGCCCAGGGATTTTCTTTGGAGATTTTTATCAGACTAACGCTGCTTACTAATCACAGGCTGCTCAAATTTTCTACTTCCTCGAGGCATAGTCTTGGTGGATTTTGTATTTTGTGTTTCTAGGAATGTGTGCACTTCATCCAGATGGTCCGGTCTGGTGGCACACAGTCGCTCACGGCACTGTCTTGTAGCAACATCCCACTGTCGTTTGTGATTTCAGTCATTTGCCTCTGTTTTCCTGCTTAGTCTGCTTTGCTGAAGGTCTGTCCATGCTTTGATCTTCAAAAGAACTGACTTGGTTTACCTGGTTTCCTCTGTTCTTCTTCTTTTCTGTTTCATCTCTAATCATTATCATTCTCCTCTTGGCCAGCCCTGGGTCAAGTTCATTCTTGTCGTCCCAGTTCCTTAAGCTGTACGGTTAGGTTGTTGGTTTCAGACCGTTGATGTTTCCTTGAGGTGAACGTTATGGCTGTGAATGTCCCCTCGTCCCTGCGTCCCCTCTTTCACTGCATCCCGTAGTTGTGATAATTTGTGGTTTTATTTCATCCATCGCTAGGTATGTCCCAATTCCCTTTTTGTGATTTTCTGTTCTGTACTGGTTGCTTGAAGTGTTTGTCCAGAGACAGGCAGGGGGTCTGATTACAGCTTCTGGCCATGCCAACCATGGGAGGCAGCAGATGGTGTCACCCACGTGGGAGACCCAGATGGCTTTCCCGGCCCCAGCCCTGGCCAGCCCAGCTGCTGCTGGCTGTGAGTAATTGAATCGGCCAATGAGAGCTCGCTCCCTCTCTAGCTGTCCCCATCTCTGACTCTGTGTCTCTGCCTCTCAAATAAGAGGAAAAAAAAAAAGAATGTGTTGTTTACTTGCCACACATTTCTGACTTTTCTGGTTTCTGTGGTTGATTTCTAGCTTCAGTTCCCCGTGGTCTGAGGAGACACTTGGTCAGGTGCCAGTTAAATCTGGTAAGTGGCACCTCCCCTTGCCGCAGGTCCCTCCCTCTCTGTGGCGGTGACTTCTGAGGGTCTTAGAGGGCTGGTGTCCTTCTACCCCGTGTTTCTCCTCTGGAATCCAGACGTCAGAGAACAGCACCCTCTGGGGGAAGTCGGGGCGAGCAGCAGGGCCAGAGAAGACCTGCGAGGACCCTCAGTGGACCCTGCAGGCTGGCTCTGGGCACAGGTGCCGCCTGTAGCCACCAGAGAGACCAGGGCAGACAGCAAACCCTGGGAGGGGCAGGGCCTCACCTCAGAGTTCCCACATTACTGAATTCAGAGTCCAGTTTTCAACAACGCAAAAAAACCACCAGCTGTAGAAGAAACGAGGAGATAACTGATAGAAACTAGCTCTGAGAAGGGCTTTAGGAAAACTGCCTTAAGGGTTTGGAGATCAGAAAAGGAGGGTGTGGGAAAGTCCAGGAGAGAACCACATGGCGAGGAGAACGAGGTGTGGAGGGCAGGGGGAGAGGAGGTGGGGGGAGAGAATGATGTGGGAGAGAGGAGGAGAGAACCACATGGTGGGGAGAATGAGGTGCGGAGGGCGGGGGAGGGGAGGTGGGGGGAGAGAATGATGTGGGGGAGGGGAGAACCACATGGGGGGGAGAACGAGGTGCGGAGGGCGGGGGAGGGGAGGTGGGGGGAGAGAATGATGTGGGGGAGGTGAGGAGAGAACCACATGGGGGGGAGAACGAGGTGCAGAGGGCGGGGGAGGGGAGGTGGGGGGAGAGAATGAAGTGGGGAAGGGGGTGGAGAACGAGGTGTGGAGGGCGGGGGGAGGGGAGGTGGGGGGAGAGAATGGTGTGGGGGAGGGGAGAACCACATGAAGGAAGTGGGGGAGAGAACAATGTGGGGGTGGGGGAAGAGGACGAGGTGGGGGAGGGGAGGAGAGAACCACATGGGGGAGGTGGGGGAGAGAACAGTGGTGTGGATGATGTGCAGTGGGGAGTGGAGAGACGCTGTGTGAAGAAACCAGACCGTTAGTGAAGACCCGGGAAGTGAACGAGAAACCACCATGAGGTTCTGGAGCTGAGAGTGGTGACGAGGAGAAGCCGCTGGAGGGGCTGGGGGCCCACGTGAGCGGCACAGGTCTTGCCCCCCATGCTGCAGCACCCGGGACCCCCCCCCCCAAGTGCACTCACAGACTCACTGGGTTGGTCTCTTTTGCCACACTTAGCACAGTGACTCACAGCAGTCTCCGTGATGTTGCTGGCATTGACGCTGTCTTCCTCGACTCTGCTTTTCTCTTTTCTGTATTTTACCGTAGGTGTATTTTACCGTAATTTCTCTTCTGTATTGTACCATAATTGGCAGGTTTCTTTGCTTATTTTATTTGCTCCGTTGTCCTGCAGAATTTTTAGGGGTTGCGCAAGTGTCCACATGCCATCCTGCACGTCCCTCTGTGGGGGACCAGCCAGCAGTGGGTCAGAGGGCGTGGAGACCCCCGGGAGGCAGGACTGCTGGGCGCTCCTGGAACGCGGCCAGTCTTTGTGGTTGCTGTTGTGTTTCCCGCGGTGCAGCTGTTTCTAGAAGTTTCCATTACATTCAAGTGTCACGTGGTCCACCAGCACACTTTATACGGGCCTCTGTTAGTTTTCACTGGTTTCTTTGAGAAGCAGATGGACAGACAGAGAGGCCGGGCTAGAAAGAGCTCTCATCTGCTTGTTCACTCCCCAAATGCTTGCAACAGTGAGGGCAGGGCCAGGATGAAGCCAGGAGCCGGGAACTCCCTCCAGGTGTCCGTGGGTGGCCGGGACCCAAGACCTGTGCTGTCCCCACCGCCCCCAGGGCCTCCGCTGGCAGAGCTGCAGTCAGGAGCCGGAGCTGGGAGGTAAACCCAGGCGCTCCCATGCAGGCGTGGGGTCGGAACTCCTGGCCAGAGGGCGCCGGCCTCCTCCAGTCAACCCGTCTGCCTGGTGGTTGGAGGCTCCTCTGTCCCCAGGGTGTGTTCCCACCTCCGGGGTAATCGCTCAGACCTGCTGTCGGACTCAGTGCTTCCCTTGTCTCTGGTCCAAGCCTCTTGTTCGCTGGCTCCCCTGTTTTTTCTGAGACGCTTCTGGAGCCTGGGATCTGAAACTGCCTTCTCTGACCTCAGGGGTCGGGGCAGAGTGAGGACCCCCAGGCCACGGGTGCCCCTGCCCCGCCCAGCGCACCAGCCACGTTTCTGCCACCTTCGCTCCTCTCCTCCCGCAGTGGGGAGAGGACGGCCTCCCTTTGCCCTCCTGGGGTAGGGATGACTCCAGCTAGCACTGATCACGGCACCCCACCCCACCCCAAGCCCACACGCAGGGCCTGTGCGAGGGGAAGGAACCAGACCAGAGGGACAGGGACTGGCCAAGGTCACGTGCAGTTCCCGGGAGCCCCTGCCTGAGGCTGGCACCGACCCGGTGGGGGGGTGGTACACTGCTCCCTGGCGTGTCCATCCCAAGGAGGAGGGATGGGAGGACCTCGGATGTCCAAAACTTGGCCCAGAGAGCTCACCTTGGGGCTGGGGGAGAGGTGTGTGGCCTCCCAGCCCGGTGCAGGCTCCAGGAGCAGGTGAGGCTGGGCAGTGCCCCGAGTCCTGCAGATGTCCTGGGCACCCTTGCAGTGTCTGAAGCGGCCCCTCCTCCTCTTGCAGGTCAGCGCCCAAGATGCTGGCCATGCGGCAGGGCCCCCTCCTGGCCCTCCTGCTCTGGGGCCTCCTGGGGACCCTCCGTGCCCAGCAGCAGGAGGTCATCTCGCCCGACGTCTCCACCTCTGACAGAAACAGCAACTGCCCAGGTACCAGAGGTGGGGACAGTGGGGCCCTGGACACAAGTGACTGTGACCCCCCCACAGCCCCCCATGGGACACAGGTGACTGTGACCCCCCCACAGCCCCCTGAAGGACACAGGCGACTGTGACTCCCAGACAGCCCCCCACGGGACACACACAACTGTGACCCCCACACACAGCCCCCCACGGAACACAAACAACTGTGACCCCCACACACAGTCCCCCACAGGACACAGGTGACTGTGACCCCCCCACAAAAGCCCCCTGAAGGACACAGGCGACTGTGACCCCCACAGACCCCAAGGGACACAGGCGACTGTGACCCCCAGACAGCCCCCCACGGGACACACACAACTGTGACCCCCACACCCAGTCCCCCACAGGACACAGGTGACTGTGACCCCACACACACAGCCCCCTGCAGAACACAGTGACCCCTACCACACAGCCCCCTGCAGGACATAGGTGACTGTGACCCTCCCACTGCCCCCCACAGGACATAGGCAACTGTGACCCCCACACACAGCCCCCCACAGGACACACACAACTGTGACCCCACACACAGCCCCCCACAGGACACACACAACTGTGACCCCCACACACAGCCCCCCACGGGACATGAGCGACCGCGGCCCCTCCCACACGGCCTGGGATAGATCCTGGACACAGGGGACCGTGGCCCTCCCACGTAGCCGGGCAGGCCCGTGACAGGCCCCCTGTCCCCACAGAGAAGGCCGACTGCCCCATCAATGTGTACTTCGTGCTGGACACCTCGGAGAGCGTGACCATGCAGTCCCCCACGGACAGCCTGCTCTACCACATGCAGCAGTTCGTGCCGCAGTTCATCAGCCAGCTGCAGAACGAGTTCTACCTGGACCAGGTGGCGCTGAGCTGGCGCTACGGCGGCCTGCACTTCTCGGACCAGGTGGAGGTGTTCAGCCCGCCGGGCAGCGACCGGGCCTCCTTCACCAAGAGCCTGCAGGGCATCCGCTCCTTCCGCAGGGGCACCTTCACCGACTGCGCGCTGGCCAACATGACGCGGGAGGTGCGGCAGCACGTGGGCCGCGGCGTGGTCAACTTCGCCGTGGTCATCACCGACGGCCACGTCACCGGCAGCCCGTGCGGGGGCATCAAGCTGCAGGCTGAGCGTGCCCGCGAGGAGGGCATCCGGCTGTTCGCCGTGGCCCCCAACCGGAACCTGAACGAGCAAGGCCTGCGTGACATCGCCAGCACGCCGCACGAGCTGTACCGCAACAACTACGCCACCATGCGGCCCGAGTCCACCGAGATCGACCAGGACACCATCAACCGCATCATCAAGGTCATGGTGAGCGCCACCCCGCCCAGACGCCACGCGTGCCTGGCCGGCGGTGGGGCTCGTGGTGACCGGTCTCTCTCTCTCTCTCTCTCTCTCTCTCTCTCTCTTTTCCGCAGAAACATGAGGCCTATGGAGAGGTGAGTGGCCTCCCGTCCTGCCAGCCCGGCCACCCGCCCCCTGCCCAAGGCTGCTGACCCCAGAGCCGACGACAGGAGGACGGAGCGGCCCCTCTGACACTTGAGCTTGGACAGAGGATTCCCGGCCAAAGCCAGGCCGCTTAGCTGCCCAGGCCCACACGCGCAGGGGCAGGGCCTGGAGAAGGCGTGGGTGACGCAGCCTCCTGCAGCCTGGGGCCCTGTGACGTCCCCGGCCTGTGTGTCCCGGCCCAGCTCGGAGCTCTGTCCTCCCTCCGCACAGCTGCTCACAGCTCCCCTCCCTTAATCCTCACGGTCCATCGTTGCCTAACCCAGCTCGGTTTCCAAACCCTGTCTGGAAGGTTGACTGAAAACCAAGCTGTCCCCCCGGGCGTGGGTGTGGGGCCTCGGGCCCCACTTGTCTGCCCCTCCAGCCCAGCTCTGTGGGACACACCCGGCACCTCCAGGGCCCTGGCCTTCCCCCAGGCGTCCGGGCCGTGTGTGTCCTGCCACCCGGCCTTGTCCGCGTTCTCTCGTTTCAGTGCTACAAGGTGAGCTGCCTGGAGATCCCGGGGCCGCCCGGCCCCAAGGGCTACCGCGGACAGAAGGTGAGACGCCCGACCCCCAGGTGAGGCCAGCGAGCTGAAGGTCTTCTCCACTGCCTTCCAAAGTGGCACTTTGAGAAAAGTTGGAGCTTTTTGAAAAACAGCCCGTTGCCCCGTGAACACAGCGGCCAGGCAGTATGGCCGCTGTCCCCGCTGCATGAACACAGTGGCTGGCAGTGTGGCCGCTGTCCCTGCTGCATGAACACAATGGCCGGCAGTGTGGCCGCTGTCCCCGCTCCATGAACACAGTGGCTGGCAGTATCGCCGCTGTCCCATGGAGCGCCCCTCCCAGCCTGGCCTGGGGGTGGGTTTCCTCACAACAGAGGCGTAGAGAACAAAATGGCTGCCACAGCGGCTCCTGTCAGTCACAGTTTGTAAAGAACGGCAGAGCAGGACGTGAGGCCGGAACGTCACTCATGTCATGGGGAAGTGATGGACAGTAGCCTTTGTCCTCTCTCTGAGCGCGGTGGGCACTGCGGGGCCACCAGGTGTCTGGAGCACTGTCCCAGGAGGCGGCGTCACCTCCTGTCTTAGTTTCTCCCTGTCCTGGTGGCAGTGCCTACGCACCAGAGGGCAATGAATTTGCCACTCAGGGCAGCCTTGGCCCCCCAAGGCTGTCCTTGTGGGTGAGAGCTGCTGAGAGGGGCAGGGTCTGCAGTGGACACTGAGGGGCCAGGAGGGCCCCAGGACAGGGCACAGCTGGGACGTCCTGGCAGCCTCTCCGCCCTCTTCCTCCTGGATCCCTTGACGCCCCTTGCCCCTGCCCTCTTGGCCCTCCAGCTGGGAGCACGTTGATAAGCAGTGTGTTTTCAGTGAGTCTCTGCTGTGTGCAGGTTCTAGTTCCAGGAGGCATAACCCACGGCCCTGCAAGGATTTCTGAGCCCTGGTCCGCCTGCAGGCACAGCCCTCCCCCGGGGACCTCTGCCCGGTGCAGAGGGACCCCATGCTGTTCTGGCTGGGTCTGCAGGCCCCTTGTGGGGAGGCACCCCGCAGGGCTCCAAGAGGCACTGGTCCTCTGCAGGGGGCAGGGGACCGTCCAAGCGTCCCAGGCTGCCCGCTGCCACCCCGCCTTCATTCACCCTTTCCCTCCCATCTGCTTTTAGGGTGCCAAGGGCAACATGGGTGAGCCAGGAGAGCCAGGACAGAAAGGGCGACAGGTGAGTGTCCTTGCTCCGGCCCCACCGCCTGCTCCGCCCCAGGCTGCCGCTCCATGGTGGCCCTGGGGTGACATCACTATTCTCTGCCCTGCTTCAGGGAGACCCAGGCATCGAAGGCCCCATCGGCTTCCCAGGACCCAAGGTAAGTGGCTGTGGCCCTGCCCCCCCGCCTCCTCACAGTTCAGCTGTGGTCCCTAAACCAGGCTTCTGCAGGACCCCTCTCCCCAACTCCTGACTCACAGCTTCCTGCTGCCACCCCCGCCCACCCCGTGCCCACCCCCACTACCAACTCCACCAACCTGGCACCCCCGCCCGCCCTGTACCCACCCCTTCCATCAACTCCACCCACCCTGTGCCCCCACCCACCCCAGACCCCGCCCACCCTGTACCCACCCCCACCATCAACTCCACCCACCCTGTGCCCCCACCCACCCCAGACCCCCGCCCGCCCTGTACTCACCCCCACCATCAACTCCACCCACCCTCTGCCCCCACCCACCCCAGACCCCGCCCACCCTGTGCCCTCCCCCACCCCAGACCCCCGCCCACCCTGTACTCACCCCCACCATCAACTCCACCCACCCGGTGCCTCCACTAGCCCCAGCCTCCTCCTGACGCCCCTTTTCTCTCTGCACTCAGGGTGTCCCTGGCTTCAAAGGAGAGAAGGTACGTTGGGGCTCCGAGTGCCGGGGGCGCCAGTCCCTCCTGGGGGCAGGCCTGGCCTCCTGTGGGGTTCTGCTGGCCTGGTGCCTGGCCCGGGGGCTGACTTGGGCCTGGAGACACCGCACTCTGTAACACTGCTTCTGCCTCACAGGGTGAATTTGGAGCTGACGGAAGGAAGGTAAGTGGGGGAGTGGGTAGGCGCCCCCTCTCCACTCGGGGACGACAGAATGGGGCTCACGGCGCTCTCGTCCTTCTCTCCCCAGGGGGCCCCCGGCCTGGCCGGCAAGAATGGGACCGATGGACAGAAGGTAGAGTGAGCCCCCCCCTCCCGGGACTGAGGTAGAGTGAGCCCCGCCTTCCTGGGCCCCGCCCTCCCAGGACTGAGGTAGAGTGAGCCCCGCCCTCCTGGCCCCGCCCTCCTGGGACTGAGGTAGAGCGAGCCCCGCCCCCACCCTCCTGGGCCCGCCTTCCCAGGACTGCCCCTGCCTGACCGGCCAGCCTGACCAGCCTCGCTGGGCAGGTGGCTGCAGCCGCAGTGCGGGTGCCAGGACGAGAGCCTGGGACCAGCACTGACCCTTCTCCGCCCCTCCCCTTCAGGGCAAGCTTGGACGCATCGGCCCTCCTGGCTGCAAGGGAGACCCTGGGAACCGGGTGAGTGCAGCTGTGCCCCGTCGGCCTCGGCCCCAGGGACGCCAGGCCAGGCTGGGCGGGGTAGGCAAGGGAGCCCCTCGGATTCTCCCAGGGTTCAGCCGGGGCTGGGGCCACGCGTATGGTCGTCCGGCCATGCCAGGCAGCTCCTGATGCCCTGAGACCAGCACCTCTGGAGCTTTGGCACATGGCCTGCTCCATTTCTAGGCCTGGCCTTGTCGGCAGGGTTCTCGCAGGGCTGGGGACCTCACAGCAAAGTCCAGGGTGGGACACGTCCAGCCTGGCTACAGCGCCATCCGGCTCAAGAGGGCAGCCCCAGGCAGCAGCCCCAGGACACCTCTCAACCTCATCTTTCTCTCTCAGGGCCCCGACGGTTACCCAGGGGAGGCAGGGAGCCCTGGTGAGCAGGGAGACCAAGGTGCCAAGGTAGGTGACCTCGCCCAGGGGAGGCCACAGCTTCGCCACCCTCCTGGGCCTCCCTGCCCCTGCTTGGGGCCTCAGAGGGATGCAGCCCAGAGTGAGATGCCCAACAGAGGGCTGGCCCCCAAAACTGTCGGGGGCCACAGGCCACAAGGGACCCAGGGCCATGGGAGCCCTCCTGGGATCTCAACAGCTCATGTCCATCTCAGGGACCTGTGCACCCCAGCTGGAGACAGCTGGGCGACAAGCGCCTCCTCTGGGTGGAGCCACACCCAGACCTGAGGGGTCCTGGGCGGAGGCCACCAGTGCCTAGGGCCCACCAACAGGCTCTCCCGGGAAGCCTCACGCTCAGACCCAAGGCACCCACCCCCCTCCAGCTGCATTAAGTCGCCTGTGCTGCCACAGGACAGCTTAGAGTGACCCGGGCCTGGCTTCCTGGCATCCCAGGTGCCCAGGTGCCCTGACCATGGGCGTATGGAGCGGGGAAGCCCCCAAGTCCCCCCCCAGGTCCTGCTTGACTCAGGGTGCTGCACCCTTGCCCCTGCCAAGGGCAGGAGAACAATTTCTCCCTACCCTTCCAGGGGGACGCCGGCCGCCCAGGACGCAGAGGGCCCCCGGGGGACCGCGGGGACAAGGGAAACAAGGTGAGTCGCTGTGCGCCTCCCCAGCCGCTGCCCATGGCCAGGAAGGACACCACACTGGCCGCATGCTCTGCTCTCCCGGGTGGGCAGGGGTGGAAGGAGCCACTGCCGGGCGATGAGAGGGGCACAGACCCCAGTGGGAGGAGCGGGCGTGCACTGGCCGGGGACAGGGCCAGCTCCCGGCCACCTGCCCTGAGCCTCGGCTGAGCTGTGTCCTTGCCCACAGGGATACCAAGGCAACAACGGAGCCCCAGGAAGTCCCGGCGTGAAAGGAGCCAAGGGCGGGCCTGGGTCTCGCGGCCCCAAAGGCGAGCCTGTGAGTTCACCCAGCCCCTGCACGGCCCCGGTACAGAGCTGCACACAGGCGCCCTCGGCCAGCCTCCTGCCCCAGCGCTCTCCCTGCCCTGGCCTCTCTGAGCTTAGGCTCGCCCATTGCAGCTCCAGGGGGCCACTGGGGAGCACACTAGGGGCCGGGGCAACACCCTTGTGGGCAGGGCTCAGCCAGGCCTCTGCTGGCCTTCCCAGTCACCCCAAGGCTGAACACAGGGCATGCGGGGTTGCCTCCAAGGGCTAAGCCCCTGCCTGGGAGTGGAGCAGAGCTAGCGTGCTGACACCCACCCAGGACGAACAGCTGGGCCAGGACCCTCCCCCGCCATCGCTCCTACACCCTGGACTGGGACCCAGCTGAGTGGCAGCAGGACTGGGGTCCGGGGGCCCTGGCTGCAGCCTCTGGGGGAGCCCGGGGCTCAAGGCCCCCAGACCCAAAGCCAGAAACCCCCTGGTGAGAGGGTATCGAGTCCCTGCAGTGGCCCGCGGGTATCCACTTCCCCAGCATGTCTGTTCTCTGCAGGGGCGCAGGGGAGACCCTGGAACCAAGGGCAGCCCAGGCAGCGACGGCCCCAAGGGAGAGAAGGTGAGAGCCGGAGTCGTCCTCCGGGAGCGGGGAGGGTGCCGGGGGCATTTGTGTCTGCGCCAGGGTCTCACCTTGGCGTGCACAGGGATCTCCTGCCCACCCCAGAACAAAAGGATTTCCCTCGCCGTGGAGAGCAGCATCCCCACAGGGTCTGGGCAGTTCCCCAACGCCAGCTTCCTGCTGAGGGTCCTGGTCGGGCACTGCTGTCCTGTGCGTGTGTGGGCTGTGCACTGCTCAGCCCTGCAGTGCCCTGCAGGCACTGGAGCTGCGCCAGCTCTCAGGGCCGCCACTTCCCTGCAGATGGGGGCGAAGCAGCTTCCTCCCTGGGGGGCCAGGATCCCTGCCCACACCGGCGGACTGTGGAGGCCGGGCTGTAGGACACGTGGCCCTCCACGCTGAGGGCCTGCACAAGGAGTGAAGGGACCGTCACACCCAACCCTGCCTCTCTCCTCACAGGGTGACCCTGGCCCGGAGGGCCCCCGGGGCCTGGCTGGAGAGGTCGGCAGCAAAGGAGCCAAGGTATGGGGTGGGTGGCAGGGGCCAGCTGTCCCTCAGGAGGGGCACTAAGTCCTCAGCTGCGAGGGGCTGCACCTGCCCCTGCCCCTCCCCCACCGCGCTCAGCAGCGTCTGCTCTGGCCAGGCCCCCTCAGTTATGGCTGAGGGCCAGGCCGGGCTGCAGCAGCAGAAGCCGGTGGGGCTGTGCTCTGCACCCAGACCCAACCTCATCCCCTCCATTTCCAGGGAGATCGTGGCTTACCTGGGCCCAGAGGCCCCCAGGGGGCTCTTGGGGAGCCTGGGAACCAGGTCAGTACAGCATGCCCGGAGCTCTGTTTCCAGGGGCCAGCCCCATCTGCCCTCTGACCCTGCCCTGCTGGGTACTGGGGTCCTCCTGCCTGCCCCGGTGCCTCACCGTGTACCTACCCCCACCCCAGCCTCTGCAACCTTGCACTGCCCTGGAGCGACCTCCTAGGGCCCCCACCCTGCCCAGGGGAGGGCGCTGGGGGCTGGATCTGGGCCTAGGTGGATCAGGAAGAGGACGCTGGGCCCATGGCCTCCAGGGCGGCACGAGGGGCTGGGGTACTGGGGGTGTGTCGGTGACCCCGGGGCACGGGTCCAGCCCAGCTGTGCAATCCACAGTCTCTCTTGCTCTCAGGGATCTCGGGGAGACCCTGGTGATGCGGGCCCCCGCGGCGACTCGGGACAGCCAGGCCCCAAGGTAAGCCCCTCCTGTCGCAGGGTGAGGTGGGTGCAGGCGGCCACCTGGGGAGCCACCGAGGCTGCGTCTGAGCCTCCTGCTGAGGGCTGCAGAGCGTGGTTGGCCGGGCACAGGGCTCTCGGGACGCAGGCAGCCCTCCGCCCACCCCGAGTCAGGCCTGCACGGCCTTCCCGCGGTCTGTGTTGTCCCGTGTGGGTGGCCGCTCCTCGGCCTCACTGCGCACTGTGCCCCTGGCCCACAGTGGACGCAGCAAGGCGGGCCCTACCCCCAGCCGTGCCCAGCGCTCCTCGTCCACTCCCACGGTGGCGCTCTCCTTGGCCTGGGCACCGTCCCCAAGCCTCAGCCCGTGCCCCATTCATGCTCACTGACAGCCTCCTCTTTCCAGGGAGACCCTGGCAGGCCCGGATTCAGCTACCCAGGACCCCGAGGGGCACCCGTGAGTCATGGAGGGATGGGGGCTACTGAGGGGGGGAGGACCGGATGCTGGGGGGACCCGAAGATTCGCGGGAGTTTCCTGGAGACCTCTGCATCCTCAGGGAACCGACTACGGCTTAGCTTGTGCAAACGGCGTGGCGCTAGCCCGATCGGCGTGCGCTCTGATAGCGGGAGCCCCGTAGGGCGGGAGGTGGGGGGCCGCCCCCCTGAATCCTGCAGCAGGAGGCAGCCTCCCTCCCGCCCTGGGCTCAAATGCAGGCTTAGGCTTCTGTGGCCAGGGGACCCTGACTTTTGTTTGCTTCCCAGGGAGACAAAGGCGAGCCTGGCCCACGGGGCCCTGAGGTACGTGGGGCCCTGCCCATCTGGGCCTCTGCTGACCCCTTGGGAGAGGAGTCTGCACACGGGGTGGGGGGAGATTCACAGCCAGAGCCCCGCCCTCGGGCCAGGCCATGTGACTGGCAACCCCGAGTCGCCAGATGTGCGTGTCTGTGTCCCTGGTTGACCTCTGAGTGGTGGGGGGAGGGCTGCACGCGTGTAGAGACCCCACCTCTGGGCAGAGCTCACGCGTGTGTCCCTGTCTCAGGGAGGCCGAGGCGACTTTGGCATGAAAGGAGGACCTGGGAGGAAAGGAGAGAAGGGAGAGCCGGTAAGCGCCCTCCCCCTGTAGTAGGCACTGGTCGGAACACAGGGCAGGGCCTCCCGGAGCACCCGGGCCTGAGCTCAGTGGCCGCCCTTCCCCGCCCCAGCACCCCCATCCCCACCCCCGCATCACCCAGGATCACTGGCAGGTGATCAGGGCCCAGTCACGGGTCCTCTTGCACCCTAATGCACCTGGCTGGACCAGATGTCCAGCAAGGGCTACGGGGGGATAGATAGTGATGGGCAGGTAGATGGCTGTTGGGTGAACAGGCAGGGGGGTGGGGGTGGGCAAGGAAGTGGCAGGATGGACAGGTGAGTGGGTGCTGACATTGATGGGTGGGTGGACAGGTGGGTGGATTATGGGTGGATGGATGAGTAGATAAATGGGTGGGCTGATGAGTTGGATGGATTGGTGGATGGGTAAGTGTGTGGGTGGGTGTGTGGATGAGTAATGGGTGCATGGATTGATGGGTGGGTGGGTGTGTGGATGAGTAATGGGTGCATGGATTGGTGGGTGGGTTGAGGGACAGTGGAGGTTGGGCTGGCGGTGAATAGAGGGCCATGGGGTGAGGACAACCGTGGGGCAGCGTGTGCGGTTTCAGCCCCCATCTTTCTGAGTTGCTCTGTGGCAGGCATGGTTCCGACAGTGGCTGCCTGTGCTGCCCACAGCCTGGACATCCTGCCACAGTGCCAGACTCAGGACAGGGTGCACAGTGCAGCCGCGCCTCAATCCTGACACCCGCCAGGCCCCTCAGGCAGGACCGGGGGGTGTGGGACACAGGGACCAGCCCAGGGGGTTGCTGAAGACCACGTGCCCTGTCTTTCTCAGGCTGACCCTGGTCCCCCAGGTGAACCAGGTGCTCGGGGGCCGAGAGGAGTCCCAGGACCTGAGGTAGGCCACTGTGGCTCCCTGCCGCCAGCCAGGCGAATGCACCGGGCCTTGCGGTCCGGCTCCTGGAGGGCTCCCGGTGTGCAGCGGGCGGTGGCACGGGGTACAGGTCACTCTGCCAGCTCACACTGCGTCCTGTCGTCTCTTCCCCTCCAGGGCGAGCCCGGCCCCCCAGGAGACCCTGGCCTCACGGTAGGTAGCACAGGGGATGGAAGCCCCTCCTCCTAGAAATCAGAAACCACGGGCAGCAGGTGCAGGGGGGGATCAGAGGGCACCCGGCCACCGCCCTGCCCCGGCGCTGCTCCACGTGGCGGACGACGTCCTGGGGCCCTGGCCGGGAGAAAGCCACCAATGCCTGTGTTGCAGGAATGTGACGTGATGACCTACGTGAGGGAGACCTGTGGCTGCTGCGGTAAGTCCCTGCCCCAGGCGGGCTCAGGCTGGGGTGTGGCTGGGGCGGGGTTGTCCCAGAGTCCCCGCAGCTGCCCCCGCCCCTGTTGCCCACAGACTGCGAGAAGCGCTGTGGCGCCCTGGACGTGGTCTTCGTCATCGACAGCTCCGAGAGCATCGGCTACACCAACTTCACGCTGGAGAAGAACTTTGTCATCAACGTAGTCAACAGGCTGGGGGCCATCGCCAAGGACCCCAAGTCAGAGACAGGTCAGGGGCAGGAGCCTGGCAGGACGGGCAGACGGGGGTGATGGGAGTCCAGGCTTGGCCGGCACCGAGGTGTCCCAGCCCAGGCGTGGAAGCGGGCGAGCCGGACCCCCAGCCTGGGCGTGGGAAGTGGGCGAGCTGGACCCTCAGCCTGGGCGTGCTGTCGCAGGGACGCGCGTGGGCGTGGTGCAGTACAGCCACGAGGGCACCTTCGAGGCCATCCAGCTGGACGACCCCCGCATCGACTCCCTGTCCAGCTTCAAGGAGGCCGTCAAGAACCTTGAGTGGATCGCGGGCGGCACCTGGACGCCCTCCGCCCTCAAGTTCGCCTACAACCAGCTCATCAAGGAGAGCCGGCGCCAGAAGACCCGCGTGTTCGCAGTGGTCATCACGGACGGCCGCCACGACCCCCGTGACGACGACCTCAACCTGCGGGCGCTGTGCGACCGTGACGTCACGGTGACGGCCATCGGCATCGGGGACATGTTCCACGAGAAGCACGAGAGCGAGAACCTCTACTCCATCGCGTGTGACAAGCCGCAGCAGGTGCGCAACATGACGCTCTTCTCTGACCTGGTGGCCGAGAAGTTCATTGACGACATGGAGGACGTCCTCTGCCCCGGTGAGTGGCTCGGGGTCAGGGCGGCCGGCCCTCCCGCCTCGCCCGAGGGGACGCACCCGGCACCCCGGGCGGGAGGGCCGGCCCTTGCAGGGCAGAGTTCAGCCGCACCTGAGCCCGTCCCTGCACGGGTCGCCCAGGGGGCCGCCGAGGGATTGACCGTGGCCCTGGCCTCTTCCTCTCTTCCAGACCCCCAGATCGTGTGTCCAGAGCTTCCCTGCCAAACAGGTACCGTGGGTGCCCTGACCCCCACCCCCCATCTCACAGTAGCAGAGCTGCCCCCACGCCCCTGGGGGACAGGGGCTGTGCAGGGCCCCAGGTCAGGCTCTCT
The DNA here is from genome assembly GCF_964237555.1 of Oryctolagus cuniculus. Taxonomy (NCBI): domain Eukaryota; kingdom Metazoa; phylum Chordata; class Mammalia; order Lagomorpha; family Leporidae; genus Oryctolagus; species Oryctolagus cuniculus. Next base: position 732,879 of record NC_091435.1, on the reverse strand, counting down.
CAGTCCTTCTCAGGGTCACCCGGGACCCTGCACAGCCGAGGAGGGACTCAGGGAGGGGCAGCTCCCTCTTCCCCCTCCTGGCACCGTCAGTCCAGTCGGAGCGGACCCTGCCAGCCTGGTGCTGTGCTTGCCTCGCAGCCGCTAGTCTCAAGGCGACCGCCGGGGGAGGGGCTGGGGCCTCAAAGACCCAGGGCCGTCCAGCCCCCCTGTCTGGGCCATGCGCCAGGTCACTTGGGAGCAAGCCCTGGACTCGGCAAACACAAGTGGTTGATTCTAAACCGTCCAGGAGCCCAAGGGGCTGATACCCACAGCGGCCAACCCGCTTGCTTCTAACCCCGCCCAGGCTCTGAGCTACTCCTTGGTCAGCTCTGGGAGCAGAGGCAGCTTGCGTGGGGGAACCCGCGTACCTTCAGTGGCCGTATGGGTGGCTTCTGGGGTGCAAGGCAGAACTAGGGTGCCTGAGGCAGAGGGTCTGCTGGCGCCGGGGCCGGAAGGGAGTAAGAACACTGTCCTTGCTCTGATGGAGGCTCTCGCAGTGCCTCCGTGACCGCTGCTCCCGGCTCTGCGTGTGGGCCACAGACCCACAGGAGGTGCAAAGGGGCGCAGGTGCTAAGCTCCCCTGTCTGTGGGCCTCCGGGAGTGCTGGGGTGGGCTGCCGGGAGCCAGTTCTGCGAGGAGGGCCGCCATGGATGCAGGCTGGGCTGCGGCAGGTGCACCCAGGGCTGCAGGCACAGTGCTCGGGTCAGCATCTCTGTAGCGTGCGCCGTGCACAGTCCGTGCGCCTCGGCCGCCCCCAGGAAGGGCTCCTCCGACGAGGGCGCCTGGTGAGCGTCTCCACAGGTGCGGAGGCCCCCTGCAGAGAGCAGCTGTGTGGCGCTGGGGGCCAGCGGTCTGCACACCAGCTTCTACAGAGGGCGTTCCCAAGGAAATGCTCGTGTGGCTGTGCGTTGCCACCACACTGTGACAGGATCTTCATAGCTACCTCACAAACTGCAACCCTGGCCCAGAGGCGAGGGCTGGGGCTGAGCAGGGCCCCCTACCACAGCCTGGCCCAGAGGCGAGGGCTGGGGCTGAGCAGGACCCCCTACCACAGCCTGGCCCAGAGGCGAGGGCTGGGGCTGAGCAGGACCCCCTACCATAGGCTGGCCCAGAGGCGAGGGCTGGGGCTGAGCAGGGCCCCCTACCACAGCCTGGCCCAGAGGCGAGGGCTGGGGCTGTGCGAGACCCCACCAGCCACAGCCTGGCCCAGAGGCGAAGGGTGGGGCTGAGCAGGACCCCCTACCATTGGCTGGCCCAGAGGCGAGGGGTGGGGCTGAGTGGGACCCCCTACCATAGGCTGGCCCAGAGGCGAGGGGTGGGGCTGAGCGGGACCCCCTACCATAGGCTGGCCCAGAGGCGAGGGCTGGGGCTGAGCAGGGCCCCCTACCACAGCCTGGCCCAGAGGCGAGGGGTGGGGCTGAGCGGGACCCCCTACCACAGCTCCCAGCCCCTGGCTCCTGAGGCCCAGTCGGGCCTCCAGTGAGTGGTGCCTTCAGTGGGTCGGCAGGATCTGGGGGCAGGAGAGGTGCCCGTTCCTGGCCCACAGGGTGATGGAGCCCCCTGGTGGGATAGGGCCCCCCGGGGGTGCGCGGGGTCAGTGCCGCCATCAGCGCCGCCGCCCAGCCAGCCCTGCCTTGCTGGTGTCTGCAGAGTCCTTCCCGAGGGAGGTACCTCCCCGCGCCGCTGTGTCCCAGAGTTCTCACCGCTGGGTGCCGGGCTGGGCAAGTGCTCTTTCTGCGTCTGTCTCTGTCGTCTGTCGCCACAATCGCGGGATTTTCTCTTGCGCCACCCGCATGCGGTGGAGACGCGCGTGTCTGAACAGCCGCCGCCAGCCCACAGTGTGCACCCCCCACACTGCCGCATCCGTCTGCTCCTGCCTGTCGAGGGTTCTGCATCTGTGGGCAGGGATGTGGATCCGCAGCGCTGGTCTCTGTGCTGTCTCTGTCTAGCGGGGCAGGGCAGCAGGACCGCGGGGCTGGGGACGGAAGTCGCAGCTCTCTGGGCCGTGGGGAGGAAACGGGCCCTCGGAGCTGCGACTCCTTCCCTCACCCGCGTTTACCAAGCTTAGCCCCTGACAGCTGCTGGAGAGTCCAGGAGGCAGCTGCACGCAGAGCGAGCTCTCCCAGACTCGGGGGGGGCGGGGGGAGAGGCCCTGTATCTAGAGCGAGCCCTCCCAGACTCGGGGGGGGGGGAGGCCCTGTATCTAGAGCCCTCCCAGACTCGGGGGGGGGGAGGCCCTGTATCTAGAGCAAGCCCTCCCAGACTCGGGGGGGGGAGGCCCTGTATCTAGAGCCCTCTCAGACTCGGGGTGGGGGAGAGGCCCTGTATCTAGAGCCCTCTCAGACTCGGGGTGGGGGAGAGGCCCTGTATCTAGAGCCCTCCCAGACTCGGGGTGGGGGAGAGGCCCTGTATCTAGAGCCCTCTCAGACTCCCAGTGGGGGGGGAGCCCTGTATCTAGAGCGAGCCCTCCCAGACTCCGAGTGGGGGGGAGCCCTGTATCTAGAGCCCTCTCAGACTCCGGGGTGGGGGGCCTGTATCTAGAGCCCTCCCAGACTCGGGGGGGGAGCTGTATCTAGAGCAAGTCCTCCCAGACTCCGGGCGGTGGGGGAGCCCTGTATCTAGAGCCCTCTCAGACTCCGAGTGGGGGGGGGGCCTGTATCTAGAGCCCTCTCAGACTCCGGGGTGGGGGGGGCCCTGTATCTAGAGAGAGCCCTCTCAGACTCCGGGGGAGGGGGGCCTGTATCTAGAGCCCTCTCAGACTCCCAGTGGGGGGCCCTGTATCTAGAGCCCTCTCAGACTCCAGGGGGGGCCCTGTATCTAGAGCCCTCTCAGACTCCGAGTGGGGGGGGGCCTGTATCTAGAGCTCCCTCAGAGTCAGGGTGATGGGGGGAGCACTCTGTAGAACGAGCTCTCAGCAAAGGGCTGGGGAGATGCTGCCAGCCCTGACCGGGTCCTGACCTTGGCCCTGACCTTGGCCCAGGCTTCCCCACCCACCCGGCAACCCAGTGCACAGCCGCGGGGCTGCCCGGATCATGCTGACTAACAGCTGTGGTGGGGACAGAACCTGTGTGGCCTGAGCTAGGAGAGTGGAAAGCGAAGGCAGGGACCCCTGGGACCAGGCATCAGGTTTGCTACTTGGGACGACCCCGGGAGATGCAGACGTGTCAGTGTGCGAGGATGCTGGAGCGAGCTGGAGCAGGCTACAACCCCAGGCCGCCCTCCCATGGCCAGCCTGAGAGCCGGGCAGAGGGAGGGACAGAGACAGAGAGGGAGAGACAGAAAGGGGGACAGTGAGAGGAGACATAGAGAGAGAGCAGGACAGGTAGGGGAGAGGAGCGACGGGCAGGCACAGGCTCACAGAGCGGGCAGCACTGCCTCCGGGCGCTGGCTTTCCAGAGATGCAGGGGAGGGTCCCCGCAGGGAAGCGCTGGGGGCCGGTGTTCTCAGGCAGTGCTGTAAGGCACCGGGGTCTTCCGGGGACGCCCCTCGCTGCTGGGAGCCGCGCGGCGTGGCCGCATCTCGAGGCAGGGTCTGGCTGGGGCTGCTTCGCGCCGAGGACTTTCCCCGGGGTCTGCAGTGGCCCTGCAACCTCTCGGCAACCTCTCGGCACCGCTTGCTGCCGCCCCCCCCGCCCCCCGCCCCGTGCCTCCTGCCGAGGCCCAGACGCCACCACAGCCTGCACAGCCCACGCGCCTCCCTCGCTGGACTTAACCGCGCCTCGCCTTGGTCCTAACAGTCTCTGCGAGGCACCCCCGCCCTCGGCAGGGCCCCCGACAAGGGGTGGAGGCTGCCCACTCCGGCCCAAGGCCCTGAATCTTCTCCGGACGCTCCCTTGCAGATGGACTGCAGCCTGGTGGCAAGCCCCCGGTCACCTTCCTCCGCACGGAAGAGGGGCCGGACCCCACCTTCCCCAGCACCGTCCCCCTCATCCAGCAGTTGCTAAACGCCACGGAGCTCACGCAGGACCCCGCGGCCTACTCCCGGCTGGTGGCCGTGCTGGTCTACACCGCCGAGCGGGCCAAGTTCGCCACAGGGGTGGAGCGGCAGGACTGGACGGAGCTGTTCATTGACACCTTTAAGCTGGTGCACAGGGACATCGCGGGGGACCCCGAGACCGCCCTGGCGCTCTGCTGAGGCCGTGGGGCCGCCAGGAGGCGGGCGCCGGCCCTCGCCCTCTGGCAGAGCTTCCGAGGGCTGCCCGGGGGGCTTGACTGACAGGCGTTTACTCAGTCTGGAGGCCAAGGGTCTTTAGGGCCACGCTCCCTCCAGGGCCTTGGGGGAGCCCTCCCCCGCCCCTTCCAGCCCCTGCTCGCGCCACAGTCTTAGCTCAAGGCCGCGTGGCTCCAGTCTCTGCCCAGCTTCCCACAGCTGCTTCTCTGGGTCCCCGAGGACACCAGCCTGGATTTAAGGCCACCCCAACCCAGGACACTCCCATCTGGGTCCGTGACTGAATCCCCCACCAGGTCCCTCTTTGCCACCTAAGGTGACCATCACAGGCTCCTGGGCCCCTCCGCGCAGCCCCACCCCCTGAGCTGTCACTCATTTGGGATGCAGGTGAGGGAGGAAGGTAAATCCCACTCCAGGACGGGGTGCCCCATTCCAGCTGCACCTCAGAGGTGGCTGAGCCCATGGGTGCCCACGGCCCAGAGGGCATGGTGCGGAGGTGACCCGTCCAGTGGCAGTGGACAGTCCACGCTGGGATCTGCAGTCCCAACACCAAGACGAACTTGCCAGGGCCGCCTGCCAGTGTCCTGGTCCGGTCGTCTGCCTCTCGCTGCCCAGCCAAAGGGTGTCTGGGGGTGCAGTCAGGGACCCTCGGGGGCCTCTTCCCCCTCTCCTGAAAGGGCACCCTCGCCTCGCAGACGGCACGCCCAGACACAGACATGTCCGTGGAGCGTGAGGGGTCGCGGCCTGTGGTCGCGCCCTGGGCTCCCGTCCGGGCACCTCTCAGGCTCACGGTGACCATCCCTCCTGGGCGGGGTCTCCTCCCCACACCCACGGCACAGGTGCAGGCCAGGCTTCCTGCTGTGAGGGTTCAGGGAGGCGCTGAGCCCGTGAAGACCTCAAACGTGGCCTCTCGTGCGTCTCCAGCAGCCTCCCCGGGTTCACGCCGTGGACGCCCGGCTGCAGGCCACTGGTTCTGAGGGCCTGGGCGCCTCGGTCCCTGGGCGTGCGCCCTCCCAGCCGGCCCAGGGGTGCGGCCTCCCAGCACAAGCTACTCTTCTTTGGCATCAGAATAAGCTACCTTGTTGATAAGCTCATTAAAGACTCCCGTCTGCAGCGGACTCGCTCCGGGGCGTGCCGGGTGCTCCTTAAGCAGTCTCACGAAAGCTGGAAGCAGCCGCTGCTGCCGCCAGCCGGCCGGGCGAGCGCAGACTAACAGGTGCCTGCTGAGGCTGGGCCCCCGGCCAGGCACGACCCCGCTCCCGGGGGGTCCCGGGTGTCAGCGGGCCTCGGCTGCTGACCCCACCTGAGGGGCAGATGGAGGAGCCGGACACACATGGGGGATTGCTCTCCTCCCCTTTCCCATCTCAACAGCTGAGGTTCTGGGCAGGGCCACAGAGGGTGGGGCCCAGTCACCTGTCTGTAGCAGACGGATGGTCCGTGTCCCATAGGACACCTGCGTGTGTAGTGGGCAGCCTGGCTAAGCTCGCACTCAGTCCTGCCCCCATGCTGTCAGCATGTCCAGGGCTGGTGACCACCCTTCTGCTGGGATCTAGTCACACCTGTGCCCATAGCGGGGACACAGGCTCCTGTCTGTCCAGGGGAGATGTGGGCTGGCCAAGTGAGGGGGTCGGGGCCAGGGGTCTTCATGGAGTCCCTCTGTCCCAACACCCTCGGGTGGTGGCCCTTTTGTCACTGGGAGGCCGATGCTTGAGCCAACGGAAGAGGCTTTCTGGACGCTTCCCGCCAAGATGCTTACTTAGCTGGAGGCCCTTGGCTGTGACAGGGCCAGCAGCCCCAGGTCTGGGAGGTTTCCGGGTGGGTTGACATGAGGCAGAGGGTCCTGAGGGCACGTCTGAGTGGTTGCCTGGTGAGGACCCCTGCTGCTGGGTTGCCGTGCTGGCCGCCCATCCCCGACGGGTCTGTGGGGGCCACAGAGGCGGTGCAGGGCGTGGCGGCTGGAGTCCTGGCCTGGCCCCCTTGCCCAGCCGGCGCCCCCTCACGTCTCCCCCCAGAGCTGTACGTGGCCCAGTGCACACAGCGGCCTGTGGACATCGTCTTCCTGCTGGACGGCTCTGAGCGGCTGGGCGAGCAGAACTTCCACAAGGCCCGGCGCTTCGTGGAGGAGGTGTCGCGGCGGCTGACGCTGGCTCGGGGAGACGACGACCCGCTCAATGCCCGCGTGGCCCTGCTACAGTACGGCAGCCAGCGCGAGCAGCAGGTGGCCTTCCCCCTGACCTCCAACCTCACGGTCATCCACGAGGCACTGGACAGCGCCAGCTACCTCAACTCGTTCTCGCACGTGGGAACGGGCATCGTGCACGCCATCAACAACATTGTGCAGAGCGCGCAGGGCGGGGCCCGCCGCCACGCCGAGCTGTCCTTCGTGTTCCTCACGGACGGCGTCACGGGCAACGACAGCCTGGAGGAGTCTGTGCACTCCATGCGCAAGCAGAACGTGGTCCCCACGGTGGTGGCCGTGGGCAGCGACGTGGACATGGACGTGCTCTCCAAGATCAGCCTGGGCGACAGGGCCGCCATCTTCCGCGAGAAGGACTATGACAGCCTGGCGCAGCCCAGCTTCTTCGACAGGTTCATCCGCTGGATCTGCTAGCAGCCCCACCTCCCATCCTCCGGTGCTCAGCCCCCAGCAGCCCCGGCCCTGCCCGCCCCGCCTCCCATCCTCGGTGCTGAGCCCCCAGCAGCCCCGGCCCTGCCCGCCCCGCCTCCCGTCCTCGGTGCTATGCAGACCGCAGCTCAGCCAGTCCAACGCGGACTGCAGCAGACCTGAGGTCTGTCCGCAGGGAGGTCGGAGGGAGGACCTGCACCAAGGCCACCCGCCCACCGCTGGCTGCCCCGACCACGGGATCCCTGGTCCCCGCTGAGCCCCTCCCCTCTGGCCTGGCCGGCCGCCCCCGCTGCCTTAGCCCTGTCCGCTCCTCCACCCCGCAGCCTACTGGCCCCGCAGCCAGGCCTGCAGCAACCCGCCCTGGGCCCTGCCCCTCACGTCCCCTCCCGCTGGAGCTCACGAGAGCAGGCCTGAGAGACCCTGTGCCGCACACCCTCCTCGGTCCAATAAAGCCTCGAGCCCACCTCCTGCTGGCCAGTGCCCGGGTGTCTGTGCCCAGCGGGGCCCGTCCCGTGCCTCTCACCTGCACGGTCTCTTCCACAGACCCTGACAGTCACATCACACGGGGGCTGGTGGCCCCTGTGGCCCCTGCATGGTCCCCAGGTGTATGTACTGACGGCCTCCACCAGGGGCTCACCCAGGCTGTCGGCTTTGGGCTGAAAACGATGTTCCTCCATCAGTGGACTCCGTCTGACCCCAGATCACCCCAGTCGCCTGCGTCACGGAACACCTACAGACGGATAAGCTGGGTGATGGGCACACAGAGCTCTCGCTGGGTGTGGGTTCTGCGTCCAGGTCCAAGAGCGCTCCGTGGCGAGCAACCCCGGGAGCCATGGGCTCACCCGGGGGGAGGCCCAGGCAGTGGAAACTAAGCACCGCAGGCCAGGGGCTAACAGCGGACGCAGCATCTCGCACTCTGGAAGTGGGGCGTCCGAGATCAAGGGGTCAGCATAGCCTTGGTCCCTCTGAAGGTGCTGGGGACAGTCTGTTCAGGGCCCCCTCCAGCTCCTGGCGGGTTCCTGGCTGACAGCAGCCCCACGTCACTCTCCACGTGGCCTCTCCAGCGTGCATGTGTCTGCGCCCCGCATGGGGACCTGCACCTTAACTGACCTCCGAAGACCCTGTCCCCAGTAAGGTCGCGCGTCCTGAAGCTTGGGGACGACTCCCTGTGCAGCCTGCAGGTGCAGGGAGGGCTTCCATCGCTGCATCACCCTCCGCTCATCTCCCTCCTCACAAGGCCCCTTGGGAGACGCCACCCAGGAAGAGAGAAACTCGCCTCTCCCCTAACTCCTGCACGGGACCCGGCCTCCTCGTCAGGCGTAGCCCCAGGACCGGGACAAGGGTCCTCTGAAGGGAAAGGATGTTCTGTCTGAGGCGCCGGGCCCTGCGTGCGGAGCCTCTCACAGGGCTACAGCAGCGTCAGTCCCCGTGGGAAGGACTCCTGATGCAGGTGGGGGAGGGGCTGCCTTCCCCAGCACAGTCAGTGATCTCAGCAGTGACCCAACACTTTCGTTATTATCAGTATTATTTTGTTTATTCCCAAGACAGAGTTACGGAGAGAAAGAGAGAAAGAGATCTACCAGCCTTGGGTTCACTTCCCAGATGGCCACCAGAGCCAGGGCTGGGCCGGCCCAAGCCAGAAGCCCGGAACCCCGTCTGAGTCTCCCACATGGGTGGCAGGGTCCAAGCTCCTGGGCCATCCTCTGCTGCTTTCTCAGGTGCATTAGCAGGAGCTGGATGGGAAGTGGAGCAGCCGGGACTCCAGCCGGCTCTCCTACCAAATGCCGGCGTCCCAGGTGGCAGCTTCACCAGCTGTTCCACAATGCTGGGCCCAGTGATCCACCCCATCAAACATGAGCCCAAACATCCCCTCGCCAAACCTTAGCACCCTCGGCAACAGCCCCAAACCAGCAACCTCTTAGCAACACCCCTCAGCAACACGTGCTAACCAACAAGCCAGCTAACGTCCCCTCGGCAACGTCCCTACAGCAGCTGGGTGCAGGGGACCAGGGCATCCTCAGCAACCCCCACACACAACGTGCCCTTCCCAGAGTGCATCGCCGCCATGTGTGCACCTGGGCACCTCACCAACGTCCTGGACAAATGACTCAAACCGAGGTGCTCTTACCAGCATCCCCTCACAAAGAATGCCTGCCCCAACACCCCTCACGAAGATTCCCCTCACCACATCTTCCCAGACTCCTCCCCTGTGTCATCTCACTAACGGTCCACTACGAAAACTGGCTCAGCTTGACCTCACCAGCATGACCTCATCGTATTACCTCACCTCACCTCACCAGCATTACGTCATAATATTACCTCACCAGCATGACCTCATGTTACCTCACAACATTCCTCACCAGCATGACCTCATGTTACCTCGTCAGCATTACATCATATTACCTCACCAGCATGACCTCATGTTACCTCATCAGCATTACATCATAATATTACCTCACCAGCATGACCTCACCATACCTCACAACATTCCTCACCAGCATTACCTCATGTTACCTCGTCAGCATTACGTCATAATATTACCTCACCAGCATGACCTCATCATATTACCTCACCAGCATGACCTCATCAGCATGACCTCCTCAGCATTACATCATAGGCATTACCTCATAACATTACCTCACATTACCTCACAACACTCCTCACCAGCAGTGTTCTGTCACCTCCATACCACCGCGGGCAGCCCACAATGTCCTCAACAACACCCAGTCTCCAACACCCCGCACCCACGGTGCCTCAACAAGCCACATGCTCCAGTGCCCATGGCCAGACACCCCTCACCAACATGGCCCTTCAGTAACAATCTTCACCATGACTGCCTCCGATCAACACCCCACCCCCACCCAACCCTCCCCCACCGTCAGCCCTGCTGTCTCCCCCCATCTCCTCTTCACCAGCCCCTCCCCCTCTCCCCTCAGCCCCTCATCAACATGCTCAAGAGAAAGGGGTAGCCTGAGCCCTCAGCTCCTCCCAGAGCCCTCTCTGCCTGCCCACTCCCCACCTAGCGCCGGGCAGGCAGCACCCAGGCTCTCGCAGGCTACCCACACTGCCCTGCAGGGGCTTGAAACTGCGTCAGACCCAACTGATGCCCCAACAGAAAATTCCAGAGGAAACCAGGCTGGATAGGAGCTCAGTGGAAACGGGTCCGACCTCGGTGCAGGGGCTCTGGGATGAGGCCGACATGTGGAGCTCACCAAGGGCTGTACACCCTGTGCCCTGCACACCCGACACACACCTGCTCCGGCTTTGCTGCCACCGTGAGGGCTGCAGGAACCCCTGACACCCCTGCCCCGAGCAGCTCCAGACCAAGGCTAACCTGGCCTGCAGTCTAGGTCCTGAGGAGCGGGCCGTAGGTGTCGCTCACGGCAGCAGCCCAGGTCCCCAAGCCTGTCAGGGAAGGAGGGTCTCGAGCCACCAGCCCAGCAGGCCTGGGCCCTGCCAGACCCGATGGCCCCCAACTCCCGGAGCCTGAGGGTCTGCAAGGGGCTCAATGTTCCCCTTCAAAACTGCTCTACACCCAGGAAGGGCCATGGTGCCAGCAGCCGAGGTCAGGCCAAGGCTGGGGACACCTTGGTGCAAGGCAGAGGGCGGGGTCACAGGGGCTCTCAGCCAGGGGCCTACCCCCCCGCCCCGAGGTCCCACTGCTGCCCTAACTCAGCGCTAGGCTTTGTGAGCTGCACAAGCGAACATCCTGGGCAGCTTGTGGAGGCAGGTGGCCCCGCCCTCCCTGGCCGGCCCCGCCCCCCCGGGCTCAGTGCTCTTTCCAGTTCCGTTTGCGGGGGGGGGGGGGGGGGGCTCACAGGCAGTCGCCTTTCCCTGCCTCTGTGTTGTACGGTGTTTTCCATCCAGCAGGGTTCTGGTCATTTACCTTAAATGATCAATGATCATCATCTCAGTGATGATGTCATCTGCCTGTAGGTGATGATGTCATGAACTGTAAGTGATGGTGTCATTAACTGTAGGTGATGGTGTCATTAACTGTAAGCTCCGGCTGTTGTGGCCATCTGGGGAGTGAACCAGCTGATGGGAGACCTCTCTCTCTGTTTCTACCTCTCCCTGTAGCTCTGTCTTTCAAATAAATAAAAATAAATCTTTAAAAAAAAAATTTGCTTTGGGGCCAGCGCTGTGGCACAGTGGGTTAAAGCCCTGGCCTGAAGCGCCAGCATCCCATATGGGCACCAGTTCAAGACCTGGCTGCTGCACTTCTGATCCAGCTCTCTGCTATGGCCTGGGAAAACAGTAGAAGATGGCCCAAGTCCTTGGGCCCCTGCACCTGTGTGGGAGACCTGGAGGGAGCTCCTGGCTCTTGCCTTCAGATTGGCACAGCTCCGGCCATTGAAGCCAACTGGGGAGTGAACCAGCGGATGGAAGACCTCTCTCTCTCTGCCTCTCCTCTCTCTGTGAAACTCTGCCTTTCAATAAATAAATAAATATTAAAAAAAAAAAAAACCTGTAAGTGATGGTGTCATTTGCCTGCAAGTGATGGTGTCATTAACTGTTAAGTGACAGGGTCATTAACTGTAAGTGGGGATGTCATTAGCTGTAGATGATGATGTCATTTTCCAGAAACAAATGTTTAGTTGTTAGGTAGAGACACCTTTCCCATAGGGGACTGGGCGTTGTGCCTTGCTTAAGAGAGACATGTCCCCACCCCAATCACATCCTTCTAGGGCCCATACCTGTGACACACACAGGCGCACTTCTCTTTTCTTTTCTTGTCTTGTCTTGTCTTTTTTATTTATTTGGCAGGTAGAGATATAGACAGTGAGAGAGAGAGACAGAGAGAAAGGTCTTCCTTCTGCGGCTTCACTCCCCAAATGGCTGCTATGGCTGGCGCTGTGGCAATCCGAAGCCAGGAGCCAGGTGCTTCTTCCTGGTCTCCCATGGGGTGCAGGAACCCAAGCACTTGGGCCATCCTCCACTGCCCTCCCGGGCCACAGCAGAAAGCTGGCCTGGAAGAGGAGTAACCGGGACTAGAACCTGGTGCCCATATGGGATGCCGGCACCACAAGAGGAAGATTAACCAAGTGAGCCATGGCGCCAGCCCCTACAGTCTCACTTTTCATACACTGGTCTGCCTGGAAGGAATCTGGGGTCTAGTGCTCTCTTCCAGCTGTTTTTTCTTTTTTTAAAAAAGAGTTATTTTATTTGAAAGGCAGAATTACAGGAAGAGATAGAGAAATCTTCCATCAACTCCAACTCCCCAAACGGCCACAACAGCTGGGGCTGGGCCAGGCCAGAGCCAGGAGCCGGGAGCTCCATTCGGGTCTCCCACATGGGTGCAGGGGCCCAAGCACTTGGGCCATCTTCAACTGTTTTTCCCAGGTGCATCAGCAGGAAGCTGGATTGGAAGTGGAGCAGCTGGGATTCGAACCAGTGCCCATATGAGACAGCAGTGACGCAGGCGGCGGCTTAACCCATTCCGCCACTCCAGTCCCTGTCAGCTGCTTTTTCAAGAACTGCTCTATGGCAAGAGGCTGCCGCAGCAGGGGTGCCACGAGTCAAGGAGAACCCTGTGGAGGAGGTGGGGTCCTGGGATTCCAGACGGGACCACCTGGTGCTCGTGAGACTGCCTGAGTGAGGTCCTTGCCTGCCGTGTCTGGCTCTGCGCACTGAGGTCCTGGCAGCTCAGTGGTTTCTGTTCTGAGCAAAATGACCCAGGTGCCTACGCTGGCCCAGGGTGTTCCAAGCCTCCTGTGACCAGGTGCAGGTTCTCTCGAAGCTGAGGCCACGGTGTCAGCTCAGGCTCACTGACCATAGGGCTCCTGGTATCTGCCCCTAGACCCCAGGCTCAGCCCTCAGCCCTGCCCCCCAAGCCCCAAACACAGCACAAAGCTTTGGTGTCAGACTTTACTGGAGGCTACAGGCGACCAAGGGGGACCCTGCCCCATCCGTGGCACCTGTCTTCGCGCTGTGGCCCATGTAGGAGCCCATCAGGTCCCGGCAGGACGGAGGTCACGGCCATAGCCCTCAGTCTCTCGCTGTCATTCCCGCCGGGCCTCCAGGTGGTCCAGAACCAGCGCTGCCTGCGTCCTGGCTTCCTGCAGGAGGCTGGAGATGCGCTGGTGGGTCTGAGAGATGCGGCAGGAGGGTGGTCAGCACCCTGCCCCTGCCCCTGCCCCTGCCCGCAGCGGCCTCGCCCCCTGCTCGTGAACCTGCTGGCCCCTGCACCTCCTGCTCACCTGGGCCTTGAATGCAGGGTCACTGATGTCCTTCAGGTTGGCCAGCACGTTGAAGTACGCCCCGAACACGCCCGTCTCCAGGGCTTTGGCCGCCACCTGCAAAGAGGCCAGGGGCCCCTTCACCCCTCTGCCCCCGCCCCCGCCCAAGGGTGTGCATCCGAGGCACTGTGGGGAGGAGCCGGGCAGGGCAGCTGTCGACCACGCCCCGCAGAGGGGCCGCGTGGTGACAGCCTCAGGACAACTTCCGCACTGCAGAGGGGAAAGCAGCTCCTCCCTGAGCGGGCGCAGCCGAGGAGGCGGGGAGGCTCACGGGCTATTTTCTGACCAACTGGGAGCCTGGTCAGCCCCGCCCTCAGCAGCAGTCCTGGGTCTCCTGGCTAATGGCCAGGGCCATCCAGGGCCCCTCCTGGGGACAAGGGGACACTTCTTCAGGGTCTCAGAGGCAGACACAAAAAACAGGCATCGCGGGGAAGCTGCAGGAGGCAGCGACCCTCGGGCTCCACCCTGCCCTGCCTCAGGCTCTCTGTTCTAGAAAGGGAGGGGCAGCCGTGTGTGCCCGGTGGTATTGGAGGCCGTGAGACCCCTCTGAGGCTCTGCCTGTGTGCAGGGCAACCTTGAACAAGCTCCTAGCATGGACCAAGCAAGCCGGCCCTGCTGGAGAAGGCCCAGGCCACCGAGCTGCCCACCGCACCCGGAGCCCCCGGTACCTGCAGGTCGGAGCGGCAGGCCAGGTTCCCGCACAGGGCCAGCTCCTGCAGCGCTGGCCACAGCGAGGCCACCGTCTCCGCCAGCGCCAGCGGCACCCCAGCCGCCCGCCTCAGCCCCTCCTGCAGGGCAGCCGCTCGCCTAGAAAGGAGCCAGTAAAGGTCAAGGTCAACGGTGGGTACTCAGCCCCACCCACCAGGGCTAGGCACACAGAACCCCGGTGGAAGAGCAGAAGACCACTCCTGACACCAAAACACACCCTGGGGTGCCTACATGGGAAGGGGTCCTCTCTCGCTTGGGGCCCCAGGTCCCCAGACACCAGGGGAGGCACTGAGCCCAGTGCAGGTGGGGGCCCCAGGCGTCACCGCCCTCACCTGTCCCTCTCCTCAGCTGTGTTCTTGGGCAGCTTCATTGCTTCCTGCAGGAAAAAAGGAAAAAACAAAGACATTAAAAAACAATGCCGGGGTCACTGGCATGTGCCGACTGGGACCTGGGACACAAGGGAGACCCCAGGCAGAATGTGGGGAGCGTGGTGGCCACACCCACCCATCACCACCAGCATTTTCCAGCTGGGACTGCTCGGTTGAGGGGGCCACAGGCTCCTTCCCTGAGACCCGCTGTTCTCTGGTGTGAGGTCACGCCCTTGGCAGCAGGAGCAGAGACGAGGCAGGGGGCACTGGAGAGGAGGGGTCAACCGTGCCCCCCAGGGCCCTCATTCCAGAGAAGGGGACAGAAAGCCCAGGGAGGTCCCCTGGGCCCTCGCAACCCCAGCAGCAGGAGCAACCCGGGCCAGGGTCCCTTCCACAGCATCTCCCTCTCTCTCTCCCTCTCTCTCTCTCTCTCTCTCATACACACACACACACACACACACTCACACACACACACACTCCAAAGGCATCGCTTAAACAGTCACTCAGCAGGAGGGAGCTGCACCCTGGCAGGTGAGGACCCCACATCCCACATCCCACATGGGGAACCCGGTTCAGTGCAGCTCCAGCTCCCAACGCCAGCTTCCTGCTACTGAAGACCCAGGAAGGCAGCAGTGATGGCTCCAGTGCCCGTGTGGGAGAGCCGGACTGTGCTCCTGGCTTCAGCCCGGCCCCCAGTCACTGTGGGCACTGGGAGAGCGAGCTGGCAGGTGGCAACTGCCATTCTCCCTCCCTTCCTCCCTCCCTCCCTCCTTCCCGCCCAAATGAGTAAACAGAAACATCAGCTACAGTGTCACCACAGCCAGGGTGTGAGAAGCCCAAATGCATGGGAGGAAGAGCAGCAACCTTGGAAGGCGGTGCCCCCCCAGCCACAGTGTCCCAGCCTCAGCTTTGTCACCTGCTCCGCTCTCACCCCACCCCTGCCAGATCCTGCCTCTACATGGGGAGCACTGCAGGACAGCCTGGGGGACAGCTGGGAGGGAATATGGCCACCTCGTCACCAAAAAGTCCTTATCAACCAACCCTCCATGGGCCACAGGTGACAGCGGAGGAGAGACAAAAACACCCCAGCCCCGGACAAGTGTCTGCAGCCGTGCCCGCTGCAGAGGTGGGCTTAGTCCTGGGGCAGGCGCGAGACCATTCCAGCTGTGACCTGCAGCCGGGCTTGGGGTCACCGGGCTCACCTGTGCCTAGCCAGGTGTTTCTACTCCCTGTGCTCCACGGAGAGACTTCTGCAAGCTTTCTATGTCACTGGGAGTCACTTCCGTGGGAGCCACCCAGGGGCCGTCCTTTATTTCCTCTGGGAGTCCAGCTGCTCCCCGCCTGCCCACTGCCTCCGTGTGTGGGCCCCGGGCGGCCCTGTCTCTGCCACTCTCTCTAAACCACACATCTTTGCTCTTCATTTTTTTCCTTTCCTGCCTTTGGTTCAATTTCCTGTTTGCACTTTTCTCCTCTAGCTGTTTCCCGTGCACCTTTGTGTTTTTTTTTTTTTTTTTTTTTTTTTTTTTGACAGGCAGAGTGGACAGTGAGAGAGAGAGACAGAGAGAAAGGTCTTCCTTTGCCGTTGGTTCACCCTCCAATGGCCGCCGCGTCCACGCCTATCCGATGGCAGGAGCCAGAATCCGGCGCCCTGACCGGGACTAGAACTCGGTGTGCCGGCGCCGCAAGGCAGAGGATTAGCCTAGTGAGCCACGGCGCCGGCCCGTGCACCTTATTTCTTACAATCGCTAAAGGCAGGGCTCTTTCTAAGTTTTTAATATTTGTGTTCAAGCTGGTGCTTCTCTTTAAATTCCTGTCGGTGTCTAAGGCTCACCAGAAGGTAAAAGTCCACAAACACAACCGTGGCCTGGGACAGCTGTGTAAAGTGAGGACCCCGAGCAGATAAAATCAGAGACTGCTGGAGCCCACAGGAGCCCGGGGAGCCTCCCTGTCAGAAGCCAGGGTCCAACGACAAACACAGGAACACACAGCCTGTCCAGCCCCCTCGCCCTGCCTCTCCCCCCCTCGCCCTGCCTCTCCCTCTCTCCTCCTCCTCCTCCTCCTCCTCTGTTTCTCTCTTCCCCTGCCCCTCCCTCCCAGGCTGGAGCTGCTTCCTGACCTAGCCCTGTCCTGGGTGGAGTCCGGGACCAGGCGCTGGTCAGCCCTGACCTCCACCGACTGCCCCAGGGCAGGGGCTTTCCCACGCCCGCTGTGTGCGCCCGGAGCTGTTTGCTGGCGGAACCCTCTTGTCCCTGCCACGGCGGTGCCAGCTTTTTCTGGCTTTCTCCCGCCCGTGTCCTGCTGCGGCGATGGCCAGGGCTCACTGCCCGGGAGAAACAGGGGCTGCCTGAGTCCCAGCACCCTGCTCCTGAGCCCTCACACTCACCCCAGCGCCCCACGCCCCCAGAGCTCACCAAGCAAGTGGTGAAGGCCTTGGCGTCGGCGTCCACCAGCGCGGTCAGCTGCGCTGCAGCCGCGTGGAAGGGCGGGATCAGGCGCCGCATGGCCGCGTCCAGGTGCTCGAACTGACGGCGCCCGTAGGTCATCTGCCCCACCATGGAGGCCAGAGCTGCGCCCTGGGCGAGACCAAGCTGTGCCGGGGCCCAGGCACAACAGAGGGGACCCCCTAGATTCGGGGGCAGCGGGGTCCCTGCGCCATGGGATTTGGGGGCAATGGAGTCCCTGGAAGGTGGGATTCGGGGCAGTGGGGTCCCACATGGTGGGAGTCCAAGGCAGTGCACCTCGGTCCCCACCCTGGGAGGCCCTGGCGCCCCACCCAGGATTGTGCTCACCATGGCCGCAGAGGCCGCGGCCACCGAGCCTCCCCCAGGGGCCGCTGAGCGGGCGCCCACGTCGCGGACAAAGGTGCGCAGGGGCCGATCAAGCAGGCTGTGCTGGGCCTGGACATCGGGGACCAGGTACCTGGGAGGGAACCAAGTGCAGGTGTATGGCGAACCCTGCAGCCACCCCGCCCTGGGCGCCATCCCATGGGCAGGGCAGGCAGCAGCTGGGAACCACCAGGAGCTCGTGTGGAGACGGAACAGGGCCTTGCCATGGTCTAACTGTCCCCCTCTCTGCCCCCAGACCCCGCTGGGCACAGGGATGCCCCTGTGAGCAGGTGACCAGGGGTCAGCCTGGGTGTGGTCCTACCAGGAAGAGGGGAGGGGGGGCGGGCTTCTCACTCAATGATGCGCTCCTTGGCGTGGAAAGGGCACAGCGAGTCCAGCCCCAGCCTGCTCACCACCTGGACGGGGCACACGGGGGTGAGGCGGCATCAGCGCATGCGCCTGGCGGGCAGAGGGGCTGTGGAAAGTGGGGTCTTCCACTCTGGAGGAGTCAGCCCCTTGCTCGCCTTAGGCCTTGTGCCCCCTGCCAGCTCTTAGAGGGACTGGGGAGGGACCCCACAGTGCTCCAGGTACAGGCACCCCATCGCCTCTTGGGGAAACAGGTGCCTGGGAGCCCTCAGCCAGCCAGCCTCACCCCTCGTCCCACCGCTGGAAGGGGCAGAGCTGAATTCAAAGGTGCCGGTGTGGAGGGAGGCAGCACTGAGCCCCAGAGCCCCTGTGCGCAGAGCCGGCTGCAGGAGGGACTGCGTGCAGAGCAGAGCCTTAACCTCTGCAGAGGACTAACCCCCCCCCCCCCGCAGCCTCCCTGTGGGCTGACCCCCCCACCGCAGCCTCCCCATGGGGAGGGCTTGGCCATCAGAGCGTGCGGTGGGAGTAGAAACCCCGGAAGGGGACATCCCCTGAAAACCCCTGAGGAAATAGGGGAAACAAAACTCTGCTGGCTGCCCCTGACCAGAAGTCCCCGAGGGGCACGAGGGGTACGAGGGGCACAAGGGGCACGGCTCACTGCTTGCACCCACGCTGCCGGCAGAAGCTGCCAGAGGCCCTGGGTGGCCCTGGAACCAAAGTGAATACATGGTCCTTCTCCTGTCTGGTCCTGCCTGTCGCATTGTGACTGAGCAGCCCCGTTTAGCTCGCAAGTAAACAACACTTGCTCGGAATTCCAGGGGCCAGAATCCCCCGGCCTGGGATAGGGCGGGCACCGGCTGGGAACACCAAGCCTTAGACACAACGCAAGCTGACCCTCAGCAGTGGCCGCCCAGCCTCACCCACGCCCCCTCCCCCTCAGCCTCCCTTCCCAACTTTACAAGGGTCTCCTGCTGACCAGCAAAGCCAAGAGGAGACCTGTGGAGACAGACATGTCTGCATCTCCCCCAAGACCTCTGGCCCCCTGATGACCTAAGCTCGATCAGCGCTCGTCTCTGCAGGCTCCAGCAAGAGCAGCCCAGGCCTCGCTTGCTTTTCCATGTATCAGTCATGCCCCCAAGCACCGGACCCAGGCAAACACAAACCCTCTTCGGAGAGTGTCCAAGAATCCCAGAGATAAAATTGCAAAGAACATGCACGCACAATCAAAAATCACAGACCCCACAAAGAAGCAGTCACCACGCTGGGCTTCAGGAGCCCCGGGCAGAGACACGGGTGGGTGGGTGGCCCAGCAGTTAGGCCAGGCGGCTGGGACACCGGTGTCCCGGCTCAGGGTGCCTGGGCTCAAGTCCTGGCTCCATGCCTGACTCCAGCCCCTGCTGACACCTGGGAGGCCGGGGGGGCCGCTCCAGCACTTGCATTCCTGCCTCCCACGTGAGAGGCCTGCATTGAGTTCCAAGCTCCTGGTTGCAGCCTGTCCCAGCCCCAGCCACTGAGAGAACTTTCTCCCCCCACGACTCTCCCACCCCTCCTCCCCTTACCGCCTCCCCCTCTTCCCCTCCCTTCCCTTCTCCCTCTCAAATAAAAACTATTAAGAGAACGTAAAATGGTAAAAACGGGAAAAGAGTAAACGTGAGAGAAGTGAAGGGTGAAGCCAGAAGTCGGCTGGAGCTTCAGGGGCACGGAGCGCGGACCCCAGCAGTGCCTCCAGGGCGCTCGGCGATTAGGAGCAGAAAAGCAGCAGGGGAGGGGGTCGACCAGCTGACCCAAGTCAGTGCCTTGAGACCTGGACACCCCTGCCCTGCCACTGCCCTGGACAAGTGCAGGGAGAAGACCCAGTCCAAGGCACCAGGGCTTCTGGACCGGAGCCCGGACTGCAGGAAGCCACGGGACGTGGATGCCGATTCTGTCCTGGCAGGAGAGGCTGCAGGCACACTGGTGCTGGGTTCCCATCGTGACCGTTCTGCTGCGGCTCTGTAGGGGGATGGCCTTGATCTTTAGAGACACATCCTGAATAAATCAGTATGAAGGGCACCTGTCTCCATCATCCAGAAAACACCAGCGTGCTCGCCAGGAACAGAGTGACGGAGGAAATGGCCCAGAACGCCAGCAGCTGGTGCGCTAGACAGAGCCACAGGGAGCTCCTGTGGTGTCCTTGGGCCTTTTCCACAAAACAAAGTGCCCAAGATTCCGCAGCAGCTGGGACTAGAATGGACCTGGCCAGGTGCAATTTGAGAAAACTGCAAGAACACGGGGGAAGAAATGAATGGGGGAGAAAGTCAGACGGCATTCACGGCAGGTGCACGGTACAGTGCAATTAGTGGCGTAAGCTGGAGGGCTAACCGGCCAAAGACGGAGTCAAGAGAAGGTTCTCGACGTCACACAGAAGTGGAATCTGTGGGTCACCAGGAAGCGGCTGCGGCAGGCAGGGCTTGACCTCAGGAGTACCAGGGAGGCAGAGACTGTTGGGTTTAAGGGACCCAAGTCCCAGAGAACAACAGGTGACCTGGAACTGTGGGTGCCCACCTGTCTTGCAAGAATGGACCACAGCGGGGCGCACTGTGGCATACCTGGTAAAGCCCCTGCCTGCAGCACCAGCATCCCATATGGGCACCGGTTCAAGTCCCAGCTGCTCCACTTCCCACCCAGCTCTCTGCTAACGCACCTGGGAAAGCAGCAGAAGACGGCCCAAGTGCTTGGGTCCCTGCACCCATGTGGGAGACTGGGAAGAAGCTCCTGGCTCCTGGCTTCGGCCTAGCCTAACCCTGTCTGTCTGTGGCAGCCATTTGGGAAGTGAACCAGCGGAGGGAAGATTCTCCCCCCCCCACCTTCTCTCTGCCTCTCTCGCTCTTTCTCCCTCTCTCGCTCTCTCTGTAACTCTACCTTTCAAATAAATAAATCTTTTTAAAAAACCAAAATTACAGAATGACCTTCCCAGGCAAGTGGGCACCAGCCAGGTCAGAGGTAAAAGCCTCCGCGTTCTCCCTCCCACTGTGCCTGCGGGGGAAGCCCTGCAAGGGGCAGTATGAGCTGGGACAGTGCGTGGACATGCTAGGAGACGGCCAGTGCTGCCACTGGATGCTCGTGAGACAGGGAGGCAGAGGAGGCCGCTGCGCGTGGACAGTCCAGGCACACACCAGGACCAGCCACACCCACTCGCCCCCACAGACCCAAAAATAGGTGGAGAGCAGTCCGTCCGCACCTGTCTGCTCGATTAGTACAGTCCAGCCTGGACACAGTCACCCGCCAGAAGACAACGCTTCCAGAAACCCAGCCATGCGGCTCAGAAGAGTCCCAGGGGCCTGGGCCAGGCGGGAGCCCCCAGGACTAGAGGCAAAGGTGGCAGTGAGAGCAGCGGAGCCACCTCCTAGGAGGTCTCGGCGCGCTGGGGGACACGCGCACGCACAGACTGGCAGGGGTGCTCACACGTGAACCTGCAGCTCACAGAGAAACCCCCAAATGAAAATCTCCTCTTCTGAGCAGAAAGCAGCAGAGCAGAGCAGTGGGGCGGGGGCCTGGCCCTGAGCAGGGGGCCAGGCCGGGGGCGCCGACCCCTGCCCCGGAAGCACCACGCTCCCCCCCGGGGTCCCCGCTTGGGTGCCCACCAGCCGGACGCGGTGCTCCTCCTCCAGGACGAAGAGGTTCTCCTTGTCACAGTAGAAGGCCGCAGCGTCCAGCACCGCTCTCAGAGGCACCAGGCCCACCAGCTGCGAGCCCACCACCGGGAGGCTCAGCGCCTGCCGAGGCCAAGACGGGGCACGTCAGTGCGGGGGGCGGCACCCACCCTGCTCACCTGGAGGGTCCTCCCTACAGGGACACCCGCCACTCACCTGTACCACCCTCGGCCACTGGACTGCCCGCCCACCCACTCACCTGTACCCACCCTCGGCCACTGGACTGCCCGCCCACCTATACCCACCCTCGGCCACTGGACTGCCTGCCCACCCACTCACCTGTACTCACCCTCAGCCCACAGGACTGCCCGCTCACCTGTACCCACCCTCAGCCCACAGGACTGCCCGCCCACTCACCTGGGCCTCCCTGCAGGTCTCCTCATAGACTGTGTGCAGCCCTGTGACCTCAAAGTCCAGGAGGTTCGTGGACACCTGAGCCAGGCTCTTCTCCTCCAGGTACCAGCCAATGCCCTGGACCTTTTTCAGACGTCCTGGCTACACAGGAAAAGGTGTCTCCACTTGCCCCGGCCCCACCCGATCTCTGCAGGTGGCAGGGGTGGACACGGTGGCTCGTGTCTTCTGTTCTCCCTCCCTTCCTCTCTCACCTGAGCCAGCCAGGACAGGCCCTGCCTGGCACCAGGAAGCGGAGGTCCCGAGGGTCAGGCACCGGGAGACCCACTCTGCTTGGACCGCAGACAAGGCTCCGGAAGGGCATGCCTCCTGACCAGTGCTCGGCCCATGCCATGTCTGGAGGCTGCCCCCACCCATCCTGTCCTGCCCACTCTCCCCGGGGGTGACAGACCATGTGACAAGGGAACCTTGTTTTGCCCAGGCACAGACAAGGCTTCAGTCACCGTGTTTTCGTGTCTGCGGAGTGGAGGCCACTGCCTTCCCAGGCGTCTGCGGCTTCTGTGTCTGACCCGCACTGGCTGCAGGTGCGATGCTCAAACAAGGTAACAGCCGCTCTGCAGACTCGGGGCGCCTGGGAGTGTGACGGCCGCTGGGGTGCCCGAGGGTGCGTGGGGCACGGGAGGACACGCACAGGGGCCCCAGGAGGCTGGAGGGGCTCTGGAGGCCCTGCAGCGCCTGGAGATCTGTGGGGGCACCAGGAGTGCCTGGGGCTACCTGGGGTTCAGGAAGCAGCTCCCTTCCGGTCAGCATGGAAGCACGGCTGTGTTTGAACCGAAGGCACAGCCCTGCCTGCGTCCATGACAAAGTGCTCCCCACCTCCCAACCCGAACCCCCGACCCCGCCTGAGACACGAGGCTGAATCGGCCCCACAGGGTCACTCCGGAGTTGGGGGCGGGGCTCCCCTGGCCCTGCCCACGGAGTTGGGGGCGGGGCTCACCTGGTCCTGCCCACGGCCCTGCTCCCGCAGGTTGAGAGCAATGCGGTGCGCCTGCTCCTTGGTGCTGAGCAGGTTGATGTTGAACGCGATGAGGAACTTCCGTGCCCCTGTGGCGGTGGCCCCCCAGCTGGGGACAAAGGAGCTGGGGCCGAAGTCAGGAGCCCACTCGGCCTGCTTGAGCTGTGAGGACGTCCACCCTGGCTCAGGAGGGGCCCGGGCCCACCTGCCCCCGCAGGGGGAGGCGCAGAGTCCGCCCTCCTCCCCAGACCCACCCGCCCCTGGAGGGCCCACCTTCTCAGGAAGGGCCTCGTACTCCCCCGCCCGGATGGCCGGCAGGGTCCGGCGGCTGACCGTCCGTGCCGCCTCGCCGTACAGGTACACTGCAAGGGAGTCCGCTGGTCAGGCCCCCACGGCTGGAGGGAGCAGGCCAGTGGCTGCCCCCAGCCTCAGCCGGGGCTCCCGGCCCACTGGGGAGGGCCCAGCAGGGTGGATGTGGGTGGCCGCTAGAGGCGCTGCTCCACGACATGGGAGCCACCCGTGTGCCTGCTGCGGGTTCCGTGTCAGTGGCAGTCGGCAGCTTTGGTACACCTGCACTGGACAGAGGGGCCCTGCTGGGGGCGCTCACCCGGCACGTCCAGCTCCTCCGCCAGCCGCTGGCCGAAGGCCTCCGCACAGAGCACGCAATCAGCCATGCTGACGTCACGCACAGGGATGAAGGGACAGACGTCCAGGGCGCCCATTCGAGGGTGCTCTCCTACAGAGAGAGGAGGGGTCGGAGGCTGGGGGCAGGGGCTGGAAGGCTCCTCGGACCCCCATCCTCTCGACACCCTGACCGCACCCCCAGGTGTCCACGCTGACCCAGGCACCCCCAACCCCGCCCTGTGACGACACCACTCCCAGCCAGCAGCGAGTCCCGGGGACGGCCTCCCAGGGACACAGACCAGGGAAGCAGCAGGACCACAGCCATTTGGCATCTTTGGGACAAAACTCTCCCTCTCCCAGAAATCACAGAAATCACTCCCCCGGGGCCTGTAGCTGGGCTCCTGTGAGCCGCGGCCAGGCTGGAAGTGGCCTCCCAGCCCCCTCCCCTGGCAGTGGGGGACCCAGGCTGCGTTCTCAGAGGCTCCTCCCACAGCCCTGCACCTGCTACCAGACCGGGCACACCGCAGTCCCCGGGGACGATGGCCCTCCATCCCCCAGCCCCCGGACCACCGTGCTGCTCACCCTCGGGCTGTGCTGCTCGCCAGGTGGCCCAGCCTCCCCCGTTGTGCCCAAGTAACCTTTGGGTGGACTCCTACATGCGTCCAACCGACCCTTGACCCTGCCTGCCACTGCCATCATGTTTGATTTTTCAGGCTGTTGACAGGTCGTTGTCCAGAGCAGCTGTGAATTCTCCCCTCAACTCCCACGACCTGGGAGGGAGCCTGAGTTTTACAGGTGTAGCTGGTTCCTTCCCAGTGCCTGTGGGAGCTGTCACTCCCCTCAGTGGCCATGGGAGCTGTCACCCCCTCCCCCTCAGTGGCCTTGGGAGCTGTCACCCCTCCCCCTCAGTGGCCATGGGAGCTGTCACGTCTCTGTGGCCTTGGGAACTGTCACCCCCTCCCCCTCAGTGGCCATGGGAGCTTTCACACCCTCCCCCTCAGTGGCCTTGGGAGCTGTCACCCCCTCCCCCTCAGTGGCCTTGGGAGCCGTCACTCCCCCCAGTGGCCATGGAACTGTCACCCCCTCCCCCTCAGTGGCCTTGGGAGCTGTCACCCCCTCCCCCTCAGTGGCCTTGGGAGCTGTCACTCCCCCCAGTGGCCATGAAACTGTCACCTCCTCCCCCCCAGTGGCCTTGGGAGCTGTCACCTCCTCCCCCTCAGTGGCCTTGGGAGCTGTCACCCCCTCCCCCTCAGTGGCCATGGAACTGTCACCCCCTCCCCCCCAGTGGCCTTGGGAGCTGTCACCTCCTCCCCCTCAGTGGCCTTGGGAGCTGTCACCCCCTCCCCCCCAGTGGCCTTGGGAGCTGTCACCCCCTCCCCCTCAGTGGCATGGGAACTTTCACCACCCCCCCGGGGCCATGGGAGCTGTCGCCCCACCAGGGGCTGTGGGAGCCGTCACCCGTGGGGCCACATCCTGGCAGCCTCCACAGCCACACCCAGGCGTGGCACCCCTCAACTCCAGGGCCCTCCTTCAGGAACCCTGCTCGCCAGCCCTGTCGGACCCCACACCCAGAGCCAGGCCTGAGCTTGTCCCAGGACCCCTGCGGACAGAGTTGGACCCGACCCCCTCTCACCTTTGTGCCTGCTCATGTCAATGAGCCGTGAGGCTACACGGGCGGCATTGAGGGCGCCCTCCACCACGCACTCCGGCTGCCCCACGAAGGTGTAGACCGTGCGGTTGGTAGAGGGGCCAGCGTCCACATCCAGGAGCACACAGCCTGGGGTCTGCGTGATGGCTCTGGAGATGGCGTCAATCACCTGGGGCAAAGGTCAGCCCACACCGGGTTCCCCACTTGGAAGCAGGCAAAGGGGCTTTGAAGGGCCTAAGGAGGCGGCCCTGAGTGCTTGGGGAGCTCCCAGCTGAGAGCCTGCTGGTGGGTGACAGTCGCAGGGAGACCCCGTCGTGTGGGCTGTGGTCACTCCTGGCCCAAGAACTGGCCCCACAGGAGGGGCTCAGGCGGCTCCACTCAGCCAGGTGCCTGGAAAGGTGGCCTGGGCACTGACCATGACCCTCAGGCCCTGCTCACCAAGAGCAGGCCCCACAACCCCCCAAGCCTCCTCTTAGTGGAGGGAGGAACAAGCAGGGTTGGGAGGAGCTAAAGGGCCTAGAACCTTCTGGGGCCCACATCCTGCCCCATGGGCCTCGGTGGCCTGCCTGGCCTGGGTCCCAGGTCTCTGTAGGCTTCATGGGGTGAAAACCGCCTTCTCTGGGTGCTACAGGGTAGAGATGGAGTCAGCCCAGAGGGACCAGAGGGACGGGCACCGTAACCTCACGCAGCCCCTGGGTGTGCCCCGGGGCCGTGCTTCCAGAGAGAGATCTGAGGCCCATCAAGGACAGAAGACCTGCTCAACCCCCACCCAGGAGTATCAGAAAGACCCCTGAACCCACCACCAGACCTGCTGCCCCCCGACTGGCCGCCAACAGGAGGTGGTTCCTGGGAGGGAGCACTGCCGGCCCTTGGCTGGGCCCATCTGGAGCACGCAGCTCCCCCCACACCACCATACACACCCCCTCCTCTCGACCCAAGCCCCTCAGACCCTGCCAGTCCCAGGGGACCCTCACCTCCTGGTTGTTCCCCTCTGAGAAGTTGGGGACACACTCTACCAGCTGAGACATGGCCGCACCGTTATCTGACGTGTCTCACGGGGCAAGCAGAGGGGCAGAGGATGGTGGAGGGGCAGCAGCCGAGGGACCTTTATCCACTCAGCAGTGCCCTCCCCATGTCGAGCTTCTCATTAACCAGCAAGTCCCAGGGAGCAGGGCTGCAGGCTGAGGGCCGGTGACCTGGAACGGGTGGTGCAGGGCCAGGAGCTGTCCACCAGGAGCAGCTGGGGTGTGAGCTCCCCAGAAAGAAGGCCAGGGACGCTCAGAGGCCCTGGAGTGGTCAAGTTCAGCCTGGATGTCAGGCCAGCCTCTGTGAGAGCCTCCAGGTGACCCCTGGACCACTGTTTCTTCATGTAAGGGCTTGACCTTGGGACTGTGGGGAGGAGAGGCCGTGTGTGAGGCCCCCGTATAGAGCCTGATGCCTGGCAGAGAGCAAATCAGCAGGGACAGGCAGGGAGTGCAGGGCGGGTGTGAGAGGCTGTGGCTGAGCTGTGGGTAGGGATCAGAGTGGACACCAGTGTGCATAGGAGTCTGCGGGTGAGTGTGAGAGTGTGCACATGTGTTAACATGAGCATGTGTATAGATGCAAGAGTCCATGTGTGTGTTAGTGTGAGCATGTGTGTAGATGCAAGGGTCCATGTGTGTGTTAGTGTGAGCATGTGTGTAGATGTCAGGATACATGTGTGTTGGTGTTAGTGTGCGTGTAGATATAAGGGTTGTGGTGTGTGTGCATGTGTGTAGATGTTAGGGTATATGTGTGTGTTGGTATGAGCATGAGGGTAGGTGTCACAGTGTGTGAACATATGTGTAGACCATTGCATATGTGTTCATGTGAACATGTATGCAGATGTCAGGGTATATGTATGTTAGTGTGAGCATGGCTATAGTAGTCAGGATGTGTGTGATGGTACAAGCATGTGTGCAGAGGTCAGGGTGTGTGTGTGAACATGTAGATGTCATGGTGTATGTGTGTTTTGGTGTGAGCATTGTGTAAGTATCAGAATATGTGTATTTTGTGAGCATGCATGTAGATTAGAGTGTGAAAGCATGTGCGTAGACATCAGGGTACATGTATGTGTGTATGTGTATAGTAGTCAAGACATGCATGTATATGTCAGGCTGTGGTTATGTGCTGTAGTGTGAGCATGTGTGTAGATGCCAGAGAGAGTATGTATACTGGTGTGACCATTCATGTGTGAGTATTGTATGAGCATGCATGTAGATGTCAGGATGAATGTATATTGAGGTGAGCATATGTGTAGATGTCAGTGTGTGCACGCATGTTTGTGTTGGCGTGAGCATGTGTGTAGATGCCAGGGTGCATGTGTGCGTGTTGGTGTGATCACGTGTATAGACATAAGGGTGCATGTGTGTGTGTTGGTGTGATCATGTGTATAGATACAAGGGTGCATGTGTGTGTGTTGGTGTGATCATGTGTGTAGATGCCAGGGTGCATATGTGTGTGTTGGTGTGATCATGTGTATAGACATAAGGGTGCATGTGTGTGTGTTGGTGTGATCATGTGTGTAGATGCCAGGGTGCATGTGTGTGTGTTGGTGTGATCACGTGTATAGACATAAGGGTGCATGTGTGTGTGTTGGTGTGATCATGTGTATAGACATAAGGGTGCATGTGTGTGTGTTGGTGTGATCATGTGTGTAGATGCCAGGGTGCATGTGCGTGTGTTGGTGTGATCATGTGTATAGACACAAGGGTGCATGTGTGTGTGTTGTTGTGGTCATATGTGTAGATGCCAGGGTGCAGGCAGGTAAGAGAAGGCCCACTACTCCCCAGGGAGGTGGGAGCCCAGCTATGATCAGGAGTCAACTCTGGCTCAAGGCTCCACCATGTCCCACTTGGAAGCCATGATTTTAAAGGGGCAGGGGTCTGCCTCCAGCACGGGGCCCTCAGATCATGTGGCTGTCCCGGCTGCATGTACATACCCCAGTCCTGGAGTCCAACTCTGTGCTGCCCTTTGGGGTGTTCTGAACCCCTGGCAGGCCCCTCCCTAGAGCCAGCACCCCACAGCTCAGATCTCTCCAAC
This sequence comes from Oryctolagus cuniculus, assembly GCF_964237555.1. Lineage (NCBI taxonomy): Eukaryota > Metazoa > Chordata > Mammalia > Lagomorpha > Leporidae > Oryctolagus > Oryctolagus cuniculus. The sequence continues at coordinate 705,151 of NC_091435.1, read as the reverse complement.
TCAGCTGTGTGGGCCTTAGGGACCCCTCCTCTGCTGCGGCCACTCAGGGCACTGGGAGAAGGGAGGCACCCAGTGATCCCGACACCCCAGAGGCTGGGCCGGGAGAGGAAGGGGGTCTGCTGTGGGCTGGCTGGTGTCCCCACGTCCACGCACAGAGGGCCTGACCTCCAGCTCCTCGGGTGGAGCTGTATTTGGCGGCAGCAGTCTTTACACAGGGGACTGCGTTCAAATGAGACCACTGTGTGGGTCCCGAGCCAAGCGGACTGCTGTCCCGGAAGGGCACGGGAGCAGCTCTGTCTGCAGGCCAGCAGAGAGGCCTCAGGAAAGCAGCGCCGTCCACACGTGGCCCTGGACTGCAGCCCCCAGGACCCTGAGACCAGTCCACGGCAGTGTCACGGCAGCCCAAGCTGACTCACGCAGGATCCCCAGGGGCTGGGACAGCCAGACACCTGGGCTGTGAGGACCAGCATGGGGTGCCCCACATGGGGGTCCACTCAGAACCCCAACTCCTTCATGCTCATAGCCACAGCGGACAGAGACAGGAGCCCTGCACCCAGGGCCAAACTCTGGGACTGTTACAGAAAGCTGGACGGGAGAAACTCTCTTAGGTCAAACAGGTACCAGAGGCTGGGTACAGGAGCAGCAGATGCAGTTTATTAACGTCGACGGGCCCAGTGGAGTCACTTCCCAAGACCGGGCATCCGATCCAGGCTGTGTACAAGACCCACGGGTTTGTCAGCACCACACACTGACAGCTGCAGCGTGGGTGGGCTTCCTGCAGCCTGGGGGACTCAGGACCACCCACGAGGAACTTGAGACCACACAGGGAATGTGGGGGTGTGTGTGCAGAGAACGGAGACCAGGACACCTGCCCAGACGTGTCTACACCCGTGGGGTTACAGCGAGCAGGGATGGGCACACCTGCCCTCCGCAGGGTCTCGTCTCTCCTGTCTCTGGTCACGGCCTGACTTCCTCTTCAGGACGGGCAGTCGGAATTACAGCCTCGACTATTCCGCTTCTCTGGAGACTTCCCCACGGCTGCTCTCCGTCCTCATTCCCTGGTGTGCTGTTGGGGCAGAAGCCAGAGGCGCCGCCGCCATCCTGCTGCCGTGGCCTCAGCACCACGGGCACTTTAGCCTTTTGTGGCGCCCAGGGTGCATACTCCAGGACAGATGGACAGACAGGGCTTGGCAGCCTGCCGCACCCACCCTCGCTGGAAACCCTGTGCTACCGAGGCTGCACCAGGCCTGCACCAGGCCTGCACCAGGGTGTGCATTCCCCGGGGAATAGCAATCCAGGCCGCAGCACACTGAGCAAGCTGCATCGCTCGTTAAATCTGCCTTGTAACAAGCAGGGCACTGAAAACCCCGGCCTACGACTTGTGTCTGCGGGTGGGAAGGAGCCGCAGGCGGACGACGGCCGGGCCGGCCACAGTCACGTCCCACGGCAGCAAGCACACAGGACGGTCCTGTCCAGACCAGGAGGCCGCTCCCTCTCCTCCGCTCCCTGAACCGCTGAGCGGCCTTTTCTCCATGCTTAGATTAGATTTCCGTTGTCTCCCACATCAAGCTTTAGATATCAAGTAGACCAACACTGAAACGTTAGAAAAAGGTAGTCAGTGTTTCTGAATGAGGGGCATTACCAAGATCACGGGAAGATGGAGAAGACAGTGTGCCTCCTCCGTGAGCTGTCTAGGCCTCCCTCCTTGTATTAAATGAAGAAAGAGTTAGAGTGTGGAGAAAGCACCCCAGAGCCTTCACATTAAGTAGCATCCCTGTGGCGAGGAGTACTATGTTGTTAAAAACGCAGAACGAACCAAAACAGGTCTTTCTGGGTCCCTGGCTCTGGGTTTGTGTTAAACTCCCCACCAACGGGAACCAGAGCTGATCCAGGACAGGCCAGGAAAGACACTGGGAGCCCCGGGCACCTGGTGGTGCTACCAAGGCGCAAAGTGTTTGCAAAGAACCCAAACCCACAGTCATGCATACAGAGCTGCGTCCAGCCCAGCAGGGACAACGCTGGTTAGGAGAATCCCACGTTAGTGTGTCTGGGTTTGATGCCCAGCTCCGTGCCCAATTCCGAATTCCTGCCTCCCTGAGAGGCAGCAGTGATGGCCAAGGGACCGGGTCCTGGGCACCCTCACGTGGGAGACCTGGAATGAGCTGCTGACTCCCGGCTCAGCCCAGCGCTGGCTGTTACAGCATGTTGGGGATGGGAGACCGAGCTCTCTCAAATAAACAGACGACAGACAGATGATGGATGACTGACAGATGATGGACAAACAAATGTAGATGGAAGGGGCCAGGGACGATTTGAGCAAGGAAAGCAAAGAGGTAGAACTGGATCAAACACAGACAGCCGTGAGCCCACACACACACGCTGTGGAGCAGACATCACAGAACCCTGAGTAATCCACAGAGACACGCGGCCTTGGGGCAGGTGCAGCACAGGCCCAGCTTGTACCCACCTGCAGGGCCCAGTGCTGCACGGGGGACCTGGCCATGAAGCGTCACCCCCCGGGCCCTGCCTGAGTCCCCCACTCCCTCCCCCACCACCTTCCCACCCCCTCTCATCTTGTAGAACGAGAAGGGCATTAGGAATGGGCTCAGCGCTCTGCACAGGACAGTCCCCAGGAAGTCCCACGTGGAAGTGCAGCCCAGAGACCCCCCAGCCTGGCCCCAGCACAGCGGACATCAGAGGGTGGGACGGTGGGCATCACTTCACCCAGAGCCTCCAGGGGTCACTCGAAGCCAAGCCCAAGAGCCTGGGGGACACCAAGGCCATGGGGGAGGGGGAGGGGAGGGAATGACCAGAGGCCAGGGCCTCACTCTTCGAAGCCCCTGTAGGAGCCGTGTTCCTGATTTTCTGTTGTTCGCGCTTCTTTGACACTTTGGGGGCTTCAGCAGCTGGAGAGAGGATGCCCAGGCCTAGGTAGTTGCCACGGGCAGCTGCAAGCCGGCCAGTCCAGACACACGTGCCCAGCCACTGACCATCACCTGCCTGGCCTGAGCTCCCCTGCCCTGATCTGCCACAGGGCCGGGTAATGCTCCAACAAAACCGCCCAGAGCTGGAAACCAGACCACCGGGGCCTCAACTCTGTCCCGGACCCAGACCACGAGGCCTGCGGCCCAGGCTTCCTCTCGGCCCCAGAGTGCCTGGCGCTCCCCCTGGCGGCCCCGGGTGGCAGGGCAGGGCGCGAGCCTCCCACATCCCGCACCACCGCACCGTCTTCCCGCGCAGGTGTGGCAGGTGCCGTCGCGTCTGCCACCCCCACCCCGCACCTGCCCGAAGCAAACGCCAGCGCGTCTGACCAGGCCCTTGCCTCCCTGGGTCCCCAGAACACCCAGCAGCTCCCAGCCGGGCTCCCGGTGCCACGCAGCCTCGCCCTGCCTAAGCGCCCACGGGTGCGGTCAGCAGCCCCGCCACGCCGGAGCCTCCCCTGCGGCCCCACCTGCACCCGCTGAATGCAGCTCCGGCCCAGCGCGAGGTGCCCCCGCAGCTCCCAGGGCTGGCTCTGGGCACGAGGAGGCCGGCTCCGCCCGGTGCGCAGAGGACCGCTCGCGGGCGGAGGGGCGGGGAGCAGGCCCGGAGCTGCCGGCTGCGCCCACAGGGGAGGAGCGCCGCTCCCCGCCTGGAGGGGACTGGGCAGGGGCTGGGGTCCTGGGGCTGCGTCCCCGACTTCTCCCGGGGGAGAGAGGCGCCGCGGCGGTCGGGAACCCCGCCGTTGGAGCCCGGGCTGCGTGGTTCCGCCCTGTGCCCGCCCGCCCGCCCGCCCGCAAAGACCCAGCAGGCACGGCGGCGGACAGGTAAACAGGTGGCTTTAATAACGCGCGCGGGCGCACGCGCGGGCGGCGGCCGCCGGCCCCGGCGCGAGGGCGGCTCCCCGCGGCCCGGCGGCCGGGCGTGCGGGCGCGGCGGCGCGGGCCCTGGGCGCGCGGGCGCGCGGGGCGCGGGCGGCGGCGGCCCCGTGGGGCGCGAGCGCGGTGCGGGCGGCGGCGGCGGCGCTCACCAGGCGAAGAGCGGCTTGCTGTCGGCCTTGGACAGCTCGCACAGGCAGTTGAGCAGCAGCAGCGAGTCGCCCAGGAACTTGGGCGGCACCACGTCGATGAGCAGCTTGCGCAGCGCGGCCGGGCTGCTGTGCAGCGGGTTGGCGCGCAGGTCGGGCCGCTGCTTCAGGATGCCGTAGGTGTTGATGAGGAACTCGCTGAACACCGGGTGCACGTCGCGGTTGTAGCCCAGCCGCTCCAGCCGCGCCGTGAGCGTCAGGTAGCGCTGCGTCAGCTCGCGCAGCTTCTTCTGGTCCACCGAGCCGTCCAGAGACTTGACCGAGGTCTGCGGGACACGCGGGCGTGGGCGCGGCCGGGGCGGGGCGCGCGCGTCCCAAGGCCCCGCCCCCGGCCCCGCCCCCGCGCGCACCTGCTTGATCTTCTCGGGGATGTTGGAGACCGTGAAGCCGTACAGCCGCGTCACGCCCGGGAACACGTAGGCCAGGATGCGCCGGTCCAGCTGGAAGGCGATCTCCCCGACGATGCGGCCGTCCTTCTCGGCGCCCGCGAAGCTCTGGATCTCTGCGGGGAGGGCGCGGACCGCGTCGGAAACCGCTCGCCCCCCCACCCCCGCTCCCGCTCCCGCCGCCCCAGCCGCCGGGGCAGGGCCTCCCGTCCTTAAGGTGAGAAGGGCTGCGGGGCGGGCGGGGGTGCCCCAGGGCCTCCCTCCCCACCTCCCCGAAACCGGCTACCGCATCCCCGCCCGCAGCTGCGCCTTTAAACTTGAGATGATCTGAATTTAGACCCGCACGTGACCAAGACCGCCTTGGGGAGGACAGACCGGTCCCTCCCCTCCCCCCACTCCTGAGCTTGGAGGGGCACGAGGCGCCTCCCCGACACCTCCCTCCCGCCCCCACTGTCGGGTCTGCTCTTCCATCCCTACAGAGGGATGCTCGTCCTGCCCACCACGGACTCTGAGACCCTCGGACCTGACCGGCAGCACAGTAGGGCCCAGGCCCTGCCATCGCCACATGTCTGCGCCCACCCAGGCAGCTCTACACCCCACACTCAGGACAACCCACCATGTCCTGGTCCCCCAGCCCCTTCGCGGGCATGGGGGGTGAGGGGCCAGGCTCCGGGACTCCCTCCTCCCGTGGCCTTGCACAGCCGCTCACTGACTGCAGCCCCATCCTCCAGAAAGCTGTTTGCCCCCGGGCACATGTTGGTTCAGCAGGTGCCAGGACCCTGGGGTCTGTGTCCACAGGGACCAGGGCAGCCGTGCCCCAGGGGAGCAGGAAGAGTTGTGTGTGTGAACACGGGCACTTCCCGAGGCCGGCGAGCCCACCAGCAGGGTGCTTGGGCAGAGAGAGGGGCAGGACACACGTGTCCCCGAACACGGGGAATGCAGACCAGAAGACAGGCAGCCAGGGCAGCTGCTGGAGGACCCGCTCCCTCTGAGGTCAGACTCCCCCGAGCACGCCCCTGCCCAGCCAGGGAGGAGAGCGCTGCTGCCCAGGCAGTCTGCGTCCGTCCCCACAGCAGGGCGCACGGCCCTGTGGGCAGAGAAGGACCTGTGCCGTCCTTCAGTCCCTGGCACAGCTGGGAGCCCTCCAAGGCCCGGCCCCTCAGAGCCCCGGCGCCTGTGCCTCCCCTGGTTCCCTCGCACACCGACCCTGCGGGAGGAGCCCTGGGCCCTCCTGCAGATGGAGGAGCTGAGGCTAGGGGGCACGCTGCTTTCCCACGTGGGAGAAGTAAGTCTTTTCTGTCAAACCAAAGTGACTCCGTTTTTGATGGTAGCTTCCTTGTCTTGCAAGAAGTTCCACTTTTAAGTGAGTTACAGGATTCTGAGATCTGCTGCCCCGTCCCAACGCCACAAACAGCTGCTGCCCATTGCTGCCCCTGGTTTCTTCTGTGAGCTCTGCCACGTCAAGTCAGCCATCAGAAATCTCCACTCATTCTGCTTAGACAGCCACGAAGTGGAAGGCAAGCCCGAGCCTGAGCCAGTGCGGCAAAAGGCCAGGACCTCCCGCCACACCCACACCGCCCCTCAGTTAGACCAGGAGGCCGCCCGTGGCACCTGCTCCTCTGTTGACAGCCGGCCACGCACCCTTCTGCAGAAGTAAATGTTCTTGCTGAGACACCTTGTGTCTGTGTCTTGTTCAACACCCAGTCACTGAAAACATCTTTCTTAGAACTGAATCCGCACACTGCAACACTCACCCTTTTTATTTATTTGAAAGTCAAAGTTACACAGAGAGGAGAGGCAGAGAGAGAGAGAGAGAGAGAGAGAGAGAGACAGAGAGAAACAGAGAGACAGAGAGAGATCTTCCATCCGCTGATTTACCCCCCTAAATGTCCACAACGGCCAGAGCTGCGCCAATCCAAAGCCAGGAGCCAGGAGCTTCTTCCTGGTCTCCCACGCGGGTGCAGGGGACCAAGGACTTGGGCCATCTTCTACCGCTTTCCCAGGCCACAGCAGAGAGCTGGACTGGAAGAGGAGCAGCCGAGACTAGAACTGGCGCCCATATGGGATGCCAGCGCCGCCTACTGTGCCACGTTGCCAGCCCCGAGCCCCATATTTTTGTCCATGTTCTGTGGTTTCAGCCTTTTCAGATCTCAGGTCTTTGACCCATTTGGAGCTCATTTTTGTCTGTGATGTAAAGAAAGGGACCCAATGTCATCTCTCTTTTTTTTAAGATTTATTTTATTTTTTGAAAGACAGTTACAGAGAGAGGGAGAAACAGAGAAAGAGAGAGATCTTCCATCTGCTGGTTCACTCCCCAAACAATGGCTGGAGCTGGGCCGATCCAAAGTCAGGAGCCAGGAGCTTCTTCTGGGTCTCCACATGGGTGCAGGGGCCCAAAGACTTGGGCCATCTTCCACTGCTTTCCCAGGCCACAGCAGAGAGCTGGCTCAGAAGGGGAGCAGCAAAGACTTCGGTGCCCTAAATGGGATGCCAGCACTGCAGGCTGGGGCTTTAACCCACTGCCCCACAACACCAGCCCCAACATCATTTTATGTGGGTATCCCCTTGTCCCAGCACCACTGGTCGAAGACTTCTTTTGCAACCGAATTACTTGGCACTGTTTCTGCACTCAGCTCTGTTCCACCGACCTGTGTGTCTCCTTGCAACAGTGCCACATCTGGGTTGCTGGAGTGCTGCTTGCTTCACGGTAAATTTGAAACAGGGCTGGGTCTTCTCATTTTGTTCTCTTCTTGACCTATTTGTTCTCTGCTTGACCTATTCTGGGTCCCCATATTTCCGTATGAATTCAAGATTCACCTTCTCAATTTTTTTTTTTTTTGACCAGGCAGAGATAGACAGTGAGAGAGAGACACACAGAGAGTTATAGACAGTGAGAGAGAGACAGAAAGATCTTCCTTCCATTGGTTCACCCCGCCAATGGCCGCTACAGCCAGCGCTGTGCCGATCCAAAGCCAGGAGCCAGGTGCTTCTCCTGGTCTCCCATGCGGGAGCAGGGACCCAAGCACTTGGGCCATCCTCCACTGCCTTCCCATGCCACAGCAGAGAGCTGGACTGGAAGAGGAACAACCAGAACTAGTACCCAGCGCCCCAACCAGGACTAGAACCCGGGGTGCCGGCGCCGCAGGCGGAGGATTAGCCAAGTGAGCCACGGCGCCGGCCCCACCTTCTCAATTTCTGCTAAGATTCTAGCTGGGATTTTCATAGGTGTTGCAATGAATCCATAATTCAATGTAATCTCTACAAAAAATTAGAAACTATTAAAAAAATCGGATCTTTGAATCAATGAACATGAGACTTTTTTCTATTTATTTAGGTCTTCTTTGACTTGGTTCAAATGTATCTTATAATTTCCAGTGTATTTCTCTCCCAGCCACTTTGCAAGGCCACAGAAAGTACCCAGGAAAAATAACTAAAAGCCAGACACACTGTGTGTCAGGGTAAGTGCAGGCACGGAGCGCAGACACACTGTGTGTCAGGGCAGGTGCAGGTATGGGGAGCAGACACACTGTGTGTCAGGGCAGGTGATGGACAAGGGGTGCAGACACACTGTGTGTCAGGGCAGGTGCAGGCACGGGGAGCAGACACACTGTGTGTCAGGGCAGGTGCAGGCACGGGGAGCAGACACACTGTGTGTCAGGGCAGGTGCAGGCACGGGGAGCAGACACACTGTGTGTCAGGGCAGGTGCAGGCACGGGGAGCAGACACACTGTGTGTCAGGGCAGGTGCAGGCACGGGGAGCAGACACACTGTGTGTCAGGGCAGGTGCAGGCACAGAGCGCACACACTGTGTGTCAGGGCAGGTGAGAGGCATAAGGAGAAGACACACTGTGTGTCAGGGCAGGTGAGAGGCACAGAGCACAGACACACTGTGTGTCAGGGCAGGTGAGAGGCATAAGGAGAAGACACACTGTGTGTCAGGGCAGGTGCAGGCACGGGAAGCAGACACACTGTGTGTCAGGGCAGATGCAGGCATGGGAAGCAGTCACACTGTGTGTCAGGGCAGGTGATTGACAAGGGGTGCAGACACACTGTGTGTCAGGGCAGGTGCAGGCACAGAGCGCAGACACACTGTGTGTCAGGGCAGGTGCAGGTATGGGGAGCAGACACACTGTGTGTCAGGGCAGGTGATTGACAAGGGGTGCAGACACACTGTGTGTCAAGGCAGGTGCAGGCACAGAGCGCAGACACACTGTGCGTTGGAGCATGGTGCAGTCTCCCTGCATTAATGCCTTCTCCCATCAGAATCGTCTTTCTCCCCACCCCTGTTGCTACTGAGGGCAAAGTAGTGAGAGGACACACCACACACCTGTAATGTCTTAGAGACCATTTCCAGTTCAATCGTACTCTCCAAGAATTGTCTAAAACACACACTTCAAAGAAAATAAATCAATACATCTGATCAACCTCTAGCCAGATCTATCAGGGAATAAGACGAGCAAAGTTACCACTGTTAGGAATGAGCGAAGGTACCACGGAGCCCACACACATTGAAAGGATAACGGGGACATATTACGAATAACTTTATGCCAATAAGTTTCCTAGATAAAAGGACAATTCCTTAAAAAACACAAACTATTAGCCTCACTCCAGGAGAAGCGTCGTTTGAACAGTCTCACAGCAATACCACGTAATTTGTGGCAAGCAAAGACGTTCTCCTGAGGAATGAGGCTGCCTGGTTTCAGTGCTGAATTCCAGCAAACATCCAGCAGTCTGACAAACTGCTCCTAGATAACAGGGAGGGCGGAAACCTCCCCCTCCACTCCCTGAACCGAAACCAGGAAACGCCCTGCAGGGAAGGCGCGGCGGATCCCTCCAGGACGGCCCAGATGGTCAGCGCGCTGCATCTGACAAACAAACAGTGCAAAATGTCACTGCCGAACGGGGTTTATCTCAGTAATGCAAGGCAGTGTAACTTTCAAGAATCAGTCAGGGGTTTGGCCTGCAGTTCCACCATTGCTGGGACACACTCATCCCGTAGTAGAGGACCCACGATCGAGTCCTGCCTCTTTTCCTAACTCCCTGGGAAGCACAGGTGATGGTTCTAGAAGTCGGGTCCCTAAGACAGCCAGGGCAACTCTGGAACACGGGAAGCAACGCTGAAGAACTCACACCACCGGATGCACATCCCACATCCCACAGGGAAGCGACAGCAGCACAGACCCCAGGGACAGACTCACACAGGAACAACCTCTGCTGTCCTGCCACCTTCAGACCTGACCCTGCAGACTGCAGAAAATCCTGGGAGGCGGTTCCTCACACAAAGTCTCTCCCACACGCACACACGCACAGCACACGGCGCACAAAGGTTCACAGCGGTGTCGAGGCGGTTCGGCGGGTGTCCGTGTGCAAGCCTCACACCGCAGACAGAACAGCCGCCGGAGGTGAGTCGGAGAGCTCAGTGCAAGCCCGAGGAAGGCACGCGGAGACTCTGTGAACTTGGCTGACTAAGAGCATGAAGTGCAGAGGGAGAGCAGCACCTCGCACTTCATCACATGAAACGGTTCTGCTCTTCCAAAAGCATCATTTAGGAAATGGGGAGGCCAGAGACCCGGGACAGCGAAGGCTCTCGCTGCTAGGTGAGGAGCCGTGCAGCTCCCTGCTGCTAACACCGGCCCAGAAGGCGGGGCACGCAGCAGGGCACCGCACCGCCGCCGCCGCCCTCGCCCGCACCACCCCGCGCCCGGCCCTACCGTTGAGGTAGTAGCTCCTCCGGGTCCTGTCCGCCGTGGGCAGGCTGCTCTCTGAGAAGCACACCTTCTTGGGCCGCGCCATGTCCCTGGCCTCCAGCAGTGTCTTGTCCACCAGAGGGTCCTGCGAGGGGCTCAGCAGCGGGGACAGCTTCCGGTCGGCGCCTTGGTGGGTGCGGAGCTCGGGGGTGCTGAGGAAAGCCTTGAAGGGCGCCTGGGCCGAGGTTGCGCAGCCCGGGGAGGCGTCATCCTCACTGGAGAGGGGCGCGTGCGAGCACAGCAGGTCCTCCAGGGAGGACGTCTGTAGCTGGGAGGGCGCGTCCGGGACGCTGCTGAATCTTCCAAAGTCTGGAACTGGGGTGGGGAGCCGAGGGGCGGGAGTCAGGCTGGCCCTCGTCAGACACCCCAGAGCGTGGGGCTCCCCACCCCAGCCCCTGTGTGCCGCCAGCCACCCGTGCAGCCACGCCCGAGTGACCTGTGCGTGCCTTCCAACTTGACATGAAAGGTGTCCTCCTCGATGTCTGTTCTGCCAAGGACTCACTGAGATTTACCTGTGTCCAGTCACCTGGCAGCTCCCTGGGCTAGCTGCCCGGTTACCGGCACCAGCACCCAACTGACTGTTGGTCCATCGCTCTGCTGGTGGAGGTGGGCTGTTTCAGGCCCAGTTATAAAAGTAATGCCCTGACCAGCACCCCCGGGATGCGCCCCTTGCTCCACACCCGGGCAGAGCTGTGATCAGTACTCCCAGGACGCATCCCCCTGCTCCCACACCTGGGCAGAGCTGTGACCAGCCCCCCAGGACACACCCCCTTCTCCCACACCTGGACAGAGCTGTGACCAGCCCCCCAGGACAAACCCCCTGCTCCCACACCTGGGCAGAGCTGTGACCAGCCCCCCAGGACACACCCCCTTCTCCCACACCTGGACAGAGCTGTGACCAGCCCCCCAGGACAAACCCCCTGCTCCCACACCTGGGCAGAGCTGTGACCAGCCCCCCAGGACACACCCCCTTCTCCCACACCTGGACAGAGCTGTGACCAGCCCCCCAGGACACACCCCCTGCTCCCACACCTGGGCAGAGCTGTAACCAGCCCCCTGGGACACACAGCCCTGCTCCCACACCTGGGCAGAGCTGTGACCAGTCTCCTGGGACATGCCCCCTGTTCCTATACCTGGACAGAGCTGTGACCAGCCCCCCAGGACACACCCTCTGCTCCCACACCTGGGCAGAGCTGTGACCAGCCCCCCAGGACACACCCCCTTCTCCCACACCTGGACAGAGCTGTGACCAGCCCCCCAGGACACACCCCCTGCTCCCACACCTGGGCAGAGCTGTAACCAGCCCCCTGGGACACACAGCCCTGCTCCCACACCTGGGCAGAGCTGTGACCAGTCTCCTGGGACATGCCCCCTGTTCCTATACCTGGGCAGAGCTGGGACCAGTCTCCTGGGACATGCCCCCTGTTCCTATACCTGGGCAGAGCTGGGACCAGCCCCCTGGGACACACAGCCCTGCTCCCACACCTGGGCAGAGCTGTGACCAGTCTCCTGGGACATGCCCCCTGTTCCTATACCTGGGCAGAGCTGGGACCAGCCCCCCAGGACACACCCCCTGCTCCCACACCTGGGCAGAGCTGGGACCAGTCTCCTGGGACATGCCCCCTGTTCCTATACCTGGGCAGAGCTGGGACCAGTCTCCTGGGACATGCCCCCTGTTCCTATACCTGGGCAGAGCTGTGACCAGTCTCCTGGGACATGCCCCCTGTTCCTATACCTGGGCAGAGCTGGGACCAGTCTCCTGGAACATGCCCCCTGTTCCTATACCTGGGCAGAGCTGGGACCAGCCCCCCAGCACACGCCCCCTGCTCCCACACCTGGGCTCAGCCATGCACAGGCCCACCAGCCGCTCCCAACCCCACCCGTCTCAGCACTTGGGGTTCCCAGTGTAGGCTGACAATGCCACGTGGCAATTCCCTGATCTCCAAACTTTGTGCCCACGTGCACATCCCGACAGACGCCTGCCTTGGGAGTGTCCCCAGGAAAGCAGCTCAGCAGAAGCGGCTTCTTCTGGCTGCTGCTGCCCGTGACGGAGAGCTGAAGCCGAGCTGCTCAGACCTCAAGGGTCCCTCGGTCTCCCCCCCACCAATATTTCTTAAACTACAGAAGAATATTCTACGCAAGTGGTATCAGTTGAAATTTTCAATAAAAGACCTGGGAAATTCTTTTAAATGACTAAGTAGGAAACCTCGGGCAGGCATTTGGTGCAGCACTTAAGACACTACTTGGGGTGCTTGCATCCCACACCTGAGTGCCTGGTTCGAGTCCTGGCTCTGGCCCAATCCCAGCTTCCTGCCAGTGCAAAGCCTGGGAGGCGACAGGGGACAGCTCAGGTATGTGGGTCCCTGCCACGCACAGGGAGACCTGGATGGAGTCCTCAGCTCCTGGCTTTAGCCTGGCCCAGCCCCAACTGTTGCAGAAAATGGGGGAGGGAACCAGCAGGTGGGAAATCCTGTCTGTTTCTGTCTCTCTCTTGCACTCTGCCTTTCAAGCAAACAAAATAAATAAATTTTGAAAATTTTAAAAAGAAGTAGAAAGCTAAATGGACCAACAAAGAAGAAAAACATCTACAAGTTACAAAATAATTATTTCCCAAGGGCTGCAGACCTGGGTGGCCTGTGAGTAAATTATTTCAAGTTCTCACACAACTCATACCCCTTGGATTGGAACATTTAAACAAATTCAAAGATGCTCAGTGAAGGCTAAAAATGTGTCCCAAATCTAATATCAAATACTCACATAGAAAACCTCAAGAAAGAAAGGCCCAGCCAGGCTCACAAAGAAGAGTGCCGAAATAACTGTGTAAAACTTCCAGACAGATGTCCAGAACACAGCGAGGGGCGGTGACCCTGCAGGCTGGGGCACAGCAGTGCAGCGAGGTACCCTGGGCCCGGGGCGGTGACCCTGCGGGCTGGGGCACAGCAGTGCAGCGAGCTGCCCTGGGTCCGGGTGGTGACCCTGCGGGCCGGGGCACAGCAGTGCAGCGAGCTGCCCTGGGTCCGGGTGGTGACCCTGCGGGCCGGGGCACAGCAGTGCAGCGAGCTGCCCTGGGTCCGGGCGGTGACCCTGCAGGCCGGGGCACAGCAATGCAGCGAGCTGTCCTGGGCCCGGGGTGGTGACCCTGCGGGCTGGGGCACAGCAGTGCAGCGAGCTGTCCTGGGCCCGGGGCGGTGACCCTGCGGGCTGGGGCACAGCAATGCAGCGAGCTGTCCTGGGCCCGGGGCGGTGACCCTGCGGGCCGGGGCACAGCAGTGCAGCGAGCTGCCCTGGGTCCGGGCGGTGACCCTGCAGGCCGGGGCACAGCAATGCAGCGAGCTGTCCTGGGCCCGGGGTGGTGACCCTGCGGGCTGGGGCACAGCAGTGCAGCGAGCTGTCCTGGGCCGGGGCGGTGACCCTGCGGGATGGGGCACAGCAGTGCAGCGAGCCGCCCTGGACCGGGGGCGGAAGTGACAGGCCCTCCAGCAAGGCAGAAGAGGGATCACGAGGGTAAACGGAATGAGACATTGCTCAATTTTTCTGTTTCTTTTAATTTCTTTAAAAATATTTTATTTATTTGAAAGGCAGAATTAGAGAAAGGGAGAGAGAGATCTTCCACCCACTGTTCACTCCCCACGTGGCCACAAAAGTCAGAACTGGGCCAGGCCAAAGTCAGGAGCCAGGAGCCGTCGGATTCTGGAATATGGCCGAGCCACTCGAGACCCACTCACGGCAGCACGGGCAGTCCTCTGTCTCAGTGCAAAGAGCACCGGTGGCCCAGAGCTGCTCCAAAGGAGCCGCCAGCGTTTCGGCCTCTGAGAGCCGGCCTGCAACACCAGGACCCCAGCTGGCCGCTGCGGGCCCCTGGCAGTGCGCGGGAGGCAGACCGAAGGGACAGGCGCCCAAGGAGTGAGAGCGAGGCTGCGCTCCCTCTGGGCCTGTTCAACATGTGCATCACAGGCCCACCAAGCCGAGCCACGGTCCAGGAAGGCCCACACAGGGAGGCCTTGGCCGCGTGGCGGAAGGGGACAGAGTGGACATCTGCGATGCCCGGTGTCAGGGAGCCGTCAGTACAGTGGACTTCTGCAGAGCACTGGGAGTGTCTACTCAACAGCCCTGGCCTTTGGCCGAGGAGCCCTCACCCCTGCCTGGAGCTCGTGAGGGCGAAGCTGCTGAGCCAGTTACGTCCCTGGGGCGTGAAGGGTCTGTTGCAGCAGCTCAGCGGCTCCAGCGCTGCGGGAGCTCCCACGGGCAAGGGGGGAGCTGACGGGCAGAGGAAAGCTGTGCGCCAGTGAGAGACAGGGCCACAGCACGCGGCTGAGACACCAGCGTCCCCCGGGTGCCCAGGGAGGTCCCAGGCCCTGAGCTCCGCTACCAGCCTCACAGGGCAGGGACAGCAACCTTCATGGCACTGGGTCTCGGGCGGCACTCTGCTAAGCGTCCCCACCAAGGTCAACGGCGCTAGTGAGGCCGTGTGTTGCGGTAGCTGGCATGTGACCGTCAGAGGGTCTTATGCCTGCTGCTGCCGCTGGGCCATCCTGCACCGCAGAGTTTCCAGGGGGAAACTCGGGGCTCAGAGCCCCAGATCCTGCTGGACACCAGTCTCTGGGAAAGCCCAGCTTAAGGTCTGCAAGCCTTCCGCAGAGACCAGCCTCCTGGGCATGCAGTGGGCGTCAGCAGCAGCCTTGTCAGCAGCTCCTTCCTGCAGCCGGCAAGGCTCCCAGGCCACCTGCCCCACTGCTGGGACGGGCAGGCTGGGATGTGCCCTCTGTCCCCATCCTGGCTGAGCAGGCACCAGGTCCAGGGCGCAGCTGAACTTGCTGGATGAGAGGTTCCGTCCCAACCAAAGGCCAAGGCCACACCCATCAACCACACTCCCAGCCACACTTTCCATGAATGAAACTTTTTTTTTTTTCACCAGAGCCAACTACTTCTGCAGAAAGTGATAAAACTCTAGGTTCTCTGTAAAAAGCCTTCGAAGGCTGGAGTCCACCTGGCTGGTGAACAGGCCACGGCTCCAGCTCACTCCCCTGCCCACTCGCGCTGCACAGGCGCCCTGCAGAGCCCACGCACCGCCAGTTCCAGGCCACCCCGGCCGAGGGCTAGCACACTCCACTACATTCCAGGTGCAGACCCAGTGGCACAGAGAGCAGGACCTTCCCCGAGGGTGCGGCAGAGAGGGCCCTAGGGCCTTGGTCTGCCAGACCTGAGCACAGGACGCTCGTGCAGGGAGCAGGCCTCCTCCACACCCCCGGTGCCCAGCCCGTGCCTCACCTCCGCTCACGGGGGAGCAGGCTTCGGGGTAGGCAGACGCCTTGGGGAAGAGGAGGTCCCGGCCCCCGCGGCCGCAGGTCTCCTGGCAGCTCTCGCTCAGCAGCCTCTTCAGCATCTGGTTCTCCTTCAGGAGGCGCACCTGCTTCTTCAGGTCTGCGTTCTCGCTCATGAGCCTGCTCATCAGCTCGCTCCCCTCAGCCATGTTGAGCCCTGGGTGCTCAGGGGTGGGCCTGCGGCCCCATCGAGATGGAAATCCAGGGCCCGCAGATCCTCCAGAAACAGCCTGAGACCACAGAGTTCCACAGCTGCCCTGCCTTCCGCGGCCTTGTGATGTCACTGCCCGGCCCTGGCCGGGCCCCTCCCACCCCTTGACCCCGCCAGGCATGGAAGTCCGATGCCCACAGTGCACAGGTGGTATCTGAGGTTCAGATACCACCAGACTGTTCCAGAGCGGCTGTGTCACTTTGCACTCCCACCAGCGATGACAGCTCCCATTACTCGTCAACATTTGGTCTTGTCAGTGTTCTCGACCTGGCCATTGTAACAGGAGTACCACAACAGCTCATGGTTTTAATCTGCATTCCTCAGATGAATATAAAGGTAGAGTATCTTTCTCTTTAGTTTTCCAATTGGGGAGCACATAGTGTGCTTTTGTGCCATCTGTGTGTCTTCTTTGGTGAGGTGTTTGGCCCATTTTTCTTATTGCTGAGTTTCAAGTCTTTTTAGATACTAAAACTATCAGATATATCTTTAAAAAAAAAAAAAAGACTTATTTACTTATTTGAAAAGCAGAGGGAGAGACAGAGATCTTCCATCTGCTGGTTCACTCCCCAAATGTTCCCAATAGCCAGGGCTGGGCCAGGCTGAAGCCAGGAGTCTGTAACTCCACGTGGGTCTCCCTTGGTGGCAGGGATCCAAGTACTTGGGCCATCTTCTGCTGCCTTCCTAGGTGCATAGGCAGGAAGCTGGATCAGAAGCAGAGCAGCCAGAACTTGAGCCCGTGTTCCAAGACGGGACGCCAGCTCTGCAGGTGGCAGTGGAACCATGGCTCTACAACACCGGCCCTGCCGCTCCCTTGCCCGCAAAGGAACGACACTGTTCGCAGCTTATCGGTCTTCAGCAGACTTTTAATGGGAAAATAACAGCGACAGAGAAAGAATGAAGGGAGGAGAGTGGACAGAAAAGCCCCCTCCTTCCTCAGCACATAGCTTATATACAAAATCTGGCCAATTGCAAGCGGGCTCAAGTCCATGCACGGAACACTCCAATCTGCTGTCTGTTCACGCAGTGTGCACGCGTTCTCGGGCCAATCAGATGAGGTGTCACGCAGCAGGCAGGCTCGCCGCACGGTCCTCGGCGCCATCTTGTTGTTTACAACATTCTCAACTCCTCTGGAAAGTCCCGACCGTGGGAAAGCATTGCCCTAACCGAAACTAGCAACATCCGCCTTGTGATAAAGACACAGCAACAGCTATCAGACCGACCTTGACGTGGGGGCTCCATGGCTGCGCATCCCTTGGGGCCCCACAGGCCCTAGCAGTCACATCTTGTGCAGTTATTTCTTCCTGGTCTGTGGCTTTACATTCTCTTGACACACCTTTTGCAAAGCAGAAATTTTCAGTTTTAAGTGCAACTTATCAATGTTTTCTTTAACGGTTTGGGCCTTTGGTGGTGCATCTAAAAAGTTGTCATCAAATCCAAGGTCACCTAGGTTTCTTCCAGTGTCATCTTCCAGAAATTCTGTAATTTTGTATTCTGCATTTAGGTCTGTGATCCACTGTGAGCTACTTTATGAAGGCCGTAAGGTCTGTCTAGACTCATTTTTGCACGTGGATGTCCAGCTGCCCCAGCAGCGGCTGTTGGAAAGTCTGTGCTTTCTCCATGGAGTTTCCTGTTCATTCCTCAGACTCTAGCCACTACATTCGAGGGAACAGACCCGCTCTCTCATCAGCGCCTCACAGTCGTGATTCCTGTGGCTGGGGACTAAGTCTCAGTCCCTCGAGTTTGTTTTCCTTGCTTCATCTTTGACCACAGGTTACTTAAAAGTGTTAACTTCTGATTATCTGGGATTTTCCAAGTCTTTCTGTCACCAATTCCTAATTTAATTGTGTTGTGGTCAGAGAATATACTCTCTACGGATTCAATCCTTTTCAATGTCTTGAGACTTATACCCAGCATATGGTCTGTTTTAGGGATTAGTAGCAAGCAAGCGACAAGAACATGCGCTTGGGGCTGGCGCTGTGGTAGAGTGGGTTAAAACCCTGACCTAAAGCGCCAGCATCCCATTTGGGCGCCAGTTTGAGACCCGGCTGCTCCACTTCCAATCCAGCTCTCTGCTGTGGCCTGGGAAGGCAGCAGATGGCCCAAGTCCTTGGGCCCCTGCACCCATGTGGAAGATCTGGAAGAAGTGCCTATCCCCTGGCTTCAGATCGGCGCAGTTCCGGCCGTTGTGGCCAACTGGGGAGTGAACCATCAGATGGAAGACCTCTCTCTCTGCCTCTCCTCTCTCTGTGTAACTCTGACTTTCACATAAATAAATCTTTAAAAAAAATGTACACTTAACCAAGCTAGGTGTTTCACAAACCAGTTCATGCTGGTGACTATGTTCAATATGCACCCTTACTGATCTGTCAATCGGCTTCCAAGGCATGTTGAAACTAGTTATATGCCGAAATCTCTCTCCAGTTCTTCCAGTTTTTGCTTCATGAATATTCTTATTTTTTTATTTATTTGAAAGTCAGAGTTACAGAGAGAGGTAGAGAGAGAGGTCTTCCATCCACTGATGCACTCCCCAGGTGGCCAAAACGGCCAGAGCTGCACCAATCCAAAGCCAGGAGCCAGGAGCTTCTTCCTGGTCTCCCACGTGGGTGCAGGGGCCCAAGGACTTGGGCCACCTTCTACTGCCTTCCCAGGCCATAGCAGAGAGCTGGATTGGAAGAGGAGCAGCCAGGACTAGAACCGGTGCCCATATGGGATGCCAGCACTTCAGGCCAGGGCTTTAACCCGCTGTGCCAGTGCCAGCCCCTACTTTTTTTTTTTTTTTTAAGATTTATTTATTTATTTGAAAGTCAGAGTTATGCCAATCCGAAGCCAGGAGCCAGGAGCTTCTTCCGGGTCTCCCACGTGGGTGCAGGGGCCCAAGGAATTGGGCATCTTCTCACTGCTTTCCCAGGCCATAGCAGAGAGCTGGATCAGAAGTGGAGCAGCCGAGAGTCTAACCAGCACCCATATGGAATGTTGGCACTGCAGGCAGTGGCTTTACCCGCTATGCCACAGCGCCAGCTCCCATTTTTACTTTCCTTTATTTGAAAGCTAAGGAGGGAAATATCTTCCATCCACTGGTTCATTCCCCAAATACCCACAACCATGACTGGGCCAGGCTGCAAACAAGAGCCTACAACTCCATTCCACACTGTTGGCAGGGACTGCACGTCAGCCGTCACATGCTGCTTCCCAGGGCACACAATGTCACACAGCAGGAATGAGCAGCGGAGCCAGGACTCACACCAGGCACCGATAGGGAAGGCAGCCATCCCAGGTGGTGTAGGGCCCTACCGCATGTATCCTGAAGCTGTACTAAGTGCTTGCGTTCTTCAAGGAATTCGTTGTCATCTCATCTTCGTTCACTTGTGTATGTGAAGTCTTTTTTTCTGTTTGCTTTAAAGAATTAGTTTCATTTTGTTTTTCATGATTCATTTATTCATTTCAGAGGAGGCAGTTAGAGAGAGAGGGAGAGACAGAGAGAGGTCTCCCAACCACAGGTTCACTACTTAAATGGTCACAATGGCCGGAGCTGTGCTGATCCAAAGCCAAGAGCCAGGGGCTTCTTCCAGGTCTCCCACATGAGTGCAGGGGCCCAAGCACTTGGGCCATCTTCCACTGCTTTCCCAGGCCATAGCAGGGAGCTAGATCAGAAGTGGAGCAGCCAGGAGTTTAACCAGCACCCACATGGGATGCTGGTGCTGCAGGTAGAGGCTTAACCTGCTACACCACAGCACCAGCCCCTTCCTCTGTTCATCACCGGTCATCACTTTGGTAGTAACGTCCCATCTGTGAGTTCACTGTTAGAGCTGCCGTGAGCTTATATAATTCACCAAACTTAGAAAACTTTAGCCATGATTACTTCAAATATTTTTCGCTTCTCTCCCTCTTTCCTGGGACTTCAATTAAACACATGCAAGGGTATTTTTTAAAGAGTCATGGAAAATTGATTATTTGGTGCAATTTTTTTTTAAAAAGTCCATGCATACATGGAGTCTTCAAAAAGTTCATGGAAAATAAATATTACAAAAACAACACAGGGGCTGGCACTGTAGTGTAGTGGATAATGCTGCCACCTGTGACACCAGCATCCAATACGGGCACTGATTTGTGTCCCGACAGCTCCACTTCCAATCCAGCTCCCTGCTAAAGGCCTGGGAAAAGCAGCGGGAGATGGCTCAAGTGCCTGGGCATGTGCCACCCACAGGGGAGACCTGATGAAGCTCCTGGCTCCTGGCTTTGGTCTGACTCAGCCCAGGCCGTTATGGCCACCTGGGGAGTGAATCAGTGGATAAAAGCTTACTCTTTCTCTCTCTGTAGCTCTTCCCTTCTCTAACTCTGCCTTTCAAATAAATAAATCTTTAAAAAAAAAACTGCATAATTTCAAATATTTTTGCAGCAAAATAAATTTTATCCAGTTTGAACTATTAAATTTATTTTATTTGAAAGGCAGAGAAACTCCCAACCCCTGGTTCACTCCCAAAATGGCCACCAACAGCCAAGGCTGAGGCAGATCAAAGCCCGGAGTCAGGAGCTCCATTTGGTCTTCCGCATGGATAGAAATAAGCCAGGCCTTGAACCCAGGGACTCCAACAGAATATGTGAGCGGCCCAAACAATATGTTCACTGTTTTGCCAAATGTCTGCCCTAAACTTAATCTTTTAGTTCTGTGTCTCCGTAAACTCTGACCACTCAACATTACCTGACAGGTCGGAGGCCTGCTCACATTCTTCTGTCTTCTGCTCATCTGCAGGTGGCCCTCAGTGCTCCCTGCGTCCTGGTGCCTGAGAGCAGGCCCCTCTCTCCATTCCCAAGAACCAAGGCCATCAGAGAGCAGAGAGGTGCTCACGCAGGCCTGCTGTGTCCCACACCCCGAAGGCCCGGCTGGGGAGGCACTGGGGTGCTCACGCAGGCCTGCTGTGTCCCACACCCTGAGAGGCCCGGCTGGGGAGGCACTGGGGTGCTCACGCAGGGCTGTTCTCTACTCGTCTCCAGCAAGGATCTCGGACACCCCTGGAAACCACGTCACCCGTTATCGCCACCATAATGAAACTGATGGGTGGATGCTTTAACAAACAAGTAACTCTGAAGCTACGCGTTCCATCCCCAGACTCCTGAGTGAGGAACGGGAGTCACTACGCCAGCTCCAGAAATGCCAGTGAAAATGAGACCACTGAGAGGATCAAAAGATCAAGACGGCTGCCCCAGGGCTCCCAGCAAACGGACGCTGCTGCCTAGTGAAAGCCTCGGCCTTCAAGGGCAGCTTCTGTGTAATTGTGCAGAGCAAGATCCCCGAGCAAGGAGAGCCCCGGAAACCACGGCTGCTCTGGCCCTCACCTGACTCCCCCTCCCCCAGCAGACCCCCCCTCACCTGACTCCCCCTCCCCCGGCAGACTCCCCCTCCCCCCGCAGACTCCCCTCACCTGACTCCCCCTCACCCGGCAGACTCCCCCTCCCCCCGCAGACTCCCCTCACCTGACTCCCCCTCACCCGGCAGACTCCCCCTCACCCGGCAGACTCCCCCTCCCCCCGCAGACTCCCCTCACCCGACTCCCCCTCCCCCCGCAGACTCCCCTCACCCGACTCCCCCTCACCTGACTCCCCCTCCCCCCGCAGACTCCCCTCACCCGACTCCCCCTCACCCGACTCCCCCTCACCCGACTCCCCCTCACCCGACTCCCCCTCACCTGACTCCCCCTCACCTGACTCCCCCTCACCCGGCAGACTCCCCCTCACCCTCATCTGACTCCCCTCCACCTAACTCCCCCTCATGTGACAGACTCCCCCTCACCTGAATCCCCCTCACCCGACTCCCCCTCACCTGACTCCTCCTCACCAAATAGACTCCCCACACCTGAATCCTCCTCAGCTGAGACTCCTCCTCACCTGACTCCCCCTCATCACTCTTCCTCACCCAGCAGACTCCCCCTCACCTAACTCCCCCTCACCTGACTCCCCCTCACCCGACAGACTCCCCCTCACCCGACAGACTCCCCCTCACCTAACTCCCCTAAGCCGACAGACTCCCCCTCACCTAACTCCCCTAAGCCGACAGACTCCCCCTCACCTGACTCCCCCTCCCCTGACTCCCCCTCCCCTGACGCATGCGCCCTCACCGGACAGAAGCCAGCCTTCCTCCTCTGCCTGCAGCTCGTGGCTGCAGTTACGCAGACCCTGGTGCACACTGTGTGCTCACTTTGCTTCCAGTCCCCTCCTTCTTCCTCTTCTTCCCCCTTGTTTCAATTTTCTCACCTTAATTCCATTTGGAAGCAAAATGAATTCTAAATAATTTACTGCAGATGGAGAGATGAAATAAATCTAAATGGCCAATTAACCTATAATCACAGTATCTGCTGAAAAATTAAAGAACGAGAAAGCAACAGTATATAGCACTTACATGTTAAAAAAAAAAAAAAAAAAAAAAAAAAGACTAATTGGGGCCAGTGCTGTGGTCTGCAGGTAAAGCCACTGCCTGCAGTGCCGGCATCCCACATGGGCACCAGTTCAAGTCTTGGCTGCTCCACTTCCAATCCAGCTCTCTGCTATGGCCTGGGAAAGCAGTAGAAGATGGCCCAAGTCCTTGGGCCCCTGCACCCACGTGGGAGACCCAGAGGAATTCCTGGCTTTGGATTGGCGCAGCTTCAGCCACTGTGGCCAGGTGGGGAGTGAACGAGCGGATGGAAGGCCTCTCTCTCTCTCTCTCTCTGCCTCTCCTTCTCTCTCTGTGTAACTCTTTCAAATAAACAAATCTTTAAAAAAAATGCCTAAATGAAAGTTAAACCTGTGTAGCAATAATGGGTACGTTCCAGTAAGGAAAATGTTGAGTTAGCATCTCCAGCTGGAGGTCCCCTGAAGAGGCTCTGAAGCTCCCGTGATGAGGAACAAACAGCCCTACGGTGGCTCCAGAGGGAACGTCCAGAATATTCAACAACTGCTCCTGACAACCAAAAACAATGACCCCACTGACTCACTCAAGGTAGAGTTTGATTTTTAATCACATCGAGGCAAGCACTTTCCCCCACAAAACTGAAGACGCATCCTGCTTGAGGAGGGGGTCTCCTGCGGACCCCATGCAGAAAAATCCATACAGAAGATAAAGAATGATACATTCTGCCCCAAGGACGGGACCCAACACTTCCAGTACGAAAGTAGATTACTTCTCAGCAAACTTGCATTCAGTACAGTGATCTGGTTAGGGCTGGGGGTTGCTGGGACAGCAGCACCGCAGGTTACAGACCCTGCCAGGTCATTCTGTCCTGCGGCCACCCTAACTGGGAGCGCGTGTTTCAAAGGAATGAAAATAATGCCTGGTTGTAAAATGTTGGGCGAAGTGCCAACATCCGACAGGCACCTGCTGCACACCTGCCAGCACGCACAGCTTAGCCAGGCCCTGTAGGGCTGCAGCAGGGAAGAGATGCCCTGGGAAGTGGGCAGGGGAGAAGCCAGCCAGTGGAGAGAACAGCTTGCACTATGGCCTGAGATAGGGGAGTCCTTGGGAGCCAGGCAGGACAGCCAGGTGGCCTGAAGCCTTGGCAGGAGCCCTGGACCCTGCACTGCAGTAGAGGGGAGGCCCTGCGGGGTTCTGGGCAGATCAGAGAGCAGCTCTCCATCTCTGGCGGATCAGAGAGCTCCCAGGCGTGGCCCTCCTGGCATATGGAGGAGGACAGCGGGGGCCACCACCCAGGAGGTAGCAGGGGTGCAGAGGAAGACCCAGGAGGCATCTGGTGGCCTGGGGTGAGTGAGGACAGGGCAGCTTTGCACTGTTGGGCCCGCATCTCATCTTAAAGCTCCTGTCAAGTCCTCCTGATGTCTGGGGGAACAGACGGATGAGGGCTCAGCAGTCCAGGGCAAAGCTAGGACTTGACTCGTCCATCCTGAGCCCTGCATCCCCACAGGCCACACCAACAGGGTCAGAGGCAGAAAGGAATTCAGAAGATCCCTGAAGGCACTCAGTGTGTTCTTACCTCAGCTTGGGGTACACACCGGGGCGTGAGGGCTGGCAGCTGCCTGGGGGTGGCCCAGGATTCACCTGGGGCTCAGGCGTGCCACACCTGCCTTGGCACATGGCAGTGACCTCCTTCCCAGCCTACCCTCATCCCTTGTTAGGCCTGGCCTCCCTCATGTCTCTACAGACCTGGGGCTGGGATGCCTACGCTCCCCGAAGCAAACGAACCGCACGCAATCCCACCAACTCCACCAAGGGCGGGATCAGCTGCCAGGCTCGGCTCTCCACGGCACAGTTCTCAGGAGTACACTGACGTGCCACCATCACGAGGTCCCCATGTGTCCATCAGCATGGCAGACAGAAGCTGGGGGAGCAGCTGGGCCTGGGGAAGGAAGCCCTCAGGAGGCAGAGGTCCTCCTCCAGCTGGGGAGGCCCCAAGGCCGGAGCAACAGCGTGCACTGCACCTCCTCGGTGTCCCGGCTCATCAGGTCCCTGTCCCCAGTCGAGCCTGACGAGCCGGGCTCACAGGCAGGCTCGTGCTGGGAAAGATCTCTTGTCTAAAGCTGCTGCTCCGCCCTCATCCTGGCCTTGGGCCTGGGCCCCAGCTCTCAACTGCAGCAGCTGAGAATGTGGGCTGGAGCAGAGTCAGGGTTACAGGGGGTTCCCACCACCCAGAGAAAACACTGTGGCCTCGCGTGGAACTTGTGTGATGATGCTGCCACCCACCGGCCCGCTGGCCACTGGTCCAAGAGGCCCTGCTCTCAAGGGCGCCCAGCAAGGGCTCTCTCAGGGTACAGGCGGGAGAAGCGGCCAAGGGTCCAGATGGGGAAGACGTTCCTGTAGCTTGTGTAGCTGATGGCACAGGACTTGTTGAAGACCCCAGAGATGTTCTCCTGATGGGACAGAACAGACACAAAAGCCTCAGCAGAGGGCAGAGGTCACACCCACACTGACAGCTGAGGAAGCAAAAGTCTGGGGAGGCTGCCGGCAGGCCGTCTGGTCAGTCGCTCAGCCCCAGGCAGGGACCCACCCACCCCAGCTGATTCCTTATCCTACTGCAAACCCTCGCCCAGGTCAGCAGCCCCTCACGACCATGTCAGCCTCTGCCACCCAGGATTCACCCAAGGGGAGAGAGGTCCCCACACGCACAAGCACAGTTGAGGCCCATGTAGGAGGAGCCCTGGCTCAACAGCACAGCCCCAGGGGTCTGCCCTACAGGGGCTCTCCTGCACCAGCGATCTGTGCCAACAGCAGCATCTGCTCAGGACTTGGAGGCCAACAACCACCCCAGCCCCACCACCCACACACTCCACTTGCTGGCAGTTCCTGCACCCCGCATCCTCAAAACACCCCAAGAGGTGTGTGGGACAGGAAACATGAACACTGGCGCCTGAGCCCCTCGCGGCATACCTGCGGCCAGTCACCATTGGGGAGCTGTTTGTCAAGCAGGCACCTGACTCCTCTCTCCTGGGCTTCCAGGTCAGGATGCCTGGGGAAGAGCAGACAGGTGCATTGACATCTTCACCTTCATGTAGTCCAGTGCATGGACAAACCCTGGACGCTGCAGGGACGAGGGTGAGTCGAAGCCAACACACATACTTGCACGCAAGCATCCAGGCCTCATTTAGACCTGCCCCACAGTCCTAGCACGGGGCGCTCCTGCTTCCTAAGCCTTGTGCCCAGCTGGCCGGCTACAGAGGTGCCCATGGAGGCCACCTGTAGTGGAGCATGCTTGCTGGAAAGGATGAGCCACCACCAGGGCCAAGCAAGGTCAGCTGTGGGTGCTGATAGGGCGAGGGCTCCTGCCTGTGCTCCCTTGGCACAGACCCTGGACTCCACTGTACCTGCTCACATCAACCAGGACTCACTTAAGGGGGTTTTAGGAAGATTCCTCAAATGACCTCAAATCTACAGGCAGCACAGCCTGAGATACCATGAGCGTGTCTGAGCATGTGCCTGCGCGAGCACAGATCTGCATGTGCATCTGCCTGGGTGCGTGTCATTACGCGCATACATCTGCACAAGCTCACACCTGCCCATGCAATCTGCAGGTGCATACGTGTGTGTGCATTCACAGATCTGTGTGTGCACACGTGTGCACGTGCACAGACCTGCAGGTACATAGGCCTGTGTGTGCGTACTTGTGGCTCACACATGTGGCTCAGCACAGGCTGTGGACAGAGGGCCACAAAGCAGCTGCAGGGACCTGTGCTCTAACCGTGGAAGCAGCAGCCACGACTACCATGGTGGGAAGCAGCCTCCCCACCAGGTCCACCTCACTCTGCTTCTGTGGGCCCTGCCCCTTGCTCTGCCAATCCGGCTGTGTGCACACTAGCACTAGCAGGGGTCTACTTCAGACGCAGACCTCAGAGCAGGGCCCGCTTGCCGCATGGGCAGCCACTTTGCTCTGGGACCCTGGGACCAGGCTCCTGCAGGTGCCTCTACTGCCAGGCTGGGAGATGAGCAGAGGCAGAGCCTAGGGCCCTTGTCTCCATGGCCCCCCTACCCAGTCCAGACGCCTGCTCATGGTGTCCCTCCTCCACACAAGCCAAGGCCCAGGGCTGGGTCCTGCTGCCCTACCTGACGGCCATGAGCCCCATCAGGGCCCAGCACGTGTTGTGGATCTGGGACTGGGCACTTTGCACGTAACGCCGCTGTTCACAAGACTCAAAGTCTTCTCCCCAGCCTCCATCTGCCATCTGCCGGGACAGCAGGAAGTCACAGGCTCGGGAGACCTCCGCACAGGCAGTCCTGCAGAGACCACAGACACCAGGCTCCGTCACTTGGGGAAGGTCCTGGGCCCTCTTTCCTTATCCTGGCCTACAGGGGGAGAGGCGCTGGGAAAGGAGCCACCCTCCCCTGCAAGTAAGGGCCACACCCCTGCTTAAACCCCTCAGGTCAGCCCTGCCACTGTGAAGCGGGGACAGGGACCGCTGCTGGGAAGAGCAGCTGCAGACAGCTCCACCCATGGCACAGGCTCAGTGACACTATGCCAGTGGTACTTGAAGAGAGTCCCCAGGTTGTACCCGACTGGGCATGGTGCACCCCCAAACACCCACATGGCAAGCAGAGCTGGGGGACGCGGCTGGAGGCAGGGCTGGGACCCATGGCCTCCTCCCTTCTCATAACTTGGCCCGGTGAGTGTCGTGGGCCCTTGCTGTCTCCTACGTGTGCAGGGAGGGTGGGCGCTGTGAGGAGCCCCTGTGACAAGGCTCCTGAGAAACACCGAGACTGTCATACTTTCTAGAACACTGATCTCACCTCACTGTCACCAATATTAAAAACACCCCCAAAATGAAGCAGAGGAAACACCTCCCTCGCCACTGGGACGGGCAAGTGCACTCACCCATCTTGGTACCTCTGCCCCATGCAGGCGAAAGCTTCCAGGCCGAACCAGGTGCCGTAGGTGAAACAAACCCCCCAAGAGCTGAGAGACAGAGAAGAGAGCCTCAGCCCTGTGCCTCCCGCTCACCGCGGCGAGAGGACGACAGGCCCTCAGCTCGGCTCCAGCACCACGGGCAGGGCTGGGGCTATTTTTAAGAAAACGCTCAGAGGCGTCTCAGTGAGGCCCACCACCCAAGTGCCACGGTGTCAAGGTCACTCTCAGCTGCACCACCAGACACATGGGCACTGACCCAGACGGCAGGAAGCAGAGGGACTAAGCAGTCAGGCCACAGAGCCCTCACACACTCAGCCCGATGCGCTCACAACACTGTGAGCAGTCATCACCATGGAAAACCAGGCACTGGACAGAAGAGCAGGGCCCACCACAGCCACCGGCTGGCAGCTTACTCCCAGGTGTCGGCACGTGTGCTGCGTGGGGCATACTCCTCCTCCCTGGAGCCCTGTGAACTGTGTGTAAGAGCAGAAACCACACACACACACACTCTGCACCTGTGCCATGTGGGACATACACCCCCTCCCCGGAGCCCTGTGAACTGTGTGTGAGATAAGAAACCACACACACACATACACACACACACACACTGCACCTGTGCCGTGCGGGACATACATCCCCTCCCCGGAGCCCTGTAAACTGTGTGTGAGAGCAGAAACCACACACACACACACACACACACACACATATACTCTGCACCTGTGCCGTGCAGGGCACACTCACCCCTCCCAGGAGCCATCAGGCCTCTGCTTCTGCCGGCAGAACTCCAGGCCTTGTTGCAGCGTCTCCCTGGAACACAGGCAGTTTGGCCAATGAACATCCCATCAAAGCCGAATTTCAGCTGTCCCAACTCCCTTAGAGAACAGGCAAAGCCACCCTGTTCAGACCACAGAAAGAGGGCTTATAAAGACGCAGCCACCGTACCCAGGAAGGGGAGTCCAAGATAGACATGCAAGAGCAGAAACAAAAACCTCAGGAAGAAGCCACCTTCGAAGCAACTGAAACAGGTCAACGCCACTGAAAGCAACGTCAGCAACACAGACTTGAGTAACAAAGGAACTAAATAAAAAAGAGAAGCATCAACTAGAGAGAAGACGGCAGGCTTGGAGGACAAAGACGACGCATCCTAAATCTAGCGGCTGCCTCTTAACCTCCATAACTGCATCCCCCCACGGGGCCGGACTGGTTTCCAACTCAGAGATTACAGCACGGCTCATGCTGGCACTTCTGGCACTTTCCTGAGACTCTAACCACCTGGCAGGCCCAGGGATAACCCATAAGGCACAGAATCCTGCCAAGAGCCATGTAAGCTTGGGCGTGGGTCCTCCCGGGGCCCTGCACTGCAGGGTAAGCCACTGCCTGTGACACCAGCGTCCCATATGGACAACAGTTCATGTCCCAGCTGTTCCAATTCTGATCCAGCTCCCTGCTAATGGCCTGGGAAAAGCTGCAGAAGACGGCGCACGTGTTTAGGGCCCTTCCATGCACATGGGAGACCGGGATTAAGGACCTGGCTTCTGCCTGGCCTAGCACTGGCTATTGCAGCCATCTGGGGAGTGAACCAGCAGATGGAACACCTCCCCTTCTCTCTCTGTAACTCTTTCAAACAAATAAGTAAAATCTTTTTTTTTTTAAAAGGAAGTGGATCCTCCCTTTGCTGACCCTCTGATGAGGCCACAGTCCTCAATGACCCTTCAACTCAGGTCCAGGGGAGCTGCAGAGCA
The DNA here is from genome assembly GCF_964237555.1 of Oryctolagus cuniculus. Lineage (NCBI taxonomy): Eukaryota > Metazoa > Chordata > Mammalia > Lagomorpha > Leporidae > Oryctolagus > Oryctolagus cuniculus. The sequence goes on along the minus strand of NC_091435.1, from coordinate 676,357 downwards.
GACAACTCCAACGGGCCCCACCCCACTCCCAAGCCAGAGACTGTGAAATGATGAATGTGCTATTCTCAGTTGCTGTTTGTGGCAATATTGTTACTCGGCATTACAAAAAGTAAAGCTATTAACAAACAATAGTAGCAATAAAGAGCGCTCCCACTATGCACACGGTGGGAAACAAGAATAAGCAGGAAAACAATGCAATTCGTAAAAAAATTACCCAACATGTAAAATAAGTAGAGAAAATAATTTATCAAAGCTACCTCAAGAAATAGAGAACCTAGAGACTCCTAAAACTACTAAAACATGAGTATGAGTAAAAAATATAAATCTTCCTATAAACAAAACTCCAGGCTTAGGAGTTTCACAGGTAATCCTACTAAATTATCCAGAAAGTGCATTCTAACTTACACCAATCCTTCCGGGAAACAGGCACAAGCGCCTAACACCTCAGCAGGGGCAGGGACACAGCTGCTACAATTCAACACTTGGCAGACAGGGGAAAAAACAACCCCATCAACCCGAAAGGGATGACCCCAAAACCTACATCAAATATCATTCTTGAAAAACAAAAGATGTATCATTTATTTGAAAGGCAGAATGACAGACAGAGATCTTCTATCCCCAAATGGCCACAATGGCCAGGGTTGGCTCGGGCTAAAGCCAGGAGCTCCATCTGGGTCTCCCACATGGGTGTCAGGGAGGGGTCCAAGTAGTTGAGCCAACTCCACTGCCTCCCCAGGTGTATTAGCAGGGAGCTGATGAGAAACAGCAGCCAGGACTGGAAGTGGCACTCGGACGGGACGCCAGTGTCACAGGTGGTGGCTTAACCTGCTGAGCCACAAATCCGGCCCCCAGATATCTCCTTAATGGAGAGGGAGCAAAAAGTTCCCCCTTTAAAATCAAAATGCGACCAAGATGCTAGTATTCTTAACCACTTCCCCTCAGCAGGATAAGGGAGTGAGACAAGAAAAGAAAAAACTCAATTAGAAAAAAAAAGCAGCAAACAAACCTGAGCCAGTGTTATGGCACTGAGGGTTACGATGCCTGTACCGGAGCGCTGGTTTGCTGGCTGCTCTGCTCCAGATCCAGTGCCCTGCTAATCTGCATGGAAGGCGACGGATGATGGGCCAAGTGCGTAGGCCCCTGCCACCCATGTGGGAGACCAGGATGGGGTTCCTGGCTTTAGCCTGGCCCAGCCTAGGCCACTGCTGCCATTTGAGGAACGAACCAGTACATGGAAGGTCTCTCTCTTTTTCTTTGTGTGTGTGTGTGTGTATGTGTGTGATTCTGCCTATCAAATAAACATCTTTTTTTTAAAGAATTATTTTACTTATTTTGAAAGACAGAGGAGTTACAGAGAGAAGTAGAGCCAGAGAGAGAGAGGGAGAGAGAGAGAGACAGGGGTCTTCCATTCCAATGGTTCACTCCCCCAGATGACCACAATGGTCAGAACTAAGCTGATTCGAAGCCAGGAGCCAGGAACTTCTTCCTGGTCTCCCACGTGGGTGCAGGGGCCCAAGGACTTGGGCCATCTTCTACTGCTCTCCCAGGCCATAGCAGGGAGCTGGATTGGAAGAGGAGCAGCCAGGACACGAACCAGCGCCCAAATGGGATGCCAGCATTGCAGGCTGGGGTCTTAACCTGCTGCACCACAGTGCTCGCCCAACAAATCTTTTTTAAAAAATTTAATTAGAATAAAAAGTTACCCAGAGGGCCGGTGCCAAGGGATAGTAGTTTAAGTCTCCCACTGTGGCACTGGTATCCCATATGGGTACTGGTTCGAGCCCCAGCTGCCCCACTTCTGATCCAGCTCCCTGATAATGCACCTAGGAAAGCAGTGGAAGATGGTCCAAGTGCTTGGGCCCTGCACCCACATGAGAGACTTGGAAGAAGCCTCTGGTTCCTTGCTTCGGATCAGCCTAGCTCCAGCCTGGCCCAACTCCGGCTATTACAGCAATCTGGGGAGTGAACCAGCAGAAGGAAAATCTCTCCCCTTGTCTCTCTGTGTGTGTCTCTTCCCTCTTTCTCTGTAACTCTTTTCAAATAAATAAATTAAAAAAAAAAAAGGAATAAATAGAGGCGTGACTCAATCCCAACTACTCAGATATGTGGTGTGATGTCCCAAGTGGCGGCTTAAGCTGCTGAATCACAACACGTGGCCTCAAAAATCATTTTTCACTGAGTGATATCTCAAAACCAATTATTGATCTGAAATCTATACTTAAATAGAAGACACCTGAAAATCATTTATTTAAGCCTCCAAGCTAGAAAAAAAAAGAAAGAAGAAATCAATGAAACAAACATTAAAACACATTTCTAAAAAACAGTATAACTGTGTAGTGGCTAGATTCAAAGAGAAATGTGTGCCCTGTCAACGACGTGGAAGGGCAGCAAGCAATGAGGGTGGACGACCGCGCCAGTGCTCAGCAGCTTCTTGCCACTAGACACGGAGCAAAACCAAAAGGAAAAAAATCCCCCAAACGGAAATAAAAAGAAAAAGGAATAAAATATGTGAATCCTATAAGAAATGAAACCAAAATGAAAAGCATTCCCAAAGGGAGGGTTTGGTGCGGCAGTAAAGCCACTGCTTGGGACATAACGCCTGTGTCTGAGTGGCTGATGGCAGCCTCGGTTACTCGGCCTGTGATCCAACTTCCTGCTGCTGTGGAATCTTGGGATACATAGAGAGGAGGGGCAGTAACACACCTGGAGAGGAGGGGGGACAGTACACACCTGAGAGGAGGGGCAGTAACACACCTGGGAGAGGAGGGGGGACAGTACACACCTGAGAGAGCAGGGGGGACAGTACACACCTGAGAGAGGAGGGGGGACAGTACACACCTGAGACAGGAGGGGCAGTAACACACCTGAGAGGAGGGGGGAAGTACACACCTGAGAGAGGAGGGGGGACAGTACACACCTGAGAGAGGAGGGGGGACAGTACACACCTGAGAGAGGAGGGGGGAAGTACACACCTGAGAGAGGAGGGGGGACAGTACACACCTGAGAGAGGAGGGGGGAAGTACACACCTGAGAGAGGAGGGGGGACAGTACACACCTGAGACAGGAGGGGGGACAGTACACACCTGAGAGAGGAGGGGGGAAGTACACACCTGAGAGAGGAGGGGGACAGTACACACCTGAGAGAGGAGGGGGACAGTACACACCTGAGAGAGGGGGGACAGTAACACCTGAGAGAGGACGGGGGACAGTAACACCTGAGAGAGGACGGGGGATAGTACACACCTGAGAGAGGAGGGGGGACAGTAACACCTGAGAGAGGAGGGGGGACAGTACACACCTGAGAGAGGAGGGGGACAGTACACACCTGAGAGAGGAGGGGGGACAGTAACACACCTGAGAGAGGAGGGGGGACAGTACACACCTGAGAGAGGGGGGACAGTAACACCTGAGAGAGGAGGGGGGACAGTACACACCTGAGACAGGAGGGGGGACAGGAACACACCTGAGAGAGGAGGGGGGACAGTAACACACCTGAGAGAGGAGGGGGGACAGTACACACCTGAGAGAGGAGGGGGGACAGTACACACCTGAGAGAGGAGGGACAGTAACACACCTGAGAGAAGAGGACAGTAACACACCTGAGAGAGGAGGGGACAGTACACACCTGAGAGAGGAGGGACAGTCACACACCTGAGAGAGGAGGGGGGACAGTAACAGACTGAGAGACGGGACAGAGACCATGCCCGGTGTGGGCTCATTCAGTGTGGTCTTCTGATGCCATTCCCGCTGTGTCCACACCTCAGTGGTCTCTGCACCGTGTGCTGGACCCACACACTTGAGCACAGAGGACTTCCACAGGAAATGGCTCCACAACGACCACTTATGTGCGTGCAGGTCCTTCTCTCTGCCATGTTTGCAGGTCGTGCTGCTGTGAGCCTCACCCACACCCCTGGTGTGCTCTAGGGCACAGGTGTGGACTCAGGCCGGAAGGTGTCCTGCACAGACCACGGGGTCTGCCGTGCTGGCGCCGCTGAGCCTGCAGCTGAGACCCTTACCTGATCTCCTGCGCCCTGTGGTCCGGGAACTGCGCGTGGAAGTGCCGCAGCGCCTGCATCACAGCCGAGGTGCACTCTACGTACGTGTAGTCGATCATGATGTCCCCTGGGAAGGCGAGGCAGAGCTGAGGCGCAGGAACCTCGTCCCAGCCCCCTGGGTCTGCACGGAGGCCACATCCCGGCAAACAAGAACGTTCGCCACTGTGTACAGCCTGCCCAGGACATCGTTCAGGCCACACAGCAAGGGCAGAGCAGCAGCTGCACGCGGCACCGCCCAGGGTTCGGGCACAATGACCCAGGGCAAGGACAGAGCAGAGCTGCACCTCATCCCGACAACCACACTGAACAGGTAGATGAATGAGACGGAGCAAGCCCAGGAAGCTGGGGCAAGAGGCTGGCCAGGAGGGAGAGCCTGCCCCAGCAGGCAGAAACACAGCAGCCCTGCAGACTTGCTCCACGGCCATGGCACAGCGCCCAAGGGCCCCACCCAACACTTCCCTGAAGGCGCTCAGGATACACAGCGTCCGCCACAGAACAGAACAAAGCTCCCGCGGATGGAGCAGGAGCCACCTAGCTGGGACCAGACAGCCAGCAGCAAATCCCATGTGACTCTTCCTCTGACCCCCAGGACAGAGACCCCCATTCGTCTGCATCACTGGGATCTCAGCCAATCTCAGGGTCCAAGAAGCCAGAACAGCCATGTTTAGGAAGAACTCGAGGCCCATCTGCCCAAGTGCGGGGTCCTCGTGGGCACAGCCCAGGGGAGGGAAGAACATGGGCCAGGTGTGAGCCCACATCACGGCTGATCCACTCACCAAAGACTTCTGAGGGGTTCAGCAGCTCCAGCAAGTGCCCCCCACGCTTGGTCTCGTAGGTGGCGAACCCTCCATCTGGGTTCCTCATATTCAACAGCTAAAACCAGAGAAAGGACATCCTGAGAAGCCGCTCCTTGGTCTGTGTTCAGCCATCCAGCTTGGGAGAAGTACCCCGGACCTGCAATCGATGGGGCAGGGCAGGGCAGGGCAGGGCAGGGCCACGGCACAAGGAACCATGCTGGTAACAGGCCTCGGGTGCCCAACGGCAGCTGGAATCTCATCACTCAGCCCAAACTGTCCCCTAGGGTCGGACCCAACATGCACACGTATCTACTCATCAATCACTCATCCCTGCTGAACAACGCAGGAGCTCCCTGCACACTGTACACAGGCAGGTCCTGGAGCCTCCCTGACCCCGTGGCTGGCAGGCCAGGCACCGGCTTCTGCACTCAGGCCCTAGGCAAACAGTCCAGCTAAGGCCTCCCCTGGCTCAGCCAGAGGCTGCCGTCGCCCCCCTCCCCCACTGTTGCCTGCGGACAGTGCCCATGGGAAGCGGAGGGGAGCAGGCAGGTCTTACGCAGGACAGGGCCACAGCCTCACCACAGCCACAGCATCGCAGAGCCGCTCTCGGGGGACGTGCTCGGTGACAAAGGGACACGTCTCCTGTAGGAGCAGCACAGACTTCAAGGCCTCGGCTGTGCAGTCGGCAACGATCCAACCACAGTCCAGTGTGCTGAAGCAGAAGCCACCCTGCAGAGTACACGCTGTGACTGCTGGGCAGGGGGCACGTGTGTGCAGTCCTGAGGACCACTCACAACTGTGACACAGCCCTCAGTCCTGCAGAGCCGCCACTTAAGTGCAGGTGCAGCCTCAGCTCCAAATCAGGACATCCCAACCCACCATCAGCTTCCAGCACCGTGACCACTCCCCTTCCCCCCCGCCCCGAAAGGCTACAGCTCCCACCTGAATGCTTTTAGACTGCACCACAGAATGGGCTGCGGCACACGTGGCTGTGTCCACACTTCATTCCACAGCCTGCACCTACCTGCCCCAACCCCAACCCCAGGGCCGGCTGTGACGTCTTCTCTTCCCTCCACTTTGCACTCGACACACTCTCGTCATTTCAGCCCTTTACCCAGCATCTGCCTCCTGTGACTGTCCCGACTGCCCCGAGGCAGGGCCCGTCTGTGTGCAGGTCAAGCTGCCACAGATGAAGCAGACCCCCCAGCAGGCAGCTGGCTCAGGCATCAGCTCTAACACAGACGACTCAAGGACCCACACCGGGGCAGCTCACCGTACCTTGCTCATCTGGCGGTAGTACTTCTGGTAGTCGGGAGGGTTGTCTGGGATCTGGGCAGCACCAAGAGGCATGTGCAGAAGCAGAGATGTTACTATTAGGGCTGCTCTATGTCACTAAGATGGCACAGGCCATTCTGGGAAGTCTGTGCTACTGCCAGTCATGGCTACACACGCCCACGCCCCACTACAGACAGAAAACACACTTAGCCAGCAAGGACGGAAATCAGCCCAGACATGAGGAACCCGACCCTACACATTCCCCCGTAAGCAGAGTCCAGTCCCATGCTGGGCCTCGCTTACCCTAAATAACAGCTCACCCCGGCACCACAGACCCTCGGCCCTATGTCTCCCAGCCACTAAGACAGGAAATGAGTCTGAGTGTGCATGGCACCCAGCCTGCCTCCTGAGTCCTCCTGTGCTCTCAGCACATTCAGGGAGGGCCAGGCGCAAGACCCACTGTGGGAGGTGGGAGGGCTGCAGCGCTGACACAGGCCCAGCCCCAGACGTGCACCCTGACATGCAGACGCCCCTACAGAAGAGCATCCTGGCGGGCTCTTAAGGAAGGGATGGAGTGCAAGAGGCAGGCACTTCAGGCAAGGGGACACTGAGGGCAGAAGGGGGAGGCAGCCCCTGTGCCTGGGGTGGGGTATGGGGGCTGGGTCAGAGGGCAGGGCACACCACAGGGGTGCATACAGAGGAGCAGGTGAGTGTGGAAACACTAAGAACAGGTTCTGACTGGGTGGCACCTCAGAGCCTGTAGGCAGGTGTCTGTCAGCAGGTATGAGGTGCCTTGGCCAGGCTGGGGCATTAGCAGGCTGCAGAGTGCAGGGACTCAGGCCTGACTGTGTGCATGGGCTCCAGTGTGAATAGACCACGGACACTGCTGCCTCTAGGGGGAACAGGGTGGCCGGAGGACAAATGGGCAGCGAGAACGGCAGCATGAGAAACAGCAGGGCAGGCAGAGGCCTGTGGGAGCCTTGCTCTGATGCCGACACCCTCCGATTCCGCCCTCAGAGCCCCAGGCAGAGCCTCACCTGGGAAAGCCTCAGGAACTCATGCGCCTTCTGCAGGCAGGACGCGAACTCAGGCCTGTGGTGTGCACCTGCCTGGAGACAGACAGCAGCACAGCTGAGCCAGTCCCACCCCGATGGAGGCAGAATCACACCCACAACTGTCTCTGGAATGTTCTAGTTTCCTGCTGCACTTACCTTTAAAAACAAGCCAAAGTCTGAGAAGCGAGTAAGACTGAGTGACCAGAAGACACGACCACCACGGCAGCACACAGGCCCTGGGATGGTCCCAAAACCCCCTCACAATTCTATCACACACACACACTCCCACCAGCATAGCAAGACTCGTTTCTCTATATGCCTGAAAGCATCCACAATAAGCCACTCAAAGTTTTAGGAATAGAGAGACCCCTGCTCACTCCCCCAGAACAGCCCTCCCCAGGCTCGGGCTCATCTCCCACACTACACCCCCCTACCTCCCACCGCCACCGCCGCCACCGCCACCACCCAATACTCAGCACCGCCAGGCAAGGCCAGCTCCTTCAAACACCAGGGGCTCAGGGCCCCAGGCTGGCATAAGCCTCAGGGTAGAAACCAGCTGGAGGGCAAAGCCACATACCTCCAGCATAGCTTGGATGGCAAATGACGTATCCCAGATCTGCGAGCCGTTGGTGCCCTGCACACCAAGGGGGAGCCGTTATAGCAGTGCTGCCACAGCAGCCCCAACCCCAACACCACCTGGGATCCAGACCCCATCTGATGCCTAACCCCAGGTTCTGAGACCTGGGCACCCATCACAGCTAACAAGGGCCTAAGAGGAGCTAGAAGGGTCAGGAAGCCCCTAGCTAGGACTACAACCCTCAGGGCATTTCTAGGACTGAATGACACGGACCACCAAGCCCCCAACCCCTATAAAAGCAGTGTGCCCCAGCATGGGACAATCAGAAATGCCCCCCACTTCCAAGTATGCCTGGAGGTGGTGGGCCCCAGCTGAGATGCTGGCTAGGGCCGCGACAGGGCTGAGAAGGCCCCACCTCAAATCCCACCCCAGAAGCCTGGGTCACAGGTCAACACTTGCGTCTCAGCTGAGGAAGTAGGTAACCACCCCAGGGAGAGTGGGCCTAGGAGGCCGAGGCAAGCAAGGATGCGCACTAGGGAAACATCCTCACCAAAACCCAAAGGGTCACACTCAGGGCCTGACTGCCAGTTCACGGGAGCTAAGGGCACATGGTCAGCAGCCAGCAAGGTTCAGAACATGGAACCCATCAAGGACAAATGTCCAGGCAGAAGGGGACATGGAAGGCTGCTAGAGTCGACTCAGCTTCCAAGAAAACTAAACACATGAGGGCCTGGCTGGAGTCCTAATTCCACACACCAGCTGCAGGCTATGTTTGAATGTATTCAGAATCATTACCAACTTTACTGGGGGACAGGGGTTTGAAAACCCAGGAAGCAGCCCCTGTTGGGTACAGGTGATGTGTGAGGGCACATCATGCTCCACTTTGCAGGTTCTGGAAACCTGTCACGGGGCTGGCACTATGGCATACGGGGTAAAGCCCCTGCCTTCAGCACCAGCATCCCATATGGGCACCAGTTCAAGTCCTAGCTGCTCCACTTCCAATCCAGCTCCCTGCTAACGCACCTGGGAAAGCAGCAGAGGATGGTCCAAGTACTTGGGTCCCTGCACCCGTGTGGGAGACCCGGATGAAGTCCCTGGCTCCTAGTTCAGATTAGCCTAGCTCCAGCCATTACAGCTATTTGGAGAGTGAACCAGCAGATGGAAGACCTCTCTCTCTGTCTCTCCCTCTTTGTAATTCTGCCTTTTAAATAACTAAATAAATCTTTAAGAAAAAATTTAATTAAAAAAAGGAAACCTGTCACAAGAGGGTGACTGTATGGTCACCTTGGCCAGGGCTCAATGACACCAATGTACACTGTGAGGTAGGCCATACCCCATCCAAGTGCGCATGTCCCACATGTGACCCAAGACACCCCTGGAGACCTCGCTTCCTCATGGACCTACTGTGACATCACCCCAGCAGAATGCACACCTAGGTTCCTGATACACCCACGACATGCGCCCAGCCCCACGGACCACTCTGAATCTAGCACCCAAGCCCAAGGGCAACACAGGAATGCTTCAGCTATAGTTCCAGAATGCTGGAGTGAGCCACACCAATCCAGCAGAGGAGCAGGGCATGTCCTGAGCACGTCACAGACCCGGGTGCAAGCTGTGAACCCCTCAACGCACTCCAGTCACACGGGGTGGCTCTGTTGGCACCAATGCTAGGCCACACACCAGGGACCAGTGAGTGCAGGACAAGGCCAGGGCCTCCTCTGCCCTTGATTCTCAATGCTACACTTTGTCAGTATGGAGCGTTAAAGACACCAGTGAGCATCAGCCTGGAAAGGCAGTGCCGAGCAGGACCACCAAGGGCTGTGCGTCTCTCACCCTGCCTGGCCTGCAAACCTGACCGCTTCGGGCGCCTCTGAAGCACCTGACAGAAGCCCTAGACCCCCACAGGGTGGTCACAGATCCTCTGCTCTTTCCCACCCGCCCTCTGTAGCCAAGGCCCCAGGCAGGACACTCTTGTTCATCTGCTTGGCACAGCCATAAACCAAAGCCACAGGTAGGACCGGAAAGACATCTATGACACGTGTACGGCCAAGTCCAGCAAACCCCACCCTCCTCTCCTCCCTGGGAGGTTGCATGCGTCCTGGGCACCATGCTGTGCCCGGGGCTGGCTACACACTGCCCTCTAGTCTCCTCTCCTCCCCGTGGCTGCACAGGGTAACCCCAGAGTGCCCTGCTGGAATAGCCTCCTAATGTCCACTCAGAGGAGTGGCCCCCATCACTGTTCCCTCCAGAAGATGAGAGCTGTGCTATGGATCTGACGAAGGGGCCAAGAGCAGACAGGAAGCCATGGATGGACCCTGGCAGCACGTCGTACTGGCAGAGCCCAACAGTGCGAAGGGCAAGTCTAGAGCCTCACGCTGGCATAAGGGACTGCAGACAACTTGTCCAGCTGTGCACTGCTGAACTCCGAGCAAGGAGGAGTTAGTTGTGAATCCAACCAACCCAGAAGGATAAGAAAGAAAGGGGAGAAAGAGTTTGCAAAGGAACACGGCAGCCAGGTCCTGCAGCCCTCACCTGCATTTTCATGCCATCCAGGCCTAGCCTGCAAGGACAAAAAGGATCAAATCAGGGACAAGGACAAAGAGCTCAAGGCCCAGCAGGCTGGGTTGTCCAGGGTGCTGCCTGGACAGGGGCTCCCCAGCCTGAATCATGCACGGGAATCCAACAGCAGCTCCCCGAGAAGGGGTAAGACCTAGCCAAGGGTACCAGAGGCTCCCCCACTGTGCCGTGCCCAGTGTGAGAAGGGAGGGGCCTCCAAAGCACAGGCTTCCTGCTGTGGGCCCCTCTCAGGGGATCCCAGAGCTGACAAGCTCTCCTGTCCGTGGGCCTTTCTCACACCAAGCTGAACCTGCCCTACCCTCTCTTCCCAGAACCACCCAAAGGTCCCGCCAGGTGGCAGGTCTATCCTTTCAAAGACAACCCTTGCCAGCTTCCACAACCCTGAACATTCTTCCTGGCTCCTGAAGTCATTCCCAGATGCCACAGCAGCCTGGTACCCCTCTCCAGCATCAGGCCTGTGTCTGCAGTCAGCACCCAGCCACACTCACCAGAGGTAATCCGGGATCCTGGACACGTGCTCCTGGAAAGCAGGGGAGGCCGGCCCATCCACAAACCAGCGCACGAGCATGTTGATGGTCTTTGAGATCTGCAGGAGACAGCCCTGTCAGGGCTCTGCTCCAGCAGGTGCAGTCAAGCCCGAGTGTCTGCACAGCCTCGCCCACTGCCAACCCAGAGCACCGTGTAAGCACCTGCACGGGACAGGTCCCCAGGACACAGTCAGACAGAAGTCAGCGTGATCAAGTCACACCAGCTCAGGATATGAAGGGCTGAGGGGGGACAGAACACCGCCGTGGGGAAAAGGAAGAGGACTTCTGAGCAGGTGTGTCAAGTGAGTGTGCAGTCTGCCCTGGGGATGACTTGGAGAACACAGACAGGCTCTGAGGGGCCAGGAGAGGTGTGGGGACAAGACAGAGCACCAGGGACCACGGTTTCCCTTGTCCCCAGCACAGGGTGTTCCAGAGGCCCGAGGCGTTCACAACGCAAGTCCCAATCATAACTGCATTTCTACAGAACTACAACACTGCTGCCAGGAAAACAGGGATCCCATTGTGGGGCCAACGAGGACTTCGACTCACCGAGGTCATGTGAGGCCCAGAAAATCCTGGGTGTGGTGCCCTAGGCATGATCCACTGGCTCAGTGCCAGCTGGGTTTACCCAGAGCCCGTGGGCTCTACAGTATGGCGGCCGTAACAGCCCTGCCTACTGTCATTCCCTAGCTTCAAGCCAGCTTCCTTAGTGCTTCCCCACCAGCCTCACCTGCTCTGGCATGTGCCCTGACTACTAGCCATGTGCCCCAGAAGGTCCCTGGGAGTGTCCACACCTGGCCTTTGCCAGACCCCGTGGCCCCAGGAGGCAAAGCCAGATCAGGAGTCGAGAGCTCCATGTCCACAGCCAGGCAGCAAAGACTGGTAAGGACACGAGGGTCCTGCCAACTCTTCCCCTGGGCACCTCTGAACCCCTAAGTGCAGATGGCGGGGATCAGGAGGTGAGTGAACAGACACCAGGAGCAGCCTTAGCACCCAGCGTGCAGAGCCAGAGAGGAGGCAGAGGCAGGGACAAGAGGAGCCCCAGACACAGGAGCAAGGACGGGCGTGCTCCACAGCTGCAGGGAGGCAGGTCGCTGGGCTGCGGTCCCAGTTCCCTTGCCCAGAGGCTGCCCAGGGGAGGGGCCACTGACCGGGCCAATGCTGATGCCCTTGGTGAAGCGGTCGTCAGCATCGATGTGCGCGTACAGCTTGCGAACGGCTCTCTGCCGCAGGCTGGTGCTGTGGTAGCTCTCGTACAGGTTGAGGACGGCTGCAAGGGGCGGGGCCGTTGGTGAGTGCCGGACACTGAGACGTCGGCCTCAGCCTGGCAGTACAGTGTCTGGGCCGCTGCTTCCCTCCTCCCGCCCCCTCACCCCACCTGCCACGCTCCCCTTCACTGACCTCCCACCCCACCCCACCCCACCCCCGGCACCTGCTTCAGAGGGTGGCAAGCCTGAATCTACCCAGCTTTCCCCCACACAAGGCTGCTCACTGCTAACCATGGAGTAAAGGAATGAAAAAGTGACTATGGGAGTGGATGAGTGAGACCTCGTCCCCCCCGCCCAGACCAATCCCATGGGAGTGCCCACCGTATACCACGTGCAGCAGCCAGCTATGCGGTGTGTACAGGTCATCAGGCGCCACGTTGTTCCTCTGTGCTGGCCAGTTGATGCTGGCATAATCCTCCACATAGAGCTCCTGGGGGTGTGTAGCGCAGGGTTCGCTGGCGGAAGCCCCCAGCTGCCAGCCCTCAGGGCCCAGGGGACCCCTGCAGGGTATGAATGCTTGGGCTGCTCTGAGGAAGAGCCCCAGCTGCGAGCTGTGCGTCTGCTCCCTCCCCCTTCCCAAGGACACAGCCCAGTAAACATGCCACAGCCAAAGCGGCCCCAGCTCAGGCTCACATCCAGGGACGCCAGGACTCTCCCTAGGGCTGGAGCACAAAGACCATGGGCGAGGGCTGCAGGAAGGCAGAGGGAGTCTCTGCTCTCTGCTCTGACCACAGGGGCTCTTGGCGTCACAGGGTCCCCCGGTAGAGCAGGCCCCAGCCCTGCAGGCTGTGCGTGGTCTCCCCTGGTCAGGCCCCGTGGGGCGGGGGTTCACCTGGCGGAGGCTCTGGATCAGCGGGTCCTCGGAGGCGCTCAGCCGGGTGGCGTAGCAGTAACTCATGGGCAGGTAGACCTGCCGGCAGTGGCACCAGAGTGTGGAGGGGTGTGCGGGCACCCAGTCAGGAAACAGCCTGGGGGACGGCACGTGTCAGCAGGAGGCCCAGGACAGCATGGAGGTCTGGGCCTTTCTAAGCATGGACACGGAGCAGCCAGCCATGTTCCTGTGGGTGGCCAAGCCCCACGGCCACACCCTTCCAGGGAGCTCACAGCCCTGCTAGCTCACGTGCTTCCCATGGCTGAAGCAGGTGACCAAACTCCCACACACTCAGCTTTGTCTATGGTTTTCTTTGTGCAACAAACACCGTGGCGACTAAAACTAACAATAGGGGCATTTTGGACTATTATTCTAGAACTCAAAGTTTGTCTTAAAGACTTATTTTAAGGGGGTGAAGCTGCCGCCTGTGCTGACAGCACCCCACAACAGAGGTCTGAGTCTCAGCTGCCTGTGCTTCCAATTCACCCCCCTGCTAATGCGCCTGGAAAGGCAGCGGAAGATGGCCTGAGTCTGATGTGGGAGACCCAGATGGAGTTCTTCAGCCTGGTCCAACCCCAGCCATTGTGGCCATTTGGGGAATTCTGCCTCCCTTTCAAATAAATAATCTTTTTTTTTTAATTTTTTTTAAAGTTACTATTTTAATTTTTTTTTATATTTTATTTATTTATTTATTTTTGACAGGCAGAGTGGACAGTGAGAGAGAGAGACAGAGAGAAAGGTCTTCCTTTGCCGTTGGTTCACCCTCCAATGGCCGCCGCGGCCGGCACGCTGCGGCCGGCGCACCGCGCTGATCCGATGGCAGGAGCCAGGTGCTTCTCCTGGTCTCCCATGGGGTGCAGGGCCCAAGCACTTGGGCCATCCTCCACTGCACTCCCTGGCCACAGCAGAGAGCTGGCCTGGAAGAGGGGCAACCGGGACAGAATCTGGCGCCCCGACCGGGACTAGAACCCGGTGTGCCAGCGCTGCAAGGCAGAGGATTAGCCTAGTGAGCCGCGGCGCCGGCCTTTTTTTTTTTTAATTTACTGTAAAATCTTTAAGAACATCATATCTGGGGCCGGCGCTGTGGCACAGGGGGTTAAAGCTGCGGCCTGCAGTGCAGGTGTCCCATATGGGCGCCGGTTTGAGTCCTGGCTGCTCCACTTCTGATCCAGCTCTTTGCTACAGCCTGGGAAAGCAGAAGATGGCCCAACTCCTTGGGCCCCTGTACCCATATGGGAGACCTGGAAGAAGCTCCTGGCTCCTGGCTTCAGATTGGCTCAGCTCTGGCCGTTGCGGTCATTTGGGGAGTGAACCAGCGAATGGAAGGCCTCTCTGTCTCTACCTCTCTGTGTAACTCTGTCTTTCAAATAAATAAAATTAATCTTTAAAAAAAAAAAGAATGTTGTATCTGGCTATGGCCTGGTTTCTGACCACTGTGTGCAGGGCTGGCACTGCTATGCCAGCTTCCCAGAGCTGGTGCGCACCTGGCTCATTTTCCTCTCTCTCGCTTCCAGCCTCTCTGCTCCCTCACGTGGACACCAGCCGCAGGCCACCTGCATGTTCTTGAGGGCTGGTCCACTTTTACAGTTTGGGAAGCACACTTTTGCTTTCCTATTGCTAGAATGGTTCAGGGTCCCTGAGCCTCAATCCCACTCTCTGCCCTGTACCCTTGAAACTGTCCCTTAAGTCAACCCCAACAAGCCAGCAGCACAGCAGAACGGGAGGGCTCTGCCGAGCTTATGTGGTGCTGGGGCCTCCCCTCGTGACCTCGTCATGTGTGTAACACTGGGTGCAAACTTATCTGCCAAGGAATGCTTTCTAGGGAGACATCATGGCTTGCATCTGATACTCACAAGATCTTAAAAGACACTGGTAAAGGATATCAGATGATAAGGAATTGGTATTTTGCTAGGTATTTAACCATTAAAAAAAAAAAAAAAAAAGCACCTCCTGAAAACACACACTGATGTGTCCAAGGCCGAAAGATGCCAGGGTTTGCTGCAACAGCCAAAGCAGGCTTCAGCACTGTGGCACTGGGGGTAAGCCACCAGCTACCAACACTGGCATCCCAGTGGGTATAGGGTTTTTGGTTTTTTTTTTGTTTTTGTTTTGTTTTTTTTTTTTTTTTGGACAGGTAGAATTATAGACAGTGAGAGAGAGAGAAAGGTCTTCCTTCCATTGGTTCACTCCCCAAATGGCTGCTACAGCCGGCGCAGCGCCGATACGAAGCCAGGGGTGCAGAGGCCCAAGCACCTGGGCCATCCTCCTCTGCCATCCCAGGCCACAGCAGAGAGCTGGACTGGAAGAGGAGCAACCAGGCACCCATATGGGATGCCGGTGCCGCAGGCGGAAGATTAACCAAATGAGCCATGGCACCAGCCCAGTGGGTATAGGTTTGATTCCCAGCTGCTCCACTTCTGATCCAGCTCTCTGCTAACGTGCCTGGGAAAGCATCTCAAGATGGCCCAAGTGTTTGGGCCCCTGCACCCACGTGGGAGACCTGGATGAAGGCTAAGCTCCTTTGCCCTGGCCCAGACCTGGCCATTTGGGAAGTAAACCAGTGGATGGAAGATCTCTCCCCACACCCTGGCCCCAATTCTATAACTCTTCAAATAAATAAATATCTTAACCACATGATCAGCTAGGCAGGGGCACACTTCTCTCCACACGATCAGCTGGCCAGGGCACACTTCTCTCCACACGATCAGCCATCTACATACACACGAAATGCGAGCTCCCAGCTACACCACATGTGGGCTCTGCAGGGGCAATGAAGCACCCTGCCTTCCTCCCTCCTGTCCAGCTAGGAAGCCCTTTCCATCCGTCTAGGACACGGACGCAAGCATGGCCTCTGCAGGACACTGACCCGCTCTGCCTGCCTCTCCTGGAAACAGCCAGCACATGGCAGTGGGGCCTGTCACTCTGCTCCTGGGGAAGGCAGGGGGAGCCAGGGGGAACCAGGCAGACAAGCAAGCTTACCACATCTCCGGGAACAGGGTGTTGAGGCCTTCCCAGCTGTAAACGTTCAGGATGGCCAGCCAGAACTTCCCCCAGGAGGGGATGGCCACAGCACCCCCTAGGAGAGAGAACAAGCCCACGTCATCTACCTCTTAGACCAGGGCCTCTGGCATGAGGGAAGTCACTGAGTCCCACAATTCCCAGGTGAGAAGCAGGTTCCAGAGCTGCCCAGGACGGCCCGGGACACCACAGTGCTGGGTGAACCCCGCAGCTTTCCCACGAGCACATCCAAGCCGGCAGGTGTTAAAACCCCATCCCGGCCGGTGCCGTGGCTCACTAGGCTAACCCTCTGCCTTGCAGCGCCGGCACACGGGGTTCTAGTCCCGGTCGGGGTGCCGGATTCTGTCCCAGTTGCCCCTCTTCCAGTCCAGCTCTCTGCTGTGGCCTGGGAGTGCAGTGGAGGATGGCCCAAGTGCTTGGGCCCTGCACCCCATGGGAGACCAGGAGAAGCACCTGGCTCCTGGCTTCGGATCAGTGCAGTGCGCCGGCTGCAGCGTGCCAGCTGCAGTGGCCACTGGGGGGTGAACCAACGGAAAAAGGAAGACCTTTCTCTCTGTCTCTCTCTCTCACTGTCCACTCTGCCTGTCAAAAAAAAAAAAAAAAGTCCCAGGAAGAAGCACAAGACGGCAGCTCCCTGGGAAGATACAGGGACACTCTGGTGCTTGTGTGAGGGAGAAGGGTGTCCAGCCCTCCGCACCTTGGGTCAAGCCTAAGAGCCTAAGCTGCCCTGTCTATGGGATCTCCTCTTGGCAGTCAGCCCAGCACAGGTGCAATGATGGGCCCAGGCTCAAAAGTGACAACACCTGGGACTCCATGGCTGCCGCCACCTCCAGCGGTACCAGCCCCAGCTCTGCCTCAAACCCAGGCACGCAAAAGTCAACAAAACCCCAGGACGCCTTCAGGAACAGTACAGCCAAACACATCCCTCCACCACGCAGGTGCCAGGGGGCCGTTCGTGACACCACCACCAAACGTTTACAGAAGAATGCAGGGTCTCATGAGAATTTGTGACCAACTCCTCACCTAGCCTAGCAGGCCAAGAGACCACTGAATAAATGACATTTAAGGAAGAAAGTAGAGGACAGCAGGGCTGGGGAGGTGCTGTCCAGGTGAGGGCACAGCACACGCAGAGCCCTGCACTGGGAAGGGGCTTCAGGACCTGAGAGGCAGCGCAGGGCAGGGTCGACTGCAGAACAGAAACACGGCTGAGTGTCACGGTCAGAGCAACAGGAGCCATGGTGCCTGTCAGCCTGTAACCCCTTCTGAGCTCACAGGCAAGGGGCGAGGCAGCCCAGGCAGGGCACGGGACGTGAGTGTGCAGTGTGGGAGTGGAGTCCTGCTGCCCGCGCCGGGGCTGCCTCCAGAGACAGGTTCCTTGTGCCCTCTCACAAGCAGTGCGCAAGCGTGTTGTTGTTAACTCCTGCCAATCTGTAATAAACTGGGGCAGACACTGCCGCAGCGGGATGCCCACAGCCCACATCAGAGCTCAGTCCTGGCTGCTCCATGATTCCAATCCAGCTGCCTGCTAATGCTGATGAGGTAGCAGATGACGGCCCAAACACTTAGGTTTCTGCTACCCACAGGGGAGACCGGTCAGAGTTCCTGGCTCCTGGCTTTAGCCTGGCCTGATCCTAGCTATTGTGGGCATTTGAGGAGTTAAACAGCGGAGGGATGATCGCTCTGTGTCTTCCTCTCTGTCACTGTCTTGTAAATAAGCTAAATAAATCCTCAAACAAAAAAGAAAAAAGCAAGAAAACAATCATTTGATTCACTTAATTTGCTTTTTTTTTTCTTTTAAAGTTTTTTAAGAGGCAGAGAAAGAGAGAGACAGACGAACAGAAAGATCTCCTGGGGCCAGTGTTGTGGTGTAGTGGGCAAAGCTGCCACCTGCAGTGCCGGCACCTGATGTGGGCAATGGTTGGAATCTGGGCTGCTCCACTTCCAATCCAGCTCCCTACTGGCGTGCCTGGGAGAGCAGCAGAGGTTGGCTCAAGTCCTTGGGCCCCTGCACCTACATGGGAGACCCGGAGGAAGCTCTAGTGTCCTGGCTTCGGACATTGTGGCCATTTGGGGAGTGAACCAGAGGTTGGAAGACCTCTCTCTCTTTCTGCCTCTGCCTCGCAAAAAAAAAAAAACAAAAAAACAAAAAAACAAAAAACAAAAACAAAAACAAAAACAAAAAACACATAAAGAGCTCCCATCTGCTAGTTTACACTCTAAATGCCCGTAATGGCTAGGACTAGGCTAAGCAGAAGCCAGAAGCTGGGAATTCAACTTGGAGAGCAAGAACCCAATCACTCAAGTTATCACCACTGTGCCCCGTGGTCTGCTTTACCAGCAAGGTAGAGTGAGGAGACAGAGCCAAGAGCCAAACCCTGGACATAAGGCTAAACATCCACTGCCTTAATCCGCTTTCTATTTTTTTTTTTTTTTTGACAGGCAGAGTGGACAGAGAGACAGAGAGAAAGGTCTTCCTTTTTGCCGTTGGTTCACCCTCCAATGGCCGCCGCGCTGCAGCCAGTGCACCGCGCTGATCCGAAGGCAGGAGCCAGGTGCTTCTCCTGGTCTCCCATGGGGTGCAGGGCCCAAGCACTTGGGCCATCCTCCACTGCACTCCCTGGCCACAGCAGAGAGCTGGCCTGGAAGAGGGGCAACCCGGACTAGAACCTGGTGTGCTGGCGCCGCAAGGCGGAGGATTAGCCTAGTGAGCCGCGGCGCCGGCCTTAATCTGCTTTCTAAAAACATACTGGCAGGTTAAATAGTTTACACCTATTTCCGCTTAAACACCTGTTTTCTCCAGTGTCTCAACAAAGGTACATTGTCTCCCATTTGCAAGAGCCCATTCTACCAGCCTGACGGGATCCCTTATCTAGCATGCACTGTGCAGGGTCTACCTTTCTGGTGAAGAAGGTTCCGGGCTCGGACAAGGTCAGGATCATCAGGCCCGACACCCAGAATTCTGAGAGACACGTAGTTGAGTGCAGTCCCAAAGACCGTGGACTTGTCCTCGATGTGCCTGCCGGAGTGGGTCAGCGAGAAAACGGTGTCTGGCGCGACTTTTAGGTAAAGCAATACCCCAGCAGCATCTCCTCAGGAAAGTAAGAATGCTTAACACACTTGACAGCGACGCGACCGACAGCACAGAGGCCAGCCCCCACGTCAACTGAGCAGCGCAAACCATCCGCCAGGACCTCACCTCTCAGCCCAAATGACTCCTCTGGTCAAGCACAGTGCGCTGCAAGCCAGGACCTGTCCCCGAGTGCGTGCCACACTGCAGGCAAGCGGCTGAGACGGCCCCCACCCACCCGCTGCTGCTTCCGAGTCAAGCGCAGTTTCCGCAGACGGAAGGTTTTCCCTGAGGCACGTGGGTCTCAGGAGTCTCCCAACCTCCCCTCCCCGGAGGGCCACCTGCAAACCTGGGCAGCTCCTACAGGAAGCACACAGAGGACACGGGTCAGGCACACTCACAGGCCCCAGCCGCCATCAGGGAGCTGCACTGAGCGCAGGTACCGCACCATCTCTTCTCGGTATCCGGCCGGCAGAGGGATTCGTGCCGTGTGGCATGTGATCAGGAGGCCTGTGCGGCAGGAGAGATGGCCCTCTCTGGGAGCAGGCACCTGGCACTGCTAAGCCCAGTGAGGACCCCACCGCACAGGTGTGCCCCAAGGGTCTCCTTCACTCAGAAAGGAGCCCAGGAAGGCATCCTCCCTGCAGCCTGCAGAGCCCACCTGGCCATGCCTGGATCCCAGGACAGAGTCAAACACCACACAGCGCACAGCACCTTGGGGAGGTTTCCCAGAGTGCCCCACGGCCAAGGGGAGCTAGCATTTAAGGTCAGCGGGGCTGGGAAAGAAACCTAAATGGATCACTGCTGGAGGGGACAGTACTTACTTGCTCATCTACATTTATGCTTCATAAAATTGTTATGAGCACATGCCACTCTGCAAACATGCCGGGGAAGACAACAGCACATACCACCCACCAGGAGCCTTCCATTTCCAGGCTGCTCCTCCCAGGCTTGGTGCCCTCAGGCCATCCTCCACCTAGGGCCTTCTCCATGTCAGCTCCACGTGTCTGGCACAAGATGGGTCTCAGGGAAAGTTATCCCAGGAACAAACCCAATTACACAAGAATTCAAGGGGTGCCACTCGCACAAAAAGTCCCAGCTCCTCCACTTCAGCCTGGCCCAGCCCTGGCTGTGGAGGACATTTGGGGAGTGAACCAATGAATGGAAGATTGACCTCTCCCTCCCTCTCTCTCATTGTTGTTCTTTCAAGTAGATGAAAATAAACAAACATTTAAAAAAAGAAAAAAAGAAGAAGAACGTGCCCACACTGTGTTCACAGCAGACATCAGCTTCCACCCACAACCTGCCCACCTATAGCACCTTGGCTTGGCCCAGGCTGGGCCCTGCACCTGCAGTCTTTCTACTCTGTGCTGGGACTCCAGCCGTGCTCCCAGTACAACCCCCCTAGGGAAACCCTGGCGTCTGGTGTTTGGCACCCTCTCCTGGGCAGGGCTAGCTGCGCCCTCACGCCCACTCCCCAGCCAGCACCAGCAGCAGGAGGACTCAGATGCAGGGCCACCCTCCCCAGCCCTTTGCCACGGGTTCCTGGGTTTTCACCTGTTTCAGCAGGGACCTAGGCCAGGCCAGGCAGGATGAGCCAGGGTGGCCATGCCCTAAGGTTGTGGAAGCACGCACCTGGCAGGAGGAACAGTGGGCCTCCGTAATCACCCGTCCAGTGCCCATCCTCAGCCTGCAGTCCCACGTAAAACGTTATTCCGTTCAGAGCCCCCTCAAGGGCAGTGTGGGCTTTGGGCAAATCCTTAAAATAACTCGTCTGCAAGAGGAAAGGAGAGATCAGTGCTAAGGGGTCTGGGGCCCTGCAAGAGGGGCCTTCATCATTCAGGCAATGCAAAATGGCAAATCTAAATTAAATTCCTGGCTCCCAGATTCAGTCTGGTCCAGCCCCAGCTGTTGTGGGCATCTGGGGAGGGACCAGTGGTTAAAAGATCTCTGTCTCTCTGCCTTTAAAACAAAACTAAAATAAATTTTAATTAAAAATATGATAGATAAGTTTCAACTGCTTCAGTCAAAAATTTCAGAGTGAGGGTTGGTGTTGTGGCTAGCAGGCATAGCCACCACTTGCAACACCTGCACCCCATATGGGTGTCAGTGTGAGTCCCGGTTGCTCCGCTTCTGATCCAGCTACCTGCTGTGGCCTGGGAAAGCAGTGGAAGATGGTCCAAGGGCTTGGGCCCCTGCACCCACGTGGGGCACCAGGATGAAACTCCTGGCTTCTGGCTTTGGCCTGACCCAGCACTGGCTGTTGCAGCCACCTGGGGAGTGAACCAGCAGATGGAAGATCTCTGCCTCTCCCTGTCTCTCTGTAACTGACTTTCAAAGAAATAAGTAAGTGCTCTTTAAAAATTGTTTTCAAAGTCAATACCACAACTCAGCAAAGTACAAGGGCTGTTCCAGCACTTACGGTTTTGGTTTATTTGCAGACTCTCTCCACCATTCCCCCAGATCAATCATGGGTCCGAGAACACAGCCTGAGGCTGGGGAGATGCTGCCCAGGTGCTAAGCTGCAACACCCCGTATGGCAGTGCTTGGTTCGAATCCCAGCTCCTCCCCTTCCTCCTAATCTGTACTCTGGGAAGCAGCTGGGTCCCTGTCACCCACGATAGGGGGAGGGGGCTGGAGCCGCATCTGGCTTTGGCCTGGCTCAGCCCTGGCTCCTGTGGACATTAGGGGAGTGAACCAGTGGGGAGAGATCGCTCCATGTGTCTGCCTTTCAGAGAAAATAACAATAAAAGCAGGAGGCAGGGCGGGGCACTGATGCCCACCTCGGCCTCTCAGCATGGCCCGGCTTGGCGAGGAGCCCCACCACACACGGACACACAACCAAAACACCGGGCCAGAAAAACACCATTACGACTGCCTGAAGTCCTCTCACGACCGGGAGCCACTTACGGTGTCCAGCCCCACCGAGTGCGCCTCCAGGGCGGTCTGCGCGCGTTCCGGGGCCTCGGTGTCCCCGACGTACGTCCACGTCTGCCGCCCCAGCTCGCTGCGGAGGCGCCAGCGGGTGAGGTCCGTGGCGGGCTCCGTCTTATAGGGTCCCCCTCGACGACGCAGGCTCCTGGCGCGACAAGCTCGGGTGAGCACGCTCCTCCCGGCCGCGACCCCCGGCCCCGGGCGCCTCCCGCCCCGCGCGCCCCTCTGCTCAGCACCCAGCCCGCCCGGCGCGCACTCACGTGCCCTCCGTCATGACCGCAGCCCGGCTCCTCGCCCCCCGCAGCCGCCGACTGCAGCACCCCTCGTAGTCAGGACCCACCGCCCCCGGCCCGGCCCCCCGCGTACCGCGCAGGCGCGCGCCTCGGCTGACGGGCGGAGCCGGGTGAGCCGACGGACTCGCAACCAATCAGGACGCAGCGAAAGTGGGCCCGGGACTCGCCCGGCGGCCGCAGTGGTGGAGCGCGCGACGCCCCATGGGGAGGGAGGCGGGACCTGCAGCGTGGGGGCGGTGCCGGCCGGAGCCTCCCGGGCGAGTGGGCGGGGCTCGTGCGGCGCGCGGGGGCGGAGCTGCGGGCGGGGGCGGGACGGCCTACCTGGGAGGGGCGCGGGGCCGGTCCTCGGTCCTCCCGCGCCGGACGTGTGCCGGGGAGCTCCCCGAGGCGAGTCCCGCCAGGCCGGAAGGGAGGCGGCTCTGGTGCGAAGGGGCGGTGAGGGCAAAGGCCCAGCAGCGGGAGGGGACCCTGAGACCCGGCGCTGGGCGGCGGGAAGGGCGGGAGAGGGACGCTCAGGGAGCAGGACTTCAGCTTCGCTGGTGGACACGGACGGTATGGGCGCGCCCGGGCCCCGAAGGCAGAGGCTTTGGCAGGCCCGCGTCTCAGATAAAAACCCGGCGTGCGGAACAAGCTTCAGGTCAGCAGGCAAGTGGCTTAGCCACTGCTCGCCCCGGAGTCCGAAAAAAGCTCGCCTGCCAACCCAGGCCCGGCTGGACACTGCAGCCTCCAGGCCACAAAGCCGCCCCATGCCGCAGAGCGCCGATAGGATGCCTTCAGCCGAGGGGCCCCAGGAGGACCCGCACTCAAGGATTCGCCCACCTGTTGCATCGCTGCGCCTTTTGTCCAGCGAATGTGGAGAGTGGTGAAGGAGCCCGCTGCTGCTGTGAGCACCAGCTTCAACTCTGGCCCGCCTCTGCCGGGGTCGGGAGGCAGCAATGGTGGGAGGGAGCGGTCGCTGCCACCCACTCGGGAGACCTGGACTGTGTTGCTCCTGGCGGCAGCCCTGCTGTTGCAGGCATTTAGGGATGTGAACCAGTGAACAGCCGTGTCTCCCTGGCTCAAATAACCGAACCCCCCAGTTTTTTAAATATGAATCATTGAGGTAAGGGGCTCCAGGGGGCCAGCTCTGTGGCGCAGCTGTGCGAGGACTTGTCTGGCGAATCTGAGTGCGGGTACTCTGGGGTCCGTAGGCTGAAGGCATCCTATTTGTGGGCTGCAGGCGTCCAGAGTCCTGGCTGCTCCACTTCCAATCCAGCTCCCTGCTGATGCACCTGGGAAAGCAGCAGGAGATGGCCCAAGGACTTGCCCCTGCTATCCACTCAGAGGAAGCTCCTGGCTTCAGCCTGGCCCAGCCCTGGCCGTTGTGGCCATTTGGGGAGTGAACCAGCAGAAGGAAGACCTCTCTCCCCTCTGTAAGTCAGTCTGTCTTTTTTTTTTTTTTTTTTTTTGGACAGGCAGGGTGGACAGAGAGAGAGAGAGAGAGAGAGAGAGAGAGAGAGAAAGGTCTTCCTTTGCCGTTGGTTCACCCTGCAATGGCCGCTGCGGCCGGCGCACCGCGCTGATCCGAAGCCAGGAGCCAGGTGCTTCTCCTGGTCTCCCATGGGGTGCAGGGCCCAAGGACCTGGGCCATCCTCCACTGCACTCCCTGGCCACAGCAGAGAGCTGGCCTGGAAGAGGGGCAACCGGGACAGAATCTGGCGCCCCAACCGGGACTAGAACCCGGTGTGCCAGCGCCACAGGTGGAGGATTAGCCTACTGAGCCGCGGCGCCAGCCTGTAGGTCTGTCTTTCAAATAAATCTTAAAAAAAAAAAAAAAAAAAGTAGTAAAGGGCTGCAGGCTTCGTGGAATCCCCAGTGAAACCAGGTGATGAAGGGTTTGATGGGAAGAGCTTGGGTTTGACATTTCACAGGGATGTGTGTCGCAGTTTCCATTCCAGTCTCTTGCCCCCGTGTAGGGGAAGAGGCATGAGTAACGAAAGCAGGATTTATTAGAAGTGAGAGCAAACATTCAGATGGAAATGCAGGCAAACCCCTCTCCCCATGAGAGGTCCAGAGAAAAACCGAGGGCTGTCCAGTGAAAAATGGAGGACAGAGGCGAGAGAAAGCCCTACAACCACCTAAAAAATGTGCTCTCACTTCAGTGCTCCATTATAGAGCAGGGGGTGGTTCCCTAAATGAATATACAAACCAGGTGGAGTTTGGGTGGGGTTGAGTGGGTGCGAAGTCTTCTGGGACATTTTTTTTTTTTTTTTTTTAAGATTTATTTTAGTCAGAGTTACACAGAGAGGAGAAGCAGAGAGAGGTCTTCCATCCGATGGCTCACTCCCCAGTTGGCCACAACAGCTGGAGCTAAGCAGATGCAAAGCCAGGAGCTTCTTCTGGGTCTCCCACGTGGTGCAGGGGCCCAAGGACCTGGGCCATCTTACACTGCTTTCCCAGACCACAGCAGAGAGCTGGACAGAAGTGGAGCAGCCGGGACTCGAACCAGTACCCGTATGGGATGCCAGCACTGCTGGTGGCAGTCTTACCTACTACGCCACAGCGCCAGTCCCTGGGACAGTTTCACACAGGATGGAAGAGTGGGCATGCTGGACTGGTGCGTAAGTTACAAAGCAGAGCTAAACCAGAAATTTCCAGTTCATTTTCCCCTAATTCCTGCCTATTCTGGGCCCGATAGCAACAGGACTGTAATTTTTATGTTAGATAATATTCTTTTTTAAATATCTAAGAAAAAAATCCATCTGAAATTCAGATAAATTTCTAGGGACACTCATGAGAAAAAATTTTTCTCTCTGCTTGTACTCCACAATGTCCAGGTTGTTCAGAAAACTGCATACAGAAAGGGCCAAGGTTTTTGGGCTCGACAGCTAGGTATATATGGTCATTTATCAAAACAAAATTTCAGCTTTCCACATACCAGGGATCTGGTATGACAGATATTAGACAAATGGAAATGATGAGTGGGCTGGTATCCAGGAGAAAGGACAAGCTGCACAGGAGTCTGGATGTCAGCTCTTCTCTGGCGCTGTGTAAAATCACGTGATCGGGTAAGATTAACTTTAAAGAGGATGATACAATTCCAAACAGGAACTGTCCAAGCTATGACAGGAAGACAGGGTTTCCCATAGTGTCATCTTCCAGAGAAAGTGGGATTAGCACATTACCTGATATGCAGGACTGAGGGGAAGATTCAAACTTAAGCATAGTTTTAGATGTAGTAGTAACAGGAGTACAAAACACCAAGCAGTTACTAACTCCAGGAAAAACGCAAAAGTTTTACCAAAAAATACATCATAATATGCATGGAAAATGCATGTAATTCTTTCTTTCCCTTGTAGAATCATAACTTAATGCGTGGCTCAACCACAAACAGTAAACACAATCATACTTTAAATGCAAATGTCAGCCAACATTGTATTAAACTGTTTGAGACCAACAAGAGAAGAAATATAGGTATTTAGTTGAGGGTATTTAGAAGAGAGTGTAAGAGCAAACTCCTTTCATTGTAGTGTGGGGAGCAACTTGGACTAGACTAAGTTACTGGAATTAAGACTTATTCTGCCGGCGCTGTGGCTCACTAGGCTAATCCTCCACCTAGCGGCGCCAGCACACCGGGTTCTAGTCCCGGTCGGGGCGCCGGATTCTGTCCCAGTTGCCCCTCTTCCAGGCCAGCTCTCTGCTGAGGCCTGGGAGTGCAGTGGAGGATGGCCCAGGTGCTTGGGCCCTGCACCCCATGGGAGACCAGGAAAAGCACCTGGCTCCTGGCTCCTGCCATCGGATCAGCGCGGTGCGCCGGCCGCAGCGCGCCGGCCGCAGCGGCCATTGGAGGGTGAACCAACGGCAAAGGAAGACCTTTCTCTCTCTCTCTCTCTCTCTCACTGTCCACTCTGCCTGTTAAAAAAAAAAAAAAAAAAAAAAAAAAAAAAGACTTATTCTATGCATCTGCTCTCCCACAATATGGCGCTGGGAGAGGAGTAAACAACTTCTATACGGCTGCCTCTCACCAACTTGAGTGATGACCTGCAGGAGCTGATCCTGCTCCTGATTGGAGGAGAGTAGCGTACTCGGCGTATGGGTAGCAGAGTTGGGATTGGTGGAAGAGGACTATAAAGGAGGAGAGACACAACATGCACCGGGAACATCTAAAGGGAACATCCGGATAACATCTGAGCAGCCCCCGAGAGAGCCGGCCGGCGGTGTGCCGCTCCCCCGCGGAAGTGGGGAAAGTGGCAGGGGGAGCCGCCCTTCCATGGAGGTGGAGGGGTCAGCAGCCAACCTGGGAAGAACCAGCAGCAAACCCGGGAAGGGCCGAGCAGACAAAAGAACAGCGCAGGGTCCTGTGTCATTCCTCCGCGAAGAGGGAGAGCGACATTGTAGGAAATCAACAAGTCTAAAATCACGATTAAAAAACAGTAGTAAGCTGTTATTGATAAAGATGAAATCAATCACTGAAGAAACCCCTCAAAAAGTTGAGTAGCCAGTGTGGCATAGCAGGATGAGCTACGGCTTGCCACGCCGGCATCCCATACGGGTGCTGCTTCCTGTCCTGGCTGCTCGACTTCAGTCCAGCTCCGTGAATATGGCCTGGGAAGGCAGGCAGAGCACACGCTCCCCAGCCACTGGTTCACTTCCCAAATGTCCCCAGGGTCCAGGGCTAGGCTGGGGACCTGAACTCAATGTCAGTACTCCATGTGCGTGGCAGGCACCCAATTATTTGAACCATTACAGCATACCTCCTAGGTTCTGCACTGGCAGAACTGAACCTAGCCACACAGTGTGGGACACAAGCATCTTAACCACCAGGCTAAATGCCCATTCTCTGACCACCAATCTTAAACTGGGTACTTAGGGGTAGACATTTGGTGTTGTCCATTCCAGAGGCCTGTGTCCTGTATCGGAGTGCTTAGGTTCAAATCCTGGCTGTGTTTTCCAATCCAGTTTCTTACTGATGCACACCCTGGGAGGCAGCAGGTGATGGCCCAAGTAATTAGGTTCTTAAGACCCAGACTGAGTCCCCGGCTCTTGACTTCTCCCCAGCTCTGGCCCTTGTGGCCATCTGGGGATGAACCAGTGGATAGAAGATGTCTCTGTATCTCTTATTTCAAATAAAATAAATCTTAAAACAAAAACAAACAAAAAACCATTAAGTAGTGTTTGGGGGAAACACGATTGGCAGAACTCCCAATCCACTGGTTCTTCCCAAATACCCAAAACAGCCAGAGCTGGGCCAGGCTGGAGCCAGGTGCCAGGAACTTAGCCTGGGTCCTCAAATGGGTGCCAGGAAACCAACTACTTGAGCCAACACCTACTGCCTCCCAGGGTGTATATCAGCAAGAAACTGGATGGGAGAACACAGCCAGGATTTGAGCCCCAGGCACTCTGATACAGGACACAGGCCTCCTCAACAGGTAGGCAAATGCCCACCCCTAAATACCCGGTTTATGATTGGTGCTCAGATTGGGCATTAGCATTAAGACGACTGTGTCTGGTACTGGGGCGGCTGGTTTCAGTTCCAAACCTCAGCTTCCTGCCGATGCAGAGCTTTGGAGGCAGGCAGTAATGGCTCCAGCAACTGGGCCCCTGCCACCCACATGGAACACTTGATTTCCAGGCCTCCAGCCCCAGCCATTGGGGACATTTGCAAAGTGAACCAGTAGATGGGGAGCACACGCTCTGTCTATGCCCCTCAAATAAATAAAAGTTTTTGTTGTTACTGTTGTTTTTTAAGGAACAAACTGCAGACACATGCAACAACATGAATAAATCTCAAAAATATTTTTAAAGAACCAA
The DNA here is from genome assembly GCF_964237555.1 of Oryctolagus cuniculus. Lineage (NCBI taxonomy): Eukaryota > Metazoa > Chordata > Mammalia > Lagomorpha > Leporidae > Oryctolagus > Oryctolagus cuniculus. Next base: position 648,253 of record NC_091435.1, on the reverse strand, counting down.
ACAGATAACAATATCTGGATGTCATAGGAGGAAGGAAACTTTTATTCTGAAAACTGGGAGCAATCTCATTAGACATTTAAATGATTTATTACATGATTAATAATCACATTTCTAAGAGTGCATCAAGCATCTGAGAATAACATTATTTTGAGTAAAAGGAGAAACTCTTCTAGAGCACCCGACCCCTCAGGTCAGAGTGCTCAGATGTCCACCATGTCCAGCAGTGCAGAGAGATCCTCAGGTCAGAGTGCTCAGATGTCCACCATGTCCAGCAGTGCAGAGAGATGCAGCTGGGAGGCAACCTCCTCTTCCCTTGAACTCTGGACCAGCCGGTCCAGGTGCTTCAGCCGTTCACTCAGACAAGTGCCTGCTGCCTCTGACAGCTGCGTTGGCTCCCCTGTCCTTTCACTCTATTGGAATGAAACAATGAAACCAAAGGAGTTGTGAGGTTCGGATAAACCAGCACCTACTTTCTGTGCAGGCACTAGGTCTGGCTCATGGTAGAAGCCTCATCTGGGGCCTGCTCCAGCCTCTTCTAGCACATTCACACAGCTGGTATCATCAGCAAATGGACTATTTCTCTGTGTATTCTATCATGAACAATTCCAGTGTCAATCACTTTTATCAAATATTGTCAAGGAGGGCCAGCATTGTGGCACAGTGGGCTAACCTGCTGCCTGCAATGCCGGCATCCCACATGGGCACCAGGCTGCTCCACTTCCCATCCAGCTTCCTACGAATGTGCCTGGGAAAGCAACAGAAGATGGATCAAGTCCTTGGGCCGCTGCACCCATGGGGGAGACCCAGATGGAGTTCCAGGCTCCTGGCTTCAGCCCAGCCCAGCCCAGCCCAGCCCTAGCAGTAGCGGCCATTTGGGGAGTGAACCAGCAGATGGAAGATCTCTCTGTCTCTTACACCTCTCTATAACTCTCTTTCAAGTAAACAAATATTTTTTTCTTCTTCTTAGAAATAAATCTTAAAAAACGTTGTCAAGGGCTGTGAACTATTCCATCATATAAATGTATTGTAATTGCTAAAACAGACTCCCAGCAGTTATTTGTCTCTATTTTTAGAACACTCAGTACTACAATGAACATGTTGGGGCATATTTGGTAGTTTCTTTATCATGGAAATGCTGACTCAAAGGGTAAAAATACTTTCAAAGTATTTGCCAAATTGATAAATGCAAACAGTATGTCACCTCAGTCTGCTTTGCTCCCCATTAAAGGGCTTCCGAAAGTCAGTCCAGGACCACCCTTTTTACCTGTCCAACAGCACATATCTGTGCCTAAAACTCTATTTTTGCTTCTTTAACCACTGAAGGAAGGCTAGTGAGATAGACCTGGGACTTGGGAATCAGTTAGATCTGGCTTTGAAAAGCAGCTCTGCCCCTGACGAGCTGAACACTCTTGGGTGAGGTTCTTGAATTCTGAGAGCTTACCATCATTTATTAATCTTCCTCAGGAAAACTCAACTCTAGAAGCCAACTCTGCGTGATGCCAAGGCTATGACACAATGCTCCACAAACAGAAGCCACCTTTGTTACACCTGTCCACGCCCTTAATGTATGCCAGCACATGGTTACAGGCTTCATTCAGTTCTTTTTTTAAAACATTTATTTATTTATTTGAAAGAGTTCACTGGTTCACTCCCCAATTGGCCACAACAGCCACAGCTGCGCTGATCCAAACCCAGGAGCCAGGATCTTCTTCCGGGTCTCCCACGCGGATGCAGGGGCCCAAGGACTTGGGCCGTTTTCTATTGCTTTCCCAAGCCATAGCAGAGAGCTGGCTCGGAAGTGGAGCAGCCAGGTCTCGAACCGGTGCCTGTATGGGATGCCGCACTGCAGGCTTTACCTGCTAGGCCACAGCACTGGCCCCTCATTCAGTTAAGCATGTTTCGGGGCCAGCATTGTGGCGCAGCAGGGTAAGATGCCACCTACAACACCGGCATTCATATGGGTGTCAATTTGAGTCCTGGCTGCTCCACTTCCAATCCAGGTTCCTAATTGGCTTGGAAAACAGCAGAGGATGGCTCAACTACTTGGGCACCTGCCATCCACAAGGAAGAGCAGGATAGAGTTCTAGGCTCATGACTTCAGCATGGCCCAGTGCTGAACATTGTAGCCATCTGGAGAGTAATCAGCAGATGGAACATCTCCCCCCGGCCCCCAACCTTGCCTTTCAAAGAAATAAATCTTCTGGGGGCTGGTGCTGTGGCTTAGTAGACTAAGCCTTCGCCTGCAGCACCACATCCAATATGGGTGCTGGTTTGAGTCCAGGTTGCTCTTCTTCTGATCCAGCTCCCTACAGATAGCCGGGGGAAGCAGCAGAAGTGCTTGGGCCTCTGCACGCATGTGGGAGACCGAGAAGCTCCTGCTTCAGATCGGCCCAGCTCCATTTAGGGAGTGAACCAGCAGATGGAAGACCTTTCTCTGTGTCTCTCCCTCTCTCTCTCTGTAACTTTCCCTCTCTAATAAATAAATAAATCTTTAAAAAAAAAAAAAAAAGCCTTACAATAGTATTAAGAAATGGCATAATTCAAGTTAATACTTTACTGGTCATCATAACATCAGATGATGAATTAAGACATTACATTTTTTCCCAGCCATTTTCTGTCTTTAATGAATGTGTTCAGGGCTCACCTGTGGGCTGGTGGCTACAGTTGTTTTCACCAGAGGCTCGATAGTCTGGGGGAGAGACACTAGAGTCTGAGGGAGGTAGAGAGGAAGTGAAGGCTCTCTAAACGCTCTCGAGTCGTCAGACAACCACCGCTGAAGTTGATTTTCAAACCTGAAACAGTGATCACAAATTCAGAAACATTTGAGTATTAGGAAGCAAAAAGTGAACTGTTATGCATTTTTCTTCTATACATACTTTTTTGTAAAGATTTATTTATTTATTTGAAAGGCAGCGTTTCACAGAGAAGGAGAGGCAGAGAGAGAGAAAGGTCTTCCATCCACTGGTTCACTCCCCAAATGGCCCCAATGGCCAGAGTTGGACCGATCCAAAGCCAGGCGCTTCCTCCGGGTCTCCCATGTGGGTGCAGGGGCCCAAAAACTTGGGCCATCTTCTACTGCTTTCCCAGGCCACAGCAGAGCCGGATCAGAAGTGGAGCAGCCAGGTCTTGAACCGGTGCCCATATGGGATGCCGGGACTGTAGGCAGTGGCTTTACCAGATATGCCACAGCACCAGCCCCTTTATGTACTTTCAATTTATATATAAGCTTTTGCTTTTTACTAAGAACAGAGCTTATGACATCAACTGAGAAGCAGAAATGTACTTTTTTTTTTTTTTTTTTTGACAGGCAGAGTGGACAGTGAGAGAGAGAGACAGAGAGAAAGGTCTTCCTTTCCCATTGGTTCGCCCTCCAATGGCCGCCGCGGCCGGCGCACCGCGCTGATCCGATGGCAGGAGCCAGGTGCTTCTCCTGGTCTCCCATGGGGTGCAGGGCCCAAGCACTTGGGCCATCTTCCACTGCACTCCCTGGCCACGGCAGAGAGCTGGCCTGGAAGAGGGGCAACCGGGACAGAATCCGGCGCCCCGACTGGGACTAGAACCCAGTTTGCCGGGGCTGCAAGGCGGAGAATTAGCCTAGTGAGCTGTGGTGCCGGCTCAACAAATGTACTTTTGAAAAATTCAATATCCTCTGAATATGTAAGTCCAATTAATATTTAATGAGAAATGTGACATTGACTTTAAAAAATACATTTATATTATACTTAATAATACCTATAATTTTCTCATTTGGCATATCTCTCTATTTGACTTACTTTGGTTTTATGCACTTAGAATTAGTTTTTTTCTTTTTTTTTGATAGTTACAGACAGTGAGAGAGAGACAGAGAGAAAGGTCATCCTTCCGTTGGTTCACTCCCCAAATGGCTGCCACGACCAGTGCTGCGCCAATCTGAAGCCAGGAGCCAGGTGCTTCTTCCTGGTCTCCCATGCAGGTGCAGGGGCCCAAACACTTGGGCCATCCTCCACTTTTGCCCTCCCAGGCCACAGCAGAGAGCTGGACTGGAAGAGGAGCAACCAGGACTAGAACCCAGCGCCCATATGGGATGCCGGCGCCGCAGGCAGAAGATTAACCAAGTGAGCCACGGCGCTGGCTCAGTTTTTCTCTCTTGATGGATTATTCAAATATATGGACTGTTCACAGTTTAAAATTAACTCTACATCCTAGTGCTACCCTAACACTCTCCAGAGCTGTCTACCTTGATATACTTGTCTTTTCAAGAAAAAAATTAATCTCATCCCAAGCCACTTAAAACTCTTCAGAACTAGGTAAATACACTTTTAGAAATCATGATACATTCTTTCACTTTTTCAACACATATTTATCAAGCCTCAACCAGATGCTGGGTACCATTCTATGTACCAAAGATAACAGCACTGAAACATTCAAAACAGAAAAGACTCAGACCTACTCCGCTTGTTCTTATGGGAGACAGAAAAAGAACATATAACAGGGAAATGGCAAAGAAACCAAGGCCATTGAGACAGGAGGGACACAGAGACGAGTCAGGGGCGCCTGAGAGGCAGACAACTAAGCAGAGACCTGAAGTGAGTATGACGTCAGCCCCATGGATGCTGGGGTGGCAGGCGGAGCTGAGGAACACAGGCAAAAGGAATGGCCAACTCAAAGGGAACAGCAGACAAAGGTCTAGCCACAGGATGTCTAATGACAAGAGGTCAGAGGAGATGGCCTTGGCCATCTAAATAGAGCTTGCCTTTGAATCCAGGTGAACAAGAAGGCCACTAAAAGGCTGTACACAAAGGAATGTGACCTCTTACACTTGAGAAGCTAGGTCTGCTGAGGCAACTACAGTTACTGTAATAGTCCAGAAGCAAGATGACTGTGGCCTGAGCCAGGTGGTGGCAATGGAAGTCATAGAAATGGACCAATTCTGAATACATTTTTCATACCGCCAATAGGTTCTGTGGATAGACTGGATGTGGGGGAATGATCTGAGGCATTTCACAGGTGCACCTGGGAAAATGGCGCTGCCATCAATCAAGGAAGACCACTGGAGGAGATGGTTGAGGGGAAATCAGGAATTAGATATGGGACATGCTGACACTGTAGTGGCTATCAGACATCCAACAGATGTCTAGTGGTGATTTTAAAAAAGCAGTAGGACATTCCAGTAGAATGAATTCCAGAATTCAGAGGGCTCAGGGTTTAAGGCATAAACTGGGAAGTGTCAAAATACTGATGTGATTTAAAAATCCAGGAAACCAGATGAAGTCACCAGAGACTGAGTGCAGTAGATACAGAGGTGATAGGGCCGGCGCTGTGACACAGCAGGTTGAGCCACCGCCTACAATGCCAGCATCCCATGTGGGCACTGGTTCGAGTCCCAGCTGCTCCATTCCGATCCAGCTCCCTGCTAATGTGCCTGGGAAAGCAGGGGAGGATGACTGAAGTGCTTGGGCCCCTGTGCCCACATAGGAAACACAAAGAAGCTCCCAGCTCCTGGCTTCAGCCTGGTCCAACCTCGGCTATTGTGGGCATTTAGGGAGTAAACTAACAGATCTCTCTCTCTATCTCTCCCTAATTCTGCCTTTCAACTAAGTAAATAAGTCTTTTTTAAGTGTGTGTGTATACATATAAATATATATTTATATAAAATATATAATTCTATATGTAGATAAAGTATGACACACAGATGAAATCTAGAGAGTGAGTCTGGAAGCAGCTGAGGAATGACGAAGACCTAGCAGGCAGGTCCTGGGAGGACATCCTAGGAATATGGAAACAGAAAAGTTGTGTGGCTCACTGCCAGGTAGGGACGGGTTCATGGCCATGTCCAACCAAGTGCACGCTGCAGGAAACTAGAAAGAGGGATGAATTACTGAGTATTACAACATCTTTTTGAGGAGCTTCACTGTAAGAAACAGAAAATTGGGGCACAGGGAAAAACCAGCAAATTTTCATGTTTCTACACTGATAGGCACAATCTAGTACAGGTCGCAGGGGAGGGTGACGACGCAACATAGGGACACCCCCTGGATGAGTGCCTCTGAGTGGGTGGGAGGTGGCAACCTAGGCTGGGAGCTGAATGATTCTTCCCAGCTACCAGAGGGGACAGTGAAGGGATGGGCTGGATGCAGACTAGCTGCTGAATGTGGTTGGGCAGGGCAGGGCAGGGCAGGGCAGGGCAGGGAGGGTGGCACATGCAAACACCCTTCCTGCCTCTACTTCTCAGTAAAGCCGAAAACAAGACCAGAAAACGAGGGCAAGAAAGGAAAGTGTACAGGGTGCGAGGGAGGCAGGGGAGCAACGCGGAGAGGTCAGCTCCAGCTCCACCCTCCAGAGTAGAGCATCCTGCCCACTCCACAGATTCACAGGAAAGCAGTAACGGCCACCCCTAATTCCCACTAGAAAACTGAGCACTAACTTTCTACAACAAACAATAAATGAAAAAGATTTCAAATAAAATGAGTAAAACATTGTCTAGGGCACTCCCTCTTCAAAGAGCTAATCCTTTTTAAACAGTCATTTCACTACAACCCTTGCTAATCCGCTGGTCCTTCTTCAGCTAAGTTACATTCTGACTCAGCTGAATAGCAGCCAGTTTCCCTCCCCCAGAGAAGTGGACTAAGTGACACGTGGGTTTCAAGGGAACGGGCTTCACCTCTTGCTCTCCTCCTTCTCCATCAAGAGGCTGTCCGACAGACACTGCACCAGGAGCTCCTCAGCAGACGCCCCGCGCATCAGGTCCTCTGTGCTGGGACCCTTCCCCTCTCGTCTCCGTGCTGCAGTCCTCTGCCCTCTGCGGCGCACGTGAGGCGACGGAGCAGGAAGACGGTTCGCAGAAGGATGGAGAGACTTTATCCCCAAACTGGAAGTACACATTTGGAAATGCTTACAATCAAGACAGGGAGGAAGGACTCCTATGGCATTATGTAACGTATGTGGGCAGAGCCACACAGGTATGTTCACATGTAAAAACACGAGCCTTAGATCCCTGTGCCCTTGAGCTAGCTCATGCTCATGCCACCTCCACGTCTGCTTCTGGATACCCTCCAGGCAGGGAATGGGTGCTCTGTGTGGGACCACCTGGCTCACTGGCATCAAGAGGACCTACCTGTTCCCACCCCCGGAAGCTTCTGCTCTTCTAAGGCAGCTACGCCCTGTGAGCCTCTCTATTCTGTATCTTGCTTCCTGCCCCAGGGTCTTAAATAGACTCCCTGGAATAGGCAAGGTTCTCCCTTTTTACATTTTGCTCTTAAATCTATCTAGAAGTAACGTTGGCAAATACAGGAGATCTAACATTTTTCTACACATGCCAATGTCTGCCTTTCCCTATTCATCTCACAAATGTAACATGGCACTTTGGTCATAAGTTCTATTTCTGGACTTTTTTATTTATTTATTATTTTTTTTTTGACAGGCAGAGTGGACAGTGAGAGAGAGACAGAAAGGTCTTCCTTTGCCGTTGGTTCACCCTCCAATGGCCGCCGCGGCCGGCACGCTGCGGCTGGCGCATCGCACTGATCCGATGGCAGGAGCCAGGTGCTTCTCCTGGTCTCCCATGGGGTGCAGGGCATGTGGGTGCCCCGGCAGCTCTCCTTGCTGTATACCCTTGTGCTGTGGGTTTGTCACTGTTGCAAAAACTGTTTTATATGTTGTGGGTCACCTATCTGATCACCATACTGAACTCTGAACAGATCTAGAGTCTTGACTGTTGATTTTTTTGGACTGACAATGTACTGTCTGGAAATGACCGTTTCTCCTTCCTCCCGACACTGACACCCATCTATCCCATGTCTCTGCCCTGGTCAGAATTTTGGAGACAACAAATAGCAGTGACAACAGGGGTAGCACAAGACAGGTTCTGATTTCAGTGTTTCTAGTGTTTTACCAGAAACATGCTTTCTTTTGTTCTTTTTGTTGTTGTTGTTGTTTCTGTTTTTAGAAGTATAATGGTAAGGCCGGCGCCGTGGCTCAACAGGCTAATCCGCCACCTTGCGGCGCTGGCACACCGGGTTCTAGTCCCAGTCGGGGCGCCGGATTCTGTCCCGGTTGCCCCTCTTCCAGGCCAGCTCTCTGCTGTGGCCCGGGAGTGCAGTGGAGGATGGCCCAAGTGCTTGGGCCCTGCACCCCATGGGAGACCAGGAGAAGCACCTGGCTCCTGCCTTCGGATCAGCGCAGCGCGCCAGCCGTGGCGGCCATTGGAGGGTGAACCAACGGCAAAAGGAAGACCTTTCTCTCTGTCTCTCTGTCTCTCTGACTGTCCACTCTGCCTGTCAAAAAAAAAAAAAAGAAAGTATAATGGTAAATAACCTTATTAAACTTAGGAACTTTTTTGTACTCAAACTTGTGAATTTTTCAGGAATGGGCATAAATTTTAGGAAATGTATGATAACACCTCCTAAGATGATTACTTATTTTTCTGTCATGGCAGCAAATTACATGAATAGATTTCTACTTTTTGGTATTGTTTATCCTGAGAGAAGGCCTACTAGGCCATATTGTTATGTGCTAGAAGACTGCGTGTGCTAACATTTTATGTTTTGTTTTTGAACCAGGTTTCTAAGTGAGATGAGAGGTCAGTTCCCTTGTCTATTCTCTCCCAGGTGGTCATGATTTCAGCATCAGATTCCTCTGATAAATAAAGTGGGTCACTTGTAACATGGCTCTAGAATAGTTTCTGCTACATGGGAATTATCTGGGATTTTTTTTTAGAATCTGCCACAATTGGAAGAATTAGGTATGTAGGATATTAATTTCTTTCTATGTATTTTGGAAGAGAACAGAAGTTTAGGACAACAACAGAAATAAACATTGAACATGGATCTCACCGGCCCTGACTCAGCTGTAGCTCCTTCTGTGTCTGCAATCTGGCTTGTTCCCAAGACAGAGGAACATCATATTTTTTCAAATGGTTTTTAAAAAAGTATACACATATCTGACCATCTTCACTCAGAGCTCCTGAGAAAATTAAAAAAAAAAAAAAAAACAGGTAAAAAGAATATCAAAGAACAAGTGATTACTTGACATCTGCTTAAATTCACTGACTTAGGAACAAGTCCTCCGATTCACTAAAGCCACAGTATTACGTAACTTCCATTCCTGAGTCCAATATGCTTCAAACAGACTTGCATCCAGACTGTAGCAAAGGCAGTAAGGACTACAGATACTCCACTCCAGGAGCCAGCCGTAAGTGTCTGTTTAACAGCTGCAAGTCTAGACTCTCCTGGAACCTTCTTAGCTCTTCAAAATGTAAGTCACCCGAAAGCCAGTAGTTTAAAGGCAAAGTTGTAAGGAAAAGGGACTCAAGGGAAAAGCAGAAACATCAAGTAAACTTTTTTTTTTTTTTGCTAAAATTGTACAAGGGAAGTCTCATGAGAAGCTGGCCCCACAGCACCGCGCTCTGACTACCTGATGTGACAGGGAGTCTAGGTGGCGTCCAGTCTCTCAGCTTGTGGTTGATACACAAGGCAATGACATCATCCCATGGAATCTCAGTGACCGAGGGCCCTGTCCCCTGGGCTGGGGAGGGGCTCTTGCTCTTCCACCTGCCGTATGTTCTACGGAGCAGGTTCTCAACCTGAGAATGGAGCACAGGCTGTGTCTGGCGTGAGCTGGGAATCTGGGAGGCATACTGGATGACCATGGTGCACACAGGAAGCCAGGGCGCTGGAGAGAAAACACCTCATTAGTTACACATTTTGTCAAATTATAGATGGAAATATTCCTAACTGTGTTCTTAGGAGAGGGCAACTGATTAATGAGAAATCTGCTTTTAGATGTGAACACAGCAGAGCCACAGCTATAGAGGGAAGAACCAGCTCACAGCCAAGGGCCAAGTGAGCATGCAGTGTTCACAGGACTTTGACAGGAGCTGACTGTACAGGCCTGAGGGTGTGCTTAATCTACTTGAACAGCCTCCCTGGGGGGTCTAACACAGTGTTCTTTTTTTTTTTTTTTTTTTTTTTTTAATTTGAAAGAGTTACAGAGAGAGAAGGTGAGGTGCAGGGGCCCAAACACTTGGGCCATCCTCTGCTGCTTTCCCAGGTGCATTAGCAGGGAGCTGGATAGGAAATGGAGCAGCCAGGACCCATATGGGATGCCAGTGATACAGGCAGTGGCTTTACCTGCTATACCACAGCACCAACACCCCACCTTTTAATAATATTTCATATATGTTTTTGGTTTTGGATTCTTTTGATAAGCCCCACCCTTACTGAGGGCTCAGAAGCAAACAGTAGTTTGCTTCCCTTTGGGTTCCTTCAATCATGAGCACTGGACGGAACTACTGAAGACCACACCCACAATGCAGAAGGGTGTGTGAGGCTCAATGGAAAGTGTCTGTGCCAAGGCCAAGAGCTCTGCCCAGGAAGAAGAGAGCAGTACCTGCTGCACTAGGCTTGAACCAGCCAAGATGACCTGCACAGTCTGCATCAAAATAGACCAAAAGTGGGGCCGGCGCTGTGGATGTAGCAGGTAAAGCCGCCGCCTGCAATGCAATGCTGGCATTCCATATCCTCGTTCAAGTCCCGGCTGCTCCACTTCCGATCCAGCTCTCTGTATGGCCTGGGGAAGCAGCAGAAGATGGCCCAAGTGCTTGAACCCCTGCAACCACACTGGAGACCTGGAAGAAGGTCCTGGCTCCTGGCTTCTGACTGGCCCAGTGCCAGCTGTTGCAGCCACTTGGGGAGTGAACCAGTGGATGGAAGACCTCTCTTTCTTTCTGCCTCTCTATAACACTGCCTTTCAAATAAATAAAAAAATAAATCTTAAAAAAAAACAATAAAAACAATAAAAGCTTTTTCACCCAGGCACACAGTGATGGGCACAGAACTTTTCTGACAAAGGAGGAATGCGGACATGGCCCCAAGTGCCAAGGTGTCAGGAGCTCAGGAACAAGGCTGCATGGGCTCCAGGCTCTCTTCCCGACCCCTCTGTTCTGGTAGTGGGCCCTGTGCAAAGCAGGACAGGCCTTGGGGCTGGTGCTCCTCCAGCTGTGCTCACCACCTTCCTCCAGGGGCTGAGCAGGCACCCACACCCTGCTCTGTTGCTGAGTAAATCCCCCTCCACAAAACCCCCACATGTTCTGACCCACAGACCGAAAGGCAGGTTCACTCAGGTACAGCACGGGAACACGGTGGAGATGGATATGAACCTCACTTTGGTATCTGACACCTGCCAGACTGGCTAGAGCAGAAGAAAACCAAAGACCTGGCCATGTCCCCCAACCCCGCCATGCCTCCCTTGGCAGGAGCACACACCTCCAGGTGGTGGAAGGTCCATCTGTGGAAGCTGGAACCCAAGCACGGCCTGCTTCAGCCAGGCCAGGTGTTCTGTGTCATTCCAGTGCAGGTGAGGAAGCAGCCGGCTACCCCCTGGCGCAGCAAACTCAGTGACTGGCCAGGAGAGGTCACACAGTTGCTCAGAGGACACCACAGAGGCCAGAAACTGCAGCACACTGTTGAACAGTTCGATGATGGTGCCAGGTTCCTGCGAGGCCAGGCCACCCAGACGCCTCTCTCTTCTGTCATGGAAAAACCGGCCACTAAACTCACGGCCAAGCCCATCTTCGATGTACTGAATGAGTGTCTGGCAGCAAAGGTCGAAGGCACGGGGGCAGCGGTAGACCAGCCACTGCACAGCCTGTGAAACCTGAGAAGCAAAGACTCAGTTAGATGATCCATGCCGTTTCTCAAGAACAGCTTTGTGAAGAAACTGGCTCTCCCTGTGCCTGCACTTGGCAGATACGGCCAGAGCACTGGGCCCCCAACCTCACCAGGAAGGGGAGCAGATACTTCCGCTGTAACTGACCGGCCTTCTCAGGCTCTGGACACACCAAGCAGTGACATCAAATCAACCCCCCTACTTCCCATCTAGCCAGGAGTTGGGGCTGCAGGGCCTCCCTGGAAAGGTCCAGAGCTTCAGGAAGAAGCCTGTCCTCTTCTTCAGAAGCCACGCCTTGTTCTTAGGACTCACGGTCTCACATGTGCCAGGATGTCTCCACTTCCTGTGTTATCTTTTTTTTTTTTTTTTTTTGACAGGCAGAGTGGACAGTGAGAGAGAGAGACAGAGAGAAAGGTCTTCCTTTTTCCGTTGGTTCACCCTCCAATGGCCACTGCGGCTGGCGCGCTGCGGCCAGCACACCACGCTGATCCAATGGCAGGAGCCAGGTGCTTATCCTGGTCTCCCATGGGGTGCAGGGCCCAAGCACTTGGGCCATCCTCCATTGCACTCCCTGGCCACAGCAGAGAGCTGGTCTGGAAGAGGGGCAACCGGGACAGAATCGCTGTGTTATCTTTCTTCCTATATTTACTTTTAATTCCTGAAACTTCCTTTAATTGTAATTATCAGCAGACTTCCTTTCTAAAGGAAATCTGAGATAACATTATTTCTTTATATTTTAAGTATAATCATTCTAGAAAAATGATTTGTGTACCTGAATTCAGAAGGAAGACATATTTGGGCATTGTAAATTCATAAAAACAAAAAAACTATTAAATTTTTTACAGATAGCAGGACTATGGCAATTTTTATTTTGTTTAATCTCCTTTTGTTAAAAAAAATAAAGAAATGTTTATTTTAATTGAAAGGCAATTACAAGAGAAAGATGAAGATACAAAGAGAGAGAGATCTTCTAGCCGATGGTTCCCTCCCCAAATGGCCACAACAGCTGGAGCTAACCAGGCCAGAGCCAGGAGCCAGCAACCAAGAGCTTCATCTGGGTCTCCCATGCAGATGCAGGGGCCCAATCTCTTAGGCCTTCTTCCACTGCTGTCCCAGATGCATTAGCAGGGAGCTGGAGCGGAAGTGGAGTACCTGGGACTGGAATCGGTACCCATATGGGATGCCAGTATTACAGGTGGCAGCTTTACCCACTAGGCCACAAGGCCAGCCCTTGTGATTTTTATCTTTTATTTTGATTTCTTCTTGTATTTTTAGAAGGTTATAAACAAAATTAAAATTACAAACACTAATACATACTAAATTCAAGATAGAGCAAAGGGGTAAAAGCCAAAATATCTTGATGGATCTTTATAAATGATAAACACTTACCTTCATTGTGCCTTGTAAATCATTAATAGAACCAGGGATCTCGATAACCATGTAATCCGAAACCAACTTAGCTGAAACCAAATCCTGTAGCATTAGACCTTTAAGAGAAACAGATGAAGGTCACATATGTTTGCTTTTGCTCACACACATGCTAACGTGCTTGACCCCATGCTACCCTGCAGCTGACAGAAACCCTGGGCCGTGGTCACAGTGATTGTTAACACCACTCCACCAGCCCATCCTCAGGCCCAGGGCCCCCCTATCTACTGAACAACTGCCAGTTTATAAACGAGACTTCCTTCACCAACCATCCTCCACTTCCTTCTCGATGGCATCTCCTCCTGGGCTGGGCACCAGAACCACCAACGGAAGAGCAGGATGTAAGGGCTTGGCCTGCAGGAGCTGCCGGAGCTGCAACAAGGCTGACAGCCAGTACACGTCTTCCTCGTCCGTGTCCTCACTCTTCACTTTGGGGGGAAGCAGCAGCATGAGCCCACTGGCTCCCAGGAGGTCCTTTTGTGTCTCCACAGCATCAAGGGCGCCATCACTGAGGGTACCATGAGCTACCTGCAACAGTAGAGACATTCAGGATGGATGCACCAGGAACAAGGCGGCAGTGCATGACCCGCACCAGCAAGTAAGGCCACAGCAACCCCGGTACCAAATACCTGTTATGCTCCAGACAAGCCTCCAAGGGCTGGGCTGGCCCTCCCTCCATGAGACCATGAATTAGTGAAAGAAACAGCTTAGGGGACAGCACTGTGGCACAGTGGATTAAGCCACCGCCTACAACACTGGCATTCCATGTGGGTACCGGTTTGAGTTCCAACTGCTCCACTTCCGATCCAGCTCGTTGCTAATGTGCCTAGGAAAGCAACAGAGGATGGCCCAAGTCCTTGGGCCCCTCCATATACATGGGAGACCCAGATGAAACTCCAGGCTCCTGGTTTCAGCCTGGCCAGCTCTGGTCATTGCAACCACTTGGGAAAGTGAACCAATGGATGGAAGGCCTTTCTCTTTCTCTCTCTGCCTCTCCTTCTCTGTAACTCTGACTTTCAAATAAATGAATAAATCTGAAGGAAAAAAAAGAAAGAAGGAAAAAGAAACAGCTTGGACAAGAGTTATTTAGCCTCCAGCTATATACAGTTAAGCTCATATGAAAGGACAGTGGCAGGGGATGGGAGGGAGCAGACAAGGGATTCTGATGCACTTCTAGAAAGCAGCAGGGAGATGGGACCAAGCCCTGGAAAAAGCCACACCTGAAGACTGCAGATACGGGTACAGAAGGAGCCAGGCTGACTGAACCTGCGAAAGCCCTAGCACCCAGGCCCTACGCACACCAGGGACTCAGGTGAGGTCCAAGGCGTAGCCCTACAGGTCATCCCAAGGGCGTGGGCGCACTCCGGCCGTAGTGGCCACTTAGGAGGTGAACCAACGGAAGGAAGACCTTTCCATCTCTCTCTCACTGTCTATAACTCTACCTGTCAAATTTTTAAAAAATTAAAAAAAATTTTTTTTAATGTGTATCATTGCATTTTTATGGATTATGCTCTTTCTTGAGTTAATTGCTAGAGGCCCACGGATGAGTTCAGGACTTTTGAAATGTGCACAAGACATCACAGGTACACTGTGCATTTTCCAGGATGGCCTAGGTTTCCACCAAGTTCTCAGAAAGATCTGTGACAACCAAGGTTTGCTATTATACTGGAATCTAGCCTGTCATCAAGACTCAAGGAAGGACAGAAATGACACTTACTTCTGAATATCCCACAGTCTTTAAAAAACACTTTAAGGGCCGGTGTTGGTGGTTTAGTGGGCAAAGCCGCCACCTTCATTGCCAGCATCCCATACGGGTGCCAGTTCATGTCCTGGCTGCTCTACTTCTAATCCAGCTCTCTGCTGTGGCCTGGGAGAGCAGTAGAAGATGGGCCCCTGCGCCCACGCGGGAGACCTGGGGGAAGCTCCTGGCTCCTGGCTTCAGATTGGCCCAGCTCCAGCTGTTGTGGCCATCTGGGGAGTACATGATTGGATGGATTTCTCTCTGTCTCTGTCTTTGCCGCTCTGTAACTCTGCCTTTCAAATAAATAACTCTTTAAAAAAAAAAAAAAAAAAAGCACTTTAGAGAATAAATAGCAGTTATAAAATTCCAGTGATATCCAGGAGTTAGTGAAGGTAATGAAATCACATTAGGAAACACATGAAGTGACTGTCACTCACCTTTATACAAACATTGACAGAAACTGTCTGATCCCCTCTGCTGCTGAGTGTATTAAAAAGTGCAAGTGTCTGAATCCCATCAGCATTTGTGCACATGTCGTTTACCAAGCCATCGTCTCCCATGAACTTGACTTTTAACCAATTGGCTAGAATTCTGTGGACAAGAAAAATAAATTTGAATAATCTAATTCTAAATTTAACTCTATTGTGAAGTTGACCTGGACAAAAAAGGCTGTCATTTTTAAATGGAGCTAAGAATTCTTTGGGTTATTTATTTGGGTCGAAGAATGCAGTAAGGAACTGGCTCACTCTAATGTGATCTAAGATTCTACAGGAGTAAGAACAGATGCTGAGCAATACAAAGCATCCCTGGAGTTTGAAATACACATTCCACAGAATCAGGTATTTCATTCTGAGACCCCAGAATTCCTAAGTGACATATTTCTCAAGTAGCAAATCAGAAGATAGTTGTTTGAAGAACTGAACCTTGGTATTTTATTTGTTTGTTTTCTTTTTTTAAAGATTTATTTATTTGAAAGGCAGCATTGCAGATAGAGAGGCCTTCCATCCATGGGTTCACTCCCCAAATGGCCACAACAGCCGGGGCTGGGCTGATCTGAAGCCAGGAGCCTGGACCTTCTTTTGGGTCTCCCATACAGGTGCAGGGGCCCAAAGATTTAGGCCAACTTCTATTGTTCTTCCAGGCCATTAGCAGAGAGCTGGATTGGAAGTGGAGCAGTGGGACTCGAACCAGCACCCATATGAGATGCTGGCACTGCAGGCGATAGTTTTACCCACTACAACACAGCGCCAGCCCCTGAACCATGTTTTAAATACTTTTAAAATACCAAAATCCAGCTGTTGCAGCCACCTGGGGTGTGAACCAGCAGATGGAAGACCTCTCTCTGTCTGTAACTCTGCCTCTCAAATAAATAAATCTTTGAGAAAAAAAAAAAAAAAACCAGAATTGGAACCCTCATAACATTGCTGGTAAGAATGTAAAACAGTATAGCCACGGTGGAAACAATTTTGGCAATTCTTCAAAGACTTAGACACAGAGATTCCATAAAATCTAACAATTCTACCCCTAGGTGTATAACCAAGAGAATTATAAACATATGTTCACACAAATTCCTACACGTGAATGTTCACAGCAGCCTTATTTGTAATAGTCAAAAAGTACAAACAACCCAAATACCTATAAACTGATACATAGACAAATTTGGTCACAAGAAAAAAATGAAGTGCTGATACATGCTTCAACATGGATGAGCCTCAAAAACTCCATGCTTAGGGGAAAATGCCAGTCTCAAAAGACCACGAGTTATATGAGTGTTTACATAAGGCGTCCAGAACAGCTAAATCCCCAGAAAGAGAAAACAGCATAATGATTCCTATGAGCAAGGAGGAATAGATCTTAATGAACAGGGGATTTCTTTTTATGTGAAAAAATTATCTGGAACTAGATAATGGTGATGGCTATAAAGTACTGTGAAGATAACTAAAAATCACTGAAATGTACAGTTTAAAACTCATGGTATGTGTATTAAAATTCATAGTATGTGAATTAAATTTCCAAAAAGAAAAGTATCATGTTCTATATATTTTTTAAAAGTATGATTTTTGGGAGCTATATTAATTTTTTGGATTTCTTTTTTAAATGCCAGATGTGTTTTGAATTATTTTTTCCCGGAAGGAAAAAACCTGAAAGTACATCAGAAAAACTATTAATTAAGTAGGGTGGGGGCCAGACAGGCCATTTGGCACAACAGTTGACACCATTTGAGATACCTGCATCCATATTGGAGTGTCTAGGTCTTGATTACAGCTCTGCTTCTGATTCTATTCTATCTTCCCTGGAATACCAGATGATGGCTCAAGTATGTTGGCCCCTACCAGTCATATGGGAAACCCAGATTGGTTCTGGGCTCCTGGCTTCAGTCTGGCCCAGCCCTGACTGTTGCAGACATTTGGGAAGTGAACTAGAGAGTAGAAGGTCCCTCTCTGGCTATCTTTGTGCCCCTCAAATAGAATGAGTCCCTACACCCGGAGGAGGCTCCTAGCTTTGGATCAGTGCAGCTTCAGCTGTTGTAGCCGTCCGTGGAGTGAACCAGGGGATAGAAGACCTCTCTCTCTGCCTCTGCCTCTCTGTAATTCTGCCTTTCAAATAAATAAATCTTTAAAAAAAAAAGAGAAAATTGAGGTATAATTTAAAAAATATATACAAGGCATATAATATGGATAGCTTTTTTTTGTTGTTGTTATTTTGTTTTTCTGGTTTTTTGGAGAGGCAGATAGAGAAAGACAGACACAGAGAGCTCCTATCTGCTGGTTCAGCCCCCAGATGCTTGCAATGGCCCCTGGCTGGGACTGAAGCCAGGAGGCAGGAACCTAACGTAGGTCTCCCTTGTGTGTGGGAGGTACCTAACCACTTGAGCCATCACCACAGCCTCCTAGTATCTGCATTAGTGAAACTGGGTATTGAACCCAGGCACTCCAATATGGGACACAAGTGTCTTAACCAATGCATAGCTTTAAATAACAAATAACTTTTAAGTGCTTTTAGACTATTGGCAAATTTATGAACTAAAAATTGAAATATCAAATTTAAGGTGTCAACTTCAGGTCATGAGCAAAAACTCCAAGTCCAAGCACTAAAACGTAAACCTACACTTATGTGCTCCTACCACACATGAGAACATCTGGCCCAGGCCTGCAGCTCTACCCCTGCAGATACTCCAAGAGAAAGTCCCTCTACCTCTCCAGACCCAAGGAGGTGAACCATCCCTGACCTGCCAGGACTCTCTGGAGACTGCTCCTTTCCATCAGGCAAGACCAGCACCAGCTTCCAAAACACATACTCCCGTCTCCCGGGGAGGTGGTCAGTCACAAGGGACGGCAGGTCCAGAGGTGCCCATGCTGCATCACTGGAAGAAACAGACCACCGTAACCGGGTCAGTGTGCCAGCCCCAAGCAGCAGCAACACACACGGTGGGGTGTGACCAACCTCAGCAGCTGCTGGTAGAAGTGTTGAACCTTCATCTGGTGAGCCACCTTGTCTCGGAGCTGCCTCAGCCTACAAAGAGAGGAGAATGGCACCACAATTACATGAAGCCAGTTCATGCTCACAGAGGGCTTATGTAATACTGACTGCTGCTTCTGACGGAAAAGAAACTGGTTGGTGAGTGTTTCCTGGTAGGATACTTAGGAGATTGAGAAAATTTTCTGATAAACAAGTTAGTCAGAGGAGTCCTCCATACCCCAAATAACAATAAAGTATCTACTGTGTGCTGGTTATGGGAGATCCAGCAATAAACATCCTGCCCTTCTAGAACACATACTCTCACTGGGAAAGCACTGCCTATGTAGCTAGTGCAGCACTCAGGACGCATCAGTGCTGGGGGCACATGCTTTAGTAACCTCAGGGTGGTTGGAGAAGGTGAAATATGAGCAAAGACCTGAAGGAAATGAGGGGAAAGCTACAATTTCAGGTGGGATAGCATGGAGGGTGGCCAGGCCATGCCTCTTTAGGCCTGACATGTTTGGGGAGAGCAGTAGGGGTTGGCTAGGGAACAGGAGTTCAATCCACAGTGCAAAGAGAGGGGAGCCACTCAGTGATGTTAACAAGAAGTGAGGCGACCTGACTGGCATCAAAGGATCCCTCTTCTTGGTGTGGAAGACAGGAGCTACGCAACAATGTGGGGAAAGCACTGGCAGTGAGGCAGGGAGACCTGGTCAGGCCTAGGAATGTTTTGCCAGTGGACCTACGGGTGTGGGTCCGAGAGAAAAACGTAAGCTCAGGTTGTGACTTCAGCACAGGAGGACAGTGTAGCATCCTGACGGCAATGAAGGAGCAGGCTATAGAGAGATTAGGTTCACCAGATAGAAAGCTGGGACATAGGGAAGGCCCTGGTTGGTGAATTAGAGAAGTAGAGTCACCTGGGGAGGGAGCAGGGAGACAGAATAGAGGGCAGGGAGCTGGGCCCAGGCCAGGGTGTCAAGGAAAGACTGAGGACATGAGGGTCAGCCAGAGGGGCGGGGAAACATAAGCCACGACTCTGAGGCGGCCAGGCTACTGTAACAAGGCACACTGACCCTGTGACCTCACAGCAGGCTTTGTGACAGGCCAGGACTGTCCCATTCTGTTTACAGCTGCAGAGCCGGAGCCCCTGGACTCTCCTGGGGCCAAATGAAACCCACACAGAGGGTTTTCAGAGACTACCCCATGATGACCATGAGGAGCATGAGACATGACCTCAGCATGGTGTGTCTGCTGTAGCCCTGCCCACGGGGAACCAGGTTGACCCAAAAGAGCACCCCTCCCCCCAACAAAGGTAACACTGACACTGAGCCCAGCATGGCCAGGGCTGGACAGTTTGAGCAGGGCCTATACAGGCCCAGGAGCTGAACATGCCCAAGGTGACCAGGAGGAACCGGAACCACAGAGGCCCATGCCAAAGGACCTCGAGAGAGATGCAGGGGAGTGGGTGGTGGAGTCACTCAGACACTGCTGCAGCAAACAGAAGGTAGCGAGGGAACGACGTAGCCAGACAAACAGAAGCTCTGGAAGCAGAGAGAAGAGTGAGGGCCAGGGAAGAAGCCTGGTTCCACCGACAGAGATGGATGTGGCGAGGACCTGGAGAGGAACAGGTGACACGCGTCTTTCAGGTGACAGCCGTTTAAGATCAAGAGTCCCGCTTCCCAACACTGAGATGTACACACCTCTGAAACGCAGCTCTGCCTGCTCTCATTTCCTGACTCCCTCTCAACTCAGCTCCTGGTAAAAGCTGCTAGAGACAGGAGAGAAGGGGCTGCCCAGCAGCCGAACACTGACCTGGTGCAGGAGATGCCCACTTTCCCTGCGTGGCCCAGGTCCAGAAGGCCCTTGGTCAGGTTCTCCTCAGCAATGGGGCACTCTGCACTGGGTGCCAGAGCCCACAGCTGGTTATTCGCATCCACACAGCAGGGCGCGGCAGGGAAGGCCCGCATCTGGCGCCTCAGTTTCTTTCGGGCTGCGACAGCTTCCCTCCACCTGGGAGACACATCAACGTGTCATCACTGGGTGTTTACAAGGTTCACTGCAGGGGATAAATGCAAACACAGGCTCCACAGCATAACGTGGGGAAACAGTTTTTGGCCGTATGTTAAGTCTTTTCCAGGAACAGTTTTCAAACTAAGAAACAAATCAGAATTAAAACTCTGACATGACATCAAATGACAGCAGTGAGCAATGAAACAACAGTATTAAAAAGCTAATACTGGGGCTGGCGCTGTGGCATAGTGGGTAAAGCCGCTGCCTGCAGTGCCGGTATCTCATATGGGCCCCAGTTCAAGTCCTGGCTGCTCCACTTCCCATCCAGCTCTCTGCTATGGCCCGGGAAAGAAGTAAAAGATGGCCCAAGCACCTGCCTGGGAGACCCAGAAGAAGCTCCAGACTCCTGGCTTTGGATCAGCCCAGCTCTGGCCATTGAGGCCATTTGAGGAGTAAACCAGTAAATGGAAGACCTCTCTCTCTCTCTAACTCTGCCTTTTAAATAAATAAGTAAATAAATCTTTAAAAATGAAAAAAGAGCTAGTCCTGAGCAGTTTTTGGAGATCAATTTGGCAAACCTAAGATATATATTCCCTTTGACCAATAAATACCAGTGATAGGAATGTATCTTCATTTACCTGTTCAGGCATGTGAAATGTTAACAGAAAGACTCAAACTAGCAGTTCAATATGGTGTGTTGGCATCACTAATGGCGACTTAAACTGCTGTGCCACAATGCAGGGCCCAAAATTGCTTATTTTAAATTTTATTTTGAAATGAATCACCATATAATATGTGCAACACATATGTGCCCAGGTTAAATATTAATGATACATTAAATACCCACATCCTCCTTTCAGCTGAGAAGCCGTGGCCGAGACCAGCACCCACTGCCATTCCCAAAGGTAATGACTACACTGAGTTCATGTTCATGACGTTCCTTCTTTTCTTTAGTTACAGTACTATATATATACTTATTTTTATTATTTTTTTTATTTTTGACAGGCAGAGTGGACAGTGAGAGAGACAGAGAAAAAGGTCTTCCTTTTGCCGTTGGTTCACCCTCCAATGGCCGCCACAGCCGGCGCACTGTGCTGATCCGAAGCCAGGAGCCAGGTGCTTCTCCTGGTCTCCCATGGGGTGCAGGGCCCAAGCACATGGGCCATCCTCCACTGCACTCCCGGGCCACAGCAGAGAGCTCGCCTGGAAGAGGAGTAACCGGGACAAGATCTGGCGCCCCAACCGGGACTAGAACCCGGTGTGCTGGCGCCGCAAGGTGGAGGATTAGCCTACTGAGCCACGGCGCCGGCCAGTTACAGTACTATATATAAACCCAAAACACTATTTGGTTTGAATACATACTATTTATATATATTTCTCTATGAATTACTTTTCTCTACAGATGGTCCCTGATTTACGATGGTAGGACCCTTGATTTTTCAACTTCACAGTGGTGCAAACGTGATATCAATTTAGTAGTACTTCAAATTCTGAATTGTGATCTTTTCCAGGGCCAGCAATATGGGGTCCAGCCCCACTGGCAACACCTGGGGACAGCAGTGAGATGCAGCTCCCAGTCAGCCACAAAATCACACGGGTGAACAGCCAGGATTCTACTTTTGTACTGCTACTAAAATGAACTGCTCAGTAAAATACGTAGATTAGTAAGCGCATTTTTGACCTATGATATTTTCAACCTATGATGGATATGTCAGGACGACTGTAACCTACCACGCATCAAGAAGCATCTGTACTTGTGTTCTGGAAATTAATCTGTGTTGATACAATAATTTGTGTGGTGTGTTCATGGCTTTCTCCTAGTAAAATGGGTAAACAGCAAGCACCCTTAAGTATTCCTTACAAATATTTATTTATTCATTTGAAAGTCAAAGTTACACAGAGAGAGAGAGATCAAGAGATATCATTTTTCATCCACTAGTTCATTGCCTAAATGGCCACAACAGCTGAAACTAGGCTGATACGAGCCAGGAGTTTTTCCAGGTCTCCCACGTGGGTGCAGAGGTCCAAATACTTGGGCCATCTTCCACTGCTATCCCAGGTGCCTTAGCAGGGAACTGGATCAGAAGTGGAGCAGCCAGGATGCAAACCAGCACCCAGATGGGATGTTGGTATTGCAGGCGGCCGCTCAACCTGCTAGGCTACAGTGCAGATCTTGTAAATATTCCTTGAAATACAGAACAGCTGCCAATTCCCAATTTAATGCTTTACTTATCCCTAGTTTGTACTATTCAGTAACATGTTATGTGTGTGTATCTAATGTATCTAATCAACTAGTTCTAAAAGTCAAATTCAAGTAAAATAGTCCATTCACTGCTTGCTGAATGTTCTCTGACCCCTTACCATGAACCAAAGGAACGATGGCTCACACATTTTTTAACTTGGCAGAAGACTCTTGCTTGTGTGTGTGAATTTTATCTGTAGACCACGTGACTCACCGTTGTAGATACTTGCAGAAGCACTGAAGTTCCTGGAGCGTTTCCTTAGCAGTCTGGAAAATCTCCTCTGCCAGAAACAAGTCTACCAGGTGGGTACAGACATCCTCACAGCAGCGGGCCACACGGACCCTCTGATCTGCTTCCATGGCATTCCTAGAAAACAGGAACACCAGTTGGGGCCCATGGACGGTGAGGACTTGTCACACAAGTGCTACAGTCTGCGTCCTTAATAGTGAAATGTAATTAAAACTCTAAGATTTTCATCTGTACTTAAAAACAGACAGGCAGAAAGAGTAGATGTGGTACAAGGTGCCAGATTGTAGGTCCAAAGAGATCCTTTAAATAATCAAGAAATAAAATTTTACCCTAAAAATTATTTAAAATTTTATTTTAACTGACCACTGAGGCAACTGCAAAATCTTTCCATCAGCAATATCTGACACTGATATTACAAGTGTCTCAAAGACATGATACATGCTGGAGGCCACTGAGAACAGTGGCCTGCGGAAATGCAGTGGTGGCCCTCAGAGACCCAGCATCTCAAACAAGAGTTGTTGCTTAAACTAAGGTTATGTACCGGTCAGTTAACAACGTGTGACCAGAGGCTCACAGGAACAAGGGTATGGTATTCGCTAATTCAGTGTTTGCAGCAGCTTTACGGAACACAAATACCACAGATCACAAGAACCAACTGTACCTTCATGTTCCTTTGTCCCTAGAAATAACTAAAAACAAGTATCCTACACAAAAGATTTTTAAGCTACTTCATTATATTCTAAATCATGAACAGATTTCACCAGATTTTAAACAAGGATACAAGATAGAATATAAACAAAAGAAGAGATACACTCAGGGCTGGTGCTTTGGCATAGTAGCTTAAGCATCTGCCTGGAGCACCAGCAATCCCATACAGATGCTGGTTCAAGTCCCGGCTGCTACACTTCTGATCCAGCTCCCTGCTGATGGCCTGAGAAAACAACAGAAGATGACCCCAATACTTGGGCCCCAGCACCCGCGTGGGAGTCCCAGAAGAAGTTCCTGGCTCCTAGCTTTGGATTGGCCCATCTCTGGCCATTGCAGCCATTTGGGGAGTGAACCAGCGGCTAGAGGACCTCTCTGCCTCTCTCCCTCTCTCTTCGTAACTACCTCTCAAGGAAACAAATAAATCCTTTTTGAGAAAGAGGGATACACTCTTACTTTAAAAAATGCCCCTAAACACATTCCAAAACTAAATGATTACTTCCATTAGTTTTACCCTAATATTTGTGTTCACCAGTAATAACTAAGAACTTTTTGATAATTTAAGAAAGTTTAGATGGTAGGTAGGGTAACTTATCATCTTAGGGGTAAACATTAACAAGTGCTCCTGGCTGCAGAGGCCCAAGTGGTTGCTGTCAAAATGGGTAAGTTCACGAAACCTGGGAAAGTGGTGCTGGTCCTGGCCGGATGTCACTCGGGACGCAAAGCCATTGTTGTGAAGAACACTGATGATGGCACCGCCAACCACCAATGCAGTCATGCACTGGTGGCTGGAACAGGCCACTATCCCCATGAAATGACAGATGCCATGGGCAAGAAAAAAGCTGCCAAGAGGTCAAAGATCAAGTCTTTTGTGAAAGTTTACAACTAGAGTCACTTCATGGCCACCAGCTACTCTGTGGATATTCCCTTGGACAAAACTGTGGTCAACAAGCATGTCTGCAGGGACCCTGCTCTTAAATGCAAGGCCTGACAAGAGGCTAAGGTCAAGTTCGACAAGCAAGAACAAGTGGTTCTTCCAGAAGCTGCGGTTTTAGATTTTTTTTTGTTCCAGTTATTAAAAACTTAAGAAAAAAAAAAAACTCCAATTGGGTGGGGATCATAGACTAGTTTATTTCATACAAGTTCTCTGATTACAATTCTTGTTTATTTTGTTTGACCAATAGTAAGTCAGTTGCCTTCCATATCATTTAAATTTATTAGTGTAGAAGTTTATTTTCTTAATTGTTACCTGGTATTTTTTATTTGAAAGACTGAGACAGAGGGCCAGCACTGTGGTATAGTGGACTATGCCTCTACCTGTGGTGCCAACATTCCATGTGGTTGCCAGTTCAAGTCCTGGCTGCTCCACTTCTGATCTAGCTCCCTACCAATGGCCTGGGAAAGCCACAGAAGATGGTTCAAGTACTTGAGCCCCTGTACCCATGTGGGAGAACTAGAAGAAGTTCCCTGACTCCTGGCTTCAAATTGGCCCAGCTCCGGCTGCTGCAGCCACTTGGGGAGTGAACCAGCGGATGGAAGATCTCTCTGTCTCTCCCTTCCCCTGTCTGTAACTACCTCTCAAAAAAAAAAAAAAAAAAAAAAAAAAAAAAAAAAAAAAGAGAGAGAGAGAGATAGAAAGAGTCAGACCAAGAGATCTTCCATCCATTGGCTTATTCCCCATATGGCTGCAATGGCCAAAGTCAAGAGCCTGGAACTTTATCCAGGTCTTCCGCATGAGTGGCAGAGGTCCAAGTACTTGGGCCATCTGCTGCTGCTTTCCTAGGCACATTAGCAGGGAGCTGGATTGAAGGGGAACAACTGGGACTCAAACCAGCATGCATATGGGATGCCAGCATCAGAAGATGCTGCCTAACCTACATACCGCATGGCCAGCCTGCAAATCCATCAATCTTTCTTCTTTCCTTTCAATTCCTTCCCTTCTGCCCACTTCCCTCCCTCTCTCTCTCTCTTTCAAGCCAGAGAAACCTTCCATTTGCTTGTTCACTCCCTAAATACCCACAACAGCCAGAGTTGGACCTGGCAGAAGCCAGGATACTGGAGATCAATCTGGGTCTCCTACCTGGATGGCAGGGATCTACATTCTCGAGCCCTCAACTGCTGCCTCCCACGGTGTGCAGGAAACTTGATTGGAAGCAGAGGAGCTGAGACTCCAACAGGGCACTGTGTTATGGGACCTGGGCATCCCAGTGGCATCCCAACCTCTGTGCCAAATGTCTGCTCCTCTGATCGTAATCACACCACAATACTTGTTAACGTATGAAATCTGAATGCTCTCAGTGACATGACATACATACTTAATTCAACTCTTGGGTCAAAGTCGTTGTTGAATTCACTTTTAAATACAGGGCTCCAAGTGGCTAGTACAGCTGTGCCTCACAGTCCCTTCTTCAACAGTTTGTGCTAATTTCCCTTATAATATTTATTGCATAATGATTAATAAGCCATCAATTTCCCATTAGACTGGGGGATCTCTTTGAGAGTAAGGACTTTGCCTTGAGTATACACAGGTATCAAATTATTTCCTAAAATAATGAACAGGGCTGAGGTTGTGGCACAGTGTATTAAGACACCACTTGCAATGCTGGCATCCCAAATCAAGTGCCAGTTCAAGTGCTGGCTGTTCTGCTTCTAATCTGGTTTTCTGCTAATGTGTCTGGGAAGGTAGTAGAAAATGACCAAGGGCTTAGGGCCCTGCCACCTACATGGGAGACCAGGACAGGGTTCCTGCTTCCCAACTTTAGCCTAGCGCAGACCTGGCTGTTGCAGCCATTTGAGGACTAAACCAGATGAGGGATGATATAAATATTTCTCTATGTCCTTTGAATCAATCTTTATGAATTAAAATAAAGCAATCAATAATATTTCCATCCAAATGGTAGGTATTTGTCCACAATTACTGAAATTACTATTGGAAAGTAAAACAAGAGAGAAAGAGAAAGAGAAAGAGAAAGAGAAAGAGAAAGAGAAAGAGAAAGAGAAAGAGAGAGAGAGAGAGAGAGAGAGAGAGATGAGAATCTTCCACCCACTGGTTCACTCCTTAAATGGCTGCAACAAGGCCGGCGCCGTGGCTCACTAGGCTAATCCTCCACCTTGTGGCGTCGGCACGCCGGGTTCTAGTCCCGGTTAGGGTGCCGGATTCTGTCCCGGTTGCCCCTCTTCCAGGCCAGCTCTCTGCTGTGGCCAGGGAGTGCAGTGGAGGATGGCCCAGGTGCTTGGGCCCTGCACCCCATGGGAGACCAGGATAAGTACCTGGCTCCTGCCATCGGATCAGCGCGGTGCGCCGGTCGCAGCACACCGGGGGCGGCGGCCATTGGAGGGTGAACAACAGCAAAAAGGAAGACCTTTCTGTCTGTCTGTCTGTCTCTCACTGTCCACTCTGCCTGTCAAAAATAATAATTAAAAAAAAAAAAAAAAAGGTTGCAACAGCCAGGGCTGGGCCAAGAGTCAGGCACTCCATTCTGATCTCCCACTTAGGTGGTAGGAACCCATGTATTGGGTCATCCTCTGATACTTTCCCAGGTGCATTAGCAGGAGTTAGATCAGATGCAGAGCAGTCAGGACCCAAACTGGCACAGATATGGGATGCTGGCATCCACAACACCAGCCCCTAAATGATCTTTTTAAATTTTAGCTCTGGGCGTGTCATTCTAAAAAGTCAGTGCTCCTGAACACAAGCTGATATGAAATGAAAACTCGGGCATCTATTTACTTCAGTCTTTAGATTGACCTTCTAGTAAATATTTAGCTTCACTAATTTTGCTGTTAAATAAGCAAATCCCTTGCATGACTTATGAGTACCTATTATTGTTCCTTTTTATCAGCAGTGTCAGGTTTATACCTAGAATTAAATATTGCTTCCACTTTTGTCCTTTTGAGTTCAAGCCCACCTCTACTGTAATAGCAACCAGTGAAAACAGTAGACCATTAAAAACTTGCTTTATGTAAGGTTCTGTTTGCTTCATGCCTTGCACAACAGTCAGTCTACAGCAGCAGTGGTCAGCCCAACTGCTGTCACTGTACCGGCCACGGCTTGGAGAAGGAGCACAGTTCATCCCAGCACAGAGGCCAACTAACTACACATCTTTATCAGAAAGCCACTCAGCCACTGACAGCAAGCATGAACTGCCCATGCACAGGGAACTTTTGTGAGAAAATTCTATCGGGGGCCAGCACCATGGCTCACTTGGTTAATCCTCCACCTGTGGTGCCGGCATCCCATATGGGCGCCGGGTTCTAGTCCCGGTTGCTCCTCTTCCAGTCCAGCTCTCTGCTGTGACCCGGGAGGGCAGTGGAGGATGGCCCAAGTGCTTGGGCCCCTGCACCCACATAGGAGACCAGGAAGAAGCACCTGGCTCCTGGGTTCGAATTGGCACAGCACGCCGGCCGTGATGGCCATTTGGAGAGTGAACCAACGGAGGGAAGACCTTTCTCTCTGTCTCTCTCTCACTGTCTATATAACGCTACCCGCCAAATAAATATAAAAAAATAAAAAATACAAAAAAAGAAAAAAAAAGAAAATTCTATCAACCAAAGGAACACAGAGGACTACATCAAATCCATTTAATCACAAACTCAGAGTTGCTATTACACAGACAAGACATATCTGCAACAGCCCATCCTCGGGGCACTGGAGACAGCCTGGTGCTGCACTAAACTCCACGCCTCCTGGAACTGCAGGAAAACCACGCTTCCCCTGCATGGTAGCGAGTCCTACTTTCCTGACTCCTAAGACTCCTCCCTGGGATTAAGAAAAGATATGCATCCATCATTTGTGAGGCTTCTTCCTTCTAGAGAAATATATTCCCAGGTAATAGGAGTGGAAAGAAACATTAGCGAAGGAATACACTTCTGTATAGGGGCTAGGTCTACCACATGCACTGCAAGCTGTGACCCATCACCTCCAGGGCTAGCTCAAAGAGCTTAAGCATAAGGAGAGATTGTCTTTCACAACCGAAACCTCTTTTCTCCCCAAAGCCTGCCAGTGGAATTACTAGATAAAGTTCTTAAATGAGATAGCTCAAAAAAATCTTCTAAAATCGGAAACAAGAGAAAACTTCTACTTGAAAGACACAATGGTGGTGGCACAGCAGGTAGAGCTGCCGCCTGCAGTGCTGGAATCCCATATGGGCACTGGTTCGAGTTCCAACTGCTCTACTTCTGGTCCAGCTCTCTGCTGTGGCCTGGGAAAGCAGAAGATGCCCAAGTGCCTGGTTCCCTGCCCCCACGTGGGAGGCCTGGAGGAAGCTCCTGGCTCCTGGCTCCTGGCTCCAGCCTGGCCCAGCCCCAGCGGTTGCAGCCATCTGGGGGAGGGAACCAGTGAACGGGAAGATCTGTCTCCCTCCCTCTCTTCCTCCCTCCCCTCCTCTCTCCCTCTCTGTAAATCTTTCAAATGAAAAATAAATCTTAAAAAAAAAAAAAAAAAAAAGACACCATAGCACGTGACCTGGTGTAGAGAAGGCTCTGTGGCGTTTCTTGGCTAACAACTGTACCTGTGTGCCCATGGCATGGGCCACACTGAGAAGCAGCTTGAAAGTAAAGCCCTCCCTGCGTTCAGTTCCTTAAGGCAGCACACAGTGCAGGGACAGCATTTTATAATTCAGCTGTTGGCAAACTCGGATGCAAGCAGCTTTGCTGTCCTATAGTAGCCCAGCTCCTGATATCTTAATAATCTTTCCCTCCCATCTATACCTGGGGCACTGGAGAAGGTCCGGACACCTTGGTAACCTCTCCCTCCAGTCCGTCTACCTGGGGCACTGCAGAAGGTCCTGACGCCTTGGTAACCTCTCCCTCCAGTCCGTCTACCTGGGGCACTGCAGAAGGTCCTGACGCCTTGGTAACCTCTCCCTCCAGTCCGTCTACCTGGGGCACTGCAGAAGGTCCTGACGCCTTGGTAACCTCTCCCTCCAGTCCGTCCACCTGGGGCACTGCAGAAGGTCCTGACGCCTTGGTAACCTCTCCCTCCAGTCCGTCTACCTGGGGCACTGCAGAAGGTCCTGACACCTTGGTAACCTCTCCCTCCAGTCCGTCTACCTGGGGCACTGCAGAAGGTCCTGACGCCTTGGTAACCTCTCCCTCCAGTCCGTCTACCTGGGGCACTGCAGAAGGTCCTGACACCTTGGTAACCTCTCCCTCCAGTCCGTCCACCTGGGGCACTGCAGAAGGTCCTGACGCCTTGGTAACCTCTCCCTCCAGTCCGTCCACCTGGGGCACTGCAGAAGGTCCTGACGCCTTGGTAACCTCTCCCTCCAGTCCGTCCACCTGGGGCACTGCAGAAGGTCCTGACGCCTTGGTAACCTCTCCCTCCAGTCCGTCCACCTGGGGCACTGCAGAAGGTCCTGACGCCTTGGTAACCTCTCCCTCCAGTCCGTCCACCTGGGGCACTGCAGAAGGTCCTGACGCCTTGGTAACCTCTCCCTCCAGTCCGTCTACCTGGGGCACTGCAGAAGGTCCTGATGCCTTGGTAACCTCTCCCTCCAGTCCGTCTACCTGGGGCACTGCAGAAGGTCCTGACGCCTTGGTAACCTCTCCCTCCAGTCCGTCTACCTGGGGCACTGCAGAAGGTCCTGACGCCTTGGTAACCTCTCCCTCCCCTCCATATACACCCCATGCACCACTGAACACCAGCGCTTCACTTACTGCAGCTCCTGGGAGCAGGTTTCTCTCACACACTCTCTCACCATGAGTTCTGCCAGCTCTGCGGCCAGGCCTTGGCTCAGCTGAGTCAACACCAGCTCTCTCTCTTGTTTCAACCTTCAGGAAAGAGAAAAATGCACAAGGTGGTGTTTACAAACAAAAATAAGCAATGTGCTTCTCACCACTGGACTGTGCAGATGGGAAGTTGTGTTTTACTGCCGAGCTGACAAGCGACCCCACTCCCCTCCTCTGCTCATGCTGACCGGGAAGGTGGTGTGGCCTGGGGACTCAAACTCACTCGCCAGACCCAAGTGTACAAGGCTGCCAGAGGCGAGCAGGGGTCTGATGGTAGCGCAGTGGACAACGACAGGGCCGTCAAGAGCCAGGGCAGATCCTCTTCACACAGTCTGACCTCCGTGTCCACTGCAGGACAAGACATGCGCACCTTTCCTCTTGAGCGCGCCGCTCTTCCTGCGCCCTGCGCTCCCTCTCCTCAGTCACCTCTTCCGCTGCAACGCTCCTCAAAAGGCCCAAGGTCGCGGCTGTTACCAGGTCTTCCACAGCTGCATTAGCAACACTAGCGAGCACAGCAGGTACAGTATTAACAAGAAAAAACATCTGGTTGGCATGTAACATAAAAATTACATTCACTGTTAAAAACATAGAATCTAAGAAAAATGACTCACAAACCGAAAATCTAAATACAGTCTATAACTGTAATTAGTAAGGAGACTGACTCAATTACCAAAAACTTCCAATGGAGAAAAGCACAGGACCAGAAGGCCTCCTGATAAACTCTACCAAACACACTTAAAGAACAAACTCCAGCCCTCAAGGTTTTCCAAAAGAAATTAGAGGGGGAAACATTTCCTAACTCATTCTGAGAGGTCAGCATTGTCTGATCCAAAGCCCAAGGAAGGGCAATACAAGGAAACTACAGACCAACAGTTCCTAGGACTATTAATGCCAACGTCCTCAACAAAACATTTGCTAATTGAACTCAACAGCTACCAAATGGGATTTATTCCTGGGATATAAAAATAGGTCAATGCATATGAAAACCAGTATAATGTAACTATGTTACTAGAACAAAGAAAAAATACATGATCACCTCAGTTGATACAGAAAGAGCACCAGCAGGGCTGGCGTCGTGGTGTAATAACCCATATGGGCAAAGAGTATGCAGTGGGGGGCTGGCATCGTGGCGTAATATCCCATATGGGCACCAGCTCAAGTCCCAGCTGCTCTGCTTCTGATCCAACTCCCCGTTAATGTGACTGGGAAGTAGGGGAGGATAGCCCAAGTACTTGGGCCCCTGCACCCATGTGGGAGAACATGAAGAAGCTCCAGGCTCCTGGCTTTGGCCTAGTCCAGCCCCAGTCCCAGCCCCAGCCATTGAGGCCATTTGGGGATGAATCAGTGGATGGAAGATCACTCTCTCTCTCTCTCTGCCCTCCCTGTCACTCTGCCTTTCAAATAAATAAATCTTAAAAAAAAAAAAAAAAAAAAAAAAAAAAAAGGAATTGAGAGCAGGGACTCAAATAGCTTTCTGCACACCAATGTTCAACGTAGCATTTTTTTTACAGAAGTCAAAAAAAATGGAAACGTGTGTCTATCAACAGACAAATGGATAAATAAAATGTGGTGTGTAGGGTTTTTTTTTTAATTTTGTTTTATTGAGATTCAGAGAGCTCCCATCTGTTGGTTCACTCCATAAACACCTGCAACAACTGGGCTGAGCCAGGTGAAAGCTAGAAGCCAGGAACTCAATCTAGGTCTCCCCTGTGGGTGGCAGGAACAGTTAATTGAGCCATCATCACTTGCTGTCTCCCAGGGCATACGTTAGTAGGAAGCAGGATTCGGGAGCTGGAGCCAGAAATTGAAGCCAGGAACTCTGAAACAGTATAAAGGCCAAGTGCCCATTGTGGAATGAAATTTTGATATACATCATAACATAGATGAATCTTACAGACATCTTAAGTAAAATAAGCCAGACACAAAAGGACAAACACTATTTAATTCTATTTATAAGAGCTACTTAAAATGGGCAAATTTATATGTATAGAAACAGGAAGGCCCAGTGCTGTGGCATAGGTTAGGCCTCCATCACCAGTGCTAGCATCCCATATCAGCACCGGTTTGAGTCCCAGCTGCTCTACTTCCAATCCAGCTCTCTGCTAATGTGCCTGGGAAAGCAGCAGAAGACGGCCCAGGTGTTTGGGCCCTGCACCCTCATAGAAGACCTGGAAGAAAATCCTGGCTCCTGGCTTTGGCCTGGTCCAGCTCTGGCCGTTACAGCCACCTGGGGAGTAAATCAGTGTATAGAAGGTATTTCTCTCACTCTCTTCTTCTCTCTGTTATTTAACAAGAAAAAGAAACAAAACAGTAGAATAGAGGTAACTGGGGCTGCTGAAAGGGGGAAATAGAGAATTATTGTTTAAACGGGTATAAATTTTCTATTTGGAATAGTAGAAAA
This sequence comes from Oryctolagus cuniculus, assembly GCF_964237555.1. Lineage (NCBI taxonomy): Eukaryota > Metazoa > Chordata > Mammalia > Lagomorpha > Leporidae > Oryctolagus > Oryctolagus cuniculus. The sequence continues at coordinate 615,645 of NC_091435.1, read as the reverse complement.
GTTCTGGAAACGGACAGTGGTAACAAAATGCGTAACATGAGTATTATTTAATGCCAGTGAGTGGAAAAACCTAAAAATGGTTAAAATGGTAGATTTTGCTAAGTATATTTTATTAAGGTAAAAAGAAAAAATTAAGCCAATGCAAATATAGATTTTACTCCCCATAAAATAGAACGTATATGTCTGGGCCAGCGCTGCGGCTCACTAGGCTAATCCTCCGCCTTGCAGCGCCAGCACACCGGGTTCTAGTCCCAGTCGGGGCGCCGGATTCTGTCCCGGTTGCCCCTCTTCCAGGCCAGCCTCTCTGCTGTGGCCAGGGAGTGCAGTGGAGGATGGCCCAAGTACTTGGGCCCTGCACCCCATGGGAGACCAGGATAAGTACCTGGCTCCTGCCATCGGATCAGCGCAGTGCGCTGGCCGCAGCGTGCCGGCCATTGGAGGGTGAACCAACGGCAAAGGAAGACCTTTCTCTCTGTCTCTCTCACTGTCCACTCTGCCTGTCGAAAAAAAAAAAAAAGAAAAGAAAAGAAAAGAAAGTATATGTCTGGACAGGCATTTGGCTTACATCCTATATCAGAGAACCCATGTTTGCGTCCCAGTTACACTCAACCCCAGCTTCCTGCTAATAAGCTCGCTGGGAGGCAGCAGTGATGCATCAGTCGCAGCTGGGTGCCACTTCAGTCGCAGCTGCTCTACTTCTGACCCAGCTCCCTTGGGAATGTGTGCCTGGGCGAGCACCAGAGGATGGCCCAGGTGCTTGGGTCCCTGAGTCCATGTGGGAGACCCAGAAAAATCTCCTGGCTCCTGGGTTCAGCGTGGCTCAACCTTGACCTTTGCAGCCATCTGGGGAGTGAACCAGTGGATGGAAGACCTCTCTCTCTCTTTCCTCTGTCTCTCTCTCTCTTTCTCTGTAACTCTGACAGAGAATTTATAAATTGAATAATAAATTTATTATTCAAATAAATAAATAAATTTTTAAAAAAACTAGGAGGGGCTGACGCTAGGCACAGAGGGTTAAAGAGACCCTGGTCTAAAGCGCTGGCATCCCATATGGCCGTCGGTTCTCGTCCTGGCTGCTCCACTTCTGATCCAGCTCTCTGCTATGGCCTGAGAAAGCAGAAGATGGCCCAAGTGCTTGGGCCCCTGCACCCATGTGGGTGACCCGGAAGAAGCTCTTGGCACCTGGCTTCGGGTCGGTGCAGCTCTGGCTGTTGCAGCCACCTGGGGAGTGAACCAGCAGATGGAAGACCTCTGTCTCTGTCTCTACCTCTCTGTAACTCTTTCAAATAAATAAATCTTAAAAAAAAGACTAGAAAGTAAAAATGGGTTTCTTTCTCTGTAACTGACATTCAAATAAATAAATCGTTAAAAAAGACAAAAAATGGGTATTTAAATTTATAAAAGGGAATGAACTAATTTCTAGCAGCTTTTAAAACCGCATTTAAAGAAAAATGGTTTTCAATGTATAAACTTTAATAAACAAAATGTTAAAATGTTGCTTAAAGAGAATATACAAATGGTAATTACAGGCCGGCGCCGCGGCTCACTAGGCTAATCCTCCGCCTTGCGGCGCCGGCACACCGGGTTCTAGTCCCGGTTGGGGCGGCGGATTCTGTCCCGGTTGCCCCTCTTCCAGGCCAGCTCTCTGCTGTGGCCAGGGAAGTGCAGTGGAGGATGGCCCAGGTGCTTGGGCCCTGCACCCCATGGGAGACCAGGAAAAGCACCTGGCTTCTGGCTCCTGCCATCGGATCAGCGCGGTGCGCCGGCCGCAGCGCGCCGGCCGCGGCAGCCATTGGAGGGTGAACCAACGGCAAAGGAAGACCTTTCTCTGTCTCTCTCTCTCACTGTCCACTCTGCCTGCCAAAAAAAAAAAAAAAAATTTAAATGGTAATTACATGTCAGTGCAAAACAGGTCGATGAAGTCTGAGGAAAGCGTCCAAAACTGGGCTGGTGCTGCGGCACAGCAGGTGAAGCCACCTCTTCTGCAAATGCAGACATCCCAGACTGGAGTGCCAGCTGCTCTGCCTCCGTGCCAGCTCCCTGCTAGTGTTCTGGAAGGCACCAGAAGACCCAGATGGAGCTCCTGGCTCACGACGTCAGCGCTAGCTGTTGCAGCTAGTTGGGGAAGGAACCAGTAAATGGAAGATTCTCTCTCTCTCTCTCTCTAGCTCTCTCAGATGTCCTGCCTTTCAAATAAATAAATCTTTAAAAAAATTAATAAAACAATCCCTGGAACTGGTTCGCTGAGTTTTGAGCTGTACTAATGAGGCAGTTGTGATCCCGTGCTGAAGAGTAAGAGGAAACATCCGGAGGGCTCGCCCACGTTGCCAGTGAGTGGAGGCAGAGCACTGCTGCTACTTACCCTAGAGCTGCGGCTGCATAGGCCGCCCCAGCAGCACCAACTTCCTCAAAGTCCCGCTGCAGCGTCTCTTGGATGAGCTCGTCCACCACCTGTGCCAGGTCCTACAGACAGACCAGCATGGAGCACGTTACCCAGGGCAGACATCTTGAGGAAGGCCTAGCCACTGGGCACTGGTGACGCTGTCTGATGACACACGTGAGTCTGCGCTGCTGCTTCAGGGACGTGTCTTCTAAAGGGGCAGGGCCAAGGCTGTTGCCAGGGGGACATGTGTCCCACACGGGGCACCACCAGTGCCCCTGCATGGCCTCCTTTTGTCTATATCAAGTATCTTCAACCTCTATGGCAACATATCAGACCCTCCTTTAGGGCTCCCTGACCCCCCAGCGGGGTGAGTGCCCAGCACCAGCACCCAGAGAACACAAGAGTCCCACGGCCATTCAGTGGACATCCCTGACCCCAAGCCCACCCTTGTCAGCAGGACACAGCACCATCTGTGGTAACACGGGTGCTAATCAGCCTGTCTACCAGCTACCTTGAACAGCAGCAGATCTTGGGTTCAGTTGGATCACACAGGGGCTCAGGCTAGGCTGTGACCACTGTGACAAAGATGGGGCTCCACAGTTAGCATGGAGGATCAGTCCCAGTATTCCATCTGAGGCTGTGACTATGGGCAGGTCTCCTCACTCCTCTCTGCTTGTCTCTTCTCCTGTGACACATCCCCCCATAAGGCAGCAGGAGCCAAGGACATTTGTGCACAGCAGGCTTCTCAGAGCCCTGGTCTAGAAGATTTCCTACCATGTCCGTGTACACAGGTACAGGCTTTGGAGGAAGCAGCTCGGGCTGCATAGAAGTCTGGAAGGGGTTGGATGCCGCGGCTGGGGTCAACACTGGGACTTGAGACAGAGGTGCAGGCAAGGGCGCGGAGGCAGGCAGCGGCTGCAGGACACCAGGCGTGGGGGCCACCAACTCTGCCGCACACTCTTCTCCTCTCCCACCACCTAGAAGAAGAGAGACAGGTAAAACATGGCCCTGCAGACATGCAGTTTGGTCTCCACATAGGGACAACTGCAGGCCATCCAGGTAGCCCTCAAGATTGGCCTGCGCTCCCCAAGGAGGACTCTGAGGCACTTCCCAAGAGCATTCCATTTGGAAGACAGCACTGCAATGTCCGGGAGTCGGGAGGAAGGCTTCAGGGGCCACAGCCCACTCGAAGGGAGAAAGAGCTGAGCCCCGAGCTGGGAGTCACAGCTGCTTCTACCTACTGAGAGTCTTCCTGCAGGGGGAAACAAAGCTGGTGTCCTCCCTCAACCACAGCCTCACTCACCCACAGTGTCCAGGCTGGGCCTCTGAGTGCTGACCGGCATCTCTGTCGCCAGGCTCTCTCCAACATACTTGTTCTGGGAGTTGAAGCTACACACAGGGGTATGTCGAGGGATGGGGGGCAACGGTCCTCCATTCACAATCTCCCCAACAGATACTGTCAGTTTCCTGGTAATAAACACCGATTTCCTAGCTTTGGATAATCCCTCTGGTTCCAGGAACGCGGACCGGCTCAGCTCAACACACCTAACAGATCACAGAGAGGCGTCATTAAGGGGAGAAGAAGGTTCCACTTCTCAAGCCCAGCTGCAGTGCTGGAAGCCCCTTGGGCAAAAGTACCAACTCCTTCCTGAGTGTAGATGAGGACGAAGGCAAAGTCCCCACTGCCCCTGTTGCCAGCCTTCTCCCTGACCCTGAACCAGCTGGCCTTGGGAACAGCCCAGTGTACAGCTACTGTCTTGTGAATAGCTCTGGCTCATCAAAGCTGCCCCATTTCCACCAGGATGTGGGAGGGCACACGCATGGGTGGACAAGTGAGAAGTTACAAGAGGGGAGGGGAAACCCCATGACAGGATGTTGAGTTTAATGATGCCATTTTTCTGGGAGCAAGGTCGCTGAGTTTCATCATAGTCTCCAAACACTGTGACTGCACAGTGGAGAAGACCATGGCCACCAGGGATGGGCAGTGGCCTTTTACAAGCCGGTAATCACCATTTCAAGGGACAGGATAAGGAAGGTCTTAACTTTATCTCTAGGTTCTTCAGTAATTCATAGCTTGGGAGTAACAGAGAACTTAGTCTGAACTCTAGGCACCTAAAACGTGACCTTGGGATATCCCAGCTATTCTGAGCTTTAATGTGTTTACCTACACACTGGAGAGGCAGCCCATGGAACACGCCTGCCCCCAAATTACCAAATTTCACCAAAATTAAAAAAAAAAGGGAAGAAAACATAGAGACCCACAGTTCTATTCTCAGCTCTTACCCATCAGAAACAGTGAGGCCATAGTAGTTGAGGAAGTCTGTGGCTTCCTCACAGTCTCTGAACAGGAGCATGCGCACCACACCGTCTAGGGGAAAGACCGTAGACCGCTGTGTGCTCACAGTATATGCAATGTTGAGTGCTCGGAGCGCATCCTTGCGGATCTGAAAGAAGCCAAGCCACTGCACTGTCAAACAGAGGTGCCCAGTAAAACAGACACAAATGTGACCCAAGAAAAGGCCTCCAGAGGGCAGTCCGTCAATATGGATACAAGCTCTTAGACCCTTGCCATTTGCTCAATGGCAGATTCCCAGGAAGGATGCTAAGCAAACAGCCTCATAGAAAATGATGGGCCAAGATGGTTTTGTTTGTACAAGGGCACAGAAGGAAGACTGCAGCATCCACTAAGGGCTAAGCAAGTACTGAAATCTGTCACAAAGATTAAGACTATGCAGGGGATGGTGCTGTGGCATAGCAGGTTACACATCCCATATGGGTGTTGGTTCATGTCTCAGCAGCTCCATTTCCAATCTAGCTCCCTGATGATGGCCTGAGAAAGCAGTGGAAGATGGCCCCAGTGTGTAGGCCCCCGCACTCACGTAGGAGACACGGAAGAAGCTCCTGGCTTCAGAATGGCCCGGCTCTGGCCACTGAGAAGAAACTAGTGGAAGGAAGACCTCTCCCTCCACCCTGGCCCCATCTGTAACTCTGCCTCTCAAATAAATAAATAAATCTTAAAAAAAAAAAAAAAAGATTATGGAAAACTACATGATGCAAAGTGAAGCATATTTGGAGATAAAATGGTCTCAAAGCATTAAAATAAGTGACTTAAAAAAGAAGACAAAGGAAAAACATGACAATTTAACGAAAATTATGTGCGGGGGTGCAGGGACCATGGGAAACAACTAGCCTTCTGCCACTGCCCACTGTTCTCAGAGTGCCCATTTTCAGTGCCAGGCACCAAGAGTACCCAGTGAACAAAACCTCTGTTCCAATCTGAATTACATGCTAGGAGAGACACAATGCTAAAGAAAGTAAATGCACAAAATACATTTAGTGCTGATTAAGTGCAAGTGAGAACAAAAGGTGGCAGCGGGATGGACAGAGTGTGCCGATGGTCTGGATGAATCCTGCTGAAGGTAGCCAAACAGGACCTGCGGTGAGGTGAAGAAACAGGCCACATGGCTCTGTGGGGGGAGAAAATGCCAGAGAGCCTGGTGGGGGACAGGAAAGCACCTGCAAGTGGAGAAAAAAGGTGAGGTCTGAGAAAATGGGGCCTGTGGTCACCGCTAATGAAAACACCACTTTTCTAAAGAAAAAACTCTTCGGCTTCTATTTTGCTTAAAGTAATTAAAGATGTCCAACATTTTTATCATATCAAATTATTGTTTTAAAGATGTTACCTACAAGTTTCATTTTTGTTTTTAAGCTTTATTTTTATTTTTTTGAAAGACAGAGATACAGAGAGAGAGGCAGAGACTGAGAGATCTTCCAATCTCTGGTTCACTCCCCAGTGACCACAACAGCCAGGGCTGGGTCAGATTGGAGCCATGAGCCTGGAACTCAACCTGGGTTTCCAACATGGGTGGCAACGGCCCCAGTACTTGGGCCATCCTCCACTGCTTCCCCAAGCATGACAGGGAGCTGAGTCAGAAGTGGAGCAGCCAAGACCCAACCAGGGCTCCCCATGTGGGATGCTGGCGTCACAGGTAGTAGCTTAATCTACTGCCCTACAGTGCCCACCCTTGTAGGTTTTGTTTAACAATTCTAACAGAGTTCCCCAAGGAGCAGATTGTTAGAAAGCATTACATGTGTTCCAAAGCTTCAGTTCTATTGGCAGATTGGACAATAAACACACCTGCTAAAGATTCTGCCTGGGACACGACTGCAGATTCACTCAGTGATTGCAGGAGGACATGGTATGTTACCCAGCTGAAAACATCTGGAGTCACACTACGCTGGCAGGTCCTGCAATCCCCCAGGCAGCCTCCATCCCACTTGGCAGAGGCCATGCTACCCTCACACTCCATAGCTAAGGTGGGCAGCAAAAGAACATGCTTCAGGAGGTACGCCACGGTACTAACGTGTCTCACCAAGGCAACACACCAGGCAGGGGGCATGATGGGTGGGTAGGACAATAATGCCACGGAAATGCTCCGTTATCCCCAAGTTTCCCAGCATGTTGGAGCTAAAGAACTGACTTTAGAAATTCTGAGGCCGGGGGCCAGCGTTGTGGTATGGTGAAGTAAGCTGCTACTTGCAACGCTAGCATCCCATACTGGAGTGCCACATCAAGTCCTGGCTTTTCTGCTTCCCATCCAACTTCCTGCTAATGTGCCTGGGAAGGTAGCAGGCGATGGCCAAATGGTGCATCAGGCTCCTAGCTTACATCTTGCTTTGCCCTGACTGATGTAGCCATCTGGGGAGTGAACTAGAAGTTGTAAGCTCACCCTACTCCCACTCCCCTTTGCTCTTTCAAATCAATCAATAAATAAATCTTTCAAAGAAATTCTGAGGCCAGGAGTTTACACAAGGTAAGGTAAGAGACTGAATTTTCCACTGCTTTTGTAATCCAAGTATACAACATAGCACATAGTGAAGAGCTAGCACTTAAGTATTTACTGAATGAATTTAGCAACACCAGGCTCATTCCAAAAGTCAAGATTAATACTGCGAAGAATCTCAAAGTTAGGGTTTGAACACATGCTTCAGGATTTTCGCTCTGCGGCTGCTTTGTGTTTGTGGAAGACAATTATGCTGAACTCAGGTGACGCCTTTCTACAGAGAGCTCTCTGATCTAAACCACAGAACAGTATTTTCCATTAGGCGTTATTTTCTAATGGTGATTAATGGTGCCAATCCTGTAAAACCAGGTGACCAAGGGAAGACCTCCCGGGGCTCCTGAGCAGTTTACATAAAAGTCAGCACCTGACCTGCCTGGAAAAGGTCTTAGAAAGTAACAACCTGCTTTCTTCCAACACTGTAAGGACACTCTTATTACTCACCTGGTTAAAGTAACAGTGTAGAAGACAGGCATTCAGGTAAGAAGCGGATTGGACGAGTTTGAAAAATCTCACAAAATTATTACTGTTCAATGCAGCAAAAGCCTGAACAGCAAATTTCACCTCAGAGGAGTTTCTAACAGCAGGATGGAACTGTTGTACTTCTCTGTTAATTAAAGGAGATAAAAGGTTAGAATGTTCTTTTTCTTTTCTTATTTTTATTTTTTTTTTATTTTTTGACAGGCAGAGTGGACAGTGAGAGAGAGACAGAGAGAAAGGTCTTCCTTTTCCATTGGTTCACCCCGCAATGGCCACCGCGGCCAGCGCACCTCGCCTATCCAAAGCCAGGAGCCAGGTGCTTCTCCTGGTCTCCCATGCGGGTGCAGGGCCCAAGCACTTGGGCCATCCTCCACTGCCCTCCCGGGCCACAGCAGAGAGCTGAACTGGAAAGGAGCAACCGGGACAGAATCCGGCGCCCTGACTGGGACTAGAACCCAGGGTGCCAGTGCCGCAGGCAGAGGATTAGCCTATTGAGCCGCGGTGCCGGCCAGAATGTTCTTTTAAATTAGACAAAATTTCCATGAAGACAGACCTGATAAACAGCTAGATTTTAACCACACTGAGAAGAAGGCTCTGAACAGTAAAGTGAACTATTAAATTCATAGTTTGTTAACTTACAGTTACCATTCTTGGACTGGTCTGATAAACTAAAGTTTTTAAAAGATGATGAATAGCTGGGCCGGCACCGCGGCTCACTAGGCTAATCCTCCACCTTGCAGCGCCGGCACACCGGGTTCTAGTCCCGGTTGGGGCGGCAGAGTCTGTCCCGGTTGCCCCTCTTCCAGGCCAGCTCTCTGCTGTGGCCAGGGAAGTGCAGTGGAGGATGGCCCAGGTCCTTGGGCCCTGCACCCCATGGGAGACCAGGAAAAGCACCTGGCTCCTGGCTCCTGCCATCGGATCAGCGCGGTGCGCCGGCCGCAGCGCGCCGGCCGCAGCGGCCATTGGAGGGTGAACCAACGGCAAAGGAAGACCTTTCTCTCTGTCTCTCTCTCTCACTGTCCACTCTGCCTGTCAAAAAAAATAAAAATAAAAATAAAATAAAATAAAATAAAAGATGATAAATAGGGGTCAGCACTGTGGCACAGTGGGTTAAAGCCCTGGCCTGAAGCACCAGCATCCCATATGGGTGCCGGTTCTAGTCCCAGCTGCTCTTCTTTTGATCCAGCTCTCTGCTATGGCCTGAGAAAGCAGAAGATGGCCAAGTCCTTGGGCCCTGCACCCATGTGGGAGACCTGGAAGAAGCTCCTGGCTCCTGGCTTCAGATCGATGCAGCTCCAGCCATTGCGGCCATCTAGGGAGTGAACCATCAGATGGAAGACCTCTCTCTCCCTCTCTCTCTGCATCTCCTCTCTCTGTGTGACTTTTAAGTAAATAAATAAATCTTTTTTTTTTAAAGATGATGAATAAAGAAAAAAATTAAGTAATAAATTAAGAACTACTTATCAGCTACTGTGCCGGCACTATGGTGCAGGTTAATCCTCCTCCTGTGGCGCCAGCATCCTCTATGGGCATCGGTTCGAGTCTGGGCTGCTCCACTTCCAACCCACCCCACTACTTACCCAGCCAGACCAGAGTCTCTCACCACTACCCAACATTCGCTACTAAAGAAAACGGGGTGCCGTCTGCTACCTCTAACCTGAAAGTCTCCTTTCTGTTAAGCCAGGCCTTTCAATACTTCGTAGACAAACTCCACATTAGGATGAGTCTGAAAATTCACCTTAGGATGTCTCCCTTGTTAAGATTGAGCAGAACATTATAGCCCTGGAATTCAGCTTCACTGGCACAGAAGACTCCCTTGTTTCTCAGGTCCTGGTACATCTCCTTCAGGCTCTGCAGGCACTTGGTCATGTTCTCATTGTTGATCTTGGCATCAAAGGAGGACAAGGACTCCTCACACATGAAGTGAGCACAGTGGATGTGAAACCGGGTGCACTTCTCAATCAGGGACACCGTCAGGGGGTCACAGAGATGCTGCTGGGTGATGTCCTAGTCACAGGCAAGGGGAGCATTACACACCCGCACACACCTCACTCTCAACATCTACTCCTTATATACATGCACATTCCCATGCAGAGTCAACTATAAAAAAAAAATCAAGCTTATTTACTAAATTTTGTACATTTCAATTTGAAACAAAGCCCACAAAGCACATTTTCATAGGACTTTGTAATGGTTTTAAAAGTATATGAAATAAAACAGATTAAAAGGAAAAGGTCTCTAAGTTTGCCTTTGGGATTTAGATGCATTTTCTAGTCTCCTGATCAGAGATACCTTCCGTATGCCCCGTGTGCGGTTCCACACGAAGTCATACCAGTCCCGAAGGCTGCCCTCCTTCTGGTCCATGATCTGCGTCACAAGGTAGTCCATGGTCCTGCGGAGCACAGCCGAGGGCCGCAGCTCATGAGGCAAGGGCTCCTCCTGGTCGGCTGAGGAGCGGCTGTACTCCTTCACAGCTGCTGCGTGGTCCACCTGGGGACGCGGAGAGCAAGGCCAAGACGCTAGACCAGCTTCCCAGACAGGCACGCCTCCCAGTGAGAGGGGAAGCACACACACGCACACAGATCAAGACTTAAAATATGTTTTTTCTAAAGTAAAATCTCCTGGGCTGGTGCTGTGGAACAGCGGGTGAAACCACTGCCTCTGACGCCAGCATCCCATTTGGGCACAGGGCTTTTTTTTTTTTTTTTTTTTTTTTTAAGATTTATTTATTTTATTTGAAAGTCAGAGTTACACACAGAGAAGGAGAGGCAAAGAGAGAGGGAGAGAGGTCCTCCATCCACTGGTTCACTCCCCAATTGGCCGCAACGGCCGGAGCTGGGCCGATTTGAAGCCAGGAGCCAGGAGCCAGGAGCCAGGAGCCAGGAGCCAGGAGCCAGGAGCCAGGAGCCAGGGGCTTCCTCCAGGTCTCCCACGTGGGTGCAGGGGCCCAAGAATCTGGGCTACCTTCCACTGCTTTCCCAGGCCATAGCAGAGAGCTGGACAGGAAGTGGAGCATCCGGGTCTTGAACGGGCGCCTATACGGGATGCCTGCAGTTAGATGGCGGCTTAACCCACTACGCCACAGCACCGGCCCCTGGCACATGGCTTCTTTACATAGCCCATGCTTCCAAGTTCTGTGCATGTTGCAGCATGAACTTTATTTTGTAGCAAGCACTTTACTTCTATGGCCTAATAATATTCCATTGCCTCCCTAGACATTTATATTGTGCACCAAAAATTCTGATACTGGTGTTGGCATTGTGGCATAGTGGGTTAAGCTGCCACCTGTGATGCTGGAATCCCAAATGGGCACCGGTTTGAGTCCCAGCTACTCCACTTATGATCCAGCTCCCTGTTAATGGCCTGGGAAAAGCAGCAGAGAATGGCCCTAGTGTTTGGGTCCCTGCACCCACGTGGGAGACCCAGATGAAGCTCCTGGTTTCTTTTTTTTTTTTTTTTTAATTTTTTTTATTTATTTTTTTGACAGGCAGAGTGGACAGTGAGAAAGAGAGACAGAGAGAAAGGTCTTCCTTTGCCGTTGGTTCACCCTCCAATGGCCGCCGCGGCCAGCGCAATGCGGCCGGCGCACTGCGCTGATCCAATGGCAGGAGCCAGGTGCTTCTCCTGGTCTCCCTTCCCCAGTCCTGGCCATTGTGGACATTTGGGGAGGGAACCAGCAGATGGAAGATGTTTCTCTGTCTCTTCCTAACTCTTTCAAATAAATTATATCTTTTTTTTAAAAAATCCTTTACTATAAAAAATTTAAAAAGAATGTAAATCTGTTAAAAGGTAACAATAAAATTCAAAAACTAGGGTCACATATTGGGACACAGCAGGTTAAAACACCACTCAGTACACCCACATCCCATTATGGGAGTGCCTGGTTCACATGCAAGCTACTCTATTGCAATCAATGCAGCTATCTGCTAATGTGCATCCTACGGGACAGCAGATGATGACTCGAGTACTTGGGTCCCTGCCACCAACTTGAGACACTTGGAATGAGTTGCAGGCTCCTGGCTTCGACCCGGTCCAGCCCTGACTTTTGTGGGATTTGGGAAATGAACTAGCAGGCAGATCTGCTTCCCTGCTTCTCCACACCCAACTCTGTCTTCCTACGAAAAACAAACATTTTTAAAGCATTCAAAGACTAAATAAACAGGGGAACCTGACTCCAGCAAATATAACAAGGAATTGAGGTTGTCACAATAAGCAAAAGTCTAAGTGAGGACACAAAGGCCTAGCTCCAAAATGTGGCAGGTAAAGAACTTCAGAGCACTCTGAAAGGTCTCAGACATGCTCAAATGCCAAACTGAGTCCACACAGTCCAGAAAAAACAGAGGTGAGCAATTAGATTAATGAGAGCTGAGCAGCAGGGGCTCAGGGGATTGGGGTCATCAGCTCACAGGAGCCCTAGAGCTGTATCCTCTACCTGCAAAAAGAGACTGAAGACATGGGGCTGTGAGAAGGCCCAGAGATGTCCACAGGACTGGACCGTAGGCCTCTGTTGTTTCCTGCACATTAGCAAGGAGCTGGATCAGAAGTGGAGCAGCCAGGACTCAAACCAGCATCTGTATGGGGTGCTAGCATCACAGGTGGCAGCTTAACATATTAAGCCACAATGCCAGCCCCAGGACTCCCTCATCTGCACAAAACACAGAAAAGGGTAGGAATAAACTTATAAAAGTTTCTAAAAACAATTTTAATGTTTTAATAAAAAATGGATTGTTGGTACTGGGGCTGTGGCTTAGCAGGTTAACCCATTGTCTGCGGTGCTGGCATTCCCTATGGGCACCATTTCAAGTCTCCTATGTTCTACTTCTGATCCAGCTCCTTGCTAATGAGTCTGTGAAAGCAGCAAAAGATGGCACAAGTGCTTGGGCCCCTGCACTCATATAGGAGACCTGGACAAAGCTGCTAGCTCCTGACTTCAACCTGGCCCAGCCCTGGCTGTTGCGGATATTTGGGAAGTGAACAAGCAAATGGAAGATCTCTCTCTCCCCCGCCCCCCTGCTCTGTGTGTGTATCTCCCTCTAACTCTTTTAAATAAATAAATCTTAAAAAATGGATTGTTTCTGGGGCCGGCACTTTGGCATAGTGGGTAAAGTCGCCACCTGCAGTGCCGGGATCCCATATGGGTGCCGGTTCAAGTACCAACTGCTCCCCTTCTGATCTCTACTATGGCCTGGGAAAGCAGTAGAAGATGGCCCAAGTCCTTGGGCCCCTGCACCCACATGGGAGACCTGGAAGATGCTCCTGTCTATTGGCTTTGGCCCGGTCCAGCCCCAGCCATTGCGTCCACTTGGGGAGCGAACGACCTCTCTGTAACTCTGCCTTCCAAATAAATAATAAAAATAAATCTTAAAGGGGGAGTGCAAGACAGCAGATTAGGGATCAACATGCTTCTCTAGGCTGAGGACAAACAGTGAAGAGAAAAGTGTATGAGTACACTCTTGAGAGTGAACTGGAGAGAACTGAACTGGAAGTCCTACGGGGGGAGGTAAAACGGTGTGGACCTGTGTGGAGGGTGCAGATGCACAGGAGGGTGCTGGAGCCAGAACAGGCTGCAGTTCAGAGATGGAGGTGAAACCGGACCGCAACAGCCGGTGGTGATAAGAGCCGGAGGGAGGACGTGGCGTGGGTCCTGACTGCAGTCCTGGGGGCTGGCGCTTGCCCATGGATCCAGTGGAAGTGGATGTTGGCGTTTCTTTTGCCCAAACTCCCCCAAAACAGCACCAGCTGGCCGGCCGGGAGAGGGCAGGTGTCATTTCGGGTTAGGACAGCAGCTATGGAAGTCTTTGTGTGCATGCACGGCAGCTGACTAAGACAGAACACCTAATCAGCAGTGCTGACGGCAGTGGCAGACAGGCAGCAAGTTTTCAGCCAGTGGCCTTGTGTGCACATGTGATCCAGAGATTCTAGTGGAAGCAAGAGTCTACAGTCCCCACTGACTTTGAGCCTGGCTGGAAGGGGGCTGGGCAGCCACTTGGAACAGTGGGATGCCCGCAGCCTCCCAGGGTCAAGATGCCTAGGCAGAGCTGGCAGAGCGGAGAGAAACCTCTAGACATGGCAACTAGGGAGCCTCGTGTGCTGAGACAGTGAGACTAAGTGAGAAGGTGCACACCACAGGTGGGTGTTGAGATCTACCACACCCAACTTGGGTATTACCCTGGAAACTCACCCCATGCTGCAGCATTGACCAGAACTCCCTGGCCAAACCCACCACACACCTCCTGGTATTCACTGAAAGTGCAGACATTCCACTAAGCCACAGAGCCATAGCTAAAAGATAAAATGCATCAGAAGGAAAAAACAAAAATCAACTCCCAAAATGCCTAAAACAAATGCAGAAATTCAAGAAACAAGAATAAGGAAGACACCATGACTTCCCCAAAGGAACACAACATTTCAATATTAGAATGCGAAGATGAAGAGGTTGAGAAAATGACAGAAATGGAATTCAAAAAATTAATCATAGAATTACTCAAAAGCAATCAGAAGCAAATCCACAAACTAAAGAAAACAATATATGACATGAATGAAAAATTTTCCCATGAAATTCAAATTTTAAAGAGAAATCAAAATGAAATATTAGAAATTAAGAATTCAATAGACCAAATAAAAAATGCAGTGGAAAGCCTTAACAGCAGACATGGTGAGGCAGAAGAAAGAATAGCTAAACTAGAAGACAAATCTTTGGAAATCTTACTATAATTACAGAAAACTTCCCTAATTTGGAGAAAGAAAGTTCAAGTTCAAAAGTTCAAGTCTTGGCTGCTCCACTTCCAACCCAGCTCTCTGCTATGGCCTGCGAAACTAGTAGAAGATAGTCCAAGTCCTTGGGACCCTGTACCCACTTGGGAGACCCAGAAGATCCTGGCTCCTGGCTTCAGATCGGCACAGCCCTCGCCATTGCAGGCAACAGGGGAGTGAACCAGCAGATGGAAGACCTCTCTCTCTTTCTCTTTCTGCCTCTCTGTAAATCTTTCAAATAAATAAATTAAATCTTAAAAAAAAAAAAAAAAAGATATACTACAGGGTAGTTATCATCAAAACAGCCTTGAACTGGCACAGAAACAAATTTGTAGAACAATGGAACATAACAGAAACTCCAGAAATCCACACATCTACAACCAACTTACCTTTGATAAAGGAGCTGAAATTCATCCCTGAAGCAAGGACAGACTCTAACAAATGGTGCTGGAGAAACTGGATCTCCCTGTCCAGAAATATGAAACTAGACCCCTACCTTACACAAAAACCCACTCACAATGGATGAAAAGACCTAAATCTACCACTCAATACCATCAAATCATTAGAGAACATTGGGGAAACTCTGCAGGACGTTGACATAAACAAATACTTCTTAGAAAAGACCCCAGAAGACAGGCAATCAAAGCCAAAATTGACAAATGGAATTACATCAAACTGAGAAGCTTCTGCACTGCAAAGAAAACATTCACCCAAGTGAAAAGGCAACCTAAGAATAGGAGAAATTATTTGCAAACTACACAACTAATAAAGGGTTAACATCCAGAATCTATAAAGAGCTCAAGAAATTCAACAACCCAGTTAAGAAATGGGCAAAGGACTTGAACAGGCATTTTTCAAGAAAGGAAATTCAAGTAGCCAACAGACACTTGAGAAAATGCTCAGAATCACTAGCCATCAGGAAAATGCAAATGAAAACCACAATGAGGGAGGCCAGAATAGCGGGTAAAACCACTGCCTGCAGTGCCTGCATCCCACATGGGCACTGGTTCAAGTCCCAGCTGCTCCACTTCTGATCCAGCTCTCTGCTATGGCCTGGGAAAGCAGTAGAAGACGGCCCAAGTCCTTGAGCCCCTGCACCCACACGGGAGACCCAGAGTAAGCTCCTGGCTCCTGGCTTCAGATTGGCGCAGCTCCAGCCGTAGAAGCCAATTGGGGAGTGAACCAACGGATGGAAGACCTATCTCTCTCTCTCTCTGCCTCTCCTTCTCTCTGTGTAACTCTGGACTTTCAAATAAATAAAATCTTTTTTTTAAAAAAATGGAATCAATGGATAATGCAGGGGCAGGCATTTGGACTAGTGGTTAGCTACCAGTTATGAGCCCTGGGTCTCATATCAGAATCCCAGTTTGAGTCTCAGTTGCATCCCCCCTTACAGCTTCCTGCTAATGTGTACTCTGGGAGGCAGCAGGTAATGGCTGCAGTAATTTCAGTTCCTGTCACTTGTAGGAGATCTGGATTTGGCTTGGACTTAGCCCTGGCTGCTGCAGGCATTCAGGGACTGACTCAGCACATGGAAGCTCTGTGTGCCCCTCTTCTAGCTCTTTCTTTGCCTTGCAAATAGATAAAAGTTAATGAAAAAAAAATTTTTTTAAATATGTATTTATTTATTTGAAAGGCAGAGCTACAGAGAGGGAAAGGCAGAGAGAAAGAGATATCTTCCACCTGCTGGAAATGGCCCCACTTGCCAAGGCTGGGCAAGGTTGAAGCCAGGAGCTTGGAATTCCAACCAGGTCTCCCACATGGGTAGCAGGGACCCAAATCTGCTGCTGCTTTCACAGGTGCATTAGCAGGGAGCTGGATCAGAAGTGCAGCAGCCGGGACTCAAACTGGTGCTCATATGGGATGACAGTATCACAGGCAAAGGCTTAACCCATAATACCAGCCCTAAGAATTTTTTTGTCTGTTTTGCAATTTTAATTTAAGCATTGCTATTCATTTTTAACTCTCTCTTATAAGCACCAAATTTTAACATCTAAGTCAATTTTTGGTGAAAGAAACACCATCAAAAACTTCCCTCTGAAACGAAACAACGATGCTCATTCCTCTAAACATCCAAATGGAAGGTCTAGCAAAACAAAACAAAAAAATTCCACACAGAAATAAAAAGCAACAAAAGTCACATTCTAAGAGTCAGTGCATTTCACAGTCTTCACTGTGCTGTCATATCATCCTTTAGCAAGTTTTCAAGAAAATTACACCCTAGTTCATCAAAATACACATTTTCCATTTTTTTTATTAAGAAGAATTTTTTAAAAACTTGCAAGAATTCACAATCAATTGCCTGACTCATTTCGACAGCATGCACAGCGTGTGGCGGTCAAGAGTGCTAGTTGTAGCACACATAAGTAGGGGATACTTATTTGTCTTCAAGGTCTCGCTTTCTTCACAGACACCAACAATTTTAAAATTAAAAAAATCTTGGGGCCAGTGTTGTGGTGTAACAAGTAAACCCGTTGCCTGCACTGCCAGCATCCCATATGGGCGCAGGTTCAAGTCCCAACTGCTCCACTTCAGATTCAGCTCCCTGCTCATGTGCCTGGGAAAGCAGAAGACGGCACAAGTGCTTGGGACCCTGCACCCACGTGGGAGACCCAGAAGCTCCTGGCTCCTGGCTTCAGACTGGCGTGGCTCCAGCCGCCATGGCTGTCTGGGGAGTGAACTAACAGACGGAAGATCTGTCTCTCTCTGTGTCTCTCCCTCTCTCATGGGCTAACTCTGCCTTTCAAATAAAGAAAGAAATCTTTTAAAAAGAAATGTATAGAGCCGGCGCCGTGGCTCAATAGGCTAATCCTCCACCTTGCGGCGCCGGCACACCGGGTTCTAGTCCCGGTTGGGGCGCCGGATTCTGTCCCGGTTGCCCCTCTTCCAGGCCAGCTCTCTGCTATGGCCAGGGAGTGCAGTGGAGGATGGCCCAGGTGCTTGGGCCCTGCACCCCATGGGAGACCAGGAAAAAGCACCTGGCTCCTGGCTCCTGCCAGGATCAGCGCGGTGCGCCGGCTGCAGCGGCGGCCATTGGAGGGTGAACCAACGGCAAAAGGAAGACCTTTCTCTCTCTGTCTCTCTCTCTCACTGTCCACTCTGCCTGTCAAAAAAAAAAAAAAAAAAAAAAAAAAAAAAAAAAAAAAAAAAAAAGAAATGTATAGCTATCTCTTATCAAGCCTAAGTACCATGCAGTCCAGCCTGGTGCATACTGCTCAGTGAGCACACTGCAACACCAAGTAACTCTGAAAAAACAAACACCCACATATGCAAAATCACAGCCACCCTCCTCCCGCCCCCGCAGACACACCCCCCCACCTCGCACCCTGGTGTGAGCAGGAACATGGAGCTTACCTGATCAGTCCCTGGGATCACTTCAAACACACTCAGCTGGCTCCGGGTCTCCCGCATGTACCGCTCCTTCTCTGGACACATGTCAGGGCACGTCCCAACAAAAGTTCTTGCTCTGTCCAGATCGGTTCTTTTCACCCGTGCTGAAAGATATCGAGTAAAGAAAGGCACCACACAGTTGTTAAGGAACCGCATGTAATGTACAGGAAAAAAAGTACACACAAATTATGAACCAACCCCTACTCTTGATGCCTTTGATATAGACTTTATCAGGCTCCAGTTTTTCTCCCTCACCTTGGAGAAAACAGGTCCTCTGTCTACTCTTTGATTGGTACCAGTTAACTCCTTGCTAAAGATCAATTCATTAAATTAAGCATTCAATGATTACAGGGCCAGCATTGTGGTGCAGTGGGTAAAGCTACCACCTGTGACACCAGCATCCTATATGGGTGCCAGTTCATGTCTTGGCTGCGTCATTTCTGATTCAGCTCCCTGCTAACTGCCTGGGGAGAGCAGCAGAAAATGGCCCAAGTGTTTGGGCCCCTGTCACCCACGTGGGAGACCGAGATGAAGCTGCTGGCTTCAGCCTGGCACGATGCTGGCTGTTGTGGCCATCTGGGGAGTGAACCAGTAGATGGAAGCTCTCTCACTCTCTCTGTGGCTCTGACATTCAAAAAAAGCCAAAACAATTTAATGATCACCTCTGTAGTTAATATTCCATAGCCAGACTTATTCGGAGAGCTTCACAAGAACTCACAGGCCCTGATCAAATAAAATAAACCCAATCTATCTGTAGATTCTTTATCCACAGGTTGCACCATAAATAGCAGTGGGTATCCAGAGATCTGTTCTTGCAAGGGCCACCCCAGGGTATATTTTGCAAAACTGGCTAATCTTAGTCACGAACCTACGGGAGAAAGAGGAAAGATGTTTTCGAAATTGTTAACACATTTGTGCTTGGGTATGCTGGCCAGAAAAGTTACTTATTTTCGTTACTTAAAACCAAAAAATATTTTTTTTACTTGAGAACAAATAATGCAAGTGAAGTACAGTGTTCTTACTTCCTATGTATGAATAATAACAAGGTCTTTTAAAGATTTATTTTATTTATTTCAAAGGTAGGGTGACAGTGAATGAGAGAGGTAGACAGAGAGACAGAGAGAGCACGTGCAAGATCTTCCATTTCCTGGATAACTCCCTATACGGCTGTCGATAGCCAGGGCTGGCCCAGGCCAAAGCCAGGAGCCAGAAACTCCATCCTGGTCTCCCACATCAGTGACAAGGACCAAGTACTTGGACCATCTTTTGTTGCTTTCCCAAGTGCATTAGCAGCGAGCCAGATTGGAAGCAGAGCAGCCAAAACACAAACTTGTACTCTGATATATAATGCCAGCATCACAGGCAGTAGCTTAATCATGTGATGCCAGCCCCATGAAGTATAACAATTTAGCATTCAATTTTTTCTGATAAAAAAAAAATGACTTAGGAGCTGACATTGCTGCATAGTGGGTAAAGCGGCTGCCTGTGATGCCAGCATCCCATACGGGTACCGGTTCATGGGCCCAAGTTCCCCACTTCCAATCCAGCTTCCTGCTAATGGCCTGGGAAAAGCAGCAGAAGACAGCCTAAGTGCTTGGGCCATTGCTATCCACATAGGAGACCTGGAAGAAGCTCCTGGCTCCTGACTTTGGCCTGGTCCACCAGTGCCCATTGCAGCAAAAGGAACTAGCAGATGGAAGATCTTTCCCCCCTCCCTCTCTCTGGAACTCTTTCAAACAAACATATAAATCTTTTTTAAAAAAATTATATAAATGGGTAATCATGCTTATATCTCAGGGTTTTTTTTTGTTAATTTTATTTATTTGAAAGGGGAACATGGGGAAGAGAGAGAGAGGAAGACACGAGCTCTTCCATCCACTGGTTCCATCCAGCAACAGCCAAGGCATAAGCCAAGAGCCTGGAACTCCACCCGGCTTTCACAGAGAGAGAAGCAGCAGAGAGAGAGAGAGAGACATCTTCAATCTGCTGGCTCACTCCCCAACTGAACACAATGACCGGAGCTGTGCCGATCCGAAGCCAGGAGCCACCACTGCTGTCTCAGGCCACAGCAGAGAGCTGGATCAGAAATGGAGCAGCTGGGATTCCAACCGGCGCCCTTATGAAATGCAGGCACTGCAGGTGTCGGCTTTACCTGCTACGCCACAGCACCAGCCCCTATAGGCATTTTTGAACCAGAGAAGGAAAGCTTTCTTAGTTTACCCATCTGCCTCTCTCCTTCTGTGCCGCAAAAAAATAATAATTTGTTAAATGCAAACATTCAAAATATTCTAAAGTCTATCTCAACATTCTTATTTTTAACATAATAGAAATCACATAACGGTAGGTAACAGGATCTTCACCTAAATAAGTAAGTTACCATTCTGACACACAGAATAGTTACAAATGTATCTTACAAATGATATTTAATGTAACAACTTCACAACTCAAAAAAATAGGCATTATTTCTATTTTGGAAAATTCCAATTCTAGTAACAATTTCATCTGCAGAAATCACACATCAGTGACATCATGCATAGCAGCTTTCCCAAACCTGGCACAGAAGCTTCATGGTCACTCTAATTGTTTACAGGTTCTAAAGAAGAAACTCCTGCGACGAAATTTAAGAAAAAAAGTCTACAAAGAATACATGTGTTTTTTCCTTTGTTCCTTCATAAAATTCATGGAAATTGAATTATATTTTTATTTTGATGCAAGAAGGGCTTGAAATCAATGTAATTTTTTCATGATATGAATTTTCCATGAACTTTCTTTTAAAAACCTCCTATTTTTCATGTTATTGGAATACTTTTTGAGTGGCTAATAACAATCTAGAGGTGTAAAAATATATCTCATCCCTGCCCTCAGACACCCAGCTCCCTCTGTCCTAGGGATGTAAGCAGGTTCTTCTGAATCTTCCCAAATCACTATATGCATGCATGAGCAGATATATTTGCACATATATGTACACACCCCTGAGGAAGACAAGTAGACAAATAATAGATCAGATGTAGCCCATGAGAGAGACACAAGGAGTCAAGGACAATGGAGCCTTCTAAGTGGCTCCTGAGCAGACGACCTCGCCACACCTAGCCAGGCCTCTGGGACCTCTGCCATTACAGACCCTACCTTGCCGCATGATTCTGTCTCTCTGGTCAAGCAAGCGGTACTTCTCCTCCGATGTCTCAGCCACGGTGCCTATCAGAGTGCTCAAAGATGACACACACGGCCCAAGACCCTCAGAGCCTTCAGACCCAGAGTCAAAAGCATCTCCCTCAAACGCATGGGCTTTAAGAAGACTTGCCTTCTTCACTGGAGAGCTACAGAGAAAGCACACAACAGTCAAGGCTCCTGTGGGTCAGGTCTTCCTGTCATTTCCATTTCCAAGCTTGTCCCTTCATCTTTCAAGATTCCCTCATCCTCCAAGTCTGAGAAACTACAAATATCAAAATAAGATGACCCTTGATAGCTGATAGTAAGAACAAATACATTATCCACTGATCTTTCTCATAATTTTGAAATTTCATACTTTTAAAAATTGAAGGTTCCACCAACAGAAGACTGGATAAAGAAATTATGGTATATGTTCTCTATGGAATACCACCTAGCAATAAAACAAACGAAATCTGGTCATTTGCAACAAAATGGATGAATATGGAAATCATACTTAGTGAAATAAGCCAGTCCCAAAGGGACAAATACCATATGTTCTCCCTGATCTGTGATAACTAACAGAGCACCTAAAAGGAAATCTGTAGAAGTGAAATCAATACTATTAGGAGCAATGACTTGAATAGCCCTTATCTTGACTGTCAAGAAAGGTTTTTTTTTTTTCTATTTTTTTCTACTTAATACTATTGGTTGAACTCTTAACATACAATTAATCATAGGTGTATTAAGTTAATTGAAAATAGATCCCAGTAAAAAATAAGAGTGGGAATAAAAGAGGGAGGAGCTGTACAGTACACATTCCCAAGGACTTACTCCTAAGGGTAGAGCTAAAAACTTGCCATGGGACTCCAAATCCCATTAAACTGGGTGGTACTAATGCCATCGTACTAAAGTGATCATATTAAGTGTGCAACTGATCATATAGATAGGATTAAGTGTCAAAGGGATCATATAAATAAGACCAAGTGTCTGGTAATAACATAGATAGAACTTAAAAGCACTCTGACTGCAGAACTAGCCCTTAAGGCATTCAGATCTGGCTGAAAAGCCCATGAGAGAATTTCAGGCATAGAAAGCCAAGACTCTGTGGCAAAAAAAAAAAAAAAATGTCCTACATGATGGATTTCTGTGAAAGAGAACCCAGTGGAAAGAAGGGGCCATCAAAGAAGGAGGTACTTTTCTCTGAAGGGAAGAGAGAACTACCCCTTTGATTAAGGCCCTGTTTAAATACTGATGGGGTTTGTGGACTCAAAAGGCTTCCAAGGCCTAGACAGCTAATATCAACATCCTTGGGTATTCACTGATGTCAAAAATAAGAGTGTTGTTAAATTAACAACAGGAATCACTGTGCACTTACTCCCCATGTAGGACCTCTGTCCTTAATGAGTTGTATTATGAAAATTAACTGTAAAACTTGTTCTCAAACAGTACTTTATACTTTGTGTCTATGTGGTTGCAAATTGTTGAAATCTTTACTTAGTATCGAGTTGGTCTTCTGTATATAAAGTTAATTAAAAACTAATCTTAATGCAGAAAGGGACGGGAGTGGGGGTAGGAGGATGGGTATGGGGGTAAGAACCACTATATTCCTAAAGCTGTACCTATGAAATTTGTATTCATTAAATAAAAACTTTCTTTAAAATAAATAAAATAAAATAAATTGAGCGGTCAACATTGTGGCACAGTGGTCTAAGTCACTATTTACAATGTAAGCATCCCATATGAGCGCCAGTTCAAGTCCTGGCTGCTCCAATTTCAATCCAGCTCTCTGCTAATGAGCATGGGAAGGCAGAAGAAGGCTCAAGTACTTTGGACCCTGACTTCCACATGGGAGACCTAGATGGAGTTCAGGCTCATGGCTTTGGTCTGGGCCAGCCCTGGCGGTTGGCAGTCATTTGGGGAGTGAACCAATAGATGGAACATCTCTCTCTCTCTTTCTCTCTCTCTCTCTGTAACTCTGCCTTTCAAATCAATCTTTAAAAAAAAATGGTAAGCTTATTTAAATAGCTAAAATATTTGTAGACTTCTATTTCAAAGAAATAAAATTCAGCCTAAAAAAAGAAAAAACCTTTAATATTATAAGGAAATATTTTGGCTACATTTTTTCTATCTACTTATTTATAGAGGGAAAAAGAGAGAGAGAGCGAGCGAGCGAGCGAGCTTCCACCCACTGGTTCACTCCCCAGATGCCCACAATGGCTGGGGCAGAGCTAGGCTGAAGCCAGGAGCTGAGCTGCACCTGGGTCTCCCATGTGACTGGCAAGAGTCCAAGCACCTGGACCATCCTCCACTGCCCTCCCAGGCACACAAGCAGGGAGTTGGACCAGAAGCAAAACAGCCAGGACCCAAACCAGCACCCATGTGGGATGCTGGCATCGCAGGCAGTGGCTTTTCTGGCTACACCACAATGACAGCCCCTGGATACATGTTTTAATATGTAACTAATATGATTAAAAAGACATACTAAAAAGGACAATGTATTCTTTCTCAACTTCCCCATTTTTAAACTGAGTTTCAACATTTTCTGAATTTGAATGTCAGAAAAGAAAATACTGGCTAAAGGAGGAAACCAAAGGAAAATCAGAAACTAAACCACTAATCACAAAATGGAAAGTGAGGAAAACACAGAGGGTCTTAAAAAAATTCATGGAGGGGCCCAGGATGTGGTGAAGCCGGTTAAGCCGCTGCCTATGATACTGGCATCACATAGGCACTGGTTCAAGTCCTAGTTACCCCAATTCCAATCTAGCTCCCTGCTAATCTGCCTGGGAAGGCATTGGAAGATGGTCTAAGTACTTGAGCCCCTGCCACCCACGTGGGAGACCTAGATAAAGTTCCAGGCTCCCCATTTCAGCCTGGCCCAACCCTGGCTGTTGCAGCCATTTGGGGAGTGAACCAGCAGATGGAAGACCTTTCTGTCTCTCTCTCTGTCTCTCTCTCTGCAACTCTATCTCTCAAATAAATAAAAACCTCTTAAAAAGAAAGAAAATGCAAGTTACAAGGAAACCATACATGAATTTCAAAAAATTTTTACCACAAATTTATGGGTTTTTTATAAAAATATTTTTTATTTGAAAGGTAGAGTAACAGAGAGAGAGAGAGAGAGAGAGAGAGAGAGATCTTCTATTTGCTGGTTCACTCTCCAAATGTCCACAGTGGCCAGAGATGGACCATGCCACAGCCAGGTGCCTGGAACTACATCCTGGTCTCCCATGTAGGTGGCAGGGGCCCAAGTACTCAGGTTTCTACTGGTTTCTCAAAGGCATTAGCAGGGAGCTAAAATAGAAGCAAAGCAGCTGGGGCTCAAACCCACATTTATATGGGATGCTGGCATTGTAGACAGCAGCTTAACCTGCTGTACCACAATGCCAGTCCCCGAAACTTAGTTTTTGTAAAGAGGATTTTATATTCATCATTTTTATTTGAAAGGCTGAGAAACAGAGAAGACAGACAAACAGAAATCTTCCATCTACTGTTCATTCCTCAAATACCCACTACAGCTGGGGTTGGGGAAGCCCAAAGTCAGGAGCCCAGTACAGCCTTCACGTGGGTGGTAGGGACACAAGCAGTTGAACCATCGCTGCTGCCTCCTAGGTATGCGTCACCAGAAAGCTGGAATAAGAAGTGCAGCCAGGCTCTGCCATGGGATGCAGGCATTCCAAGTGGCTCCTCAACTTCTGTGCCAAACACCCACCCCAAAAACACACTCTTTCATTCCATTTTTCCAAGATCTTTCTGAAGTGCCCTCATGGGCAGACCAGAAGATCAGATGATAAAAAAGGAGACCTGTTGAAGCAGGCTATAAGGAAACAAAAATGGGAGTCAATCAGGTATACGGGCCACAGCCCAGGGATAAGTCTTTGGGAACCAAATTCACCAGACAGGATGGCATAATCAAGCAGAAGCTAACCCTGGCCTGGGGCTGTGAATGAAGCTCCCACTGAACACAGCCCAGACAGTGTCCCGTCACTAAGATAAGCTGGACCTGCAAAAAGGCAGGCTGGAAACAGCTATAAATGATTATTACAACCAGAGACATTCTAGGGGGAAAGTCACTGCGCGTACAGTTAAACAGACGGCACTATAGCATGCAGCTACATGGTAAATGGGACTGAACAAGAAGATCAAGGAAGAAATTTGTTTCCATTTTATGGGAGGTGGATACTGAATGGCCATGGGGTACCACACTCTGTGAACTCACAGAGGCAGGCAATCTGGGGCACAGACAGAAGCTCTGCTGTCCTATGTCCCTCCCACTCAACTAGAAAATGATCCCCAGGATCTCCTGTGGCTGCAGCTGAAAGGACTAGGCCAGGAACCTGGTGTTGCGGCACAGCAATTTAAACTGCCAACTACAATGGCCACATTCCATATCAGATCTCCAACTACAGTCCCAGCTGCTTGGCTTCCGATCCAGCTCCCGCTAATGTACCTGGGAAATCAGAGAAGATGGCCCCAAGTGCTTGGGCCCCTGCCACCCACACGGGAGACCAGGAAGGAATTCCTGGCTCCAGGCTTCAGCCGGGTCCAGTCCTGACCTTTGCAAACATTTGGGGAGTGATCCTGCAGATGGAAGATCTCTCTGTGTCTCCCTCTCTGTCACTTTACCTTTCAAATAAATAAATCTTTACCAATAAAAAAATAGAAAGGACTAGGCCATCTACAGAAGCTTCTGATGAGTTTCTTCCACAGAAAATGCCGAAATGGGGGAAAAAAATAGAGCAGCCTCAAAGAAGAACCATGGTAGAACATAGGCCGTGGTACGTGCAGACAAGATGCGAGAGACGCAAAAGCACTGCTCTGTCCTGTCTGCAGTTGACAGGTGTTGGACTCGGAAAGTTTACTCTTCAATGTATCAAATCGTAGTTTTATGTGCTTAATTAAAGACTAAAATGTTAAGGATCTCCTTGACTTTGGTTAGTTTTTCTCCCCTGACCCCGTTTCCTGACATCTAAGTCATGTGTAGGCTTCCCTAATTTTAAATTCCAAAGTACCTTTTTCTTTATTCATTATTTTATAATGGACTTGGAAATAGGCTTCTTTTTTCTTTAATTGTGAATAGTTTTAACCCAGTTTCCATTCTCAATGTTTCCAATCACATGTTTTGTTTTGTTTTGTTTTTTGACAGGCAAAGTTAGACAGTGAGAGAGACAAAGAGAAAGGTCTTCCTTCCATTGGTTCACCCCCTAAATGGCCGCCACGGCTGGAACTGTGCCAATCCGAAGCCAAGAGCCAGGTGCTTCTCCTGGTCTCCCATGCGGGTGCAGGGCCCAAGTACTTGGGCCGTCCTCCACTGCGCTCCCAGGCCACAGCAGAGAGCTGGACTGGAAGAGGGGCAACCGGGGCAGAATCCGGCACCCCGACCGGGACTAGAACCCAGGGTGCCGGCGCCGCAGGCGGAGGATTAGCCAAGTGAGCTGCGGCGCCGGCCTATTTGTTTTCTTTTTAATATGGGAAAATAAACTATGCTTATAATAAACATCTTTAATCAAAAAAAAAAAAAAAAAAAGACTCATTCTCCCAATCACCCAGCCTCATCATCTATACTGGTTGGGGGCACGTGCACGACTCTCACCTCTCTACGTCAGCTTTCCCTGCCACGGCTCAAGGCCCCCTGCATGCATGTCCCCAGTCCTTACTTGGATGTCACAGTGTAACCCTCCTTCTCATCCTTCTTCCTGAACAGTCACTGGGAGGGACCAACCCACCTTTTATTCAGGAGGCCACCAGTTGCAGCCCTCACCACGGGCTTGCCAAGAGGGGAGTGCTGAAAGGGGACGTCCTCCTTGCCCTGGCCGGCTTCCCCATCACCTGGTTTCTTCTCCTTTAGAGAAAAGGGCTTCTTGTTGGGACCTGAGGATGCAAGAGTCAGATCAAGTTCATGCTATTAAGATCACCTGGCATTGGAGTCTCTGCTCTGAGAAAGTAATGTTCTTATCATTGTGCCACACGAAGACATAAAGAGCCCCCAGGAAACAGCTGAGACGTAAGAGCAAGCCTCTCTCCTGTGCTGGGAAAAGCTTCACACTCAAAGGTCAAAGGGCTTTGCATACAGAGCATCCGATTGTGAAAAGAATAAATGAAAACTCACTTATTTTCTTCTTGTGCCAAAAGATAGTCATGTCTCCATGCAAATTTTTCCCCTTCTTTTTAGCCAGGGCTGCAGATGCCTGGAAAACAGTCCATACCCCACATTAGGCCTTGAGGAAACCAAAGGAAACAAGACTGAAATCTCAAATTCACTAAACAATCATTCAGAAAAACAAGGAGCCTTGTGGACACCAGAGCGGCCCTTCCCCCCACGGTGCTCTGCCCTCACCGCCTGCCTGCAGCGGTGGTGGCCTCGCCCTCCCCTCCTCGTGTGCATCACATGCACGTGCTTGCTTTTTCCTTTTGAAATATCAACTCTACTGTGATAGAAGCCACAAACTTGCCTGTGTCACTTGATGAGAAGATTTTCACCAGCTAACTACACACACAGAAACAAAAAGACGGCCAAGTCACACTGAAACACAAAAGGAAGCTGCAAAACGATACACATGGGATATCATTCACCACAAAAACCGCATCTACAAAAGCCCTACCTGTTCTACCTGCAAATATAAAAATGTCTAGAAAAATATATGGCACACCAGGTAGCTGGGGTTGCTACTGGGTAATAGAAGATGGGGTGATTAGCTTTGTATCAATGAATTGTTTACAATGGCAATATTTAATAAACTACATAATAAAAACACTTAAGGTTCAGCTAGAAAATAAGCCAATTGCAACAATCTTTTTTTTTAAGATTGTATTTATTTATTTATTTGCGAGGTAGAGTTACAGACAATGAGAGGGAGAGACATAGAGAAAGGTTTTCCTTCCATTGGTTCACTCCCCAAATGGCCGCAACAGCCGGAGCTCAACAGATCCGAAGCCAGGGGTCAGGTGACTCCTCCTGGTCTCCCACATGGGTGCAGGGGCCCAAGGACCTGGGCCATCTTCTACTGTTTTCTCAAGCCACAGCAGAGAGCTAGATTGGAGGAGGAGCAGCCAGGACTAGAACCGGGGCCCAGATGGGATGCAGGCACCGCAGGCAGAGGATTAACCCACTGTGCCACGGTACAGGCCCCAACAACAATCTTAACCTGTTGTGGTGCAGGTTAATCCAGCCGTTGCCTAAAATGCCAGCATCCCATAAGAGTACCAGTCTGCTTTCAATACAACTCTCAATTAATATGTCTGGGAAAGCAGTGGAAGAATGCCCAAGTGCTTAGGTCCCTGCCACCCGTGTGAGAGACCAAGAAACTCCAGGTTCCTGGCTGTAGCCTGGCCCAGCCCTGGCTGTTGTGGCCATTTAGGGGAGTGAACCAGTTCTCTCTCTCTTTTTCTCTCTGTGCCTTCCAGATAAACAAATCTTTGAAAAAAAATTTCAAGAAAAATGAAAGCAAGGACACAACAAAAATTTGTATGATCACAACAGCATCATTATTGGAACCAGAAGGTCCAACCACAGACAAGCGGATTAACAAAATGTGATCCATCCACACAATACGGTATTATTCACCCATGAAAAGGAATGAGGTTCTGACACATGCTACGATATGGACAAACCAAGAAAACATGCAACATGAGATAAGATATGCAAAAAGATAAATATTGTATGATTTTATGTATTGGAAATATCTAGAACAGGCAAATCCATATCAACAGAGTAGATTACAGCACGCCAGGAGCTGGGGATTAGATGGGGTGTTCCTATTTAATGGTTTCAGTTTCTGTTTGGAAAGATGAAAACATTCTGGAAATAACAGTGCACAACACACGACTATAATTTATGCAACTGAAGAGTTTTTAAACAATCAATAGGACAGGAAACACAGCAAAAGTCCTAAAAATGTTGAGCATATTTTGACAGAAAAATTCCACTCTTGGGGATTTAAACAAAGGAAATGAGCTAATCAAACAATAATGCCCACCTACTTGCAAAGACATTAACTATAATATTCATAGTTGGCATCAGATAGCAGAATTACAGATGATTTTGTGTCTTTCCCTGCAGTCTCCAATAGGGATTTCTGGTTTTTTCATAACACTGACAACACTTCTATCAAAAAAGTTAGTTCTACTTTATATATTCCCAAAAAACTCTCAATTTTTTCCAAAAGAATATTCAGAGAAAATAATAAAGCTACATTAACATGAGCAGTATATGTATCCTACAACCAATGTAATATGTATATACTTAAAGTCAAATTACAGAGGCAGGTAATAGGCGCAGCAGTTAAGATGCTACCAGGGGTGGAGCCCGTGATGTGGTTTAGCAGATAAAGCCAACTGCAGTGCTGGCATCCTATGTCAGGGCCAGCTGTTCCACTTCTGAGCCAGCTCTCTGCTGTGGCCTAGGAAAGCAGTAGAAGATGGCCCGAGTCCTTGGGCCCCTGCACCCGCGTGGGAGACCTGGAGGAAGCTCCTGGCTCCTGGTTCGGATCAGCACAGCTCTGGCTCTTGCGGCCACCTGGGGAGTGAACCAGCGGATGGAAGACCTCTCTCTCTCTCTCTCTCTCCTTCTCCCTCTGTATAACTGCACCTGTGTGGGAGACCTGGAGGAAGCTCCTGGCTCCTGGTTCGGAAGAGCACAGCTCTGGTCGTTGCGGCCAACTGAGGAGTGAACCAGCAGATGGAAGACCTCTCTGCCTCTCCTTATATGTGTAACTCTTTCAAATAAATAAATGAATCTTAAAAAAAAAAAAAAAAAAAAAAAAAAAGATGCTACCAGGGGGGCCGGCACTGTGGCTTAGTGGGTAAAGCTGCCACTTGCAGTGCCAGCATCCCATACAGGCACCAGTTCAAGTCCCAGCTGCTCCACTTCTGACCCCACTCAGTGCTATGGCCTGGGAAAGCGGTACAAGATGGCCCAAGTCCCTGGGCCCCTGCACTCACAAGGGAGACCTGGAAGAAGCTCCTGGCTCCTGGCTCTGGCCACTGCAGCCATCTGGGGAGTGAACCAACAGATTCTCTTTCTGCCTCTGCTTCTCTGTAACTCTGCCTTTCAAACAAATAAACAAACAAACAAATCTTAAAAAAAAAAAAGGGGGGGGCCGGCGCTGCGGCTCAATAGGCTAATCTTCAGCCTGCGACGCTGGAACCCTGGGTTCTAGTCCCGGTTGCCTCTCTTCCAGGCCAGCTCTCTGCTATGGCCCAGGAAGGCAGTGGAGGATGGCCCAGGTCCTTGGGCCCTGCACCCGCATGGGAGACCAGGAGAAGCGCCTGGCTCATGGCTTCGGATCAGCGTGGTGCACCGGCCACAGCGGCCATTGGACGGTGAACCAACGGTAAAGGAAGACCTTTCTCTCTTTCTCACTGTCCACTCTGCCTGTCAAAAATAAAAAATAAAAAAGGAAGTAAAATGCTTCCTTAAAAAAAAAAAAAAAGGTGCTATGGGGTGGGGTGGAGGGGTGTGGTGCTGTGGCACAGCAGGTTGAACCTCCACCTTCAGTGCTGGCATCCCATGTGGGCAGCAGTTGGTGTCCTAGCTACTCCACTTCTGATCCAGCTCCCTGACAATGGCTTGGAAAAGCAGTGGAAGATGGCCCAAATGCTTGGGCCCCCATACAAACATGGGAGAACTGGGAGAAGCTCCTAGCTCCTGGCTTTGGATAGGCCCAGCTCTAACCATTGAGGCTACTTGGGGAGTGAATCAGCAGATGAAAGACCTCTCTCTCTCTCTGTTATTCTGCCTCTCAAATAAATAATCTTAAAAAGGAAGGGGTGGTGGTGGTTGACCACTGCCTGCGGTGCCGGAGTCCCATGTGAGCACCAGTTAAGGTCCCTATCTGCTCCTCTTCCAATCTGGCTCTCTGCTGTGGCCTGGGAAAGCAGTGGAGGTTGGTTCTGGTGCTTGGTTCCCTGCACCCATGTTGCAGACCCAGAAGAAGATCCTGGGTCTTGGCTTAGGACCAGCCCAGCTCCAGCTGTTGTGACTATTTGAGGAGTGAGCCAGCAGATGACAGTCCTTTCTGTCTCTTCCCCTCTCTCTCTGTGGCTCTACCTCTCAAATAGATAAATATTTTAAAAAAAGATATGACTTGTAACACTTGCATCTCATATCAGTGTCTAGGTTCAAGTCCCAGCTCCTCTTCTGATTCCAGCTTCATGCTAACGTGTACCCAAGAAGGCAGCAGTGATTAGCTCAATTATGTGGGTTCCTGCTACCCATGTAGAGACACGGACGGAGTTCCCAGCTCCTGGCTTCAGCCCTGTACAGCTCTAGCTGTTATGGGCACATGGAGAGTAAATCACCAGATGGAAGATGGATCAGTCAATCAATCAATCTCCCCCCCACCCACCTACCTCTCATCCTCCCTTCAAATAAAATGAAAATAAAAATTTTAAAAATATAACAAGATGAAAACTTTAAAGTCAGAGTATTAAGTCAAAAAGTAACAGTAGTTATCTCTGGGGACTGTGATTAACAAGATTTCAAGGGTTTGTATTTGAGTATTTACAGTGATCATATAGCATGATCAAATAAAAATAAAACCTGCAAACTCGAGTTAGGAAAATTGCCGCGTGGTGACAGTTCCCAGGCGAGCACGTCTCACGAACCTGACTCAGCAAACCACTGGCAGAGCATTTCCAGAGCGCCCTGAGCTTTCACAAACGCCTCCAAGTTACAAACGAAACTGCTACCCTAGTCTCGCTACGCTGAGTGCGCACTTTCGCTGTGTTCTGGAGCACAAGGAACTAACACATGAAGACTAACAACAAATGGCGTGAGTGCAGGGTAACAGGGCAAGTCTGGAGTACTCACGTGATCAAAGAAATGCACCACCGCAAGCTTTTTGCTGCGCCTGGTATAGATGCGCTGCACCTTCGCGATTTTGCCGAAGTGGTTCTCCAGAATAGTTCTGTCGTTGAGATAGTCAGGGATGTTCTTGCACTGGATTGCTGTGACTTCCGTGGGAGACAAGCCTCCGAGACTGTCCACGCTCTCGCTCCTTTTACTCTGCCTCACGGGAGTTCCTCTTAGAGAATCTACAGGTTCAGAGAATGGACATAGAAACCCATCGTACAGAATGCTTTCAAACGACAGAGAGCACCAACACCCAAAAGGAATGTTCAGGGATCTAAGATCTGGTTAAAAGTCCTGTGTTAGAATTCCTAATGTTTACAGGAAATACATCTGAAAACTCAAGCTACCGTCCAGGGAACCCAAAGGAAACCTGCCAGCAGGATGCACTCTGGGTTGCACATTCACAGAGCTCACCTTCTTTTTTATCTCTGCTTTCGGTTTCTTCCTCTTTATTCACCCCTGGAAGCCGGGAAGGTGCCAGGACAGACTGACTCCCTCCTGGGATGGCCATGTGGTCACTTTCCCCAGCCTCCAGGAAGCCAGCTTCCTTCTTAGATTCCTTGTTTCCCAGACGACCTGCTTCTTTATTGCTTTTGAAGACATCCTGTATCGTCCGACCAAACAGAGTGCCTCCCCGGGGTCGATTCAGGCGGACGGGCCGTTTATCTGGAGGATGGTCGCCCCGGGACAGAGGATCCCAGTCTTCTATTGTCTCATGGCCATGTCTCCTCGGAGAGCGATCCTGGTCCTCCTTCCTTTTCAGTCCTTTCATGAGGCTGGGAAGTGGCTCCACCTGGGAAACGGCTTCCTCACACCCTTGTCTGACACCTGTTTTACTTACTGGGAAAGACTCGCCCCCAGACACAGAGGACATGGGGAAGCTGCTGAAGCTGCTATTACAACTTCCAAATCCTGACTTCGAGCCTCTCTTCTCTTCCTCTGCATTTTGGCCAGACAATGCAGGGGCAAAGGCAGATGATGAATTATTAGTATTAACTGGTTTTGAAAAGGTAAAATTTGAATTGGTAGTTGAACTACTGGTCACAGGAGGAAAAGAAAAAGGGGCCAGGCCCCCAGGTCCACTACTAATTGGGTGGGAAAATGTGAAAAATCCAGAAGTAATCTGGCTCTGGGTTTTCTCTGGCTCAGACTCATTTGCCAGTATTGGTCTGAAGACTGCATTTTCCAGAGGTTTAAAGGTGAACTCTGTTTTTCCAAAACCAGAGCCAGGTAATTCTCCACCTTCTGGTCCAAAAGTAGAAGTACTTGGGAAAACCTCAAGGTTAGTTGATGATTTAAAGCTAAATCCTGGGTTTGCAGGTACAGATGAACTTGAAGGCCCAGAAGTAGCTGCAAAGGTAGGAGTGTGTTCAAGTCCAGAAAAGAGTCCAGCACTGGAAGTCTGGGCAAATCCTAACGTTTGCACTGAAGAGGAATGGCTTACTCCAGAAGCCGCGGGGAAGCTGGATCCCTGTGAAAATCCTGAGTTCTTCCCAGACAATGTGTTGTTTTGCCCAAAAAGTGAAGGCTGGCCAAATCGAAACGGTGGCTTAGCCTGAAATGTTCCTATGGAACCACTAGCAGAGGTTGGAAAAGCACTAGGTTGCTGCCCACTGAAAGGATTTGGTGGGTTCATCTTCCGATTAAATTGTTTAAAGGTAAACAAAAAACTATGTACAAAATTAGCCCTCTTCCTCAGCAGGAAACTGCCCTCTATCTTCAGGATGAGCTGAGAGACAAAAATTCAGACCGTCACAGCTATGTCCTATTGGAAGAGTAAGAAAGGGATTTTTAGTCATGTCATTGACTGTTGAAGAGAATGGTTCAAATAAATTCCTGTTACATGATCCTTTAAGATTAAAAAAATTTCAAATCTCCAGCTCTCTGTTATGGCCTGGGAAAGCAGCAGAAGATGGCCCAAATCCTTGGACTCCGGCTGGAAGAGGCTCCTGGCTCCTGGCCCAGCTCAAGCCCTTGCGGCCATCTGGGGAGCGAACCAGCAGATGGGAGACATCTCTCTGCCTCTAACTCTGCCTTTCAAATAAATAATAAATAAACCTTTTTAAAATTTTCCAAATAGTTTTACTTGGCTGGTAAATTCATGAAGAACCTCAACTGGCGATAAGAAGATGAACACCATTACCTACCGCTTTTCATCTGCAGAGGGGAACTTCTGACATTTCCCAGTCTGCGTAGCTGAGGATTACAATGTAACACCGTTAAAACATCAGTGTTTCAATGTTTCCTCCCATCTAATTTCTCTCCGAGCAGCCAGAGCACCGAATACTTCTTCCAGGGTTTCTTTCCCCCACCCTGGCGACCACCCCAGGAAATGGCTCCACCGGCCAAAGCACTCACCCGGGGGTGCGGGCCCCGCGCTGGGAGACGCCTCCTCGGCCCTCACGCCCCGAAAACACTAGCAGGCCGCCACCGGTCGGCGGGAGGCAGCGCCCTCGGGCCCAGACCGGCCGCCGGGCGTCTCCCCGGGGTTCGCAGCGCCGCCCTCCCCGGAGCGGGCCCCCAACCCCCGGCTCGCCGCGGGGCCCTCCCGGCTCGGCGGCGCTCCCACCCCTGGCTCGGCGAGCGGCGCGCTCCCGCTCGCCCGCCGCCGCAGGACTCCCAGGCCCGCCCCGCGCGGCGCCCCCGCAGCCCCGGCTGAAGGCGCAGGCGCAGGCGCGGCCGCCCCAGCCCGCGCTTCCCCGAGCGGCGGGCAGGAATCGCGGCGGACCGACTTCCGGTCCGCGCGGGGCGGGCCCGGGCTTGGCGCGCTGCGCTCGCGTTCCGCTCTGCGGGCCGCCGGCCGCAGCCTCAGCCCCCGGTGCGAGCGCGGGCGCGGTCTCTCCCCGCCGGAGGGCAGCCTGTCGGGGAGCCCCGGCCCTCCGCGCCCCCTGCCCGCACTGCCACCGCGCACCTCGCCCTCCGGGGCCTGCCCGGCGCTCGTTGCGGCCTCAGGACGCTGACATTTTCCCGGCGGTGCACGCCAGCCCCCTCAGGTTCCCTGTCCGGTCCGCCCGGTCGGCGGGCGCTGCGTGCGCGCGCGGGCCGGCGGCTCCGGGATGAGCCTGGTGGTGCGGAACCTGCAGCGGGCCGTGCCGCTGAGGAGGGCGCCGCTCCGCGGCAGGCTCGAGGCCGTGAGGAAGATCCTCGGGGTGCAGACCTTTGACCTGGGCGTCGTCTGCGTGGACAACCGGAGCATTCAGCGCATCAACCGAGTCTACAGAGGGAAGAACGCCCCGACCGACGTGCTCTCGTTCCCGTTCCACGAGGTAGAAGACGGGTCGCGCTCTCGTCTCCCTGCTCTCCGAGTCGGTATTCATTTGGGGCGGGGTTTCTTATTTCCGTTAGCAAAGCTTTCGCAGCTGGAGCGAGCGCCCCTCCCGCGCGGCCGGCTCACCTGCGCCCACGCCCCGCTCCGGCCTCTGGCGCCCGCAGCGCGGCTGAGACGCGGAGGGCGCTGCGCTAAAGCCTGACTCAATAATGAATAGTGTTGGACTCGGAAAATTAAAATAACGCTGAAAAAATGAAAGACGGTGTATTTTCAGCCGGAAACTCGGTGGCTGCAGATCACTGTTTATGTAAATGACTTCAGCAGCAGCATAAACTGGAGCAACCTCTGGGAAAGCAACTTGAAAGGCAGAGTTTCCGAGAGCGAGAGGAGAGAGAGAGGTCCGATGGCTCACTCCCCAGTTGGCCACACGGCTGGAGCTGTGCTGATCCGAAGCCAGGAGCCAGGAGCTTCTTCTGGGTCTCCCACAGGGGTGCAGGGGCCCAAGCACTTGGGCCATCCTCCACTGCTTTCCCAGGCCACAGCAGAGAGCTGGATCGGAAGTGGAGCAGCTGTACCACAGCGCTGGCTCCTGGGAAAGCAATTTGGCGATATACAGGACTTGAAGAGCTTCTAAAAGATTATCGCCGGCGCCGCGGCTCACTAGGCTAATCTTCCACCTTGTGGCGCCGGCACACCGGGTTCTAGTCCCGGTCGGGGCGCCGGATTCTGTCCCGGTTGCCCCTCTTCCAGGCCAGCTCTCTGCTGTGGCCAGGGAGTGCAGTGGAGGATGGCCCAGGTGCTTGGGCCCTGCACCCCATGGGAGACCAGGAGAAGCACCTGGCTCCTGGCTCCTGCCATCGGATCAGCGCGGTGCGCCGGCCGCAGCGGCCATTGGAGGGTGAACCAACGGCAAAAGGAAGACCTTTCTCTCTCTCTCTCTCTCTCTCTCTCTCTCTCACTGTCCACTCTGCACTCTGCCTGTCAAAAAAAAAAAAAGATTATGTAGGGGTCGGCGCTGTGGCTAGCTGCTAAAGCCGCTGCCTGTGGTGCTGCGATCCCATAGGAGTCCTGGCTGCTCC
Source organism: Oryctolagus cuniculus (assembly GCF_964237555.1). Classification (NCBI taxonomy): domain Eukaryota; kingdom Metazoa; phylum Chordata; class Mammalia; order Lagomorpha; family Leporidae; genus Oryctolagus; species Oryctolagus cuniculus. The sequence continues at coordinate 579,449 of NC_091435.1, read as the reverse complement.
ACTTTCGATCCAGCTCTCTGCCTCTGCCTTTCAAATAAATAAAATAATTTTGTTTGACAGGCAGAGTGGACAGTGAGAGAGAGAGAGAGAGAGAGACAGAAAGGTCTTCCTTTTCCGCTGGTTCACCCCGCATTGGCCCCTCCAGCAGCGCCCTGCGGCCGGTGCACCGCACCGATCGGAAGCCATGAGCCAGGTGCTTCTCCTGGTCTCCCATGCAGGTGCAGGGCCCAGGGACTTGGGCCATCCTCCACTGCACTCCTGGACCACAGCAGAGAGCTGGACTGGAAGAGGAGCAACCGGGACAGAATCCAGCGCCCCGACCGGAACTAGAACCCAGGGTGCCCGGCCGCAGGCGGATGATTAGTTTAGTGAGCCACCGCACCGGCCAAATAAATCTTCTAAGAAAAAGATTATTTGGGGCTGGCGCTGTGATGCAGCGGGTTAATGCCCTGGCCTGAAGCGCCCACATCCTATATGGACACTGGTTCGAGACCCGGCTGCTCCACTTCCAATCCACCTCTTTGCTATGGCCTGGGAAAGCAGTGGAAGATGGCCCAAGTCCTTGCACCCATGTGGGACACCCGGAGGAAGTTCCTGGCTCCTGGCTTCGGATCGGCACAGCTCCAGCTGTTGTGGCCAACTGGAGAGTGAACCATCGATGGAAGACCTCTCTCTCTCTTTGTGTAACTCTAACTTTCAAATAAATAAATCTTTAACAAAAAGATTATGTACTTTTAATCACACCTGAGGAAATAAAAGAAAATAAAATTTTAAAAGCATAGCATATAAATGTGTCAATTACTGTTTTCCATAATAGGAAAAAAAATACAAGCCATAGATGACTGTCTTAGCATGACAGCTCTAAACCAAGGCTTTGTGTGGAGAATGCAACAAAGCACTGTTTAGCATAAAATGCTAAGTGCAAAGAAGAAAAATACCAAAATGCCTGTCTGATGATGTAACTCTAGAAGTTGTAGATTTGTGTGATTCAGAATTGGGAGGGATGAAAGAAATGGAGAGGGCCTCATCTGGCCAGGTGGAAGCATTCCCAGTCGCTCTGTCTAGTGGCTGTGCTATCGCTCACCACAGGTCCACCCTGGGCCCGGACGTCGGGCACGCAGCTAGAGCTGTGTGGTCTGAGAGCCCACTGCCAGCAGGGTTTTCCAGGTGAATCCTGTGGCTGGTCTGAGGCTATCTTCTCCAATCTGTGTTTCTCATTTTTAGAATCTGAAAGCAGGTGAATTCCCCCAGCCTGATTCTCCAGATGACTATAACTTGGGGGACATTTTCCTGGGAGTGGAGTACATTTTCCAGCAGTGCAAAGACAAAGAAGATTACTATGACGCCCTGGCTGTAAGTGGGGATGCAGGAGTCGCGTGTCCTAACGAAATGGACCATGTAAAGGTGCTAGGACATGACCCCTATGGCCTCACTGTCACCACAGGTACCGCAGGATTACAGGGGGAAGCCACAGCAGAGAGAAGGGGGTAACTAGGCCAGGTGGGGTCTGTGTGCCCTGTGCCAGGTCAGGTGAAAAAGAGAGAGAGGACACAGCTGCGGAAACACGGAAGCTCCCAAGGAAGTCTTTTCAGTTTTTATTCCTAGAGGGCAGCAAATTGACTTCCTGGCCAAAGCGGATGATTTAAACCCCCAGTACCTTCCAGATTTATCTCCCCTCAGCTTAATGGAAAAAGTGTTCTGAAAAGTGATATTTAGCCCATAGATCCCTATGGGATCATCCCATGAGCTGTTTGATTTTCTGACAGGTGACTGCTACCCATGGATTGTGCCACCTGCTGGGCTTCACACATAGCACAGAGGCTGAGTGGCGGAAGGTAGGAGCATGGCCTCCCAGCCTGTGCGAGGTGGGCATCTGTGTTGGGCAGGAGCTGACTGCCAGGTTCCCTATAGATGGAATGAACGGGTGATAGACTCTTGTGTCCACATGTGAAAGGGGCTTCTTAGGGGAATTGGACCCCACATTATGACAGCTGAGAACTTACCACTCCACAGGCCATGAGCTGAGACCCAGGGATGCCAGCAGCATGGCTTAGTCCAAGTCTGAAAGCTTTTGAACTGGCAAGGGAACCACTGGTTCCGTCCAGAAGGATGGAGAGAAGGCGTTCTGATGTCCAAGGCAAGAGAGGCGTGGGTCCCAGCTCTCAGGAGGGAGCTCCAGGGCTGCCAGGTGATTGACAGAACAGCCCACATGGAGTCCAGGCCCTCACATCTGATCCACTAATTTCAGCAGACTCACCTCTAAAACACTCTCACACACCCCAAATCAGGCCATCACCAGGCCACCCCATCTCACCTTTTATAAAATACATTAAAAAAATAAGACCCACACCTGCCACGCCAGCTCAGCTCCCTTCAGCCCCAGATGCTGACCCGATGTCTCCTTCTCACCCCACTGCCCACATGCCATGGATCACCCAAAGCCCTTCTCCCTCAAGCCTTTCCACTTTTCCTGGGCCACGCCTCCCTGCTCCTCTGACCCCTCCCACAGCCCCTCCCCCACTCCACCATCCCTACTGCCATTTTCTCTGCCTACCTGGAGCTTTGCTGGCTGATAGGCACAAGTGCTTGTATAAGTAGGTAGAACTAGGTTCCACTCTTTGGCCTGGGCAGGATCCACTAGGCCCAGGATTCTCCAGGCCACACTCTGGACACGGGCTACAAGGAGCAGCCCTTGGGCAAGGTCAGGGACACCAGGCGGGTAGGGAGCTGGCAGCCAGCATCCCTTCCTAGAGGGCAGTGCTCTCCAACCCTTTATTTCAGATGTACCAGAAGGAGGAGCAGGTGCTGCAGGAGCTGAGCCGGCGCATGGGGACGCAGCTCCAACCGCTGAGCAGAGACCTCTTCTGATGACTCCTTCCCAGACTGCCGCTGTCCTGCCTGGCTTCGGGCAGGTATCATGAGGGGAACTTGACTTGGAGCCCAAGAGAAATTGACATTCATTTCTTGGTTTTGAACACTGCAGATTAGTGTCATTGTTGTAAATAAAATGATTCTGAGCCCCCAGGTTTGAAGAAGTACAAAATCCACACCCCTCCTGAGAGTTCTGCAGACCTCAGCGGATTGCATTTCCTCCTCTACCTGTGTGGCGGCTCAGGAAAAATTGAGCCACTGGAGGTCAGTGAGGGTCATGACCCCTGCCTGGACCCAGCTCCCCAACCTGACCTTCAGACTGATCACCTCTTGGAAAGGAGGGAGCAGGCCAAGGAGACAGCCCCTGCAGCAGGGAATCCACTGTGTCTGACCCATGGCCAGCATCGGAGATGCAAGAATGTCTCCTGCCCTCTCATCTCTCATGAGAAGGGCGCCCTGGTTGTGAACTTGTATCCTGGTTTGGCCATGGCCTTGACATGTTCCCCAAGAACAAGGTGGCAGCAAACAGCAGGTCTGTGGTGAGCAGTCTGCTCTGTGCCTCATGGCCGCTTTGGGGGTACTCCTGTCACCACCACTGTGCTGTATCACTGTGTAGAGGCATGGCATGGAGCTCTCACTGCCACACCCCAGTCCCTAGCAGCATTACCTGCTGCAAGTGTGGGACGCTTAAGCCATTGCACACTATCAGTGCCAGGCATCCGCATTCGCTGATGACGATGTAGGGGGCCACTCCTCTGAGTGAGGTAGTGATAAAACAACCCCTAACAGACTCTTCCTCATCCTAAAGCCAATGATACTGTGACCATTTCTCATATCAAGTGGTTCCTGCTGGGGGTGTGCCCTGTTTTAGCCTGGACTTCCTCTCTGGCTCTCAGGAGCACCCTCGGGTCTGTGACACATCTCGTCCTATTGCCCGTGCCTAACCTGCTCCAGCTGGCCAAGAGTGTCCTTCAGCTAATGTCTAATACAGCAAAGATCACTGGATGTAACCCTAACAGAAGCTCTGGATCCACAGTCCTTTGTGATAGAAGGGTCCTAAGACCTTCTGGTTGTATCTGACACGCCTCTGTCCACATCCTGGCACACTCCCAAGCTTCAAAGCAGAGTTCCAGGGGGACTCGGGGCTCAGAACCCAAAGGCTTCTGGGAGTCTGCGGCACTCCACCCTGGGTGTGTCCCAGACCCTCTGCTGGACTTCAGCCCTGGGGTATGCACAGCTCCTTGCCTCTGCCTCTGTCCCCTACCTGTTTCCTCAATTGTCCTCTTGATTTGGTATTTTTTTTATTGGAAGATACCCTGAAAGCAAGTGTGCTGACCTAAGTGAGAAGAGGCTGCCCCACAGTCAGGTCAGCAGCTGCATCACCTGTCCCTGGCATGGGGCTGTGACAAGGCTGTTCCATGGCAGCCACTCTGCCCCAGGTGGGGGGCACGTCCTCTACTATCCTGCTCCAGCAGGCAGCAGGCTCCTGGGCCCTTCACTCTTCTGTGTGTTTTCCAGATTCAGTTCCTCCAGGGCCACAGGGAGCCAGAGTCTTGGTGAGCATCTCATTAACGCAGCATCAGGGGCCATATGCAGGCTCAGCCCATGTTGTATGGGTCATCTTCAGTGTCTCAGTGGACGCATCACATCACCAGGTATACAGCTATACACAGTGCACCCCAAGGCCCAGCAAGAGGAGCCCCTACCCATCACACCTGCAGGCAGTGGGGTGCAGCCATGAGAAGCCCTGTGTCCAACCACCAGGCTGCAGATATTCAGCCACCAGAGAGCCTGCCCAGGCAGCTGCACGCTCAGCAGAGCCTGCTCAGACTCTTCAGCCGCCAATGGTAGACAGTGGGGATGGAGTATAGGAGGTGGGTTCACCCTCTGTCCTCTTCAGGTATGACCCCACCCCCACCGCAGGTCAGCCCTGTGACAGTATCATCCTAGTTCTCACAGAACCTCCACATCTTAGAACCTGGAATGATACACATCTCCTTCACCCCAAACCTGGTGAGGCCAGACCAGCCAAAGGCAAGTTTTGTCAAATTACTTCTCCCCGTGTTGATAAATGAACCAAAAAGAATCCATGTCAGAAAAAGTCGCATGAGATTTCAGCTTCCTGTTACTTCAGACCCTGGAAGGCAGCAGGTGATGGCTCAAGCAGTTTGGTTCCTGCCACTGATGCGGGAGACCCAGACTGAGTTCCCAGCTGCTGACTCCAGACCAGTCTCAGCCCCAGATGTCGCAGGAATCTGGGGTATGAACCAGCATGTGGGAGATCGTCCTGTCTGTCTCTCTCCCTTCCTGTCTACTGCCTTTCAAATATTTTTTTAAAAAAGCATGAAATAGGTCAGGCTTTTTTGAATTTTTAGATTTATTTAAAAGAGTGACAGAGAGGAAGAAACAGAGATGTTCAGAGGCTTTTAATTAGTGCTTTTAACGAGCACAGAATCTCAGAAATCACATTAAAAATAAGCCAAAGGCCACTGGGAGAGGCAGAGGTCACTGCCTGTAGTTCCACTGAGGCTGCACAGCACTCAGTCCTGTCTGTCCATGTGGGATCTCCTGGCTCTGGGCACTGGGAAGCTCGCCTGAGCGCCCACAGGCAACTAAGTAGCAGCCTCTTGGACACCATCCTGTCTTCTCCCTGGGAGGTTCCCAGGATACAAAGAGGGACAGGTTCCTGCTTGTGAGGGGCTCAGGGAGTGAAATCGATTACCCTAAAAGGAAGCCAAGAATGAAAATGTAAACTTAACACTTAAAGATAATGTTTAAAGAAATGCAACACTAAAAACAAAGGAAATATAATTCTACCAATAACAAATAGGGAGGAGCGAAGGGAGTATCACAGGCCCGTGGAGCGAGTGGACCAGAGAAGCCCCTTCTCAGCTCTGGCAGGAACTGCTTCTCTGTAGCTTGCACTCCACTTCCAGGAGAAAGCTCCCCCTGCCGGCATGTGGGTCCACACCATGTGCATAGTGTACTCTGTCCACACACACACACACACACACAGAGTTCCAGTGATGTGCAGATCAATGACAGGCAGTGAATGAGTAGGGGTGCAGTGAGATTACACAGAGCTGGAAAAGTCCCATTAACCACATGTGCTTGGGTTTAACATTCTATATTGGTCTGAGAGGCAGGCAGCATAACAGCTAGGATCTGGGGACCCGATACAAATCTCCGTGTAGGTACAGGGAGCCAGCTACGTGAGCCGTCATCTGCCGCCCCCAGGATGCGCATTAGTAGGAAATTGGAGTCAGGAGCCAAAGTCAAGCATTAGATCCAGGCACTCTGATGTGGGAGGTGGGAGCAGTTAGAGTTTGGGGAACTCTATTCAGATCTAATTGTTGTACTCTTTTCCTAAGATCGATTTAGTTATATGAAAGGCAGAGAGACAGAGACAGAGGTTTTTCATCTGGTTCACACTCTGAATGGTCACAAAAGCCAGGGCTGGGCCAGGCTGAAGCCAGGAGCTCCATACAGGTCTATCTGGGAGTCTTGACCAGCATCTTAGCCACTAGGCTGAATGCCCACCTCTGTGTTTGTGTTTTTTAAAGATTTATTTATTTTTTTGTAAGTCAGAGTTACACAGAGAGAGGAGAGGCAGAGAGAGGTCTTCCATCCACTGGTTCACTCCCCAAGTGACCACAACAGCCGGAGCTGGGTGGATCCGAAGCCAAGAGCCAGGAGCTTCTTCAGGGTCTCCCACGTGGGTGCAGGGGCCCAAGGACTTGGGCCATCTTCTACTGCTCTCCCAGGCCATAGCAAAGAGCTGGATCAGAAGTGGAGCAGCCGGGTCTTGGACTGGCACCCACATGGGATGCCGGAGCTTCAGGCCAGGGCATTAACCCACTGTGCCATAGCGCCGGCCCTTGTGTTTGTGTTTTAAGCTATTATTTATTTTTTAAGTATTATTTTTTAAAAGGATTTATTTATTTTATTTGAAATGCAGAGTTACAGAGAAGCAGAGGCAGAGAGAGTTCTTCCATTCGCTGGTCCACTCCCCAGATGGCAACAACAGCCGGAGCTATGCCGATCCAAAGCCAAGAGCCAGGAGCTTCTGGGTCTCCCACGTGGGTGCAGGAGCCCAAGGACTTGGGCTGTCTTCCACTGCTTTCCCAGGACATAGCAGAGAGCCAGATCAGAAGTAGAACATCCAGGACTCGAGCCGGCACCCATGTGGGATGCTAGCACTGCAGGCAGCGGCTTTACCTGCTACGCCACAGCCCTGGCCCCTAAGCTAATTATTATTACAAGAATCAAAAGTTTTTGAAAGTCTTAAAGGGAGAGAAGTTAAAGTAGGCTAAGGTTACTTTACTGAAGAGAGAAAAGGTTACTTGTAGAAATGGTACAGTGTGAGAACACGACCTTGAGGTCTGCAGCAGGCCTCCACGTTCAAGCACAGCGCACACACTAGGGTTTGCCACCCAGAAGCCTTGACCTGTTCCTTGTAGGCCGGGTGCACAGAAGGCTGCACTGTAAGGGTCTGCATCACAGCTAACTGTGTGATGTCCATGCGATGAAAAACTGCCAAGGCCTTCCTCAAAACACATTGCCTCCACTAAGGGTACGTGACTGTATACGTTGTGTCCTCAGAGTCACATTGTACACATGTTCTTTGGTTTTTCTCACTTCAACACGAGGAGCCCATTCCATGCGTATGGTGAGCGAGTGTTCCCAGTGATCCCGTATGACTTTGCTCAGGGTGTCCCAAGGGAACATCCACAGCTGCTACCTTTGCTGCGAGCCTTCCAATCCAGGAGTTCTTCAACTCATTCCTAATGAAGCCCTTGTACTTGGCAGAGCTGCCAGTCCTGTGATGTGCTTTAGGCTGGCTTCCTGACCATGCCCGTGGAGGGCAGCAAAGGTGGAAGACCCTGCTGCTCACCAGTACCAGTGAGACACACCTGGAGGAAAGGCAAGGGTGCCTGGGCCTGTCCTGGCCTGGGTTGCAGACCCCACCCTGTAAGGAGTCAGCACCCTGGTTGGGGTACTCCCTGGCCTACTAGGACTGCGCACTGCCAGGGCCAGTTCTGCTGGACTGGACAAGAGACCCAAGTTGCAGCAAACTTTCCTAGAGGTTGGTATGGCCTCTACCTGGCTTGGCGACCTGCTCCTTTGTGGGAGATACAAGGTCTTTCCAGGCTCTTTTGACCCTTTGGCCACAGTCTTCAGGCCTGATGAGGGCAGGTGTCTGCTGGTTCCTTAAAGAAGTGAGGGGGACCCAGTCCCTGAGGTCCTCCTGCCTTGCCTGCCCCAGGAAACTGGCCTCCCCCACCAGACTTACGTGCTAAGGGTGCGCAGGGCCAGTGGTGTGGTGCATGGTGGGTGGCAAGCCAGCTGTGGGTGGGACAGTGGTGGCCGTGATCACTGGGGGCCACGTGGCATAGCTGACGGGAGCGATGGGGCTGGGGCCGCCCTGCAGCAGGGCTGTGGATGAGTAGTGGTGGTGGTGATGATGCACTGGGGGCGGCTTCGGCCTCTCAGCCCGGACAGCTGCGTTCGCCCACTGCAGTCAAACACAGAACACACACCTGGCTTACGCCCTTGGCCACCACCATCTGGCCCACCAAAGGGACCCACTCCACGTGCCTCTGTTTGACTGGTGGTCTGAGCATGAAGAGCAGGTGAAAATGAGGGGCCAGACCCTATGCAGAGTTCAGGCCCCAACTGTACAACCCATTTTTGGGGTGGGGCTAGGGACTGCGCCGTAGATCCAGAGCCAGAAATGAATGCCCTTTCAGAACCACAGAGAAGCAGAAATTTCTAGATCGGAAACCACGCCAGGCCCTCTGGTTTCCCTGTGGTCTCCTGGGGCAGCCTACCTGGGGTGCCGGGGGCAGGGCTCTGAGCAGCATGCCCTGCAGCAGGACCTGGTGCATCTGTGCACTCTGCATCAGCATCACCTCCACCATGTCTGAAAGGAGACAGCGCTGCCAACAGGCTTGTCTAGAGACAGAGCTCGCTGTCCACGCTGGTTAAAACAAATTCAGTACCCACCACGTGTGACACGCGTGCCTGTATGCCCCCTGGGGAGTGTGTACAAGATGTGGAGCTGCAAGGTCAGGGTGGCCTCCCCACCACTCCTTCTCCCAGTGATTCTTCAGTTGTCCCCTGGGACTGCATGGTGATCCCCCAAACATCTTCATGTCCTGATCCCCTAATCGCTGTGTGACCCCATTTGGAAAAAAGGTCTTTGCAAAGTTACTTAAGATCAGAAGATGAGAAGTCATCCTGGTTTTTCCAGCAGAGCCCTAAGTCCAGTGTTAAGTGCCTTTGTTTTTAAGATTTATGGAGTCAGTGCTGTGGTGTAGGTTAAGCCTCTGCCTGAAGCTCCAGCATCCCTGTGGGCTCCAATTCATGTCCCGGCTGCTCTTTTTCCCATCCAGCTCTCTACTAATGGCTTGGGAAAGCACATGCCCACACCTGGATGCTGGGCACCTGCCTCCAGAGCCAGGAGGGGAAATATTCCTGCTGTTTGAAACCATTCAGTTGGCTGGTTACCACAGCTACAGGAAACTACATACTCACCAACCCAGTACTACAAAACATTGTAACTTTGGACAGTGTGAAAGGCATAGATTGGCTCTTTTCACAGCAACCTGAGCCTTGAAATCACTGAGCCTTGGGGCTCTGTCAGCCTCAGTAAAGGAGAGCCAACCTCCCAGAGCCACTGTCCCAGCCAGATGCATGCAAGCCCAGCCCAGCTGGCACTACAGGCTTTCGACCGGCAGCAGGAACTGCGCTGCCTGAGCTCAGGGTCAGAAGACCAAGGAACAGACAGCACAGGGCAGGTGGGTCTCTGGCAACACAGCTGTGTTCAGTCTGACGGCCTCACCCCACCCATTCATTATCCACCCTGTAGCAAAGACTGTTGCCGTGCTGGGAAAGCAGGAGCACTTAGCATCTAGTTCATATCCAACAAAACAAAACAGCATTGGCCCCATCATAGCACACACAAGAAATCTACTCCAGAGGCTGACGCTGTAGCACAGTGGGTTAAAGCCCTGGCCATATGGCTGCTCCACTTTCTATTCAGCTATCTGTTATGGCCTGGGAAAGCAGTAGAAGATGGCCCAAGTCCTTGGTCCCCTGCATCCACGTGAGAGACCCGGAAGAAGCTCCTGGCTGCTGGCTTCGGATGGGCACAGCTCCGGACGTTGCGGCCATCTGGGGAGTGAACCAGTGGATGGAAGACCTCTCTCTCTCTCTCTGCCTCTCCTCCTCTGTGTAACTCTGACTTTCAAATAAATAAATAAATCTTAAAAAAAAAAAAAGAAAAGAAAAGAAAAGAAATCTACTCCAGGGGCCGGCTTTGTGATGACATAGCAGGTTGGGCCACTGCCTGGGACACCTGCATCCCGTGTGGTCAGCGGTCTGAGTCCTGGCTGCTCCACTTTCAATCCAGCTCCCTGCTAATGTGCCTGGGAAGGTGGCAGAGGATGACCCAAGTGGTTGGGTCCCTGCCACCCATGTAGGAGACCTGGATGGAGTTCCAGGCTCCTGGCTTTGAACTGGCCCATTCCCAGCCGTTGCAGCCACTGGGGTGTGAACTACCATGTGGAAGAGGTCTCTCCTCTCTCTCTAACTCTACCTTTCAAATAAAGAATAATCTTTTTTTGGGGAAAAAGAATCTAATCCAGATGGATCATAAGCCCAAGTGTGACAGGTAGGCAAAGCTGTAGAAGAAAATGCAGACCCTTCCTTATGAACTGAGTGGGAGAAGAGTGGTTTTTTGTTTTGTTTTGTTTTGACAGGCAGAGTGGACAGTGAGAGAGAGAGGTCTTCCTTTTGCCGTTGGTTCACCCTCCAATGGCCACCGTGGCCAGTGCGCTGCAGCCGGCGCACCAGGCTGATCTGATGGCAGGAGCCAGGTGCTTCTCCTGGTTTCCCATGGGGTGCAGGGCCCAAGTACTTGGGCCATCCTCCATTGCACTCCCTGGCCACAGCAGAGAGCTGGCCTGGAAGAGGGGCAACCGGGACAGAATCCGGCGCCCCGACCGGGACTAGAACCTGGTGTGCCGGCGCCACAAGGCAGAAGATTAGCCTAGTGAGCCGCGGCGCTGGCCGGGAGAAGAGTTCTTAAACAGGATATAAAAGGTACTAACTATGACAGAGAAAGCCTATACTAGGCTTAATTAAAATAAGAACATCTGTTCATCCAAAGACAGCATGAAGACAGTGAACCAGCAACCACTAAAAAAGAGCATGATGCTTGCAATAGTAGTATGAAAAAAAAAATCTCATTGCATAAAATGTACAGGGTTGCTAAGAAGCCCCAAGACAGGCAGACAGCCTGAAAGAAAAATGGGCAAAATAGTTCAATGGACACTTCACAAAAACAGACGTTCAAGTGGTGATAAATGCATGAAAAGTGATACCATAATGAACTTCCATGACATGCCCATGAGGCAGATAAAAATGAAAAAATCCTGAGTATCGATGTTGATAAGCTGCTGTGGGCAACTTAAATTCTCACTCCCTCCTGTGAAGTAAATGCTTCTGACCATTTTCAACCTGGATAGGAACTGGTGCCCAACTCATGTGGATGTTTAAACCCCAAAGTCACAGGCTGAGTGACTGGGGGATCCAACTAGGGTGTCTGAGGGTGTGGCCTTAGGAAAGTGGTTAGACTGGATTCTGTTGTTAGGGTGAAGTCATGGGCTTTACAAAAGAGGCCGTATACACAAGGAGCAAGCCTGGCCCCTCCCCCCTCCTCAGCCTAGCTGTCAGCTACCATACAGTCCTTCACCTCCCTCCTCGAACGCCAGACTAAGGGGGCCACCCATCTTGGACTGAGAACCTCTCAAAGAGTGAAATAAGCCTTTCTCCCTAGGTAGTCCCTTTCAGGTATCTGTTAGGGTGATGAAACGCTGACTAATACAGCCATGTATTTGTGCATCCAACAACAGTGATGAGTCTTAGTTTTGTTCAGTGAAAGAAGTCATGTGAGAAGAAGTGCATACTGTGTAATTCCATGTTTATGACAATCTGGGAAATAGCACCTAATACATGGTGATAGAAAGTTGTTCAACAGTTGCTTGGGGGACAGGAAGGAAGGATTAAATGGCAGATGAGAGGGGCTGGCATTGTAGTATAGCAGGTGAAGCTGGAGGCTGGGACACGCGCATCCCATGTAGGTGCCAGTCTGTGTCCCAGCTGCTCCACTTCCAATCCAGCTCCCTGCTAACTCCTGGGAAAGGCAGGAGAAGATGGCCCAAGTACGTAGGCCCCTGCCACCCACATGGGAGACCCAGATGGAGTTCCAGACTCATCTGGGCCCGGCCCTGGCCATTGCAGCCAAATCAGAAGTGAACCAGCAGATGGAGGATCTCTCTCTCTCTCTCTCTGTCTCTCCCTCATGCTCTCCAACTCTACCTCTCAAATAAATAAATAAATAAATATTTAAAAAGAAAAGAAGGGGATGAGGAAAATCTTTGTGGCGAGGGATACCCTCACTATCTTCACTGCTGTGATGGTTCCACAGATAGAAGCATATATGAACACTTACCAAATTGTACCTCTGAATGTTTGTGACATACAGGTGACTCGTTCTAATTCACATCCCAGTAAAGCCACTTTGAAAATCAGGTATTTAAAAGTGATTTTAAAAGCAGCAGTTTTTTCCTAAGGCCACACCCTCAGACACCCTAGTTGGATCCCCCAGTCACTCAGCCTGTGACTTTGGGGTTTAAACATCCACATGAGTTGGGCACCAGTTCCTATCCAGGTTGAAAATGGTCAGAAGCATTTACTTCACAGGAGGGAGTGAGAATTTAAGTTGCCCACAGCAGCTTATCAACATCGATACTCAGGATTTTTTCATTTTTATCTGCCTCATGGGCATGTCATGGAAGTTCATTATGGTATCACTTTTCATGCATTTATCACCACTTGAACGTCTGTTTTTGTGAAGTGTCCATTGAACTATTTTGCCCATTTTTCTTTCACGTCTTTTGTATAGCTAACAACTGTGATAGGATTGCAGCCCAATTCCTTCAACTGCTAATCCAGGCCTCTTCCTTACGCCTCATGTTTTCTTCCCTCAGAGATTTCCTTCACATAAGGATTTCTCTTTTTTTTCTTTTAATTTGTTTTGTTTATTTGAAAGGAAGAGTTAGAGAGAGATTTCATCTGCTGGTTCACTCCCCAAGTGGCTACAAAAACTAGAGCTGGGCCGGACTGAAGCCAGGAGCCAGGAGCTTCATCCAAGTCTTGCTGCTTCTCAGGCACATTAGCAGGAGCTGGATCGGAAGCAGAGCAGCTTGGATTCGAAGTGGTGCCCACATGGGATGCTGGCATCACAGGTGGTGGCTTTACCTGCTATGCCACAATGCTAGCCTCATGTAGGATTTCTTAAAGTTAAGATTCTTTTTATGTTGAGTAGCCAAAAGCTGACCCTAGATGACCATCCTGCTTATGAAAATATTTTCTCTTTCAATTGTGAATTTCATAAACCCATAATAACATTAATATGGAACACTTACCTTCCTTAATACTTCCTGACCTTTGAGTGGGGAAGACCTGGGGTGGAGGGATCTGTGTGATGAGTGGCTGCTGAGGTAGCTGCTGAATGATGGTGGCAGGAGGCTGGGGAGCCTAGGAACAGCCAGGTGATTAGCTACCTGAGTGTATCTTTGGAGTTCATCCACAGTATCTACCCATCCATCTGCTTATCTACTCAACCAGCCACTTACTCACCAATCTATCTACCCACCAACCGACCATCCACCCTTCCATTCACCATTTACCAATCTATCCATCCATCCATCTGCCCACTCATCCAGTCATCTCTCCATGTATCCAATCACCCATACACCTATCTATCCATTCACTTATCAATCCATTCATGTATCACAAAGAACTTTACATGATTAATCCTAATGGTTGAAAAGAGAGATAATTGGATCTGGTCAGTTATGACATGGTGTTTGTTAAAGATTTATTTATAAGTCATAATTACAGAGTGAGAGGGAGACACACACACACACACACACACACACACACACAGTTATCTTCCATTAGCTGGTTCACTCCCCAAATGGCTACAACATCTGGGGCTGGGCTAGGCTGAAGCCAGAAGCCAGGAGCCTCCTTCAGATGGCCCAGGCACTTGGGCCATCCTCTTTTTCTTTCCCAGGCACATTAGCAGGGAGCTGGATGGGAAGCAGAGCAGCCAGGACTCCAACCAGTGCCCATATGGGATCCCAGCGCTGCAGATAGCAACTTAACCCACCATAGCACAGTGCCAGCCCCCATGATGTTTTTAATATTTCTCACATTTCCTAGGCTGGGCAAGCTAATGCCTGATTTCATTAATTCTGCTTTAGTAGAAGCATCCAACACTTGGCATGTTAGCCATTCAGTAGGGATGCAGTGGTAGCTCACTGTGGTTTTAACTTGTATTTCCCCAATGACAATGGTGTTAGGAGCCCAGTGCACCTGACCCGTGCAGAATACTGAGTCACTTGATCTGTCTACCCTAGCACCAACACCACCATGGTTAACTATGGTGGCTCTGTCTTATGCTGTAGTGCACATATGGGACTTCTCATGAAAATAATGTCTGATTTTTCTCCTATGTGAAAATAAATGTACAACATTTTTGAGCATGCACCAGAATTCCCTCTGTTTTAGTCTTCTGATTTGTGACGTCCTGCATGACTTTGTCCCTTCTTCCTCAGCTCACAGAAAGGATGATACCGACCAGGGGCTGACAAGCTTTCCTGTGAAGAGCCAGACAGCATTGTTTGGGTTTTGTTAGCCACATGGTCTCCTGCTGAACTCTGCTTTATAGTGGAAAGCAGCCATAGACTGTTTGCAAACAAATGAGCCTGGTCCAGTGACATTTTAATTATTAATACTGAAGTTTTCACTTCATGTACGCTCCATGTGTTATAAAGTATCATTCTTCTGTTGTTTTTCCCTAAATATTTTACCATGTAAAATCATTCTTAGGGGGGCTGGTGTTGCAAGTGTCCCACATGGGTGCTGATTCAAGTCACAGTTGCTCCACTTCCAATCCAGCTCTCTGCTATGGCCTGGGAAAGCAGTGGAAGATGGCCCAAGTGCTTGGGCCCTGTACCCATGTGAGGGATCTGGAAGAAGCTCCTGGCTTCGATTTGGCTTGACCCTGGCTGTTACAGCCACCTAGGGAGTGAACCAGCAGATTAAAGGGCTCTCTCTCATACTCTCTGTCTCTCCCTCTCACTCTTTAACTCTGCCTTTCAAATAAAATAAAATCTTGGCCGGTGCCACGGCTCACTAGGCTAATCCTCTGCCTTGCAGCGCCGGCACACCGGGTTCTAGTCCCGGTCGGGGTGCCGGATTCTGTCCCGGTTGCCCCTCTTCCAGGCCAGCTCTCTGCTGTGGCCAGGGAGTGCAGTGGAGGATGGCCCAAGTGCTTGGGCCCTGCACCCCATGGGAGACCAGGAGAAGCACCTGGCTCCTGCCATCGGATCAGCGCGGTGTGCCGGCCACAGCGCGCCAGCCGCGGCGGCCATTGGAGGGTGAACCAACGGCAAAGGAAGACCTTTCTCTCTGTCTCTCTCTCTCACTGTCCACTCTGCCTGTCAAAAAAAAAAATAATAATAACAAAATAAAATAAAATCTTACAAAAAAATTCTTAGCTCACAAGTTACGCAGGAACAAGAGGCAGGCCAGCTCTGGCCCAAGGCTGTAATTTTCCAACCCCTGATGTCGACCGGGGGGTGGAGGGCACCCTTAGAGCAGCTGTGCCTGGCCTGGCCGCAGGACCCTCTCCCTCTGCTGGGAGATTCACTTCAATGGCCCAAGGCTCCTGATCCTGCTGTTGGTATCATTGGACTAAGACTGAAACCCATAGGCAGGACTGGGCAGTGATGAATGTGTAGTCAGTGCAGACCTGTGTGGGGACCTCCCACACCTACAGACCCCACTGTTCCCACCATCCTGGAAGGAGGATCCAGGTGCTGAAAGATAGCGGAGCACAGGAGGAGGATATTGAAACCCAGTCGCAACCATCGGCAAAGGGGGCTCTCGGCTCCATTCGCACAAATCCCTCCCTCCGGTCACTCCCAAAGGACAGGTGCATGCCAGGTTCAGTCTCAGCCAACCTGTGTAGCGCCTTCTCCCTCTCCTTAGCCCTGCCCTCCTGTTCACCTCCTCTTCTGCACCTCAGTCACACTGAATTCACACAGGGGCCTCAATGTGCCAGGCCTGGCTTCTGCCACTCTTCTGGGTGTCCATTATTGGACACATTCCCTTTTGTTTAAGAAAGAATGGTTTTCTGTTGCGTGCAACCCAGAATGCCAACAAATAGGTGAGACTCACAAAACTAGAACACTTTTTCACCCTGTATATTCTGTCCTGGAAATTAGGGTCTTTGGCAGTTTTGGTCATTATGAAGTTCTGAGGAGGAGCTGACCCCTTCCCCAGAGCCGAGGCCTCTTGTTGCTAAGCTCCCCTAATAAGTGCACCAGGTAGGACTTGGGGAGGGGGCATGCCGGAACGGCAGAGTGGGGAGCTTGCCTCTCCTCTCTCATGAGGGCTGAGGCCACCTCCCTCCTTACCTGTCCTCAGGGTACCCGCCAAGTCTGATAAAGTGCCTGAACGCGGGAAAGCCTCCTGCTGTTGGTTCTTAGCAGCCTGTGCTGTGTCCGAGACATGGGTGCTAAGCTTCTGTAGGCATGGTCCACTCCCCACTTTTCTGTACAACCTTAGTCCCCCTCACCCCTCATGAAGATATTGCTTTCCCCTCACCCCTTACCGAGTGCAGGATGACGCGCGGTGGCTCTGGGGCTGCTGGAGGCAGGGAGGGGGTGGGGTGGACACCCGCTGGGGGCACCTCTGGAGGTGGAGCTGATCCACAGGTTGCTCTTTTTGGGCTGCTCCAGGCATGGGTCCGAGAGAGGTCATCCAGCAGCTGCTGTTCCTGCAAGGCCAGGGCAGAGCCTGCTGCGTGCAGGAAAGAATGCAATAGTAGCAGGGGAATCCCAGCCTGGGCTCTGACCTGCCGGACTGCAGGCACAGATGCGGCTTCCTGGGGGGACGGCCGAAGGGCTGTCACTGGTACTGGTTTTCTCAGCCCCCACCCGGGGCTCACAGGCCCTCTGGTCCTCATGGAGCCCCCTCTGGAACTGGAGAAAGGCTGGAAAAGCTAAGCCTTGGGGGCACTTCGTGTGGTGCACATGTAAAAGTACAGTTTCTAGGCCAGCGCTTGGCATAGTGTGTTAAGCCCCAGCCTTCAGCGCCAGAATCTCATATGGGTGCCAATTCGAGTCCCTGCTGCTGTACTTCCATCCAGCCACCTGCTGATACACCTTGGAAAGCAGCAGGGGATGGCCCAAGTTCTTGGGTCCCTGCACTCACATGAGAGACCAGGAAGAAGCTCCTGGCTCCTGGTCTCAGCCTGGCCCAGACCTGGCCATTAAAGCCATTTGATAAGTCAACCAGCAGACTTGTCTTTCCCCCTCTCTCTCTTTCTGTAACTCGGCCTTTCAAAAACAAATAAAATAAATCTTAAAAAAAATGAAAAAGAATATGGTTTCTTTTACAATTTGCTAAAAATTTGGACAACTTTCAGGCTATTTCTTTTCCCAGCCAAAATAATTCTCTCTTCCCAACCTGTTCATACATGCACTTCACTGCAAAGTTCTTCCTCCCTCCCTAGCACTGGTTTAATGGAACATGCATTAGGCCAAGTGCACCCTCAGGAGCTCATTCCTTCTTGTTTGGATGAGACTCTAGGCATTCTAGAATTCCACTTCCTGCTGATATCGAGCCCTTTCTCAATATTCCCTCTTTGATATGTGCAATCATATCAAAGATGATTTCTGAGCTTTCTGAGCTCACAATGCCCACGTTTGTGTCCAGGGCTGCGTGTTACATTCTCTCTGTGTGTGGCTGAGGGGTGAAGTCTCTTAGTGGTTACAATAAGCAGGAACCTGTCATCGCAAATACCAGAGAAGCAGCCCCAAGAGTCCAAATGGGTGCCCTGTGCATTTGGCTCAAGCATGGTGCCCAGGCTCACTTGCGAGTGCGCAGGCCTACCCAGAGTCGCTGCAGAAGGTCCCTCCTTCTCCGCAGAGCGCTCTGCAGGGCAGTGTCCAGCCCGTCGTCCTTGCCTGGAAGGAAGCACATGCTTGTGGCTGAGGATGTGTCAAGGCTGCTGGCCTATACACTCGGTGCGTCCCACAGACCCGACCAGAATGCCCCAACCTCACCCGCACCCTTGGGCACCTGGGAGTGACCTGAGACCCTCCTGGATAAACACCTGTCCCAGAGAAGGAAGGCCTAGTGCCTGGGACTTGTGAGGGCAAGGGACGGCAGTGAGGAGGGAGGAAAGCAGGGACTTGGCTCTGAGCTCGCGGTCACACTGCAGATTCCCCCTTGGGCTCAGTGCTGCAGTGCTCCTGCACGCCATAGACAGAAAGTCCCTTAGGTGCCAAGAGGCAGGAGGGCCCTACAGGGTCAGTGGGAATCAGCGATGGGCTGTCCGAAGGCTGGCCCACCCTTCCAGTGTCGGGTGAGTTCTGCACTCAGGAGAAGGCTCTGGCAGGGGTCTGGTCAGTCCAGGTCAGGGCTCAGGCCTCTTTCTTTCCCCAAGGCACTGTGGCCCTGCCTGCTGCCCAGCATCTCATTGCAGCTGTCTGCTGTGGACGCCTGAGCAGCCGCATCGGGGGTTCCCCCAGGAATCGACTTCCATGTCAGCATTACTGCTCTCACAGCCTTTGTGGTTGAGTGGCCTGGTTTGGGATTTCCTTTCTGAATTTGGAAGCCTGGTTGCATCCAGCTGGCCTCAGGAGCTACCCGGAGCCCCCACAGCCCATGGGTGCCCCTGTGGGCCTCCTTAGCTCCTCATCCAGAATGAGGACAAGATGAGCCCTCCCCCCCACCTCGGGGCCCTGGAAGCAGCAACCTGAGGGGGTGGTATTTAACTTCCCTGTGCCTCCATCTTCTCATCTGCAATATGAGAATGATGACTGAGTCTTTCTCTCGGGCTGGTAAGGTATGTAGGGGTGACTTTTATCCCTGAATGTAAAAGATTCACATCAAGGATGGTCTTGCTGGTAACAGTAGGAGGGTGATTCCCACAGCCTCGCTCCCTTCCTCCCCTGAGACAGCTGCTCATGGCCTACCTGGCACAAGGTGGGAGTCCTCACAGTCCCCTTCCATCTCCTCTCGTTCTTGCTCCAGCTTCTATGAAGTACAGAGACGGCGAAGGGAAAGTTGGCGCTAGGCAAAGTCATGGTGAGTAGGGCCTGCCTGCCTACTCCTCCCAGCTGCTACCCATGAGCTCTGAGTGTCCAGGGCTCCAATAGAGAGGTGCTCTGATAGGGAAAGGAATGCATTCGGCATCACGCACGTGCTCCATCTTAAGACCCAAGGACAGATGCTTTGGACGGCTCCTGTGGAGGAGGTCGCTGCCCAGGAGAGACTGTCCCAGTGAGGCCACCAGGCTTCCCAGCCAGTGGCCACCCTGATCACCCCACCTAAGCCTTGGGTTGAGCAGCTCCAAATTGTGTCTGCCCTATGACAACTACTGCTTGTTTCTTTTGCAGCAGCCTGTGGGCCACCTGCACTCCAGGTTGGAGGGCTGGCAAGAGGCAGGGGCAGAAAGGAACAACACGGGCAGTGGATGCAGAGCCAGCTACAGCCACTGAGAGCGGCTATGGACCCTGTGCTCAGTGACTTGTGAGGACAGACCCATCACGGTCTACCTAGACCCTCAGAGAAGGCTAAGAGGACAGGTCACGACGGCTCAGCCCTCAGGGCCCTGTGTCCTGCACCAACCAGGCTGTCCCTTAAACAGTGAGCCTGGGAGATCTGGAGGGGAGCTCTGTGGGGCCTGGCCAGGGCTGCCTGCCTGCTTCTTGTCTGTGGGAACTGCTGGAAGGACCTTATTGGTTCTGTACAGATATAAAGAAGAAACCAAAAGTCACATTTCTTCATGACAAAAGCTAAAAACCATAGAAACTGCTTTAGAAGCAGGAACTTACAGGCAGTTGCCAAAGGCAGGGCATATGGCTTACTATCTTAGGTTTCCTCTCACGAGCTGTTAAAAGCAGTAGTGTTGGGCTGGTGCTGTGGCACAGCAGGTAAAGCCACTATTTGTGGCACCGGCATCCCTTACAGATGCCAGTTCAAGTCCTGGCTGCTCCACTTCTGATCCAGCTTGCTGCTGTTGTGCCTAGTAAAGCAGCGGAAGATGGCCCAAATGCTTGGGCCCCTACACGCAGTTGAGAGACCTCAAAGAAGCTCCTGGCTTCTGGCTTTGGAGTAACGATTTGGGGAGTAAACCGGTGGATGGAAGATTTCCCCCCGCCCCTGCCCGGTATCTCTGCCTTTTGGATAAAGAAAGAAAAAAAAGTAGGGGGCCGGCGCCGGGGCTCACTAGGCTAATCCTCTGCCTTGCGGCACCAGCACACTGGGTTCTAGTCCCGGTCGGGGCGCCGGATTCTGTCCCGGTTGCCCCTCTTCCAGGCCAGCTCTCTGCTGTGGCCTGGGAGTGCAGTGGAGGATGGCCCAGGTGCTTGGGCCCTGCACCCCATGGGAGACCAGGAGAAGCACCTGGCTCCTGCCTTCGGATCAGCGTGGTGCGCCGGCTGCAGCGCGCTGGCCGCGGCGGCCATTGGAGGGTGAACCAACGGCAGAGGAAGATCTTTCTCTCTGTCTCTCTCTCTCACTGTCCACTCTGCCTGTCAAAAAAAGAAAAAGAAAAAAAGAAAAAAAAAAGTAGGAGTGTTATTGGCTGTCTTACCTGTCCCAAGAGTTTCAGTGTCAGCCGGGTCATTTGGTCTGCCATTGATTGGTCTGCCATTGAGGTGTCAGGAACTGTGTGAGATGGCAGGAGAGGCAGTGGTGGGTGCTTTCTCCCTGGCTCTCAGTTATCTGCAGGGGAGAACTGCTCAGCAGTGCCAAACTTTGTGGAGAATACCCCACCGTGGGCTCTGCTTACTGCCTGGAGACCGTCTTAATCCACAAGAGAAGCCGCCAGCAGGATGACCACATTGCTCCCTGGACTGTGGAATGTGTGCAGCCAACCTGGGTGCTGCCCGTTGCTAGGCCAGTGGGGGTCTGGGTTGCCAGGTTTCCAGAGAGAGCCTGTTCCCAAGCAGGGCTCGCCTATAAACAATGCTGTCAGGTGTGGCTAGGCAGGGCTCAATGGGAAGGTAAAAGGGGCAGCAGGAGGGGCTAGAGCTGTCAGAATTCTGTGGGGCGGGGGCGGTGGGCAGTGGCTCAGGACAGAGCTCAGAAAAATGTATCAATGGGGAGAGGGGAGGCATCCCTTCCCTACCAGACGTGCTGCCCTGGCCTGCTACTCCCCTCCCCCATTACTGTCTCTAGAACCAGCAGTGCCCCGTGCCTGTGCTAGGACTTTCACCACTGCTAAGACTCCCAGGGCAAGAAAGGAGCCCAGCTCCGACACCTGGAAGGAGAGGGCCACCGCCTTGAAGATTTCAAGAAATTGTGGGCTGCAGAAGGGGCAGGGTAGTGGAAGGGCCCATGAGTTGTAGAGGGGCTTGGGGTTGGGTGGGGCATGTGCTAGGACCCACTCCATCGTGTCCAGCCCAGAGGACTAAGTAGTGGAAGAAGTGCAGATGGGAAGTCAGATGGTGTCACCCTGGGATGTACCCGGGGGACTGAGGCTTGCTGGGGACGGTTGCTAGTACCTTCCTCAGTGCAGCTGACCCATAAACCTACATCCAGTTGCCAAAGTGTCCATGACTATCTGTGAAATTGCCACCATTTTTCAGACCTTTTCTGGTTGTTTGGATGCTGAGACTTTGGGCTGGACACAAGGTGCCAAGTTCTCCGCTATCAAGCCCCCAGGGCTAGCTGGGGTGAACAATTTCATCTTCAGAGCCCAGCTCAACTGCTGGTTGGGGGCCACGTCCAACATACCTGTACATGGAGGGTGAGTCATGGCACTGAATCAACTATGGCACTGCTGGGTATGGGCCTTGCACCTACCTCCCCACATGTGTGACATGGTACATATTCCTGGCTTTCCTACAGTGACACTCAAGTAGGTCAGGGTGTGCACAAAACTGGCTAATTTAGTTAAGCAGCTCAAGATTGCTAATGGGTACTCCCCAGTGGTATGGGTAACAAGTTTCAGTGGGCATGGGTTTGTTAAGTTTCAAAATATGCTTTTTTCCTGGAGTTTCAGATTGACAGAAAAAATGAGACAGTACAGTCCCACATATGACTTCCTTGATAATAATCACCTCACATGAGTTAGGGTCATTTTGTCAATATCAAGAAACCAATACTGAGACATTACTCACTCAAGTTTACATTTTCCTTAATTTTCACCTATTGTCCCTAATGTGCGTGGTGTTTCATCCAGGACACATGACACTGATCTGCA
This sequence comes from Oryctolagus cuniculus, assembly GCF_964237555.1. Taxonomy (NCBI): domain Eukaryota; kingdom Metazoa; phylum Chordata; class Mammalia; order Lagomorpha; family Leporidae; genus Oryctolagus; species Oryctolagus cuniculus. The sequence goes on along the minus strand of NC_091435.1, from coordinate 557,218 downwards.
TATCTCTTAGACTGCTCTTGGTTGTGACAGTTTCTTAGACTTTCCTTATTTTTGATGCTTTTGGCAGTGTTGAGGAACACTGGCTCAGGCGTTTTGTAGAACATTCCTTAGCTGGGATCCATGGTTTCCCCCTGGTTAGCTCAGGTTGAAGGCTGTTGGAAGGTCTGCCGCACATATCACAGTGACTCTCCCCTTGGTCACCTGGTGAAGTGTGTGGATCAATTTTTTTTACTGGATAGTGACTCTGCCTTTTATTGTTTTTTGGAGGAAGTTGTTATGCATAGCCACATTTAAGGAATTGGGGAATTACGTTATGCCTTTTTGAGAGTATCTACATAATTTATTTTGAAAAAATTTTAGTTAAAAATAGACTGAAGTGAGACTCATATCCAACATGTGCAGAACCTCTCTGAAATGTCTATAGAAATGACTCTGGGGTTCTGAGGGATTCTGTTGGGGCAAATTGGGCACATGAGCCCCTTTCCCCAAGTTTTTTTTTTTTTTTTAAGATTAATTTATTTGAAAGGCAGAGTTTATAGACACAGGGAGAGACCTTCCATCCTCTGGTTCACTTCCAAAATGGCCACAGTTGGGCCAGTCCAAAGCCAGGAGCCAGGAGCTTCTTCCAGGTCTCCCACATGGATGCAAAGGCCCAACAACTTGGGCCATCTTGCTTTATCAGGCACATCAGCAGGGAGCTGGATTGAAGTGGTGCCCATATGGGATGCTGGCCTCATCCCATGGTGGTGGCTTTACCTGCTATGCCACAGCACCAGCTCCTCTCTCGAGGTTTGAATACATTTTTTTTTTTTTTTTTTTGACAGGCAGGAGTGGACAGTGAGAGAGAGATACAGAGAGAAAGGTCTTCCTTTGCCATTGGTTCACCCCTAACCCTCCAATGGCCGCCGCGGCCGGCGCGCTGCAACCAGCGCACCGCGCCGATCCAACGGCAGGAGCCAGGTGCTTCTCCTGGTCTCCCATGGGGTGCAGGGCCCAAGCACTTGGGCCATCCTCCACTGCACTCCCTGGCCACAGCAGAGAGCTGGCCTGGAAGAGGGGCAACCGGGACAGAATCCGGCGCCCCGACCGGGACTAGAACCCGGTGTGCTGGCGCCGCAAGGCGGAGGATTAGCCTAGTGAGCCGCGGCGCCATCCCTGCTCACCCTGGCCAAAGCAGCATGTGTCGCTCAAACTACCCAATTCAGGAGACTACTCTCCACACAAAGGGCTCTAATGACTGAGCAGTTAACTCTCCCCAGGGCTTCATCAGGGAATCTGTTAAGCTGTGGTTGTTTAGAATCACAAGCTGTATCCTGGGTTTGCTTTCCTTTTACTTTAGTAGCAAATGAGATGCTATTGATAAGAGAAAAGGCTAAAGGCAGCTGAGAATGTTAAATCCATCTAGATACACAGGTTCATTGCTGTCTGAGCATGGCTGCTTCCGGCTGGGGCCCACACCCCAGACATACATCTATCCAGGCAGTTACACTGACAATAACATGAGGTGCAGGGAGAGAATGCCTTGGATTAATGTAAGTCAGTTTATTTTCTTCCAGTGAGCTTGAGGACACTAAAAACACTGTTTATGAAACTGTGGGCCAAGAATAAAAACCTTACATATCTTTCACATCTGGACTTACACGCTCAAGTCTGAATCTGAGGAACAAATAATGATCACGTCAGACTCGATTCCCACACAGACCATGAGTTCATAGCAAGATACACTTTCTGGCCGGCGCCGCGGCTCACTAGGCTAATCCTCTGCCTAGCGGCGCTGGCACACCAGGTTCTAGTCCCGGTTGGGGCGCCGGATTCTGTCCCGGTTGCCCCTCTTCCAGGCCAGCTCTCTGCTGTGGCCAGGGAGTGCAGTGGAGGATGGCCCAGGTGCTTGGGCCCTGCACCCCATGGGAGACCAGGAAAAGCACCTGGCTCCTGCCATCGGATCAGCGTGGTGCGCCGGCCGCGGTGGCCATTGGAGGGTGAACCAACGGCAAAGGAAGACCTTTCTCTCTGTCTCTCTCTCTCACTGTCCACTCTGCCTGTCAAAAAAAAAAAAAAAAAAAGATACACTTTCTTCAAAGAAGAATTGAGAGCAGTTTTTTGGGTTCATAGATTGAGTGGGAAATACAGCATATATATTTTTCATGAATAAAACACACTTTAAAAAAAAAAGATTTATTTGAAAGGCAGAGTTACAGAGAGGCAGAGAGAGAGGTCTTCCATCCGCTGGTTCACTCCCCAGATGGCCACTAAGGCTTGAGCTGGGCTGATCCAAAGCCAGGAGCCAGGAGCTTCCTCCGGGTCTCCCACGTGGGTGCAGGGGCCCAAGGACTAGGGCCAGGCCACAGCAGACAGCGGGATCAGAGGTGGAGCAGCCGGGACTCGAACCGGCGTCCATATAGGATGACAGCACTGCAAACAGAGCTTCACTCGCTTAGCCACAGCGCCGGCCCGAAAAATATTTTTTGAAACTAAAATATATTTGGAACAATTCACAGAAACATTTCAGTTTTAATCCATTTCTACTTAAGAGACTTTTTCATCAAATGAGGCCTCTGTTGATCCAATTTCGTACCATGTAAAACTGCATCCTCAGGGCTGGCGCTATGGCGCAGTGGGTTAAGCCGCTGTCTACACTGCCAGCATCCCGTATCGCTCCCAGTTCGAGTCCCGGCCGCTCTGTTTCTGGTCATCCTCTCGCTGCCTGGCTTTCTCCGGGGAAGGGGCCCCTGTGACCCTCGAGGGGCAGCCCGCAGGTGGACAGCGGGGGAGGGCGTGGGAGCACCCCTAACCCCTCCCAGCGGCGGGCGCCTTCGGGGTCTGCCTCAGCTTCCAGAGGAGCTCCGACAACTGAGGAACGCTCTCCACACAAAGGTCTGGCCTGTGGGACCGACCCGGACCAGCGACGGCTCCAAGAGGCTCTGCCCGCCCGTGGCAGGCAGTCCGACTTCCTGCAGCCTCGACCCCTCAGACGGTCCGCACGCGACCCAGCCTGGATCCGCTGCCAGGGCCAGCCTCACCTCAGAGCGGAGAAATCGGCCACCCGGAAGCGACCGCACGGCGCGTCAGGCCCGCAGCCGGGGAGCGCCGCACCTCACACACCCGCAGCGGCACAAACCCGCCCATTTTAAACCTAACCAACAGCTGAGCGGTCCTCTCAGAAGGGGCAGGCACGTCAGCGCACCAATCGCAGCCCGGCGAGCAGCAGGGGCGGAGCCTCCCCCGGGCCGCTCCTCCTTGACTGCGCGTGCGCGAAAGCGGGAACGCGGGGTCCTCATTGGCGACGCAGCGGGGCGGGCCGACGGCGGGGCGGGCCCACAGTGCGTGACAGTTGTCGCTGGGGGAGGGCGAGCCCTGGCGCGGGGGAGGGAGTGTCAATAGAGCGAAGTCGGCGCCGTGTCTACACCGCCAGCTCCGGGCGACTCGTGAAGACTCCAAGAGGGAGATGGAAGAGGATGAGCAAGAGCAGCGGCGCCGAAAGGTGGAGGCTGGGAGAGCGAAGGTAAACGGCAGCACGCCTCTCCTCCCGCTGCCCCAGCGTGAAGTCTCCGGGGCAGGCTCCGGTGCTTGCCGCCGCCCTCTGCCAGGAGCGGACGCGGTTAGGCGTGGAGCCACCGCCAGGCCTTGCCTTTCCCGCCGTCTCCACTGGAAGTTTTCTCCTGACCGCCGCCATCTTGAATCCGCCGCCCTCTGCGCGGGCCCGCCCCCACTGCGGCTGTAGCCAATCCGCGGCCGGGACGGGAGCGCCTGGCGGGTAGGCGGGGCGAGGCGGGGCTGCGCCTGCGCTCTGGTGTTCTGCCGACCCCGCCCCGTTTCCCGGGAGACGTGATGGCGTTCTCCGGGGCGCTGCGCGCCTTTGGCCTTGTGAGCGGCGCGTGCGGCCCCGGGCGCTCCGCCCACTCGCGGGTTTTTACCTGGGTCAGCCTGGGGCCTGGCCCGGCGCACATTGGCGCTCTCCGTGCGGGTGTCACCTGCGTGAGCGGGACCCGCCTGAGGAAGCGTTCGGGGCTGGTTCTCTCGGTGCGGGGCAGTGACAGGGACCGCAGAACCGGATCCTCACTTGGCTTCCTTTGGCGGGGTGTCCGGACGGCCTGAGGCAGGCTGCTCGCCAGGATGCGAAAATGAGCCGGAGCCCAGAGCTTCCGCATGTGTTCCCCGAGGTCCGCAAGGAGAGCCAGCGTGCTCCTAGGAGCCTGGGAAGTCATGAGTCCAAGGCCTGTGGCGGGGCCGCGTCCGTGCTTCAGAAAGTGAGGGAGGGCACGTGGGGAATAAAGCTGGGGTTGGCTTTGGAGGCAGTGTTCAGCCTTGATGTGGTTTTTTCCAAAAGTAAATGACCCGGTGTCCATGAAATGTGCACTTACGGTCCAAGTTACCATGCGAGGAACACGGGCCCCCTGTTGTTGGACCTCATGCCCTTTGCGTGAGGCGGGGGGTGACCACGTAGGAAAGCTCTCAGAGTTGAGGGGCTGAGCAGAGCTAGGCTGTATCTTCTGACGGACGACATTCTGTGGAGGTCCCTGGTGCTTTGGTGAGCTGTGTCATGAAAAATGGAACATCTGATTCCGTAAAGGAAGATGTTAGATTGACCTGGCTTAATTAATTTTTTGCTATTTTGGTAGCTTGTCTCAGATTCTATGGCTAGGAAGTTTTGGCTGGAATATATATTTCCTCGGTTGGGGGAAAAGGGCAAGAAGGGAGCGATTTAGCTTTTTGTAATTTTGAACCTAAAACATGCCTTGATTAGTCTATCCGGCCTTTAAATAGAGTTAAGGTTAAAAATCCTAATTTTCTCCTAAACCGCTAAGGGTCAGAAAAGCGATTCTGCCAGTCAGCTCTATTGTTTCTTTTGCCTGGATATAGGCATCCTCAATGTCCTCATTACTAGACTCTTTTTAGATAATTCTGAACTTAATGCTGGAGTCGTAGATACTAATGAAGGCAGCGTTTGTGGGAGAGTGATCTTATTGGCCAGGTGTGGCTGCGTGGACCGAGTCAGCGCTAGAGCCTCATGTTCCCCTCGAGTCTGTTGACTTTGTGGTTCTGTTATTTTTTTCTCACTTACCTTTGCCTTTACTACTTCTCCACGTTCTTGCGCAGCTTGCTCACTTCCGACAGAGAAAAACAAAAGGTGACTGTGCGCATTCGAAGAAAAAGACGGCGAAGAGGAAGGGCTCGGCTGTCCATGCGCCTGTCCAGGAGGAGAGCCCGGTAGCCGCTGAGGACAGTGGACTCTTTGGAGTGAGGGACGTGTACAACACATGCTGCGAAACCCCTGACGGGGCGACAGGGGCGTTTGCGGCTGAGGTAGGTTTCCTCAGCGTTGTGTTTTCACAGTTTGCTCTTTTTGTCATTGCTAGTGTAACTTACCAAAAGTAGACTTTGGTCTGCTTTTCCCTTTCAAAGGTGGGAAAGAGAGTTTGTTTTAGTTTACAAAAGGTGAGTAAATTTTAATAATGGTTTTACTGTTTTTAAGTATTTTGTCTTTATTATATGAATTTAAGAAATTTTGAATTGATACCTAAATAAGATAGTGTTAATTTCAGTGGTTGTTTTAGTTAGGGCAAGTTTTATAAGTGTGACTTGTGTTTGGTGTGTTGCGGTTGCGTGGGAGGTTGTCATATGTGGTGTGTGTATCAACCCCTTTAACATGAGTTTCTTTGGACACTTAGAGTACTTCTTCATCTACTCTCATATGTACCGGCCTGTTATCTTTGTCCTTTACCTTCTTACTGAAGGTGATGAGATGGGAAGAGTTGTAGGTGTCATAGAAATGCGGTATTTCTGGAGGAGGCTGGCTGACTGGCTGGCTAAGGCCTTGTGAGCAGCCTGGGTGAGCCCCTGGGGGCAGGTGCAGCAGGTGAGTGGCTGTTGAGGGTGCTGCAGGTACTGTCTCTCATGGCTCCCCTGGCTCTCCAGATCTGCCCTTAGGTGGAATCTCCCTGGGATGGTTTCTCGTGTGGATTATAAGTGAGTTGCCTTGAATCTTGAGTGTCCCTGCTCTGTGCAACAGGGTGGGTGTTGGTTTAGGTCTTTGCTAGGATGAGCTGGAAAATACAAATTTACAGAACTTGGAATAGAATTTTGAGGGCAGAATTTGGCTCAGTCATGATGTGTCTGGCCTGCCTTATTCATAAAAGATTAATTGTCACCAGCATGTAAAACTTGTGATAGTCTCCCTACAAATGTGGAATTTTACTTCTTTTTTTTTTTTTTTTTTTTTTTTTTTTTTTTTTTTTACTTTTTTGACAGGCAGAGTGGACAGTGAGAGAGAGAGAGACAGAGAGAAAGGTCTTCCTTTGCCGTTGGTTCACCCTCCAATGGCCGCCGCGGCCGGCGCACTCCGCTGATCCGATGGCAGGAGCCAGGTGCTTCTCCTGGTCTCCCGTGGGGTGCAGGGCCCAAGGACTTGGGCCATCCTCCACTGCACTCCCGGGCCACAGCAGAGAGCTGGCCTGGAAGAGGGGCAGCCGGGACAGGATCCGGTGCCCCGACCAGGACTAGAACCCGGTGTGCTGGCACCGCAAGGCGGAGGATTAGCCTAGTGAGCTGCGGCGCCAGCCTGGAATTTTACTTCTTTAAAAAATTTTAAGACCTTGCTGTGGTGCTCCCATGGATTCCCTGAGGCCAAGCCTGCTGTGTTGCTGTGGATTCATTCTGAGAGGAGGAGAATGTTGTGGGCAAGAGGCACGGAATCATGACACAGACACCAGGAGGGAGTCAGGTGAAAGCGGGCCAGAGACCAGCAGCCTGCAGACTCGTCTATTTCAGTTGGTGCAGCAGCTTATATAGCTGAGGCAGCCAATCCGGTTAAGGGGTGGTTTATGCCGTAATCAATCACTGCCTGCTGCCAGGCAGGCTCCTTTGCTAGGTGGGTTCCAAAGCCATTTTCTGAGTAACTGATGCTCGCTCCCCAGTGCCATCTTGGCACGGCCTTCTCATTCTACCACATTGCTGTGCTCAGTTCACCAACTCTCAGCTCCCTGTCCTCCCACAGGCCTGAGGTCAGTTTTTACTTGTCAATTGTTGTTCTCTCATTGTTTCTCTCAGAGGAAAGCAGCAGTTCTCAGAAACCATGTCTCAGTGACGCTGAGGAAATGAAAGCTCTGTTAAGGAGCACAGTATTTACTGCTAGTGATTTTTCTTTGTGTGTTTCCAGCCTAGAGTCTTTGAGGAGAAAGTTTCATTTTGTGTTATTAACATTTATTACTTTTTTATTTTATTTTGTTTTTTATTTATTTGAAAGGCAGAGTAACAGAAAGAGAAGGAGAAACAGAGAGAAAAATCTTCCATCTGGTGTTTAACTCCCCAGATGGCCGCAAATGGCTGGGGGTTGGCCAGACTGAAACCAGGAGCCAGGAGCTTCCTCCAGGTCTCCCAAGTGGGGCATGGGCATAGGCACTTGGGCCGTCTTCCACTGCTTTCCCAGGCATGTTTGCAGAGAGCTGGATCAGAAATGGAGCAGCTGGGACTCGAATCGGTGCCCATATGAGATGCTGATGCTGCAGCTGATGCTGTGTAACCTGTTACGCCACAGTACCAGCCCTCAACATTTATCACTTTATTTTAAAAAAAATATTTATTTATTTATTTGAAAGAGTGATATAGAGAGGGAGGAGAGACACACAGATCTTCCATGTGCTAGTTCATTCCCCCAAAGGCCACAATGGCTGGGGCAGGTCTAGGCCAAAGCCAGGAACTCCATCCGGGTCTCTTATGTGGGTGACAGGAATCCAAGCACTTTGACCATCATCCCGGCATATTAGCAGATTACTGGAATGGAGGGGGGCAGCTGAGACGGAAAGGCGCTCTGGTATGGGGTGCTGGTGGTGCAAACAGTGGCTTAACCCACTGTGCTACAACACCAGCACCTCTTACAGTTTTTTTTTTTTTAACTTTCATATAAGAGACACCTTTTTTAAATTTTAAATGAGTATTTTTATCATTTTTACCTTTGATTTTGAAATAATGTCAGAAAAGATGTATGAAAATAGCAGAGTTCCTGGGTACCCTTTGCCAGCTTTCTGAAATGTTAAAGTCTTACTTAATTTTATTATAACTATCAGAATTAGTTTAACAGTGAAACAATGCTATGAGCTAGTAACTGGTAAACTTTCAGATTTTACTCTTTGTTCCACTAATAGCCCTTTTCTGGTTTAGGATGCTGTGTTGCATTTCTGTGTTGTGTGTCCTTTGCTTCCAGTCTGAGTCTGAGACAGATAGTCTCTCAGTCTTTTTTTTTTGCCTTTTTTTTATTAAGGCTTTGGGGGACCAAGCCTTTCTTTTTTTATTTATTTTTATTTATTTATTTTTTTTGACAGGCGGAGTTAGACAGAGAGAGAGAGAGAGAGACAGAGAGAAAGGTCTTCCTTTTCCATTGGTTCACCCCCCAAGTGGCCGCTACGGCCGGCGCGTTGCGGCCCTTGCGCTGCGCTGAACCGAGGCTAGGAGCTAGGTGCTTTCTCCTGGTCTCTCATGCGGGTACGGGGCCCAAGGACCTGGGCCATCCTCCACTGCCTTCCCGGGCCACAGCATTGAGCTGGCTGGGAAGAGGGGCAACCGGGACAGAATCCGGTGCCCCGACCAGGACTAGAACCCGGGGTGCTGACACCGCAGGCGGAGGATTAGCCTAGTGAGCTGCAGCACTGGCCATGCCTTTTTTTTTAAATTTAATAAATGACACGCCGGCACACCGGGCTCACTAGGCTAATCCTCTGCCTTACGGCGCCCTGCACCCTATGGGAGACCAGGAGAAGCACCTGGCTCCTGCCTTTGGATCAGCGGGATGCGCTGGCCGCAACACGCAGGCCACGGCAGCCATTGGAGGGTGAAGCAACAGCAAAAGGAAGACCTTTCTCTCGGTCTCTCTCTCTCACTGTCCACTCTGCCTGTCAAAAAATAAAAAATAAAAATTTATTAAATGACAAGTAGAGAGGAGAGGAACAGACGCACAGAGAGAGCTCCCATTGGATGGTTTACTTCCCAAGTGCATGAAACAGCTGGGGCTGGGCTAGGCCAAAGCCAGGAGCTAAGAACTCAATCCATGTCTCCCAGGTGGGTGGTGGGGACCCAACTACTTTAGCCATCACCATTGACTCCTATGACCCCTAGGGTACACATTAGCAGGAAGCTGCAATCAGAGACGGAGCCAGGACTAAAAAAACCAGATACTCTGATTTGGGATTCTGGTTTTTTAACCACTAAGCCAAGTGGTTGCCACCTCCTTCATCATGATGCTTGTTTTTTTACTTTAAATATTTATTTGAAAGGTAGAGTGACAGGTTGAGGGAAAGGAAGAGACATTTTTCCATCTTCTGCTTCACTTCTCAGATGGCCACAATAGGCAAGACTGGTCCTGGCCAAAGCTGGGAGACAGAAACTCCATCTAGGTCTTTCATGTGGGTGGTGGAGGCCCAAGTATTTGGACATCTTCTGTTGCCTTCCCAAGTACATTAGCAGGAGGCTGGATTGGAAGTAGAGCAGCAGGAACTGGAACCAGCGCTCATACGGGATTCCAGGGTCACAGCAGCAACTTAACCTGCTGTGCTACAACACAGGCCCCAATTTTCTTTTAAAGATTTATTTATTTTTTAAAAAGATTTATTTATTTATTTGAAAGAGTAACTTAAAGGGAGAGTCAGAGAGGGAGGTCTTCCATCTACTTGTTTACTCTTCCAATGCCTGCAGCCGCCTACTTGTTTATTTTTCTAATGCCTGCAGCCGCCAGGCCAAAGCTAGGAGCCAGGAACTCCATTTGGGTCTCTTAAATGTGTGGTAGGAACCAAGAACGTCAGCCATCCCTTGCTGCTTCCTATATTGTGTACTAACAGGTAGCTGGATTGGAAGCTTGGCGCAGCTGGGACTCAGATTGGCAGCTGGGCATGTGGACATCCCAACAGTGGCTTTATCTGTTGTGCCACAATGGCTCAATGCTCCTGTGACACTTTTTAAAAACTAGCTAGTTATTTTGTAGAAATCATGTTAGTTTGGTTTGTGGATATTTCCTCATGATTAAATTCACATCATTTTGGGGCCGGCGCTGTGGCACAGCGGGTTAAAGCCCTGGCCTGAAGTGCTTGCATCCCATATGGGTGCTGGTTCTAGTCCCGGCTGCTCCTCTTCCGATCCAGCTCTCTGCTATGGTCTGGGAAAGTGGTGGAGGATGGTCCACGTCCTTGGGCCCCTGCACCCACGTGGGACACCTGGAAGAAGCTCCTGGCTCCTGGCTTCAGATCAGCGCAGCTCCGGCTGTTGTGGTCATTTGGGGAGTGAACCAGCGCATGGAAGACCTCTCTCTCTGTCTCTACCTCTCTCTGTAACTCTGTCTTACAAATAAATAAAAAATAAATCTTAAAAAAAATAACTAAATAAAAATTCACATCATTTCTTTTGGCAAAGAATGCTGTAGAAGTGATGACGTTTTCTGTTCAGTGCTTTACTTGAGGGCCCCTCGTGGTGATATTTGACACAGCTCTTAACAGACGATGCTAACTTTATGTCTTAATTACGGTTATGCCTGCCAGGTTCCTTCCTGATAGAAAGTTTGGTTTTCCTTTTGTAGTTAACAAACACAATATGTAGACTTAGAATTCTGCAAAAATCTCATTTCTCATCGTATTTTCTTCCATCAGTTTTAGCTTTCATTTCTTGCCTGAATAATTATTACGGTTGTGTTCACCAAGTGATGACTTTTTATTTCTATCATTCTAGCCACATAAATTAATTGGCATGCTACTGTAAGGAAAAGCTATTGCTTCTCTCCAGTTTATTCAGTTATTATACTGTGGTCTCATACTGGACTCAGTGTGGCATTCCTTTTCTTCTGTTGGTTTTACTCCATCATATCAATGTTTATTTTGTTGCTGAAATACATAGATTTGGCCGTTGAGAGCTCCTTTGAGTTGGCTTGTATATCCTTTTAGTGTGCCTCAGTTGTTTTTGAAGACCTCCTTACTTCCTGGAACCAAGATTTTCCAGGTTTATTTTGTCCTTTCCTGGCTGTGGCCTTGGAATCAACCATTTGTTTAAGAAGCTCTGATTCTTTTTTGTGAAGAATGGTGTTAAGAAGACAAGATCTGGCCGGTGCCGTGGCTCACTAGGCTAATCCTCCGCCTGTGGCGCTGGCACCCCGGGTTCTAGTCCCGATCGGGGCACCGGATTCTGTCCCCGTTGCCCCTCTTCCAGGCCAGCTCTCTGCTATGGCCAGGGAGTGCAGTGGAGGATGGCCCAAGCGCTTGGGCCCTGCACCCACATGGGAGACCAGGAGAAGCACCTGGCTCCTGGCTTCGGATCAGTGTGGTGCGCCGGCCGCGGCGGCCATTGGAGGGTGAACCAACGGCAAAAGGAAGACCTTTCTCTCTGTCTCTCTCTCTCTCACTGTCCACTCTGCCTGTCAAAAAGAAAAAAAAAAGACAAAAAAAAAAAAAAAACCAAGATCTGAGTTCTATGTGTGCTTGTCTCAAATGTTAGCACCCACAAGGTCCATTTACTTGGGGTGTCGACAAGTAATCAGTCTCAAGCAACAACTGCTAAAGGAAAGCTCTGTTTAGTTGTGACAAGTAAAGGAGACGGTGGGAAGGTACGGTTTCCTAGAGACACTGCCTCCTGGAGAAGCCGTCTGCCAGAGCTGCTGTAGCGAGGGCTGTGGGAGCAGTAGTGGAAGCAGCAGAGACCTTCCTTCATTGTGTCCCGAGACCTGACCTGGACTGAGCCCTTGCAGCTTGTGTTTGGTGCACGATAAGCTTTTCTGATACATGCTCTCACAAACAAACCAGGCAGTAAATTCTTTGAGATTCCCTGCCTTGTTCTGTTTCTTTTTTTAAATTTTTTAAAAGATTTTTATTTATTTTTATTTATTTTAGAGGTAGAGTTACAGACAGAGAAAGGGAGAGACAGAGAGAAAGGTCTTCCTTCCCTTGGTTCACTCCCCAGATGGCTGCAATGGCTGGAGCTGTGCCGATCTGAAGCCAGGAGCCAGGAGCTTCTTCCAGGTCTCCCGTGCGGGTGCAGGGACCCAGGGGCTTGGGCCATCCTCCACTGCTTTCCCAGGCCATTAGCAGAGAGCTGGACTGGAAGAGGAGCAGCTGGGACCAGAACCGGTGCCCACATGGGATGCCGGTGCTGCAGGCCGAGGATTAACGTACCGCACCGTGGCGCTGGCCCCTGCCTTGTTCTATTTTTTTTTTTTTTTTAATTTTTTTTGACAGGCAGAGTGGACAGTGAGAGAGAGAGACAGAGAGAAAGGTCTTCCTTTGCCGTTGGTTCACCCTCCAATGGCCGCCGCGGCCAGCGCGCTGCGGCCGGCACACCGCGCTGATCCGATGGCAGGAGCCAGGAGCCAGGTGCTTTTCCTGGTCTCCCATGGGGTGCAGGGCCCAAGCACCTGGGCCATCCTCCACTGCACTCCCTGGCCACAGCAGAGGGCTGGCCTGGAAGAGGGGCAACCGGGACAGAATCTGGCGCCCCAACCGGGACTAGAACCCGGTGTGCCGGCGCCGCTAGGCGGAGGATTAGCCTAGTGAGCCGCGGCGCCGGCCGCTGCCTTGTTCTAATACTCCCTTTTTGCAACAGTTCTGCACTCATGGTTATATTGCTGGGGTGTCTTTGTTTCTAAGCTATTTGAATAGACAGAGCTAGTAAATACATATTCACATACGTGTTATCTATTTCTTTGTTTATTTGCATGAATATAAAAGCAATGAGTTTACACTGATACTTTTAATTCTAAGCCAATAACGGAATTCATTTTAGCTTTCCCACTTTTCTTATTTTGAACTCCTTTTAATGATAGAAACATGGCTGTCTTAATAATACTTATTTGGACATTACTTAAATACAAACTAATTTCAAAATTTCTAGCCCACACCCCTGTAAAAAACAAATTTACTAACAAGTAAAATATTTGTGTATAGTTTTTTTGTTTTTTGTCTTTATTTTTAATGTTTATGGGAGTGAGTATTGTAGTGCAATGGAGCTGCTTGTGACACCCACATCCCATATTGAAGTGACTGGGATTGAGTCTTGCCTCTGCCTCTGCCTCCCACCCAGCTTCCTGCTAATGTGCCTGGGAGGTAGGAGATGTTGGCTTAGGTAATGAGTCCCTGCCACCCATGCGGAGACATGAATGGAGTTCCTGATTACCTGGCTTTGCCTGGTGCATCCTAGGCAGACCTCATCCTCATGAGGTCTCAGGCATGTACAGAATGAACCAGTGACAAAAGACCTGTCTCTTTGTCACTTTGCATTTCAAATAAATAAAAAATGAAATAAACATTAAAAAATTGCTCATGTGAAAACAAAATTGTTTAACATATTTACTTGAAAGGCAGAGAGGCGGAAAGAAATGAGCATGAGGACACTTCAGTTCATTGGAGTACTTCGATCCAGTGGTTCACTCCCTAAATGCCTGCAATAGCTGGAACTGGGCCTGGCTGAATCCAGGAGCCAGAAACCTCATCTGGTCTCCATTATAGGTGGTAGGGACTCAAGTCCTTGAGCCATCATCTGATGCTTCTCAGGATATGCATTAGCAGGGAGCTGGTTCTGGGACTTGAACCTGGCACTCCAATATGGAATGTGGACATTCCAAGTGGTGATTTAACCTGCTGTCCTCTCCCATGGAAGTTTAATACCATAGATGTATTTTCATCTGTTTACATCCTACATAAAATTATGTTAAGAATGACTAGACATTTTTAACTGTAAGCTGAAGAAAGCTATTAATGAGAACCTGAACACATGTTTACATAAAAGTGAACTTAAGGGGCATGACAGAAACTTGCTCCAGTTAGCCTCCTGGAGGCTGGAAGTCCAAGACCAGTGCCTCAGCAGGGCTGGTTTCTGCTGAGGCCTCTCCCTGCTCACAAACGGCTGCCTTCACTGTGTTCTCTCCCATGGTGTCTCTTCCTGCTCTTGCAAGTTTGGGGCCCACCCTTATGACCCTGTCTAACCTTAATTACCTCCCAGAGGCCATGTCTCCAGATGCAGTCACAGTGGCTGTGAAGGTACCAGTGAACATCGGTGCAGATATTCAGTCCATGTTAGGCATCCACAGTAGGAGGGCAGGTGTGGTGGTTCTGAAAGTTGTGTTTAGAGAAAGGTATTGAAGTTTGACTTGAGAGGAGGCAGGAACGGGATGAAAGGATCTTTGAGTTTTGAGAGTGTAAGTAAAATAATTACTTTTTTCTTTTAAAGGACAGAATATATTTGCCTGTGGATCAGAATCAGCTTGAAATTAAGAATGCCCAGGCCAGAATAACTGAATTGGAAGCAAAACTTCTGAGTAGGCAAGAAACTATTGATAGACTTGGTCTGGAAGTGAAGGACCTGCAGGATCAACTGGCACAGCGTTCTGGATCTGTTCCTTGCCAGCAGGTTTGTTGTTAACTCACAGATATCTGATTTATTCAGAGAAAATGTTGATTTTTCAAGTAAAATGTGAAGGCTGGGATCACCTTCTGAGTTACATGGTTTGTTTGGGTATGTCTGAGTTTGTACTTTTCCCTCCTCTTGCTAGTAGTGATTATGCCATTTTATTTATTAAAGTTTTTTTTTATTTGACAGTTAGAGTTAGACAGTGAGAGAGAGAGACAGAGAAAAAGGTTTTCCCTCTGTTGGTTCACCCCCAAAATGGGCGCCACGGCTGGTGCTGCGCTGATCCCAAGCCAGGAGCCAGGTGCTTCCTCCTGGTCTCCCACGTGGGTGCAGGGGCCCAAGCACTTGGGCCATCCTCTGCTGCCCTCCCGGGCCACAGCAGAGAGCTGGACCGGAAGAGGAGCAACAGGGACTAGAACCCGGGGCCCATATGGGATGCTGGCGCCGCAGGCGGAGGATTAACAAAGTGAGCCACAGCGCCGGCCTAAAGATTTTTTTTTTTTTTTTTTGACAGGCAGAGTGGACAGTGAGAGAGAGAGACAGAGAGAAAGGTCTTCCTTTGCCGTTGGTTCACCCTCCAATGGCCGCCGCGGCCAGCGCGCTGCGGCCGGTGCACCGCGCTGATCCGATGGCAGGAGCCAGGAGCCAGGTGCTTTTCCTGGTCTCCCATGGGGTGCAGGGCCCAAGCACCTGGGCCATCCTCCACTGCACTCCCTGGCCACAGCAGAGAGCTGGCCTGGAAGAGGGGCAACCGGGACAGAATCCGGCTCCCCGACCGGGACTAGAACCTGGTGTGCCGGCGCCGCTAGGCGGAGGATTAGCCTAGTGAGCCGCGGCGCCGGCCCTAAAGATTTTTTTATTTAGGGGCCGCCTGCAGTGCCGGCATCCCATATGGGCACTGGTTCGAGTCCTGGTTGCTCCACTTCCGATCCAGCTCTCTGTTATGGCCTGGGAAAGCAGTAGAAGATGGCCCAAGTCCTTGGGCCCCTGCACCTGCATGGGAGATCCTTGCTCCTGGCTTTGGATCAGCTCAGCTCCAGCTATTGTGGTCAACTGGGGAGTGAACCAGTGGATGGAAGGCCTCTCTGTCTCTCCTTCTGTCTCTCTGTAACTGTGACTTTCAAATAAATAAATACATAAATAAATAAATCTTTTTTTAAGGATTTATTTATTTAAAAGAGTTATCAAGAGGGTGTGAGACAGGTTCATTCCCTAGATGGCTGGGGTTGGGCCAAGCTGAAGCCAGGAGCCTGGAATTCCATCCTAGTCTCCCTTGTGGGTGGCAGGGTCCCAAAGACTTTGGCCATCTTCTCTTGCTTTTCCAGGTTCGTTAGGAGGGAGGTGGATCAGATGTGGAGCAGCTGGGACTCAAAACTGGTGCTCATATGGGATGCTGGTATGGTAGAAGGCAGCTTAACCTCACTGAGTCATGCCAGCCCCGTGTACTGTCTATTTAAAGATGAGGACAAGATGAAGGTATCTGCTTAATTGAGTAGATCATGAAAGAAACATTAAAGGTGGAGAAACAAGACCACACCCAGCACAATAGTTGGGATTCCGTGGGCTGTCTGTGCTAGGCGTCTGTGTTGGGGGTTCAGGTCCAGCAGGGCTAGTGGGACGTGAATGTGCTGATTCCTGGGAAGGCCCTCTGGACCTGGGTGAAGGTCTGGACATGGGTGACGGTGGTGCATGGCGAGGAGCGCAGTGCCTAGAGTCCTCTACCTGCAGCTCTCATTCCCTTGTTAGTGGGGGAATGGCTGCTGTGCCCATTGCTCTGATTTTCTCAGATTACGGAAGTGTAGTGAATTCTAAATTGGCTGAATGGGTTGATGGGACAGAGGGACCAGTAGTGCAGAACTTTCCCTTGTTGATTTTGGAGTCAGTTATAGTTTGGGTAGGTTTGCCTTTCTCCTCAGCTCAGCTCAGTCTAACACTGAAATAAAATTGCATTTTGTGCCTGCTAGTGGGGGTTGGGCTAGAGGGAGCTGGGCAGACGGGGCAGTAATGAGTCAGATTACTGTGTTGTTAGTGGGCAGACTGGGTCAGATTACTGTGTTGTTAGTGTCACTTCAGAATGCCAGGTGTCTGAAAGGAAGCTCAGAGAGGGGCTTGCGCTGTGGCACAGAGTGAGCTCCCATTGCTTGTGACGCTGGCATCTCATGTTGGAGCACTGGTTTGAATCCCAGCTGTTTTCTTGCACTCCAGCTTCTTGCTGATGTGTTTGAGAAAGGAGCAGAAAATGGCTCAAGTGCTTGGGCCCCTGCCACCCACATAGGACACTTGGGTGGAGTTCCTGGACAGTCCTGGCCTTTGCAGCCATTGGGGATTAAACACTCTCTGTCACTCCTGCTTTCAGATAAATAAAATAAAAAGAGATCTTCCATCCACTGGTTCACTCCCTAAATGACCACAATGGCCAGGGCTAGGCCAGGCCAGAGCCAGGAGCCTGGAACCCTGTCCTGGTCTCCCACATAGGTGGCAGGGTTCCAGCTGCTTGGGCCATCTTCCATTGCTTTCTCAAGCAATGAGAAATTAGCAGTTAGCTAATTAGCAATTAGCTGATTTCTCAGGCAGTTATCAGGGAGCTGGATTGGAAGTGGAGCAGCTGGGACTTGAACCTATGTGCATATGGGATGCTGATGTCACAGGTGGCAGCTTAAATCTGTTCCACAACACCCACTGTCGCTCCCCGTCTTCGTGGAGGAACGACACAGGACCCTGCGCTGTTCTTTCGTCTGCTCGGCCCTCCCCGGGTTTGCTGCTGGTTCTTCCCGGGTTGGCTACCGTCCCTTCCACCTCCGTGGAAGGGCGGTTCCCCCTGCCACCTTCCCCACTTCCGCGGGGGAGCGGCACACCGCCGGCCGGCTCTCTCGGGGGCTGCACAGGTGTTTCCTCAGATGGATGTTCCCCTTAGATGTTCCTGGTGCGTGTTGTCTCTCTCCTCCTTTATAGTCCTCTTCCACCAATCCCAACTCTGCTACCCACAAGCCGAGTACGCTGCTCTCCTCCAATCAGGAGCAGGTCCTACAGTTTATTGATTGAACTGGAGGCAGCTGCGTAGAAGTTGTTTCTCCCTTCTCAGCGCCATATTGTGGGAGAGCAGATGTATAGAATAAGTCTTAATTCCAGTAACAGTCTAGTCCGGGTTGCTCCCCACACCCACCCCCTAAAATAAATTTCAAAAGAAAACAACTCGAGTGATCCATTCCTTTATGGTACAAATGTTCATGTTATTTTCTATTCAGGTATCCATTGCTTGGTAGGATACTAGGCAGTGATATGTATGATAGGGTGATAAATCTTGTTTTTCCTTTGATAATAAAAAGGAATGGAATAATTGCATTTTTATTTGAAGATTGTTTATTTGAAAGGCAGGGTGACAGAGGGAGGCACAGAGATCTTCCATCCACTGATTGACTCCTCAAATGCCTGCAGTAAGCCATGGGGATTCCAGGCTGAAGCCAGGATTCAGGAGTTCTGTCTGGGCATCTACTGCCCACCAAGTGTGGTAGCCGGCAGCTGGATTGGAAGCATTGAATAGTTAGGACTTAACCAGGCAGCCTGATAGGGGATGTGGGCTTCCCAAATGGCAGATTAACCTGCTGCACCGTAATACCAGCCCCTCCATTTTCATTTAGAATAATCATGACTTGTTATGACTTGTTTTTACTCCCCTCTCCCCTTTTTTAAGATTTATTTATTCATTTGAAAGAGTTAGAGAGAGAGAGATTGCATTCTCTGATTCACTCCCCTGATAGGTGTAAGGGTTGGGACTGGGCCAGTCCAAAACCAGGAACTAGGAGCTTCATCCGGGTCTCCTGTGGGTAGTGCAGTCCCAAGCACCTGGACCATCTTCCACTGCCTTTCTTAGGCCACCAGCAGAAAGCTGGATCAGAGTGGAGCAGCTGGACATGAACCTGTGCCTGTATGGGATAACGGCATTGCAGGCGGCCGCTTGATCTGCTGTGCCACGATGCCAGCCCAGCTTGTGGTCTTCTTTTATTGTAGTATTGTTACAGGGAAAACTGCAAAGAAGATGATGACCTGGGTTCTTCTCTCACATAGAGGAAGAATTTCCATGCAGACAAGGCAGTGAGCAAAGCAAGATTTATTTAAGTCAGAAACCTTCTACCGCAGCAGCCACGGAGGGGGCTCCAAGAGAGGAGTAGCCCTTGTTTTTACTTTCTATTTGTGTTTTAGACTTGGTTGAGTGTATTCTACACATACCATTTAGTCTTTTTTTTTTTTTTTTGTAAGATTTATTTATTTATTTGAAAGTCATGGGGCCGGCACTGTGGCACAGTGGGTTAATGCCCTGGCACAAAGCGCCCTCATCCCCTATGGGCACCGGTTTGAGGCCCGACTGCTCCAGTTCTGATTCAGCTCTCTGCCATGGCCTGGGAAGGCAGTAGAGGATGGCCCAAGTCCTTGGGCCCCACACCCACGTGGGAGACTCGGAGGAAGTTCCGGCCGTTTCAGCCAGTTGGGGAGTGAACCATCTGATGGAAGACTTCCCTCTCTCTTTCTCTGCCTCTCCTTTCTCTGTGTAACTGACTTTCAAATAAATAAGTAAAGCTTAAAAAAAAAAGTCATTAGCAGGGAGCTGGATCAGAAATCAGAATGGAGCACTGGGACTTGAACTTGCACTCCAGTATTTAATCCACTGTGCCATGCCAGCCCCACTCCTCCATTTTTGTAAAACTTATTTATTTGAAAGAATTACAGAGAAGGAGAGACAGAGAAAGAGAAAGAGATCTTCCATCCAGTGGTTCACAACTCAAATGGCCATAACAACCGAGGCTGGGCCAGGCCGAAACCAGTAGCCAGGGGCTCAAGGACTTGGGCCATCCTCTGCTGCTTTCCTGGGTGGATTAGCAGGGAGCTGGATCAGAAATGGAGCAGCTTGGACTGAACTGGCACCTGTATGGGATGCTGATGCAGGCCATGACTTTACCTGCTGCACTACAGCACTGCACTCTCCCAACCATACCCCCTCCCCCCTTTTTCTTTTTTTAAAGATGTATTTATTTTACTTGAAAGAGTTACACAGAGAGAAAAGAAGAGGCAGAGAGAGAGAGAGGGGTCTTCCATTCACTGGTCCACTCCCTAGTTGGCTGCAACAGCCGGAACTGCGCTGATCCGGAGCCAGGAGCCAGGAGCCAGGAGCTTCCTCTGGGTTTCCCATGTGGTTTCAGGGGCCCAAGGGCTTTGGCCATCTTCTGTTGCTTTCCCAGGTCATAGCAGAGAGCTGGATAGGAAGTGGAGCAGCCAGCATTCGAACCGGTGACCATATGGGATGCCGGCACTGCAGGCGGCAGCATTACCTGCTATGCCACAGTGCCCCACCCTTTTTTTTTTTTTTTAAAGCAGGAGATTGAGTTCATTAAAAATTATTTGCTGAGCCCTTGCTATGTGCAGGTACTATTCTTTGTGCTGGGAATATATTGTATTGACTAGGAACAAATCTGTGTCTGCATTGTGCTTAAACTCAGAGGAAGGTTGTAAGACAATAAACAAAATGAGTAAATTGTGAAGTTAGAATGTGATCAGTACTACAGTGACCCAGAACAGAGCAGTTGTGCGGACAGTGACGTGCTTTATGAGCAGCTGTGTGACATTATCTTGTCAGGAAATTTTTCAAAACCAGGAAAGAACAAATAAAGTTTCTTTGTTAGAAAGCCTGTATATCCATACTTGATGAAAGAAAATATTTAGTGCTCATGGAATTTTCAAGAAAGACATTTAAAGGGATTTAAAAACATAAGAGTAGAACTGAAAATGGAAAAGGCTAGTCTTAGACAGTAGAAACTCAGTGCAGGGTTCTCAGGGCAGCAGCTTCCGTGACTGTGGCCACACTGCCATCCACAGTGGATCTGAGGAGTCAGTCAGCTGAAGAAGGGCTGAAAGGGACAGACAATGCGGAAGACTTCAATAGCCTTTTTTTTTTTTTTTTTAAGATTTATTTATTCAAAAGGCAGAGTTATGGAGAGGAAGAAGCAGAGAGAGAAAGGTCTTCATCCACTGTTGCTGAAGTGAAAAAGCCCAGCCTTCAGTGAGATTCAGGGCACATTCAGTTTTCCTGGTTGAATTCCCAGTTTTCTGTTTGGCTTCCGCCCTTTTTTCAGCAGTCTTCTGTGTTTGGTGGCACACGAGGCTGTGCTTCATATAAGTTCCTTGAACTGACCAGAGGAACAGAAATGGGCTCCACATCTGCCATAATGATTTCCCTTCTGGAAGCATCCGTAGGATCCCACCATGTAGCTTTGCATCCGAATTCTTGTTCCAGTGGTAGACTGAGGGGGTACAGCGGCTGTCCCCGTGTCAGTACAGCCTGTTCCTTTTCCTGGACAGCAAGTACCATTGCCTTGGGTCCCTCCTGGGCGTAGTATTTGCCCAGGCAGCGCTCAGTTTACAGAGCCAGCCTTTGATGTGAGAGATGGAAAGAAGCTGATGGCGTCCTGCCCCTCCTCACTGACCCTGTCCATGTGGGCTGGTATCTGCAGGTGCTGCCTGGGGACACTGGGGAGCTGGCATTCCACAGGGCTCTGTCCTGGTGCTGCTGCACACATTACCTGCTTCCTTGCCCAGGAAGTTGCCAGGGTGGAAGGAGTTGACCTCGTGCAGGCAGGACACAATGCACTCCAGAGTGATTTTCTCCAGATCCCTCCTCATGGTGTGTCCCGGGGCATTTGCCCACGTCAGGGCTCCCCAGCATGCACCCAGAAGGAAGAGACCTTCCTGAGCGTGAAGCAGAGGTGTGGGGGAGCATGGCTCCAGGGTCAGCAGTGTATGGGCCGTGGTCCCCAAGCCACGGAGCTACAACTGCACGAGGGACAAGGGAAGGTTGCCTGCAAGTCAGGAGAGGTGGATCTCCATGAGGGCCAGCAGGAACTGGGGCTACACCACCCAGCAGAGGGCTGGCCCAGTGAGGAGGTGAGGCCTTTGAGATGAGAGCCGCTGCAGCAGCGGCTGGCAGCCCGACATAGATTGAGTAGATTTCTTGATGAGGCTGTTTGATAGTTTTGCATATAAAAACCTTTAGTGTTGTAGGAAGTAAATTTTTAATTGAATTAATTTATTTGAAAGCATTACAGAGAAGGAGGGAGAGAGAAAGACCTTCTGTCCTCTGGTTTACTCCCCAGATGGCCTCAATGGCTAGGACTGGGACAGGCAGAAGCCAGAAGCTTCATCTGGGTCTTGCACGTGGGTGACAGAGGCCGAAATTATTTGGGCCATTTTCCAGTGCTTTTCCCAGGTCATTAGCAGGGAGCTGGAAGTAGAGCAGCTGGGATATGAACTGGTGCCCATATTGGATGCCAGCATTACAGGCAGTGGCTTTACCTGTTAAGCCACAATTCTGGCCCTAAGAAACAGATTTTTTTTTTTAATTTAATTTATTTATTTATTTTTTGACAGGCAGAGTGGACAGTGAGAGAGAGGCAGAGAGAAAGGTCTTCCTTTGCTGTTGGTTCATCCTCGAATGGCCGCTGCGGCAAGCGTGCTGTGGCCAGCGCATCGCGCTGATCCGAAGCCAGGAGCCAGGTGCTTTTCCTGGTCTCCCATGTGGGTGCAGGGCCCAAGGACCTGGGTCATCTTCCACTGCCTTCCCGGGCCACAGCAGAGAGCTGGCCTGAAAGAGGGGCAACCGGGACAGAATCCGGGGCCCGACCGGAACTAGAACCCGGTGTGCTGGCACCGCAGGTGGAGGATTAGCCTATTGAGCCGCGGCGCCAGCCAGAAACATATTTTATTAATGTTTAATCTCATTATTCAGTTGTCTTCATTGGGGTGGATGGATTAAGTTACCTCTTGGGATTCTCACATCCCTTATTGGAGGGCCTGCTTGATTCCTGGCTGCTTACTTCTGATTCAGCTTGCTGCTGCTGCACCGGGAAGGCAGTAGATGTTGGCCCAGGTGCTTGTTGTCTCACCCCTACGTGAGACACCTGGGTGGCATTCCTGGCTCTTGGCTTGGGCCTGGCCCAGCATTGGCAATTGCAGCCATTTGGGAAGTGAACCAGCAGGTGATCTCTGTCTCTCTCTCCCTTTCTCTTGCTGTCACTTTTCCTTTCATATAAAAATTTAAAAAATCAGTTGTGGGGCTGGTGCTGTGGTGCAGCAGATTAAACTGCTTCCTGCAGCACTGGCATCTCATATGGGTGCTGGTTCAATTCCTGGCTGCTCCACTTCCAATCCAGCTCCCTGCTGGGAAAGTGGCATAGGGTGGTCTAAGTCCTTGGGCCCCTGCCACCCATGCAGGAAACCCAGAGGAAGCATTTAACATGCTATTTCCTCATTTGAAAGGGGGAGAGAGAGAATCTCCTATCCAGTGGTTCAACTCCCAATTGCCCATATTAGCCAGGCTTGGGCCATGTCAGAGCTAGAATGAGAACTAAAGCCAGGTCACCCTGTGGGTGGCAAGAACCCAGCTACCGTCACTGCAGCCTTCCTGGGTGCACATTAGCAAGAAGCTGGAATAAGAAGGCAGCGTTGGGACTTGAACCCAAGCATTCCACTGTGGGATGTGGGTGTCCCAAGTGCCATCTCAACTCCTGCAGCAGATGCCCGTCCCAGCCAGCTGTTAGGTGGCTTCTGATGAGTGGATTGAATGGCATCAGGTGCATGTGGGTGAGAGAGAAGAAGTCAGAGTGCTTTCCAACATGTGCGTGCTTTGTCTTCAGAAGTGTACTTTGGTACTGTAATGCTCATTAACTCTTGGGTCAGAACTGATGACTTCTAGCATAAGTGTTGTTCTTTAATAACCTAATATATTGTTTATGTAGATATGTAGAGTGTTGATTTTCTTTAGAAATAAGACAAGTGGTGGGAAGCACATGCCAGGAACAGTAATCCCTGAGGCTGTGGAAGCTCAGTGGGTTTCTTGGTTGTACTCTCCCTGTAGTGCCTAGCTCGGAGTCAGGCCCAGGATGGAGCCCAGGCAGGTCTGGCTTCTTGTGAGAGCAGAAATGTGAGTGGGTTTGCCATGTAATAAAATTTACGTCGTCTTGTTGAATTGATCCCGTAATCATTATATAGTGCTCTTTGTCTCTTTTAACAGTTTTTGTGTTAAAATCTATTTTGTCTGATATTAAGATGGGTACACCAGCTCTTTGGTTTCTGTTGGTGTGGAATATCTTTTTCCATCCTTTCACTTCGAGTCTGCGTGCATCTTTTTTGATGAGATGTGTTTCTTGTAGGCATCAAATAGATGGGTTTTATTTTTTAACCCATTCAGCCGTCTGTGTCTTTTAACTGAGTAATTGAGGCTGTTTACATTCATTACTATTGATAAGTAATGACTTTGCCCTGCCATTTTTGCACAAATATTCCTATTTTTTACTTTGAATTTCCTTTGAACTTTTATGGAGAGATTTTCTTCCTTTACCTTCTTTTGTAGTGATGACCATGTTTCTGTGTTTCTGTGTGCAGCACATCCTTAAGCATCTTTTGTAGGGCTGGACGGGTGGTGACAAATTCTTTTAATTTCTGTTTTTTATGAAAGGTCTTTACTTCATTCACAAATGAGAGCTTTTCAGGGTATAATATTCTGGGATGACAGTTTTTTACTCTTAAGACTTGGACTTTATCTCGCCATTCTCTCCTAGGCTGTAGGGTTTCTGATGAGAAGTCCACTGTGAGTCTAATTGGAGATCCTCTGAAAGTAATCTGATGTTTCTCTCATGCACATTTTAGAATCTTCTCTATGTTTCACTGTGGTGTTAGATTACAATGTATTGTGGCAAGGATCTTTTCTGGTCATGTCTATTGGGTGTTCTGTGTGCTTCTCGTACTTAGAGGTCCCTTTCTTTAAAGCTGGGAAGTTTTCTGCTTGTATTTCACTAAAAAGGCCTTCTAATTCCTTTTCTCTGTGCCTTCAGGAACTCCTAGAACCCATATGTTGGGTCATTTGATAGTATCCTGTAGATTCCCAACAGTGTTTTTTAGTTTTCTAATTTTCTCTTCTTGCCTTTGGTTTGACTGTATACTTTCCACAATTTGCTTTCCAAGTCCTATATTCTCTCTTCTGCCTCACTGATTCTGTTTTTAAGACTTTCCCCTGGCCGGCGCCGCGGCTCACTAGGCTAATCCTCTGCCTTGTGGCGCCGGCACACCGGGTTCTAGTCCGGTAGGGGCGCCGGATTCTGTTCCGGTTGCCCCTCTTCCAGGCCAGCTCTCTGCTGTGGCCAGGGAGTGCAGTGGAGGATGGCCCAAGTACTTGGGCCCTGCACCCCATGGGAGACCAGGATTAGTACCTGGTTCCTGTCATTGGATCAGCACAGTGCGTCGGCCGCCGCGCACCAGCCGCGGCGGCCACTGGAGAGTGAACCAAAATGGCAAAGGAAGACCTTTCTCTCTGTCTCTCTCTCACTGTCCACTCTGCCTGTCAAAAAAAAAAAAAAAAAAAAAAAGACTTTCCCCTGCATTTTTTTTGTTTGAAAGTGGACTTAATTGGGGAACGTTAGTGTAAAAAATTCAAATTCATAAAATTTAAATAAGACAGTAAAATTAGACCTTGCAGCTCGAGTGATTGCTCTAGTTATCACAAAATAGGGTAAAGACTAAGTTACTGCCCAAGGCAGGGAACACTCATGATCAGAAGTAAGACCAGTGAGGAGTTTGCAGCAGGGAGAAAGGGGGGCAGGATCCACTGCATTTTTTGTTTGTTCTATTGAAGTCTTCATTTCATTTTGATTTCTCTTTAATATCTCAATTTCATGGGAGACATTTTCCTTCATATCCTGTATGGATGTCAGTAGTTGGTGCATTTGCTTCTGATTACTTCTGTGTAATCTTATGGATCAGATTTTTGAATTCCATTTCTTACGTCTCATTGTCTTCACAATCCAGTATTGAAATGTCTTGTTCTTTTCGGGGAATCATGTTATCTTCCTTATTCTTGTTTCTTGAATTGGTGCATTTGTTGTTCAGCATTTGTGGCGATATTCTTTTTTTTTTTTTTTTTTTTTCTGCTGTAGTGACTTTTATCTTTGTACTATGACTTTGTAGATAAATGGACTGTCTGCTTTCAGTGAATCTCCAGAGGCTTGTGGTGTATGTGGCCAGAGAGCTCTGTTCAGTTCTCTAGGGTTAAGGTCACACTTAGGGGCCAGCTCTGTGCTGTAATGGGTGAGGCTGCTGCCTGTAGTGCCGGGGTCCCATATGGGCGCTAGTTCGAGTCCTGGCTGCTCCAGTTCTAATCTGGCTCTCTGCTGTGGCCTGGGAAGGCAGTAGAGGATGGCCCAAGCCCTTGGGCCCCTGCACCCCTGTGGGAGACCTGGAGGAAACTCCTGGCTCCTGGCTTCGGATTGGCAGAGCTCTGGCCATTGAGGCCAATTGGGGGGCGAACTAGCGGATGGAAACCTCTCTTTCTCTCTCTCTCTCTCTCTCTCTCTCTCTGCCTCTCTTCTCTGTGTAACTCTTTCAGATAAATAGATAAATCTTTAAAAAGAAAAAAATGATATGCCTAAAGTAACACACCCAGGTTCAGTGTAGTAAATCTTCTTTCTCTTTTTTAATAAGAAGGGGGATTTTTTCTGCTCAGCTGAGCTCCTCTCCTCAGTGGAGACCAGTGCCTGAGTGCTAGCCCCAGTGGGTATAATATTCGTCTGCTCTGTCCCAAGGACCACACAAAGGATCTATGCAGTATAAGCTCAGATTCCGCAGCAGTGTCTCTCACCAGGTAACCGGGGAACCCTGAGCAATGGAGTCTCCCACAGCGACTGCTCAAAGTCCTAGCCATGCTGTGAGTCCTCCCACACACTCTCGGGTTTCTTCCCAGTCCCAGAACAGAAGCCTCACAGTCTCAAGCTCCTAGCCCTCTTTAGTTCTCCCCACTAGAGTCAGGAGTCTCCACTCCGCTGGTTGCTGGGGGCACAGACACAAACTAGTGCAGCTGTTACGTATGTCCAAAATGGTGCCTGCTCTATTGGCTTGTTTCAGTACTTGGGTTTTTTATTTTTTTTAATTTTTATTTGACAGATAGAATTAGAGAGAGACAGAGAGAATGGTCTTCCATTCATTGGTTTACCCCCCAAATGGCCGATACGGCTGGAGCTATGCCGATCCGAAGCCAGGAGCCAGGTGCCTCTTCTGGTCTCCCACGTGTGTGCAGGTGCCCAAGCACTTGGGCCATCCTCCACTGCCTCCCGGGCCACAGCAGAGAGCTGGACTGGAAGAGGAGCAACCGAGACTAGAACCTGGCGCCCATATGGGATGCCGGCGCCACAGGCAGAGGATTAACCCAGCGAGCCATGGCGCCAGCCTAGTTGTTACAGTACTTGTAACTGACTTGTAACTTGATGGTGATCCGGGAGAGAGAAACAGGTCCGTCCCATCCTTTTTTTTTTTTTCCCCCCTCCTCTAGTTTGGCTGGTACATTTTACCCCCACAGGGTTCCAAGCCAGGTTCCCTCTAGGCTTTTTCTGTAGGTTTTTCGCCAGTGGATTGGACTGCTGGAGTCTGGTTTCACCTCACTTTCTTTTTTTATTTATTTGACAGGTAGAGTTATAGACAGAGAGAGAGGCAGAGAGAAAGGTCTTCCTTCCGTTGGTTCACCCCCAAAATGGCCACCATTGCCGAAACTGTGCCATTCTGAAGCCAGGAGCCAGGTGCCTCCTCCCGGTCTCCCATGTGGGTGCAGGGGCCCAAGCACTTGGGTCATCCTCCACTGCCCACCCTGGGCCATAGCAGAGAGCTGGACTGGAAGAGGAGCAGCCAGGACTAGAACCGGTGCCAGCCCCTCACTTCACTTTCTAACACTGTTGCGTGGATTCTTGGCTGCTGGAGCCCTGAGCTGTGGGCTCCTATGCGCTCCACATAGGTCCACCATGTCCCTCTAATTTTGGTAGAGTTTTCTCTGCCATTTTCTTCCTAACTCTTCCTTGAGACTACAGTCTTTCCACTTTTTTTTTTTTTAAAGATTTTATTTTTATTTATTTGAGAGGTAGAGTTCCAGACAGTGTAACAGAAAGAGAAGGAGAGGCAGAGAGAGAGAGGTCTTCCATCCGATGGTTCACTCCCCAAATGGCCACAACGGCTGGAGCTGTGTGTATATGAAGCCAGGAGCCAGGAGTTTTCTCTGGGTCTCCCACGTGGGTGCAAATACCCCAAGGACTTGGGCCATCCTCCACTGCTTTCCCAGGACATTGCAGAGAGCTGCATCAGAAGTTGGAGCAGCCGGGACTTGAACCGGCACCCATATGGGATGCTGATGCCACAGGTGGAGGACCAACCTACTTCGCCACAGCACTGGCCCCTCCACTTTTTTTTTTCTTTTGACAGGCAGAGTTAGTGAGAGAGAGAGACAGAGATAAAGGTCTTCCTTTGCCGTTGGTTCACTCTCCAAATGGCTGCTATGGCCAGTGCGCTGCGCCGATTCGAAGCCAGAAGCCAGTTCTTTTTCCTGGTCTCCCATGTGGGTGCAGGGCCCAAGCACTTGTGCCATCCTCCACTGCCTTCCTGGGACACAGCAGAGAGCTGGCCTGGAAGATGAAGAGGGGCAACCAGGACAGAATGTGGCGCCCCAACCGGGACTAGAACCTGGGGTGCCGGCGCTGCAGGTGGAGGATTAGCCTAGTGAGCTGCGGTGCCGGCCCCTCCACTTTTTTAAAACTATCTTCTGGGCTTTAGCAGTAAGCTCCCTCCCTACTCCACCATCTTGGAACCCAGTTCTAGATTATTTTATCAGTGAATTTTTAAAAAATTCTGCCTCTAATTACTTTGAAGTAACAATGTACACAGTTTTTTTTTTTTTTTTTTTTTTTTTTTTTTTTTTGACAGGCAGAGTGGACAGTGAGAGAGAGAGAGAGAGAGAGAAAGGTCTTCCTTTGCCGTTGGTTCACCCTCCAATGGCCGCCGCGGCTGGCGCGCTGCGGCCGGCGCACCACGCTGATCCGATGGCAGGAGCCAGGAGCCAGGTGCTTTTCCTGGTCTCCCATGGGGTGCAGGGCCCAAGCACCTGGGCCATCCTCCACTGCACTCCCGGGCCACAGCAGAGAGCTGGCCTGGAAGAGGGGCAACCGGGACAGAATCCGGCGCCCCAACCGGGACTAGTACCCGGTGTGCCGGCGCCGCTAGGCGGAGGATTAGCCTAGTGAGCCGCGGCGCCGGCTCAGTAACAATGTACACAGTTTTTAAATAGTAGGCTGATTAATTACAACATATACATTTAATTTATCTAAGTCTAAATTTAGTCAACACCTTCTTTCTCCTCTTAGATAAGGAGGTTAATTAAACTCTGTTTATACCTCCCTCAACTGAAGTTTTTGTCATGGTGGTTTTAAATATCTTCTGTTGAGAATATTTTTTAGCCGTACAGTCTGTCCATCTGTGTGGCTACCTATCTGTTGCTTTAAGTAAGCCTTTTATTTTGGGATATTTAATGGATTTGTAGAGCGGAGTTCACAGTTCCTGCCTTCCCTTGCGCAGCGCCGCTGGTGTCAGCGTCTGCACACGGCCGTGGTGCATGGTTGGAGCTGCTGCATTCGTGTTTGCTGGAAAGATTTCCTTTGGATTTCCCCTGTATTTCCAGGATGCCATCCGTTCTCTAGTGGCCATTTCCCCTCTCTCTCCCACATCTCTGCTGCTTGGCGCTCCGTCTCTCCTTGATTTTGATGACCTTGACGGTTCTTCCTCAGCTAGGGTGTGCCCCTCCAGGTGGTGTGTGCTGCCTCACCTGCGGTTCCATCCTTCTCTCCTGCCTGCCGCTCAGTGCAGCCTTCACTCAGGCCGGAAGTGAGCAGTGGCTGCCTGTGAAGGTCCGTGTAAAGCTGTTCTGTGAGGAAGGCTTGTCTCTTCCCTCCAGTACTTAGTTGATTTAACCATATTTTTGCATACATATGACCTCAGTGTATTTTTGACCTTAGTTATCATCCCAGATGACATTATTTATTTTATTGCCCCATTGTTCCAGCCCTGGCCAGTGTGAGTGGTTTTGGGATGATTCTTGGGTCCTGTGACACACCCTGAGCCTTATGAACACATCCTGACTTTCAGGTACTGCATGGTGCTCCGGGCTCCTCTTAATCCGAGGAGCCCTGGAGCCTTTTATTGGATTTGTCTCAGAAGCCAAGGTCTGGG
This sequence comes from Oryctolagus cuniculus, assembly GCF_964237555.1. Taxonomy (NCBI): domain Eukaryota; kingdom Metazoa; phylum Chordata; class Mammalia; order Lagomorpha; family Leporidae; genus Oryctolagus; species Oryctolagus cuniculus. The sequence goes on along the minus strand of NC_091435.1, from coordinate 527,770 downwards.
GCTTTGTGTGCTCACTGCTCCTTAGGTGTCGCTGCCTCTAGGCCGTCTTAGTGGACTGCATTAGGAAACGTGTATGTTTGGACTGTTGTGTGCATGCACATATGTCTGTGTGTGCATCTACGAGTGTATATTAAAATAAATATGAGTGAGTCCTGAAATCCCAAACAAATTCAGCATCACATGCTTGATTCTGTCCTGTCCTTGATGCATCTGTAATCTCTTTCTTAGAGCGTGAGACATCTGGCTTCTGTCTCTGTTTATTTACTTATTTCTTCAACTCTAGTATAAGTGTAGAGCAGTTTCAGAATTAACTAACCCATATCTGCATGAGAAACCAACTTATGTAGTATAGTGTTTGTTTATATCTTTGTCTTTAGCTTCCAGTCTAAATGTGTCTTCCATTGTGGCCAGCACCTTTCATCTTCACCCCTCAGTGTCTTGGCTGATTTATGTTTCTCCATGAGTGGTCACATTCATTGGCCACATGCTGATCACTTCCTGGGATTCCCCTCACATGCTGGTCAAATCAAAAAATACTTGTAGGGGCCGGCGCTGTGGCGCAGCGGGTTAATGCCCTGGCCCGAAGGGCCGGCATCTCATATGGGCACCGGTTCTAGTCCCAGCTGCTTCACTTCCCATCCAGCTCTCTGCTATGGTCTGGGAAAGCAGTGGAAGATTGCCCAAGTGCTTGGGCCCCTGCACCTGTGTGGGAGACCTGGAAGAAGCTCCTGGCTCCTGGCTTCAGATCAGTGCAGTTCCGGCCGATGTGGCCAGTTGGGGAGTGAACTATTGGATGGAAGACCTCTCTCTCCCTCTCTCTGCCTCTCCTCTCTCTGTGTAACTCTAACTCTCAAGTAAAAAAAAAATAAATTAATTAAAAAAAAATACTTGTGGAGTCTGGTGCCATGGTATAGCATGTTGGGCATCGCCTGCAGCACTGACATCCCATATGGGTGCTGGTTCAAGTCCCAGCTGCTCTTCTTCCAATCCAGCTCCCCGCTGATGACCTGGGAAAGCAGTAAAAGATGGCCCAAGTGCTTGGGCCCCTGCACCCATGTAGGAGACCCAGAAGAAGCTCCTGGCTCCTAGCTTTGGATCGGCTCAACTCCTGCCATTGGAGCCATTTGGGGAGTGAATAAACCAGTGGATGGAAGGCCTCTCCCTCTGTCTTTCCTCTCTCTGTAACTGCCTCTCAGGTAAATAAATGAATCTTTAAAGAACAATATTTAAGAAAAATACTTGTATACCTTTAAGTTCATTCTTTGTAATGCACAATTGCATAGAGTCATATGCCCACCACCCAGATCCATCCAGAACAGTCCAGTTCCTAAAAGTTCCTGAGTGCCTATAATCAACCACTCCCCTACCCAGCCCCCGCTACCAGTTGTCTGTTTTCTGTTGTATGGTTTTTCTCTTCTCCAGGTTGCATTCTACAGTATGTAGCCTTTTGTGTTACATAGCAAAGCTAAGTTGAAGATACATGCAGATTTTCTTTTTATTTATTTTTTTAATTTATTTGAAAGTCAGAGTTACACAGAGAGAGGAGAGGCAGAGAGAGAGAGAGCGAGTCTTCCATCGATGGTTCACTCCCCAGTTGGCCGCAATGGCTGGAGCTGGGCCGATCTGAAGCCAAGAGTCAGGAGCTTCTTCTGGGTCTCCCACACGGGTGCATGGGCCCAAGGACTTGGGCCATCTTCCACTGCTTTCCCAGGCCATAGCAGAGAGCTGGATCGGAAGTGGAGCAGCCAGGTCTCGAACCAGTGCCAATATGGGATGCCTGTGCTTCATGCCAGGGCTTTAACCCGCTGTGCCACAGAGCTGGCCCCTGTTTTATTATTTTTAGGAAAACATTTGTTTTGTTTGAAAGGCAGAGTTAAAGAGAGAGGGAGTGAGAGACAGATCTTCCACTAGGTTATTCCTCAAATGTCCACAAATGGGGCTGGTCCAGGCTGAGGCCAGGACCAGCGTTCCTATGGGGTGTGGGCATCGTAGGTGGCAGCTTAACCCCCTGCACCATGTTGCTGGCCTCCTGAATTTAGTTTTTATTTTTCAATTTTGGTGGGTTAGGTTTAGTGTTTCCTTTATTCTTCCTTTTCATTCTTTCCTTGGGATTACACCTTTAATATTTCCTGTGAAAACTTTCTCGAGACAAGTATTCCCAGGTTTTGTTCTCCCAACTGTATTTTTATTTCTTTTCATTTATCCCAGGTGCTGCCAGAGTACCGAGGAGTTCAAGTGAGCATGAAAGGATCATGTGAGGGTGGCCATGGGTAGTGGTCTGTTGAGTCTTGGGGCAGGGTTGCAAGACTGCACCTGACATGCCACAGGGGCCACAACAGAGGCAGATGACGGTAGCAGGGGCCCTGCCATTCTCAGCACAGTGCCTGACCTTTGAACAGTGAGGGTCCCAGGGAACCTGCCCCCCTTTCTGTCTACTATGACCATGCCAAGTCCCTCTTCACCCTCAGAGCACCCAGTTGCAGCAGGAAGCTTGAGTTCAGTTTCCATCATTTTGAGTCTAAAATGCTGTGTGGACAGATGGGTCCTCTGGGCTTCAGAGGGTTCTGGTTCTGGCTGCTACATGGCAGATGCAGGGATGTGGCTCCTGCAGAAACTGGGTGGAAATGTGGGCTGAGCAGGGCTGCTGGGTTGTTCATCCTCAGGTGCAGGCTGCAGCTGTTCTTCAGTGCAGCTGTTGCAGGCTGGGTATTACTGACAGTGCTGGGTGTGCGTCCCTGTGACCTCTGTGACAGGCCAAGTATAACTTGCCAGCTTTGACTCATTCACTCACTATAAAGTGATGTTTGACGTTTGCATCTTCAGGTTGGTTTAGCTTTTATGGGACCTACCTCTTCCAGGTGTTTTTTGATTTTTTGAAAGGCAGAGATAAGAAGAGAGAGAGGGGGTAGAGAGACAGAGAGATTTTTCCATCCACTGGTTCACTCCCCAAATGGCCACAATGGCCATCGCTGGATCAGGCCAAGGCCAGGAGCCAGAAGTCTCTTCCAGGTCTCTCAAGTGAGTTCAGGGGTCCAAGCCATCTTCTACTGCTTTCCCAGGCACATTAGTAGGGAGCTGGATCAGAAGTAGAACATCTTGGACTTGAACCAGCACCCACATAGGATGCTGGTGTCACAGGCGATATGTGGCTTTACTTGCCGTGACAGAATGCCAACCCCTCTTCCAGGTATTTGACAATGAGTGGGAGGGAGGTCATGTGCCTATCTAGTGTCAGCATGGCTGCAAGTAGGGATGGAGGCGGAGTCTGCAGCTTCCCTCTCTGGGTTCCTAACTTTACACTACTTACTTAAGCCACTTGCCTACACAAGTTGAATATTTTCCCATTATTATGTTTAAAAATGATACATAGTTCATATAACACAAAATCACAAATTCAAAGTTTGTACTTGAGTATTTGTAAGACATTCACAGTGTTACTCTTACCCAGTTTCAGACATTTTCATTATTCCAAAAAGGAGCCCTGTTCCCGTTGGCAGCCACTCCCCTTTCCCTCCTCTCCTCAGCCCCACAGAACAGTCTTCCTCGATGTTTCTCATCAGTGTTACTTGCTGTGTGGCCTTCTGTGGCGAACCTCTGGTGTCGGTGTGTCTCCGGGGCATCCCTGTCGTGGTGTGTCTGTCCTCCATGTTTTTTAATGGCTGAATAGTATCCCATTGTGTGGATACAGTTGACCTCTGTCCTAAGATTCAACCAACCACAGATTGAAGGTTTTGGGGAAAAATAAAAAATCTGTACAGAATAGGTAGTTTCTTGTCATGGTTCTCTCAGTAATACAGTGTAACAGTTCAGTATTGTAACTACCTGGAGGTCGCTCAGAGGACCTGGGAATCACAGCAAATACTGTGCCAGTTTATATCCACAACTTGAGCATCTGTGGATTTTGGTGTTTTGGAAGGGGGTCCTGAAACCAAACCCTGCAGATGCTGAGACTGCTGGGTTACATACTTTGTTTATCCATTCACCCATCATTGAGGCTATTTGTACCCTGTGGGTATCAAGAGCAGTGCTTCTGTGAGCATTTATGGATATGTTTTTGTGAGGACATGTGTTTTTAATTTTTGTGGCATCCTCCAGTTCTTTTTTTCTCTCTCTGTTTTTAACGTTTATTTATTTTCATTTGTTTGAAAGGCAGAGGAAGAGAGAGAGAGAGAGAGAGCGAGCGAGCGAGCTTATATCTGCTGGTTTACTCCCCAAATGGCAGCAGCCAGGACTGGGTCTCTCTGAAGCCAGGAGCTAGGAACTCCATCTGGGTCTTCCACATGGGTGGCGGGGGCCCAAGTATCAGCAGGAAGCTGGATCAGAAGCAGAGTAGTGAGGACTTGAACCGCTGCTTTGATATGGGATGCTGGTGCAAGCTGCAGCTAAGCCACTGCGCCCCAACGCCTGCCCCACCACAGTGCTTTCTTAGCGTGTCTCTTTCCCTGTGAATTCCCTGGCTACACCCTCTGCTTTCCTTCCCCAGGCACACGATCAAGAGCATGAACTTGAGACTGCTGAGCACAGTAGCAGACAGAACGATGAGGGAGGCCGGCAGCAGCGGACTCAGGTGACTCTCCTGTGGGGCACAGGGCTATCAGCCTCCTGGGGCCGTGGGGCCGGTCCTGAAGTTCACACAGGCTCAGCTGGTCTCAGAGCCGGGTGGAGCCATTGCTGGGAGAGGCTTGTGCGAGTGGTCGGCTGTGTTCTGTGTGTGAGCTGTCCTGGGACTGATGGCGGGAACGTGGGTGGATGTCCATCCTGTGGGCAAAGTTCTAGCCAGGTGCCAGACTGTGTGAGAGACATCCCTACCAGCTTTGGCAGACCCACACTGCAGTGAGGGAAATGGGGGGGGGGGGCACACCTGGGGGCTAGAGTGTTCAAGAGAAGAGAGGGTGTAGGGGACTCAGACCAGTGGTGGGAGTGAGCAGCGACCCAGTGCTGCCTCCTCACGATGTCCGTGCTCTCCCCTCCGAGAGTACAGCCTGCTTCTTCCTCTCCTTCATGTTCATTTTGAGCTTTTTGGCGTCTCCCTTATGTTGGTCCACACGTGTCTTCTCATCAAGAATGCTGCTCTCCACAGACGGTGCCCAGCTTGGAACTGGAAGCCCTGCGCCTTAGCCTAAGCAACATGCACACCGCGCAGCTGGAGCTGACGCAGGCCAACCTGCAGAGGGAGAAGGAGACGGCCCTGACGGAGCTGCGGGAGATGCTCAACAGCCGGCGAGCCCAGGAGCTCGCCCTGCTGCAGAGTAGGCAGCAGCATGAGCTGGAGCTTCTGAGAGAGCAGCACGCACGGGAGAAGGAAGAGATGGCGCTCAGGAGTGCGTGCGAAGCAGGTGCTGCACACAGGGGTGGGCCCTTCGCGCCGCTGCAAGGGCTGCTGCCCTTCAGTGATCTCCTTAGAAGTCAGCTGCTTATTTTCTAGATAACTTTTCCTGTCTGTCAGATACAGAGTCCTGCTTCTGTTGCTTGGGTTGCCCATGATTGTGTTGGTGGCTCCACCAGTGTGAAGTGCTTCCTGCCAGGTCTCCACGCCCAGGCCCCTGTCCTTGCACGAGGATGTGTAGTGCCCTGGCGGCAGCCTTGCTGTCTGGCCTTGGTGTGCTGCACAGGGCCTTGCTCTAGCTGGGCTTGTGTGGGCAGCACCCCAGGCCTAGAGCAAGCATTTATTATTCACCCTGTTTTGCAAGGCTCTGGTGTTGAGTCAAACGCCTTCTTGTTCTTAACTCCCTTGCTTCTTGTCGACTTCTCCAGTGGACTTGTGTACATTTGGCGGGAAGTTTCCTCCTCAGTATCTTTGGTACAATTCCGTGTATCTGTGGGCTGTGCTTAGACCCAACCCACACTCTTGACTGTGGACACAGACCTGGAGGGTGACTGACCTGAGCACTGCTTTACTTTGTGATTATCTGGCTTTATGTCTATTAGTTTTTTTACAGTTGTTTTTAAAAGATTGATTTATTTATTTGAAAGAGATCTTCCATCCACTGATTCACCCCCCTCCTAAATGTCAACAACAGCCAGAGCTTCATCCAGTTCTCATGTGGGTGGCAGTGGCCAAAGTACTTGGGCTATCTTCTGCTGGTTTTCCCAGGCCATTAACAGGAACCTGCATTGGAAGTGGAGCAGCGAGGGTACGAACCAGCACCCATACAGGATGCTGTGCCACAAAGCCAGTCCCAATAGATAGTTTTATGTTTTTCTTTTCTTTTCTTTTTTCTTTTTTTTTTTTTTGGACAGGCAGAATTAGGCAGTGAGAGAGAGAGAGACAGAAAGAAAGGTCTTCCTTTTCTGTTGGTTCACCCCACAAATGGCTGCTGCAGCCGGCGCACTGCGCTGATCCAATCCGAAGCCAGGAGCCAGATGCTGCCTCCTGGTCTCGCATGTGGGTGCAGGGCCCAAGCACTTGGGCCATCCTCCACTGCCTTCCCGGGCTACAGCAGAGAGCTGGGCTGGAAGAGGAGCAACCAAGACAGAATCCAGCGCCCCAACTGGGACTAGAACTTGGAGTGCCGGCACTGCAGGCAGAGGATTAGCCAAGTGAGCCGCGGCGCCGGCCAATATTTTTATGTTTTAATCTTAGTGGGTTTGTTTGTGCAATTCTTTGTTACAGTAGTTAGTACTTTCCTAAACTTTTTTTTTTATAATTTCCTTTTGTGTGTGTGTGTTTTAAAGATTTTTTATTTTATTTATTTGAAAGAAATTGTTATAGGGGCCAGCGCTATGATGCAGTGGGTTAAAGCCCTGGCCTGAAGCGCCGGCATCCCATATGGGTACCAATTCTAGTCCCGCTAGCTCCTCTTCAAACCCAGCTCTCTGCAATGGCTTGGGAAAGCAGTAGAGGATGGCCTGAGTCCTTGGGCCCCTGTGCCTACATGGGAGACCCAGAGGAAGCTCTGGGTCTTGGCTTAGGATCGGCACAGCTCCGGTTGTTGCAGTCATCTGGGGAGTGAACCAGCGAATGGAAGATCTCTTTATCTTTCTCTCTGCCTCTCCTCTCTCTGTGTAACTCTTTCAAGTAAATAAATAAATCTTAAAAAAAAAAAAAAGAAGAGAGAGAGAAAAAGACAGAGTTACAAAGAGAGCGGCAGAGACAGAGAGGTCTTCCATCCACTAGTTCACTCCCCAGATGACTGCAATGGCCACGCTGTGCCGATCTGAAGCCAGGAGCCAGGAGCTAGGAGCTTCCTCCAGGTCTCCCACCTGGGTGCAGGGGCCCAAGGACTTGGGCCATCTTCACTGCTATCCCAGGCCACAGCAGAGAGCTGGATCAGAAGAGGAACAGCCAGGATTAGAACTGGCGCCCATATAGGATGCTAGCACTTCAAGTCAGGGCTTTAACCCATTGGGCCACAGTGCTGGCCCCCAACTGAATATCTATTTTTGTTGTTATTATGAACATCTATTTTGAAGTAACAGTGTTTCTGAGGTGGAATTCATGTTCCACACAGTTCACCCCATGTGCCATCAGGTTTTTTGGTTAAGTCAGAGTTGGGCGGCCATTACCATGTGTGAATTATGAGCATTCATCACCCCAGGAAGGCATGCTGTCCCACTCAGAGGGCCTCCTGGGGCATTGCCTGTTTGCTTGTTTGTCCCGTTTTCCACGTTACAAGGTCTCAGACTTGCTGAAATTCCCTGACCTGGGTCCTCCCTGCCATTCTCCCACCCTAGGGACCAGTTTGCCTAGCTTCTTTTTCACTTTTTCTTGTGATTCTTTGTTTAGCTTCAGGCAAACTCAAATACAGATCTTCTATCCTCTCGCATTTTTGCAGTGTAAAACATGGTTTGCTCTTTGTGCCTTTCTGTGGAGCTCTTTGTGCTCCCAGGACGCTTCAGTGCAGGCCTCCCCTGCAGCTGCCCTGAGCTGCTTGTGCAGAGCCTTCTGTGCACTTGCACGTTGCCCTCAAGGCTGGATCCTGGGCGAGAGGGTCCTCCCCCAGGTCCACCTCTGTGTTTACTGAGGCCTCCTGCCACTTCTCCCTGGTGTACACCTCTCCAGGTGTGTGCCTGCATCTCAAGTCCACACAGCTTAGTCTCCCTCTGCCCCGCGACTCATTTCCTGGTCCTGCCTTTCCTTGGTCTGGCGCCTGATGATCCTTCGGAGGGTCCCTGATGCCCGAGGTGCTGCGCGTGCCGTGTTCTGTGCGTCCTCCTTATGGTGCAGCCTGTTGGATCCTTAGACTGCTTCTCTCTCAATCCCAGTCCCTTGCTGGCCTCTGGTACGTTGGGAACCTGAGCTAAAGGTCCTGGGATTTGTATTGGTTTTAGGGAATTCCATGATGGGAGCCTCAGGAGCTGACCCTGACCTGCTGTCTTACGTCCTGTGTTCTGCCTGAGTGCAGTTGTGCTGTTACCCAGGCACGTTCTGCTGTCTTGTGGACACTGGCGAGTGCTTGTGGTGCGGCCAGTGTGTTCCAAATCCCTGAGAAGTGAACTTAGGGGTCTAAGCTACCTTTTGTTTTTCTTGCAGCTGAGCTGAAGGAGCAGTTACAATCCGAAGTGGAGAAAAATGTCCAGATGATGGAGGTACGTATGTTGTTTGATTAGAAAATGGAATTTTCTATACATACTGCTTTTCCTTTCTCAACACACCCACAAAAAGCCCCTCACTTTGGTTCAAACAAGAGCCAGTCAAACCTGGCAGAAAGTGAATTGCATTTGTATGTGTGTTAGAAGTCCTTTCCTGTGTGTTCTGTGTTGTGTGTTAGCCCCCAGCTGTGTCCTCACAGGCTTGCCTGAGGTGGGGGCAGCGAAGTCAGTGCATGGGTTGTGGGGGGAGGGAACCAGTGTTGGGTAGGTTCTCAGGTGTTGCAGCAGTGTTTTCTAGGCTCCTCCTGAGTTGACCTTCTGCCTGCTCTCTCAGGCTATGGTGAAGGGCAGATGTCCGTCTGTGGTTTGGGATCAAACTCTAGCCTCTTCCCCATCCCTGGACAACAGGGGATTATTTCTTGGGGCACTTGGGAGAGAGCCCAGCCCTTGGGCAGAGGTGGGCAACATCTTTGAGACCTTTGACCCCTTGAAAGTCACTGAGGTTAGCATTGTTCACTACCTCTGATTCTGCCATAGTCCTTCTCTGTTCTGTGACTGCTGGCCTTATGTGTGCTCTGTTTGTGTCCTTCTAGAAGCTGAGGGAGTGGCTGAGCGGCCATTAGAGCCCATGTCCAGTCGGGGGGATGAGGGCCCATTCTTGCGATTGATGGGGTGATTTCAGTTCCTTCACCATGGATGTTCAACTATTGACCACAGTTCCTTTTTCTTTTAACCTAGACCCTGAAGCAAGACTGGGAATCTGAAAGAGCTTTATGCCTAGAAAATCTACGTAAAGAATTGTCTGCAAAGCATCAGTCAGAAATGGAGGAGTTACAAAACCAGTTTCAGAAAGAATTGGCAGAGCAGAAAGCTGAGTTGGAGAAGATTTTTGAAGCCAAAGATCAGGCTGAATGTGAGCTTCCAATGAGAATGATGAGTTGGATGGGGGACTAAGTGTTCCTCTGCAGCATCAAACACCCTGTCATCCCACGTGTTTGAATGTGTGGTCCTCCCCTTGCTGGTTTTTTTTTTTTTTTTTTTTTTTTTTTTAAAGATTTATTTACTTATTTGACAGGCAGAGTTACAGAGAAGCAGAGGAAGAGAGAGAGAGGTCTTCCATCTGCTGGGGTTCACTCCCCAGATGGCCGCATGGCTGGAGCTGTGCCAATCCAAAGCTAGGAGCTAGGAGCTTCCTTTGGGTCTCCCACGTAGGTGCAGGGCGCAAGCACCTGGGCCATCTTCTACTGCTTCCCAGGTCATAGCAGAGAGCAGGGTCACAAGTGGAGCAGCCGGGTCTTGAACCGGCACCCATATGGGATGTTGGTACTGCAGGTGGCGGATTTACCCACTATGCCACAGTGCCGGCTCCCCTCCCCTTGGTTTCTAAAATTTTTAACTTATTTTATTTGAGAAGCAGAGAGATAGAGCAAGAGAAACCTGCCATCTGCTGGTTCATTCTCCAAATGCCTGGGAGCCAGGAACTCAGTGAATCTCCCACTACTTGAACAATCTTCAGCCTCCCTGGGTGCGCGTTAGCAGGAAGCTGGAGTCAGAACCAGAGCCTGGACTCCAACCCCGGCACTCTGATACAAGATGTGGGCATCCCAAGTACTGTCTTAGCTGTTGGGCTGAAAGAAAGTCTGCCTTTACGTCTTAGATCACTGAGCGCCCCTGACCTTCTGGGTGACAAGGCTGACCCTTCCTGACCTTTGTCCACTGATGTCTTTTGTGTGTCCATTTACTACTGCATTATGACCGAGACAGTGGTGATTGTCCACTTTTGATTCTCTATACCATGCCTGAACATGTGTGGCTCTTCCTCCTCCCCAGGGAGAGCAAGGCATTTGCTGAAAACAAGCTCTGGAGGGAGCCTGCTGGCCACTCCCCCAGCAGGACGTGCTCTAGAGGTGCTGAGGTCGTGGGCATCCAGGCTGGAGCCTCCAGTCGGGCTGTGCTCTGAGTACCAGTGGTCATCTTTACTCAGTGTGATGTGCTGGCCAGGGTTACTGCTGAGGAGGAGGAGTTGTCTTGTCATCCACCAAGTGAGAGTTGTGCTGCCTTCCAGTTACCCTGAGGAACCTGGAGGCGCAGCATCAGGAAGCAGTCGAGAAGCTGCGTGCAGACCTGCAGTCTGAACACTGCCAGTATCTAGAAGACTTGGAGCTGAAATTCAAGGAAAAGGAAAAAGAAAAACAGCTAGAGGTAGGCCAAAGCTTTTTTATTCTTCATTATTTGGAATATTAAGGACGTTTTAAAAGATTCTGGGATTGGACCATTTTTCATTCTATTATTTGCTAAAAGTAAAGACTAAGACTACTTTTAGTATTCTTAGTGTTTGATAAAGTGGAAGGACATAGCATCAGTGAGGTTGACTTAATAATTATGTTCATTCTCATACTCTGATAGTGCATATTCGTGACCAGTATCCCTGAGACATTTGGAAGAATTCTACACACTAGGTGTGAAAGGCCACGTGCTCTGGCCATAAGTAAACCGTGTTTGCTGCATGCATGCTCAAGATGCTCTTCTGGTGACACCACACGTCAGCACGTAGGAGATGTCACCAGGCGTTGTCTGCAAACCTGAAGTGCTTTTATTACCAGGCCCAGGACTGAAGCTGTGTCCTGAGATTTGGTCAAGAAACCGGACGCTGGAATTAGTAGCTTTGTATGTGAAGATCTAGAAACCAGACAGGGCGGTCAGATTCCAGGGGTCTTCAGGAGACCTGTCCTGTCCACGCCCCTGCCCATCTCCAGCTTTGGGGCTCTGCCATATGCACCCTTCTCTCTCCCCCATTTCTTCCTCAGTGACAGTAAAGAGGACTGGGAGCACCTTGTGGCCCAGGGCCCGTGAGGAAAGGCTGAAGGCAGGTTCCACGAGAATAGAGCAGCCTCAGGCTCGTGCTGCCCTTGCTGCAGCCACAGCTCAGATGGGTTGCATCCTCCAGTGGCTCTTTGGGTTGCCATGGGACTGTGGCCCACAAAGAGGTGGGAGGCAGTGCATACTGTTCTTGAGCACAGTCCTCCTGCTCTTTTTTTTTTTTTTTTTTTTTTTGACAGGCAGGATGGACAGTGAGAGAGAGACAGAGAGAAAGGTCTTCCTTTTGCTGTTGGTTCACCCTCCAATGGCCTCCGCGGCCAGTGCACTGTGGCCGGCGCACCGCGCTGATCTGATGGCAGGAGCCAGGTACTTATCCTGGTCTCCCATGGGGTGCAGGGCCCAAGTACTTGGGCCATCCTCCACTGCACTCCCAGGCCACAGCAGAGAGCTGGCCTGGAAGAGGGGCAACTGGGACAGAATCCGGCACCCCGACCGGGACTAGAACCCGGTGTGCCGGCGCCGCAAGGTGGAGGATTAGCCTAGTGAGCTGCGGCGCCGGCCCCTCCCGCTCTTGATCCCTGTGGGAGCTTCCCTGTTGACTGCTGGAAGCATGTATCTTTGCTCAGTGGGAGATCTGATCTATGCAGGGATCCAGGCCCTGGACCTGAGTAGAAGAGAACATGCAAATTACTCAAAATCATGTATTTTCTTCATTTTTGGTATTTTGACAAATTCCTATGTTGCCAGACTGTAGGGCAGTGGTCCCCGTGGTTCCTGGTGGGGGCTGCTCTGCAGCATGATCTGGAGACGCAGGGCAGCATGTTCAGATACACAGGGTCACATGACCAGCTGGCCCGGGATCCACGCTGGCCTTGGTCCAGGTGCCAGCTTGTGCACTGAGCGTTCTGGTTATGGTGGTGAGCATCTGAGAATTAGTCCCATGGCAGGGGCCCAGGTCATCAGATTGTGCTGTGCTGGTCTGTGGGTTCATGGTGTGATGTAGAATACATGTGTTGAGGTGTAAAAGGCGACTTGCTTCCTCAATGTAGAAGCACAAGACCCCCTCCTGGTTGTGAGTGTGGGTCCTCTGGGCTGAAGCTGCTGCCTCAACCTCATACGTAGTGAGGACTGTCTCTAGAATGAACTTCGGTCCGTCTGTGTGACCCTGCACCACCACGCTGGCTGCAGGCAGATCCAGTCCCTCAGTGAACTTGGGTCCATCTGTGTGACCCTGCACCACGCTGGCTGCAGGCAGATCCAGTCCCTCAGTTGTGTGGCTGTGGTTGTGGGCCTGCATGTGGCAGCCTTAGTGCTCTGCCAAAGTTGTGCTGGGAACAAAGCAACCAGTGCCTAAATGAGTAGTTGGTCGATGCTGCCTCTGCCCCTGGCCTGTCTCATGGCGAGCCCTTCTGGCTGCTGCCGCTGCTGGGTGTAGGTTGAGGCGTAAGCGTTTACTCCACACGTGCTGATCTCCTGCCTGGAGATGCTGGGCCCTGAGGTGGTTGCAGGTATTGAGAATGACGGCACAGAGGCCCCATGGGCTGCCCTGTGCTTGACCTTGTTTGATCTCACACTGACACTTCTCTTTTTCACAGTTAGAGGCTCTTCAGGCATCATATGAAGACCTGAAGGCTCAGTCACAAGAGGAAATCAGGCGTCTGTGCTCCGAGCTTGATTGCATGAGAGCCGACAGACAGGAGCTGACTGGTGAGTTTCACATGGAAAATCCGGATCCTTAGAAGCCAAAGCTGTGTATTTTTAATTGTTGAAACCCCAAACTAGAATTTAACCACGTAACAACCACGTAACTCACATGTTTCATATCGTAAAGATGGATACATGTAGCTTTGAGATGGAGATGTGTGTTGTGAGAGGACCTGTCTCACCCTTCGTGAGTCGGCTGACTGATGACTACCTAATTATGTTCTTAACAGTTGAGATCCACATTGATACGGGTTACTTTCAAGGGTGAGATGAGAATTTGCCAGAGGTGCTTAACTTGAACCTGAAGAGTATGATTGGGTGCTGTGCTGTGCCCTGCCACAAGGGTCCTGTGAGCTCCCCTTGTGGTGGGGGTTGTCAGGCTCCTCTGGTCCTGTGGAGCTTGGCACCCAGGTCTGCAGGTCCCAGGAACTGCAGCCACTTTTGCTGAGGGCAGCTCTGCCTCGGGACCCCCACCCCCACTATGGCCGGGCTCCTCTGCCACCTCCTTTCACATCAGAGAGTTCTCTGCTCAGTGTCAGGACATGGCTGCTCCGGGGAAGCCTTCAGACCGACAAGTGCTTCCTGGTGTTCGTCAACACACAACGCCTATAAAACTAGCAAGTCTACTCTGCAGCTGTGATGTAAAGCAAAGGGCCAGGGGCAGCACCAGCGGGAACTACCCTCTGTCTCGGGGCAAGTGTGGCCTGGGCGCCACCTCCAGCCCTGAGTGCTGCCTGTTGTTGGGTGTGGCAAAGCTTGTTGGTTTGTCTTTCCCTTGAAGGTGTCTCTCACCAGAGGTTATAGAAGAGAGAAACTGATGGGGCCGCGGGCAAAGCTGCTTGCACACGTGCTGTGCCTTCAGCACATTCCATGCAGGTGTTCATCCTGCGTCTCCATACCTGCACAGGGAACTTTGATTTGAAATTGCTGGCACAGTGATGAGTTGAAGTCCACATTGTCATGAACTGCTGTAGGCCAGTTGCCGCTTTCTGTGGACCACAGTTGTGCTGGTGAGAGGTGCTCTCTTCTGCTGTGTGACAGCCTGAAACAGCATATGTTTATTGTCTTGTAGCCTGACGTAGTGCCTGGGATTGTCCTCTGACAAAATCCAGGTGTTGGTGCCTGTGTGCTGACCTCAGGCCACTTCCAGACTCATTCAGCTTATAACAGAATTGAGTTCCTTGGAAATGTAGGACTAAAGTCCTATTCCTTACCAGCTGTTGGCTGGGGCTGCTCAATTCTTTGGGGCTGTTCCTCTCCCTGCCACCTCAAGTCTCTCTTAACTCCCCATGGCTCTACCAGGGGTGGAAAAACAGGGTGGAAACAGCACCCTGTTTTTTTTTGTTTGTTTTTGTTTTTGTTTTTTAAAGATTTTATTTATTTGAGAGGCAGAGTTAAGAGACAGAAAGGTCTTCCATCCACTGGTTCACTCCCCAAAATGGCTGCATTGGCTGGAGCTGAGCCCATCTGAAGCCACAAGCCAGGAACTGCTTCCAGGTCTCCCACATGGGTGCAGGGGCCCAAGAACTTGGGCCATCCTCTACTGCCTTCCCAGGCCGTAGCAGAGAGCTGGATGGGAAGTGGGGCAGCCGGGACTCGAACCGGCGCCCATATGGGATGCTAGCACTGCAGGCAGCAGCTTTACCCGCTATGCCCGAGTGTCTCATTTTAAGATGACTGTGTTTGCTTCCAGCAGAGTTCCCTGAGCAGCTCTTGGTGCACGCAGCCCATGTGGAGGAACTGGAACACCTGAAGCAAGGCTTTGCACAGGAGCAGCAGCGGCAGAAAACCGAGTATGAGTCTGAAATGGAGCAACTGAGGATTTATTTTGAGAAGAAATTAAGGGATGCTGAAAAAACTTATCAAGAAGATCTTACCTTGTTACAGCAACGGCTGCAGGAAGTGAAGGAAGATTTTCCTCTGGAATCTGTGGAAATCAGGTATATGGAGCATTTTTCATCTTTCATATATTTCTAAGATATAAGAACCGTTGCTGGCTTCAGACCTAGTTTTGATTGTGATTACATGCCACTGTGGAGACCAATTTTAAAACACATTCTGTGGTCAGGACTCAAAAAAGCATGATGACTAACACTATACTCACGTGTTTTTGTGGAGTCAGTGGTGTGTGGCCAGCTGTGCGGGTGCCTGGTGGATGGCCTGTCGTCCAGGCCAAGTCCCTGTGCTGTGGTGTAGCCTGAACGCCCACCCCAGCTGTGTCCCGGCCTTGACATGGAGGCAGTAGGAAGGGGCCTCTGCTCTGTGTTGCTAGTCCCCAGGGAGTGTGGAGTGCAGGTAGGAAAGGGACATGTATAATGCTCTTTTTTTTTTTTTTTAAGATTGATATATTTAAAATGCAGAACAACACGGAGGGAGGAGGAGGGAGATCTTCTTTCTGCTGGCTCATTCCCCAGATGGCCACAAAACTTAGGTGTAGGCCAGGCAGAAGCCAGGAGCCAGGAACTCCATCCATGTCTCCTATGTGAGTAACAGGGTCCCCAGTACTTTGGCCATCTTCTGCTGCCTTCCCAGGCACGTTAGCAGGAAGGTGAGCTGGAAATTGAACAGCTGGAATTTAAGCTGGTTCTCATGGGATGCTCGGCTGGTGAGGGGCAGCTTAATCTGCTGACCTGTGTATGTAATGTTTTTTTTTAAGACATGTTTTCTCTCTTAGTTCATCCTGTGTGTTTTTCGAAGAGATGTCTGAAGACGAAAGAAAAGATCACCTGGATCAACTTTACCTTCAACCTGGACATGATATGGTAATGGGCCAGTGTTTTTCTTTAGTCACTGAGAAAAACCTGAGTTTCCTCCTTTAATTAGAATTTTGTATCTCATATCATAAAATCTGAGTTTCGGCCGGCGCCGCGGCTCACTAGGCTAATCCTCCACCTGCGGCACCGGCACCCCGGGTTCTAGTCCTGGTCCGGGCGCCAGATTCTGTCCTGGTTGCTCCTCTTCCAGGCCAGCTCTCTGCTGTGGCCCAGGAAGGCAGTGGAGGATGGCCCAGATCCTTGGGCCCTGCACCCGCATGGGAAACCAGGAGAAGCACCTGGCTGCTGGCTTCGGATCAGCGCCGTGCGCCGGCCGCAGCGCAGCAGCGCAGCAGCCATTGGAGGGTGAACCAACGGCAAAGGAAGACCTTTCTCTCTGTCTCTCTCTCACTGTCCACTCTGCCTGTCAAAAAAATAAAAATAAAAAAAAAAATAAAAATCTGAGTTTCTACCCTTTCTCTGATACCTCCTGACATAGCAGGTAGAGGAGGGCCTGCTCCTGTTGGTCAGGGTGCCCCATGATGTCATGTGTCCTGCACTTGTTTCTGCTGATGTGTTTTCTACAAGGACCCCACACGGAAGAGAAGCTTTGCTGAAGTCCATGCTTCTGTCCCAGGCACCCTCCTCTTGCCCTGTGTCCTCCCAGCCTCTATGTTGTTGAACTCCACTCTGACAGTTTGAAGAGAGTGAAATTGTGGATTATTTTTTTCTGCTTCACACACTGAGTATTTTTTCATCGTATTTGTGTTTTTTCTTTTCTAAAATATCTTTACTTGAGAAGCAGTGCACTGTGATATGGGATGCTGGTGTTGTAAGTTGTGATTTTTTTTTTTACTTTTTTTTTAATTTAAAATTTTTTTAAAGATTTATTTTATTATTTATTTGAAAGTCAGAGCTTCAGAGAGAGAGAGAGAGACAGACAGACAGACAGACAGGTCTGCCATCTGCTGGTTCACTCCCCAGTTGGATGCAATGGCCGTAGCTGTGCGGATCTGAAGCTAGGAGCCAGGAGCTTCTTCCAGGTCTCCCAGGCAGGTTCAGGGGCCCAAGGACTTGGGCCATCTTCTACTGCTTTCCCAGGCCATGGCAGGAAGCTGGATCGGAAGCAGAGAGCTGGGACTCGAACTGGTGCCATATGGGATGCTGGCACTGTAGGTGGCGGATTTACCCGTTACGCCACAGTGCCATCCCCTGTAATTTTTTTTTTTTTTTAAAGATTTACTTATTTATTTGAAAGTCAGAGTTATACAGAGAGAGAAGGAGAGGCAGAAAGAGAGAAAGAGATCTTCTATCTGCTGGTTCACACCCTAATTGTCTTCAATGGCCAGAGCTGCGCCAATCAGGAGCCAGGAGCTTCTTTCAGGTCTCCCACGTTGGTGCAGGGGCTCAAGGACTTGGGCCATCTTCTACTGCTTTCCCAGGCCATAGCAGAGAGCTGGATCGGAGGTGCAGCTGCCGGGACTCGAACCCGCGTCCATATGGGATGCTGTCACTGCAGGTGGTGGCTTTACCTGTTATGCCACAACACTGGCCCCAGCAGTCTGTGACTTAACCTGCCATGCCACAGTGCTGGCCTTGTGTTTCTTCTTTATTTTTTTTATTTTAATTTTTGGAAAGGATTTTATTTATTTGAGAGGTAGAGTTGCAGACAGAAAAGTCTTTGTTCTGTTGGCTCACTCTCGAAATGGCCGCAATGGCCAGAGCTGGGCTAGTCTGAAGCCAAGAGCCAGGAACTTCCTTCGGGTCTCCTACGTGGGTGCAGGGGCCCAAGCACTTGGGCCATCTCCTCCTGCTTTCCCAGAGAAAGTGCAGAGAACTGGATTGGAAGAGGAGCAGCTGGGATACAAACTGGCACCCATTTGAGAGGCTGGTGCCACAGGTGAAGGCTTAGCCTACTATGCCATAGTGCCGGCTCCAGCTGTGTTTCTTCTTGAATTGCTTCTATGCTATCAGTTTCTGTCTATTTCACCTCTGTGGAAAGTTCCCTATAAAACTGAATTGGATGATGGGATGTTCCGGATGTGTGTGGCCAGTGCAGTGGCTATTCGCATCAGCACACATGGCTGTTGAGCCCCTGACACAGTGCAGGTGGCTCACCTTCTCACACAGGCCCTTTGCCTCCTGTGGCTGCTCCAGGGCTGCCTTGACAAAGGACTTAGACGGGGTAACACACTGGCTTCAGGAGCGGACACGAGATTGCTCAGAATCTGGAGGCTGGGTCCTGAGGTGTCAGGGCCCGCAGGGCCCTCCGTGTGTGCCTGTGCTCTTATTTCCTTTTCTCATAACACACAGCTTGGGGCAGGACCCACCCTAGTAACCTCAGTTTACCTTGTTTACATTGTTAAAGACACTGTACCAAAATGCAGTCACATTCTGAGGTCCTTGGGCTTAGGGCTTCAGTTCGTACATTTGAGAGGCACAGTCAGCCTGTGGCAGGTGATCTGCAGCCCCTGTGGGCCGCACCACTTTGCCATGTCTCTGGAACACTGAGTTCTACTTTCTCCCTTGTACTTATGGCTGCCCTTCCACCATGCACATTTGGGGGTTCCTCACGTGTCATCTTTGGGTTTTCTTAGTGCTCAGCCTCCTTGTCAATGTGTGGTCTGTTTTAATGGTACTGCCTTCTGCACTGTTCTGTCTTGTGCTCTGGGTGTCCTGGGATCACCCTGCAGTTTCACTCCCAGGGTGCTGTCCTCTCCTGCCAGCCCTGCGCCCGCTGCTTGAGGAGCAAGTGTCTGGTCTCCTCCCTGGCTTGCTCGCAGCTTTTCCCCGAGCTGACTTGGAGGGGGTGACTGAGCAGCCCAGGCTGGGCCCTCACCAGAGACCTGGCTTCACCCTTGCTTGCCGAGAGTGGTTCTTTCCAATGCTCTTACCCCGTGCTGTTGCAGAGCTGCCCTGCCCTCCTCGACCCTCCCTCCAGTGCCACCTGTGCCCTTCTCATGCTGTGGAGCTGAGCCGTGGCCATATGTGCCCACTTTCCGTCCTGAGGTTAGAGTGAGTCTTGGGTCTCAGGCTCCTTCCTCGCTGGCCTTCATGTCCGTCCTGAGGTTAGAGTGAGTCTTGGGTCTCAGGCTCCTTCCTCGCTGGCCTTCATGTCCGTCCTGAGGTTAGAGTGAGTCTTGGGTCTCAGGCTCCTCCTCTGCTGGCCTTCATGTACTTGGAGCAGCTTTTCCTGCCTTGTCCCGGGCCACTGTGGCAGCCATGCTTGAGCTCCAGTGTGAAAACAGCCGTAGTCTCCAGTGTCTGCCTCTTACCAGACGTCTCCTCTGGCTCTGTGTTCTGGCTGGGAGGTTCTCTCTCTTCCCTGTGAATTCTTCAGCTGTGTTCCTCGCCCCAGCCATTTTCGGTTCCTGGAGGCTTGCTTTGCTGTCTTCCTTCCTCATGTCCCATGCTGATGGGGACACAATATGATCGTTCCGCTGTTGGCTGTCTGGGTCTGTGTGTCTGGTGTTGTAGGTGGGTTGGTGAGTATGGCTGTGTGCTTTCACATTGCGTGTGAAGCTCCATTTTTCTCTGGGGGTATCACAGCTGTCCCCACCTGCTGCCTGCAGGTGCTGGCCTCCTTCCCAGGGCTAGTGGTTTTCTCCGGAGACGGCTCTTCTAGTCTTCTGCTGGGAGCTGCTGCAGACTGCTGGCACCCGAGGATAGATGGTCAGGAGGGTGCGTGGCTCCCCACTGCTGCTGCTGTACCCAGTGTCTCCTGGTCTGTGCTGGCACTGAGTGTGGTGTCCACCTCCCAGTTTTCTCCCTGGAGCCCAACTTGCTTCACTCCTGGTCTCCCTCAGCATCTGGAGCCTGCTCCTTCCCTTTGTGAGCCTGGAGGTTTCGGTGGCCTCTACTTCCTGTCTTCCTGAAACTGGCTGCCATTGGTTTATTGGCAGCCTCTTTTTTCTGTTTCTTATCCTCTTTGGTTTACCAGTTAAATCTCTTTTTTTCTGTAATTTTAACTGTATTTCAGGAAGGTGAGTAGATCGCAGTGATGCATTGTGTGTGGTTTAATCAGAAATTTGCCTGTGTGTATTAAAAATTTCAACAGACCCAGGTGTCCTTCCTGGCTGGATGCCATGTGGGCTTGGGCACTTGTCTGGTGGGTGCCAGCCTCTCTTTGGAGTTATGTGTCTGATGATTGCAAAGAATGAGTGTCTTCACCTGCCTCTGCACCATTGTTTCTTTGTGGTAACCGCGTGCCGTGCGTTTGCCCCTTCTACAATGTGGTGTTTGCCTTTTCTCTCTGGTCTGTGTGGCTCTCAGGTCTGGGTCATTTTCAGATTTTGCTTGTTGGACCTGACCTCAATTTTTTTTGTAAGATTTATTTATTTGAAAGAGTTATAGAGGGAGGGAGGGAGCTCTTCCATTTGTTGGGCTTACTCCCCAGAGGGCTGCAATAGCCAGGACTGGGCCAGGCTGAAGCCAGGAGCTCCCACGTGGCTGCAGGGGCCCAAACACTTGGGGCCATCTTCCACTGCTTTCCCAGGCCATTAGCAGGGAGCTGGATCAGAAGTTGAGCAGCTGGGATATGAGCCGGTGCCCATATGGTATGCCTGTGTGGTAGGTGGTGGCTTAGCCCACTACACCACAATGCCAGCCCCGTGACCTCATTTTCTTATGGGTGGGGCCTGCGATCTGGTGCTGCCTCACCACTGCTCCGCTTGCCTTTGGCTCTGTTTGCTTATTATTACATTGCGTGCTATTTTACGTGTCAAGCATTCTTGTGACCATGTCAGACCTTTAATCTCGATGTGAAGGACAGTGTTGGGCCAAATGGGAGCCTGTGTGAAGGCTGTTGGGACTCGTGCTGGGGCTTCATGGGTCTGTTTAAAGAGCAGCAGGAAGAGTCCATCACTCATCATTCATTCATTCTGCAATGTACACCCAGGGTCCTACTCCTGAGGCTGAGACCCTGCTTTGTGGGGAGATGGGTCATGTCCTGGTCACTGCAGGCAAGCCAGTGTCAGGCTCTGAAGTGGAAACTCAGAGGGAGAAAGATGCTGCAGGGGAGGGAGGAAGGGCCACAGAGGCTTGAAACAGCAGGGGAGAACCTAAAGGCCATCGGTGTCAGTGCTGGGGCTCCCACAGTGGTCCTGGGTCCTGTGGGCTGAGGCACTTGGCCTGTGGGAGGCTGTCAGGAAGGCACTGGGTGGGGGCAGACTCTGAGAAGTAGACAAAATTGCAGGATCCCATGCACAGGAGGTTTGGAGGACATGGCAGAGCTATCTGCCCAGCAGGCTCCCACTAGAGGGATGGGTGCTATGACGGAGCTGGTCACCTCCCCTGTGTGCTGTCTTGGCCTGAGGGAGCCAACCACCTGAGTGCTGTGTGTGTGTATGACAAGGACACACCTGTTAGTGAGTAGCAGGTCATAGGTGCTTGGAGTTTAGGAGAAAGCCCCAGACCTGAGATGTGAGGTGGGCTGCACCAGGCCCTGGGAGGGAGGGACAGTGACCCTGAGAGTGGAAGAGGAGGTGCTGAAGCCAAGGCCAAGGTGTGGACAGCACAGGCCATGGGTGTGGACACCAGCCAGGGAGTGCCTTGGGTATTACAGACACAGGAGGAAGCTTCTGCCACGGGACACAAGGAGGAGCATGTGGCCTTTGCTGCGTGGGATCAGGGAGGCTGTCACAGAGCAGCACCCTGACCTCAGCACCACGTGCACTCTGTGGTCCAGTGTGGACGTGAGGGTGGAGGACCAGGAGATGGTAGACACAGTGAATGTGGTGTTCTCGGAGTTCAGCAGAACGTGCCTTCTGGGCAGTGATGGGCTCTTTGACATGTTCTGTGTCCTTATTCTACAGGACAACCTGACACGGTTACACGTGAGGTTGGAAGAAAGCTGCAGGCGCGAATCAGCGACGTTGAGTTCTCCCCTGCACCTGCAGCGGGAGGAGGACACTGAGGAACTGGAGCAGGAGGAGCAGTGTCACGAGCTTGAGCTGCTCAGAGCAGCGCCTGCCAAGGAGGACAGCCAAGGTGAGTGTCGTAGCTCTGGCCAGCTCCCCTCAGTGCTGTGACTTCATCTGCTGGGCCAGTGCTGGCAGCTGAGTACATGTGCATCCTGTCTGTGGTGGGGCAGGAGCCCTTGTGTTGGGGCAGGTATGAGTTGACAGGCATTGCCTGGCAAGTGGGGACCCTCGAGGGAGGACATGTGTCATGTGGGCCGGTGGGAGACTCTTCTAGGATCCTGCTGTGCTCCTGGCAGGCCCAGGTGGCCAGATCAGGCCCCGCCTGATGGTCACAGCTAGTCAGACTGATGCTGAGACCATCTCTGGGGCCCTGGGGTAGTCATGGGCAGTGAGATAGACAGGACAGACCTCCCAGGTGTACAGTGTGGACCTAGAAGTGGATGGGCCGCCGTGGGTGGCCGTGTGCTGCCTGGAGGCATGCTCTTCTCCTCAAGTACGGCCCTGCAGTGGGAAAGCTGGGTATCCTGTGGTGCAGGGGAGGAGATGAGGTTGAGGTTCCTACCTTGAGAGAGTCGGGGGGACCAGACCCCCACTCGGGTGCTGTGGTGTGAGAAGCCTGTCTTTTGCCGAGAGCTTACTTGGAGCTGGATGGGGTGGACTGAGAGAAGCACGGCCCCTCCCAGGAGCGAGGGTCCTCCACACAACACCTGCCCATCATTGCCTTTGTCCTTCCTCACCAGGGACGTCCCATGGTAACGCAGGACATATCTTTGTCTTTGGGCACTGCTGGTGCTCAGACACCCCTCCTTGTGACTCAGCTCATTGTCCTCTTCTGCAGGGGAAGACATGGGCCTGGGGGCGCAGGGGCTTGGATGCACTGGTTCCTAGAACCAGCATGGGGAACTGGGACCAGAACCTCCACAGGGATCTGATCTGAGGGCCTTGAAGAACAGGCGTCTGCTTCCATCCAAGAAAATACCCAAGGCTCACCCTGGCATGTGACCTGACAGGAGAGCCTTGGTGGCCAGGTGGTTGCTGTGCAGACCTAAGGGTATCCTGTGACTCAGGACTGGCTCAGGACTCAGGACTCCAGAGGGAGCCATGCCCGCCTCCCTCATGGAGTTCACAGGGAACTTTAAGTTCAAGGTGTCTTGTTATCTGAATCCGTTTAGAGGTCACATGTGGGCCTTGCATGTGACCGTCCTCCCTGTTTCCTTGCCCCCTGCAGGACACGCTAGGGTCTGTCTCCAGACTATGCATGATGTGGCTCTGCAGGTTGACATGGATGTGGCCACCAGAGTCCTGGGTTTGGAAACCGAGAACAAGGTTAAACTTAGTCTTCTTCAAACTGAGCTCAAGGAAGAAATTGAACTTTTGAAAATAGAAAACCGGAACTTACACGAGAAGCTGCAGCACGAAGTCCGCCTGAAGGAGGACTTGGAGAAAGTAAGTAGTGGTCTCCTGTCCCAGAGACCCCACTCTCGAGGCCCAGGGACAGCTCAAGACCACTCATGTCTCCCCTCAGCAAGTCGCCTCCTGTCCCAGAAACCCCACTCTCGAGGCCCAGGGACAGCTCAAGACCACACATGTCACATTTGTAAGGTTTCAGTCCACACAGATTCCTGAAAGTGATGACTGGAGAGAGCTTTGTCGATCAGCACAGGAGTCCATCCTAGCCAGTGCAGAGTGAGTGAGTGAGTGAGTTTCTTTCTTTCTTTCTTTCTTTCTTTCTTTCTTTCTTTCTTTCTTTCTTTCTTTCTTTCTTTCTTCTCTTTCTTCTCTTTCTTCTCTTTCTTCTCTTTCTTCTCTTTCTTCTCTTTCTTCTCTTTCTTCTCTTTCTTCTCTTTCTTCTCTTTCTTCTCTTTCTTCTCTTTCTTCTCTTTCTTTTATTTATTTATTTATTTATTTATTTATATTTTTTGACAGGCAGAGTGGACAGTGAGAGAGAGAGACAGAGAGAAAGGTCTTCCTTTGCCGTTGGTTCACCCTCCAATGGCCGCCGTGGCCGGTGCACCGCGCTGATCCAATGGCAGGAGCCAGGTGCTTCTCCTGGTCTCCCATGGGGTGCAGGGCCCAAGGACTTGGGCCATCCTCCACTGCACTCCCGGGCCACAGCAGAGAGCTGGTGCCAGTGCAGAGTTCTTTCTCAGCAGCTGCCCCGTGTCCTCCGAGGGCCCAGGAAGGGCATAAGACAGCGAGTTGTAGCACTTAGCTCCCTGTGACGTTGTTCATCCCATGTCTTACGCTGCCCTCTGAGTTCTCCAGGCTCTTGTTGGTGACAGCTGTGCAGCATGGAAAATGCAGTCTCCTTTGCCAGCCGTTTGCAGGTGTGATAAAGATACTCTTTAGCCTGCAGGCATTGATAGAAGGATCAGACACACGTGTCCACACAGCTGTTACTGGGCTTCATTTTGCAGCAAGTGCAATTTAAGATTTTATCAAGGTTGGGATAATAGAAATAAAGTGAGCTTCTTTCCATAATGTGTATTTTGACTGAACTGTATTCCCTGATTGTCGTGTGTGACTGTTCTCATTCCTTGTTCTTCCCTGTGAATGTCTTTTTGGGTTTTCATTCTGTCAAAACAGTTTCACAGGGAGCAGTTACTACTGCAACTGTAATCACCATGTTATTTTTTTAAACGGAGGCTTTGGTGAGGATTTTGAGCAAGATATACAGGCAAGATTAGAGCTTCTGGAATGTGTGGCCAGCCGTGAAGGTTGGTAGCAGTGAACTCACTGGCAATATGCAATGATCAGGGCATGGCCTTTTCAGGCACTGTTATTATTATTTTTAATATATTGATTTTTTAAAAGGCAGAGCAAGAGAGAGAGAGAGATTGAGAATACTCTTTCATCCCTGGACTGTTCCCAAGATGGCTGCAATGACTGGGGCTGGGCCAGGCAGAAGCCTTGAGTCTGGAACTCCATCCAAGGTCTCCCATGTGGATGGCAGGTGCTCAAGTACTTGTGCCATCATCTGCTGCTTTCTTAGGCACATTAGCCGAGAGCTGGATTGGAAGTGGAGTTGCTGAGATTCAAACCTGCAGTCTGATATGGGATGCTGGTGTGGCAAACAGTGGCTTAACCCACTGTGCCACACCGCAGGCCCTCAGGCACTGTTGACTGAGACAGACGTTTCCTGTGTGACTGCGACGCTCAAGAGTGTGTTTTCCCCAGGCCACTGTTTTATTCTTTTGCTGGGACAAGGATGTGCCTGGCTCTCTCTTTAATTTTGTTAATTTTGCCTTAAATATTTTGAAGGTTTTACTTTGTATGTTTATGATTGTAGTTCCCAAAAACTTTACCCTTTCTGAAATACCTTTTTTTCTCTCCTGTGATACTTTGTCCTGAAATCTGCTCTCGTGAATCTGGTGGTTCTAGCCTTAATGGGCATTTTGTTGAGTGATGCACCTTTTAAATGCAGTTTTCATTTTTAAGTGGACAGCATGTAGTTAAGGTATTATTAAACCCATCCTGACAAATCTCTCCCTTTTAATTGGAACACTGAGTCTGTTAATAGTTTTTTCTTTGCTTTTTTTTTTAAATTTTTTTTTACCATTTATTTACTTATTTGAAAGGCAGAGATACAGAGAGAGAGAGAGAGAATGTAGGTGTTCCTAGCAATATCTTAACTGCTGCACCAAACACCTCCCCCTGTTGTTAGTTTTTTTTATGTGCCATATGTTTTGAGAAGTTTGTTTTTACTGTTGTTTTCTGTTTTTGGGGAAAGGGATTCCTCTGTTCCTTTTTTCTTCCCTTTTGGATTATTTGAATTTTTCTTAAAGATTTATTTATTTGTTTGAAAGTCACAGTTACACAGAGAGAGAAAGAGAGAGAGAGAGAGGGAGGGAGGGAGGGAGGGAGAGGTAGAGAGGTCTTCCCTCTGCTGGTTCAGTCCCCAAATGGCTGCAATGGCCCGAGCTGGGCTGATCTGATGCCAGGAGCCAGGAGCCAGGAGCTTCTTCCGGATCTCCCATGCAGGTGCAGTGGCACAAGGATTTGGATCATCTTCTCCTGCTTTCCCAGGCCGTAACAGAGAGCTGGATTAGAAGTGCTGGCGCCCATATGGGATGCTGGCACTGCAGGCAGCAGCTTTACCCACTACACCACAGTGCCAGCCCCTGAATTTTTCTACAATTGATTTTAATGTATCCGTTAAGTTATGAAGGATCTTCAAAATGTTCATGAAAAATATGTTTATGCAAAAACTACATGGATTTAAATTTTTTTGCACCAAAATAAATTTACCTTTTAACTCCCATTTTCCACACGCATTTTGAAGTATTGTATACTTTCAGGTAAACCCTAAGATCTTGTGGTTGTGGGAGATGCATGCTCACTTTTCTGCACTTTGTTTTCACAGCTGTTATCCACCCATGCTGTGACCGCCATAGTTTGATCAGTGTTGTAAGAGCAACTTGGACCTGTCATGGGTGTTTGAAGGAAGTCAAGAGCATAGACTTGCCCTTGCCATTCCTGTTGCCCTTGGCTTTTTTAAGAGATTTATTTACTTATTTAAAAGGCAGAGTTCAGAGAGAGAAGGGTGAGGGAAAAACAGAGAGAGAGAAAAAGAGATATCTTCTCCAAGTGGACATAATGGCAGGAGCTAGGCTGACCCAAAGCTTCTTTTGGGTCTCTCATAGCAGTGCAGGGCCCAGGGACTTGAGCCATCTTCTGGTGCCTTTCCCAGCCACATTAGCTGGTTACCAGATAGGAATTGGAGCAGCCAGGATTTGAACCGACATCCATACGGGGTGCTGGCATTGCAGGTGGCATCTTTTTTTTTTTTTTTGGCAGGTAGAGTTGTAGACAGTGAGAGAGAGAGACAGAGAGAAAGGTCTTCCTTCTGTTGGTTCACCCCCCAAGTGGCTGCTATGTCCGGCGCTGCGCCGATCCGAAGCCAGGAGCCAGGTGCTTCCTCCTGGTCTCCCATGTGGGTGCAGGGGCCCAAGCACTTGGGCCATCCTCCACTGCTTTCCCAGGCCACAGCAGAGAGCTGGACTGGAAGAGGAGCAACCGGGACTAGAACCTGGAGCCCATATGGGATGCTGGCGCCACAGGTGGAGGATTAACCAAGTGAGCCACGGCGCCGGCCCCTGTGTTATATTTTCTTTAAGAGTATTGGTGTTGGTTTGTTGTTTCCCTAGGCAGTTAACCTGGCTGAACTCACACACCATACACCATCTCCTCTGGGTTGGGTTGCAGTGTGGCATTGGTTCAGTTCCTTTAGCCCTAGCTAGCCTGTTGTGGGAGTCTGCCCCCAGTATGGACCAGGGGGCCAACCTCTGGCTTGGGAAGGGTGTATTCTTATTCCTAAGGGCTTCCCCCTCACTTTGCACTTTTGGTTGAAACTACGGTGGTGGAATTCCTGTGCATGACAGAGTTGGACCTTGCTCAGAGGGAAGTGAGCCGGTGCTGCTGCTTTCTTCTGAGAGTCAAGCCGCTTCTCCAGGCTCTGCCTGCTTTTGGTTCTCTCCTGTGATTTCAGTAATTTCTTCTATTTTATTCAGCATTTATTGTCATTATATGGTTTAGCTGCTCAGCCATCCCTAGGAGCGAGGGGCAGACTTGACTTGTGAAGAAGGGAGGACAGTCCCACATACCTTGTTTTGTTTCTTGTTGTTGATGTGCAGTGGTTTATTGACCTACTTTCTTCCTTTTTAAACATACATTAAGTCTTTAGCTTTCTTGTTCAATTCCCTTTCTTACAAAATTACCTTTGAAGTTACTAGTTTAGTTTATTGATCTTTGCTCAAGTTCTTTGTACGTCCTGGCATACAAATTGCACAGACCAGAGACTGGAACTCATTCCTCTGTGGCGTTTCTCATGGATGTGTCTTCGGCTGCTGCAGAGGGTGCTGTCCTTTCTGCTGTGGGGCACTTGGCCTAAGACACAGGGTGCCTCGTGAGTTAGCGTGGCTGGATTTGGTCTCAGTCTCGACGCAGAATGCCTCCAGCCCGTCTTTGCTACACTATTGTGTGTGTTTTCAGGTGTTAGTTTGTGTCCAGACCTGCCAGCTCCAGAGATAAAAAGCAAACCAGTTCTAGGTGCACGATGTGGAAAGCATTGTCATTCAGCACTCCTCAGGATCCTTCCATTTCTGTTATTCGCATAGTGCCCCCGTGTGCGGAAGAGATGGATTTGGGTTCTTACTTCAGTAATCTTTTCCTTTAATAATTTCTTTCTCTTCAATAAACTTACCATATATAGGTAAAACATAATTTAGTTGCAGACCATGAGGAAGAACTAAATAAAGCTAAAGAGAAGATTCAGCTAATGAAACAGGATTTCAGAAAAAAAGAAGCAGAGTGGAAAGTTACAAGTGAGGGCCTGGAAAGAGAAGCTGAAGAGAAATTAACAATGGTGCTCCTTGAACTGAAGGAAAAGGCCGAATCTGAGAAACGCTTGATGATAAAAACATTTGAGCTTCGAGAAGCTGAAATGAGGCGTCTTCAGGATCAACAGGCAGCCCAAATCCTGGCCCTGGAGAGGTCAGTGGTGGAGCAGCAGGACCGGCTGCGGCAGCTGGAGTGTGGGCTCCTCCCAGGGGATGAGGCTGTGCCATGTAGCCAGTGTGGCCGTGAGCTCCCTGCAGCCCAGGACAGAGAGAGCACCGTGCCTCGTCTGAAGGAGGACTGCGCCCTCCAGCTGATGCTGGCCCAGAACAGGTAGGTGGTGCGGTTGCAGCAGCCAGAGTGCTGTGGAGCTGTCTTTAGGCTGCCGCGCAGACCTCACCCCAGGAGGCCTGGCACAGTGTGAGAGGCAGGCCCCAGAGGGAAAGGTGGAGCACGGTGTGATGCTCTGAGTTTTCACCCTAAAACCAGTACAGGCAGCTCTGTGGCCCCTAACAGGACCTGCTGATCGTCCCTGCGCCATCCGTGGTGGATGTTGGTGTGCATGCCTCATCTACATCTCCATTGTTCTCTGCTGGCTTTGAAATTTCAGCAGCAGAACCATCAATCTCACTCTACTTGTTTTTTTTCTTTTTTAAGATTTATGTATTTATATGAAAGAGTTACCCAGAGAGAGGAGAGGTATAGAGAGATGTCTTCCATCGATGGGTCACTCCCCAGTTGGCTGCAAAGGGCAGAGCTGTGCTGATCTGAAGAAGCCAGGAGCCAAGAGCTTCCTCCAGGTCTCCCACGTGGGTGCAGGGGCCCAAGCTCTTGGGCCACCTTCTACTGCTTTCCCAAGCCGTAGCAGGGAGCTGGCTCGGAAGTGGAGCAGCCAGGTCTCGAACTGGCGCCCAAATAGGATGCTGGCGCTTCAGGCCAGAGCGTTAACCCCCTGCACCACGGCACCAGCCCTATTACTTGTTTTTAAAACTCTTGTTTGATTATTTGTATCTTCTCCTCAGCTTTATTTCATTCTTCCTGGTGGTTTGCATTTGTGAGATTTAGAGACATGAAGCTAATCTTCCTAATTTTTTTAACCTAAATTGGTTTCTAAAATAGACATTTTCTTAGAAATACAACCTTAATTCCTGGAGTTCTAAACAGATTTATCCTGTGCCTGGCTGATTGCCTATGTTGGCATCAGCCTCTTTGGTGAGCCTTGATGCCTGTTCAGTCCAATGGCTACATCCGCCCTTGGTTCTGCCCTTCCTGTCTGTGTGCCCCACCCCAGCCTCACTGGGAGGTGCAGGAATTCTGCTTGAGTTGGATCATTGTGGGCCAGGTGTTTGACTGCATATCTATGCTCCCACCTATGGTGCAGGTTAAGTGTGATGAGCTGTGCATGGCCTCTTAACACTTGGAGGTAGTCATAGTTCTCACCAGTTGTGTAGACTTTTCAAGCACACCAGTAATGCATGCTGTGTTCCCACTGGGGAACATGTGCCTTCCTGGTTCCTCTTGGGATTCTGAGATGCCCGTCTCTGTTGTTTGGACCTCTGGCCCACCTGCAGCTCTCAGGCCTCTTACTGCTCCTTATGGCCCTGTTGGCTCCTATATGGTAGCAGTGCTTCCCCGTCGGGAGCTGAGATCACCTTTGCTTTCCTCTGGGCAGGCAGTGGTTGTGAGCCAACAGTTCAGCCTGTCCTACTGGGGTCCCCCCGTAGTCTGTGACCTCCGAACTTCTTCCTTCACATGGCACTTCACTCCTACTTACTTCTGGTATTAGAATCTTGGACTGTGTCGCAGAGAAGGAAGGAGGATCTGAACCCTGAGGCAGTGTTTCTCTTGGGAGGAGGGTGCAGGGTGTCAGAGTGAGGGCTGATGCCATTTGACCACGTGTTGCTCTCTGTGTTCACTTTGAATGGTGCCTCAGGTTTTTAGAGGAACGTAGAGAGATGACAGAGAAATTCACTGCAGAGCAAGCTGCCTTCCTGCGGGAGGCCCAGGAGAAGCATGCCCACGAGCTCCAGTGCCTCCGAGACAGGCACCAGCAGCAGCTTCTGTCCCTGAGGATGGAGCTGGAGACCAGGCACCGGGCCGAGCTGGGCGAGTTGACAGCTTCCCTGGAGAGTGAGCAGTGGGCGCGCCTGGAGGCGCGCGTGGCGGAACTGCAGGGCAAACACGCTGCTGACATCAGTGCTCTGGAGACTAGACATTTGTCTAACCTGGATTCGCTGGAGGCCTGCTACCTGTCTGAGGTGCAGGCCATTCGTGCTGAGCACAGGCGGGCTCTCGAGCTTCTGCAAGCAGACCTTGAGGAGCAGCTGCGGGAAAAGGACTCTTCTCACCAGACGCTGTTGACTCAGGAGCTGGAGAAGCTCAGGCTGAACCACGATGCGGAGCTTCAGTCGGCCAAGGACAGCCTGAGGGCAGAGATGAGTGCCGGCCACGCGGAGAGTCTGAGAGCCCTGGCCGCGAGGCTGCAGGGAGCGCACCAGGTGAGGCGTCTTCCCCGGCTGTCTCCCGGTTGCCCTGCACGTAGCGATTGTCTCTGTACGTGTGCACGTGTGTGTGGTGGCTTGGTTGTTGTACGTCTGTGGGTGTGAGTGTGTGCATGCACGTGGTGACTTGGTTGTTGTGTAGTGCTGTTTGGAGTGAGTTTGGCGAACTGTTTGATTACACACTCCTTGACCTCTGGTCTGGAAATGCGCACAGACCTCTGCCAGACCCACAGGCCCCGAAGCATGCTTGAAGGCCGACCTGACTGCTGGCTAAGATGTGGCTCTGAGGCTGCAGGGAGTGGATTGATTCTGCTATGTGTACATGGAGTCACAGTCTCTCTACTGTTGATATCTTCTGAAATTAAAACTTTTTTGTCACATTTCAAGAGCAGAGGATCTTTTGGCAAATGCCATTTTTGTGTGAAGGGGACTTTATGGGAAGTCCCTGTGGCTATGGGCTAGGGCCCATCTGGAGAGCCTGCAGTCCCTGTAGCTCAGACTCAGACTTGTTTATCTGACCTGACCTGTCCCGTGTGTGTATTTTGTACCTGCTGTGCCCTGACTATAGTCTCTGCTGCTTTATTTTTTCCTGTGGACTGGTCTCCTCTGTTTAGCCCCAGGTGCAGCCTTGCATGCTGGGCCGTTAGGACAGGTGCTGCCTACTCCTGCAGTGAGGGGTGTAGTTGGTTTTGTGCCACCCATGTAGGAGACCCAGATTTAGTTTCTGACTCCTGGCTATTGTAGACATTTGAGGAGTGAACCAGTGAGTAGAAGATCTCTTTCAGACATGTTTGTCTCTCTCTGCCTTTTAAATAAATAAAAATTAAAAGGAAGTACATATTCCAAATCATAAATTAGGGAATCTTGGACTTGAATAAGCACAAATACCAGTGGAAGTATCCATTGCCATCGACAGACGTCTTATAAGTGGAGCTGACCTCATCTGCCGATTGTGGGTGCGATTGCTAGTTTATTTTCAGTTCCCTTCAGCTCTGTTTAAGATAGAAGGAGATAAGGTAACTGTGTATGTGTTTATTTTTTATTATTTATTTGCTTAAAGATTTTTTTTAAAAAGATTTATTTACTGGGGCCAGTGCTGTGGTGCAGCGGGTTAACACCCTAACCTGAAGTGTCGACATCCCATATGGGCACTGGTTCGAGTCCTGGCTGCTCCACTTCCGATCCAGCTCTCTGCTATAGCCTGGGAAAGCAGTGGAAGATGGCCTAAGTCCTTGGGCCCCCGCACCCGTGTGAGAGACCCAGAAGAAGCTCCTGGCTCCTGGTTTTGGATTGGTGCAGATTTATTTATTTATTTGAAAGTCAGAGTTACACAGAGAGAGGAGAGGCAGAGAGAGAGAGAGAGAGGTCTTCCATCCGATGGTTCACTCCACAATTGGCCACAGCGGCCAGAGCTGCACCATCCTCTGCTGCTTTTTTAGTAACTGTGTTTTGATAGCTGTGAGCGCTTCACCTCGTGTTTCAGATACCCTCTCTTCTGTGGTCTGAAGTCTCAAGAGAGCACTTCCTGCTCAGGCTGCCCTCCCGGTCACAGATGGCTGCCTGTGCAGACAAGCCTCTGTTCCCTGTTCTGGGGCTCAGCTGGTGGCTGAGCAGGTGTCTGAGATGAGGAAGGAACAGTTACCTGTCCAGTTGACTTAGAGGTGTCTGACATCTGGAGGCCCCACGCTGCAGTGCATAGTAGGTGGCTCCAGTCTCTTTCCATGCCCAGCTAGGATCACTAGCAAGCAGGTGCCCCGAAGCATAGCAGCTGTTCCCAATATGGGGATTTAAACTTGCAGGTGTTCCTAGTTCATTTGATGTAAATAAAATGACATTCCAAAAGAATATTTAGAAAGGAGAAACATGCATATTACCTATGAAGACTATGTTTTCTAGATCATGGCTTAGCTTTTTAGTAGCAAAACATACTGTGAAAAGCATATGGAATGTTTAGCATCTTGCACACAGAGTTGGCATGTATGGGCACGAGTGATGGTGAGGTGTATTGGGAAGAGGCAACGGTGAGGCGTCTGGGGGTGAGTGATGTGAGGCATGTGTGGGGGTGGACACCTGTGGATGCTCTCTCGGCAGGAGGAGCTGGCTGCGGCCCTGCGTGATCAGAGGCACCTGCTGGAGGAGGAGCGGGTTGCAGCCCTGGACAGGGTGGGCGCTGAGGTCCTGCTCCTGGAGCGCCAGCACCAAGCTGCCCTGCAGGAGCTGGGAGATGCACACATGGCCAAGATACAGCAGCAGGAGCCGGCAAAACAGGCTGAGTCCCAGGCGACGCAAGCTCCGCTGGAGCAGGTTGTGCAGGTGAGCATTCCAGGCAGTGCAGTTCCCACAGTGGTACCAGCTCTGTGGGTACAAGGGTGTGGTAGTACTGCTCGCCCAATGAGACAAGCCCAGAAGCAGGCATCTGTGCCAAGGGCCGGGCAGCCTCCCTCCTGTGGTTTCTCTGGAGGGCAGGACCCCAGCCTTGCTTTCCAGTAGAGGATGCTCTGTGGTATCAGGTGTGCCGACCTGTTTGCAGCTAGAAGCCAAAGGGTGTGGGGAGCAACTCGGACTAGACTGTTACTGGAATTAAGACTTATTCTATGCATCTGCTCTCCCACAATATGGCGCTGGGAGAGGAGTAAACAACTTTTACACAGCTGCCTCCAGTTCGACCAGTAACCTGCAGGAGCTGATCCTGCTCCTGATTGGAGGAGAGCAGCGTACTCGGCTTGTGGGTAGCAGAGTTGGGATTGGTGGAAGAGAACTATAAAGGAGGAGAGAGACAACATGCACGAGGAACATCTAAGGGGAACATCCAAATAACATCTGAGCAGCCCCCGAGAAAGCCGGCTGGCAGTGTGCCGCTCCCCCGCGGAAGTGGGGAAAGTGGCAGGGGGAACCGCCCCTCCACGGAGGTGGAGGGACGGCAGCCAACCCGGGAAGAACCAGCAGCAAACCTGGGGAGGGCCGAGCAGACAAAAGAACAGCGCAGGGTCCTGTGTCGTTCCTCCACGAAGAGGGGGAGCGACAAAAGGGGCTGGAGGTTTCTGTGTTGGTTGAGTTTTCCAGCCCAGTGGAGACATAGGGATGGGGGCCAAGCTCCTTCATGTGTGGTACCCTGTGAATGGGCTTGCAACATGTGGTCAGCTGGGGCGTGATTGATGCTGGCTCATGGAGGGGTGTGGAGAGCCTGGGGGTGATGTGAAGGCTGTGGTGGAGGTAGAGGTGCTGTTGCCTTGAGACGTTCATGGAGGAGGTACAGGCCTGGTGGTTGTGATTTGTGTCGGCACAGGACAGGTTCACATGTTCCTGCTAAAGAAGCTGGGTCCAGGGGCTGGCACTGTGGTGTAGTAGGCTAAGCCTCTACTTGTGGTGTTGGCGTCCCATATAGGCACGGGTTTGTGTCCCAGCTGCTCCTCTTTTGATTGAGATCTCTGTTTATAGCCTGAGAAAGCAGTGGAAGTGGCCCAAGTGCTTGGGCCCCTGCACCCGCATGGCCTGGCTTCAGATCAGCCCAGCTCAGGCCATTGCAGCCATTTGGGAGTGAACCAGCAGATGGAAGACCTTTTTCTCTGCCTTTCCTCCCCTCTCTCTCTCTCTGTAGTGCTCTCTCTCAAATAAATAAAATCTTAAGAAAAAGCAGCAGCAGCTGGGTCCAGAACTGGGAGCAGTTCTCCTGCCCATCTTGCTGTTAGAGTGCAGGGTGTGTGACTTGTTCCTGTCTCACTACCTTTGCCTTCCTGTGGTGACTGCTGTCTAAGTGCTCCTGGAGTATCTTTGGAGTATTTTCTTTTTTAAATTAAAGATTTTATTTTTAAAGATTCACTTATTTATTTGAAAGAGTTATATATATGTAGAGAGAGAGATCTTCCATCTGCTGGTTTACTCTCCAGATGACCAAAATTGCTAGAGCTGGGCCAGGCCAAAGCCAGGAGCTTCATCCTGGTCTCCCATGTGGATACAGGGGTCCAAATACTTGGGCCATCGTCAGCTGCTTTTCTCAGGCCATTTGCAGGAAGCTAGATTTGAAGTGGGGCAACCAGGACAGAAACCAGCGTCTGTATGGGATGCTGCCCTCACAGGCAGTCGCTCTACCCGCTACACCACAGTGCTGGCCAGATTTAAAAAAATTTTTTTAAGACTTGCTTAAAGAATTAGAGAAAATGAGACACATACACACACACACACCCCTTCCATTCACTGATTCACTCCCCAAATGGCCCCAACAGCTGGGGTTGGTCCAGATTAAAGCCAGGATTTAGGAGCCAGGAACTCTATCCAAATCCTACATGGTTCCCAGAGGCCCAGACATTTTTTCCAGGTGCATTATTGGGAAGCTGGATTGAAAGTGCTGCAGTTGGGACTTGAACTAGCAAAACCAGATGGGGTGCTGATGTCACAGGTGACAGCTTAACCCTCTGTGCCTCAACACTGGCCCTGGAGTATTCTCCTGCAGTAGTATATGTTTGTTCCAGCAAGTCAGTCATTTACTTTGCCACTAAGATATCTATATTATTAACCCTTGCATGATTGGCTGATGTCATTACCTGTTTTATTTTGTGTTGGAGAAAATTTCAACATAATCAGAAATCAAATAATTTAGTCAACTCCTTCATTCTTACTACCTAGCAATATCAGTACATCAGTGCCACCCTCCCTGCCCCATTCTCTCAGTTATTTATTTTTTTTGACAGGCAGAGTTAGACAGTGAGAGAGAGACAGAAAGGTCTTCCTTCCGTTGGTTCACGCTACGGCCCGTGCGCTGCGCTGATCCGAAGCCAGGAGCCAGGTACTTCCTCCTGGTCTCCCATGCGGGTGCAGGGCCCAAGGACTTGGGCCATCCTCCACTGCACTCCTGGGCCACAGCAGAGAGGAGCAAGCAGGACAGAATCCGGCACCCCGACCGGGACTAGAACCTGCTGTGCCAGAGCCGCAGGCGGAGGATTAGCTTAGTGAGCTGTGGTGTCGGCCTTCTCAGTTATTTTGAAGCAGATCCCAACATGATGTGTTTTCATCTATAAATGTGAGAGTGAGGTCTTTTTCCCCCAGCAGGACATAGCTGTGGCCCATTTTATCCTAAAACAGCAATAGTCCCTTCATTCCTTCCCCTGTCCAGGCCCGGTTCCGGTCTTCTTCCTGGCTGTGCTTCACACAGGGATCTATGCAGGACCTCACTGGACCTGCTTCTGTTTAGTCTTCGTGCTGTGATCCGGACTTCCCCTGCCCCGTCCTGCCCCCTCCTAGCTTCCCTCAGGCTTTGAGAGAAACTTCCTAGCTGCCCGCTCCTATCTTCCCTCAGGCTTTGCCCTGCTGGGCGTTCCCTGGGTTGTCAGGGTTGTTGTCCCAAAATAGCAGGGACATGCTGTCCCTAGGCCACAAATACCCTGCACCTGTTGGAAGCTCAGAGTCGCGGATATGCGCCGGGAGGCCACTGGATCACCTTCCGGGTCACCTCCCTTTGGAATTTGGTTGTGAGAAAAGTTCTCTGAAACCGTAAGCTTGAATTCTTTTTTTGATAGAAATATCTATCGCATAAAGAACTCTCCCTACTGCCGGGGATGCTAAGCGAGGTTTTGGAATATGGAAGTAAGCTGTGTGGCCTCTGTTGATTGCAAAAATAGGGCAGTTTCATTTTTTCTTAGAGAAAACATCCACATCTATCACGGGTTAATTTTTAAACTACGGTGAAAACCTGTGGTCGTCTTAGACACAGTTTGGATGTCTGTGATCATCAGTTGAGTTTATTTCCATTCTTTTGTCGCTCATCTTTGTGTCGTGCCGCTTTCTTTCTTCTTCAGGAGTATCAATTAGCTTTTCCTGAATGATTAAAACAAATATGCCATTTCACTAAATTCTGTGGATTTTTAGAAAAAGCTGAGAATATACTTTTTAAAAATATCTTGAATGTTTATAGAGGAGGCCCTGTGGAGGCAGCTGGAATAGTCTTTGGTCTGAGGACCCGCGCTCCTGCCAGACATCCCCAGCCCCGCTGGAGGCCCCGAGCCTACAAGGTCTGCCCCAGACGCTGCGTCCTCCTCCTTGCTGTCGCAGGCTGCCTGGCTGCTTGTAGCACCCAGGCCTGGGAGTAGCCTCTTGCACCACTCAGATGGAAGGGTGGGGTGCCTCCCCGCAGTGCACAGGACACTCCCACCCATATTCTGCTGCCTTGTCCTGCTTTGTTCCCACAAACTTGCCGACAGCCCTTTCTGAAACAAGGGGTGGGTTAAGAAATGTGATAAACTGAGGTTCCAGATGCAGATGGCAAGGGCCTGGGGTAGAGCAGGGAGGGGCTCAGTATTTGCCTGGGTACTCAGGGTTATCAGGACAGTGGGGTGTTGGATTGTTGGCCTTTCTCAGCCAGGGTTCTGTGTAGACTTCACTCTCCACCCTGTATGTGGCCAGTGACCAGAGGACCTCTCTCAAGGGAGTGGCTACTACAGCTCCCTGAGCCTTACTCCTCCATGGGCCTTGAGTGTGCTGGGGCTCACAATGGAATCTGTGAGTCCCTGTGTTGGGGGTGTGTGGAGTGCTTATGGGCACCCCTGCACCCTCAAACAGGAGTTTGCTTTTTGTTGTTTGCACAGGAGGCTCCGTGACTGTCTGTTGGTCCACACCTTCCCAGAGCACCTGTGGTGTGAGCCTCCCCGCTGTCCCCCAGGCATGCCAGGCACAGTGAGCACAGTGGCCTGGTCCAAGGGTGCTGGGCCTGGGGCCTGCCTGCTGTGATCTGGTTTCCTGGTCTGCCGTAAACTGTAACAAATGCATTATTTATTTAGGAATAAAATATATTTTTCAAAACTGAAGAAACCTAGGTTTCTGAATATCTTGGGCTTTGATGGACATAATCCCATGATAATGGTGAATTCCTTTACAGATTTTTTAAAATAAATTTATTTGCAGGGTGAGCGTTGGTGTAGCATATTAAGCCTGGGCTATTACAGCCATTTGGTGAGTGAGCCGGTGGATGAAAGATATCTTTGTTACTCTGCCTTCCAAATAAGTAAGTCTTTAAAAAATTTGTCGTGCTTGCACTGTAGCACAGCAGATTAAGCTGCTGTGTGAGATATTGGCATTCTATTAGAGCACCTGTTTGGGTCCTGCTGCTCCACTTCTGATCTGCTAATGCACTTGGGAAAGCAGCAGAAGATGGCCCAAGTGCTTGGAGTTCCGGGTTCCTGGCCTCAGGCAGGGCTAACTCTGGCTATTGTGGCCACTTGGAGAATGAATTAATGAATGGAAGATTCCTCTCTTGGTCTCTTTCTTTAACTCTTTTCTTTCTGTAACTCTCTCTTTCAAATAAATAAAATCTTTTAAGTTTTTTTGTTTTGTTTTGTTTATTTGAAAGGCAGAGATAGAAGGAGAAACTGAAAGAGATAGGGTTCTTCCATCTGCTGGTTCACTCCTCAAATGGCATGCAGGGTCCCAAACACTTGGGCCATTTTCTGCTGCTATCCAATGTGTATCAGCAGGGAGCTGGATCAGAAGTGGAGCAGCCAGGATTTGAACTGGTGTTCATATGGGATGCTTACACTGCAGGTGGTGGGTTAAACTTCTGTGTTACAGTGCTGGCCCCAATAAAATAAATCTTAAAAAAAATATATTGCAGAGGCAGAGAGTGCATGCCCATTTGCTGATTGACTTTCCAGATGCCTTCAGTGGCTGGAGCTGGGCCTGGCTGGATCCAGGAGCCCATTACTCACATTTGGGTCTCCCATGTGTGTGGCAGTGATCTGAGTAATCTTTTTTTTAAAGACAAGACTATTTATTTGAAAGGCAGAGAGCCACAGAGAGGCAGAGAGAGAGAGAGGCCACAGTGCCAGTCCCTGTTTATTTTTCTGAAAGGCAAAGTGATGGGGCAGTGGGGGTGAGGGACCGAGGGGTGGAGGGATCAGTCCTCAAATGCCAGAGCTGGGTCAGGTAGAAGCCAGGAGCCAGCAACTCCAATCCACTTTTCCCACATGGGGTGCAGAGGCCCATGTACTAAAGTAGCAGGTACTTGTTAGGCCAACTGCCCATCTTGGCCCATCTTGATGGTGAATTTCTTTCCTTTTTTTTTTTTTTTTTTTTTAAGATTTATTTATTTATTTGGAAGACAGAGAGGCAGAGAGAGAAAGTCTTCCCATCACTCCCCAAATGGCCGTTAACGGCCAGAGCTGTCCTGATCCGGAGCCAGGAGCTGCTTCTGTGTTTCCCACGCGTGTGCAGGGGCCCAAGCACTTAGGCCATTTTCTACTGTTCCTAAGCCATAATGGAGAGCTGTATTGGAAGAGGAGCAGCTGGGACATGAACTGATGCCCATATGGGATGCTGGCGCCACAGGCAAAGCCTTAGCCTATGCGCCGTGGTGCCGGCCCCGATGGTGAATTTCCTAAGGTGACTGTTTAATGTGACCCCTCCTCAGTCTCCATTTGGGAGAGGAGGCAAAGCGTTGTTCGCACAGGAAGTGGGGAAAGGCCTCTCTGCTCGCGAGCAAATTTGAGGCTCAGGAAATACTTGCTGAATGTTTCAAATTCTTGTGAACCGCAAAGAAACAGAATACATGTCATTTTCCAGCTTAGTGACTTTTATTGTTGTTGTTAATGTACTTTTGTACAGGGTGAATTTGGAAGTGAGAAGAAAGCTGCCCTGCAAGAACCAGTGGAGGCAGGCAGCTGTGGGAGTGAGCAGGCCCAGCTTCCCTGCCCAAAGGAGGCAGCCGCGTCTTTGCGGCTGCAGCTTCAGGAGAAAAGCTGCCAAATGCAGCAGGTGAGTAGGAGGGGCCTCTTCTTGGTGCTTCCTTTCTTTTTTTGTTGATAATATATGTATAAAATGAAATTTATCATGTTTAAGCGTGTAAATATTTAGTTCAGTAGCACTAAGTATGTTTGCACCATGCACTGTCACCATCAACACCCATAGAGCTCTTCATCTTCCTAAACTAAAACTCACTCCCACTGTCCTGTCTGCGTTTGGCTATCTGGGGACCTTGTATAGGTAGAAGCAGGTACTGCTCGTCCTGTGTAGCTGACTTCCTTCACTCCAGGTTGTAACATAAATCAGCAGTGCGCTGGTCTGACTACAGCAGTAGTCCCTGTGTGCTCAGTCTTGTTTGTGTTGCTTGCCTGTCCTCTGGGTGCGTGCACGGTGGTTCCCCTTTTTGGCAGTTGTGAACAATGCTGCAGTGAATGTTGGTTTACAAGCGATCTCTGCTTTCAGTTTTTGGTGCTGTGTGCATGTATCTAGGAATAGAATTTTTTTTCTCTCTTTTTTTAAAGATTTATTTATTTACTTGAGAGGTAGAGCAGAGACAGAGAGAAAGGTCCTCCATCTATCAGCCCACTCCCCATGTGGCTGCAGTGGCCGGAGCCAGGCGCACCCTACACAATGCAGGGGCCCAAGCACCTGGGCCATCCCCTACTGCCTTCCCAGGCCACAGTAGAGAGCCAGACCAAAAGAGCAGCAGTGGGACATGAACTGGCACTAATACAGGATACTGGCATCGCAAGCAGAAGCCCAGCCCTCCATGCCACAGTGCCAGCTCCGGAATAGAATTTCTGATTTAATAAGCTGTGTTTGAGCTGATGAACATCAGTGTTTTCTGAGTGGCTGCTCTATTTTACATTCCTCACCAGGGTGCAAGAGAGATTACATTTCTCCACATTGCCCCAGCACTTACTATTTTTTTTAGTATCCATTGTAGTTTTGATTAGTGATGTTTATTGGTCATTGGTCTGTCTTTGAAGAAATGTCTGTTCAAGTCCTTGGACCAGTTTTGAATTGGTTGCTTTGTGTTGATGATGAGTTGTTACAGTTTTGCCTTTGAAGATATAGATCTGTTTCCAGTTTTCAGAGAGGGTCCCACCTCGTGGGTATTATCCGGCTCTTCCTGGCTTTGTTATGCATGGTCACTGGATTGAACTTACTATTAATTGAATAATTGGGGGCATTGTTTGCTAGTAAGAGTTTGCTCTGTCCCTGCAGTTCATTGTCGAGACACAGAGGTCCCAGGAATTTGCCAGAATCCTGTGGCTGCTGAGTGCCAGAGTCACAGCGGGCAGTGTCTTGCTAGGGTTGAAAGAAGTCTCTATTAATGGTCAGTCAGAAGTGACAGGTCAAAGGACTGCAGACTCAGGCCTGTGCTGGGCAGTGAGGAAGCTGAGGGGAGACTCAGAGCAGGGTCTGTGAGCTCTTCTGGACCCTTGGGAGTTTCTCTGGGCAATGCAGGACCTTGCTAAGTGTTTCCTTTTTTTTTTTTTCTTCAAAGTAACAAGTCTTTCTGCTGTGAAACAATTTATGCATTTTGAAAAGTTTCTGGTTCTGTAAACATTGCGAAAAATAACTTGTGGCAAAAATTGCTAAAAGTAATTTGCTGTGGCAAAACTGGGTCAACATAATACTACACTTAATCTATATGAGTTTATAAGCACCAACAAAAGCAGTAGAAGAATTAACACAGTTAAAGATTATGTCACTAACTAAGGAAGAAGTTGTAAAGTAGTTCTAGTGACTTACCTTTGAAAAGTGGAGATAGTAGCTGGGTGCAGTGTGAGGAGGGTGATGGTCTCGGCCACATACCTGTGTCATGTGTGTGGACCCCAGTGCAGGTGCACCTTTGTGCAGGTGCTGTTCCTTGACTGCACAGATCATGTGTGTGCTTGAGGGAAGGCCACGTATGAGCCACTCCATGAGTCAGTTACACCTGAACACCCTCTATAGCCAAGCAACATCCTCAGTTGAAAAGAAGAAATGACGCTCCTTTAGCGAACCAGACTCGTTAAAAATTTCATTGTCATCATGAAATAAACCTATGCATTTTACCAATGTGTGAAAATGTACACATTTGGTAAAATAATGCTGTGAAATATGTAATTGTGTCCCATCAGCCAGTTTAGTTCCGTCTAAGCCCCCGTGGTGTTACTTGTGGCTTACGCCTGCTGTTCTGAGGTGACCGCTGTCCAGAGATTTTGGCTTTCCACTGAGTGATGTGTCCTGAGTCATCCTGTCCTCGGTGTCCTCTGTGGTTGGTTCTTCTGTGCTTTGTCGGAGAGCCTCGTGAGGTGTGTACCAGCACTGCACTGATCCCCACTGCTGACTGCAGCCCGCTGAGCACTCCACTTACTCTTCAGTGACTTCTGACTGGCTTCTAGTTTTCTGCTCTTAGGAATGAAGCTGTTGTGAGCATTCTTCTAGTGCCCTCCTGTCACAGGGTTGGACTCCTGAGATAGTAGCGTGGAGGCTGCAAGTGCTCAGCAGAGGTCCTTCTTGGCCAGGTCGCACCAGACTGGTTCCTTCCAGGGCCAGGTACTACTTGGTGGTGTGAGCCAGTTCTGTGGCTGGGAGAGGTGTGTCATGGGATCTGAAGCCGGGGTTCCCAACTGCTCACCAGGTCAGGTGTCTGTCAGCTAGTTTATGACCTGCTTTGTATTTTCTTGTCTGTGAAATGCCAGGTTGTATCTTTTACCTCTTTTTTTTCTATTTTAAGATAATTTGCCATTTACTGACCTTTGGGAGTTCTTTATGTATTCTAGATTTCTTCTGATCTGATTTTTATTTTCCCTCTTCTTTGGTACTTTTTGATGGACAATTGATTGATGAATTTAGCTTTTCCTTTTTTTCCCCTTTAGATTTTGCATTGCCTGTGTTCTGTTTAGGAAATATTTTCCTATTTCATGTACATATTCTCCAAGAGCTTTTTAAAAATCTTTTAAAAAATATTTATTTAGTTATTTGAAAGACAGAATTACAGAGAGGCAAAGAGAGAGAGACAAGAGGTTTTCCATCTGTTGGTTCAATCCCCAAATGGCTGCAATGGCCAGAGCTGGGTTGATCCGAAGCCAGGAGCCAGGAGCTTCTTCTGAGTCTCCCATGCGGTTGCATGGCCAGGTCCTTGGGCCATCTTCTTCTGTTTTCCCAGGCCATAGCAGAGAGGTGGATTGAAAGTGGAACAGCCAGGACTCAAACCAGCACCCGCATGGGACATGGGATGCTGGCACTGCAGGCAGTGGCTTTACCCGCCATGCCACATTGCTGGCCCCCAAGAATTTTTTTTTTTTAAAGATTTATTTATTTTAAAGACAGAGGCAGAGAGAGAGAG
The DNA here is from genome assembly GCF_964237555.1 of Oryctolagus cuniculus. Taxonomy (NCBI): domain Eukaryota; kingdom Metazoa; phylum Chordata; class Mammalia; order Lagomorpha; family Leporidae; genus Oryctolagus; species Oryctolagus cuniculus. The sequence goes on along the minus strand of NC_091435.1, from coordinate 485,136 downwards.
AGAGGGAGGGAGGGAGGGAGAGAGAGAGCGAGAGAGAGGGAGGGAGGGAGAGGTATTCCATCCACTGGTTCACTCTCCAGATGGCCGCAACAGCCGGAGCTGTGCCGATCCAAAGCCAGGAGCCAGGAGCTTCTTCCAGGTTTCCCACTTGGGTGCAGGGGCCCACAGACCTGGGCCATCTTCTACTGCTTTCATCGGCCATAGCAGAGAGCTGCCAAGGCTACGGAAGCCTCCTGAGTCCACAAACTCTAACATTATTTAGACAGGGCCATAATCAAAGTAGAAGATCTCTTCTCCCTTCAGAGAAAGGTACCTCCTTCTTTGATTGGCCCCTTCTTTCCACTGGGATCTCACTCACAGAGATTTTTCATGTAGGCCATTTTTTGCCACAGTGTCTTGTCTTTCCATGGCTGAAATGCTCTCATTGGCTTTTTAGCCAGATCCAAATGCCTTAAGGGTGGATTCTGAGGCCAAAGTGCTGTTTAGGGCATTTGCCATTCTATGAGACTGCTATGTGTCCTGCTTCCCATGTTGGATCGTTCTCTCCTTTTTAATTCTATCAATTATTATTAGCAGACACTTGGTCTTATTTATGTGATCCCTTTGATACTTATTCCTATATTTATGATCAGCTATGAACTTAAACTGATCACTTTAACTAGTAAGATGGCATTTTCACCTGCCAACTTAAAGGGATTTAGAGTCCCATGGCAAGTTTTTAGCTTTACCCATAGGGGTAAGTCCAAGGGAACGTGTGCTGAAATGTACATCTCCTCCTTCTCTTATTCCCACTCTTATTTTTAACAGGGATCAATTTTCAGTTTGATTTAAACTCCTAAGGATAATTCTGTGTTAAATAAAGAGTTCAACAGATGGTATTAAGTAGAAAAAGAAAATACTAAAAAGAATAAAATAGTGAGCTGTTCCTCGACAGTCAGGACAAGGGCTGATCAAGTCTTGCTTCTCATAGTGTCAGTCTCACTTCTACAGGTTTCCTTTTAGGTGCTCAGTTAGTTGTCACCAATCAGGGAGAACATCTGATATTTGTCCCTTTGGGACTGGCTTATTTTACTCAGTATGATGTTTTCCAGATTCCTCCATTTTGTTGCAAATTACCAGATTTCATTATTTTTTTACTGCTGTGTAGTATTCCATAGAGTACCTATCCCATAATTTCTTTATCCAGTCTTTGGTTGATGGGCATTTAGGTTGATTCCATGTCTTAGCTATTGTGAAATGAGCTGCAATAAATCTGGAGGTGCAGATAGCTCTTTTATTTGCCAATTTAATTACCTTTGGGTAAATTCTGAGGAGTGGGATGAGTGGGTTGTATGGTAGGGCTATATTCAGATTTCTGAGGTATCTCCAAACCGTTTTCCATAGCGGGAATAGCCTGTTTTATACAGAAGTTTGTAGAGTGCTCAATTGGGTCTGATCCAGGAGACCCAACAGCCACTAAAAATTACATCGTATATGCCTCCATCCCCACCTTCTCTTCTCCCTCAGTGCTCCTGGTGCCTGTATCAGTGACATACAGAGCAGCTGGTCCTGCCCAGACTCTTTCTGTGTTTGGAGAGAAATTGTAAGAAGGGTCTTTGCCTGCCTGGGAGTGACCAGATAAAGGGACATCAAATGGCTCTGATGGTCAGGGGCAAGCTACTGTGTAGGCTTTTGTAAGAGGGGATTTGTAATGGAGGAAAACTACATTAATAATTTTCACCTTTAATCACAGCCTTTGTCACCTATTGCCATAGTTTATTAAATATAACTATGAGAATTCTTTAAAAGCATTTATTTTTACCTAAATTGCCTCAACAATTTTCTCCCACAGCTGGAAAACCAAGTCTTGTCCTTAAATCAGGAGGTGGAAGGGTATCGTTCTGAGCTGGAAAGACTGCAGCAGAGGCACGCGCGAGAGACCCAGGAAGGCACGAACCTCATCTCCATGCTCAGAGCTGACATTGACCTGTCTCACAGTGAAAGGTCAGTGTGTCCCCAGCACTGCTGGTGCTCCGTCTGGCCCCTTTGTCCTGCTGTTGCACTCCTGGGGTCTGCACGCTGACACCTGGTAGACGGAGACCTGGGCCCTGTTATTCTTCTCACTTCACAATATTTCAACACCTATGGAACCTGCCATTGCCACATCTTCACATTTTGGCAAATAACAACAAAACAGCCACCACTCCCTCATCTTTGAAGCCGTGCTGTGCCTCCACGATCCCATCTCCTGCCTCCAGCCGAGGCTGAGCCACATGCTCTTTGGTGTCAGGTCTTTCCTGCAGTGTTCTCTCTGGATAACACTGTGCCTGTGCACACACCTTCTGTGGCTTGTGGCTTCTGAGATGCCCACATTGACCCATGGCTCCTGCTGTGGAGCCGTAGAGGATGCTGCTGCCCCAGCCTGGGGCACCCCGTGTGCTGAACTTGCTGGTGTGGTACTGGTCTGAGAGCTCGGACTTCTACCCCAGGTGCAGGGTTGCCCAGCTGATGCGGCAGCAGCTGCAGATGCTCAGACACCCAAACACTGAGCATGTCAAATTATTTATTTCACTTGAGAGGCAGAGATCCGTTGGCTCCCTCCCCACGTGACTGTAACAGCTGAGGCAGAGCCAGGCTGAGCCCAGGAGCTCGGAACTCCATCCAAGTCTTCCCTGTGGGTGGCAGGACCCAACCACTGGCATCGTCCCCGCTGCCTCCCAGGGTGCATGTTAGCAGGCAGCTGGAGATCAGAAGCAGAGGAACTGAGACTCGAAGCCAGGCAGTCTGATATGGCACACAGGCCTTCCAAACAGTGTCTTAACTACTGCACCAAGCCTACCCTGTGTTTAGAATTTTGGGGTCAGAAGGGAAACCTGGGTGGAATTTGAGGGGAAGGGTTATGGTCGAGGACTGGGGTGTTTTCTGGGTGAGGCTCTACATCATTTGCTAAAATGATACCTCCCTCCATCCTCGTACAGTCCCCTCCTCATGGAATGAGCTCCATGTCAGGATCAGCCATGTGAGTGCTGGCATAGGGTAGATCCAGCTGTCTACATGTGCGTCCTCCTTGGGGTCACGGTCCTCAGGCATGTATGTCCCAGCCACAGGGCTGCTCTGGGAGGAGTATGGCCCAGGGAGCAGGCTGGAGACTGACTTTTGACCCTGTGAACCTCTACCTTATAGAACAGAAACACTGCAAATGCTGTGTTCACATAGCCAGAGGCCAGACCAACAGTCTTTGCTGCCCGTGGGCATTGCTGTGGGGTGACAGGGTGTTCAGATGGCTGAGTTTTTTTTATTTATTTATTTTTATTTTTTGACAGGCAGAGTGGACAGTGAGAGAAACAGAGAGAAAGGTCTTCCTTTGCCGTTGGTTCACCCTCCAATGGCCGCCGTGGCCAGCGCACTGCACTGATCTGAAGCCAGGAGCCAGGTGCTTCTCCTGGTCTCCCATGTGGGTGCAGGGCCCAAGGACTTGGGCCATCCTCCACTGTACTCCCTGGCCACAGCAGAGAGCTGGCCTGGAAGAGGGGCAACCGGGACAGAATCCGGCGCCCCGACTGGGACTAGAACCCGGTGTGCCGGCGCTGCAAGGCGGAGGATTAGCCTAGTGAGCCGCGGCGCCGGCCCAGATGGCTGAGTTTTAATATAAAACTGTGAGTTGATTGTGTTGTTTGATATTTGAACAAACATCTCATAAAATGAGATTGATACCACCCATGCTGTGAGGGGAAAAGATTCCAGATGAAGTGTCGTGTGCTGGCTTGGCATTCTCTGTACCACACTGGATGACTTTCGCAGGTTTCTAGGACCAACTTGCTTAAGTTACTGACAACGGTTTCTTCTGCTGTGAGAATGGCAGCCAGGAGAGGTGCTCCCTGCAGAGCAAGCTGGCACACTCCAGCAGACTCGCCTTGGTTACTCTGTTGTCATCTCAGTGTCCTGAACTCACCCAGGGCCAAAGGCCATGATCTTCTGGCCCCACATGCACAGATGTTTTCCATGCACTAAGGCGTACTCTCACGTCCCTTGTGGGCATGAGGCTGGTTGGCAGTACCTGGCCAGTGTCCAGGACAGGAGTCTCCACAGTCGTGACTGAAAGACATGTATGTCTGCTGTTCTTGTCTTAGGAGAGCTCTCCAGGATGTCCTCAGGAAACTGCTGGGTTTGTTTGGAGAGACAGTGAAGGCTGCTATTGCACTGAGGAGCCGGATCAGTGAGCGTGTGGGGCTGTGCCTGGATGATGCGGGCACAGCAGAGGGAGACGGCCTGTCAGCAGGTGTGTGCTCCACAAGGGGTTGCCTGTGGGACTGTGGGTGCCAGGGGAAGCCTCACTGAGGGAGTGTTGCTTCCATGTCCGCTCCTGGTGTTCACACTCAAAGCTGAGTTGGCCTTGGTGGTATCGGCCTGGTTCCTGTGGGTGGTGGCTAGGTGGGAGGAGCACCTCTGCTCCTGGGTGGGGTGCCCCTGTCAGATAACATGGTGGAACCACTGCTGGCTTCAGCCCGCTCCTGAGCAGTGTGGACAGGTGTTTGCATTTCTCCACCTTGTAGCCCCAGCACTGGAGGAGACCTGGCCAGATGCAGCTCTGCTGGACCTGGACCGGGCCTTGCCTGAGTGTGCAGAGATGTCCTCTGTGGCTGAGATCAGCAGCCATGTGTGCGAAAGCTTCTTTCTGAGCCCAGAGAGTACGCTGGAATGCGAGCAGCCGGTGAGAAGAGTCTACCAGAGTCTGAGCATGGCTGTGGATGGCCTTCTGGAAATGACCCTGGATTCCACCCGGCAGGTGAGGACCGCGGCATGACGTGGGGCCTGGGGGCTGAGTGCACCGATGCTGGGGCGACAGCGGAGCCTGATGTAAAGTGTCATCCCGGCCCTGTGCCAGGCCTGTCCGTGCAGCGTCCCTCACACCCTCCCTCCCTCCCTGCTTCCATCTGTTGTTTTCCCTATGGAAACATTGTAAGTATTAATGTTTTAAAGTTTTAAAAATTTATTTTCATTTTATTTGGAAGACAGAGACAGGTAGAGGTAGAGAGGCAGAAAGAGAGCTTCCACCTGCTGTTTCATTCCCCAAATGCCCATAACAGCCAGGGTCAGGCCAGGAGCTCCATCCAGGTCTCTCAAATGGGTACTCTGCCTCCAGAGTACACTTTTTTTCTTTTCTTTAAAGATTTATTTATTTATTTGAAAGGCAGAGTTACAGAGAGAGAAGGAGAGACAAATCTTTCATCTACATGTTCACTTCCCAAATGGCCCCCACAGCCGGGACTGAACCAGGCCAAAGCCAGGAGCAGGAAGTTCCATCTGGTCTCCCACATGGGCGCAGGGCCTCAGCGCTTGGGCATCTTCCACTGCTTTCCTAGGTGCATTCGCAGGGAGCTGGGTTGGAAGCAGAGAAGCCAGCACTCAAACATGGTCTTGTGATGTTGGATGTGGGTGTCCCAAGCAACTGCCTACCTGCTGCATATGGCTTTGCCTGGTACGGCATTCCCGATTCCCAGCCAAACCTGCAGGCCTATGAAAGGGAGCTTTTGGCTTTCAGGTGGACCTGACTCTGGGCCACTCTGCTCTCCTCTGTTGGCCATTTCTGGGGCGCACTCTGCCTTCTGTGCTGCCCTCCTTGTCTGACCAGTGGCGTCTTTCCTGAACTGGAGTTCCAGGGGAGGCAGCCTTGCTGTGAGTGACAGGCAGAATGTCAGTTTGTTTAACTCGACAGTGTACAAGTGTGCTGCTTTCACTTAACTTCATGTACTGTTGCAATTCCACCAGGAGTATTTTCCACAGAGATTATCAGCAAGAAGAGGGAATTATTAATGCCTTAGAACCTTTTAGATAACCAGGAAGGCATTAAGTAGGAATATGTAAGAGCAGTGAAGAGGTCCTTTTTTTTCTCCAAAAGTTAAAAAATAGTTTTTTTGACTATTTGACCACATTGCTGTTTATCTCAGAAATATTTGAGTGAATTTTCAAGGCTGGAAATCTGAGTTTTGTCTCCCTGGGTCCCTGAGTGGCTGCCTGTTCCTTCAACGTTTGTCCCTTCACACCCCACCTTCCCTCCACCCAGCTCCCCTTCTGTCAAGACCTGGACACATTTGGGTGGTGTCTGACAAGTCATCGGGTGCTGTTGATTACCTGCCCACATGTGTGATGAACCTGAGGCCTCTTCTGATTGTGATTCTGGGTGTCTCAGGTGGGGCAGTGTGTGCCCTCCAGGATGGTGCCCTTTGGTGGGGCTGTGCTCACTGGGTTAACATCCTTTCTTGACTTGGGGAGCAGGTTGAAGTGACCAGAACAGTCTTGCATGAGGCTAGGAGCCATCAGAGCAATCGGCAGTGGATGCAGGAACAGCAGGCTGTGTGTGCAGTCGGGGTCAGACGAGGCCTCCCCCTAAGGCCTTGTAAGTGGTTCATGAGCATGGTAGCTGGAGATGACTCGGTGGGTTGGGGGCGGGGGCGGGGCCTTGAGAAGAAGTAGCCTCGGGACTGTTTCCAAGAAAGAACCACCAAGTTTCCTTTGAGGCCAAGTCCCAAAAAGATGAATGTGGTCCTCTTGGGTGGATTTGTCTATCTGGAGCGGGCAGCAGGGTATTGGCTGCCTGAATCCGCAGATTGGTTTGAACCTCAGCTTGTCAGTGGCCTGGAAGTTCCAGACTGGAACTGTTTGCCAGGGAGCAGCCAGGCCTGCACCAGCTAGAGGCCGTTACCATCTGGGGAGTTCACTGGTGATGGGGCCTTGCTGCCAGTGGTGGCTGAGATGTGCAGGGGGCCCTTTGTCCTGTGCAGGTCCTACCCAAGGTGATGGCCCCGGTGGACTGGGGTAGAAGGAGGATTCTGCTGGTTGTTAATGTGCATAACATGTGCTTGATTGTTGCTCTGGAGTTCTGATTTTTAAACATTTTTTAACAGCTGGAGGAAGCACGTCAAATTCATTCTCGTTTTGAAAAAGAATTTAGTCATAAAAATGAGGAGATGGCCCAGGTCATTAAGAAGCACAAGGAGTTACTGGACTGCCTGAAGGAGGAGGGTGCCGCGAAGACTGCACTGACGCTGGAGCTGCACAAGGCTGAGGGTGAGCAAGGCACTGGCATGGGGCGCAGACCCCGGACGGGCAGCCTCATAAGAGCCTTAGGAGGAGGGTTTTTTTTTTTTTTTTTTTTAGATTTTTATTTATTTTATTTGAGAGGTAGAGTTACAGACAGTGAGAGGGAGAGACAGAGAAAGGCCTTCACTCTCCAGATGACTGCAACGGCCAGAATTGCACTGATCTGAAGCCAGGAGCCAGACGTTTCTTCCTGGTCTCCCACGTGGGTGCTTGGGCCCAAGGTCTTGGGCCATCTTCTACAGCTCTCCCAGGCCATAGCAGAGAGCTGGATTGGAAGAGGAGCAACCGGGACTAGAACCGGCGCCCATATGGGATGCTGGCACTGCAGGTGGAGGATTAACCTACTGTGCCATGGCGCCGGCCCCAGGAGGAGGGTTTTATAATAGGTGTATAGGTAGCATGTAAGAGTCTTTAAAAATTATTCATTTATTTTCATTTCATTTGAATGGCAAAAACAGGCAAACAGATAAGAGGTCTTCCATCTGCTGGTTCACACCTCAAATGCCTGCAACAGCTAAGGCTGGTCCAGGCCTGAGCCAGGAGCCTGTAATTCTATCTAGGTTTCCCACATGGGTGGCAGAGGCCCAAGTACCTGAGCCATCATCTGCCTACCAGGGTGTACATCAGCAGGACGCTGGATCGGAAGCAGAGGAGTTGGGACTCCCACCAAGCACTCTGATACGAGATGTGGGTGACTTATCTGCCATACCACGTGCCTGCCCCAGCAGGTGGGTTTTTAAAAGCAAACCCTAAGAGCAGAGCACATGGTGTGAGGCCTCGGGTTTTCTTCTGCGGGACCACCACGTTCAGGAGAGTGGCAGTTGCGTGGGGCATCATGGCATGACAGGATGTAGTGTATGACGTGAGTGCAGTGTGGATCTGTCCTGGTCTGGGGGCTCCCCCTCCACTAGGGACCTGTGTGTTTTCTTGCTGTGAGTGCAGTGCTTGTCCTGACCACCTGCTGCCCTTGCTCCTCTGTCCACTGGGCCAGAGCATACTTTTCTCCCTGTCTCCTCAGGGCTACTGGAAGGGTGCAAGGTGGAGAAAGCTGATCTGCAGGAGGCACTGGGCCTCAAGGAGGAGTCCGAGCAGCGCCTTGCCCTGGAACTGGATGGCTTGAGGCGGCAGCTGCAGCAGGAGGCCCAGGCACATATGGTGCTGAAGGAGGAGTACTCTGTCCTGCAGGGCCTCAAGGAAGCAGCGGCCGCGACAGCAGAAGAAAGAGAAGCTGGTGAGAACAGGCTGGGGCCAGGATTGTGGCCACAGCCAGCCCCAGCTACTGTGCTACTGTGTGTGTGTGTGTGTGTGTGTGTGTGTGTTAGTTACACGGGGCTGTGTGAGGGTTGTGCTGAGTACATCCAGGTGTGTGTGTGTGTGTCTTATACGGGGTTGTGTGAGGGTTTTGCCAAGTACATCCAGGTGAAGAACCCACTTGTTCTGTGGCTTGTTAGAGGGACCAGGTCCTCCAGGTTGCATTGCTGACCTCGTGTCCTGTGCCTGTGGGGTGAGTGTCTTCTGCACTTTAGGACCCTTAGGACAGATAGCCCACATTGAGCACAGAGTGCCTTCAAAATTTCATTTAGAACAAAGTGCCTTTTTTTTTTTTTTTAAGGTTTTAAGCTTTTTATTCAGTGAGAGAAATGCATAGGAGAGTGAGAGAGGGAAATCTAGATTCATACTGAGCACCAGGAGCCAGCCACGTGGAGGAGCATGCAGGCCAGAAAGCTTGGAAGCAGGTGGCCTGAAGGTGTGGGGCAGCAAGGGTCTGCAATGGTGAAAGAGGCCAAAAAAGGGCTGAACCCACCATGTTTCAGATCTTTAATCCACTTCCAAAGGGGAGTGGTTAATTAGTCTGATTGGCAGGTGGGTGCACAGGTGTGGTCTGGTAGGGACATGAGGTCACATGGACATGGTGAAGGGGTGGTTTTCCAGGTCACAAACCTGATCAATTTTATCCTGTATGCTTACCTACATCATTCCCCCTCAGAGACTCCATTCCCTTAATCCAAGGGGTTAAGGGCGTAGACTCATCCATCTTCTGTAGCTGTTTCCTGCTTATGAGGGGTGTAGCACAAGCCCTGCCTGTCCTGTGTCTGGAAGTCTCTATCTCATCTGACAAGTTTTCTTTGTGAGCTGGAGCAGTCTTGGTCACCACCAATGGCTGTGTCTCCTGTATAGTCAGTTATTTCCAGAAGTCGAATTCTGAAACATGTTAATCAGCATAAGCAAAACTGGAACAAGACCAGTTGTTAGTAGAGTGCCCCAAAAGATGGAAAGAACATATCTTTCAGACTCCCAGATAGTGGGTGGTGATAGGCTACCCTTGTGTAGATTATAAACCCATTTAGGTTGAGCATAGAGTTACAATAGAAGAACCCATTAGGAGTTTTATTGTTAATAACAGTTCCCAGAGAGACTCGAGAGAGGCAGATACAGCACGTTTGCCTTAAGGGGCAGCAGTCCCGATGTGAGGAAGGCAAAGGCCTTACTTATCTTTCTGCTTTGAAGAGGTACTTAAGGTCTCTGATTGGCTTACAGGAGTAATCAGGTGGGTCTTTGAGTTCACGTGTGAAGACTCGAGAGGCAGAGGTTTAGTCCTAATTGCACGGAGGTAGTCGTGCGCAGTAGCACCTGGTTAGGTCTCTCTCATTTAAGCTGCAACTGATCCCAAGAGGATCTTATAGACAGCCTGCCCAGGAACTCCTGCTGATGGGGCTTTCGTCAGCAACTCCTTAACCTTGAACACCTTCCGTAGCTCCCCTGTCCAGCACAGTGTGTCCGCATCAGAGGCTTTTAAAGCAAATACAAAGGCTTAGAATCCAAACCCTGGAATCCATATTCCGTAGAATCCTGTCACCAGCAATCCCAGTGTTGGAGCTTCTGTCAGAAGCTCCTTAGTTCTTTGGAACAACTCTTGTAGCTCCCCTGTCCAGCACAGTGTCTGCACCAGGCATTTTTAAAGCAGATTCAAGATCTTGGAATCCAAATTCCACAGAATCTTGCCGTTCCCAGAAATCTCGTTTGTTGTCTTGTTAGTCTGTGAAGAGCATGTATATAAAATAGCTTTCCTTCTTTTGACTGAGAGAGCACACTTTACTAGAGTTAGAACATCCCAGGTAATCTATATCTAGTTAGATTAGCTTTTGTTTAGGTTTAGTGGGACGCAGAAGAGATTACCTCTTCGTACCTAATGTGAACCCTACCTAGGAACACATTTATTAACTTACCTTTACAAAAAACATTCTATTTTAGTTGGACTCGAAAGGTCCACTCCCCAAATTCCTTTTTCTTTTTTGAAAGGGAGCTCAGATCTAGTCTAATCTCTCTCTCTCTCTTTTTTTTTAAAGATTTATTTATTTATTTGAAAGAGTTACACACAGAGAGAAGGAGAGGCAGAGGGAGAGAGGTCTTCAAATCTGCTGGTTCACTTCCCAAATGGCTGCAATGGCTGGAGCTGGGCCGACCCGAAGCCAGGAACCAGGAGCTTCTTCTGGGTCTCCCAAGTGGGTGCAAGGGTCCAGACACTTGGGCTGTCTTCTACTGCTTTCCCAGGCCATAGCAGGGAGTTGGATCAGAAGTGGAACAGCCGGGACTAGAACCGGTGCCCTTATGGGATTTTCAGTACCACAGGCGAGGCTTAACCTACTATGCCACAGCACAGGCTCCTCCCTGAATTTCTAAAACAGCTGGAGATTGGCCAGGGTGAATCCAGGAGCCAAGAAGTCCATCCAGGTCTCCCACATGGGTAGCCAGGGCCCAGGAGCCATCCCTGCTGTCTCCTAGGGTTTAAACAAGAAGAGGGGTGGAAGCGGAGTTGCAAGCGGAGCTGCGACTCAAACCCAGGCTTTCTGGTCTAGGGTGGGGGCTTTCCACATGGCAGTTTAACTGCTCTTCCAAATGCCCTCAGATCCTTGGAACGCATCTAGTTTTAACAAAGTTGTTTATTTGGCTTCAGGTTTTTAGGTATTTCATATAGAAACGGTCACGAAACAAGTGTTTAAAATTGTGCAGGGATGTGACGCATCCTGTGAAGGCTGTGGCCTGGTGCTGGCACCGAGGCTCTGTGGACCTGCACTCCTGCTTCCTCCCATTTGCTCATCTGTTAGGCACTGTCACATGCAAGAGTGTGTGTGTGGCATGTGGCACAGCTGTCCAGGGTGGCCTGGGAGGGAAGGGGTGTTTCTGGTTTTATGTCCCCTTGGAGTGGGATCACAGCTTGGAGGGTGAATCCACCCACAAGACTGCACTTCCTGTTGGAACCTGGGTCATCCTGTGCAGCACCTCACCACTTCAGGAAAATCTCACTTTTCTTTCCAAACATTCTTTTTTTTTTTTTTAAGATTTATTTATTTATTTGAAAGAGTTAACAGAGAGAGGAGAGGCAGAGACAGAGAGAGGTCTTCCATCTGCTGGTTCACTCCCCAGTTGGCTGCAGTGGCCAGATCTAAAGATCCAAAGCCAGGAGCCAGGAGCTTCTTCCAGGTTTCCCACATGGGTGCAGGGGCCCAAGGACTTGTGGCCATCTTCTGCTGCTTTCCCAGGCCACAGCAGAGAGCAGGACTGGAAGTGGAGCAGCCAGGTCTCAAACCAGTGCCCATATGGGATGCTGGCGCTTCAGGCCGGGGCGTTAACCCGCTGCGCCACAGCACCAGTCCCTCCAAAATTTTAAAAGGTTTTGTCCTTCCTTTCCACTTGCCCTCTGTCTCACCGGTCTGCCTCATCTTTCATTTCCTTTGCCTTCTCTGTGAACTCTCCTGGGTCGGTGCTGTTGCTGTGTCTGTTGCCTCCTTCGCAGGATGTGGGCCCTTTGGTGGTGCCCCTCCACTTGACCTCTGGTTCTTTGTGGTTACAGCCAGCAGCTTTGGTCTCCTTCGCCTGGGAGAGCTCAGGTTTGAGCTCCTGCTTCATTGCTCCTGGACGCGGTCTGCTGCTGCCCTTTGTTCTTCTCTTTGACATCCTTTCGTCCTGTTTGCAGGTTTTAAAAATTTTTAAGGCTTTTTGAAATTTTTTAAAATTAATTAATTATTATTTTTTTTTTTTGAGAGACAGTGGGAAAGAGTAAGAGTCACAGTTCGAGAGAGAGAATATGAGAATTTTCTCTGATCTGCTAGTTCCCTCCCGAAATGCCCACAAAGGCTGAAACTGGGCCAAGCTGAATCCAGGAGTTCAGTCGAGGTCTCATATGTGAGTGGCAGGCACCCAAGTACTTGAGCCATCGCCTGTTGCCTCCCAGGGTCTGCCTTGACAGGAAGCTGGAGCTGGGAGCTGCAGCTGGAAGTTGAATGCAAGCATTCCCACGTGGTATGAGGATGTCTTAACCACAAGACTAAATGCCTGCCCTTTGTTTCCAATTTTTAGTGTAAATTTATGATGTTAAAATATTAATCTGATTTTTACCACTTCTGTATCTTTTCCATTCCCTTCTGCTTCTCCTGGTACTTTGGTTTCCGTTATGTCTCCTGCGGATTCTGTATTAGTGACTTTAAAAGATCTTCTGTGAGTCTCTTTTGGTCTTTTCAGCCACAGTTCATTCGACACATATCCACTGAGACTTGTGCCTGCTGTCTTCGTTGTCATTTTCTTTTTTGTGTATCTGCTTGTCTTGTTCCTCTTCCTAGCATGCCTTGACAGGCAGGACCTCTCTCTGCTTGTGTGAAGTTGTACCTCTCAGTCTTGGGTCTGTACTTTCAGGCCAGGGCGAACCGTGCCTGCCATCACTCCTGCCGACTCTGCACTTCTAGGAGGCCTTGCATTCCTGATATGTCTTTAGTGCATCGTCATCTCCACATGCAGTGAGCTGCGTATACAGGATCCAGTCTCTGTGTCTTGAATGCCTGCCTGTTCACCTCTTCTGGGCACTGGGATTTCAGGTGGGGAAGTGGGTAGAAAAGGCCGCAAGAGCCGTTGAGCAGTACAGTGGCCTTGGGAGGCCAAGAGCCTGGTGGCCCCAGGCTGTCCCTTAAGGTCAGGTGCTTGTAATGTGCACTGGACTCTACCGTGCTGGGTCTGGCTGCTGCTGTTGCTGCTGCCTTTTAAAGATTTATTTATTTATTTGAAAGTCTCAGTTACAGAGAGAGGGAGGTCTTCCATTCACTGGTTCACTCCCCAGATGGCCACAGCAATCAAGGCTGAGCCAGGCTGAAGTCAGAAACCAGGAGCTTCATCCAGACCTCCCACGTGGATGGCAGGGGCCCAGACACTTAGCCTATTTTCCTCTGCTTTTCCCAGGCCATTAGCAAGGAGTTGGATGAGAAGTGGAGCAGCCAGGACATGAACCAGCACTAACATAGGATGCCAGTATCACAGGTGGTGGCTTTACCTGCTACACCTCAGTGCTGGCCCCTGGGGCTGGCTTTTTGCATGTGCCTTCTGAGGCTGTGTCTGTCCTTCCTCTTTGTCTCTGGTTCAACCCCTATGGCAAAGCCTAGTTCATGGAGTATCCCATTGGTGAGTGGAGTTAACTGCGCATCTACAGCCTGGTTGCCTTGGGAAGGCTGGACCTGCAGGTCCCAGAACAGAAGCCAAGGTTGGTGACGGGCCTGCAGGAACGGTCTCAGGGAGCACTTTCCCACTCTCAAACCAGGCTGTCCTCCTCTGTTTTGTTGTGTCGCTGGAAAGTTCTTTTTTCTCTGGGATCATCTGTTTTGGTTTCATTGTGATGTTGGTAACCTGCCTCAGTTTCTCCCTGCCCAGCCCTGGCCCTGCTTCCATTCAGGGATTTGTGTGCCTTAGCTACTCTGCACCAGCTGTCAGGACTGCCAACCCCTGACTTCCACATGTGGTCTGGGTGTTGGGATTTCACAAAGTCCTGGCCCTCCCTTGAGACCTGTGAACACTGACTGACTGCTCTGGAGTCTCGGGAGGTCCCATGACCCTGCTTGCCTGTGTGCTGTGTGTGTTGCCTTTGCTGTCCAGTGTGTTTGTAGCCACTTGGAGGTTGGGTCATCTGCCCTGTTTTTATCTTCTCTATACTGGATGCCAAATTCCCTAGGTACCAGGCCTGCATCCTCTTCCGGGCAAACCTCTATGGTTACCTGGGAGGCTGGTGACGCTGTCCTTGCACTTGTTTGTCACTCTCCTGTTGCACGCTTTCTGTTTCATCCCTGTAAATGCTGCACATTCTCCTTTTAGGGGCTCCTGTCACTGTAGCACACATGGACTCAGGTTTGTGGCTTCTGTGTGACATGCTCTATGCTTGCATCAGACATGGCAGATTATTTACTGAAGTGGAAAAACACTTCAGAGCTTTTGTGGCAAACCATTAAATAAAACTATTCTATAAATTTCGGTATTTGTTCATAAAACTTGACAGAGTCGTTCATTTTGGTGCTCCAGCAAAGTGCAAGCGTTCCTTTAGTAATCACCACAGTTCCTGAGCTGTGATTTGTGCTGTCTTGCAGGAATGGTGTCTATGCCTGTTGTGGCTGTTCCTGGACTAAGGTGCCTGCGTGCATCCTGCTCTCTAGGAAAAGGGCTGGGCCCTCCTTGAGCGTCTGCGTGTGAGGGAGCTCTAGCAGGTCCTCAGCACGCCTGTGTGGCCACTGGGGGCCTCCGTCCCACTCACACGGGCCTTCCCTCCAGAACTGGGGCTGAAGGCAGTGCTGCCTGGCCACGAGGGCGCATGTCTGTCATGGGGCTGAGGTGCAGAGCGCTGACTGTTAGAGCCGCCACCTCAGGCCCTGGCTTTGTGTCTTAAGGACTGTGAATGATGTCAGTGTAACTGCATGTTTCAGGCTAATTTACTGTTATTGTTGTCTGTTGGCATGAAAACTTACTGAGAATGTTGCATTAATGATGATAGTTTGTCATAAAAGATTCACAAATTTTTGCAAAACAAAATTATTAAGTTTTAAAAACTCCTGCAATGTAAATTAAATTGTATGAGTTCAGTGTGTCAGTTTTTGAGTAGTTCAGACACTCAAGGATTTGGCAGTAAACCCCCCATTTTCCAAATGCTAATTGATCAGTAGTTTTTATAGCTTGTCACTCAGCATCATAGACTCTTTGTGCTGCTGTAACAGAATACCTGAGTTTGGGTAAATTCAAAGGACAGAAATTTATTTCTCACAGGTCTGGGGACTGGAATTCCAAGGTCAAGGTGCCAGCAGGTTCTGTGTCTTTGGAGGAATTCGCTGTTGCCATGATGGCACGCTGCAGACCCTTGGCAGGAGGTGGAAGGGCCAGGAGAGATGCAGAAAGATCCCACCCTGGAAAGGCCTTGCATTAAGGCCTTAAACCTGCATATGAGCTTGGAGTCCTCAGGGCCCTATTGCCTCCCAGTTCCATTACAATGCAATTAAATTTCAACATGGGTTTGGGAGGGGACAAACCCTCCTAGCACCCAGCTAATTTTAGATTGACCTTTGATTTGCTTTTAAAGCTTTGGGCCTGTCACAGATCTGCACCCTCAGCACTGTAAATAGCTCTGTCGGGAGCCTCCCCTGCCTCCTCTGAGATGTGCTTATGTGCATGGAGGTTTTAATGCAAGTTGCAGTTGAATGCATGTGAAGACTTTATTTCCAGAAAGTTACTGGATGTGTTGTCTGAGAATACCAAGATGTATTCTTTCAGACTTTTTTTTCTTTTAAGATTTATTTATTTATTTGAAAGGCAGTCTTACATAGAGAAAGCAAGATGGGGGAGGAGAGAGAGAGAGAGAGAGAGAGAGAGCTTTTTTTAAAATATTTTAATTCATAGAAGGTCAACATATTCATATTGCTTAATTCTTTTTTTTAAGATTTTATTTATTTGAGAGGTAGAGCTACAGACAGTGAGAGGGAGAGACAGACTTCTGTCCACTGGCTCACTCCCCAAACGGCCGCGATGGTCGGAGCTGCGCTGATCCGACGCCAGGAGCCAGGAGCCTCCTCCGGGCCCCCCACATGGGTGCAGGGGCCCAAGGACTTGGGCTATCCTCCACTGCTTTCCCAGGCCACAGCAGAGCACTGGACTGGGGGAGGAGCAGCCGGGACTAGAACTGGTGCCCATATGGGATGCCGGCGCCCCAGGCGGAGGATTAACCTACTGTGATATAGCGCCAACCCTGAGAGAGATCTTCTAACCACTGGTTCACTCCTCAAATGGTGGCGATGGCCAGGGCTGAGCCAGCCCGAAGCTGGGAGCCAGGAGCTTCATCCAGGTGTCCCACATGCGTGTAGGGGTCCAAGCGCTTCCATCTTTGGCTACTTTCCCCAGCACATTAGCAGTGAGCTGGATCGAAAGTGGAGCAACTGAGACATGAACTGGCACATACTGTACCACAACTCAAACCCCAGACTTGTTTTTTACAAATATCTTTATTGAGGCTGGCCTTGTGGTATAGCAGATAAGGTCACCACCTGTGATACCAGCATCCTATATGAGCACGAGTCTGAGTTCTGGCTGCTTCACTTCCAATCCACCTCCCTGCTAATGCCCTGGGAAAAGCAGCAGAAGATGGTCCAATTGCTTGGGTCCCTGCCACCCACGTGGGAGACCTGGATGAAGTTCCTGGCTCCTTGGTTTGGCCTGGCCCAGTCCTGGCCATTGGTTTCCATCTGCAGATTGAACCAGCAAATGAAAGGTCTCTCTGCATCTCTCTTTCTCTCTCTCTAACTCTCTAACTCTGACTTTCAAATAAGTAAATAAATCTTAAAATACATATATATGTATTGTTTTAAAAATTATTATCTTCAGTTTATTTTAAAGGCAGAGAGACAGAATAGACACAGATCTTCTGTCTGCTGATTCACTCTCCAAATGCACGCAACAGCCAAGGCCAGGCCAGGCTGATGCCAGGAGTACAGAACTGAATTTGCACCTCCCACCCAAGTATCAGGGACCCCATTTTTTGAGCCATCACCTGCCACCCTGCAGTATGTACATTAGAAGGAAGCTAGATTGAGGGCAGAGCTGGGACTTGAACTCAGGCACTTTGATATGGGATGTGAGTGTCCTAAGCAGCGTTTTACCACTCTGCCAAATGTCTGTACCCTCTTCTCAGGCTTTAAACCTATTTTAGTGAGTTTTAAAAGACACATTTAAAAGATGTGTCTCCCCTCATCCCAAACTTAATCTGTCTTTATTTTCAGCTGGTGTTTGACTGAGTGTGGCTATGCTAGGTGTGGGCTCGGTGTGTGATGGGGATATGGGTGAGGCATGTCTGTCTCCGTGGATTGCCCATGCAGAGCAGGGTGCCCACATTCAGTTGCAGTTGAGGTCTGGCACTGGTCCATCCATGCTCGCCGTCAGGAAATGCATGCTTCGTGTTCCTGGCCTGCTGCTCTCTGTGCTAAGTTGCCTGGGTCCTCCATGTGTGTGTGTGTGTTGTTGTGTTTTTTTTTTTTTTGCATCATTAGCTCTGCGGAAGGAAGTTGAATACCTAACCAGGGAGCAGTTGGAGACCAGGAAGCAGGCTGAGAAGGACCGTGAGGCCCTGCTTGCCCAGATGGGGACACTGGAGTTGGAGTTAGAGGAGCAGCTCGCTCAGCACCGAGACTGCGCTAGGCAGGCCGAGGAGGTCGCCGCCCTGAAGCAGGAGATGGCCGCTCTGGACAAGCATCTGCGGAGCCAGCGGCAGTTCATGGATGTAAGAGTCCTGTGTGTGTTCTGCTTGCATCACTGCAGCTCACCATGACACCTGAACTCCTTTCCAGGCCATTGGGCCAGCTTGTGTCTCCTTGTCTGCTGGGGATCACCCTCCTGCGTGTGGTCCTGGCAGACGAATCCAGCAGTCAAGCCGTTCTGTGTCCTGTGTGGTCTGTGTGGCCTGCTCTTGCTTCCCTGCCCAGGAGCTTCACACAGTACCAGAGTGTCAAAACCTACCCTGTCTACGTCTCAAGGGCTGCTGTTCTTCAGTGAGTTCCATGTTGTAAAAATGGCTATGACAGGGCACACTGGAGTCCTTGTTACTGGGTGCTGGGGAAGTTGCGTCCTTGGCCATGCAGGTCTGTAGGCTGGTGGAGACCAGGCTGTGTCTGGCAGTTGCTTCAGCACAGTCGTCTTGGTGCGCTGCCCCTCACTGCAGGAACAGGCCGCAGAGCGGGAGCATGAGCGTGAGGAGTTCCAGCAGGAGATTGACAGACTGGAGTTGCAGCTGCGCCAGGCAGCCAAGCCACAGCCCCCGGGCCCCCGGGACAGCTGGGTAGGTCAGCCCTGTGTGTGCCCTGCCTGTGGGTAGCCATTCTTTGTGGTGTTTCTAAGATTTTTTTCTTTAAATTTTTGCCTTCCATGTACGTGAAAACAACAGCGTGCCCAACTGGATGAAGAGGTACGATGGACAGCCCCTGCCGGTGCTCGGGTCCTTCCTGTGCAGAGGGAAGTTCATGCTTGCCATTGGGGCTGCAGCTCCTCCCACTCTGCGTAGCTGGGTGGGGAGGGGCGGTGTGCTCGGCCCTGTTCCTCTCCCCCCTGCTTTTGTTTGCAGCTCTAGCTCTTTGCTTCCGTAGTTGATTTGCTTGTTCTCTTTTTGAGTTAAACTTATTTGAAGTAATGTAGAAGCAAGATTCAGAAATCCCTGTGGCCACACCTTGAAGAACTGCCATCAGCGCCTACCACCCTGGTGAACAGGGATCCTTGAAGGTTCCGGGTGTCCCAGCCCCCAGGGCCCCTCAGTTGTCTTCTTAGAGCCACACCTCTTAACCCTGGCAGCCACCATCCTGTCCTCTGTTTCAGGGATGTTGTATAAATGGATTCCTGTGCATGACGACCGTCAGAAATGGCATTGTTCACTCAGCCTAATTCTTAATCACGATGTTGTTGCCTGTATGCTTAGTTCATTCTTTTTTATTGCTGGGTAGTATTCCATTCCTTCCTGTCAAAATTTTACTGATAAGTTTTATATTATTATTTTTACGTGTAAGATGGAATGCCCTTCTTACACACTGAACCTTGTTCTGTCCTCATGTTTCACTGTGCAACCGAGGCATTTATTTTCTCTCTGCCAGTTGCTTTAATGTGGGAAGTGGGTTTTCTTTAACTGTTATATTTCTCAAGCATGTTTTGTTTTCTAGATTGAATCATTACTAGAAAAGTTGAGAGAAAAATCAGATGGATTTAATGAATTGGCTATAAAGAAAGAGTCAGCAGACAGACAAGTGTTGATCCAGGGAGAAGAAATCAAGCGTTTGGAAGAGGCAAATGCCAGCTCCAGGAGAAAAGTGCTGCAGCTCCAGGAAGAGTTGGAAAGACAGAAGAAGACTGTGAAAGAGTTAGAACAGGTAAAGCCTCGTGTTGTAGTGAGGAGGCTAAGCGTGTGGATGCTGTTTGCACGCTCATCTCCTTGGGTTCGCTCTGTGCTGCTGGGTGGGGCAGGGGTAGGCGGGGTCTTCCCTTACCACTTGACCCACTGAGCCTGCACCAGAAACACACACTGCTGGGGCCAGCCAGACACTCTTGGGCTCAATAGCAGCTTCACTCTGACCTCTCTGGGGGTGCTTTGGTTACTCACGTTTTATGCCAATTTTATATTTCTTTATCTCATAAATACTCTGAATTTATACCTAGTAATTTCATAAAATAAATAACATCTTAGGCTTAAAAAATTGTTAAATATTTGGAGCTAGTTAGAATTATTTTGATTTGTGTTAGCTACCCAGTGATAGTTTCATGTCTCAGCTTGGCGTTAGGTGTCTGTGATGCTTTGTGTCTTTATTCACCTCTGAAGCTTAAGTGTGAATGCGGAGAAGGGAGCCTGCTGGACTGGGAGGGCGGCTGCTTTCCAGGAAGCAGCTGTGCCCTCTGAGCTACAAGGAATTGACCTGCTGGCTCTCCGTGTACTCGTGTCACTGAGGGTTAAAGTTACCTGAATGGCGAGGCTCAGTGAAAAGTCTTATTTTACAATAGCAGTTTGGTCTTGCACAAATCCTGCTTCAGGGAGGAGAGTGTTTGTCGGGTGTTACTGATTGCTGCCAGTGCTGATGACAGCTGTTAAACGAAGCCTGGTGCTTCCCTGACAACGTGGTGTGTTCTAGTTCCCTCTCCTCGGAGGGCACCACAGCACTGCCTTGTCACCCACCCTTCCTGTCTAACCTGTGTCTTGGTAATGGCTTTTGCTGGAGAACTGGTTCCTCTGTGATTTCTTTTAGCAGCATTCACTCAGCTGATTAGTGCCAGGTACAGAACAAACAGTTTTTAAAAATTGTTTAACAATGTGGGGAACACTTTACCTTGTTGACTAATCAAGGAAGCACACCGTGGTGGGGCTGGCTGGAGAGGCTGTCTCTGTCCTCATGTGCTGCCGGTGACTTGCTGACTGCAAGGGCTCTCGCCGGGCTTCCAGAAGAGCTGAGCATGGCTTATATTTTGGTAGACAGCAGTTTGAGGTCCCTGATTGCTTAAATACTTGCCTAAACTAAGTTTCATTTTCTCTTAAACAGGATAAAGAGGCACTAAAGGAGCAGCAGACGAGTACCTGCCTGTTTGTGTGCGCATTGCACTCTGAGCCAGATGCAGGGAGCAGGCCTGTGCCGCCGCTCTGTTGCCCTTCTGAGCAGGCTGGACTGCAGTTAGAGGCGGCACAGAGGGCACTGCTGCAGCGGGAAAGCGAGGTGAGTGTGCAGCAGGCTGTGTGACGGGCACTGCCCGGCTCAGCTCACAGTGTCTGCTGATGGCCAGATGTGCAGAGAAACAGCCGGTAGGTTTGTAACTATTGTATATGCTTTGTAATTTTTTCATTTTTATGTGAGTGTAGTATAATCATAACTGGTTTTGGCATGTCGTTTTAAATCTTCCACAGCTATTTTAGTAATTATTATGTCATTTAGAATATTAGATAATTTTCCATACTTTTTTAATGAAAGGTTTTGGAATTAAAAGAACAGCTAGAAAAGATTAAAGATGACTTAATGAGTAAAAATGAAGAAATACTACATCTGAACTTAAAATTAGATGTGCAGAACAACCGTACTGCTGCCAGCCTCAGAGAGCGTCAAGAAGAGAATGACAGCCTACAGGTAAATCCATGTCTGTGCTGATGATGTCAGCACTGGGCCCCCACAAGACGCACAGGAGCCTTCACAGGAGGGTGGAAGTTGGGTCCATGCAGGCAGTCTGCATCTGGGCACCTTGCAGTGTGTGCAGAAGCAGCTTCCTGGGAATTCCCAGGCAGTGACCCCACCCAAACTCTGCTTCCTGTTTGTAACCCTGGCAGTCAGGTCTTCTGAGGGTCTCTGCTGGAATAGCATTGCCAGAGAAGCACGCCCCTAATGACAGGAACCGAGAGGGGGAAGCCACATCCTTACTCAGGCCTCAGGGGCTGTGACGTCCTGGAAGAGGTGACTGGGAGCAGATTGTCGCTTGTCCCCCTCCCCGGCATGATAGCATAAGCAGTTTCAGATCTTTCTAACGTTTGTGTGTAGTTATGCTTTTGGAAAGGAAAGCAACCTCTAGGAAGATAATCTAGGTGGCAGGACAGCTTTGACACACACTGCACAGTGGCCGTGCTGGCACCACAGGCCCACCACTGGTGAGGCTTGTAGGCCATGCTGTTTCTTCACGTGAACCACTTTTGAAATATCTTGGGTGGGAGAGGAACTCTAAATCCGGCTCTCCAGCTGGTTGTCCTTTCAGGGTGAGTGCTTCCTTGATTGACTGAGAACTGGGCAGGAGCACCCATTGCCTCTTCTTTGGTGATGACTTTGAGACAGATTGCTAAGAGAAATACAATAATAGATTGTGAAAGGCAAACTGCTATATTTTTTTAAAAGATTTATTTATTTGAGAGACAAAGTTACATAGAGAAGGAGAGATAGAGAGAGATAGGAGAGATCTTCCATCTGCTGGTTCATTTTCCAAATGGCCACACAGCCAGGGCTGGGCCAGGCTGAATCCAGGAGCCAGGAGCTTCTTCCAGGCCTCCCAAGTGGGTGCAGGGGCTCAAGTGCTTGGGCCATCTTCCACTGTTTTTTCAGGCCATTAGCAGAGAGCTGGATTGGAAGATGAGCAGCCAGGACACACTGGTACCCATATGTGATGCTAGTGTAGAGGTTTAACCTGATACACCATAGTGCTGGCGCCAGACTGACACGTTTTTAATAGAAAAACATTCTCAAATTGCATTTCAGGTCGCATATTGGAAACCACAGGTGTGTATGATTAAGACAGCAGTTCGTGTCTGCCAGCTCGGGAGTCGTTTCCCCTGCCGGCACTCTTTGCGCTTCCTCGTCAGCATAGCTGTTGCTTTTCCCATTTGCACAGGTGATTCTGCACGAGGAAGAAAGGGATGGCACCCGAGGTGCGAGTGAGCCGCCCCCAGTGCAGCAGTGTGGGGTGGAAAGTGAAGCTCCCAGCAAGGTGAGCCCTCCTGCGCAGTCATGGCTCTTTCTCTCGCCCTGGCCACAACTGCATCTCTGGCCGCCCTGGCCACAACTGCATCTCTGGCCGCCCTTCTCAGTGGTTTGTGGAAGCGATCCACACACATTTGTCTCCTCACATAAAATTCATGACACTCTTCTTAATTTTGGGAGAGGTTGAGGATGGTGGGGGCTTTAGGAGTAAAAAGAAGTTTAATCTTCAGTTTTTATATCTCCAGATTTCCTAGTGACAGAGGCTGTTGGATACTCACATTCCATGTTGGTGTCTGCTATACTTGGGAATATTTTAAAATATGCTGTTCTGTTATTTTGAGGAATGCTTTTAAAACCAGTGATTTATTTTTTAAAAGAGGAATGTATGTTTTATTTGTCTTTAGTGCTCTAGAATTTGCCATATGAGTAGAATTTTATATAATGAAAAGCGTGTTAAAAGTAGTTATGTAAGGACAATATTTCAGTCACATTAAGAATAGAAATCCTGGCCGGCGCCATGCTCACTAGGCTAATCCTCCACCTGCGGCGCCGGCACCCCAGGTTCTAGTCCCGGTCAGGGTGCCGGTCCTGTCCCAGTTGCTCCTCTTCCAGTCCAGCTCTCTGCTGTGGCCCGGGAGTGCAGTGGAGGATGGCCCAAGTGCTTGGGCCCTGCACCCGCATGTGAGACTGGGAGGAAGCACCTGGCTCCTGGCTTCAGATTGGTGCAGCGCGCCGGCTATAGCAGCCATTTGGGAGGCGAACCAACAGAAGAAAGACCTTTCTCTCTGTTTCTATCTCTATCACTCTGCCTGTCAAAAAAAAGAGAATATTAATCCTTTAAGATTTTTGTTCATTTATAGATATATGTAAATCCATGCATCTTTTTTCTATAATTCCGATTTTTTTTGTTAAGGTGTAGACAGTTTTCATGTGTTGCTTTATATAAACATAACTAAAATTTAATTTAAAGGGCTGAACTTTACTGGATTTCTAATTCTTTGAAGAAAATCATATTTGGGGTTTTCTGACTTTTCATGTCACTAAAGATTTTTTTTTTTAATTTTTTATTTATTTGAAAGTCGGAGTTACAGAGAGAGAAGGAGAGGCAGAGAGAGAGATCCTCCATCTGATGGTTCACTCCCCAGTTGGCCACAACAGCAGGAGCTGCGCTGATTCAAAGCCAGGAGCTTCCTCCGGGTCTCCCACGTGGGTGCAGGGGCCCAAGGACTTGGTCCATCTTCTATTGCTTTCCCAGGCCATAGCAGAGAGCTGAATTGAAAGTGGAGCAGCCAGGACTCAAACTGGTGTCCATATGGGATGCTGGTGCCTCAGGCCAGGACGTCAACCCACTGCACCACAGTGCCAGCCCCATCACTTAAGATTTAAAAAATATATATATATTTTAATTGTATTCAAAAGGCAGAGAAGCAGAGAGAGAGAGAGATCTTTCATCTTCTGACTCATTCTCTAGGTGCTCACAACAGCTGGTGGGAGCTAGGGACCTAAGTTCTTGAGCCATCACCTGCTGTCTCCCATGGTGTGCATTGGTAGAAAGCAGGAATCAGAAGAAGAGCTGGGATTCGAACCCAGACACTCTGATATGGGATGCAGGTGTCTCAAGTAGTCTAACTGCTGAGCCAAAAACCCACCCCTGGTGAAGATTTTCATCTCCCTGAATCAGAATATCTCTGAGGTTTGATGGGAAACCAAGCCCTTCTCTCCACCTGGGCCGCCTCACCATCCCTTGTTTGTGCCCTGCGCTCTCTGGTGACCCCTTGTTGTTCCTCTGCCTTACTCTCCATGTTCCTCTGCTGCTGAGTCTGATACCAGGGTTAGTGATGCTTCTTTAATTTTATCATTTGCTGTTGCCTTGTTCTACACTTCTTAATCAAGAGGTGCTACACATCTTTTGTTAAGTCAGTTCTTTAGGGGTGGGCATTGGCACAGTGGTTAGGATGTTGGTTGTGAGGCTTGCATCCCATATCAGAATGTCTGAGTTCGAGTTCCAACACTGCCTTCCACTGCAGCTTCCTGCTAATGCACACTCTGGGCGTCAGTGAATGTTGCTGAAGTACTTGGCTCCCTTCCAGCCATGTGGAGGACGCGGATTGAATTCCAGTTTCCCATCTTTGGTCTGGCCAAGGCCTGGCTATCAAAGGCATCTGAGGTCTCTCAGTGTGTCTCTCTTTGCCTTTCTTTTTTCTTTTTCTTTTATTTTTTTAAAAGAATGTATTTCAAGGTTTTTTTTTTTTTTTTTTTTGGAAGGATTTATTGATTGATTGATTTGAAAGTCAGCGGTACACAGAGCAAAGGAGAGGCAGAAAGATAGTTCTTCCATTCACTGGTTCACTCCCCAATTTGCCGCATGGCTGGAGCTGCACCAATCTGAAGCCAGGAGCCAGGAGCTTCTTCTGGGTCTCCCACATGGGTGCAGGGTCCTAAGGACTTGGGTCATCTTCCACTGCTTTCCCAGGCCATAGCAGAGAGCTGGGTCAGAAGTAGAACAGCCCGGACTCGATCTGGTGCCCATATGGGATGCCGGCACTATAGGTGGCAGCTTTACCTGCTAAGCCATAGCGTCAGCCTCTCTGCCTTTCAAATAAGTAAATTGCCTTTCAAATAAGTAAATTAACTAAATAAATAATTTTAAAAAGTTCATTTTTCAGTACTTTAGTTTTTAAAACTATCATAAAGTAGATTGGAAAAGTTTATCATCTGGTTAGTTGTTTGCTGTGAGGATGCACACGAGGCAAAGCACACTCGGCTTTGAGTGACTCCGAGTGTTTTTGCCTCTGCTCGGCTGGTAGCTGCAGTTGTCAGCAACCATTGGGAGGGTACCTGCAGAGTTCTTTTTAGGGGTCAGATTGCAGGTGTGACTTCAGTGACAACCACAATGCAGAAATTTCAGGCTTTTTCCAATCTTTACAGATCCTGGGATGGGAGGGGTGATACTCAGCACGCTCTGAAATATTTCTGTGTCCCTGGGCTGGAGCCAAGCTGGTAAGGCATGGTGTCCGCGTGAGTGTCATATGGAAAACTGGGTCAGAGGTGACTGAGCCCTCATCTGGTATGAGAATGTTAAACTTGACATTTGAAAATTGAGCTGAGGTAACACAAACTTGAAAGTATTCACTGTACATACTTACACACATGCACACACACGCATCAAAATGTTACCTTGATATGTTCTTGTTTGAGGATACTTCAGCATCTCCGGGAAAAGGAGCGGATGTTTAGTCTGGCAGTTAGGATGTCTGTATCACACATCAGAGTGCTTGGGCTCAATTCCTGGCCCTGGACTCCAACTCAGGTTCTCTACCATTGCAGAATTTGGGAGGAGCTAGCAGTGGTGGTTCAAGTAATTGTGTTCCCTGCCACCCAAATAGGAGACCTGGATTGAGTTCCTGGCTCCTGGTTCTGGCCCCAGAATGAGCATATGGGAGTGCCCCCTCCCCCTCCCTCCCTCCCTCTCTCTCTCTCTCTCTTCCTCTCCCTCTCTGCATCTCTGCATCTCTCCATCTCTCTCTGCCTGTCTCAAAAAGATCATTAGCTCTGTCCAGCCATCCTTGAGATAATTCCATTAGGTGTTTTCTTGTTTTTGTTTTTCATAATAGGTTAATATTTCCTTGGAAGGCAGAATGACAGGGAGAGACAGAGATCTTCCGTCTTCGAGTGCATTCCCTAATAGCCTGCAGTAGTTGGGGCTGGGCCAGGCCAAAGCCAGAGCCTGGAACTCAGTCTGGATCACCCTCATGGGAGGCGAGACCCAAGTACTTGGGCCGTCACCTGCTGGCTCTCAGTGTATGTACTAGGAGAGTGCTGGACTCAAACCAGGGGCTTCATTGTGGGTTGGTGGGCATCACAAGTGCCATGTTAAATGCTAGGTCAAATGGACTACCCTTTTAATATATTGAATATGTTGTTGGATTTGGCTTAATATTATTTTGCTAAAAGTTTTTGCATCCATGTTCATGAGGGCTATTTACCTGTAATAGCTCTTGTTATAATATTTTATCAGGTTTTGGTATAAAGGTCCTGCTGGTTTCATAAAATGAGTTGGAAAATTTTACACTTTTCTAGTTTCTGAAGCCAGGAGCCAGGAACTCATTTTAGGTCTCGACATGGGTGGCAGGGACCCAACTACTTGCGTCGTTGCCTGCTGTCTCCCAGGGTGCACATTAGCAGGAGGCAGTAATCACAAGCAGAGGAGCCAGGACTCAAGCAAGTCACTCTGATAATGGATGCAGATGTTCAAGGGCAACTTAACCACCGGGACATGAATATAGTGTTCTTCTGCTTGTTTGGTTGCCTTTTTATTCCTGTCTTTGGTGTTTCATAGTTTTCAACTGGGATATTCTTCATCTATTTTGTGAGATTTTTATCTACATATTTTGTTTTATTGTAGTGCTGTTACCTTAAATGGTATATTTCCTCTTGAATACTAATTGTTCATTGATAGTATATAGAATTATACTTAATTTTTGTGTATTATACTGTTTCTTGATAAATTTACTATAGGAGCTTTTTAAAAAATTTCCTGGGATTTTCCATGTAGATTATCTTGTCATCTGCAAAAAGGGACAGTCTAATATTCATCTTTCCAATCTGTGTGCTGCTAGATGTCTGTCTTTTTTTTTTTTTTAATTTTTTTTATTTATTTTTATTTTGTTTGACAGGCAGAGTGGACAGTGAGAGAGAGAGACAGAGAGAAAGGTCTTCCTTTTGCCATTGGTTCACCCTCCAATGGCTGCCGCGGCTGGCGCGCTGCGACTGGCGCACCACGCTGATCCGATGGCAGGAGCCAGGTACTTATCCTGGTCTCCCATGGGGTGCAGGGCCCAAGGACTTGGGCCATACTCCACTGCACTCCCGGGCCATAGCAGAGAGCTGGCCTGGAAGAGGGGCAACTGGGACAGAATCCGGCGCCCCGACCGGGACTAGAAGCCTGTGTGCCAGCGCTGCAAGGCAGAGGATTAGCCTAGTGAGCCGGGGCGCCGGCCGATGTCTTTCTTTGTTGAGCTAGCTAGAGCTTCCGCATTCAGTCTCCACCATCAAATGTGAGGTTAGGTTTTGGCTTTTGAAGGAGGTCCTTTTTTCAGTTGAGGACATTCTGTATTCCTTGTTTTCTGCGAGTGAGAATTGCATTCTTTTTTTTTTTTTTTTTTTTTTTTTTTTTTTTTTTTTTTAAGCATTTGCTAGCATTTTAATGAACCGTGTGGCGTCAAGCCACCAAGACACAGGCTCCCCCTACGCCCTTAATCTTCTCCTCAGCCCTTCTGCTGAAGAATTGGGCCTTCATGATGACAGGCTGCTTTGGGAGCTTCCGCTTTCCCAGAACTTTGTAATAGCCCGACCACACCACATCAATGATGGGAGCAGCTCCAGTCTTGTTCTTGGCAGTATTTACCTGTGTCTGCTCACTGACCAACGTCCACAGCTTACCAAGGTTGACAGCTGGGCAGTAGCTCTGGTTCCTCTTTAAGTGATAATGCCTCATACCAAGTTTCCCGAAGTAACCTGGGTGATATTTGTCAAAGTTGCTCCTGTGGTGATGCACGCCACCCGCATTACCTCGGCCTCCTGGGTGCTTCTGGTGTATGCTGATGCGGCTGTGGCCGTGGCTCATGTGGCCACACAGTTTCCGGTCTCCCTCAGTCTGGATGGCGTGTTGGCTCTGTGTTGGGTTTTGTTAGGTGTTTCTGCATCAGTCAGTGCAGCTGTATGACTGCTGCTTTCTTCTGTTACTGTTACTTTTATGAGTTTTCAAATATGGACAGCTTTTTCTCCCTGGAACAGCCCCAGTTTGGTTAGGGTTTATAATTCTTTCCATGTGTTGCTGGATTTCACTTACCTTCTGTGAGAAGCTGTGCCTCTGTCTTTGTTAGGAACTTTGGTCCACAGTTGTCTGTATCTGAGTGTTGTCCCGCAGCTGCTGGCTTCATTGAATCAGTTGTTGCATCCTCTTGTGTTATATTGAGTAGAATTGTTCAGTGGCACCAGTTGGCTTGGTGAACTCTTCATTGGGATTAAATGATTATAGATTGTGTTTTCTTACTAATTATTTATAGGGTATTTGAATTAGTTTCCTGTTGGGAAATTTGTGGCTATTTATTTAAGTATTTTTTCTTATGTGATTTTCTCTTTTTCTGCAGGCCCAATTACAAAAATGCCCTCATTGTCCTACAGATATTTGAGGCCATCTCCATTTTTTAAAAAAATAATTTTTTCTTTCTCTTTCTCTGACTCCGTGGACTTTGTCACAGATAATGTAGTTCTAAGCACATTAAATGAATTTTAAATTTCAGTTACTGTCATTTTTATTGCAGAATTTTCATTTCTTTTTGTAGTTTCTGTTCTTCCACAACTTCCTGTCTTTTTGTTTATGGTGATCACCCCTGTTTTTACATCTTTGAGTACAGGTGTACCATTGCTTTGACATCCTTGTTCGTTTGTCCCAATGTCTTTGTCATCTCAGGATTGGTTGCCATTGGTTGTTTTTTCTTTCTTTCTTTTCTTTCTTTCTTTTTTTTTTTTTTTTTTTTTTTAAGATTTATGTAGGGGCTCGCACTGCGGTATAGTAAGCTAATCCTCCACCTGTGGTGCTGGCATACTGTATGGGTGCTGGTTCGTGTCCCTGCTGCTCCTCTTCTGATCCGGCTCTCTCTCCCACCTATGGCCTGGGAAATCAGCTGAAGATGGCCCAAGTGCTTGGGCTCTTGCACCCACATGGGAGACCCAAAAGAAGCTCCTGGCTCCTGGCTTTGGACTGGCCCAGCCCTGGCCATTGCGGCCATTTGGGGAGTGAACCAGTGGATGGAAGATCTCTCTCTCTCTCTGTCTCTCCCTCTCTCTGTCTGTAACTCTGCTTCTCAAATAACTAAATAAATCTTTTTAAAAAATGATTTATGTATATATTTGAAAGGCAGAGTTAGAGAGAGATTATCCGTCCACTGGTTCACTCCCCAAATGGCTGCAACGGTCAGAACTGAACCAGGTCAAAGCCAGGAGACTGGAACTCCATCTGGGTCTCTCCTAGTACTTTTGCCATCTTCCACTAGTTTCCCAGGCTCATTAGCAGGGTGCTGGATCAGAAGCAGAGCAGCTGAGACTCCAATTGGTGCTCATATAGAATGCTGGTGTTGTAGGCAGTGGCTTAATCCACTGTGCCACAATGCTGGCCCTCTCTTTTCAGAATTGGTCATATATTCCTTTTTTTTTTTAACATATATTTTGAGGAATTTTGATTTGTATCTGCAAATTATGCTGTGGGACTCTGGCTTTTGAGGAGCGTCAGGTTTTGTTTTAGTGGTAGTTGGTGAGGTCAGACTGAGAGTGCACACAGGGAGCGGGTCCCTTCCCTCACTGTGGGATGGAGTTGAGATGTGGCTGGGCCTGATCTTGGAACCTGGCTGCTCCTCTGTGTCTCTTGCAAACGTGTCTTTGCTCTCCACAGCCTTGTTGCCCTCTTTGCTTCCATGGTCATCAGCCACTGTGCTGCCAGAGGGCAGAGACTCAGAATGGAAACTCTCCCACCGGATGGCCTCTGCCCTGTCTTGAGTTTCCTGCAGGCAGGTGCATGTTACCTGTCTGGTTCAGGAAGAATCTGAGGGGCATCTTTCCACACCTAGTAAGGAACTCCAGCCCTGGCCAGTCCTTTGGCCACGTTGCCTCACCCCTTCCTGTCCCCTCTGAGTTTCCTGCTGATACCATTTCTTCAGACACCCCACAGAGCCACATTTCTGAGCAAGTCATGCTTCTTAGATAAAATACCACTTGCCTTCACTACCTGCCCAGAGGGTCACACCGACTGTCCTTTAGGGCCCACTGTGATGGGAACAGGGCCTGTTGCAGCACGTGTGTGATCCCAGTGTATGTGCTCTTGACACAGACGTGCCCCCTTTCCATCAGCGCCCACCCTCCCCGTCCGCTCTGCTGCACTACAGCTGTGCTGCACCTCGAGCACTGGTCTCAGGGATCTCAGTGCTTGACGCGTTGGAGCCGCCTTTGCTGGCTCCCGGATTTTCAGCCTAATGCTCATGCTGTGGTCATGACTGCTCTGCAGAGCGCTTCCTTTTATTCCAGTGCATTCAGTGTGTCTAGTGAATAGGCAGCAGTTGTATCCAGACAGAATTATCCTTAAAAATGTCTTCACTCAATGTAAAACTTCCCCAAGACAGTTTCAAATTTAAATTAAATGAAGTTGGTGTTTAAAAATATATATATATATTTTCCCTGTCTGTATAGTACAGCGATGTGAGTTGTGCAGTGCACAGCAGGGGCATACAGAATAGAGCTGAGTGTGCACTGCGAGGAGCCAGCCTTTCATTTAGCAGTTTCCTGCCACCAGATGTGTAATTACTGCATTCAGATGCAGTAGTGTAGCATATCACTGATACTCAAACCAAAATGAGAGAGAGAGAGAGAGATTTCTTCCACCCTTGGGTTTACTCTCCAAATGACCATAACAGCCCAAAGCCAAGGACCAGGGATTCCATCCATATTTCCCACATGGGTGGCAGGTGCTTAAGTACTTGGGCCATCTTGTGCATCCCAAGTACATGAGTAAGAAGCTGGATTGGAAATAGAGTGCCCAGTCCCTAATTTTTGTTTTTACTATAGGCCAGATTTGTATTTGTGTCTAAAATAATGTGAAATATGCTGAAATCAAGGATTTTTATGGAACTCCCAATTTTTTGGAAGCAAAGCATTAGACTGTAATGAATGGTTTAAAAATTGTTAGCTAAAACACGAATTGTGACATTATCTTAAGATAATGGAGTTTACAGGGCAGTGTTATAGTGTAAGCTCTAGGCTCCAGGCTGCTAGCTTTGGCCTGGCCCAGCCCTGGCTGTTGTGGCCAACTGGGGAGTGAACAGGCTAATGGAAGGTCTCTCTATTTGTCTTTTCCTCTTTCTTTATCTCTAACTCTGACTTTCACATAAATAAACAAATCTGAAAACAAACCAAGATAATGGAGTTTAGTGGCTGGCGTTGTAGCCCAGTGACTTGAGCTTGCACTTGCAGTGCTTGACTTTCCATATTGCACCACAGTTTGCGTTGCTACTCTGTCCCCAGTCCAGCTTCCTACAAATGTGCCGGCAGAGAAGTGTTGAAGAGCTTAAGGCTCATCCGGGTCTTCATTATTGCAAACAAAATTGCTTTTTTCTTTTTTTTTTTTTAAGATTTGTTTCAAAAACAGAATTGGAGGTGGGGAGACACACACACACACACACACACACACATACAGAGAGAGAGAGAGAGAGAGAGATCTGGCCTCTGCTGGCTCATTCCCAATGGCTGCAATGGTTTGGGGTAGGCCATGGCAAAGCTAGGAGCCAGGAGATTCTTCTGGGTCTCCCATGTGGATGCAGGGGTCCAAGCACTTGGGCCATCTTCTACTGCTTTCCTAGGTGCATTAGCAGAGAGCTGGATCGGAAGCAGAGCAGCTGGGACTCAAACTGGCACTTATTTGGGATGTCAGTGTAGCAGGTGGAGGCTTAACCTGCTGTACCACAGTGCCAGCCCCCAAATCAGCTTTTCAGAGGTGATCAAAGCATTGTGGTGTACACATCCTTGACTAACAGTGGCCTGGTTAGAGCTTCCTGGTGAGGGTAGACACAGCACATAGTGCAGCTGCAGTGGGAGGTACCAGTGTGACCAGGGTGTGCCTTGAACAGCTGAGTACCACATCGGCATGCCCTCTGGTGACATGGCTTGTTGATTTGCTTTTCATTCTGTTGAGTTATCTCCTACAAGGATGAATTCAGGCTGACCTGTGTGTTGCAAGGAAGTTTTGGAGTTGATGTATTAAAGTGTCCTCTGAAATTTGCTTTATATTCAGGTTGTGTATGATAGAAGCTCTGAAATTGAAGAGTTGAAAGCCATTATTGAAAATTTGCAAGAGAACCAAGAGCGATTACAGAAGGATAAAGCAGAAGAAATTGAACAACTCCATGAAGTCATTGAGAAGCTGCAGAGTGAGCTGTCCCTCATGGGGCCTGTGGTGCATGAAGTCAGTGATAGTCAGGCTGACAGTCTGCAGCATGAACTCCTCTGTTGTCAAGTAGAGGGCCCAGCTGTGTTACAGGGAGAGCTTGAAGCTGCGCATGCAGCCAAGCAGGCCCTGAGCCAGCTCCTGGCTGACCAGGAACGTGGCCACAGCCAGGCGCTGGAGGCTGTGCAGCAGCGCCTGCGGGGTGCCGAAGAGGCTGCTGCTCGGCAGCTGGTCGAACTTGGGCGTAGTGTGGCACTCAGAGAAGCTGAGGTGCAGAGCATGGCCTCCAGGATCCAGGAGTTTGAGGCTGTTCTAAAAGCAAAGGAAGCTACGATTGCAGAGAGAAATTTAGAAATTGCTGCCATGAACAAGTGGAAAGCGTTCCACTGCACTGAGCTACAGGCCATCCTGCTAGCCGTGGCCCGTTTCCGCCATGCCCTGGAACAGCAGCCCCTGGCTGCCTTGGATGAGCCTCTCGAGCTGCAGCGCCTGCGGGCACAGTGTGTCCGCCTCAGTCGCCAGCTGCAGGCACTGAACCAGAGGTTCCTTAGGTGCCAGCGGGAGCTGGACAAGCAGCAAGCCCATGGTGCTGCAGCCTGGACACAGGTGCCTGGGGGCCACCCCAACCCTTGTGTGGATACAGAGACTGCATATGATGACGACTTCGAGCAGCTGACCTCAGTCTCCCGTGGCCCAGATCATGACCCACAGGTAGGTCTCATTTCCTGCAGCCCACAGAAACTGAAGACCCTGAGGAAGTCAGCCATTCTGTGCCAGGGGTGTTGGGTGTTCTTCAGAAGAGATGGAGTTTTCCTTACTTTCCTCCTCTGTCTCTCGTAATTTTAGTGCCTGCCTTCTGTGCTGGACAAGTTGAAGGTTGCATTTACTATTGTTGGCTTCCTGACCTGGTAAAGAAAGGAGCCTGGCCCAGCTCTGGTTATTGCAGCCATCTGGGGAGTGAATCAGTGGATGGGAGACACACACACATATACCCCCTCACCCCTCCCCTTCTCCTGTAACTCTGCTTTTCAAATAAATAAGTCAGCCTTAAAAAAAAGGTCATTACTTACTGAAGGGTTAATCTTATGATTATAAAATAAACCAAAAGCATGTCACATAAAGATTAAAAGAAGAAAAGGAGAAAGGGTGGGAACATGGGCAGGGGGCGGGTGGGAAGTATCAGCTCTGCTCCTATATTTGTACATATGAAATTTGTTCTCCTGATATTAATAAAAAAATAGAAAAGAAAGGAGCCTGAGGCTCATGTCAGCCTCGACTTGTCCAGGGTCTGGCGCAGTGAAATCAGGCTGGGATTTCACTTTTTGGTACAGTTTTAAGCTTACATCTCTTTAAATTTCTGTTTTTGGCTTCTAATTAAATGTCTTGCCTTTTAACAAGCACTTCCTTTGTGAAGTGTTTTAAGCCCATCCATTCTGGAACAGGGGGACTTGGATGAGTTGTCTTTTTTTTTTTTTTTTTTCCTTTTTAAGATTTTTATTTATTTATTTGAAAGTCAGAGTTCCACAGAAAGAAGAGAGGCTTTTCAGATGTACCAGCCTGACCTGCTATGTGGCACCCCGAGTGAGCCCCTTGGGCAGCGGGCAGTGGCAAGACTTTCTTTCCTTGTGGTAGTTCTCAGAAACTGAGTTTCTGATGTATTCAGCTGTCACTTTCTAAACATTGTCACAGCATGGCAAAGTCCTGGTGACATTGAAGGATGCGGGGCTGCAGAGACAAGACAGTGTGATGTCAGTGCTCGAAGTCTGCCAGAGGCAGCTGGAGTCAGAACTGCTCCTGGTGAAAAACGAAATGTGCCTGTGTGTGGATGACAGCAGCAAAGTGTTGGGAAGACGGAAGGTACGTGCGCCTGGGAGGACAGGCTGGAACCCAGGTGTGCTGGGGACAGACCTGGCCTCCTGCTGAACTGAGCAGTATTTTGATGCTAAAGGGACCTGATCTCTAACATGCTGTTTATATCTGCTTTAAAATATCCCAAGTGCTACGCATTTCCCAGGGTCTAAGAAGCTTGTGAACATAAATAGTTACCTTTGCCCTAGAGTTAACAAGGTGCATATAACGGTTTGTAGCACATGCCTCTGGCTTCTCCTTGCACTCGTCTGTTTAAGGCTTCAGATTTGGTTTTGAAACCTCAGGTGTATTTTTTTTCCTCTGTGTATTTTCACTTTTTTGTTGAGGGAATAGGTTGCACATTGGCATCTTCAAATCTGCAGACGTTGGTACAACTCATGACCCATGTACACCAGGCAGGTTCCCAGTGACCCTACCTTGCAAAGACTTAGCCCAGGGATTGGAGCTGTTTCTGACAGCCTTCTTTTCTTTTTTTAATGTTTACTTATTTTTAATCTACTTGAAAGGTAGAGTGATAGTTAGAGGTAGAGTGATAGTTAGAGAAACTTCTTCTATCTGCTGGCTCATTGCCCACATTCCCACAACAGCCAGGGCTGGGCCAGCCCCAAGGCAGGAACTCCATCTGGATCTCCCGCATGGGTGGTAGCATCCCAAGTGTAGGAGCTGTCATCTGCTGCCTCCCAGGGTGCACTAGCAGGGCACTGGATCAGAAGCAGAGTAGGTGGGACTTGAAGTGGCGCTCACTCCGGTATGGGATGTGGTGTCCCAAGGGGCAGCCTGCCCTCGGTGGCACAGTGTCTGCCCTCAGCTGTGTTGCTGCTGGCACTTCACTAGCCTGTACTGTTATGCTGGCTCCTCCTGTCCATCTCAGGACCCCCACACCTTGTCGACACACCACTGTCCATGCCTCATGCTCATTACGTTACAGCTCCTTATCCAAACTTTCCAGTCCAACCCAAAAGGCTCTTCACACCAAAAATGGTTGATGGTTACTCTGTTTTCCCAACTGTGCTGCCATCATGTGCTTGCCTTGACTTCTTCAGAGAAGCCCAGCTGTGAATGATGTGTGTGTCTGGAATGTTTTGTGAGAGAGCAGAGGTGTGGCCCCAGCCCTCAGGGCACACTCGTGTCTATACCATGTGCTCCATGTCCATATCTTAGAACCTGAGAAATTCTGAATTCTGCAGCACACTGGGCCCGTGGTTTCCAAGCAGGATGTGGCCCTGGCTGGGCCTGACTTCTGAGAGGAGAAGCCTGGCTTCCTAATGTTGGTGGAGTACCCTCCAGAAACCCACTCTGCAGCGAGGGAGCCTTTTCCCCATCTCTGCAGTGAGGTGGTCTCACCATCCTCTGCACAGGGTGTTCGTTTGAATTCTTTTTAAAAATTAATTTATTTTCACTTCCCTTAGAGATAGAAAGATAGAGATCTCTTCCATCAACCGACTGACTCCCCAGGTACCCACAGCAGCTGGAACTGGACCAAGATGAAGCCAGGAGCCTGGAACTCCACGTGGGTCTTCTACCTAGTGACAGGGACCCAGGCTCTTGTACTATCTCCCAGGGTGCATATGGGAGCCAGATTGCAGAACGAGCCAGGACTTGAACCAGGCATGCCGATGTGGTATGCAGTTGTCCAAATGGTGTCTCAACCACGAGCCAAATGTCTGCTCTGTGACATTATGATCTGGTTGCCAAATTCAAGTCACACACTGGCATGGAAGCTTCAAATTCATTATATAAAATATGGTTTTGTGTTTTTTAATGTTAAGATTTAGAAATTTCCTGTCCATTCTTCCTCAAACAAAGAAATCTGTGTCCTCTGTAAGTTACCCCTGGAATAGGATGAGAGTAACCCTTTACATAGAGAGCTTTTAAACTTTGATTGTGTTTTTCATGAGACTATATAAATGTGCAATCTTTCATGTCTCACATAGGCCCCACAGGGCTCCTAGACAGTTTCCCAGGTGCTCCGGCAGGCAGGCAGACAGCTGTGCAGCGTGGTTCAGGGAGCTCACTCTGTGTCCCTGCTTCTTACCTACAGGGTAAGGAAAGACGACTGGATGGTTGCCAGCTGTGGAAAGTGGATCTTGTAGCCCAGGTCAAACAACTTCAAGAAAAATTGAACCGTCTGGTATATTCCCTGGCCTTCCAGAACATTGACAATGAAGCCTTCAAACTTCAGCAGGCGTCAGCAGTGGCGTGTGCGTGTGTGCAGGAGGGGAGCTTGGATGATGGCTCCCATAGCCCTGTAGGAACTGCTCCTGGTGATGCGTTTGATTTTGACAAAACCACATGGGATCTTGTTGATGGGATTAAAAATCGAGATTCTTGGATAGGAAAGGAGATGCCAAATGTTCCCATTCAAGAAAAATTAGGAACACAGGATGGGTCTCTTTCGTTACAAACCAGGGTGCACAGTGACTCCTGTGCCCTGAGTCATGCTGAGGAGGCCAAGCCCCTGACGGAAACTGCCAGAATGTTGGACCTGTCTTCCTGGAGCTCCCCCGAGGTCCTCAGGAAGGACTCGACCCTCGAGCCCCAGCCCAGCCTCCCCCTGACACCCTGCTCTGGTGCCCTGAGCCTGTGCAGTGCTGGTGTCTCCCCACCAGAGAGGATGGGTGCGTCGCTGCTACAGTCCCACACGCCAGGGCTGCTGAGTTCACCAGGCGATCTGGCAGGACAGCCCCTGTGCTGGGCAGAGTCTCCGTCAGCTGACCACAACCCTGTGGAGAGGATGGCTGCGGTAGGTGCCTCTCACTCCCTGTCCAGCATCTGTGGGGTGTGCAAGCCAGTGTTCCCAAGGGGATGTGTCCTCAGGGTCTGCCCAGGGTCACAGCAGCTGCCATTGTTGGCTCACCTGACAGTGCTTGGGTGCCTCCCAGCCCCTGGGAGCAGCTCTCTGCAGGGCCACTGCAGGTGAACATTAGATCATTCCAGTCACTTCTGACGTGTGAGATACACCTGCCCTCCTCAGAAACCCCCCGGGCCTGCTTCTGACTGATGCCGACTCTGAGGGGCACAGTC
The DNA here is from genome assembly GCF_964237555.1 of Oryctolagus cuniculus. Classification (NCBI taxonomy): domain Eukaryota; kingdom Metazoa; phylum Chordata; class Mammalia; order Lagomorpha; family Leporidae; genus Oryctolagus; species Oryctolagus cuniculus. Next base: position 447,906 of record NC_091435.1, on the reverse strand, counting down.
ATAAACGCATCTTCTTGTAATTTGCATAAGAATTATGCTCTTTGTCTTGAATGTGTTTTTTAGTTGTATTTCATATTTAACAGGTCTCACAAATAATAATTTTGAGTACTTTATTATTTTTGAGTTAGACGATATTTTTTCTAACAATACTAGGATTTTGCATATGTTCAATAAGAAAAAATAAGGGGATATGGGGGATATGTTATCTGAGGTATCCGTAAATGTAGTGTCACTTATTTCTTTTTTAAAAAATGATTTATTTAGTTATTTGAAAGTCAGAGTTAGAGAGAGATCCTCCATTTGATGGTTCACTCCCCAAATGGCTGTAACAGCTGGGACTGAGCCAGGCCAAAGTCAGGAGCCTCCTCCAGGTCTCCACATAGGTGCAGGGCCCTGAGCACTTGGGCCATCTTCCACTGCTTTTCGCAGGCCATTAGCAGGAAGCTGGGTCGAAAATAGAACAGGCAGGATTTATTTATTGGGATGCTGGCATTGCAAACGGCAGCATTACCTTCTGTGGCACAATACTGGCCCCTGTAGTATCATTTCCTGCAAAGCATTTTAAAATCTAAAATACTTGCTAGTGGCTACTTTAAAATATTCCTCAGTTACTGTGGGTTACTTCCAGTTAAAATTGGAAGCACATGACCCTGACGGGTTCACACGTTTGAAGACTGTCATCTGGCTTCTTTGTGGGCCGATGATGAATTCCAGCCTTAGAAAAAAATTCCCCCTGGCAGGTTCAGTCTTGTGATGTGATGTGGTGACTTATTATTTTGACCATTTAAAAGTCCCCCTGTCTGAACAGGAGAAAGATATCGAAGATTTCATCATAACATCTTTTGATTCTCAAAATCCATTAAGATCACCTCCTCTTGGGTTAGAAGGAAAAAGCAATGGAAGTGAAACAGGTAAGTCACTTATCCTTTTTTTCAACTTCTTGTTTCCTTGATTTCGGAGTCCAGAGCAGCACATGGAATTCCTGTGAGTCTGCCTGAGGTTCCCAGCAAGCACTCTCGCTATGCTGCCCCGTGTGCTTCCGAGTTGAGCTGTAGACCTGAGGCCGTCTCTCGTTTGCAGTTCCCTGTGTACTTATTAAAATTAGGGTTGCAGTGCAGCACACATCACTGAGCAGAGGCCACTGCACATCTGTGGGCCTCCCTCACAGTGTGTCCTGGAACGGAAAAGATGTGCAGCTCACACATTGTTCACATCTCTTTGGGGTGGACGCTGGGGAGACACAAGCGAGGCTCCAGCCCTGCAGGTAACGCAGGTGCCTCCGTCTCACTGCATTTCTTTTTTTTTTTTTTTTTTTTTGACAGGCAGAGTGGACAGTGAGAGAGAGACAGACGGAGAGAAAGGTTTTCCTTTGCCGTTGGTTCACCCTCCAATGGCCTCCGCGGCCGGCGCGCTGCAGCCGGCGCACCGCGCTGATCCGATGGCAGGAGCCAGGAGCCAGGTGCTTTTCCTGGTCTCCCATGGGGTGCAGGGCCCAAGCACCTGGGCCATCCTCCACTGCACTCCCTGGCCACAGCAGAGGGCTGGCCTGGAAGAGGGGCAACCGGAACAGAATCCGGCGCCCCGACCGGGACTAGAACCCGGTGTGCCGGCACTGCTAGGCGGAGGATTAGCCTAGGTCTCACTGCATTTCAAGATGCTGACAGGTGAGGAGAGCAGAGGCAGTGGTGGTGCAGGGTCCTCAGCACATTTGTGTCTGGCCTGTGGTTCCATGTGGGTGTCGTGTTCTACTTGGCTTCCAGACTCCTCGGCAGTGGCAGGCTCTGCCAGGCCATCTTGCTCTTTTTTCATAGGGTATAGTCCTGTGGGAAGACACTGGGGATTTCGTGTGTGTTCTCTGGCTTCTCAGAGCATCCTCCTGGCTTCTGCCTCCACTGAAGCTTCTTGCCTGGATCACTCATTGCAGTGGCTGGTTACCAAACTGAGGTTTTCTTTTTGTAAGATTTATTTGTTATGGCATTGTCGCATAATGGGTAAAGCCACCATCTGCACTGTTGGCATCCCATGTGGGTGCCTGCTCAACTTCTGATCTAGCCCGTTGCTGGTGCACCTGGGAAAGCAGCAGCAGATGGCCCAAGTGTTTGGGCCCCTGTACCCATGTGGGAGACCTGGGGGAAACTTCTGGTTTCTGGCTTAACTCTGGCTGTTGAGGCCATTTGTGAAGTGAGCCAGCGAACGGAAGACCTCTCTCTCTGCCTCTGCCATTCCCTCTCTGTAACTCTGCCTTTCAAATAAAATAAATATTTTAAAAATTATTTATTTCTGGCCTGCGCCGCAGCTCAGTAGGCTAATCCTCCACCTTGCGGCGCCGGTATACCAGGTTCTAGTCCCGGTTGGGGCACTGGATTCTGTCCCGGTTGCCCCTCTTCCAGGCCAGCTCTCTGCTGTGGCCAGGGAGTGCAGTGGAGGATGGCCCAAGTGCTTGGGCCCTGCACCCCATGGGAGACCAGGAGAAGCACCTGGCTCCTGCCTTCGGATAGGCGAGGTGTGCCGGCCGCAGCGCGGCGGCCATTGGAGGGTGAACCAACGGCAAAGGAAGACCTTTCTCTCTGTCTCTCTCTCTCACTGTCCACTCTGCCTGTCAAAAAAAAAAAAATTATTTATTTTTTTGAAAGGCAGAGTTAGACAGATCTTCCATCCACTGAATCACTCCCCAGATGGCTGGCCACAACCGCCACAACTGGGCCAGCCTGAAGCTGGGAGCTTCATTTGTGTCTCTCACATGGCTGGCTGGGGGCCAGGCCCTTGGACCATCCTCTGCTGTTTTTCCCAGGCCAATTAGCAGGAGCTGGATTGGAATTGGAACAGCTGGTACCTGAACTGGTGCCCATAAGGGTTGCTGATGTCTCAGGTGGTGGCTTTATCCACTATGCAGTAGCATCACTCCCTAAACAGAGGTTTTCTAACTCTGTAATTTCTTCTTTAACTGAATCAGGCTAAAGTATTTTGATTCTTAAAATTTTCATTGGCTCTTTCAATGATTTTTGAGAATAAGATCATGGTGAAACATAGATCATTGAAAATTTTGGCACTTGCATATTGCTAATCCCGGCAACTTATAAAATTTTAATGTGTCTTTATTCCAAGTGGTGTGTGGAGTAAGAAGCTGAAAGGTTCAGTGAGGTGCATTCCATGAATGGCCTTCTGTCTGTTCCTTTGCCTGGGGACATCCCTGTCCAGCTCCCAGTATGACACAGCGTGTTCGTTCTGGGGATCATACTTGCTGCCTGGCCCCCCACCCCCACCCTGAAGCCCCTCTTGCTGCTTTTCCCTGTCACCCTGGGACAGCCCTTCCACACAGCTGCCACGGTCTGAGAGCCGATGTGCGAGAGAGTGTCCATCTTCCCCACACAGCTGCCAGGGTCTGAGAGCTGATGTGTGAGAGAGTGTCCATCTTCCCCACACAGCTGCCAGGGTCTGAGAGCTGATGTGTGAGAGAGTGTCCATCTTCCCCACACAGCTGCCAGGGTCTGAGAGCCGATGTGTGAGAGAGTGTCCATCTTCCCCACACAGCTGCCAGGGTCTGAGAGCCGATGTGTGAGAGAGTGTCCATCTTCCCCACACAGCTGCCAGGGTATCTTTCTTTTGCACACCTGTGTCTTCCTTCGCTTCTGTTCCTCTGTGTGCTTGGTTGCTGGCCTCCCACATGGTGCCCCAGAACAGTGAGGCTCTGCCCATCCGCCTTTCTTGGTGGTCTGGAGAAACTTTGTGGGTGGTGCTTTTTCTCTGACAGCTTTCTTACTCCCTAGCATTTGTTGAAGGTTTGGGCCTGGTGCCGACTGCTGGTTGAAACTCGTGTTTCCTCAGATGTTGTGCATGGCCGCCCTTCTCCATCCCTGTGGCCATGTCCCCACCTGCCTGATTAGGGTGGTGCATTTCTACCCACTCTGAAAGTCTTTGCTTTATTCCTGCTGTGGTCATTTCTCCTATGTTTCTCTCTTCTTTCTAAGGTTCTTCCTAATCACATATTGGTCTTCCTGTACTGGTTTTCTGCTTTTTGGTTTTTTTTTTTTCCTCTTATATTTTTCTCACTTTATTTATTCAAGTGGCAGAGAGAAGACAGCATTCAAGTGAGCTTCCGTCCACTGGTTCACTCCCCAAGTGCCTACAATGGCTAGGACTGGGCCTGGGGCTCTAACAGGAGTTAGGAACTCAGTCTGTGTCTCACTTGGGAGTCAGGGACCCAGCTCCTTCAGCCATCACTTGCTGACTCATCTCCCGTCTGCTGGCTCTCTGCTTAAATGTCTACAGCAGCTGGGGCTGGACCAGGCCCAAAGCAGGAGCTGGTGATTCAGTCTTGTCCCACGTGGAATGAGATGACCCACCGCTGCCTCCCAGGGTATGCATTAGCAGGAATATGGAATCAGAAGCAGAGCCAGGACTTGAACCAGGCACTCTGATATGGAATGCAGGCAGCTTGAGTATGCCTGCCCCCAGGAACTCTTATTTCTTAACTATGCATTGAATATTTTTATTTCTGTTCTCATGTTTTAAATTTCTTAGAGCTCCTTATTCTACACCTCTTTGTTCCTTTCTCCCATAACTTCACTTCCTTGTTCCATGCAGGATGTGCCCCTTTATTTCTCTGAAGATAATTTCCTCTCTCATTTTAAAAAAAGAAAAGGATTTATTTATTTGAAAATCAGAGTTACAGAGAGACCGGCGGGGGGGAGGGGGGGGATGGAGGAAGCGAGAGAGATTGAGATTGAGATCTTCCATCCACTGGTTTATTCCCCAAAAAGCGAGATTGAGATCTTCCATCCACTGGTTTATTCCCCAAATAGCTGCAATGGCTAGAGCTGGGTTAAACCAAAGCCAGGAGCCAGGAACTCCATCTCGGTCTTCCAAGTGGGTGACAGGGGCCCAAGCACTTGGGCCATCATCTGCTGCCTCCTAGGTTCATTAGCAGGGAATTGGATTGGAAGTGGAGCAGCCTGGACTCAAATAGATAGTCAAATAGGATTCTTTCTTTCTTTCTTTCTTTTTTTGGACAGGCAGAGTGGACAGTGCGAGAGAGAGACAGAGAGAAAGGTCTTCCTTTGCCATTGGTTCACCCTCCAATGGCCGCCACGGCCAGCGCACCGTGCTGATCCGAAGGCAGGAGCCAGGTACTTCTCCTGGTCTCCCATGTGGGTGAAGGGCCCAAGCACTTGGGCCATCCTCCACTGCACTCCCTGGCCACAGCAGAGGGCTGGCCTGGAAGAGGGGCAACCGGGACAGAATCCGGCGCCCCAACCGGGACTAGAACCTGGTGTGCTGGCACCCCAAGGCGGAGGATTAGCCTAGTGAGCCGCGGTGCAGGCCGTCAAATAGGATTCCTTCTTAACCTTCTTCACCACAGGGCTGGCCCCCTGAAGTTTCCTTTTGTTTGGTATATTTATTCTGTTTCTTCCTGTATGTTCTGTTTCATGCGGTATTCTGTATTAGAAACTTACCTTTACATGTTTTAGATCACAGGGGTGGGGAACATCCAGCCCTTGAGTGTTTAAGTCCTGCAAATTCATTTAGTGTGGTCCTGCTAAGGCACCCGCAGGCAGGACTCAAAATCTAATAAATCTGTAGCAGGCTAATTTTTATTCTGATAATTTTGGATTCCCCATTAACGATGTTATGAATATCCAAATAGCCCTTGGCAGAAAACAAATTCCCCAGCCCTAGAACTTGGACTACAACTTAAAAGACTGGGAAGGTCTGCCCTTACAAAAGGGCCTTGTCCCTGGGCATCTTCATCCTGGCCCTGCCTGGGCCCGATGGAGTCAGCTGGAAGGGCCCCTCATCCATCTTCACATGGGCATCTCCCCCTTGACTGTTCCTCATGTACCATGATGAGCATCTGCCCTGTCTCCTGGAGCTTGTAGCTCCACCCAGGCTCTGCAAGCCCTGTGAGTGGACCTCAGTCTCTTTGCTGTTGGGGTTCCCCTTCTGTCAGGCAGGGGTGCCTGGTGTTTCTGCTTAGGGCTCCTCAGCCCTGGTTGGCTGTTGTTTTGAGGGGTTGGGGGGGGGGGCTTTTCTCTACCCTGCCCCCTTCATCTTTTCCTGACCAGATGCCACTGTTGGTCCAGCTGCCCAGTTGTCTCGCATTGGCCAAACCTGTTGCCACCTGCCTGCTCTTTGCTGCTCTCATGGGTTTGGAGCACAGGCCCTGTGGCTGCCTACTGGGTGCTTGCTCCATACTGTCTTTGGAGGAAGAGGAACACCATGTCCACATTTGGGTGGCAGGAAGCCAAGGTAGCCATGAGGTTTATGTTTAATTCTATGCTTTTTATTACTGAATAAGCATTCTCTCTTGAATTACATTTTTTTAAGAAAAAGATTTAAATGTTTATTTGAAAGGCAGAGTTAGAGAGGGAAAGAGAGAGAGAGAGAGAGAGAGAGAGAGAGAGAGCGAGCTTCCGTTTGCTGGTTCACTTCCCAAATGACCACAGTTGCCAGGACCATGCCAGACCAAAGCCCGGAGCCAGGAGTCTCTCATGTGGAGGGGCTGCCTTCTGCTGTTTTCCAGGCCACTAGCTGGAAGCTGGATCATAAGTGGAGCAGCCGGGACTCAAACTGGCACCCAGATGGGATGCCAGCATTGCAAGCATTGGACTGCTACACTGGACCCCTGAATTACATTTTACATAAAAAAACAAAAACCCAAGCATGATCATGCACGCTTTCCTGTGTGGAAGGAGCCTCAGCTGCCGTTGACTCTGCTGTTAAGAGTCTTGTGTGTACCAGACTTGTGACGGCAGCTTTACCCTACGGTCTCCTCAGGTGACAGCTCAGGCTGTGGAGCGATGCTGAGCGCAGTGCCAGGGGAGTCGGAGGCTCCCACTACTGGTCCTGAGGATCCTGCCCCCTTCCCTGAAGGACTTCAGCAGCCTCTTGCAACTATGAAGAAAGAAGTGCATCCCAAGCAGGTGAAGGTGAGGGCTGGCAGAGCTGGGGCTGCCCTGGCACGCACCTCATTCCACGTGCCACTGGTCTGCATTGTGGTCCAAGCCCCATGCTGGCTGTTGTGATTTTATGCCTTGTCTGAATGTTTCTGGAAGGTGAAACCTGCTGCTGGAGGGGTGTGGGGACTCGTGGCCTGGGTGAGGGCCTTGGCTATGGGGGTCGCTGTGGACCAGCTGTTCTCATGGTGCCTCCCAGTGCGTGTGTTTTAAGGACTTTAGAGAATCTGAGCTGGGAAGCAACTTCCTGAGTTCATTCATCAGCAGGTGTCACCTGTTGGGCAGTGATAAGGTTCTGTTTTCTTAGGGGGTCCATCGTGCCAGGGCTGCCTATAAGTGAACAGCAGCTGGCAGTCTTGAGCACCACCCAGAGGCCTTCATCGTAGTGCTGAGTTGTGCAGGCGCTGAGGACTGTATGCTGCAGGGGCCCCTGCCAGCTTTGCTGTTACCACGCTGTGCACAGACGATTCTGGGGCGACTTGCACCACGCCCGGTGTCCTCGCTCTTCCTCTTTGTTCTTGCTGTGTCCTCACTTTTGTTTCCCTTGAGGCTGGTGCTCGAGGAGGTTGTCTTTCTGGGCTTGTGGAGCAGCTTGGAGGTTTTCCTTTGGGCAGTCTTGACCCTACCCCAGTCGGAGTAGGGTCTGCACCCAGGGAGCAGTGTCAAGGCCCAGGGAGAATGCCTTTGGTCACACACACCCCACAGCTGTGCTCACTTGTTCTGCTGTCTTGCCATTGGCAGGAAGGTTGTGGCTTTTCTAGGGTTGGGGGAGTATAATGGCCTCTTCCCCACTAAAAGGGCCTCCCTGCCCCTGGGTGTGCACCTGTCTCAGGCTGCTCAGTCTCAGTCATGTGTTGGGCCCACCACTGCTGGAATAATGTGCTGCTGTGACAGCCTCCGTGTGGCATCCTCCACCCAGGAGAGAGGTCCATGGAGCCCAGTGCTGTCGATTGTGGGTCACAGTCTGGCAGGTCCACCTCTCCTGTCCACTTTTGGTGGGAGGAGCCGAGGCTCATGGAGTGTCTGCATGTTCAGAGCCAAGGAATAAGCCAGTTGGAAATCATTTAGATCATTTTATGGCAAAACCATTGACGTAAACATGGCCAAATGAGTAGTAGATGTTCTAATATTAATATTGTGTTTTATTCAAATAGTAAAAGTATTCCCAAGCATAACAATTTTGAAATTAATAAACTTCTGACATTCTTATTCCTTTAAGAATAGAGGTTGGAAGTTTTTTTCTTATATTTCGTTTCCTTTTTGGCATTTCCTAAACTTCTGTATAAAACATGAGATACTCCTATCCAAGCAACCTGACTTTTTTTATGAATGCATTTGGTTGTTAGTGGTAGTTCTTTGTACTTAGGCCTAGGGTTCGAAAGAGAGGCAACAAAGCCAGAGAAAACCCCAGAGACTGTGAGAAAGCTGCTAAGATGGCAGTGAGGGAAGGAGGGCGCAGGGGGCTGGGCTGGGAGCTGTTCCAGGCAGACCTGCTGCTCAGTGTTTCAGCTGAAAAGTCACAGAAAGGTGTTTTCTGAAAGGTTTCTCAGACTGTTTCACTCTTAGTGTTTTCCTTCATGGTTTTATTTATTTTATTTATTTATTTATTTTGACAGGCAGAGTGGACAGTGAGAGAGAGACAGACAGAGAAAGGTCTTCCTTTACTGTTGGTTCACCCTCCAATGGCCGCCGCGGCCGGCGCACCTCGCCTATCCGAAGGCAGGAGCCAGGTGCTTCTCCTGGTCTCCCATGCGGGTGCAGGGCCCAAGCACTTGGGCCACCACTGCACTCCCTGGCCACAGCAGAGAGCTGGCCTGGAAGAGGGGCAACCAGGACAGAATCCGGCGCCCCGACCGGGACTAGAACCCGGTGTGCCGGCGCCGCAGGTGGAGGATTAGCCTAGTGAGCCGCGGCGCCGGCCTCCTTCATGGTTTTAAATTCCTCGACTGTGCTTCCAGAGCGTGGCGCACCCTCAGGTTGTGCTCAGCACTCAACAGTGAGGGGCAGCTGTGTGAACACGGTTCACTGTGAAGCTGGCTCTGCCTGCTGTGTTATTTTCAAAGGAACACAGAAAGGCCCTGCTGCTCAGTTGTCCTGTGGTCGCCCGAGGTCACCCGTGAGGTCCCTGTTCTAGTAGCCCCTACACTGAGGAGGCTGGAAGGGTCAGAGGAGTACCAAGGGAGCTCCTGCACCGAAGTGGGCCCCAGCCATGTGCAGTCCCCGCTGGAAGCCTGTGCGTAGGCTTGGAGAAGTGGCCTGAGTGAGGCTGCGCATCAGCTGACACAAACAAGGGCTCCTGGGCAGGCAAGGCACAAATAGAGACAGCCTGCGTGTGTAGGCTGCACTTCCTCCACAGAGCAACTTGTTCCCGAGTGCCAGAGCCTTCTCAGACCTAGTGGTGTGGCTTTGGTACCCACAGCTGCCAGATGCATGGTTTTCCCTCGGGGCCCAGTGCTGGCCTCTGAGCACCTGACAGGCATCCAGGTGCCTGTTGGACTCTGCTCCTCCTCCCCACCTGGGACCTGAGTCCGGGTGTTTTCTCCGAGAACTCAGTTCTGCAGACACGACTCACCTGGCCGGGAAGCTGTGGGCAGAGAGCTTCATGGTCATGAGTTTCCTTTTTGAGATATGCTTAAAAATTCATTTTCTTCTCCTTGTTACCAAACCAAGAAATTGTATAAAAAGTTTAAAGATGGCCAGTTGTCTGGAGCGGGGGACTCACTGTGGTCGTTCCGTGTCAGCTGCAGAGGAGCTGTCCGGCTCGGCATCTCGGGCCCCTGCTGGTGCCGCCTTCTGCCCGGCTCCTCCTAGCCCTGATCCGGAGATCTTGATTTGATATTGTTGTATGTCTAATAAATCATTTTAAAAGTGAAGCTGTTTAAATTGTTAAAGACGATTATCTTTAAACATAAAAAAATTAGATGTTTACCCTTTTTTGGTCCCATGCTGGAATTCTGGTGAGGTGTGCTTGCATTTAACTCGATTATTCTGTCACAGGCCTTGGTGCTGCTTAAGTTTGCATTTCTCTCTTTTTGAACTTCGTTAGTTTCCTTCCTGTCAGTTTTCTTTTTTTTTTTTTTTTTTCTTTTTATTTTTTGACAGGCAGAGTGGACAGTGAGAGAGAGAGACAGAGAGAAAGGTCTTCCTTTTGCCGTTGGTTCACCCTCCAATGGCCGCCGCGGCCAGTGCACTGCGCTGATCCGAAGGCAGGAGCCAGGTACTTCTCCTGGTCTCCCATGTGGGTGAAGGGCCCAAGCACTTGGGCCATCCTCCACTGCACTCCCTGGCCACAGCAGAGAGCTGGCCTGGAAGAGGGGCAACCGGGACAGAATCCGGCGCCCCAACCGGGACTAGAACCTGGTGTGCCGGTGCCGCAAGGCGGAGTATTAGCCTAGTGAGCTGCGGCGCCGGCTCCTGTCAGTTTTCTAGACAGCAAGTGTCTGGTGCAAAAGTCTGTATCATGCACATGGTGAGGCCGCCTCAGCAACACTGTCCCCTGCAGTCCTGACATTTGGCTCTAGTGAGGGGCTCTGGGGCCACCTTCCTCCCCCAACCCTGTGTGGGCAACACAGATGCAGCTTACTGTAGCGTGGACACCCCAGACCTGGTGACGTGGAGTCTATGTTAGGCTCACTGTGGCTTTCCCTGTACCCCATGTCTGCTGAGATACCTTTTCCCACGACTTGGGGTGTGTGCTGGCTGCCGGCTGTGCCGAGTGCACAGGCTCCTGAGCGGCCCTTGTATGGCCCTCGTATAGTGCTCGAAGAGGGCTGGGGAAGGGCTCAGCACACCTGGTAGTGGGTGCTGGCTGGGTGCTGCTGGCTGGGTGCTGACCTGAAGTGCGGACGAGGGAGCACACCCTGGGAGCAGCTTCGTTGTCTCTCTGAAGGCCTCATGATCAGAACTTTAGACTGGCCCAGGGTCCACCCTGCATGGAATGTTTGACCCTACACCTCTCTGGGATGTGAAGGACATGGTGTGCGTATGGGCGGTTGCCAGCTGCTGCTGCTCTCTGACGTGATTTTCCTGCCACAGGCTTTGCTGCAGATGGTGTGTGACGAGAGCCACCAGATCCTGGCCTTGTCGGAGAGCCGCGACCCCCCCAGTGCTCTAAGCAGGGGCGAGCCACACAGCCCCCTGCACCACTTGTCAAGTGAGGGGCGGGGCCTGCTGGAAGTGGCCCCTGACACAGGGGAGAAGGTACGGACTTGGTTCCTTCTGCACCTTACTGGCCCTGTAACACTGAATTGAAGCGCTAGCAGAGATGACTGCGTCCGTAGAGGGGCCTTGTGCAGAGATGGAGAGAGCCCTAAAGAAGCTGCAGGCCTCCCTGTGGCCCACGCTGGCTCTGTGGGCAGGTTCCCCGCAGGATGTGCTATGGAGGTACTGGGGTCTGCACAAGCTGGCCAGGGACTCTTGGGGCTCTCCTTACAGGCTGAGGAGGGTGAGGCCACTGGGTGATCACATGGCTGAGAACCTCACTGCCTCAGCCTGTCCTCACAGGATGATGCCTGCCAGCCTCCATGGGGACCCCTACGGCGCCTCCTCCTGCTCCTCCTGTGACCCATAGCCTGCTTCCTCCTCCCTCCATACCCCATGCCAGACAGGCTGCTAACCCCTGAACTTGGCTCGACCCCTGAGCTTTGCAGTGTCTTTGCCTGTCTCCACCTGGTACCCGGGGCTGCAGGCCAGGTGCGTGCTGACCTCTAGGCCCATCCTTCACATCTGCCACTGCTTGTTGGAATGGAAGTGCCACAAAGCGGAGAACTGTGTCCTTGTGCCTAGGACTTGCTGGCATGTGGCTGGTGCCCACTGAATCTAGTGGAAGAGTGGCTGCCCTCCCTGCTGCCATCCATGCCCCCCGGCTCTGGTGGGATGTGAGCTGCAGCTGGCTCCCCAGAGGCTCATAGCGCTGCCCACAGCTCTCCAGCTGGGCAGCCGTGTACAGCCTAGGGCCTTGCAGATCCCACAGTAGGGGGAGAAGGAAGGAATTTGCCAGCATTCCTCTCCTTCTTTCACTGCTTCCTTGTTCTCTTTTCTGTTTACGGTGCCAACTTCTGCTTCTTGTCTTTCGATAGTCCTGGTGCATAGGAATCTTCTCTGCTGTCCTGCTCAGTGGCTACAACAGTGTCTTTCCTGCAGACACTGATCTCATAGTTACAGGGACCAGAAATCCTAGCGCAGGGTGCAGCAGGGTCAGATTGTGGAAGGGACGCAGTCCCTGGCCTTGTCACTGCAGGGGGAGAGAGAGGGTTCTGATAGTTCTTGTTAGAAGGACACAAAGCCCATCACAGTGGTCCCACCCTCATGACCTCATTTAACCCTAATTGTCTCCAAAACTGTCACATTGAGGGGAAACAGTCCTGACACCAGCCTTTTGGGGACAGACCTGTTCACTCCGCACAGCACCTGCAGAATGTGTTGGCAGAAATTCTGAGCTTGCTTCGATATTACAGGAATCTCCTGACCCATGCTTCGACTGGCGAGGAACGTTCCTGCAGGCCGTCCGGGAGGCACTGGCAGTCGAGCTGCAGCCCAGACTTTGTGGTACAGACCCAGGGGATCCTAGTTCTCTGCTTCAGAGGCTGGAGAAGGTCATCCGAGAGCAGGTGAGGGGTGGCTCCGTTTCAACGGGACTTGTGGTGTCTGAGGAAGTCACAGTCGGTGCCTGTGTCACTGTGCACGTGACTCAAGCTCCCTGACCGGACAGCGTGTGCGTTGATTCTTCCCATAGCTGCCGCAGAGTGGTTCTGAGCAGCCGCTGCTAGTTGTTCTGAGAGTCCCGGGCCCAGCTCAGAGGGGACGGTGCTGTGGGGACAGTGGCAGTCCTGTTTCCTCCCCTGCACTCAGGGACACAGGCTGGGAGCCAAGGCCTGGGGCTGTGTACTCTGCCTTCCACTTTGAGTTAGCAGGCTCTTAACAGGGGCTGGCCATTTGGGTTGCAAAGGCTGGACTGCAGGGAGGCTCGGGTGAGGTGCTCACCTTCCTAGGTCTGGAGTCCCTAGAGGCCCTACTTTTTTTTTTTTTTTTTTTTTTTTGACAAGCAGAGTTAGACAGTGAGAGAGAGAGAGACAGAGAAAGGTCTTCCTTTCCGCTGGTCCACCCCCCCCAAATGGCTGCCACAGCCGGTGTGCTGTGCCGATCCAATGCCAGGAGCCAGGTGCTTCCTCCTGGTCTCCCATGCGGGTGCAGGGCCCAAGCACCTGGGCCATCCTCCATTGCCCTTCCAGGCCACAGCAGAGAGCTGGACTGGAAGAGGAGCAACCAGGACAGAATCCGGTGCTCCAACCAGGACTAGAACCCGGGGTGCCGGCACCGCAGGCGGAGGATTAGCCAAGTGAGCTGTGGCGCCTGTCCAAGGCCCTACTTCTAAGACTGCTCTTTTCCCTTTACTTCCTGCCAGGGAGACTTACAGGAAAAGTCCTTGGAGCACCTGCGCCTTGCTGACAGGAGCAGCCTGCTGTCCGAGATCCAGGCCCTGCGTGCACAGCTGCGCATGACACACCTGCAGAACCAGGAGAAGCTGCAGCAGCTGTGCGCAGCCCTGACGAGCGCGGAGGCCCGTGGGAGCCGGCAGGAGCACCAGCTACGCAGGCAGGGTGGGTGTGTTGCCCACACGCCTGATACACACCTGTATGGGAAGTTGGGAGTGCGTGGTGAGGCCCCTTGCAGCCCAGTGCTAGGGTCTCATCAGGCCTGAGCGCCACACACCTGGGCCGCTGCACTTCTCTCTGGTCAAACTGAGTGCAAACGGTGGGTTCCTGTGTTGGGCACTGACTCCTGGAGCTCACCCTAGAGCGCAGCTCCGTGCTACAGGACTCTACATTTAATTTAGGTTCTTTGGGAGGTTTGTTTGAATTTTTTGTTTTTGAGAGGCAGAGAAAAACAGAGACTGGTTCATTCCCCATATTCTCACTGCAGCCAGAACTAGGCTGAGGCTGTGGCCAGGAGCCAGGAACTCAATCTGGTCTCCCGTGTCTCCCAGGCAGACCCAACTACTTGAGTCCTCACTGCTGCCTCCCAGGATCTGCATTGACAGGAAGCTGGAGTCAGCAGTTGGGATCAGGACTGAACTCAAGACTGTGACCTGGGATACAGTGTCCGACTGCCAGGCTAAATCCCCGCCCATGGAGAGACTCTCATATGGTCAAGGATGATACTGCTTCTGCATTCTGGTTCCATTCTTGCTGTGGTGCCCTGAGGCCTTGGGCAGTTACCTCTCCTTGTTCCATGTCTACTCTTGTACATGGGGTCAGCTTTTTTGGGGTTCAGTAGGTAGAATATGTGCCTTCCAGCTGTGACCCCACCCTAGGGCTTTGCCTTTGAGTGCACTTTTGGGTAATGTTTGCTAATTTGCATCTAGATTCCTGAGAGGAGTGGACTGCACTTGTATTTCTTTTGTGTCTTTCTGTTCTTGTCTTAGGAGTGCTAGCGTCATAGATGAATGGGATGTGTCTCCTCCCTTTGTGTTTTCCAGAGGAATCTGTAGAACTGGCTTTATTTCTTCCTTAAGTTTTGGGAGAATTTTCTAGGGAAGCGCTCTGGGCCTGGTGGCATTTAGGGACTGAGTAGCAGATTGAGAGGCCACAAGGACAGTCACTGCTGGTCTCTGTGTGCTCCCTGCCATAGGGGTGAGGCCTGGGAACAGAGACCTTGGGTGGTGAAGGAACGTGACCCCATGTGTCCTGGCTCCATCAAAAACTTCATTTCTCCCCAAAATGAATGCATTCCCATCTGATCAACATAATTTCTAATTTAATATCATTTGTACAGCTCACTTTGGACTTAAGAGTAATACTATTTTATGGCTTTTAATCTTTTTCAGTTGAATTGTTGGCGTATAAAGTGGAACAGGAGAAATGTATAGCCAGTGATTTACAGAAAACCCTCAGTGAAGAGCAGGAGAAAACGAATGACGTGCGGAAGCTCCTGGTGACAGAACAGAATGCGGTGAAAGATTTGAAGTCTGAGCTGTGTGAGTGTAAACAGGAGAACGAGAGGCTGCTGCAATCCCTTGACGATGTGCAGAAGGAAGTCATCCAGCTCAGGTGCAGCACCCTGATGGTTTCAGCCCCTCCTCATGACGTCATGGCATGGATGTCTGCTGTGCCCAGACGGGGAAGGTGCTGGAGCACTTTAGGCAGCTGTGTCCTGGCCCTGGGCTGTGGTCTGGGAGGAGGGATGTTGCCCGATGCATAGGAGGGGAGAACATCAGGATCTCGCCTCCCTGTCTTGGGAGCTTCTGGCCCTGGGTGCTGGCTTGTTTCCCTTCCAGAGCCCTGTGCTGCATGCTGTCCCCATATAGGTCTGTGCTGGACAGCAAGGAGAATGACCTGCAGGCTGTGCTTCAGCAGCTGGAGCGTGAGCGCACGAGGGAGCGGGCCCTGCAGAGCCAGCTGGAGGAGGAGCAGCTGCAGCACCTGCAGAGGGAGGCCCAGAGCTCCAAGTCCTTGGAGGTACCTGGGTGGTGGTCAGGCCGCTGGGCAGCAGGAGGCAGTGGGAAGTATGCAGGGCTCTCTTTTTCCTGCCTTTTCTTACTGTTCATGGCATGGCCTCCTGTGGACAGGTGTTTGAGGCTGATCACAAGGCAAAGAGTTCATTTGTGGCAGGACCACTCTGGGGCTGACAGTGTGATGGCCCTGCTGACAACACACAGTCCCACGGCCTCTGGGAGTTTGGTTGTGGAATGCGGATGGAGTATACAGCCTCTGAGATCTGTGTACAAATCAGATACAGGCTGGGCACTTGGCTGCTGGGGACAGACAGGTGTTCTTTAGTTCAGAGCAAAACTACCCTCAGTCTTTGACCAGCGTGGAAGATGCAGATCGTAGCCAGCAGGCTGTGTGTGTTTGTGTGTGTGTGTGTGTGAGTGTGAGAGTGCTCGTGCTGTGGTGTTTTGAGGGAGGGATAAAGGACGTCTCTGCGTCTGGGATGTGTTTTGTGCATTTACTCAGCGCCACTTCCCAAAAGCCCCTCAGCCATGCAGTTAGGATAACAACGTAACGGAAATGTGTTTAGATGTTTGAATCCGTAGACTCAGTCTTAGAAGCTGTAATTGCTGGGTCAAAGCATCTAGACAGAAATTTGGGCATGAACACTATTCAGATATTTTTTGCTTTTGATTGGTTACTAGGAGCTAAGACTGTCTTTGGAGAAGCAGAGTGCGCAGCACAGTCGACTGTGCGTTGCATTAAAGCACGAGCAGACGGCAAAGGACAACCTTCAGAAGGAGCTGCAGATTGAGTACTCGCGCTGTGAGGCGCTGCTGGCGCAGGAGCGGGGCCAACTCGCCGAGCTCCAGAAGAGCCTGGACGCGGAGAGGAGCCGCACTCTGGAGCTGTCGGAGGCCTTGCAGCACGAGCGGCTCCTGACGGAGCAGCTGAGCCGGAGGCCGCAGGAGACACAGGCGCATCACGCCCTGCTGCGGAAGCTGAAGGAGGAGAAGTGCCGCGTGAGCGAGCTGCAGGCGCTGCTGGACAGGGTGCAGCAGCAGGCCGCGCACACGCAGCGCCAGCTGGAGGCCGAGGTCCAGAAGCGCTGTGAGGAGCTCGGCAAAGAGAAGGAGGTGAGTGCCACCTGGACGCGACCCAAAGGCAAGAGCTGAGATGCTGTCTGGAGCGGGAGGGGAGAACCGGCGTGGTTGCAGGCAGAATTAGCGGTTACACACCGGAATGAGAGAGCAAGAGGGACACAAGGATGCAAGGAAGAGAACGGAGACGAAGCAGAGTCAGCAGACATGGAGAAGTGGAAGAAGTGGCAGAGAGACGAGGAGAAGCTGGCGAGCACCGGCCCGGAAACGGTCGTTCCTGGAAACCATGAGCAGCTGCAGGGCTCCGACAGTTCCCAGGGTGTGGTCCTGGCCCATCCCCTCTCTTCCTTGGTTCTATTTGTGCATCCCTAGGACCGCACCACATGTGGGTTTGTAGCAGTTTTTGAAATCAGGAAATTTAATCCTTCCAAACCCTTCTTTTTTTTTCTAATGTAATTAGATTTTATGTTACTCTATTATTACATAGGGCATAACATTTTCTTTTCTTTTTTAAAAAGATTTATTTATTTATTTGAAAGAGTTACACAGAGAGAGAAAAAGAGGCGGAGAGAGAGAGAGGTCTCCCATCTGCTGGTTCACTCCCTAATTGGCAGCAATGGCTGGAGCTGCGCCAATCCAGAGCCAGGAGCTTCTTCCGGGTCTCCCACATGGCTGCAGGGGCCCAAGGACTTGGGCCATCTTCTACTGCTTTCCCAGGCCATAGCAGAGAGCTGGATCGGAAATGGAGCAGCCAGGACTCGAACTGGCGCCCATATGGGAGGGCCGGTACTGGAGGCGGCAGCTTTACCCACTACACCACTGCGCCAGCCCCCCAACACCGTTCGTCAAAGTTTTTTTTATATATAGGTTTTTATTTATTTATTTGAAAGAGTTACACAGAGAGAGAAGGAGAGGCAGAGAGAGAGAGAGAGGTCTTCCACCTGCTGGTTCACTCCCCAGTTGACCACAGTGGCCAGAGCTGTGCCGATCTGAAGCCAGGATTCAGGAGCTTCTTCCTGGTCTCCCATGCAGGTGCAGGGGCCCAAGCACTTGGGCCATTTTCAACTGCTTTTCCAGGCCATAGCAGAGAGCGGTATCAGAAGTGCAGCAGCCAGGACTCGAACCGGCACCCATATGGGATGCGGGCACTGGAGGCAGTATCTTTACCTGCTACACCACAGCACCGGCCCCTCAAAGTTGTTTTAGTCATGTGGGCACCTTGCAATTCTGTGTGAATGGGAGGATAGGCTTTTTTATTTCTGCAATAAAAGCTATTGGATTTTTGATAGAGATTTTATTAAATCTGTAGATAGCTTTGGGTAGTATTAACATCTTAACAAGGGTAAGTCTTCTAATGTGGTGAGCATGAACATCTCTCCATTTCTTTAGATCCTTCCTTCCTTCCTTCCTTTCTTCCTTCATTTCTTCCTTCATTTCTTCCTTCATTTCTCCCTCCCTCCCTCCCTTTCTCTCTCTCTCTCTCTCTCTTTTTCTTTCTTTTTTGACAGGCAGAGTTAGTGAGAGAGAGAGAGAGACAGAGAAAAAGGTCTTCCTTCCGTTGGTTCACCCTCCAAATGGCCGCTATGGCCGGCGTGCTGTGCCGCGCCGATCCGAAGACAGGAGCCAGGTGCTTCTCCTGGTCTCCCATGGGGTGCAGGGCCCAGGCACTTGGGCCATCCTCCACTGCCCTCCCAGGCCACAGCAGAGAGCTGGACTGGAAGAGGAGCAACTGGGACAGAACCCGTGGTGCCGGTGCCTCAGGTGGAGGATTAGCCAAGTGAGCCACAGTGCCGGCTTCCTTCATTTCTTCTCAGCAGTGTTTTTGTGGCTTTCAAATTGGAAATGTTATACTTTTGTTAAATATAGTTATTTTATTACTTTTTAATGTAGTTATTTTGTTTTCAGGTTATTATTGCTCACGAGTAGCTATAAAGTCAGTTTTTCTGCTCTGATCTTGGATCTTTTTTTTTTTTTTTTTTTTTTTTTTTTTTTTTTTGACAGGCAGAGTGGACAGTGAGAGAGAGAGACAGAGAGAAAGGTCTTCCTTTTGCCATTGGTTCACCCTCCAATGGCCGCCGCGGCCGGCACGCTGCAGCCGGCGCACCGCGCTGATCCGATGGCAGGAGCCAGGAGCCAGGTGCTTATCCTGGTCTCCCATGGGGTGCAGGGCCCAAGCACCTGGGCCATCCTCCACTGCACTCCCTGGCCACAGCAGAGAGCTGGCCTGGAAGAGGGGCAACCTGGACAGAATCCGGCGCCCTGACCTGGACTAGAACCCGGTGTGCCGGTGCCGCTAGGCGGAGGATTAGCCTAGTGAGCCGCGGCGCCGGCTATTGGATCTTCTAATCTTGCTGAATTTACTAGGTCCTGTACTTTAAATGGGCTTTTCCATCTGTACGATCAGATTCATCTTCAGGTAGACATGGTTTCATTTTCTGTTTTCTAGTCTGTTTCTTCCTTTTGCCCGGCTACTCTGGCGAGAATGACCAATACCTTGTTGAGTACAAGTGGTAAAAGGGAGCATCCTTGCCTTTTCCTGACCTTAGTAAGAGAGCATTCATCTGTTCACTGCTGCGGGTGACGTTAGCTGTGGGTTTTGGTAGGTGTTCTTTGTTATGTCAGAGGTTATTCCTTTCTATTACTTGTTCCTTTGTCCTTGTTTTTTAAAATTATGAAAGAACATTAGATTTTATCAAATTTTTTTTCAGGATCTGTTAATCTCTGTGATTTTTTTTCTTTATCCTGTTGCTATAACAGAGTATTATGTTGATGGATTTTCATATAATGATTCCTGCTTGGATTCCTGGGATAAATCCCACTTAGTCATAGTAAATAATTGTGTTTATGTCTTGCTAGATCCAGTTCGCCAGTATTTTGTTAAGGTTTTTTGCATCTCTCTTCATAAGGGGTGTTGGTCAGTAGCTTTCTTGTGATGTCTTTGGTTTTTAGCATCAGGCTGACACTGTTCTCATAGGAGGAATTGGGAAGCATCCCCTCCTTTTGTTGTTTAGGATGCCCTTCAATTTTTAGATACATTTTTTTGGTCAACCAAAAACCTTTGTTTTGATAAAATAGTATCTGGTGTCTTGTGGATTAGTAGTGGTGTTGCTGTCTCTAAATATATTTTTAAAGCTTTTATCAAAAAATGCCTTCCTTATTTCTACTTTTATATCTTGTATAATTATGAAAAGCTTTTTAAAACACATGGTAAAACCAGTGGTCTGATCTTTTGAAGTGATTAGCCTGCCATAATGTAATTGAGAAATGGATGCCTATTTTTAAGAACAAAACTGTAGGCTTCTCAATGTTGCAATAATAAGTCAGATTCTAAAATGTTTTAGTATTAGTTTTGTAAGTTCATATGAGGGATATGATTTATATATGTAAATATTTAAAGGTTTATTTATTTGAAAGCGTTACACAGAGAGAGAAGGAGAGGCGGGGCGGGGGGTCTTCCATCTGCTTGTTACTCCCCAGTTGGCGGGAACAGCCGGAACTGTGCTGATCCAAAGCCAGGAGCCAGGAGCTTTCTCTGAGTCTGTCCGTGCAGTTGCTGGGGACCAAGGAGCTGGGCCATCTTCCACTGCCTTCCCAGGCCATAGCAGAGAGCTGGATCAGAAGTAGATTAGCTGGGTCTTGAACCAGTGCCCATATGGGATGCCGGCGCTGCAGGAGGCAGCTTTACCCGCTTCGCTGCAATACCGGCCCCAATTAATATATTTTTAATAGTCTTATGAGGTGTAATTGATATACCATTGAGTTCACCACTGTAAATTACACAGTTCTTTGTTTTTTAGTTCAAAGATGTAACATCATTAGTCAATTTTAGGACATTTTTATTATCCAAACTCAGTGAGAGCCACTTAACTCATTAAGTAGTCATCCTCATTTCCCCCTCCCAGCCCTTGGTGGGCCTTGTGGATTTGTCCTTGCGGACACTTCATGCTAATGGAATCTGACTGGCTTCTATTACTGAACATGATTTTTATCCATCCAGCTTGCCCCATGTATGTTCAACACTGTTTGCAGTTTAAAAAAAAAAAAACCCTTCAAAATAGTTTGTAGTGTTTTACTACTGGGAGTCTCAAAGTCGGAGTAGATCAGAGGTGTGAGTAGTGGGGCAGACTGTGGCCAGGAGTGTGGTTTCCTGAAGCTGGTGAGCTGAGCCCTGGGTGATTGTGTTCAAGATTCCATGTTCAAGTGTGTGCACATATGTGTGTGTTGTGTCTGCAGGTACATGTGTGTGTACACATGGATGTGTGTGCATCTTGTGTGCAGTGTTGGCATGCTGCCTGCTTGTGCATGCCCGTGTGCATTCATGTGTGTGCCTGTGCATGTGTGTATCGTTTCCTTTGTCCCCCAGGAGCAAGTCTCTAGCTGCTTGTAACATGATTTTTGTTTTAAAGATTTACTTATTTATTGTTATTGATTTATTTATTTGAGTTATAGAGAGAGGGAGAGATAAAGGTCTTCCATCTGCTGGTTTGCTCCCCATTTGGCTACAATGGCAGGGCTGGGCCAGACTGAAGTCAGGAGCCAGGAACTTCTTCTGGGTCTCCCACGTTGGTGGCAGGTGCCCCAGGCACTTGGACCATCTTCCACTGCTTTCCCAGGCACATCATGAGTGAGCTCATGTGGAAGTGGAGCAGCCAGGAGTCTAACTGGTGCCCATTTGGGATGTCGGCACTATAGGCAGCAGATTAACCTGCTTAGCCACAGCTCTAACCCCATGTGATTCCATTTTTGAGAACTTCCCCAAACCATATCTAAAGTTTCCAGCCTTTCCTTTTATTATTTAATTTCTATTTTTTTGTAAAAATGAGTGGCACCATGATTACTTAAAAAAAAAAATACCAGAGCTGGCACTGTGGTGCAGTGGGTTAAAGTCTCAGCCTGTAGTGCCAGCATCGCATATGGGCACTGGTTCAAGTCCTGGCTGCTCTACTTCTGATCCAGCTCTCTGCTATGGCCTGGGAAAGCAGTAGAAGATGGCCCAAGTCCTTGGGCCCCTGCATCTGCATGGGAGACCCAGAAGAAGCTCCTGGTTCCTGGCTTCAGATAGGCCAAGCTCCGGCCGTTGCAGCCATTTGGGGAGTGAACCAGTGGATGGAAGACCTCTGACTCTGTTTCTCCCTCTCTCTGTAACTCTGTTTTTCAAATAAATAAAATAAACCTCTTTTAAAAATAAGTACCACACACATGTTTTAAACATTAGTAACTATTGTTCATGGTGTACCTTGATGGGAATTTTTAAGTGATGTAGCCCTTATGGGACTGTTTTTACTGCGGGTAGTTCATGTAATCTGGATCACAGAATCCTCTAATCGTAGCTGCTGAAGCCTCCTGAGATAGTTACTCCAGGCACAATTTCATCTTTTCCAAAGTTATGAACCTGTCAGCCCCCTCATCCAGAAAATAGATAAATTCATCATCGCTGTTTGCTCATGTTGCTCAAGCATTGAGTGAGGTGATGTGAGGAGGATCGAGTGCAAAGCAGAGCCGGGCCACCTGAGGGAGGAGTTGGTGCCAGTGATCTGGGTCTTGAAGGTTCTCTGAAGCCACCTCCCCTGTGGAGTTGCTCTTGGTTCTGGGGTTTCCCCCTAATGTGAGGGGCCATTCTAGCTACTGCCTCTTGGCTGTCCCAGGGGCAGACCCCTCTGGCACAGTTGGGGGGGGGGTCCTTCCTGAGGTCCTCTTCCTGCAGTGCCCCCACTCCCGCTCACTACTGCTGAGATCACCTCTCTCTGTCCCTGCCCAGTGAGTCGACCTGGAGCAGGGAACTCCCCCACCTGCTGAGGCACTGTTCCCACACCCAGCACCTCCATTGTACAGAGGGGAAGGTGAAGTCAGGGAAACCAGTAACTCTGGCTCAAATCAAGGCTGTGCCCAAGCTTCTCCAGCTGGTTTCTGAGTACACGTGTGTTTATGCTTGCCTGTGTCTGTGCTATCATGTATCTTTGGGCATGGTGTGTGTTCCTGGGTGTGTGTACATGGGACTGGTGACTGTGAAACTTGCTTCAGTCATTCAGGCCTCTCCTTTTGACCCTGAATGTCTGCCTTGGGCCTGGGAAAGCCCCACAGATCTCCACAGCGTGGATGAGGACCTTTGCCACTGTGTGCCTGGCGTGTGCCCTGCCTGCCCATCTCTGGGTGGAAGCTGTGTTGACTCTGTGGGGCCTTCCAAAGCCTGCAGTGTTAGGAGCTCATGTACAGAACAGTGACTGCTCCGAGTGCTCTGGTGCTGGTGGGGAGGGCCTGCTCTTGTACACACCCAATTTTGGTCTTTTGCTTGTCAGTTTTTCTGGAAAACTCACTGAAGGTCTCTTCCGTGTTGTTTTTCCATTGATAACAGCGAGAATTAGAACTGCAGCGCCAGCGTGATGAGCATAAAATCAAGCAGCTTCAGCAGACGGTGAGAGCCCTGGAGTCCAAAGAGACACTGCCGTGTGGTGCTGGTTCTCGCCTGAGCTCTCCCCGCAGGGCCGGTGGCTCAGAGCTGGACTGCCTCCAGGAGCGGCACCAGGAGCTGGAGAAGATAAGACAGCAACTGCTTGGGGCTGCTGTACTGCTGACCGGCTTCATTAACCAGACTGTGGACAGGTGTGGACTGGCCTCAGCCAGATTCTGAAGTTTGGGGCGTGTCTTTGATTTCCCAACCATGTTTTAATGAGCTCACTGTCCTTTTTCCATGAGTTTGGAGAGAGGACTCTCCTGAAAGATACTGACAAAATTATAAGTTTTACATTCTAATGTTAGAATGAGCAGAAAAATTAATGTTAATATTTGTCTTTTTCTTTGTATAAAGTAATGTAGCTGGCAGTGTCTTCCCATCCATACCCGAGTTTTGTGATAGAACTCATGAATTCTAAGGAAAGTTTCATTTAGGATAGTGTCTCCAGTGATTGGCACACAGTTGCTGCAGAAAGCAGTTGAGTGTGGCCCGTGGGTGCCTGGTCATGCCCTTGTACCAGGCGCTGAGTGGCAGGATGTTTCTTTCTTTCTTTCTTTCTTTTTTTTTTTTTAAAGATTTGTTTATTTGAAAGTCAGTGTTACACACAGAGAGAAGGAGAGGCAGAGAGGCAGAGAGAGAGAGAGAGAGAGAGAGAGAGAGAGGTCTTCCATCCACTGGTTCACTCCCCAGTTGGCTGCAATGGCTGGAGCTGTGCTGATTGCCAATCCAAAGTCAGGAGCCAGGAGCTTTTTCCAGGTCTCCCACGCAGATACAGGGACCCAAGGATTTGGGCCATCTGCCACTGCTTTCCCAGGCCATAGCAGAGAGCCGGATAGGAAGTGGAGCAGCCAAGACTCGAACCAGTTGCCCATATGGGATGCCAGCACTGAAGGCTATGGCCTTACCTGCTATGCCATAGCGCCGGCCCCTGACAGGAGGTTTATAAGCTTCATAGAAGTGTGTGCCCACAGGTCCTGCCACCCTGCTCTGGGTTGCCAGTCCCCACCTACTTTTATGGACAAAATATGGCTTAGTGGAGTAATTCATAAATATGCATAGATTATGCTCACAGAATTTTCTGGAACCTGAAAAGTAACCCTGGAGTTACCTGTGCTGGGTAAACCTCTTTTCTTTTTTAAAAAAGATTTATTTATTTGAAAGGCAGACTGACAGAGAAAGTGAAAGCGAGAGAGAGATTGATTTCCCATCTGCTGGTTCCCTCCTGAAATGCCTGCAACAGCCAGATTGGACTAGTCTGAAGCCAGGAGCCTGAAACTCCATCCTGTTCCCCACCATGGGTAGCAAGTGCCCAGGTGCACCAGCAAGGCGCTGGATCAGAAATGGAGCATCAGGGACTGGAGCCAGCACTCCAATATGGGATGCTGGTGTCACACGGGGCAGCTCAACCTGCTGATCCCAGTGCTGGCCGCTAAACACGTTGTCTTTGTCTCTTCAGCAGAGCTGTTTTAGAGCTCTGGACAGTAGGCATTTGGGAAATGCCTTTTTGGTGTAAACCTTTTTGATGTCATATGGTTTTTACAGGACTATTAAGGATTGGACATCCTCCAATGAGAAGGCAGTGACGTCTTTGCTTCACACGTTGGAGGACCTGAAGTCTGAACTGAGCACATCCCCTTCCTCTCAGGTAAGCCTGGGGCTACTGCACCTGCCAGTGTTCCCCCTGGCCTGACAGTCAGGGCAGGAGCTCAGTGAGTCACATGCTGTTTCCGTCCCTGGAGAAGACATTGTGGTGGCTCTGAAACTTCCTTTTTGATTTTACCTTTTACATCTTACTAGTGTATTTGTCACAATCCACTAACCACACCAGGTTCTGGGAGGTTATTTTTTTTTTTTTAATTTTTTTTTAATTTATTATTTTTTTTGACAGGCAGAGTGGACAGTGTGAGAGAGAGACAGAGAGAAAGGTCTTCCTTTGCCGTTGGTTCACCCTCCAATGGCCGCCGCGGCCGGCGCACCGCGCTGATCCGATGGCAGGAGCCAGGAGCCAGGTGCTTTTCCTGGTCTCCCACGCAGGTGCAGGGCCCAAGCACCTGGGCCATCCTCCACTGCACTCCCTGGCCACAGCAGAGAGCTGGCCTGGAAGGGGGGCAACCGGGACAGAATCCGGCGCCCTGACCAGGACTAGAACCCGGTGTGCCGGCGCCGCTAGGCGGAGGATTAGCCTAGTGAGCCGTGGCGCCGGCCTCTGGGAGGTTATTGATCCCAGCCTCTGTTAATCAGCATTCTGTGTTCATATGGAAGGTTCTGAGTTGTTTTACCCTTTTTTTTTTTTTTTTTTTTTCTTTTTGTCCTCCACATATGTGGGAGAATATGCAACCTTTGTGTTTCTGTGTCTGGCTTATTTCACTCAACATGAGTCCTCCAGTTCCATCCATTTGCATCAAGAGACAGGATTTCATTCTTTTTTATGACTGAAGAGCATTCTGTTATGTTTATACACCACGGTTTTTTTAACCCATTCATCTTATGATGGACACCTTGGTTGTTGTGAACAGTGCTAAGTAATCGTGGTGCAGCACGTATCTCTTTGGTTTCCTGTCTTTTGGATATATACCCAGTAATGGGGTTGCTGGATCATATGGCAGTTCTAGTTCTAGTTTTTAAAGAACTCTATGCTGTTTTCCACAGTCCTGTGCTGATTTGCATTCCCACCCACAGTGTTTAAGAGCGCCCCTTTCTCCACAGCCTCATCAGCATGTTACTGTCTTTTTTTGTTAACAGCCACAACAACAGGGGTGAATCTCAGTGTGCTTCTGACTGCATTTCTCTGATGGCAATTGATATTTAGCATTTTTTTCATATATCTGTTGGTCGGGTTTTTCTTCTTTTGAGAACTGTTAGGTGCTTTGCCCTTTTCTTATCTGGATTGGTTGGTTTTTGGTTGATGAATTTTTTGAGTCTGATATATTGTGGACATTAACCCTTTGTGAGGTAAGTAGCTAGCATATATTTTCTTCCATTCTGTTAGATGTAGCTTCACTCTGTTGATTGTTTCTTTTGCTATGTAGAAGCTTCAGAGTTTAATGTAATCTCACTTGTCTAGTTTTACCTTTGTTGCCTGTGCTTTTTTGGGTCTTATTAAAAAAATCATTGCCTACACCAATGTCTTAAAATGTTTCCTGTATTTTTTCTTCCAGCATTTTTACAGTTTTAGGCCTTAAATTTAGGTCTTTCAGCCATTTTGAGTAAATGTTTGTTTATGGCGAGAAGTAGAAATCTAATTTCTTTTTTCTACATATGTATATCTGGTTTGCCAGCACCATTTATTGAAAAGACTGCAGTTTCTCCTGTGTGTTCTCGGCACTTTTATCAAAAATCAGTTGGCTGTATGTATGTGGATTAATTTCTGGGCTCTCTGTTCTATTGCATTGATCTATGTGTTGGTTTTAACCCAGTGCCATGTTGTTTTTGATTACCATAGTTTTGTAGTATGCTTTGAAATCAGATATTGTGCCTATAGTTTGATTTTATTTTTTGCTTAGGCTCTTTTTGGCTATGCTGGGTCTTTGTGGTTCTGTATGAATTTTAGGATTGCCTTTTTCTAATTCTGTAAAGACTATCATTGGGAAAAAAAAAGACTGTCATTGGATAGGGATTACGTTGAATTTAGATAAAAGATTGTTTTAGGTAGTATGGACATTTTAATGACATTAATTTCTTCCAATTCACGAACACAGACTATCTTCCATTTTTTTTGTGTCCTTGATGATTTTTTTTTCTTAGTATTTTATAATTTTCATTGTGGAGATATTTCATTACTTTGGTTAAATTTATTCCTTAACATTTAAATTTTTTATAATTCTTGTGAATGGAATTTTTTTTTTATTATTCATTCAGCAAAATCTTTATTGGTGTATAAAATGTTCCTGTTTTTGTTTGTTGTTTTTTGGTGCAATGGCTTTGCTGAATTAGTTTGTCAGTTCTAATGAGTGTGTAGGTTTCTCCCTGTACAAAATCATGTCATCTGCAAACAGGGGTATTTTTATTTCCTCCTTTCCAATTTTGATGCCCTTTCTTTCTTTTCTCTAATTGCTCTTGTTAATACTTTTAATACTTCAGCAGCATATATACTTTAATACAGGGGGCCAGCATTGTGATATAAGGAGTTAAGCCACCAGGCTCCTATCTGAGAGCTGATTCAAGTCTCAGCTACTCCACTTCTGATTCAGCTCTCTGCTAATGTGTGTGGGTAGGCAGCAGAAGATGGCTCAAGTGCTTGGGTCCCTGCCACCCGTGTGGGAGATGTGGGTAGAGTTCCAGGCTCCTGGCTTTGGCCTGGTCCAGCCCCAGCCATTGTAGCTTTTTGGGGAGTGAACCAGCAGATGGAAGATCTTTCTGTCTCTCACACTTTTTCTGTATTTCTCCTGTCTCTCCTTTTTTCTAACTCTGCCTTTCACATAAATAAATCCTAAAAAAAAAATAATAAAAACAAGTGGTGGAAGTGGACATCCTTATCTGTTCTAGATCTCAGGGGAAATGCTTTCAGGTTCTCCCCATTCAGTATGATACTTGCTGTTGGTTTGTCATTTGTAGCCTTTGGAATTTTGAGATACGTTCTTTCTGTAAGTTTTTGTCAAGAAGGAATGCTGAATATTATCAATTGCTTTCTCTGCATCTACTGATGAGAGAGTTTCAATTACTGTTTCAGTCTCATTGCTTGCTATGGGTCTATTTAGATTTTCAATATCTTCTTGCTTTAATCTTGGTAGGTTATATGTATCCAAGAATTTATCTATTTCTTTGAGGTTTTCCAACTTGTTGGTATGTAGTTGTTCATCATAATTTCTTATAACTTATTGTCTTCTTTTTTCATTTGTTTTTATTTTTAATTTTTAAAATTTTTTTTTGGTCATTCTTGCTAAAAGTTTTTTTTTTTCCAAAAATTTTCAAAAAACAGATTTTAACTTTGAATTTTGTTTACTTTTGCTCTGATTTTTATTATTCTCAGCTCTTGCTATTTTGGAGTTTCATTTTTTTATTGTTTTTCTAAGTCCTTGAAGTGCTTCATTAGATTGTTTGACATATAATTTTTTCAGGTAGACACTTATTGCTGTAAATACTCTTCATACTGCTTTTGATATATCCCACAGGTTCTGATATGTTGTGTTTTCATCTTCATTTGTTTCAAGAAATTTTTTTATTTTCTTCAATAATCCATTGGTCATTCAGGAGCATGTTGTTAAATTTTCATGTATTTGTAAATTTTTTATTGTTCTTCATGTTGTTGATTTCTAGTTTTATTTCTTTTGTTCTGAGGAAATACATAGTATGGTTTCAGTTTTTTAAGTGTACTGAGACTTGATTTGTGGCCTTTGTATACAGTCTTTGCTAGAAAATGTTCTATGTGCTGAATGTGTGTTCTGTAGCTTTTGGTTGAAATGTTTTATAAATGGCTGTAGATTCATTTGCTGTATGATAACAGTTCAGCTCTGAGGTGTCTTGGTTGATTTGTCCATTGATGACAGTGGGTAATTGAAGGACTCAGCCACCGTTATTATATAGGAGTGTATTTCTCCCTTGAAATCTAGTGATATTGACTTTATTTATCTTGGTGGTCTTATATTGGATGCATATAGATTTATGATTGCTGTATCTTCTTGCTGGATCAATTCTCTAATAAATTTTTTTTATTTTTATTTTTATTTTGTTTGACAGGCAGAGTTAGACAGTGAGAGAGAGACAGAGAGAAAGGTCTTCCTTCTGTTGGTTCACCCCACAAATGGCCGCCACGGCCGGTGCGCTGTGCCAATCTGAAGCCAGGAGCCAGGTGCTTCTTCCTGGTCTCCCATGCGGGTGCAGGGCCCAAGCACCTGGGCCATCTTCCACTGCCTTCCTGGGCCACAGCAGAGAGCTGGACTGGAAGAGGAGCAACCAGAACAGAATCTGGCGCCCCAACCGGGACTAGAACCCGGGGTGCCGGCGCCACAGGCAGAGGATTAGCCAAGTGAGCCATGGTGCCGGCCTCTAATAAATGTTATATCCTTTATTTCTTTTAATAATTTTTTATTTAAAGTCTGTTTTATCATTTTATTTTATTTATTTATTTTTTATTTTTTTGACAGGCAGAGTGGACAGTGAGAGAGAGAGAGAGAAAGGTCTTCCTTTGCCATTGGTTCACCCTCCAACGGCCGCTGCGGCCGGCGCACTGCGCTGATCCAATGGCAGGAGCCAGGTGCTTATCCTGGTCTCCCATGGGGTGCAGGGCCCAAGCATTTGAGCCATCTTCCACTGCTTTCCCAGGCAATAAGCAGAGAGCTGTATCGGAAGAGGAGCAGCCAGGACACAAATTGGCTCCCATATGGGATGCCGGCACTGCAGGCCGTGACTTTACCTGCTATGCCAACAATGCTGGCCCCAATCTGTGTGTACCCTTATCTGTGAAGTGAGTTTCTTATAGGCAGCATATAGTTGGGTCTTGTTGTTGTTGTTGTTGTTGTTTTTTAATCTATTTGGCTAGTCTGTATCTTTTGATTGGGGAATTTAATCCATTTCCTTTCTAGGTTAATGCTGATAGATAAGAACTAAATGCTGTCATTTTGTCAGTTGGTTACTGATTGTGTCTGCTGTGTTAGTGAATTTGGGCCTGTCATGTATTTTCATGATGATTTGTTCTAATGTAGGACCCCCTTTAGGATTTCTGATAGGGCTAGGTTGATGGTGATGAATTCTGTTAGTTTTTACTTGTCTGGGAAATGCTTTATGTCTCTTTCACTTCTAAAGAATAGTTTTGCTGGATTAGTGTTGGTTGAAAGTCTCTCTTTCAAGACTTTTGAATGTATTATTCCACTCTCTCGGCCTAGAGGCTTTCTACTAAGAAGTCTGCTGTTAGCCTAATGGGTTTTCTTTTTTGTGTAACTTGATGTTTTCCTTTCACTGTCTTTAGGATTCTGTGATTATCCTTAACTTTCGATAATTTGACTGTAATATACCTTGGAGAAGACTTTTTTTCTTTGAGTCTGTGTAGGGTCCCTTGAGCTTCCTGTATCTGGATGTCCGTGTCTCTTTTAAGACTTGGGAAGTTTTGAACTATTACTTCATTTCATTCAGTGGGCTCTCCATGCCCTTTTCCTTCAGGTATCCTTATAATAAGAATATTTGTTTGCTTAATGGTATCTCATATGTCACATACGCTTTCTTCATTCTCTTTAATTACTCTCTTTTAATTTTTGTCTCATTGGATTATTCGAAAAGTTTTGTCCGCCAAATCAGAAATTCTGTCTTCTACTTGGTCTGTTCTGTTATTGGAGCTTCCCATTGTATTTTTTATTTCATTGATTGATGTTTTCAGCTCCAGAATTTTCTGTTTGGTTCTTTTTAATGATTTCTGTCTCTTTGTCATACAACTATTGTCTTCCTCATTTCTTTAAATTTCTGTCTGTGTTGTCCTGAATCTCATTGAGTTTCCTTGGGATCAGGCATTTCCTCGATGTCCTTCAGACCAGGATCTACTTGTGGGGACTGTTGTGTTCTTTTGGAGCTGTCGTGCTTCATTGCTTCTTCGTATCTCCTGAGTCTCTATGTTGATGTCTGCACATCTGGTGTAAGAGTTTTGTCTTCTTTAAGGAGTAGGTTTTTTTATGGAGTAGTTTCATTGGAAAAGACTTTTTTGTTTAGATGGAATATGGAATATCACTTAGGTTGTTGCCTTGCTTTTGTTTTGTTTTGTTTTGTTTTGTTTTGGCTTTGATTCTAGGTGAGCCACGAAGTATAACCTCTAAGTGATTTCTTTAGCTCTAGTCAGTGTCAGCAGTGCCTATGAGTGCCCCAAATGTCAGTTTGTAGTAGTTTATGGAGGTAGAATTAAGATTTTGGATTGGATCTGGGCTTCCTAGGCTGTGTATCTTCAGTCCCCAGAGAGTTGGGAGTCTGTCATACTTAGTTTGTGGTGGTTGGGGCCCTGCTCTTGGTACTGAGGGACACAGAAGGGGCTGTCCTTTTACCCCAGCAGGCAAGCCTGGGGCTGGTGGCACTAACAGCTAGGTACCTGGAACAGTAAGATGTGTCTGGTCTTCCTGGGAGAATATGACTTTTTAGCACCAAAGCTATAGTCCCAGCACTGAGGGATACAAAATGGACCTCGTCGCAGTCCTACGAAGTATGCAGGGGATTTTACACTGGCAGTCATGTGTCTGGAGTGGTGGAATGCAGGCTCTGAGGACTCTAGTACTGACAGTAGTCCTGGAGATGCAGGGGCAGTGGTGTCGTTATCCTGAACTCACAGAGTCAGGACTATTGTCTGGCAGCCACCAGCCTGAAGCAGAAGAGTGCAGATAGGGCTCTCCACAAACCTCAGGGGAATTCCGTATGCTACAGGGAGTATACACCAGTGGTGATTGTCCAAGGTCAGTAGGGCACAGGGACCCTTGCTCCCAGTTCCCATGGGGCATGCAAGTGTGATACTGGGGCTTGTGCCCTGGGTACCCAGTACCATATGCTAACAGATGCAGAAGGACTTCCTCAGGGCTGGCCCTGTTGAATGTTTTATGGGCTGCTGCTGGTGCTGATCCCTGAGAAACCAAGGGAGCTTTCCGGGATAATGCAGAGCAAGTGAGCATGGCTTTGGGGCTTGTGTCCATAATTTTCACAGCTGTAAGGTGCAGGGGTCTTGGTCTCTGCCCTGGGAAGTGCTGCCCTGCTTCTGCAGCTTCTGATAGTAGTGGGGCTGCTTGCTGTCCCTGACGTCAAAATACAGTGTAGCAGCAGCCCAGAGCCTGGAGGTTTGGTGCAGAGGGAGGGAATAAGCATGTGTTTTTTAGAGCAAAGTTTGCTGGGACCCCAGTCACTGGATTTAAAGTCAGTAGGGGACTGGGTTGTGATGTAACGGGTAAAGCTGCCTGCAATGCTGGCATCCCATACGGGTGGTTTGTGTCTGGCTGTTCCACTTCCCATCCAGCTCTGTGCTAAGTGTTTGGGTACCTGTCACCCACATAGGAGACTCAGATGAAGCTCCTGGCTCATGGTTCCTGGTTTTGGCCTGGCCCAGCACTGGCCATTGTGGCTGTGGGGAGTGAACCAGCGGATGGAAGATCTCTATCTCTCCCTCTTTTTCTGTAACTCTGACTTTCCAAATAAATAAATAAATTTTTAAAAGTAAATAAAGTCAGGGAGGACTGTGCAATTCTGAGTTAAACTGCCATCTGTGGTGGTTACAGGTAGCCGGGCTTCTTTCCTGTTTGCCCTTTACAAGATGATGCCTCTGACTGCAGCCCTGGCTAGGGACTAACACAGAGGATGTGGGGTGGGGTGCTTTGTTCTTCTCCCTCTGCTGGCTTTCAGAGCCACTGTGACTTTGCTGTCCCCATAGCTTCCTCACTGAAGGTTTCCCTCAGTCAGTCCCCTGGAGACGTACTCTTTCCTTTGTTATTCTGGTGTTTTTCTGTAACTGAGGTGAATGAGGCTCCTCACTATTCAGGCAGCTTCCCTTTTTTAAGATTTAATTATTTGAAAGTCAGAGTTACACACACACACATACAGAGGGAGAGGGAGAGGGAGGGAGGGTCTTCTATCACTGGTTCACTCCCCAGTTGGCCGCAACAGCCAGAGCTGCACTGATCTGAAGCCAGGAGTTTCTTCCAGATCTCCTATACAGGTGCAGGGGCCCAAGCACTTGGGCCATCTTCTTC
Source organism: Oryctolagus cuniculus (assembly GCF_964237555.1). Lineage (NCBI taxonomy): Eukaryota > Metazoa > Chordata > Mammalia > Lagomorpha > Leporidae > Oryctolagus > Oryctolagus cuniculus. The sequence continues at coordinate 415,329 of NC_091435.1, read as the reverse complement.
TGCTTTCCCAGGCCATAGCAGAGAGCTCTATCAGAAGTGTAGCAGCCAGGACTCAAACCACGCCCATATGGGACGCTGGCACTACAGGCTTGGCTTTCCCTGCTATGCCACAGCACCGGCTCCTTTTTCCTTCCTTCCTTCCTTCCTTCCTTCCTTCCTTCCTTCCTTCCTCCCTCCCTCCCTCCCTCCCTCCCTCCCTCCCTCCCTCCCTCCCCTCTGTTGGTTTGGCCAAACTGCCAGGACTGGACCAGGCTGAAACCAGGAGTCTGGGTGCAGGGGCCCAAACACTTGGGCCATCTTGCACTGCTTTCCTGGGGTCATTAGCAGGGAGCTGGGTCAGAAGTGGAGCAGTTGGGATTCCAACTGGCGCCTGTGTGGGATGCTAGCGTCATAGATGGCAGCTTAACTTGCCATGCCACAATGCCACTCCCCCTCTCCAACCTTTATTTTTCTAAGAATTATTTTTATTTATTTGAGAGGCCAAGTTACAGAGAGAGAGGAGAGACAGAGGTCTTCCATCTGCTGGTTAATTCCTCAGATGGCCACAACAGCAGACTATGCCAGGCTGAAGCCAGGATCCTATGGCTCCATCCAGGTTTCCCACATGGGTGCAGGAGCCCAAGCACTTGGGATCATGTTCCACTGCTTTCCCAGGCACATAGCAGAGAGCTGGATCAGAACTGGAGCATCTGGGATTCAAATTGGTGCTCATATGGGATGCCAGCACTGCAGGAGGTGGCTTAACCCTCCTACTCTCCCTCCCTGTTCTTGCTGACTTCATTTATCATCTTGGTGAGCAAGTGGACCCAATGGGACATGGGTGCCAGGTACCCTCCATGTTCTGTTACATTTTATATCATCTTTAGGGTCTTGACCTTGCCGCCCATAGAATGTCTTTGTCTGTACTCCCTTCTTAGCATGTCACTCACCATGCGTGGCCTGGACTGTGGAAGGGTCGTGGGTTCTGTTCTCTGAGGGCAGATGCCCTGGTTTTGGAGAACTTCCAGCCTCTCTGCCCAGGCTGCTCGTCTGGAGTCACATTATGAACCTTCGCTGTAATGAAAACCGGAGCCCTCCTAGGAAACTCTGAGCTCCCTGTCAGCTGCCTCTGAGCCGCTGCCAGCCTGCACCCCTGGTGGGTGCTCTGTGATGTTGATGAAACCATCATGTCTGCGGTAGGAGCAGTGTGCACCTGGAGAGCTGCACCACTTGTCCAGCGTCCTGCCCTGAGACTTGCTCGTGGAGTGTAGTCAGTTGCTATTGGAACTGGCATCCTTTGCAGGACCCTGTGTCCCCTGTAGACCGAAGAGTCTGGTTGTGGAAGTCATGAGCTTTTAGCTTTTAGGGACTTAAACATCTGAGCCCTCAAAGAAAGCAAGCGCTATGCCTTGGACACTTCTGGATGTTTCACCCCTTATGGTCATTAGAGCAACCGAAGCAGATAGTTTATAACAGGCCTGCATCAAATAGTCCAGTTTTGTGCAAACCCTATTTCAAGGTTGGAGAGTGTGACTGGATGTCCTGTATTTTTTACTGTGCTGTAGATGGACTGTTTTTTGTCCAGCCCCCATAAGCTTCCATGCCAACCCCAAGCACATTAAAAACAATCATTCTTGAAAATAAACTAAGAACATGGATGCCTTTTAACAAACAGTTCTTACAAATTTATTTATTAATTTTTTTTCTCCTTTTCAAGAAAACAGCAGCAGAGCTACAGATGCAGCTTGTAGATGTCCTACTGAAAGACAACGATTCTCTGACAAAAGCCCTCAACACAGTGACTCGGGAGAAGGCTGAGCTCTGCAAGGCTGTGTCGAGGCTGGAGAAAACCCTCAAGCACCACCTGCACAGGGGCTGCACCCTCAGTGTAGGTATCCATGCCTTCTGCCAACAGGTGGCTCAGGTGCTGCTGCTGGCCCCAGACCAGTGATGTGGGGCAGCTGAAGTACACCGGATTGTCCTCTCTGACCAGTGTGGCAGTCTTACTGAATGTTCTAGGGTGTTTTATGTAACATCTTAGTGCCTTTTCTGATTTATTCACTGACCATGTACACACGCATAGCACAATATGTCCCCTGTGAGCCTGACTACTACATAACGTTTGATACACATTCATAAAAGAAATACTGACTGCCGGCACTGCGGCTCAATAGGCTAATCCTCTGCCTGCGGTGCCGGCACACCGGGTTCTAGTCCCGGTCGGAGCGCCGGATTCTGTCCTGGTTGCCCCTCTTCCAGGCCAGCTTTCTGCTGTGGCCCGGGAGTGCAGTGGAGGATGGCCCAAGTGCTTGGGCCCTGCACCCCATGGGAGACCAGGAAAAGCATCTGGCTCCTGCCATCAGATCAGTGCGGTGCGCTGGCTGCAGCACGCCTGCCGCGGCAGCCACTGGAGGGTGAACCAACAGCAAAGGAAGACCTTTCTCTCTGCTTTCTCTCTGTCTGTCTCTCTCTCTCACTGTCCACTCTGCCTGTCAAAAAAAAAAAAAAAAGACTAAGAATACAAGAGTCTGATCAAATTAGAGTTTCATTTGGCTCTTATTTAAAATGATTTAAAGTTTTCCTAGTGGTATAGTTTGATGGGCTTTTTTCTAGAATGCCTGCTATTTTTTTTTAAGATTTATTTATTTATTTGCAAGGAAAAATGGGAGAGCAGGGTGAGAGAAAGAAAGAGATTGATCTTCATTGACTGGTTCACTTCCCAATGTCTATGACAGCCACAACTCGTCCAGACTGAAGCCAGGAGCCAAGAACTCTGAGTCTGCCACGTGAGTGGCCAAGGTCAAGCACTTGAGCCATCATCTGCTGGCTCCCAGCCACATTAGCAGGAAGCTGTATTGGAAGTGTGGAGCAGCCGGGACCCAAACCAGGCAATCTGATAAGGGATGCAAGTGTCCCAAATGTTGGCTTAACTCACTTTTTTTTTTTTTTTTTTTTTTGTACTTATTTATTTATTTGAAAGAGTGAGAAGGAGAAGCAGAGAGAGAGAGAGAGGTCTTCCATCCACTGGTTCACTCCCCAGTTGGCTGCAATGGCCAGAGCTGCGCTGATCAGGAGCCAGGAGCCTCCTCCGAGTCTTCCCATGTGGGTACAAGTGGCCCAAGGACTTGGGCCATCCTCCACTGCCCTCCCAGGCCACGGCAGAGAGCTGGATTGGAAGTGGAGCAGTCGGGACTCGAACCAGCACCCATATGGGATGCCAGCACTGCAGGTGGCAGCTTTACCTGCTATACCACAGCACTGGCCCCTGAAATACCTAGTTTTTTTCTTCTCATATATTTAGATAGTTTTTTTTTCTGACTGGCTTTATCTATCTATATATATTTTTTACAAGTGTTTAAACTGTACCCTTAGAAATGAGTCCATAGGAATGTATGCAAAACTGTCAGCTTTGGCCGGCACCGCGGCTCACTAGGCTAATCCTCCGCCTAGCGGCGCCGGCACACCGGGTTCTAGTCCCGGTTGGGGCGCCGGATTCTGTCCTGGTTGCCCCTCTTCCAGGCCAGCTCTCTGCTGTGGCCAGGGAGTGCAGTGGAGGATGGCCCAAGTGCTTGGGCCCTGCACCCCATGGGAGACCAGGAAAAGCACCTGGTTCCTGGCTCCTGCCATCGGATCAGCGCGGTGTGCCGGCCGCAGCGCGCTGGCCGCGGCGGCCATTGGAGGGTGAACCAACGGCAAAGGAAGACCTTTCTCTCTGTCTCTCTCTCTCACTGTCCACTCTGCCTGTCAAAAAAAAACAAAACAAACAAAAAAAACACACACACAAAAAAAACTGTCAGCTTTACAGTTGCAAACTTCCTCCTCCCTCTCTTATTCTCACTCTTTTTTTACTGAGATCCATCCTCAGTTGACTTTATACACATATGATTAACTCTATGTTAAGTAAAGAGTTCAACAAATAATATGAAGAAAAAAAACGAAAAAACAGTCAAGACAAGGGCAGCTCAAGTCATCCCCTCTCGAAGTGTCAGTTTCACTTCCACAGATTTCATTTGAGGTGCTCTGTTAGTTCTCATGTAGCAGGGAGAACATCTGCATTTGTCTCTTTGGCACTGGCTTATTTCACTAAGTATGATGTCTTTTGGATTCATCCATTTTGTTGCAAATGATCAGATTTCATTTTTATTTTTTACCACTGTGTAGTAGTATTCCATAGTGTACATATCCCAAAATTTCTTTTATATTTCTTATAATGAACTTTTTAAAAATTATTTTTAAATGTATATGCAGTAAAATTTGTCCTTTCTTGGTATGTCCCACAAGTATTCACACATGCGTAGATTTCTGTAGCCGTCAGACCATCACCATTCACCGAACACAGAACAAACTGCATCCACACCTTCCCACTTTGATGCTGCCAGGGACCATCCCGAGCCCTCCCTGCGTGTCATGGAAGTGGAAACCTCACGCTGGTGTGGGACCTCCAGAATTGGCGTCTCTCTCTCCTCCCATCTGCATTTGGTGTCTGTCCAGATGGCTGTCAGCAGTGCTGCATGCTGTGGCTGGCCATTCACCCATCTGGACATCTGGGTTGTTTCTCACTTTTGGCTGTTATGGGTCATGCTGTAGTATTTGCAGGATTTCATTTCTTGGACATAAACTCTCCGGAGTGGGTTTGCTGAGTCTCATGACAGTGCCACTGGCAGTCCAGCAGAATGAAATTCCCAGCAACGCTGCCATCTTTGTCAGCAGGTGCAACATGGTATTCTGTGTGGTTTTTGTATGCCAGTGACTCTCCATGTGCTTTCCTGCCATTTCTTTATCTTTCTTGTTGGCATGACAGTTAAGTCTTTTGCCTGCTTTTGAATGGAACTGTTTGTTTCCTAGCTGTTGGTTTGGAGAGTTCTTTTAATTCTGAATGTAAGCCAGTATGTGACTTACACATATTTTCTTCCAGTCTAGGCTGTTGTCTTCCTTCTCTGTATCATATTTTTTTTAAGACTTTATTTGAGAAATAGAGTTACAGACCATGAGAGGGAAAGACAGAGAGAAAGGTCTTCTGTATGCTGGTTCACTCCCCAAATGGCCGCAATGGCTGGAGCTACGCCGATCCGAAGCCAGGAGCCAGGAGCTTCTTCTGGTCTCCGACATGGGTGCAGGGGCCCAAGGACTTGGGCCATCTTCCACTGCTTTCCCAGGCCGCAGCAGAGAGCTGAATCGGAAGTGCAGCTGCTGGGACTAGAACTGGCACCCATATGGGATGCCAGCTCTGCAGGTGGAGGATTAACCTACTGCGCCACAGCGCCAACCCCTGTATCATATCCTTTAAAAAGCAGAAGTTTTTAATTTTGATGAAGTCCATTGTATCAGTTTGTTCTTTTGTGGATCTTTTTATTTAAAAGGATTATTTATTTTCATCTACTTGAAAGACAGAGAGAGATTTATCCTCCATTTACTGGTTCACTTCCCAAATGTTCACAATGAACCGGTCTGGTCCAAGCCATAACTGGAAGTCAGAAATTTCATCCAGGTCTCCCCTGTGAGTGGCAGGGACTCAGATAGTTGAGCCACCACTGCTGCATCCCAGGCTGCACTGGCTGGATGCTGGAACAGAAATGAAATAGCTCGGACTCTGTCGCTCCCCGTCTTCGTGGAGGAACGACACTGAACCCTGCCTAGGCTTTATATCCGAGTCACGGCACCATTATGTCGCTCCCCCTCTTCGTGGAGGAACGACACAGGACCCTGCGCTGTTCTTTCGTCTGCTCGGCCCTCCCCGGGTTTGCTGCTGGTTCTTCCCGGGTTGGCTACTATCCCTTCCACCTCCGTGGAAGGGCGGTTCCCCCTGGCCGCATTCCCCACTTCCGCAGGGGAGCGGCACACCGCCGGCCGGCTCTCTCGGGGGCTGCACAGGTGTTCCCTCAGATGTTCCCCATAGATGTTCCTGGTGCATGCCGTCTCTCTCCTCCTTTATAGTCCTTCTCTGCCAATCCCAACTCGGCTGCCCACACGCCGAGTACGCTGCTCTCCAATCAGGAGCAAGTCCTACAGTTAATTGGTTGAACTGGAGGCAGCTGTGCGGAAGCTGTTTACTTCTCTCCCAGCGCCATATTGTGGGAGAGCAGATGCATAGAATAAGTCTTAATTCCAGTAACTTAGTCTAGTCCGGATTGCTCCCCACAGATCCCCCTTTCTTTTTATTTTTTGGCGTTGATACGCGCCTGTCTTCGGTGTCCCGCAGCACACACTCTGCTGTACTTGCTAGAGTTGCCACAGGCTCTTACAAGTCCTATCAATCAGGAAAACCGAATCCGGGTCCTCTCTTCGCCATTGTGAGGAGGTTTTTAGGCGCTGATGCGTGCCTGTGTTCGGTGCCCTGCAGCGCATGCTCTGCTCTGCTAGAACTGCCTGCAGGTGTTTACAAAACCTATCAGGCAAACCGAATCCAAGCCTTCTCATTGCCGTATTGTGGGGGAGACTTATTAGTGTTGGTTTGTGCCTATCTTCGGTGACCTGCAGCTCATACTCTGGTCGAGCTTTGCTGGCGCTTACCGCCTTAAATCAGGCAGACCGAATCCAAGCCTCCTAATTGTTGCATTGTGGGGAAGCTTTACTGATGTTAATTCGTGCCTGTCTTCGGTGACCTGCGGCTAGCCGCCCAGGTGCTCATAGCCTCACTAATCGGGCAGACCGAATCCAAGCCTTCTAATTGGCATGTTGAGGGGAGGCCTTATTTTTCTCTATTTCTCTATCTCCGGGCATTCCTATTTCTCCCATTTTACTTCTATCTTCCAGCATTCCCATTTCTCTTTTACTTCACTTCCAAACTTCTGTTTCTCTTATCCCCGCAGCTTCCCGGCACCTCGCCCCGCCGGCGGGTTCCCGGCTCTGCGCCGCTTCAGCCCGCGCGCCTCTCTCATCTGCGCAGCTTCCCGGCTTTGCGCGGCTTCCCGGCTTCGCGCGCTCCGCGGTCTCCACGCTTAACCCTTTCGCGTCTGAACCACGGCCTATGCCAGCGTTCCCTATCTATTCACGCCCCGTGCTCTCTCTGCACGCGGCGGCTTCCGCGAGTAACACAGCGTAGCTTGCGTCTCCGCCACTAGGATTCAATCTAAGTTCCCCGGGCTAGCCTGGCGAATTCAACCCAGCGTACGTCTCCGCCCCACGATTTGGCTTCCCGTCCTTTGCTCCCCGGGCTAATCAGACGGATCCCAATCTGGCTTGCGTCTCAGCTTCTGGTTTTAACTTTTCGCCCCCTATTCCCGGGCTAACTTGAGAATCCCAAAGTGGCTTTCGTTTCCGCCTTGGCCTGCCCCCCGCGGCTTCAATTTCCCTAACGTTTTTCTCTACCCGGTATGTTTCCCCAAGCTTTCCTCCAACGATATTCCTCCCTCATTTCTCCTGGCCTCTCCCCACAGTCCGCGTCCGAGTCTGTTTGTTCTAGCTTTCACTTTCGCTTTCGACCTTAGAGATTTCTCCCAGCTTCCCCCCGTAGTCCGTATCCGAGTCTATGCCTAGGCTTTCAATAGCTTCTTCCGGCTCCTTTTTCGTCCGGCTTTTCCCTAGGCTGTTTGCTAGTTTCTCTCTCCAATATTTTCCCTAGGCTGTTTGCTAGTTTCTCTCTCCGATATTTTCCCTAGTTCTTCCCGTTTCTTCCCTCCTAAGTTTTCTATCCGTCCTAGGTTTCCTAATCCGAGTCAGGTTTCCTATCCGAGTCACGGCACCATTATGTCGCTCCCCGTCTTCGTGGAGGAACGACACTGAACCCTGCCTAGGCTTTATATCCGAGTCACGGCACCATTATGTCGCTCCCCCTCTTCGTGGAGGAACGACACAGGACCCTGCGCTGTTCTTTCGTCTGCTCGGCCCTCCCCGGGTTTGCTGCTGGTTCTTCCCGGGTTGGCTACTATCCCTTCCACCTCCGTGGAAGGGCGGTTCCCCCTGGCCGCATTCCCCACTTCCGCAGGGGAGCGGCACACCGCCGGCCGGCTCTCTCGGGGGCTGCACAGGTGTTCCCTCAGATGTTCCCCATAGATGTTCCTGGTGCATGCCGTCTCTCTCCTCCTTTATAGTCCTTCTCTGCCAATCCCAACTCGGCTGCCCACACGCCGAGTACGCTGCTCTCCAATCAGGAGCAAGTCCTACAGTTAATTGGTTGAACTGGAGGCAGCTGTGCGGAAGCTGTTTACTTCTCTCCCAGCGCCATATTGTGGGAGAGCAGATGCATAGAATAAGTCTTAATTCCAGTAACTTAGTCTAGTCCGGATTGCTCCCCACAGGACTCCGACTGGCACTCAGGTATGAGAAGTGAACATCCCAAGAGGTGGTTTAACCCACTGTGCCGCAGTGTCCACCCCATCAGCCATTTTGAGCTAATTTTTTAAAATGGTTTTGGGAGTTGAGGATCATGTTTATGTATATGGATTTCCAGTTGTCCTAGCATATTTGTTGAAAAACTGTCCTTACTCCATAGAATTGTCTTTGTGCCCTTGTTACAGCCCATCAGCAATGTTTGTGTATTATTTCTGGACTTGCTTTTCTGTCCTATTGGTCTGTAGGTCTGTGCTTCACAGGCTTAATGGGGGCATAATAGGACACTTTCACATATTGAGTAGTGTGAATTCCCCAACTTCTTTTTTCCTCCTTTTTCAAACAATGTAGCTTCTTATGTTTCGATGTAAATTTTAGAATCTTGCTAGTCTTTAAAATTTTGATTGTATTAAATCTGTGGATCAATGTGGAAAGAATTGGCCAGAAATATAAAATGGTACAGTTGTTTTGAAAAACAGTCTGGCAGTTTCTCCAAAGGTTATAAATAGAGTTACTGTGTTACCCAGCAGTTCTACTCTTAGATATTTATCCTAGGGAAATGAGAGAGACTGTATGTTTACATAAAAATTTGTATGCAAATTCACACAGCTGTCACTCATAAAAGCCAGCCAATTGAAATAATCCAAATGTTCTTCAAATGATCAATGGAAAAGTAAAATGTGGCAGTATATCCATGAATGGAATATTATTCAGCAGTAAAAAAAAATGAAGTACTTATAACATTCATAAATCTTAAAAACATGATGCTCAGTGAACAGAAGCCAGACACAAAGGGCCACATACCTAAACAGACAAATCCTCTTCCAGGTCTCCTGCATGGATGGTAGGGGTCCAAACATTTGGGTCATCCTTCACCGCCTTTCCAGGGTCGTTAGCAGGGTACTGGATCAGGAAGTGGAGCAGCCAGGACTCCAGCTGGCACCGATATGGGATGCTGTGGTCACAGGCTGTGGTTTAATCTTCTGTGTCAGGACACTGGCCCCAAAATAGGCAAATCTGTAGAGACGGAAAATTAGAGAAATTGATTTTCAGGGACTGGGGGAGGAGAGAAAATGGAGGAGTGAGTGCCGCAGGAGGGCTAGGGTTTCTGTTTGAAGTAATGAGATGTTCGCCGGCGCCGCGGCTCACTAGGCTAATCCTCCGCCTTGCGGCGCTGGCACACCGGGTTCTAGTCCCGGTTGGGGCGCCGGATTCTGTCCCGGTTGCCCCTCTTCCAGGCCAGCTCTCTGCTGTGGCCAGGGAGTGCAGTGGAGGATGGCCCAACTGCTTGGGCCCTGCACCCCATGGGAGACCAGGAGAAGCACCTGGCTCCTGCCTTCGGATAGGCGAGGTGCGCTGGCCGCAGCGCGGCAGCCATTGGAGGGTGAACCAACGGCAAAGGAAGACATTTCTCTCTGTCTCTCTCTCTCACTGTCCACTCTGCCTGTCAAAAAATAAATAAATAAATACTCTGCCTGTCAAAAAATAAATAAATAAATAAATAGATAAATAAATAAATAAAGTAATGAGATATTCTAGAGTTAGGTGGTGGTGATGCTTGTACAGCCCTGTGAACAGACTAGAAATGTATCAAATTTATAGTGTAAGAGGATAGATTTTGTAGTATGCAAATATATATCCATAAATCTATTACTCAAAAAATTGAGGGAAGAACTATGTTGATTCTTCCAATCGATGAACATGGCATATCTCTTCTTGTGCTTAGATCATCTAAATTTTCTTTTTTCGGTGTTTCATAGTTGCCAGCAGAACGCACAAACTTTTTATCCACTTACATATTCCATTTTTCAGGGGGTTGTTATATGTAGTACTATTTTTTTATATGTAGTACTATTAAAAGATTTTGGTTTTCAATTGTTCATAGCTATTAATAATTGTGTATTAGAAGCACAATTAATTTTTAAAAATTATTTATTTATTTGAAAGAGTTACAGATTGAGGAGGAAAGTCAGAGAGAATACTTTCATCTGCTGGTTCACTCCCCAAAGGGCCACTCAGGTGGGGCTGGGCCAGGCTGATGCCAGGAGCCTAGAACTCCTTCCTGGTCTCCCACATGGATGCAGGGGCCTGAGCACTTGGAGCGTCTCCCACCGTCTTCCGAGGCTTATTAGCAGAGAGCCAGATCAGAAATGGAGCAGCTAGGACTTGAAGCAGTGCTCATGTGGGATCCAGCATTGCAGGCCTGACCTGCTGTGCCACAGTGCCACCCCAACAGTTGATTTTTATATGCTCACCTTGCTCACTCACTTTTTAGTCCTTTGAGCCTTTCTGTAGGATTTTCTACCCAGGTAGTCACATCATCTATGGATAGGTAGTTTTATTTCCTTCTTTCCAATTTGACTATCTTTTTTCCTTTCCTTACTACATTGCCTAGGACTTATGGTACATTATTGACTACAGATAACAGAGCACATCCCTGCCTGGTTCTCAGTCACAGAGGAGGAAATTCTGTCTTTGGCCATTATTGATGACATTAGCTGTGTTTTGTGAGTGCTCTTGGTTGGTTTGGGGAAGATCCCTTTTCCTCTTAGTTTGCTGAGACTTTATTGTGAATGGATGTTGAAATCTACCATTTTTTGCATCCTTTGATATAATCATATAATTTTTCTTGTTCTAATGGGAGTAGATTGTATTGATTTTTTTTAACTTTTATCTAATGAATATAAATTTCCAAAGTACAGCTTATGGATTACAATGGCTCCCCCCCCATAACTTCCCTCCCACCCGCAACCCTCCCCTTTCCCGCTCCCTCTCCTCTTCCATTCACATCAAGATTCATTTTCAATTCTCTTTATATACAGAAGATCAGTTTAGCATATATTAAGTAAAGATTTCATCAGTTTGCACCCACACAGAAACATAAAGTGAAAAATACTGTTTGAGTACTAGTTATAGCATTAAATCACAATGTACAACACATTAAGGACAGAGATCCTACATGAGGAATAAGTGCACAGTGACTCCTATTGTTGACTTAACAAATTGACACTCTTGGTTATGGCCTCAGTAATCACCCTAGGCTCTTGTCATGAGCTGCCAAGGCTATGGAAGCCCCTGAGTTCACTGACTCTGATCATATTTAGACAAGGCCATGGTCAAAGTGGAAGTTCTCTCCTTCCTTCGGAGAAAGGCACCTCCTTCTTTGATGACCTGTTCTTTCCACTGGGATCTCACTCGCGGAGATCTTTCATTTAGGTCATTTTTTTTTTTTTTTTTTTTCCTGCCAGGGTGTCTTGGCTTTCCATGCCTGAAATACTCTCATGGGCTTTTCAGCCAGATCAGCGTGCCTTAAGGGCTGATTTTTTTTTTAAAGATTTATTTATTTATTTATTTGAAAGAGTTACACAGAGAGAGAAGGAGAGGCAAAGAAAGAGAGAGAGGTCTTCCACCTGCTGGTTCACTCCACAGTTGGCCGCAACGGCCAGAGCTGCATCAGTCTGAAGCCAGGAGCCAGGAGCTTCTTCCAGGTCTCTCACATGGATGCAGGGGCCCAAGGATTTGGGCCATTTTCAACTGCTTTTCCAGGCCATAGCAGAGAGCTGGATTGGAAGTGGAGCATCCGGGATTTGAACTGGCACCCATATGGGATGCCGGCACTACAGATGGCAGCTTTACCTGCTAAGCCACAGTGCCGGCCCTGGATTATATTGGTTTTTCAATGTTGAGTCTACCTTGTAGTCCTTGAAAAATCCCCACCTAAATGGGGCATGTTATTCTTTGTATGTATGTCTCTATTCGATTTGTTGATATGTTACTGAGCACTTCTTGCCAGGGTTCCTGAGCAAATGGGGCTCCATTTTCTTTTATTGTGTTGTCTTTATGTGGATTTGGCCTCAGAAAATATATTGGCATCAGTGCCTCTCTCTTTTTTTTTTTTTTTTTTTTTTTTTAATTACAGGCAGAATTAGAGAGAGAGACAGAAAAGTCTTCCTTTTTCCATTGGTTAACCCCCCAAATGGCCACTGTGCTGATCAGGAGCCAGGAGCCAGGTGCCTCCCCCTGGTTTCCCATGTGGGTACAGGGCCCAAGTACTTGGGCCATCCTCTGCTGCTTTCCCAGGCCATAGCAGAGAGCTAGGGGATGCCGGCACCACAGATGGAAGATTAACCTACTGCGCCACAGCGCCGGCCCTGCCTCTGTTTTCTTAAAAGAGATTATCATTTGTCTAATCCTCCGCCTGCAGCGCCGGCACCCCAGATTCTAGTCCTGGTTGCTCCTCTTCCAGTCCAGCTCTCTGCTGTGGCCCAGGAGGGCAGAGGAGGATGGCACGGGTCCTTGGGTCCCTGCACCTGCATGGGAGACTGGGAGGAAGCACCCGGCTCCTGGCTTTGGATTGGTGCAGCTCCAGCTGTTACAGCCAATTGGGGAGTGAACCAGTGGATGGAAGACCTCTCTCGCTGCCTCTCCTTCTCTCTCTGTGTAACTCTGACTTTCAAATAAATAAATAAAATCTAAAAAAAAAAGAGATTATATAGAGGTGGTGCTATTTTTAACTTAAATGTTTTTAAAATTTACTGGTAAAATCATCTGGGCCTCATGTATTTGGTTTGGAATGTTTTTAGTTACAGATTTGGTACGTTTTATTAGATGTATGACAGCTGGGGTTATTTCTTCTGCTCACTAAAACGTGTGGGGATTTTCCCAGCAGCAAGCAGTTCTCCAGCAGACACTGACCTAGTATCCTGCATTTAACTCGGCTGTGATACTCTCAGAGCTTGTGACAGGTTCCACAGATGTAGGGCTCACTCCCCGTTACTGCCCTCTGGGGTTGTGGCCTCTGCTGTTACAATTGACTGGCTGTAAATTGGGGTTCCCATGTCCTTGTCTCAGGTTTTAATTTGTTTGCTAGGAGGGCTCACAGCACTCGGAGAGGCACTGTCGTTGAGCTGCTTGTTGTAAAGGATGTTACGGGGGCCGGCACCGCGGCTCACTAGGCTAATCCTCCGCCTTGTGGCGCCGGTACACTGGGTTCTGGACCCGGTCAGGGCGCCAGATTCTGTCCCGGTTGCACCTCTTCCAGACCAGCTCTCTGCTGTGGCCAGGGAGTGCAGTGGAGGATGGCCCAAGTACTTGGGCCCTGCACCCACATGGGAGACCAGGAGAAGCACCTGGCTCCTGGCTTCGGATCAGTGTGGTGCGCCGGCCACAGCGGCCATTGGAGGGTGAACCAACGGCAAAGGAAGACCTTTCTTTCTCTCTGTCTCTCTCACTGTCCACTCTGCCTGTCATAAAAAAGATGTTACGGGCAAACAGGTGAAAAAGCAGATGGAGGAGGGGCCTCCTAGGGTGAGGTGTGAAGCGTCTACTCTCCCCAGGACTCAGGAAGCCCAGCGTGTTCAGTAATTGGAACTTCTGCACACCCTGTCCTTTGGATTTTCTGAAAAGGCACCATCATGCAGCCCAGTTGATTAAGTCACCGCTGGCCTTTTGGGCTTTTTGGAGCGGTGCTGCTGTGGGGGTGTCTGATTGAATTACTGTCCGCGCTGCCTGTTGTGCGGCATGACTGATTGAAGCTTTGCCCTTGGGGAACAGCTCAACCCTCTGGCCTCTCTCCCCTCCCAGAGGCCAGAGGTGGAACTGAAAGTTGCAGCCCTTACATCACATGGCTGATTCCCCTGGCAGCCAGCCCCTACCCCGAGCCATCCAGGATCCACCAAGTGTCCTTATTAGAGCAAAAGATGCTCTGTCCTCTAGGAAATCTTAAGGGATCTGGGGTTAAAGGGCAACTGTGAGATCTGAATATTCTCATAGAGTCCCTATCCACAAAGCTGTCAGGAGATGTATGTCAAACACCATAGCCAGAGACCAATGTGTGTGTGTGTGTGTGTGTGTGTGTGTTTGGTTGATTTTTATTTACTTAAATGGCAGAATTAGAGGAAGAGATAGAGATTGTCCATCTGCTGGTTCACTCCCCAGATGGCCAAAATGGATGAACTGTGTCTGGCCAAAGCCAGGAGCCCAGGGCTTCTTCTGGGTTTCTCCCACATGGATGCAGCAGCCCAAGCAGGGCCATACTTCACTGCTTTCCTAGGCTATTAGCAGGGAGCTAGATCAGAAGTGGGGCAGGGGCGGGCACTGTGATGTAGTGGGTGAAGCTGCCACCTGCAGTGCCAGCATCTCATGTGGCTACCGGTTCGAGTCCCGGCTGCTCCACTTCTGATCCAGCTCTCTGCTATGACCTAGGAGGGCAGTACAGGATGACCCAAGTCCTTGGGCCCCTGTACCAGCGTGGGAGGCCTGGAAGAAGCTCCTGGCTTCAGATCAGCACAGCTCTGGCCGTTGAGGCCAATTGTGGAGTGAACCAGCGGATGGAAGACCTCTCTCTCTCTCTCTCTCTCTCTCTCTCTTTTTTTCTTTGCCTTTCTTTCTCTCTGTGTAACTCTCATTTTCAAATAAATAAATAAATCTTTACAAAAAAAAAGAAGTGGGGTAGCTGGGTCTCCAACCAGCACCCATATGGGATGCTGGTGTCGCAGGCAGAGGCCCAACATACCACGCCACAATGCTGGCCTCAGTGTGTGTTTTTTGTATCAAGTACTGTAGTTCCCAGTGTTGGTGATTTGTGGCCTCTGGGGTGGGGGTAGGTCAGTCTCCCTGGAGCCTAAAGTTGGATTCCCCATGCCCAAAGAACTAGTTTTTTGTTTTAATGAAAATCTCCCTAGATTTTCTGTTTTCAATTTTTTTTTTAATTTACTTAAATTTGAAAGGTAGACAGACCAATGGATCTTCCATCCACTGGTTCACTCTCCAAGTGCCCACAACTGCCAGGGCTGGACCAGGCCAAAAGAAGGCCAAGGACTATGTACAGGTCTCCCATATGGGTGGCAGGGACCCAAGGACTTGAGCCATCACCTACTGCCTCCCATGGTATGCATTAGCAGAAGGTTAGATAAGAAGTGAAGGTGTGACTCAGTCTCCAGTGTTCCCATACGGATGCAGGCATCTCAGGTGGTGGCTTAACCCTCACACCACAGTGTCTGCATGTTCCCCTGCCTCCATTGGAAATGATCATTATTGGCTGGCGCCGCAGCTCACTTGGCTAATCCTCCGCCTGTGGCGCCAGCACCCCGGGTTCTAGTCCTGGTTGGAGCGCTGGATTCTGTCCCGGTTGCTCCTCTTCCAGTCCAGCTCTCTGCTGTGGCCCGGGAAAGCAGTGGAGGATGGCCCAGGTCCTTGGGCCCTGCACCCACATGGGACACCAGGAGGAGGCACCTGGCTCCTGGCTTTTCGGATCAGTGCAGCACGCCAGCTGTAGCGGCCACTTTGGGGGGGGTGAACCAATGGGAAAGGAAGACCTTTCTCTCTGTCTCTCTCTCTCACTGTCTAACTCTGCCTGTCAAAAAAAAAAAAAAAAAGAAAAAAGAAAAAAAAATGATCATTATTTCCCTCCGTCTGATTGCTTTGGGTTCAGTTGGCTCTCCTCTGGTAGTTTCTTAAATTGGAAGCTTAAATTATTAATTTGAGACTTTTTTTACATAAGCATTTAATGCTTAATATTCTTTTTAAAAAGATTTATTTATTCATCTATTTGAAAGGCAGAGTGACACATAGAGAGAGAGAGAGAGCTTCCATCCACTGGTTTCACTCCTTAGATAGCCATACTGGAACTCCAATGTGGGATGCTGGTGTCAAGTGGCGGCCTAAACCTCTGTACCAGGACACTGGCACCCAAAATATTTTGTCATTTCTCTTGGACTTCCTTTTTGTCCCCTTGGTCATTACGAGAATACTGTTTAATTTCTAAACACCTGGGGATTTTCCAGATATCTTTTCGCCTTTGATTTCTGGTTAAATCCATTATTGTCAGAAAACATACTTTGAAGAATTTTAGTTCTTTTCAGTTTACCAAGGTTGTTCTCATACCCACTATTCAATCTTTCAAGGTTCCACACACGCACTTGAATATAAGCCTACAAGCCTTTAAGCTTTTGAATCTGAAGTCATTTACAGATATTTGGGTTTTTTGTTTTTACTACAGTGTACCTTTTGTGCAGTCCTATGTTAATAAATGGCATGTTAACTGTCAGACTTCAGATGTCTTTAACAGCCTGGGCACCCCTCAGGAGACTCGGGAACTGAAGAGGGTGACCATGGTGCACAGTCAAGTCAGCAAAGCCTCTGCAGGGTCCTGGCATGGCGGCCTTGTGCATCCAGCCTCCCTTTTGGGTTCTCTCCCTGCAGAAGTCCTGGGAGCAGCTCTGTCAATGTTGGAGCAGGGGCTGTTTGTTCTCTCCTGCCTTACCCTACTCTTAGTCACTTTTCTCAAGCTGTTTTCATTGAAGAACAGCTCTGTAGATGGCACTGTTGTGGTTTGTTGCAGAAGTCAGACCGGTCTGCATGGAAGCCAGAGGGGACAGCTCTGCAGATCTCACCAGCACGGCCTACGCCAGCTGCAAGCCAGGAAGCAAACACCTGCAACGTCAAAGTAAGACCTGGCAGACATCTAAGCAGAACTGGGGGCGCAGGAAGCTGCTCTTGAGTTGGTTATTTGCAGGCAAAAGTATTTTCAGGACCAGGAGGCTCTCATTTGCTGGGCTTATCCACTGGCACATAGAAGCAGCTGTGTGCTGCTCTCAGAGCGTGGCATGAAAGTTCTGGTGGTCAGGTCACTCCACGGAATGAGAAGTAGAATAAACTTTGCTTGTGTGTAGATGCTGCGTTTCTGTGCTGCAGAGTGGATGGAGTGTGATGCTGAGAACATTTTGGGCCACTGTTTTTCCAGTCATGGTTTTTGACAACGTGGGGATAAGCTGTTGGCCCTCTTCTGAGGACAAATGCAAATTAGGATTCAGTCACCAGCTTCCTGGCCTCACACCACGTCCCCTGCTACCTCCACCATGACATCCCCGGGCCCTGGGGTGCGATCTCAGCCATCCCACCTGGTTAGGACCTTACGTGGGTAGAGCCCAGGAACCCCCCTGGGCTCCTTTGAAGCTGGTGTGGAGAAGAGGCTTGTGCTTCTACAGTCTGGTTAACAACTCTTTTTAATATACAAAGTATTTTTGCAGTTGTAAAGTTACATCAGCTTAAGAATATGTTTGATTTGGCTGGAGAAAACGGTTTTCATTTTGGAACATCAAAATTGAAAGTTCCCATTTCAGTGCATGGTGGTTCCTGGCTGCAGATGCTTCTGTGCATACACTGAGGAGCAGACCGTGGGTTTGTGGGAAGAGCAGCTAAGGAATGTACCCTGCGAGGCTGGCCTGCAAGATGTCCTTGTTTCCTGTGGATTCAGTTTCGTTGTTTTCTTTTTTCTTTTAGATGGAAAAATTATACCTGCATTATTTGAGAGCAGAGAGCTTTAGAAAAGCCCTGATCTATCAGAAGAAGTATCTGTTGCTGTTGATTGGTGGATTCCAGGATTCTGAACAAGAAACCCTCTCCATGATTGCACACCTGGGGGTGTTTCCCTCCAAGGCAGATAAGAAAGCAAGTGCATCTCGCCCCTTCACGAAGTTCCGCACTGCTGTCAGGGTAGTCATCGCCATATCACGGTAAATGCCCACAGCCAATCCAGCAGGTGGCCCATTTAGGGTTCCTAGGTGATTTTATTCCTGAAGCTGCGAGATTTCCTGTTTTGATGTGAATGGCACTTGTGGCCCTAAAGGGTGATGCCACTTGTCTTCACGAAGTTATGTTGTACCAAACTGTCACCTAAAACTAAAAGATTTTGTTACAAAGGAATGTCTTGTCCCATGACAGCTTTCATGCCAGGAATCTTTGTGACAACAGATACATCAATTCAGGTGTAAAACTGCATTTCATTTTGTAAATTCCAGTTTGCTAATATTTTAGTCAGACTTGTGTTATGTGCATTAAATGCATGACTCATCGATGGGGGTGGTCTGGAGCGCATGCGTGTGGCGGCCATGCTGTCCTCACACTGTTCTGCAGCACTCTGGGACCTGACCTGCCACCGTGGTCTGGCACACCCAGATCCACCTCCATGTCTTTCCTGAGAAGGCACCCTTGGCTTCCCAGCCATTATTTGCCCAGAGTTGTCATTCTGGAGCAGGAATGTGCTCTCTGGTGCTATTGGGAATTTCAGAATTCACAGTGATGAAAGTTAATTTTATCAAATGCTTTTTCTTTTTACAGATTTATTTATTTATTTGAAAGTCAGGGTTACACAGAGAGAGGAGAGGCAGAGAGACAGAGGTCTTTTCATATGCTGGTTTACTCTCCAGTTGGCCACAATGGCTGGAGCTGCACTGATCTGAAGCCAGGAGCCAGCTGCTTCTTCTTCCTTTTTTTTTTTTTTTTTTTTTTAAGATTTATTTATTTATTTGAAAGTCAGAGTTACACAGAGAGAGAAGGAGAGGCAGAAAGAGAGAGGTCTTCCATCTGCTGGTTCACACCTCAGTTGGCCACAACAGCCAGAGCTGTGCTGATCCAAAGCCAGGAACCAGGAGCTTCTTCCAGGTCTCCCATGTAGGTGCAGGGGCCCAAGGACTTGGGCTATCTTCTACTGCTTTCTCAGGCCATAGCAGAGAGCTGGATCAGAAGTGGAGCAGCTGGGACTCGAACCTGCGCCCATATGGGATGCCGGCACTGCAGGTAGTGGCTTTACCTGCTATGCCACAGCACTGGCCCCAGGAGCTGGTCTACGTGGGTGCAGAGGCCCAAGGACTTGGGCCGTCTTCTACTGCTTTACCAGGCCATAGCAGAGAGCTAGATTGGAAGTGGAGCAGCCAGGACTCGAACTGGTGCCCGTATGGGACGCCAGCACTGTAGGCGGCGGCCTTACCTGCTATACCACAGTGCTGGCCCCTATCATATACTTTTAAAATCGACTGAATCTTGTGTTCTGTTTTGGTTTTTAAGATTTATTTAGTTATTTGAGAGTTACAGAGAGTTGGGAAGAGACAAGAGGTCTTCTGTCCGCTGGTTCACTCTCCAAATGGTCATAGTGATCAGGGTTGGGCCAGGCCAAAGCTAGGAGCCAGGAGCCATATCCAGTCTTCCCCAGATGTGGCAGGGGCCCAAACACTTAGGCCATCTTCCACTGCTTTCCCCAGGCCGTTACAGGGAGCCGGATTGGAAGTGGAACACCTAAATGGGATGCTGGTGTTCCAGGCAGTGGCTTTACCAGCAATGCCATATTGCCGGCCCCTAAAATTTGCGGAATTTTGGAAAATGTTAGTCCTGCTAAGGACTGTGCAACTGTGTCTGCGCCCTGGTGCTCAGCTGTGCCTCCCCAAGGCTCTGCTCAGCCCCGTCTGAGCACTGTGCAGAGTAGGCTGCTTGGGCACTCTTGTCCTGTTGTCCGGCCCAGTGTCCCAGGCAGAAGGTGGTGATAGGAGACACCCCTGGGCTCCTGTGTTCTCAGCCTTCCCCAGCCTCAGTGCACTCTGTTCCCTCACGTCTCTGTCTGGAGCCTCTCAGGTGATGGGATGGAGACAGTCATGAAAACCAGGAGTGAGCAGCATGTCATTCTCGTGCACTTGGGTGCTTGATTTGAGCCTGAATGTGATGGGTCTGGCTGTGTCATGTGGGAGTCTGGGAAAGGCAAGGAGGGGTGGTCTGCGGTGGGGTCATAGGTGCAGCAGTGAGGGCTCCGTCAGGTGGTACTAAGACATGGGAGCATAGAGAGCTCTCCAGGGGAGCCCCTGACTCCTCAGCCTGTTGACAGCCCCGATGGTCATGGCTCATTGTGCCTCACTGGGCAGCAACGTCCAATCATGCTGGTTTAGTCATGTTGGCATTTTAACTGCTCCTTTCATTCTTGCTTTACTCTGGTTCTAAGTAAGTTTTGTCTCCTTTTTTTTATAGATTACGTTTTTTGGTTAAGAAATGGCAAGAAGTAGATCGGAAAGGAACCCTGACCCAAGGCAAAGCTCCCCGCCCAGGTGTGACTTGGCTGCCCTCAAACAGCTGTGATCCTCAGAGCTTTTCCGCAAAGATCTTGGTCGTTCTCATATTCAGTGGAAATGGCATGAACAATAGAGCATTGGTGAATTCATGTAATGCAGTTGTCACAGACAGGATGAACAAGCACAGAAAGTTACCATCTCTTAGTAGAAATGGCCCAGAGGAGCCTATTAATGATTGACAGAATCAAAATGCTAAATGTATTTTTTTCATAATTAGTGTTTAATACAATGGCCTTTGTTATTTTCCAGCATCGGCTAAAGTTCCACATCACACTGATGCATCTGTCCCTCAGAATGCCATTGCTTCTGGGGCTTAGCCACATCTTGTCTCTGAAGTTCTCTGCCGCTGCTCCCACACGCAGAGTGCACAGCCAGCCACACTGTTAAAGGCAGAGGAGCGGACTGCACACTGGGATATTCAGATGGGCCCTTGTCCATTCTCTAGGGTGACAGCCATGACAGTCCTTCCCACTTGGCACAGAACACCGGAGTGGTCACCTGTCTCCCCGGGCGACCTGGGCCACTGCTGGCGGCCTTGGTGCTGGCCTTTACTGGTGGTACCACATCCATTCAGGCCATTCAGAAAGTCTGCCCCTCTGTGCCCCTTCTGGGTGCCTCCTCAGCAGTGGCCTGCCCATGTGGGTGCAAGGGGCCAAGGTCAGCCTCACAAGCGTTCTAAGTAGGTGGTCAAAGTCAGGTTCCTCCAAAGCTTTTGAAAATATAATAACAGAACTTGGATACTTTAAAATGTTTGAAGTTGATTTGCAGACTTCTAAACGCTCATCATTTAAACTTTTTAATTGATTCATTTCGTTTCATAATCCTTTTGTCATTAAATAATTCTGGGAGAAGGACGCCGAATGTCACGGCAGCAGCAGCGGCACTTTCCACCTGAAACCAGAGAGTCCTCTCCACCCCAGAACACGTCTTCAGGCCCCACTGGAGACACTGCTCGAGGCCCTGGACCTGCGGCAGCCCCTCCAGGCAGGAGGGAGAGGTAGTTGTGATGTTTCACTCTGCGAGTGACTGCCCGCCACTCTGTGCTGTTCCTCAGAGAGCTGTATTGAAAAGTTCGGGGCTAGCCAGGCCCAGGGCAAGTAAGCGTGGTTCCTTGGAGGACCCTAGAAGTGCAGCTCTGGTCAGGGAGGTCATGGGGTTGTCTGGTGGCTGTGGTGCCACAGAACATGGTGTGGGTTGCTCAGGGCCCCCTTCACATGTGATGGTGTGTGGGTGAGGAAGGCATCTTCCCCCCTGCCCTTGAGAGACCAGAAAGTTCCTCAGGTGGGAAGTGGAAAATGACACCGTTCCTGGGCTTAGTGGAAAACTTGGAGGAAGGATAGCTGCGCGAGGCTTGGGTGGTTGTGGGGTTTACCCTAGAGAAAAAGAAACTTTGGGAAGGTCAGAGAAGGCAATTAGGTGGTTGGGCTGCCCCTCAGACAGGTTTGGGTCTGGGGGGCACTGGTGTGTAGTCCAGTTTGGGTAATAGATGGGCACTAGAAGACTTAGAGGTGAAGTGCTATACAAGAATTTCTATACATTTTAACCCTGAGACATGATACAGAAGTTGGTTTTTAAAGCACTATGTAGCATTTTTAAAAAATCTTTGCTTTTTTTCTTATGGTGACAGCCCTGCACTTGACCCAATTCCTGCATGTCTAGTCAGCAGGCCTGTGGCTCTCACCATGGTACAATCTGTTAAGTGCACCCCTCTCTCTCTCTTTTTTTTTTTTTCTTGGTATGATGCTTTGTTTGAAGATCTACTCCATCTCCAAATTCAAGATTAGAAAGATCCCTGACTGCTTCTCAAGACCCAGAACATTCCTTGACAGAATATATTCACCATTTAGAAATGATCCAGCGAAGGCTGGAGGGAGTCCAACCAGGTAACCCAAGTCCTCTACAGTAGCTGATTGTGGAAGTTTGAAATAGTGGATGAAGGATTGCAGGTGTTCAGCTTAGTAATTCTAATTTCAATTTTAATAATCAAATGTCACTAATGATATTAGAATAAAGAACCTAAGTGAACACACTCACAGGAATGTGAGCCAGGTGTACTCTGCGATCAGAGCTGGGATCCCTCTCACTCGAGTACCAGCTGAACTCTCTTGCCTTCCTCTCCCACTGACAAGGACAGAAACATGTTTTGGCCAGGATATAACTGACTCAAGGTTTCTTAAGCAGTATAATTCAATTACAATATGTTTTAATTGCATTTTACCAAAATTTAGATGAATTCAGTGAAATTTTTTAAAATTATGAAATTCTTCTTAAAAGAGATGTGAAGCTTTTTATAACAAACTGCTATTTCATATTTATTCATATTTAGATTCTACTTCAAAGAAATCCTGCCGCCAGAAGATTAAACAATGAATAAACTCCTGTGGCTCTTACCTGTGACAGTTCTATTTGAGGCAAAGATTATTTTCTTTCCTAAGAAGAGCTTAGGATGTGGCATAGGGCACTCGTCACATATTTGTGGTGCTAGCCCCTGAGAGCCACTATGTGGCCCCACACTGTTGCACTGCTGAAATGCCCAGTGGAGCATTTTCTGTCATCTCGTACCTCTGGTTCTGTGCATCAGGAGGTAACCAGTGCTCCTGTGGTGATAGGCGCGCAGTGTTCTGTGCATGCTGGTGGAGCTACCCCTCTTGCCTTCAAAAAGGGTAAGCGGAAAAAGGCTTCCTGTTGTTTATTAAAGTGTATAGATGGGAAGTTTGTTTAAAAATGAAAACACACACACACAAAAGAAGGAATAAAATTGAAGCACTGTTTTATTTGTGAATAGCCCATGTGTTGTATTTGTGTTTTGTTTCCTTTTAGTTTCTTCTAGTTTGCTTTTCTCACTGGCAAAAAAACCAAACCAAAACAAAAAACACAAAATCAAAAAACAAAAAACAAAAACAGAAACCCATAGAATTTATGTTAAACGGCCCTAAGTTAAGAATTTTCACTGTAACTTGAATCATTCTTAGTAAAGACAAATGGCCACTTGCCTGTCGTTTAATTTTACTTGGTTGTGGTTTTATTTTTGTGAGATGCTGCCATTACTTACGTACCTCTCAGAACTACTATCTTGTTTTTCTTCACGCTCACTTAACACCATTCCCCTAACCCCAAACCTGAGCTCCAGACAAACTTCATTTACCCAAAACTGCTCTGCAAGTGTAAGTATTTCAGTGTTTCTTTAGGACCTGAGCTTAGGCTTTAATGTAAAACAACTGTCTGCAGATCATTACTTTACCATTTTGGCAACAGGTTTTCCCGTCCCCCGTCAGCACTGATGCAGCCACATGAGAAGGTCACTGTGCACAGCTCTTCATCCTTTCCCAGGAGCTGCCGTCCTGCTCTGGAGCCGGAGTGGGACCCAAGAACTAGATCTGGAAAGGGCCCAGTGGAGGTGACCATAATAACAACTGCTACCATGGATGGCAATAAAGAGAAAGAAGGACTCTCTCTGCCTTTTAATGCAGGAGAGGTGGGCCCTCTTTCATGGTGAGGAAAAATTCTTTACAGAAGATCACCAGCTAGTTGATATAGAGAGAATGACATAATTGGGGAACCAGCCTTTTGCAGCCACAGTGAAGTAAGCATTTCAGGTTAGGCTCATCCATAATACTAGCACCAAGGTGAAATTTCACTTTTTTTTTTTTTTTTTTTTTTTTTTAGATTTATTTGAAAGAGTTACAGGGGGCCGGCACTGTGGCGTAATGGGTGAAGCCACCGCCTGCAGTACTGGCATCCCGTATGAGCGCTGGTTCGAGTCTGGGCCGCTCTGCTTCCTATCCACCTCTGCTATGGCCTGGGAAAGCAGTGAAAAATGCCCCAGTCCTTGGGCCCCTGCACCCGTGTGGGAGACCTGGAAGAAGCACCTGGCTCTTGGCTTTGGATTGGCGCAACTGTAGCCGTTGCGGCCATCTGGGGAGTGAACCAGTGGATGGAAGACCTCTCTTTGCCTCTCTTCTCTGTGTAACTCTGACCTTCAGATAAATAGGAAAGGAAAGTAGAGGGGAGGGGAGGGGAGGGGAGGGGAGAAAGAGTTACAGACTGAGAAGGAAACACAGAGAGAGGAGAGATCTTCCATCCACTGGTTCACTCCCCAAATGGCCAAAACAGCCAGAGCTGGGTCAGGCTGAAGCCAGGAGCCAGGAGCTTCCTCCAAGTCTCCCATGTGGGTGCAGGGGCTCAAGGACCTGGGCCATCCTCCACTGTTTTTCCAGGCCATTATCAGGGAGCTGGATCAGAAGTGGCGTAGCTGGGTCTCTTACTGGTGCTCATACGGGATGCTGGCACCATAGATGGCGGCTTTACCTTTACGGTGCCAGCCTCAGACTCTTGAGTTTTACAATGCAGAGATCTAGCCATCCATATCTTAACTGTGTGTCAAACTAACTGCAGCTCAGAACCTGCCTCCTGCTGAGGTCCATGAGGTGCAGCAGCACCTGCGGGGCACTCTTGCCCAGTGCTTCCCTCAAGCATGACCAAGGCCTTCACTCTCGCCTCCAGTTTATAGGTGAACAAAGAAGGGCCAGTGACAACAAGTAACTGGCTCAGCGTCATCCAATAGATGGTGTCAGCAAAAACAAGGTGCACAGCCTAGTCCAGGTCAGAGGAGACCAAGGTGCAGGAAGTGTGGGGCACACTTGATTGGTTTCTAAACTGGACGAAGGCCAGCTGCTGTAAAGACATTGTATGTACAAGTAGGTAAATATAATCTGTACTGGATAGCAGATTTTAGAGGAACTATAGTTAATTTTCTTGGATGTGATAATGGTTGTGTAAGAGGGTATGTTTTTCTTAGGTTTCTGTGCTGAATGATTTAAGGATGGAGCCAAAACATATACAACTTGCTTTGAAATGGTTCAGTTAAAAAAGTTATATGGACACCTTTGTAAAAATGTATACATATACACAGACTAATATGGCAAAATCTTTAAAAACATTAAATCTAGTTAGCATGTGGTTATTGGAAAGTTTTTATAAATGATGGATTTGAAAAGTACATTATGATCAGCTAATGTCTGACCCTGAAATGCCTTAATGAAACAGAGTATTGTGTCAGAGTCCAGGCTGGAAAACAGAAACCATTTGAGATGGTGCAACAGAAAGGTTTGGTTACTTACTGTGTTAGTGTTTTGTCGCTGTAACAAATACCTGAGATAAGTTACTCATGAAGGAAGCAGCAGCTCCCAGTGTGCAGTTGGGCAGCCTCACTCATAGGTCTGGCTTCTGATGAGGCTGGAGGATGGCAATGGCCGAGCTCATGCAGAGAAAAACTGCCCAGTGAGCAAGGAAGCAGAGAAAGAGGCTTGGCTCACCTCAGTGTTCACAACCAACCCTCTCTCAACAGCATATCCCCAGTGACCATAGGGACTTCCTACCTCCTGGATAACTTAACTGGATCAAGTCCATCTTTGTAGTACCTACTGCCAACCACAACTTTGGGGTTTAAGTGCATGAGTTCAGGAGAAAAGCCCATTCAGACTCTAGCAGTTCCTCTGACACTGGGAGACCTGCAACACGAGATAGCACACAAACTATTGCCATGGGTGGCAGCAGCTACAAGATGTCCCCTGGGACTGAAGGAACCATGATGTTGTTGCTGGGACTCCTTTGAGGAGGCCAGTGCCCCTCTGATGGGAGCTGAACCCACAGAGAAAATGCATCGGCTACCAGAGAGGCTGCCTGTGGCAGAGTGACAAGGAGCAAAATGCACATCTTTTCCCATTTGCCATCCCATTCCCTAAAACTAGGGAAAGGAGCCTCGGGGATAGGTTCCTGGCAAAAGTCAGCTTCCTTATTTTTCAGGGGAAGAACTGGCAAGAAGCAGCTTGAAAGCACACAGGCAGATGAGCAGCCTCATCTACCCTTGGTTCCTCTCAGTGTTTGTTCTCACCTTTCTACCCATGTTCATTATGAAGACCACACCTACCTCCCACAAAGCCAGTGTTCCCAAGATGCTCTGATCTTTTCTCTAAGGCTCATAAGTTGCCATCATCACAACAGGCTAGGCTCTCCAGGAGCTAGACTTTACCTTTGGGACTGGGTCAGCTCCTGGTGATTTGGTCATCTATGAACTAGTCAGTAAAGTTAATGTACCACTCGGGTCATACAAAACAGGGGAGGAGGGGAAAGAAGAAATTGTTCAATGCAAACACTGAATTGAAAAATGCTGGTATTTATTTATGGAACTAGTGACAGGGTTCTCACTGGTATTGACTGGCTCTTGCTTCCATCACCTGAACCTTGTTTTCTGATCCCAAACCAGCAATATCACTGGTCAGATGACCTAATCCACCTTCTGGCAAGATTTGAGGCCTTAATGTCCTGCCTTTAGAGGACTTCCTTTTTGCTTGTTCTACAATCAAAGCAGAAAGTAGTAAGGACCAAGAGGTGCCCAGTGAAGACACCAGACACAGATACAAGTTTCCTGTCCCCAGTATGTACCAGCCGCTCACTTTCCTCTTGGAACTTGGCATCAACAGCACTAACTAGTGCAGTTACTCTATTCCTGTTTGTTAGTTCAGGCAGGAGTCTGAACTATGAGTTCAGTGGGGGCCATTGTGTCCTATCTGATGGATGCATTACTTGTACGGGGCCACAGAGCACAAAGTAATAGGAAAGGAAGCAAGAATTCCTTCAGGACTTACTTGACGTAACAGTAAGAGCTGTCTTAGTCTGTTTTCTGTTGCCAGTGACTATGCCACAGATTGGGTGAGTTGTGAAGAGTTTCAGGGGTGGGTGTTTGACCTATCAGTTAAGACACCATTTGGTACATCTGTGCCCCATATCAGAAAGCCTGGGTTCAAGTTCCCAGCTTCCTGATAATGCAAAGCCTGGGAGGCAGCAAGTGATGCTTCAAGTATTTGAGTCCTTGACACCCACATGGGAGACCCAGATTTGAGTTCTCAG
Organism: Oryctolagus cuniculus; assembly: GCF_964237555.1. Classification (NCBI taxonomy): domain Eukaryota; kingdom Metazoa; phylum Chordata; class Mammalia; order Lagomorpha; family Leporidae; genus Oryctolagus; species Oryctolagus cuniculus. Next base: position 388,279 of record NC_091435.1, on the reverse strand, counting down.
CTCTTGGCTTTGCTCTGTCCTAGCACCAGCTGTTGCTGGCATTTGGGGAGTGAGCCAACTGATGAGAAATCTGTGTGTCTCTCTTTGCCTTTCAGATAAATGGGGTGGGGGTGGGGGGGACCAGGAGGTTTACTTTGGTTCATGGCTCTGACCCAGGGTTGAGAAACTGCCTCTGGTTGTGGCCATCTTGCTGGCATCGTCCTAAGGTGGTGCAGGGCATCACTTGGCAAGAGACAGGGAATGTGTTCTCTTTTTATGAAGCCATCATGACTCAGTCATGGGGGGGATACACTTATCTAATTCTAATCCTTTCTGAAAAGCCTCATCTCTCAACACCACAGTTGGGTTAAGTTCTCTGAATACCTTACGATGGGGATTAATCTCCACCATGAGTTCTAGAGGGGACAGACCATAGAAGGAGCCATTCCTTCTTAGCTCTTAGGTTCTCAAGCCAGCAGATTCTGGCTGTGAGAGGAATGGCATTCCGTACTGATGGTACATTAATCTGGCAGGCTAACAGCCTTCAGTGGGCCTTTCCAACATGCTTGGGTAAGCTACTTCTGAGTGATGGGGTACTCCATGGTCATAATCCTGTGTCACACTTGGCTGTGAGAGTTTTCTGGTTAGAAGCAGTTATGGAGAATAAGGAATTTGGAAAGCCTGCAAATGAGTTTGAGGCAGGAAAAGTACATTCACACTAGGACAAGAATGGATGGATGCTGGGGGATAGCACAGCTGGTCTTTGCCTGGTCTGCTTGAGTCTCGCCTCATGTTGTTTCCCAGCATATTCTCTAAAACCATCTTGGTGTCTTACAGTTAAATTCTGGCACTACTCAGAGATAGCATGGACTCCACAAGTTAAGGACAAAGTCCTTCAATTCTTAATGCTCTGAGTTGAGTACTCAGTCCCACAAGATTACTCCCACTTCAAGCATCAGACACAAGTGGAAGGACCCCAGACTACCCACGGTTCTGTGCAACCAATTACAAATTTGTAGTAGTCAACCCCCCTTCCTGCCTGGCACCCATTCTTTGTGCCACTGGATCTGAGAGTTTGCTAGAATGCCTCAAAGTGCTATACTTGGGATTACTGGTTTATTATAAAGGATACAACTCAGGAACAGCCACATGGAAGCAGTGTGTAGGACAGGTGTTGAGGGAACCCTCCCCGCACATCGGTGTGTTCACTGACCCTGAAGCTCCCAAAACCTCATTGTGTTAGATTTTATTGAGGCTTCATTACATGGTTGTGATTGAGCATATTATTGGTCATATGACTGAACTCTTGTCTCCAGCCCCTTCCCTCTTCAGAGGTTTGGGGCTGCTGCTCCAAGTCCCAACTCATTCTGAAGGGTTGGGACTATGAGTCACTTCACAAGCACAAACTTGGGGTGGGGGGTCACAAGGGGCAGCTCTCTGCTGTGGCCCGGGAGTGCAGTGGAGGATGGCCCAAGTGCTTGGGCCCTGCACCCCATGGGAGACCAGGAGAAGCACCTGGCTCCTGCCTTTGGATCAGCGCAGTGCACCGGCCGCAGCGTGCCGGCCATGGCGGCCATTGGAGGGTGAACCAACGGCAAAGGAAGACCTTTCTCTCTCTGTCTCTCTCTCTGAAAGATCCTATTGTTTCGGAAGTCCTGACAACGTACCTTGTAAATCTCCCCCTTGAAACCTGCCTGAAACCCCACATTGCATTATTCCCTGCCGTTCTCATAACTACTAGGCCATGTGGCCCAGGCAGTAGGACAGCTGGCATCACAGTCTGGAAGTACTGCTGAGATTTTTCCTGTCTGGGCTCTTTTTAGATCTGACAGTCTCCCAGATCCCCCAGTATTGGGGCCAGAACAGTATTTCCAGGTGTGGAATATGTTGCTTCCAGCACTTGTAGCAAGAACCAGCTCAGGAACTATTGCTTTCTTAATGGTAGGAGGTTCAAGATACAATTCTTTTACTTTTGGAAGGGATTTCCTAGAGCACACTTGATCACTGAACCTCTAAAAATATTAGGATGCAGCAAGCCCTTGAATTTCTGTGGTTTATCTCCTACTCTGGAGCAGCTATATGTGTATCACCAGTATTATCACCAGCGTCTTCTCTACCTCTTGCTCACTGATGGAAAGGAATAACGTGTTATTCTCCAGGTTGTCTTTTTATTTATTTGACAGATAGAGTTACAGACAGAGAGAGAGACAGAGAGAAAGGTCTTCCTTCTGTTGGTTCACCCCCCCAAATGGCTGCCATGGCCGGAGCTATGCCGATCCGAAGCCAGGAGCCAGGTGCCCCCTCTTGTTCTCCCACGCGGGTGCAGGCGCCCAAGCACTTGGGCCATCCTCCACTGCTTTCCCGGGCCACAGCAGATAGCTGGACTGGAAGAGGAGAAACCAGGACTGGAACCCGGTGCCCATATGGGATTCTGGCGCCACAGGTGGAGGATTAGCCAAATGAGCACGGCGCCGGCCCCATCCAGGTTGTCTTAAGTGATCAAGATCTCTGGACTGTGAGAGAGAACAAGAGAGGTAACAGAACCATCAGGCAAAACTGTATTTTTGTTCCATGTGAATGTTTCTGGTCTTCTTTTCTGATAGACATAAAAGAACACATCCACTAGGCCAACAGCCAGTCTGTCACAGAGGCTGCTACCTGTGATTCTTGGTGGTCTGCAATTATGTACCTCAAACAACTGACAGCAAAGCAGAGGAGGTTGTCACGCTGGTGAATCAAATGTTTGAGATCAACCCCTTATATCCTCTATGTCCTTAGAAATGGCAGTATCTTGGGGCCATTGCTGTGGCATAGAGGGTAAAGCTGCCTACTGCAGTGCTGGCATCCCATATGGGCACTGGTTTGAGTTCCAGCTGCTCCACTTCCGATCCAGCTCCCTGCTAATGCACTTGGGAAAGCAGAAGATGGCTCAAATGCTTGGGCCCCTGCACCCATGTGGGAAGAAGTGCCTGGCTCCTGGCTTTGGACAGGCCCAGCTCCAGCCATTGTGGCCATTTGGGGAGTGAACCAGCAGATGGAAGATCTTTCTGCCTATCCTTCTCTGTGTGATTCTTTCAAGTAAATAAATAAATCTTAAAAAAAGTGGCACATATCTTCCCACTCACAGATATGATACTGTTTTTTAATCTCAGTAAGGGATGAGGCCATTTCAGGGTTCCATTTGGCCTTTCCCATTGTATCTGTTAACTCCAATGTGAATGTTAACTGTCAGTTGTTTCAATACCAACTGTTCACTTGGTGTCTGGGGAAGAAACTGCCAAGTTGTCCTACCAGGTTCTAGCCACTATATGCAGCAACTGTAATAGGGAATGATGAGTCAGGTGTCTGGATACCAAAGTTCAAACCCTGTGTCCAACCATCTTCAAAGTGTTTGGCTAATTACTTTTCCATGTTAGGAGAACTTTGTAAACTGGGATGCTGCAGGCCCTCTGTGGTATCTGGCTATCTCTTCAGTAAAGTTTCCATTTCTGAAAACTGGCTCACATCCAGAAACTAAGGCTTGAAAGCCTAGCATTTTGTTTTTTATTAATTTTTTTTTTGACAGGTAGAGTTAGAGAGAGAAAGATAGAGAGAAAGGTCTTCCTTCCGTTGGTTCACCCCCCAAATGGTTACTACGGCCGGTGCGCTGCGCCGATCCGAAGCTAGGAGCCAGGTGCTTCCTCCTGGTCTCCCATGCGGGTGCAGGGCCCAAGGACCTGGGCCATCGTCCACTGCCTTCCCGGGCCACAGCAGAGCTGGACTGGAAGAGGAGCAACCTGGACTGGAACTTGGGGGTGCTGGCGCCGCAGTTGGAGGATTAGCCAAGTCAGCTGCAGCACTGGCCTGTTTTATTAACTTTTAACTCATCTCAATTGTCTTAATTAATCCATCCTTGATTTTTTTTTTTCCCCAGCAGTACCCTTCTTAGCTTTCCATCTGTTTTGCCTCAAGGGGATGATGTTTATTAACCATTTGTGTAACTCCCTAAAGGTGTCTCCCTTGGCTGTCACTCAGACCTTGCTGGCCATTATAATTGTGGTCCTTTATCAGGTAGGTGCTCCCTTGGCACTTTTGTTTTAAGATCCCAGCATACTCATCACTGTCACTCAGCCAAGTTCTGGAACAACTTTTCCTGGTGGTGTTTTTGCCTAAAGGTGAGCCATCAGGGCCCCTTTCATCAGCCTATGTCTGATAACCTTTTAAAATGTTATTTATGTCTTCATGCAGAACATAATAACCTGGTAGGTCTTCTGGAAGCATGGAGTATATAACTTTAAGTATGCTCACATCCCTGAGCTTTTTACTCCCTTCCACTACTGTCTGCCACAGAATTTTTTTTTTTTATTTATTTATTTTTTTTTTGACAGGCAGAGTGGACACTGAGAGACAGAGAGAAAGGTCTTCCTTTGCCGTTGGTTCACCCTCCAATGGCCGCTGCGGCTGGCGTGCTGCAGCCAGTGCACCACGCTGATCTGAAGGCAGGAGCCAGGTGTTTCTCCTGGTCTCCCATGCGGGTACAGGGCCCAAGGACTTGGGCCATCCTCCACTGCACTCCCTGGCCACAGCAGAGAGCTGGACAGAAAGAGGAGCGACCGGGACTAGAACCTGGTGTGCTGGTGCCACAGGCAGAGGATTAGCCTATTGAGCCGCAGTGCTGGCCTGCCACAGAAATTTGACCATTTAAACTTTGCATACCATGGCCCATAGCCATGGTGTTTTAAAAATACATCTGTACATTCTTGCAACACTCTTAACTTTAGAAATTGGAACTTAATTTTTCTCCCCTTGAATACAGGTGATCTGATGACTAATTTATTTTTAATGATTTGATTATTTATTTGAAAGGTAGAGTTACAAAGAGAGGGAGAGAGAAAGGTTGGTCTTCCATCCACATGTTCACTCCCCAAATGGCCAGAGCTGGGCAGATCTGAAGCCAGGAGCCAGGACCTTCTTCATAGTCTCCCACATGGGTACAGGGGGCCCTTAAAGACCTGGGCCATCTTTGACTGCTTTCCCAGGTGCACTAGCAGGGAGCTAGATTGGAAGTGGAGCAGCCGGGACTTGAGAACCAGCACCCATGTAGGATGCTAGCGCTGCAGGTGGAGGCTTAACCTTCTGTACCACAGTGCTGGGCCTTGATGGCTAATTTCTAACAAATAGGAAGTGCAAGAAGTGATGCTGTCTGATACGAGTCTAGTTCAAACAAAGGACAAGGCTTTTTCCCCCTCTGTCTTTGGATTGTGCTTGCAATCCAGCCTTCATAATGTGAGGAAGCCGAGGCTGCAGGGAACAGCCGTGGGTGAGTATGCTGCCTGACATACCCATCTGGGCTCCAGTAGCAACTGTCAGTGGGTAAATGGACCCTCACAGTACTCCAGCCTGTCAGTGGGAAAATGGACCCTCATAGTACTCCAGCCTCCAGGGTTTAAGTTGCTCCAGATACTGTGGAAGAGAGAAGCTGCCCTCACCATACCCTAACTCAGAGTCACCACAGAGATGATTCATGTGGTACGTAATAATTTATGTCAACAGATACATCATCATCTCAGGAGCCATCCCTTCAGCAAGTCTGCAAGCATTTAAACGTTGGTCTTGGAAGCCTGCTCATATAGCAGTAAACTCTGACCCAACTTTACATTCCAGACCCTTCATCAAGCACAAGCTTTCCCAGATCTTGTGTGTATGTTGGCTGGATGTTACAGCTTGTCACGGGTTGAACTGTGTCCTCCTCCCCCACAGGGATGCTTAAGTCCCAGCCCCAGTATCTGTCAATGTGACCTCATTTCAAAGTAGGTCTTTGCAGATACCAAATTAATATGAGGTCAGTATGGTGGGCCCCAATCCAGAACATGAATGCAGACCACTGGGGTGATACATCTGTATGCCAAGGACACCAAAGATTGCCAACAAACTGTTGCACAGATTTTTTTCCTCCTGCTGAATTTTTAAAATTTTACAGCTCTTTCTCCTGTCCACAAAGATTCAGGCACATGGACAAGGCAGTGTGCGCAATGCAGAGGGAAGTTTATTAAGCCAAAGAGAAAGTTGCTGGCAGTGGTGGGAAGGGCCCCAGAATGGGGTAGGTGAGGAAGTCCTGTCTAGGGGTTTTGATGTTTTTAAATGGGGAACTTTCCTTGATTGGTGGCTGTATATGCTAATAAGATGAAAACTTATGAGCCACTCAGGGAGCAGCTGCTAGAATCTTTTTTTTTTTTTTTTGTCATTTAGATACGCCTTACTGAGGTGAAAAAAACTTGTCCTTGTATGGAGTCAGGCAGAGGTCAGAGCCAGACTAACCCATTTTGCAAAGGGTGTGCTCAAACGTGTTCAGGGTGGAGGGGTCTTCGGCTGATGTGACCTGGTCCAGTGACTGCATTATTGTTCCTCAGGGCCCCTTGTCCCGAATCTACCAAAGCCACCAGAAGCTAGGAGGCATGGAACAGGTTCTGTGCAACAGCCCTCGGATGGAACCAGCTCTGCCAAACATCTCAATCTCAACTTTTAGCTCCCAGGACTCTTACTACTAATTTGGCAGAGCTGGCGCTGTGGCTCACTTGGCTAATCCTCTGCCTGCGGTGCCGGCATCCCATATGGGCGCTGGGTTCTAGTCCCGGTTGCTCCTCTTCCAGTCCAGCTCTCTGCTGTGGCCAAGAAGGGCAGTGGAGGATGGCCTAGGTGCTTGGGCCCCTGAACCCGCATGGGAGGCTGGGAGGAGGCACCTGGCTCCTGGCTTCCGATCAGCACAGCACTGGCCTTGGTGGCCATTTGGGGAGTGAACCAATGGAAGGAAGTCCTTTCTGTCTCTGTCTATATAACTCTAATAAATAAAAAATTAATTTGGCAAGGTGTCCAATTTTTCATATGTTGTTAATGAAGACCTAGCAAACAAACACACAGGTTTTTGGAGTAGGAAGAACTATTTCATTGTATCAAGCTGAATTATGTTAAAAAATCATATGTCTAGTGTCCAGTGGATGGAAGGAAGGGTAGTGCTAGATTAATGGAGATGGACAAGCCACATGGGCAGGTCCCAAGGCGGGGTGGGGGAGTGTCAAAACCTTTGAAAGGATCTACTAGATATCTCTAACCCACGTGTCATGGACTCAGCTTTTCACAACCAGCATGAGAATGAGTTCATCCAGGCATTTGACCAGGAGTATAACCACTTGGGGACATTAAATTCTGAGCCTGGCCTTTGTCTTGATTGTCCTGCTGTGGGACATAGGGCTTCTATGCAATTGAAGAGACTCAGCTTTCATTTTTTAATTCTTACTGATTTTCATTTTATCTGAAACAGAAAAAGATCCTCCACCTGCTGGTCCATCCCTCAAACGCCAAGCTGAAACTGGGGGCCAGAAATTCAACCCAGGTCTATGTGAATGGCAAGGACCAACTACCAGCTGCCTCCCAGTGTCCACAAACAGGAAATTGGAATCAGTAGTGGCGCTGGCCCTCAAATCCAGGCACTGATAGGGGATGCGGGCCCAGCGTCTTAACCACAGTGCCATCTTCCCCGAGACTCTTCGTTTTCAGCTGTCGCTGTTCATTGTCTTAAGAGGGTCAGCAGTGCCAAGTAAAAGCTACCCAGCCCTGTATTTTCCATATGGGGATTATTTCCATACTTGAAACGTTTTCTTATTTTGTATGCTAGTATTTCCCATTTCACTGGTTAACCCTCCTAACTGGCCACTTGTGATCCAGCCACAACCCCCGTCCTTGTTACCTGGTACACTGTGGCAGGATGGTTTTCCCTGAGGCAGACGCTGAGGTGGAGTTTGGGCTACAAGAAGTTTATCTGGTATCAACACCCGTGAACAGTAAACAGGATCTGGCGGAGGAAGCAGAGGACTACGCAGGCCGGGAAAGCTCTGGCCGGTCCCTGGGGAACCGCGAGCAAGTACTGCTTCCCACGTGGTCCCAGCGGCCCTACAGGCCTGCCCCCGGTCATGGGATGCGGACTGCCCCAGGGTACGACCTTGGGCAACGCGGCTGCGGTCGCCGCGCGCTCGCGTCCACAGACGCCTGTTCGTCCCTCGCATGTTAGCTCCACTAGGCCCCGACTGGCCTCCGGTTCCCTGCGCGGGTCTTGGCAGCTCCGCCGTCACTCGGTCACCGAGCCCCGTGTCGGGCTGTTCTGAGGAAAGAGCGGCCGGCGCGTGCTCGCTGCCCTCGCGGGAGCGCTCCGAGTCCACGCGGCAAAGCCGGCGGCGCCGCGGGGCGGGGGACAGCATGCCGACCGGCAGGCCGCCACTCCCGGACACCACGCCTCAGCCCACGGCCCTCGCCCAGCCCCGCGCAGAGCCTGCTGGGAGTGACATTTCCCCGCCTCTCCCAGTGGGCGCCCGTCGTGGGCTCTACGCGCCCTCTGGGCCAATAGAAATGGGCCTCCGGTGTTGCTGGGCGGGACGGGCAGTCCCCGCGTGCGTCCTCACGCGCTGCGCGCACGCGCTCCCTACCCGCCCCGTCCGCCGCGCACGCGCGCTCCCGGAGGGCCCGCGATTCGTCGGGGGCGCGCGGGGCGGCGGCGCGGGGGACTCGCCCGCGCTCGTGCCTGCACCCGTGCCCGCGCGACGCTCGCGGCACCCTCCCGCCTCGCCCCTGCTGCGCCGCCTCCCGCTCTCCGCGAGCCGATGCGGGGCTCCAGGCCGCCGGGAGCGACGTAGCCGCCGCCAGCGCCGCAGCCCAGCCTGGCCGCGCCGGCCGCGAGGCGCGGGCCATGGCCGACCGCGGGGGCCCGCTGGAGGCGGCGCCGCTGCCCGCCGAGCTGCGGGAGAGCCTGGCCGAGCTGGAGCTGGAGCTGTCGGAAGGTGAGCGGCCGGTCGCCCTGCTGTGAGACCCCGGCCCCTCGCCCCGCGACTCCGGTCAGGCGCCCCACCCTCTCCCCGCACCCCGCACCCCGCCCCTCACCCGGGACCGCGCGCCTCTGCCCGCCGGGGCCGCCCCGACCGGGGGCCGGGCTCTGCCGCAGCTGGCGGAGCGAACGCCGGGCTGCGGGGCCGGGCTCCCGCCCCGCAGTGTCCGCTCGGGGCCGCAGGCTGCCGCCGCCCCGCGAGGTGCGGACCCGACTCCCCAGCCCCGCCTCAGACTCGTGGCGGCTGCGCCCTCCTCGAGTGTAAGACGCGTCTCCACAGTCCGGATTTTGAGACTAAAATACCTCAATGCGGGTAAAGCTTGTCACGCCGAGGAGGAGTGGGTTCCTTTATGGAATGCTGAAAAGTTGAAAACAGAAGTCCCGGATAATTGTTTGCGAGTGAGGTGGCGTCGGCGGTGCGAGTGGCGTTCCCCGCTGGGCGGCTGTCATTGGGAAGAGGGTTTTCTCCCCGGGACCAGGGCCTCGCGTCCCTTGCAGAAGAGCATTCACGTGTTTAGTCTTGCAGTAGAGACGTGCGTGCATTCTCAGCTACTAGACCTTTCATAGTCTCATCATGTTTAAGGTTCAGATTGGTGCATTTTATTGGGGCTGGAGTTGTGCATTATTCAAACAACACCTAATAAAACTGGCGCTGGCATGTACTAACTCATGTAATCCTCTCCATCCTTAGCGACATAGATGCTGGTATGATGCTTGTTTTGTGCATAATACAACATCTACTTGTAACTTTTTGATTCAACTTTCACATTTTAAAAAATCCCGTGTTGGGGTGGGTATTCTGTTCCGTGGTCAAGTTGCTGGTTAGGACATCTGCCTCCTACATTGGCGTGCCCAGGATGCAGTCCTGGCTCCCACGCCTGATTACAGTGTCCTGCTAATGCACACCCCGGAGGCTACAGGTGCTGTCTCCTGCCCTGTGGGAGATCTGCATTGTGTCCCTGCTCTTGGCTCTTGGATTTCATCTGGGCCGCCTCCTGCTTTTGTAAATATTTGGGGAGGGAACCAGTGGATGGTCTCTCTCTCTTTCCCCCTCTTCTTATCTGTATCCCTCCCTCTTAAAAAGAAAAACAGGTTCTGTGATATATGGCACATTTTAAAAAATGGAAGTGAAATAAGAAATGTGTGCCTACGGGGATTCTTGGTGGTTAGATTCTGTTGGGAAGTTTGAAAAACTCAGTTAGGAATGGTTCTGACAGGGTCTGCTGTACTGGATTTGTTAAGGCTTTTCATTCAAGGGCAGTCACATAGATGCTGTTTAGCTTTTACACGTTTCAACTATGTTTTTGCAGATTGCTCTTAATTTCTGTTCCCATGTATCTATTATTCCCTCAATTCCTTGTTTTGCAAATTTGTTAAGTGCTTGCTTGGAGTTGACAAATTGGGTCCTTAAAGAACTTCATGATTTGTGTGACAACACAAGTATGTCAGTGTTTATGCAGTCCACTTACACTGTTGTCATTGTAGACATGGATGGGATGAATAAGTAAGTGAAGGATGTAAGATTGTGCAATACGGAGAAGAACCTGAAAAGGTAACTTAATCTGCAAAGGGGCTGAATGCTAAGGGGAAGAGCAGCAGAGTACAGCAGCAGGCAGTGAGGCCAGGGAGCTCCAGCTTCTTTCCTGGCTCCCAGACTGTCCTGACACGTTTCTTTTGGCCAAAATAGGTCAGTGATGACTTGGGCACAGCCACACTTGGCTCTGCTCCCAGGGCACTTCCACACCTTTAATGCTGGCTGCTACAGTAGATGTGGTTGTTGTTGACTTAGGCTTCCCTGGTGGACTTGGAAATGCTTAGCAGTAGAGACTATCTTGGGCAAATTTTTGGCACCTCAGTGTCTGGTATCTGGTAAATGTGAATCTTCACTGAATTATAACATCTCCAAACTTGGTTTTAGTCAGCTGCGAAAGGAGGTGAATACCAGCTATATTGGTATTCAGAGTTCTTGTAAAGATTCAGTCAGACTGTTCGAAAGTGCTTTGAAACTGCTACGGGGTTTTATTTATGTAATTCAAGGAAGAGATTCCTAATAATCATAGCCCTAAAACAAGTCATTATCATTATTTTTATATTTTGGTCCAGAAGTTGTAGAAAGTGGGACTCATCCTGGCTTCTGATTCCCCCCACCCCTATTGTCTGTAACCTTCTAAGTAGGAATAAGGTAATGTCAAATTAGGATAGCTTCGTGGCAGTCAATGTTTGTCCAAGTGTGAAACTGCTTAAAACTTTTGATTTGACACTGCAGTGGGTAGAGTAGAGGGAGGAGGAAGCTTATGACATCCTAGATGCTGCCTTCTTGGAAACTGGTAGTGAGTAATACCTGGTAATCTTGAAAATCCTGCACTGGCAGTGACTAACTGAAAGTGTCTCCCTGCCTTTATTCATAACTCAAGCCGATCTAATATCCTCCCTGGATTCTTATCATCAACTATTGCAGTGGGGCTTGATCCTCAGGAAGGGCTTTGGTTTTAGAACGTGGTGATTTCCTCCCATAGGGCAGATTTGCTGAATTTCTATCATAGAGACCCAAGAAGGAAATAAGGCAAAGTTGTGTACCTTCCTAACTTTTCTAGCTGTTTTGCCCTTTATTTAGGGATCTCTTTCAGACTAAGATGAGGATAAAGGGTGGGGCTACACGGTTAGACCTATTTCCCTAGCGTACAAAAGAATTCATGAATGTGGTTCCTGAACATGTATCAGAACGTTCATGGATGAAAGTGAGATTGTTTAGAGATATGACCTTGATTAAAAAAAATTAACTGCCAAACCTTTGTGCTTTACATATTATTTTAATAGGTTACATTGGACATACCTCACATCTGTTTGGACATACCAGTGCTGTACCATATCTTGGAGTTATTGCTACTAAACTGCTCTGGAAACATGGACAATGATGTAAGGATTGGCCTTTGTTTTAGTGGCCTGCAGTGAGTCTGGGAGGAAGTTTGTACACAATAGGTTACATTTGTCCCACTCCTGTTTATTCTGGTTAATAGGTTCATTCCATAGCTTTAAATTTAGTCTGTTTCTTACTTTCCTTCATTCTGATATTCTGATCATGCAGGGATCTCTGGATGGATGGAATCAAATGAAAAGGTATTGAAAAGCTCAGTTTATGTGTGTATTGGAAGGACCTTCTTTCACAAAGCTATTTTCATTTTTAAATTAATATCTTTAATTTCTAAAAGCTGTGATAGAACTTCTTAATTTTCAGAATGATAGCTTGAGATTGCCTACATGTCAATAAATGTTTGTTCTTCCTAAATATTTTCTGATATATTAAAAATTCTCCTTTCCAAATTCTGTCAAAGCCCAGGCCAGATATCCTCAAATTTTGAGTTTTCCCTGGTAATTAATTAATTAATTAATTTTTAAAGATTTATTTATTTATTTGAAAGTCAGAGTTACACAGAGAGAGAAGGAGAGGCAGAGAGAGAGAGAGAGAGAGAGATCTTCCACCCGCTGGTTCACTCCCCAATTGGCTGCAATGGCCGGAGCTGCGCTGATCTGAAGTCAGGAGGCAGGAGCTTCTTCCAGGTCTCCCACATGGATGCAGGGGCCCAAGGACTTGGACCATTTTCAACTGCTTTTCCAGGCCATAGCAGAGAGCTGGATTGGAACTGGAGCAGCCGGGACTTAAACCAGCGCCCATATGGGATGCCAGCACAGCAGGCAGCAGCTTCACCTACTACGTCACAGCGCTGGCCCCTGAGATAATATACTTTTAACTTGCTTTATAGTCAAAGGCTTAACTCTCCTCAAATAAAGAGTTCAACAAGTAGAATTAGAAAGACCACAGTTCGCCAGCAGTATAGACAAGGCCAGTAAACAGTAATCAGATCCAAAGATGTCAGTTTCAATCACGTGTTAAATTTTTTATATTTTATATAAATCAAAGAAAGCATGTGATATTTGTCTTTTGAGGTCAGGCTGATTTCGCTAAGCATATTTGTTTCCAGTTGCATCCATTTAGTTACAGAAGTCAGGATTTCATTGTTTTTTTATGGCCAAGTAGTGTCCTATTGTTTCTGTATACCACATTTTCTTTATTCAGTCATCAGTTGATGGACATCTAGGTTGCTTCCATAACTTAACTGTTGTGAGTTGAGCTGTTATAAACAGGAAGTGCAGGTAGCCCTTCCATACGCTGATTTCATTTCCTTTGGGTATAGTCTCAGGAGTGGTCATAGCTGGGTCATATGGTAGATCTTTTTTAGTTTTCTGAGGAATCACCATACTGTCTTCCATGATAGTTGTACCAGTTCACATTCCCATCAGCAGTGTATCAGAGCACCTTCTTTTCCGTATCTTTGCCGTCATTTCCTAGTTTTTAATTTTTGCATGATATCCATTCTGTCTGGGGTAGGTGATACCTCGCTGTTGTTTTTATTTGTGTTTCTGAGATAGCTATTGTTCCTGAGCATTTCTTCATTTGTTGGCCATTTATATTTCATCCTTTGAAAAATGCCTGTTGATATCCTTTGTCCATTTCTCAACTGGATTGTTTGTTTTGTTGTTGAGTTTCTTTTTTTTTTTTTTTTTTAAGATTTATTTTATTTCTTTGAAAGAGTTACAGAGAGAGAGGTCTTCCATCCACTGGTTCACTCCACAGATGGCCGCAACGGCTAGAGTTGTGCCTATCCGAAGGCAGGAGCCACGAGCCTCTTCTGGGTCTCCCACGTGGGTGCAGGGCCAAAAGGACTTTAGCCATCTTCCGCTGCTTTCCCAGGCCACAGCAGAGAGCTGGATTGGAAGAGGATCACCTGGGACTAGAACCGGTGCTCCAGGCGAGGGCTTTTAACCCATTACACCACAGTGGTGGCCTTGTTGAGTTCTTGAGCTACTTGTATATTCTGGATATTAATCCTTTATTGGATGTGTAATTTGCAAATATTTTGGTTTCCTTCTTTCCAATTTGCATCTTTTGGATTTCTTTTTCTTGCATAATGACTCTGGTTAAAACTTCTAGAACTGTATTTAATAATACTAGTGAGAGTGGGCATCCTTTTCTGGACAGGATTTCTTTGTCAGGGAATGTGAAAAACACATGAAAACGTGAAAAAAACTTCAGAAAGTTCGTGGAAAATGTGTATTATGAAAAAGCCATGCATATGCTTCAATTTTTTTGTCCCAAAATAGCATCTCTTTTTTTTAAAAAAAGACTTATTTATTTATTTGAAAAGTAGAGTTACAGAGAGAAAGGGGGAGGCAGAGAAAGAGAGATCTTCCATCTGCTGGTTCACTCCCCAGATGGCTACAACCACCAGGGTTGGGCCACACCAAAGCCAGGGCACAGGAACTCCCATGTGGGTGTGGGGGCCTAAACACTTGGGATATTTTCTACTGCTTTCCCAGCAGCATTAGTAGGAAGCTGGATTGGAAGTGGAGCAGCCAGGTCTTGAACTGGTGCTTGTGTGGAATGCCAGCATTGCAGTTGGCGGCTTTTCCCACTGTACTACAATGCCGGCCCCAGGATGAGATGTTCTGTAGATATCAGTTGGATTAATTTGGTAGATAGTGTAAATTAGCTCTGTTGTTTCTTTGTTGATTTTGTTTCTGGTGGATTTGTCCATTGATGGAAGTGTGATGTTGAAGGCCTCCGTTATTACTGTACTGGAGTTTATGTCTCCCATTAGATCTATTAACATTTTTTTTTTTAAGATTTATTTATTTGCAAGGCAGTGTTACAGAGAAGGAGGGAGGGAGGGAGGGAGAGAAAGAGAGAGAGAGAAAGTCTTCCATTACTGATTCACTCCCCAGATGGCCACAACTGCCGAAGCTAGGCCAGACAGAAGGTAGGAGCCAGGAGCTTCTGGTTCTCCCATGTGGGTGCAGGGGTCCAAGGACTTGGGCTGTACTGCTGCTTTCCCAGACGCATTAGCAGAGAGCATCCAGGATTCAAACTGTCACAGTGCTGGTCCCAACATTTGTTTTAAATAACTGGATACCCTAGCATTTGGGTGAATATACATTTGCTATAGTCACATCTTCCTGTTGAATTGGTGCCTTAGTCATTACAGAATTAATACATAATTAATCATTACATAATTAAATAATTCTTCATCTCTTTTAACTGTTTTTCTCTTGAAGTATGTTTTATCTGATATGAGAATAGCTTCTTCTGCTTGTTTTTTATTTCCACTTGCATGTAATATCTTTTTCCATTCTTTTATTTTCAGTCTGTAAATCTTTGTTGATAAGGTCTATTTCTTATAGGCACCATATAGATGGGTCTTGCTTTTTAATCTGTGCACCTTGTCTGTATTTTTAATTGGAGAATTTAGTCCATTTACTTTCAAGTTTATTATTGATAAGTAGCGATGTGGTCCTATCATTTTTCCATATTTTCCAATATTCCTATTGCTGTTTGTTTTGAATCTCCATTTTTTTTTTTTAAGATTATTTATTTACAAGGAGAAGCAGAAGCAAAGGGGGGAGGGAGGGAGGGAGGGAGAGAGAAAGAGAGAGAGAGAGAGAGAAATGAGAATCTTCCACCCACTGGCCCCTCCATTGTTCTTTTACTCAGAGGTTTTCTGCCTTCACATTCTTTCATCATGCTGTTTATCTTTCTCTGTTTCTGTTTAGTACGTCCCTAAGTATCATTTGTAAAGCTAGCCTGGTGGTGACAAATTCTTTAAATTTTTGCTTGTCTGTGAAGGTCTTTATTTCACCTTCACTTTATAAATGAGAGCTTCACTGGGTAAGTATTCTGGGTTGACAGTTTTTGTCTTTTAGGATTTGGACTGTGTCTCTATTCTCTCCTCCCCTATGGAGTTTCTGATGAGAAATCTGATGTCAGTCTAATTGGAGATTATTTAAAGGCAATCTGGCATTTCCTCTTGCACATTCTAGAATATTTTCTTTATGTTTTACTTTTGAAAGTTTGACTATAATGCATCACGGTAAATATCTTTTCCAGTCATGCTTATGTGGGGTTCTATGTGCTTCTGGTATTCGGATGTCCTCATCTTTCTCCAAATCGGGGAGATTTTCTGCTGTTATTTCACAGAGTTTTATAAGCCATCCTGTTTTTCCATACCTTCAGGAACTCCTATGACATATATATTTGATCATTTCATGATATCTCACAGACCCCAAACACTATTTTTGGGTTTTCTAAATTTTTGGTCTGATTGAGGTCTTTCAAAAGACTTGTTTTCTATTTCAGATGTTCTTTCTTCTGCCTCACAAAGTCTGTTAAGGCTTTCTGTGGTATTTTTTATTTGACTTATTGATCTTCACATTTCTAATATTTCACTTTGATTTTTTGTCAGTATCTTTATCTCTTTGCAGAATTTCTCATCCATGTCATGTATGGATTTCCTTAGTTCACGTAACTGTTTCTGTTTTTGAGTGATCTTATAAGCATTCTTTCGAATGACTTGTCGGGTGTTTTTTCAGTCTCCCTGTGTTCACAGTCCTGTATTAATGTATTACTGTGTTCCTTTTGGGAGTCATATTGCCTGCCTTGTTCATGTGTCTTGCATTTCCGTGTTGATTTTCATACTTGTCGGGCATCCCCTGTTGCTGCCTCTTCTGAGTCTTTGTTCTTGGGACTGTGCCTCTGTGACTCGAGGAGAATGCTTGTGGTTTACACTAGAGAGCCAGAGGTATGCGCTGGGTGGGCCAGGAAGCTCTGGCCACCGTTTGTGGGTGGGGCAAGAGTCCAGAGTGACACCCAAGTTGGACCTCCTCTGATTGTAGTAGGTGGGGGAGGGGATGTAGATGCTGGCTGGGTGTGTTCGCGGTCTCGGCCCTGCTCTGTGCCAAGATGCATCAGCTGATTCACTGCTGGGAGTGAGCTCCCAGTGCCTGCACACCCCACCCACTAAGGCACACCAGCTGCCGAGAACACTGCCATGCTCCGTAGGGTGACCACCAACCCTCTGTGAGCTCTGTCCCCGGCACTCAGGAAGCTCCAAACTTCTGGAGTTGGAGCAGGCAGGTTCCTCGGAGTGCTGCTACACTCCATGCCCTTTTCAGTCCTGCCCAGGTATGTCTGTGAACACCCAGGACTTAAGTCACAAGATGCAGGGTGCCCACTCTCAGCCCTGCAAGCTGCTCTGTCCCTGGAGGGAGCCGCCTGCCATTCCCAGAGTCAAGATCGGTCAAGATCGGTTGGCTGCAGTTCCAGCTCAGCAAACAGTCTGGCGCGTTGGTGGGGAGGGTAGCAGAGCAGTGTGACTTCCCTTCCCAGAGCTGAGTGGATGCCCTCCCTGTCTGCTCCCCAGGATGGATTAAATGTCAGTGGGGGCCGCGGAGTTCTCCCTTAGTGAAAGCCACCAGTGGCACGAGCTGCAGCAGCCTCCTCTCACCTTGTCCTGGGAAGGTGCGTGTCCCCGCCATCCGTGGGAGTTACTGTGGCGTGCACTGGGTGCTGGTGCCTGTCCGCTCTCCTCACTGCTTCACAGAGTCTCTGTTCTGTCTGTTCTCCCTGCAGATTTCTCTCATCAGTCCCCTGGGAATGTGGCCATCCTTTGTTTCTCTGGTATCCGACTGTGGCTTACATCACTGCATCTTCTCACTAATCAACCATTTTGGATCCCCTCCCTTAATGATTTTTTTTAAAGATTTATTTTCTTTTATTTTATTTAAAAGGGGGACTTACAGAGAGAGAGAGAGGAAGAGACAGAGAGTGAGGTCTTTCATTTGCTGGTTCACTTCCCAAATGGCTGCCACGGCCAAGGTGAAGCTAGGAGCCAGGAGCGTCTTCCAGGTCTCCTACATGGGTGCAGGGGCCCAAGTACTTGGGCCATCTTCCACTGGTTTCCCAAGTGCATTAGCAGGGAGCTGGATTGGAAATGGAGCATCTGGAACTCAAACCAGTGCTCATATTGGATGCTGGCACTGCAGGCAGCAGCTTAACCTGCTATGCCACAACATTGGCCCCCTTCAACGATTTTTTAAAGTGTATTGATAGATTTTTATTTGAAAATAAATAATTTCATGTAATGGTTCACTCCCCAAATACGTACAGTAGTTGGCTGGACTGGGCCAAAGCCAAGAGCTCAGAGCTCCATCGCAGTTTTACACATCGGTGGCAGGAACCCAGGTACTTTCTCCATCACTTGCTGCTTCCCAGCACACACACCAGCAGGAAGCTGGATTGGAAGTGGATGAGGACTCAGACCCTGCACTCTGACATGGGGTGCAAGTATTTCTTTCTTTCTTTCTTTCTTTCTTTCTTTTTTTTTTTTTTTTTTTTTTTTTTTTTGACAGGCAGAGTGGACAGAGAGAGAGAGAGACAGAGAGAAAGGTCTTCCTTTGCCGTTGGTTCACCCTCCAATGGCCGCCGTGGCCGGTGTGCTGCGGCCGGCGCACCACGCTGATCCGATGGCAGGGGCCAGGTGCTTTTCCTGGTCTCCCATGGGGTGCAGGGCCCAAGCACTTGGGCCATCCTCCACTGCACTCCCTGGCCACAGCAGAGAGCTGGCCTGGAAGAGGGGCAACCGGGACGGAATCCAGTGCCCCGACCGGGACTAGAACCTGGTGTGCCGATGCCGCAAGGCGGAGGATTAGCCTAGTGAGCCGTGGCGCCGGGGGGTGCAAGTATTTCAAGCAGCCTCTTTTTTTCTTTTTTTTTCCTTTTTTTTTTTTTTTTACTTGACTGGTAGAGTTATAGACAGAGAGAGAGAGAGACACAGAGAAAGGTCTTCTTTCCGTTGGTTCACTCCCCAAATGGCTGCTACGGCCGGCGCTGCACCGATCCGAAGCCAGGAGCCAGGTGCTTCCTCCTGGTCTCCAATACAGGTGCAGGGGCGCAAGCACTTGGGCCATCCTCCACTGCACTCCCGGGC
This sequence comes from Oryctolagus cuniculus, assembly GCF_964237555.1. NCBI lineage: Eukaryota > Metazoa > Chordata > Mammalia > Lagomorpha > Leporidae > Oryctolagus > Oryctolagus cuniculus. Next base: position 369,631 of record NC_091435.1, on the reverse strand, counting down.
CACAGCAGAGAGCTGGACTGGAAGAGGAGCAACCGGGACCAGAACCCGGCATCCATATGGGATGCCAGCGCTACAGGTGGAGGATTAACCAAGTGAGCCATGGCACCGGCCCCTTTTCTGGTCATTTTGACATATCTAATAGAATGCTGTAGATTATACTGCCATAGGAGGCTATGGGACATTAAAACTAATACCTCCTATTTAACTGTATTCTGGTGCCCTCCAACCTCTTTCTATGCCACCTCCTCACTAACTCAGTCTTTTTGTCATCATTATTCTACTGTTGTCTTTAGTGAGATAGTTTTATTCCACAGATGAATAAGAACATGCCATCTTTGTTGTTGGTGCTAACATGTCCTTCAGTTCCATCTGCTTTGGCGCACATAACAGGATTTCATTCTTTTTTAATTGCTGAGTAATATGCATTGTTGTATATATTTCATATATTCTTCAGCTATCACTTGTTGGTGGTTACTTTAGTTGATTCCATGTCCTAATTATTGTGAGTAGTGCTTTAATAAACATGGTTGTATAGGTATCTCTTTGATATAATGATTTCATTTTCTTTAGGTATATAGCTAGTAGTGGTTTTGCTGGATCATAGAGTAATTCTATTTTTAATTTTCTAAGGAATCTCCATACTATTTTTCATAGTGGCTATACTAATTTACATTTCTGCCAACACTCTACAAGGGTTCTCTTTCTCCTCTTCTTCACCATTTTTGTCTTTCAAATTCTAGCCATTCTAATCGGGATGAAATGAGACTTTTATTATGGCTTTGACTTGCACCCACGTTCACGCATTTCCTTTGCTCTGCAGAAGCTTGTTAATCTGCTATAATCTCATTTGTTTGCTTACATCAATGCGTTGAAGTGTTTCTCTTATGTTTTCTTCTAGTATTTTCATAGTTTTAGGTTTTACACTTGGATGTTTGATTCATTTTTAGTTCATTTTTCTATATCGTGAAACGTAGAGATCTACTTTTTTAAAAAAATAATCATTTTATTTATTTGAAAGAGTTACAGAGAGAAGTAGAGCCAGAGAGAGGGTCTTCCACTCCCCAAATGACCGCAACGGCCAAAGCTGAGCTGATCCGAAGCCAGGAGCCAGGAACTTCTTCCGGGTCTCCCATTCAGGCTCAGGGGTGCGAGGACTTGGGCCGTCTTTCCCAGGCCACAGCAGAGAGCTGGATCGGAAGTGGTGCAGCCAGGTCTTGAACTGGTACCCATATGGGATGCTGGCACTGCAGGCTGGGCCTTTAACCCACTGCACCAACCCAGGGATCTACTTTTTAATTCTTTTGCATTCTTCTACCTGGTTTTATCCAGTACCACTTTTTTTTTTTTTTTTTAAAGTTTTATTTTTTGAAAGGCGGAGAGAGAGAGAGATCTTCTATACATTGGTTCATTCTCCATATGACCCCAACCCTAGCTGAAGCCAGGATCCCGGAACTCCATCCAGGTCTCCCAGATGGGTGGCAGGGGCCCAAGTAATTGGGCCATCTGCTGCTGCTTTCCCAGGCACATCAGCAGGGAATGTGATTGGAAGCAGAGTAGCCGTGACTCAGCCTGTCACTCCAATAGGGGATGCTGGTGTCAGAAGCAGCAGTTAACTATATGTGATGGGTTTATTTCTGGGTTCTCTGTTCAGTTCTGTTTGTCTCTGTATTGGTTATTATACCAGTTCTGTGCTCGTTTGGTTACTGTAGCTTTGTAGTGTGTTTCAAAGATAGGTATTGTGAGGCTTACAGCTTTGTGTAAGTAATCCCTCAGGATTGCTTTGGCTATTCTGGGTCTTTTGTGGTTTACATGTGAGTTTTAAGATTGTCTTTTCTATTTCTGTGAGTAGTGTCACTGTTGTTTTGATAGGGATTGTGTTTAATTTGTAGATTACTCTGGATGGTATGGTCATTTTAACAATATTAATCCCTCCAGTCTGTGAATATGTGATGAATTTTGTTCATCAGTGTTTGTTATTTATTTATTTATTTATTTATTTTTTATTTGAAAGGCAGAGTTACAGAGAGGCAGAGGTAAAGAGAGAGACAGAGGTCTTCATTTGCTGGTTCTGGTTCACTCCCCTGATGGCCCCCTGAGGGTGTGCCACCTGATGGCCTTGGCTGCTGTGCCCTGGGTCCACACATGCAAGGGCTTGTTCCTGGGAGTGCTGATGGGTGCAGGGCTCTGGTCAGCCTGGCCGCAGCTTGCTCAGAGCTGCCTCAGGCTGAGACTTTCCCTGCCCAGTCGACCTGCCTTTCTTCTCTCATCCAGACCCACTGGCTCCCTCACAGGCATGCTGCACACTTGTCCAGTGCTGTGATGCAGTCAGATGCTCAGAGGACGGACTGTGACAGGGTCCCTGTTGGACCTTCACCAGAAGGGCTGGTTTATCTGGTATTGCTTTAAATGTCTGTCTCCAACACTGATGGTCTGTTTTTGAGGTGGAATGTGGCCCATGGTTTTTATTCACTCTTCTCCAGATCCTGCTGCCCTTGGCTGACGCTGGTTTAGTCGTCCATTGTGAGGCTTCTTGACAGCAGAGGCCAATCCTGCCTTGTTCCCCTCTAGGCCCAGGCACCAGAGCAGGCTGGTGTGTGGGTTGTATCCACTGAGCAGTCACATCTACTTCCAGCCTCCTCCATAAAGAAAGGCACCTTTCCTCTCAGCTGTCTGCTTTCTCCTAACAGCTGGCGAAGGGAGGGTGGGCTTAGAAGGGGTCTTCAGAGTGCTGGTGGAAGAAGGCTCGAGACAGACAACTTGAGTAACGAGGACATGACAAGGAGGGGTATCCTGGACAGCTGGGCCAGCTGAATCGTGGCCTCAGGGGAATGAACCTGGTGGATAGTGTGATGAGGAAGGTGGCTTGAAGGTGGCAGGTCAGGCAGGCAGCCTGGGGCTGGACCTTTGATTTCTGTCTAAGTGTGACAAGGAGCCCTGCAGCTTTGTTGCTTTGACTACTTATGTCCTGGAAGACTCACTAACAGCTTGGCGCAGGCAGAAGTAAAACCAGAGAGAGACAAGTGCTGCTACTGAGAGAGACAAGTGCTTCTGGGCAGATATGGTAGGGCATGGGTGTAGGATAGGATGCATGGGTAGGATATGGGTGTAGGGTAATGGCTGTGGGCGGGGTGAGAGGTCCTGGGATCTGAAGGTAGAAGGAGTGAGAAAGCAAGAATTGCATCCTGTTGTTGTTTTTTTGTTTTGTTTTGTTTTTGTGGTGTTTTTTTTTTTTTTTTTTTTTTTTTTTTTTTTTTTTAATCTTATATCTCCTTAGGAAAACACAGCAGAATTGAGTGACTGTGGCATCCTGTGGGGAACATCAGTCTTTGCTCTCAGCATTAAGAGATCTTGGTTTCACAGCTCTGGAAGCCCGCTTTGAAATGACCTTTGCGTCCTAGGTTTTTTATTGGAGTTGTTGCATGCTTAATGGTGGGATGGGGAATGAAGGAGGATAACTGGATTTGAGGGAAAACAAGGAAAGATTTGAGAATACTTCAAGAAAGAACTGCTGTGAGCACACTGACTGTGGGTTATGTCTACAAGGCCTGTGGTAGGCAAGTGTGGACGTCCAGGGAGAGGCTGGAGTGGCATGCTTCTTTCATTCCTGCCTCCATGTGTGCATTGAGGATTACAGTAGCTACGTATTCAGGAGGTGGAGGGTGCTAATAGGAAAAAAGTATGTGGAATATTTGGTTGTGATAAGAGCTCTTGACAGCAGGAGGGAAGCGGTTGGGAGTGGGTGAGGGTGTATGTGCAGACCTAGAACTGGGAGGCCGCAGTTTCAGGAGGGTGAACTTAGGCTTTAAATCAAGGTGAGGAGCTGTGTGTATCTCTGGGGCATTTCTCTGGGTGAGGGTACTGCAGGTGGAAAGGCCCCCAAGCAGGTGAGGGCCTGTCCTGTTGGAGGTCCCTGTGGGTGGAGTGTGGGACTAAGGGAGTAGAAGAAATTTCAAGGCCTTCCAGGTTCCAGGGATTGGCACTTAGCCCAGGGGAGAGGGAGCCATGGAGGAGGGTTATGTCTGACAGGCCCCTGTGCAGGATCTCTGTCCCCTCAGAGAGATTAGTGGAGCAGGAAGAAACTGGAGGCAGAGTGTGGTCAGAGTGAGCATGCAGATGCCACTTGGTGAGCATGACTATTTTGACAGTTTGACGTGACTTTGAGGGAGTCCTCCATTATTGTGTTCACAAAATGTTTATCAAGTGCCTCATGTGAGGGCCGGCTCTGTGGCTCGGCAGGTTAAAGCCCTGGCCTGTAGCATCGGCATCACATATGGGCATGGTTTGAGTCCTAGCTACTCCACTTTTGATCCAGCTCCCTGCTAATGCACCTAAGATAGTAGTGGAAGATGGCCCAAGTGCCTGGGCCTGTACACCCTTGTGAGAGACCTGGAAGAAGCTCCTGGCTTTGGCCTACCCTAATCCTGGCTGTTGCGGCTATTGGGGAAGTGAACAAGATGAAGGAAGATTGAGCTCTCTGTCCTACTCTCTGTTATCTCTCTTTCTCTAAGTCCACCTTTCAAATAAATAAATAGATCTTTAAAAAAAAAATCACCTGAATTATTAAACAAAGCAAAACAAATGCCTCATTGTTAAACAGCTGCTGTTAACATCACCGAGTCACCACCCTCGTGCTGTTTAATAGGTATTTGTGGCCTAACCCAACTCCTGACTCCTGACTCTGTCACTGCAGAAATGGCCATGGAATTCTTGTCTTCATGCAAGAAAGAATTCAGGCATGAGACAGGGGGTGAAGTGATAAGGTTTTATTAGGGACAGGGCATCCATCAGAATGGAGGGGTAGGGAGAGAGTACCCAGTCACTGGAACTGGGGGAGAGCCAGGTTACATGGTTGAATAGAGAGACTACACCAGGGTAGGCCAGGCAGGGGGCGCTCAGCCAAGAGGCAGAGGGCTGAGTGCAGTCTTTGTTTTAACTCCTTAGGTTTTGTTTTTTTTTTTTTTACAGGCAGAGTGGATAGTGAGAGAGAGAGACAGAGAGAAAGGTCTTCCTTTGCCGTTGGTTCACCCTCCAATGGCTGCTGCGGCCGGCGCGCTGCTGCCGGCACGTTGCGCTGATCCAATGGCAGGAGCCAGGTACTTATCCTGGTCTCCCATGGGGTGCAGGGCCCAAGCACTTGGGCCATCCTCCACTGCACTCCCTGGCCACAGCAGAGAGCTGGCCTGGAAGAGGGGCAACCGGGACAGAATCCGGTGCCCCGACCAGGACTAGAACCCGGTGTGCTGGTGCCACAAGGTGGAGGATTAGCCTAGTGAGCGGCGGCGCCGGCCTAACTCCTTAGGTTTTTAAGGGAGTCTGTTTACCCTCCTCCCCCTTTTCTCCTGGACAAAGGAGGTGGAGTCCTAGGGGAAGGGTTTGTTGGGTGAAAATCAGCAAATTCCTCCCCAGATTTGCTGGCCCCAGGCAGAGCAGAGGCGCTTCCCTTAGGGCCTCTGAGAAAGTTTTATTGCCACATGTTATCAGGTCAGGTCCTGAGAGAGAATCCTTCTGGGAGCTTTCCTTGGGGAAGGGCTGGGACCACCTGGGAGGCCGTCAGGGTCTGGGCAGGACTTGGAAGTGGGAGATGCTGGGCTTCAGAGTGTCCACAGTAGGTGCTGGTCTTCAGGCCCTTCTTGCACACACACAGACTAAATTTCTGACTTCCTACCCAGCAACTCCAAGATCAAGCTGTTCCCTTGAAGAATGACTGTGGTGCTGGAGAGCTGGGCATACTTCCTCCCCCACGGGACTCTGAGCACCCCTTACTTTTCTGTAGGAGCACTGATACGTCAGTGTTTACCTTCCCCATTCAGCAATCCTGAGGACTCTGTAGAGAGAAACATTGCTGCCCTCAGCGCTGGCCGCCTTGACCTTTCACCAGCCATTTGTTGGCAGGGAGGATCACAGTGTTTCAGGGAAAGTACCTGTCCTCCTCCCCAGGGCAAGGCCCTCAGCTAGGTGTGTAGGATATTTGCGGGTCAGGATTACACATTGTGAGGCAGGAGGGCAGAGAAGATTGTGTGAGCTGAAGCTGCTTGAGCCATGGGAGTCCAGCTTGCACAGGCAGCTGTGTGCAGATACAGGTTGGGAGTCACAGGGCTGCCTCACAGCAGTGTTTGCACAGCCTCTGAGAAGTTGGGATTGAGTTCTCTGCAGCCAGTCAGGTGTTGTGGACGTGTGAGATGACCAGCAAGCAGCTGGTCAGCTCTCTAGGGGCCTGTTCAGAACTTTCTGCCGTGATGGGAATGCTCTGTGCTGTCCACCGTGGTAGCCATTAGCTTCATGTGGTCATTGAATAGTTGCAGTGTGTCTGGTGGATTGGGGGACTGAACGTTCAATTTAACTTGTAAAAGTTAAACCAGTGGCCACTGTCTTAAATAACCTAGGACAGTGTGTACTCAGCTTCACGACATTGTTAAGAAGAGGAGTACCATAAAGTGTACCTTCTGGAGGTTTCTGCCCTCCTCTCTAACGGGGCAGAGCGGGAATGGAAATGCAGGACTTGTGCACATTCCAGAGCTTACACAAGCCTTGAAACACATGGCCAATGTTGTGTTTTTAAAAAGGAGCACTGAGGACAGTTTATTCTTGTATGCTTTATTTTAACCAATTAAAATAAATAATGGAGGGGCTGGCGCTGTGGTGTGGTGGGTAAAGCCATGCCTGCAGTGTCGGCATCTCATATGGGTGCTGGTTGGAGTCCCGGCTGCTCCACTTCCGATCCAGCTCTCTGCTATGGCCTGGGAAAGCAGTAGAAGATGGCCCAAGTCTTTGGGCCCCTGCACCCGCATGGGAGACCCAGAAGAAGCTCCTGGCTCCTGATCGGCGCAACTCTGGCCATTGCAGCCAATTGGGGAGTGAACCAGTGGATGGAAGACTTCTCTCTTTCTCTGCCTCTCTTCTATCTGTGTAACTTTGACTTTCAAAATAAATAAATCTTGCAAATAAGTAAATAAAGGAGCCTGCAGTTTCTTTTTCTTTTAAGATAGTAATCAGTAGTTAAAATGTTTCTTTATAAAATGTTGACAGTGTCTGTGCTCTCTCTATTTGATTTAGAAAAATTATCCTGGAGCAAGTAGAACGTCAATTTTAGGAATCTGAAATTGGGGGTAGAGAAAGAGCCTGTTGCAGTTGTCCAGGGCAGGAGACTGCTGGCTGAGACAGCGCTGTGGGGAGGGGAAGGTGGTCCAGTTCGGTGCAGGTGGGTCCAGAGAGTCTGGAGTTCCTCAAGTGAGCACCTGGGGGCTGGTGCTGCTGCCCAGGAAGACAAAGCGCAGGAGCTAGCTGTAGGAAGGTCTCTGGGAATCCAGTGGTGTTCCGGGGACCTTTGAGTATTTGAATGGGGTCCTTTGTGGAAAGGGCTTGAATGTCATTAGCACATCAGTAGTGAATGTAAGTGCCCAGGAGGAAGGACTGAACCTGCAGGGAGGCCTGGGAGAAAACTTCCAGGAAGCCACGAAGGAAAGGCAGAGAAGGGAGGCTGGCTGTGGGGCAGACTGAAGGCAGCGCCCTCAGGAGAGGGTGTCCAGGAGAGTGGGCATCTGGGCAGCCCAGGCTGGACAGGCTTTCAGAGAAGCATTTCTGGGAGCAGAGGATTTCCTGGGTTAATACTCATCAGGGCCTTCCCAAGTAGCACTGAAATGGTTGGAGAGGCTCTAACAATTAGAAGTTCTTAGCAGAATAGATTTTGGACAGTGAGAATGATAGAACAGCGAGAACCCTCTGATTATGGAAGCAGGAATGGGGCAGATCAGAAACAGATGGAATGTGGGCCCTTGGAACTGAGTTGGGGGCAGGCATAGGGTGGCTTGTGAACAGAAGCTGAAGTTTTGGTTGGTTTGCCTGAGTCTGCCCAGCGCGCCCCTAGAAGTCACCATCAGTTTGATGGGGGGATGCAGCAGAGGACAGGTAGCGTTTGACCTTGGACAGAACAGCATATTCCTCTGCAGACTCTTCTCCAAAGACAAGTTCATTTGAAAGGAAACGTAGCTTAACAAGAAGTCTCCATACTGAGAAGAGGAAGTCTGTCCATTTTGTTTTTCAAGTTTGATTGATCTAATGTTGGCTCTTTGCATTTCCACATACACTTTAGAATCAACTTGTCATTTTCCATGTCAAAAAAAAATTGGAAGAATTTTGATTGGAATTACTTTTGTCACTGGAGGGAAGGCCATGGAAGCTGTGGGGTTCTTGTCTTCACGCAAGAAAGAATTCAGGCGTGAGACAAATTACGATAATCAGAGATGAATGAGGCAACATTTAGACAGAGATGCTGCAGGCATTAGAAGGATGATAAGGGAGTACTAAGAATAGTTCCACCCCTACATTTGGATCACCTTAGAAAAATGGACAAATTCCTTAAAAAACACAAACTACTAAAATGCATCCATAATGAAACAGATAGCCTGAATAGTTCTATAACTATTAAAGAAAATAAATTCATAGTTTAAAACCTTCTAGAAAATAAACCTCCAAGCCCATATGGTTTCTTATTTGTTTAAAAAAGATTTATTTATTTATTTTAAAGGCAGAGTTAGAGAGAGAGAGAGGTCTTCCAGCTGCTACACCAATCCGAAGCCAGAAGCCAGGAGCTTCCTCAGGGTCTCCCACGTAGCTGCAGGGGCCCAAGGCCTTGGGCCATTTTCCACTGCTTTCCCAGGCCATAGCAGAGAGCTGGATTAGAAGTGGAGCAGCTGGGATTAGAATAGGCACCTATATGGGATGCCAGTACTGCAGGTGATGGCTTTACCCACTATGCCACAGTGTTGGCCCAACCATATGGTTTAATTGACAAATTTTAACAAACATGTAAAAACAAACAACATCAATTGTACATAATCTCTTTTGTACACTTATAAACGTTTTACTTTGAAATAATTTTAGACTCAGGTTGTAAAAATAGTGCATATAATTCATCAATTTTCTCTTAGTAACATATGAGGTAGCCATACCACATGGTCAAATCTGTCTTCCACACTTAATAATTCCAAGGATTGTTTGCTGATTGTGCTAAAACATTTAAAGAAGTCAAAAGTATAAAATGAAATGTGTTTCACACTCTACTCAAGGCCAAGCAAAGAAGCAGGCCACTCCTTGGGGATAAGCTCTCAGTAATTTGTTGTGCATCCTTCCAGTCATGTTCTGCATGTACACAAATGTACATGTCTGTGTGCATGTATATGTAATTCTTCCTACTTTTACTATTTGGAGATTGATTTTCTTTTTTTAAAGATTTATTTATTTGAAAGAGTTACAGAGAGGCAGAGAGGGAGAGGTCCTCCATCCGCTGGTTTCATCCGCAGTGGCCAGGAATGGGTCAGGCCAAAACCAGGAGCCAGGAGTTTCCTCCACATCTCCCACGTGAGTGTAGGGACCCAAGCACTTGGGCTGTCTTCCACTGCTTTCCCAGGTGCACCTCACTGCCTTTTTTTTTGAATATGTATTTCATTTACTTATTTGAAAGGCAGAGTTACAGAGAGGCAGAGGCAGAGGCAGAGAGATAAAGAGAGAAGTCTTCCATCTGCTGGTTCATTCCCGAAATGGCTGCTATGGCTGGAGATGGGCTGATCTGAAGCCAGGAGCCAGGAGCTTCTTCCAGGTCTCCCATGTGGGTGCAGGGGCCCAAGGACTTGGGCCACCTTCTGCTGCTTTCCCAGGCCATAGCAGAATAGCAGAGAGCTGGATTGGAAGTGGAGTAGCTGGAATTAGAACGGGCACCCATACGGGATGCTGGCACAACAGACGGTAGTTTTATCCACTATGCTGCAGTGCCAATGCCTTCCCTGACATATCTTGCCTAGAGAAACCTCTTGGACTGGGAGGTCTCATGTTGAAACTTGAATTGTATGGGACTCACTCAAGGATCTTGGTAAACTGCAGATTTGGATTTTATTGATTGGGTGTGGCCCTTGAGTTTATGTTGTTGAGGAGCCCCCAGGGAGTGCTGATTACAATAATTTTTTTTTTTTATTTGACAGATAGAGTTAGACAGTGAGAGAGAGAGAGAGAGAAAGGTCTTCCTTCCGTTGGTTCACTCCCCAAATGGCTGCTATGGCCAGTGTGCCACGCCGATCCGAAGCCAGGAGCCAGGTGCTTCCTCCTCATCTCACATGTGGGTGCAGGGCCCAAGCACCTGGGCCATCCTCCACTGCCTTCCCGGGCTACAGCAGAGAGCTGGACTGGAAGAGGAGCAACCTGGACTAGAACCTGGCGCCCATATGGGATGCCAGCGCTGCAGGTGGAGGATTAACCAAGTGAGCCATGGTGCTGGCCCCTGATTACATTTTTTAAAAAAAATTTATTTCAGGTATACAAGTTTCATGAATTTCATTTACACAGATTCAGGAACATAGTGATACTTCCTGCCCTACTCTCCCTCCCACCTGTACTCTAACCCTTCTTCCTCCTCTCTCTCCTATTCCCACTCTTAATTTTTACAAAGAACTGTTTTCAGTATACTTTATTACTTATGAGGTTAACCCTATACTAAGTAAAGAGTTCAGCGAATAGTGTGAATTAAAAAACACTGTTCCTCAACAGTAGAGACAAGGGGTGTAACAATCATCAAATCTCAAAATGTCTGTTTCACTCCAGCACATTACATTTCAAGTACTCTGTTAGGGAAAACATACGGTATCTTCCTTTTTGGGACTGGCTTATTTCATTAAGTGTAATGATTTCCAGTTGCAAAAGAAAGCATTTCAGCATTCTGGTGTTTTTTGTTGTTGTTGTTGTTGTTTTTTGGTTTTTTTTTTTTTTACAGCTGAGTAGTGCTCGATAGTATATATCATAATTTCTTTATCCAGTCATCAGTTTATGGACATCTGGGTTGATTCCGTATCTTAGCTATTGTGAATTGAGCTGCTATAAACATGGGAATACAGATCTCTTTCATATGTTGATTTCTTTTCCTTTGGGTAAATTCCCAGGAGTGAGGTGACTGGATCTTGTGTAGGTCTATATTCAGATTTCTGAGGTGTCTCTACTGTCTTCCACAGTGGCTGTATTAGTTTATATTCCTACCATCAAGGAATCAGGTACCTTTCCCCCCATGTCCTCATCAGCATTTGCCATTTGTTGATTTCTGCAGGAGAGCCATTCTAACTGCAGTGAGATGAAACTTCATTGTGGTTTTGATTTGCATTTCCATCATGTCTAGTGTTCTGAGAATTTTTTCAAGTGTCTTTTGTCCATTTGAATTTCCTCTCTTGAAAAATGCCTGTTCAGGTCTTTTGTCCATTTATTAACTGGATTGTTTGTTTTATTGTTGTTAAATTTCTTGAGCTTTCATAATGATGCCTGTCTTTCTGTGTTTCTCTGTGTAGCACATCCTTAAGCATCTTTTGTAAGGCTGGATGAGTTGTGACAAATTCTTTAAATTTCTGTGTGTTAGAGAAGGTCTTTATTTCACCTTCATTCAAAAAGGAGTGCTTTGAAGGGTGTGTTGTTCTGGGGTGACAGTTTTGTTTGTTTGTTTGTTTGTTTTTTCTCTTAAGACTTGGTCTAGGTCTCTCCATTCTCTCCTAGCCTGTAGAGTTTCTGATGAGAAGTCAGCTGTGAGTCTAACTAGAGATCCTCTGAAAGTAATCTGGCATTTCTCTTGCACACATTTTAGAATCTTTTCTTTATGTTTTACTGTTGAAAGTTTTGGCTACAAGGTATTCTTGTGAAGATCATTTCTGGTCATGTCTAGAAGGAGTTCCTATGTGCTGCCTATACTTGGATGTCCCTTTCTTTCTTCAAATTGGGGAAGTTTTCTGTATTTATTTACTGAATAGGCCTTCTAATCCATTCTTTCTTTCCACTACTTCAGGAATTCCTCAGATCCATATCTTGGGTCATTTGATAGTATCCCATAAATCTCCAGCACTGTTTTTAATTTTTCAATTTTTTTTTGGTGTGACTCAAAAATTTCATAGATTTGTCTTCTTGCTTGGAGATTCTTTCTTCTGCCTCATTATTCTGTTGTTAAGGCTTTCCACCACATTTTTTTAATTTGTTCTATGAATTCTTCATTTTTTTTTTATTTGACAGGTAGAGTTATAGACAGTGAGAGAGAGAAAGGTCTTCCTTCCGTTGGTTCACTCCCCAAACGGGCGCCTCGGCTGGTGCTGCCAATCCGAAGCCAGGAGCCAGGTGCTTCTTCCTGGTCTCCTATGCAGGTGTAGGGGCCCAAGCACCTCCACTGCCCTCCCAGGCCACAGCAGAGAGTTGGACTGGAAGAGGAGCAACCGGCACTAGAACCGGCGCCCATATGGGATGCCGGCGCTGCAGGAGGAGGATTAACCAAGTGAGCCACAATGCCGGCCCTGAATTTTTCATTTTGATTTCTCTTTAAAATCTCAATTTCATGAGAAAAAATTTCATTCATATCAAGTATGGATTGCTTTAATCATAGATTTGCTTCTGATTGTTTCTAGGTAACCCTGCAACTAATCTTTTGAATTCTGTTTCAGCCATTTCATAAATCTCTTCATTTTCTAATATTGAATTGTTGTGTTCCTTTGGGGGCATCATGTTGTCTTCTGTATTTTTTTTAACTTTTTAAAAAATATAATTTATTTTTTAAGGAATACAAATTTCATTAAGTACAACTTTAGGAATATAGTTATTCTTCCTACCATATCCACCTCCCACCCACACTCCCACCCCTCCTCCTCTTCCCTCTCCCCTTCCCAGTCCCATTCTCCATTAAGATTCATTTTCAATTAACTTTGTACACAGAAGACCAACTCTATATTAAGTAAAGATTTCAACAATTTGCACACACACACACAAACTGTTTGAGAACAAGTTTTACTGTTAATTCTCATAATAAAACTCATTGAGGACAGAGGTCCTGCATGGGGAGTTAGTGCACAGTGACTCCTTTTGTTAATTTAACAATTAACACTCTTATGTATGATGTCAGTGACCACCTGAGGCTCATGACATGAACTTCCTAGGCTATGGAAGCCTTTTGAATCCACACACTCTGTCAGTATTTAGACAAGGCCATAAGCAAAGTAGAAGTTCTCTCCTCCCTTTAGAGAAAAGTACATCTTTGTTTGATGGCCACTTTTTTCCACTGGGTTCTCACTCATGAGATCCTTCATGTAGAACATTTTTGCCACAGTGTCTTGGCTTTCCATGCCTGAAATGCTCTCATGGACTTTTCATCCAGATCAGGAAACCTTAAGGGCTGATTCTGAGGTCAGAGTGTTACTTAAAGTGATTGTCAATCTGTGAATATGCTTGTGGACTGCTTCCCATGTTGGAGCATTTTCTCCTTTTTAATTCTGTCAGTTGTTATTACCAGACACTTGATCCCATCTATATGATCACTTTAACACTTAATCCTACCTATATGGTCACTTTTACACTTAATATGACCACTTTAACAATTAAGAGGGCATTTTTACATCCCAATTTAATGGGATTTAGGGTCCCGTGGCAAGTTTTTACAAACAGAAAGCACATCATGTTCCATGGCAAGTTTTTAAATTGTACCCTTAGAAGTAAGTCTATAGGAATGTATGCAGAACTATACAGCTTTATAATTACAGCCTTCCTCCTTCCTCTCTTATTCCCACTCTTATTTTTTTAACTGATATCCATCCTTAATTGACTTTATACACATATGATTAACTCTATGTCAAGTAAAAAGTTCAACAAATAGTAGGAAGAGGGGCTGGTGCTTTGGCGCAGCAGGTTAACGCCCTGGCCTGAAGTGCTGGCATCCCATATGGGCACTGGTTCTAGTCTCAGCTGCTCCTCTTCCTATCTAGCTCTCTGCTATGGCCTGGGATAGCAGTGGAAGATGGCCCAACTCCTTGGGCCCCTGCACCCACGTAGGAGACCGGGAAGAAACTCCCAGCTTCAGATCAGCACAGCTCCAGCCGTTGCGGCCATCTGGGAAGTGAATCAGCAGATGGAAGGCCTCTCTCTCTGTCTCTGCCTCTCTCTGTAACTCTGTCTTTCAAATAAATCTTAAAAAATAATAGTAGGAAGAAAAATAAAAACAACAACAAAAGAAACTTCCTGGACAGTCAAGACAGGGGCAGCTCAGATCATCCCTTCTAAAAGTGTCAGTTTTACTTGTACATATTTTTTTAAGTGCTATGTTAGTTGTCACAGTCAGGGAGAACATATGGTATTTGTCCCTTTGGGACTGGCTTGTTTCACTAAGTATGATGTTTTCCATATTCATTTATTTTATTGCAAATGATCGGATTTCATTTTTTTTTTTTACTGCTGTGTGTATTCCATAGTGTACAAATCCCATAATTTCTTTATCTAGCATTCCATTGATGGGCATTTAGGTTGATTCCATGTCTTAGCTATTGTGAATTGAGCTACAATAAACATGGAGGTACAGATAGCTCTTTTATTTGCTGATTTCATTTCCCTTGAGTAAATTCTGAGGAGTGGGATGACTGAGTCATGTGGAATATCTATATTCAGATTTTTGGGGTATCTTCACACTGTCTTCCATAGTGGTTTTACCAGTTTGCATTCCCACCAACAGTGGATACCTTTTTCCCCATATCCTTGCAAAATTTGTTTTTTGTTGACTTCTGTATGAAAGCCATTCTAATTGGGGTGAGGTGAAACTTCATTGTGGTTTTATTATTTCCCTGATGGCTAGTGATCCTGAAAATTTTTTCCTGTGTTTGTTGGCCATTTGTATTTCTTCTTTTGAAAAATGGCTGTTTATGGGGCCAGTGCTGTGGCGCAGCGGGTTAAAGCCCAGGCCTGAAGTTCCGGCACCCCATATGGGTGCTGGTTCTAGTCCTGGCTGCTCCTCTTCTGATCCAGCTCTCTGCTATGCCCTGGGAAAGCAATAGAAGAAGGCCCTAGGATTTGGGCTCCTGCACCCACATAGGAGACCCGAAAGAAGCTCCTCGTTTAGGATCGGCGCAGCTCCAGCCATTGCGGCCATCTGAGGAGTGAACCAGCAGATGGAAGACGTTTCTCTCTGTCTCTGCCTCTCTGTAACTCTGTTGGAAAAAAAAAAAAAAAGAAAAGAAAAGAAAGAAAAGAAAAATCTCTGTTTAAGTCCTTTGCCCATTTCCTAACTGGGTTGTTTTGTTGTTGTGGAGTTTCTTGATCTCTTTGTAGATTCTGGTTATTAATCCTTTATTCTGTCAGTTGCCTCATCACTTTGCTGAGGGTTTCTTTTGCAGTACAGAAACTTCTCAATTTGATATAATCCCATTTGTTAATTTTGGCTTTGGCTGCCTGTGCCTCTGGGGTCTTTTCCAAGAAGTCTTTGCCTGTGCCAGTACCTTGCAGGGTTTTCTGATGTCCTCTAATAATTTGATGGTGTCAGATCATAGATTTAGATCTTTAATCCAGCTTGAGTGGATTTTTGTGTAAGGTGTAAGGTGTAAGGTGTAAGGTAGGGGTCTTGCTTCATACTTCAGCATGTGGAGATCCAGTTTTCCCAGCACCGTTTGTTGAAGAGACTGTCTTTGCTCCAGGGATTGGTTTTAGCTCCTTGATCAAATGTAAATTGGTTGTAGATGTTTAGATTGATATCTGGTGTTTCTATTCTGTTCCATTGGTCTGTCCACCTGTTTTTGTGCCAGTACCAGGCTATTTTGATTATAACTGCCCTATAGTATGTCTTGAAATCTGGTATTGTGACACTTCCGGCTTTGTTTTTGTTGTATAGGATTGCTTTATCTACTCTAGTTCTCCTGTGCCTCTAAATGAATTTTAGCATCATTTTTTTCTAGATCTGAGAAGAATATCTTTGGTATTTTGATTGGTATCGTATTGAATGTTTAAATTGCTTTTGGAAGAATGGACATTGTGATGATATTGATTCTTCTAATCCATGAACATTTAAGGTTTTTCCATTTTTTGTATCTTCTGCTATTTCTTTTTTAATGTTTTGTAACTCTCATCGTAGAGATCTTTGACATCCTTGGTTAAATTTTTTCCAAGGTGTGTGTATATATATATATTTTTTTGATTATTGTGAATAGGATTGATCTTAGAAGTTCAATCTCAGCCTTAGCATTGTCTGTGTGTGAAAGGCTGTTGATTTTAGATCCTGTGTTGTGTATTGCTTTTATACCTGGCTACTTTATCAAACCCTTCTATGAGTTCCAATAGTCTCTTGGTGAAGTTTTGGATTCCCTATATATATAATCATGTCATCTGCAAATAGGGATAGTTTAACTTCTTCTTTCCCAATTTGTTGCCCTTTATTTTCTTTTTCTCACCTAATGGCTCTGGCTACAACTTTCAGGACTATATTGAATAGCGATGGTGAGAGTGAGCATCCCTGTCTTGTACTGGATCTCAGTAGGAATGCTTGCAACTTTTCCCTATTCAATATGATGCTGGCTGTGGGTTTGTCATAAATTGCCTTGATTGTGTTGAGGAATGTTCCTTCTATACCCAATTGCTTAGAGTTTTCATTGTGAAAAGGTGTTGTATTTTATCAAATGCTTTCTTGCATCTATTGAGATAATGATAGGGTTTTTGTTCTTAGTTTTGGTCATTTGATAGTATCCTGTGGATTCCCAACAGTGTTTTTTTGTTTGATAATTTTCTTCTCTTGTCTTTGGTTTGACTGTATAATTTCCTGTGCTTTGTCTTCTAAGTCAAGGATTCTTTCTTCTGCTTTTCTGATTCTGTTGTTAAGGCTTTCTACTGCATTTTTTAATTTGTTCTATTGAATGCTTCATTTCATTGGATTTCTCTTTAAGATCTCAATTTTATGGGAGAAATTTTCTTTCATGTCATGTACGTATTTCAGTAGCTCATGCATTTGCTTCTGATTACTTCTATGTAATCTTGCAATCAATTTTTGGAATTTCACTTCTGGCATTTCTTCAATCTCATGATCTTCACGCTCTAGTATTGAAGTGTTGTGTTCTTTTGGGGGAATCATGTTACCGTCCTTATTCTTGTTTCTTGAATTGGTTCATTTGTTGTTTGGCATTTGTGGAGATACTCATTGGTTTCTTCTTTTGTTTTTTTCTGCTGTGGCGGCTGTTATCTTTGTACTATGATTCTGTAGATAAGTAGAATGTCTGCTTTCAGGGAATATCTAGAGGCTATGTTGCTTGCGGCCAGGGAGCTTTGTTCAGTTTTCCAGGGTGAAGGGCTTGTCTGAGGTTATACAACCAGGTATGATGCAGTAAATTGCCTTTTTTTTTTTAATCGGAAGGGAGGTTTCTTGTCTGTTGGTGTAGACTCAGCTGAGCTCCTCTCCTTAAAAGAGACCAGTGCCTGAGCGCTAGCCCCATTGGGTATAATATTCATCCACTCTCCCCCAAGAACCACACAAATTATCTGTGCAGTCCTCAGTGTATGCCCAGATTCCCCAGCAACGTCCCTCACCAGGTAACAAGCGAGCTGTGGTTGTGTTGAGCCTTCCGCAGTGACTGTCTAATGTCCCAGCTACACCCTGAGTCCTCCTGTGTAGCCTCAGTGTTTTCATAGTCCTGGCACACAAGCATCCCACAGTCACAAGCACCCGCTCCCTGTTAGTTCTCCCCACCAGTCAGGAGTCTCCACTCGGCTGGTTTCTGGGCACAGACACGAGCTGTCACAGCTGTTTTGTATGTCCAAAATGATGCCTGCTCTATTGGCTTGTTACAGGATGCCATTGCAAGGTGATCGGCGAGAGAGAAAAGTGTCCCTCCTTTTTTTTCCTCCTCTAGTTTGGGAGGTACAGTATCCCCCATGGGGCTTCAAGCCAGGTTCCCTCTAGGTACTTCCTGCAGCTTCATCTCCAATGGCTTGGTCTCAACTCACTCTCCAGTGCTGGTGCAGAGGCTCTCTGCTGCTGGGGTCCTGAGTTGTGGGCACTCATGCCTGCCATGTAGGTCCACTGTGTCCCTCTAATATGCATAGTTTCCTCTGTCGTTTTCTCCCTAACTTCCCTGAGACTGCACTGTCTCCACTTTTTTTAAACTATCTTCTCCTAGACTAAAGGAGTAAGTTCCCTCCCTACTCCACCATCTTGGAGACTTCATCCTTATTTTATTTCTTGAATTTCTATGTTTATTTTTAGGCATTTGTGGAGATTCATGTTTTTTTGTTTGTTTGTTTTTTCCCTGACGGCTTTTATCTATGGACTGTGCATCTGTGGCTTACTGGAGTGTTTGCACTTTCAGTGAGTAACCAGAGGTTTGTGCTGGGTGTGTCCAGGGATCTCTGGTCAGTGCCCCAGGGTGGGACGAGTATCCAGGTAGCACCCAAGTTGGGTGTGGCAGATCTCCTCCTGTTAACAGAAGGAGGGGTATGGTCACCCTTGTTGATGTGGTCACACCCTCACCTCCTCTCTTCCAAAGTGATCAATGCCTGGGTGTAGCCCTCTGGGTGCAGTGCTCATCTGTGTTGCTGTATGACCTGCAGGGAAGGATCCGTGTAGTCCTCACTGTGAGCACAGATCCCGCTGCCAGGACCCCGGGCAATCAGGGAGCTCAGAGTGTGTGGAGCTGCACACTGTGATTGCACAGAGACCCAGCTACACCCTGCACCCTCTCGTGCAGTCAGAGTCCCCACAGTCTCAGCACACAAGGCTTCCACAGTCACGGGGTACAGAGAAGCTGCTCTGCCCTGCTGCCTGTGCGAACTCCACCTGGGCAGTCTGAGCCGGAGCCTGTGGTGTGTTGGGAGGCTGGGTGCCTCAGAGTCCTGTGTGGCTGCCCGGCCCCCTCTCAGACCTCACAGCCAGACTCAGAGTCAGTGGGGAATGTGGAATTTTTCCTCCGCTCAATCACACGTGTATACAAGAGCCTGTGGCCAAATATTGTCTTCTTCCCACCAGCTGCACGGAGCTGCTGCCACCAGTACTGCTGAGAAGATGGCGTCTTGTCTCAGCCAGTTGCCGTGTGTGTGCATGAAGGCTTCTGTGGTTGCCGCTTATGCCCAAAATGGCGCCTGCCCTCTCCGCTGGTTGCCTGGCCCCATTGTTGGGGGTGGAGTGAGAAACACACACACACACACACACACACACACACACACCCAGTTTTCACTGGGTCCATACCTCTCTCTTAGGGCTCCAGCCTGGACTCACGCCACACTCTCCCTCCACCTTTTTCAGCAGCGGCACAGCTTGCTGCAGTTTGATTTCACCTCAGTCTCCAAAGCTGGTGCTTTCTCCAGCTCTCGGCTGCTGGAGTTGTGTTGTGTCCGTGTTCATGCTGCGCGTCCGCACCTGGCACACAGATCGACGGCGTTCCTCTTCCGTAAAATTTCCACTGTGGTTTTCTCTAACTTTTCCCTGAGAATGTACTTCCTACACTTTTTTTTATTTTAATTACTTATCCCTAGCCTAGCACAATATGTCATTCCCTATTCTGCCATCTTGGAATTGAGCTACCACAACTTTTTAAAAGCTATTGTTTACCTACAACAAAACTCATCCTTTCTGGTGCACAGTTGTGCGAGTTTTTGGTAAATGCGTACCACATCAATTCATAGAGCAGCTTCTCCGCAGCCTCCCTTGTCCACTCTGGTCACCGCCTCCCTTTCTTTCAACCACTGGCAGTATTGTCTGTCGCTGACCTTACAGTTTTGTCTTTTCAGAATTGTCATATAAATGGAATAACTAAGTATGTAGCATTTTGAATCTGGCTTCTTTTACTCAGCCACGTGCATATGAAATCTGTACTAACTGCTGTGTGTATCAGTCACTCACTTGAAGCTCATGAATATTTCCAGTTTTTTTTTAATTATAAACTAGTTTTTAATTTAAAAATCTTGGAACTTTATAAGAAGTATAATTCTTCTTTTCACTGTTGTTCTAGGTGACATCACTCAAAAAGGATATGAAAAGAAAAGGGCAAAGCTGCTTGCTCGTTATGTACCGCTTGTTCCAGGTAAGGCCAGTGTGCTTGAAGTTCCACAGGCTGACTCAGGAATTGAGTTTAGAGTTCAGTATTGGTTAAGCATGTTAACTCACATTTAGACATTGGTATATATTTGATATTTTAGTAGTACTGGAAAAACATTGTTAGTGCTAAGTAGAAAAATTCGAAGGCATAGATTATAATTTATAGTTGTGACTTGATATAGGTTTCATTTCCAAGTAGGACTTGTTTTATTTTTACAGCTGTAGGACAGCCTGGCACACTTCTTTACTGGGACGAGAACAAATATTATATAAAGAAGTTAGTTGTTCTCCGCCAGACTGATATGAAGATTTTACACATTCATCATTTCAGCAGACTTTTTTTGTGAAACTTAAGCTAATTATGAAATTTATGCCCAAGTGTGAAAAGTCAAAGGATCCAAACCATGCTCACAAAAGATGAGTTGGGAGGATTTGCTTAACCTCGATACGAAGAGTTCCTGGGAAGTTCTTGTTGTTGAGACAGGGTGGGCCATGCATAGCTGGGCCAGTGGGATAGAGCAGCCAGACCCAGAGGCACATGAATGGGCTTGGCGTGTACAGGGCAGAGATGCACATACAAGTCGGCTTGGTGTGAGCAGTACAGAGGTATATACACATGGGGACTTGGCATACCCAGGGCAGCCGTGTACAGATAGGCCTTCCACACCACGGAGTAAACATATATGTGGGTCTCGCATTCCTAGAGCAGAGGCACACACGTGCATGGTGGGCTTGGCAAGCATAGGACAGGAGTACATGCGTGGACTTGACATGCACAGGACAGAGATGCACACAGGGGTGGGCTTTGCCATGCCTCAGGCAGAAGTGGCATTATGGCCGTTGTGCAGGCACAGCTCATTGTCTGTTTCTAAGGGTCACACCACTGAACACAAAACTATCAGAGGCTGTTGTGGCACAGCAGGTGATGCCATCATCCCTATAAATCAGCACCAGTTCAGGTCCCGGCTGCTCTACTTCTCATCCAGCTTCCTGCTAATGCATCTAGAAAGGCAGCAGAAGACGGTCCAAGAGCTTGGGCCCCTGTACCCACATGAGAGACCCAGATGGAGTTCCAGGCTCTTCCCTTCAGCCTGGCATGTCCCCGACTGTCAGACATTTGCGGAGAAATCCAACAGATGGAAGATCTTTTTCCCTGTCTCTCGCCCTCTCTGTCACTCTTTCAAATATATAAAGTAAACCTTAAAAAAAAAAAAAAATCTGTATCTAGGTGTATTAGACCAAAATACGAGAGGCAAAAACTAGAGTCTGGTGTTGTGGCACAGCAGGTAAGCCTGCACCTGAAACGCCAGCATTCCATATGAACTCCACTTTGAGTCCCAGTTGGTCCACTTCAATCCAGCTCCTTGCTAATGCACTTGGAAAGCAAAGATGATGGCCCAAGTGCTTGGACCCCTGCACTCCCATGGGAGATGTGTGGATGGAACACTAGGCTCTTGTCTTCAGCCTGGCCCAGCCCTGGCTGTTGTGGCTATTTGGGGAGTAAATCAGTAAATGGAAGCTCCCTCTCTCCCTCTCTCCCTCTCTCCCTCTCTCCCTCTCCCCCTCTCTCCCTCTCTCCCTCTCTCCCTCTCCCCCTCTCTCCCTCCCTCTCTCCCTCTCCCCCTCTCCCTCTCCCCCTCTCCCCCTCTCCCTCTGTTCCTCTCTCCCTCTCTCCCCCCTCCCTCTCCCCCTCCCTCTCTTCCTCTCTTCCTCTCTTCCTCTCTTCCTCTCTTCCTCTCTCCCTCTCTCCCTCTCCCTCTCTCCCTCTCCCTCTCCCCCTCCCTGTCTCCCTCTCCCTCTCTCCCTCTCCCTCCCCCCCTCCCCCTCCCCCTCCCCCTCTCCCTCTCCCTCTCCCTCTCACTCTCACCCCCCCCCCCCCCGCCACCGTGTTGGAGAGGAATTGAAGAGTGGTGCAAGACAGCTAGGGTTATGTAGGGAAGTCAGCAGTGTCCCTCAGGTGCAGATAGACCCCAGAGGAATTCCTGATAAGTGCTGTGTGCACAGGAATGTCCGTTAGATCTCTGAACTGCCAAGAGTGCAGTTACCTGTCAGCGGGGTTCAGACAGTGTCAGGCTAAAGAGCCACGTGCATTAGCAAGGGTGAATTTCATAAAGATTATGGAGAATGACAAAAGCCATTTCAAATGAGTGTTGCCAATATAAGTTTAAAAAGCACCAAACTGTACTAATTATAGACTCTTACATAGTTGGTAAAATGGAAAAAAGGAAATGGTTTTCCCAGAAGTCAGAAAGGTTTCCTTGGGTCCGGTGCTGTGGCGTAGTGGGTAAAGCCAGCATCCTACGTAGTGGGATGCCAGCATCCCATATGGGCACTGGTTCGAGACCCAGCTGCTCCACTTCCGATCCAGCTCTCTGTTATGGCCTGGGAAAGCATTAGAAGATGGCCCAAGTCCTTGGGCCCCTGCACCCATGTGGGAGACCTGGCTCCTGGCTTCGCATTGGGGCAGCTCCTACTGTTGCAGCCAGTTGGGGAGTGAACCAGCGGATGGAAGACCTCTCTTTCTCTCTGCCTCTCCTCTCTCTGTGTAACTGACTTTCAAATAAATAAATAAATCTTAAAAAAAAAAAAAAAAAAAGGTTTCCTTGTGGAAGCAAGGTTGGCGATGGCCACAGGGACCACCTGAGGCTGTTGAATGACTTTTTTTTTTTTTTTTAGCAATGTACAGGGGGTACATTGATTGGTTCTTTTTTTTTTTTTAAATAAACATTGAGTTGTCAACTTTATTATTTTTATTTATTTGAAAGGAAGAGAGAGGGGGAGAGAGAGAGATGGATAGGGATCTTCCTTCTGCTGATTCATTCCCCACAGGCCTGCTGTGGCTGGGCCAGGCCAAAGCCAGAAACCAAAATCCCATGCAGGTTTCTCACATAGGTGGCAGGAACCTGCTGCCTCTCAGAGTGGGCATCAACAGGAAGCTGGAAGCCGGCGCCGCGGCTCACTAGGCTAATCCTCCGCCTAGCGGCGCCGGCACACCGGGTTCTAGTCCCGGTCGGGGTGCCGGATTCTGTCCCGGTTGCCCCTCTTCCAGGCCAGCCCTCTGCTGTGGCCAGGGAGTGCAGTGGAGGATGGCCCAGGTGCTTGGGCCCTGCACCCCATGGGAGACCAGGAAAAGCACCTGGCTCCTGGCTCCTGCCATCGGATCAGCGCGGTGCGCCGGCCGCAGCGCGCCGGCCGCGGCGGCCATTGGAGGGTGAACCAACGGCAAAGGAAGACCTTTCTCTCTGTCTCTCTCTCTCACTGTCCACTCTGCCTGTCAAAAAAAAAAAAAAAAAAAAAAAAACAGGAAGCTGGAATTGTGTGTACAGCTGGGACTGGCTCCCAGGCACTCCATCATGGAGTGTGGGCATCTCAGGCGCTGTTCCTGGTGCTTGACAGATACCTACCCTTACACTGGTCATTTACTATAGAATACTTCTTCAGTTATACAGTGCTTTATACTACCTATATTGGAATGATATATTTTATAATAAATCAACAACAAAAAGATTAAGAAGACTCTTTATGTACTGATGTGCTAGTACTTTAAAAAGTTCATGACAAAATGGAATTAAATGATGCTTATTTTGGTGCAAAAAGTTTTGGAAACCTTCCATAGGTTTTTTTCTTAAAAGGCATTTCCATGAACATGTTGAAGATGCCTTGTATTTATAAATCCAAATAAACAAAAACAATCAGCAAAATTAGAACAGAAGGAAACTTTGCAACTATCTTAAGGCCCATATGCCAGAACCAGCAACTATCCAGCCGGACATCAGTCACACACAGTAGCCATCTCCATTAGAAGCAGGGTGGGCAGGGGTAGCTGCTGTGCCCACTGAGGCCTCACACTGTGACTGTGCCTGGGGAAGCACAACAGGATGAATGTTAGAGAGCAAAAACCAGCCATCGTTATTTATGGGTGAAATTTGATGCTACAAGAACCGAGGAGACTCTGCTTATTTAACCATTCAAATCAGTAAGAATTTTAGACTTGATAGATAGGTGAGAAATGGAGTTAATGGCTTTTCTTTAGCAATGTATCTGTTATGAGATATGAAAAAGATATTTGTCATGAAAACTATCAAATGCCTATTAATATATTGAATAAGAAAGACACAACCTATAGTAAGATCAATATCCATTTCAAAGAAATAACCAAGACTCTATATGTGAAGAAAAAATTGAAAAACTGGATACTGTTAAGACTGGCAGTTTCAGGGGCTGGTGTTGCTGGCAATAGTGGGTTAAGTGATAGCTTACAACACTGGCATCCCACATCCGAGTGCTGATTTGGGTCCTGGCTGCTCTGCTTCCTACCTAGGTTCCTGCTAACGAGCCTGGGAAGGCAGTGGAAGATGGCTTAGGGGCTTGGGTCTCTCCTTACGGGAGATCTAAATGGAGTTCTGGGATCCTGGGTTTGTCCTGAACCAGAACAGGCCATTGCAGCCATTTGAGGAATAAACCAGTGTATAGAATCTCTGTTCCTCTCCCTTCTCCCCCTTCTCTGTGTCTGTGCCTTTCAAATAAACTTAAGTTTCAAAATTGATATGAGAACCTAAGGTAGTCCAGCCTGTACACCACTGGCTAGTTTTCTCTTAAACCTGGGGTTGGAATTAGTAATCCATTAGAAGGAGAAAAATGTTGAGAGTATCCAATAATTTTTTTTAAAATTTTTTTTGAGATTTATTTGTTTATTTGAAGGGCAGAGTTACAGAGAGACAGGGAGAGTTAGAGAGATCTTCCATCTGCTTATTCACTCCCCAAATGGGCACAGTGGCCAGGATGAAGCCAGGAGCCTGGAAGTTCATCTGGGGTCTCCCACATGGGTGGCAGGGGCCCACACACTTCGCCATCCTCCACTGCCTTCCCAGGCCATTAGCAGGGCACTGGATCTGAAGCTGGAGCAGTCAGCACTGAAACTGGTGTTTGTTTACATGGGATGCTAATGTCACAGGCAGCAGCTTAACTCTCTGTGCCACATTAAGGTTTTGAGAAAGAAAGTAACGACTATTGGACTTTGAGATTGTGCATGTTTTAGGGTAGCCACAGGATGATGTCAGTGTGTGGAGCTGATGACCTGGTTAGGAGGGAAGGGGGCTGCAGTTGTTTGAGGTCATGGCCAGGATCCATGTAGTCACTGGTGCTGTCCTGGAAGAGGCCAGAACACTCTTCCTCACTACCAATCTTGAGTGGAAACTTGAGAAGGATTAACACTAAATATGTTTTTAGTGACAACAGTTGTAAAATTCAGGGCAATATTTGAATAACCTTTACATGGGGGTTGTCTTCATGGGCAAGATAGGAGAGCTGGCGACAGGCAGCTGTGACTGTCCGCAGAGACAGAGACATTTTGGATGGCGTCACCAGCCCCTGCCAGGCTGCAGCTTTTGAGTGTGCACAGCCCAGCGTGGCTTGAGCAGAGGTGCCGGGCTTTCTGGTCCTTCTATGGGAGACTCACTGGCTGGGTAAAATGGAGAGAAATTTGAAGAAGAGAAAATGTGGATTGGCAGTAAACATTAAATTACGTTCAGCCTCAGTAGTAGTTACAAAAATGCAAATTAAAATGAACCATTTTTCTCTAATTTCAAAACCTTCTGATACTGATGCTGACAAAGATGTGGAGAAATGACACTTCTATATGTTGCTCATAGGAGTATGAATCGCTGTGATCTGTTTTGAAATTTATCTTGTGGTATCTGTTGAAATGAAAACTATCATCTACTCTTTTTTTCAAGTGTTTATTTGAGAGAGTTCCCATCTGCTGTTCACTCCCCTAAGGAATGCAGTGGCCAGGGCTAATGCTAGGAACTGGGAACTCAATCCGTCTTCAGTGGGGTGGCAGGGACCCAGTACTTGAGCCATTACTGCTGCCTCGTAGGTCTGCATTGGTGGGAAGCCAGAGTCAGAACTCAGACCGAGGTACTCTGCTGTGAGATGCCACATCTTAACTGCTAGGCTGCACAACCGTTCCTGTATCCGATATTTTAATCCAGTAGTTATTCAGTAATTCCACATTGGGCTTTGTATCCTCATTGAGTGAATACATTGCTGTCAAAGAATAAAAACACTCATATTTTGGAGCATTTCAGGTATATCACTATAATTCACAATGCATAAGGCTCCATGAATTCTCCATTATGAACTTCACAGAGGTCTTATCCAGTGACAAAAAGAAAGTAGACATACTGATCAGTATTGCTGTACACTCATATCTGTACATACAGGTACATCTGTGTGTGTGCACACATGTGCAGACTCTTCTGCCTGCACACTCATGTTGGAAGAGGTAAGCATTGGCTTCTGGAGGGTGTTCCTGCTCTCCAGTGCTGCAGGCTTCAGTGTAGCTGCTCTGCTCACAAGTCTGGTTTGGGCCATGCTTGGAGGGAGCTCTTTGTGGTGTACAGAGAGCCAGAGCTGGGTGCTTGAGTCCAGGACCAGCGTCCTGAGGACCCTTCAGCACGGGTGTGGCTGTCAGGGTGGGGAGGCTCTTGCAGCTGAGCACTGGGCCTCCCCCCACACCCTGGCACCTCCATCTCTCTCTGTGTCCTCTCACTTACTTCCCCAATGCAGGGCTCAGTGGCTTCACGCGTGTTGTTCTAGGGAGTCAGGTACAGCTGTGTCACCTTTGTGAACAGCCGGGGGTGGGGGTGGGGGAACAGTCACACAGTGTCCCTTCTGCCACGTGACCTGTCATGCAAATTTGATGCAGGGTTGTCTCTGCCTCTTTTCAGGGAGTGGTAGGACTAAGGGAGGAGCCAGTGGTAACTGTGATTGTTGCTGGCCAATTTTGTGAGATGCTTTTAAAACAAAGGCTAGAGTTAAACACATTCCTGTTTTTGTTGACACAGAACTGAAGGTTTTGTGCTGTTTGCTGTCAGCTCTTAGGACTCAGACAATGCCAGGGGTTTTGTCCGATGACCTGCTCACTCCTACCTCGTTCCTTCCCTCAGCATCCAGAAGGCATCTTGTGGTCCGTGACCCACTGCTGCAAGACCCCCAGTGCTGGAGTGTGAGGAGCACTGATTGCTTGTAGGAACAGAGCAGTTTGGAGACAGAGTCAGCCGAGGGCGCACGAGGCAGCTGGGCAGCCTGACCACATGGCTGATGTCTGCTCACCTTGTGGCTGAAGCTGTCAAGCTCCTCCCGTTGTTTCCTCCACTCCTCTCTGTTGTGCCCAGAGCTAGTGGTCATCCCAGGAATGAGTTGGTAACTGTTTCTCAGCAGAGTTTATTGACCCCAGGGGCGGTGCTGAGGAAGGGAGTGAACTGGGCCATTCAGGAAACACACACAGAGACAGGCCTTGGAGGACCCTCTTGAGCAGTCTCCGGCAGAGACCTGTGGCTGTGTACAGTGGAAGAGCTGCCCAGGGCAGGAGGGTGTTGGTGGTCCCTCTTGCCGTGGTGAATGAGGGGTAGGGATGGGGAGAGGGGAGCGTGGACGTGGCCATTGCCGGCCTCACAGTGGTTCCATGCCAGTGCTGACTCCAGAGCAACAGGTTTTCTGTAGCATGTGTGTGACAAGTGCATGCTGTTTCACATGAATTTCTCATAATTGGAAAAGCAAATTGTTTATGCACAGGAAATTGTGTTTCAGGAGTAAACCTGTCTCTGCCAGCAGAGAATAAGATTCCTGGGCCTTCACAAACCACGGCTGTGCCCAAACAGAAGTCGCGGCCCACCACCTCCCGGGATGAGCGCTTCCGCTCAGGTAGGCTCGCAGCCCTGGAGGGCAGGGTGGCAGGCCTGGGCCTGCTGTGTTCTGGTCACCGAGGATTTCAGTTCCCTTTTTCTTTGCCAAAATGTGTGCTAAAGAAACTATTTTTTATTTGAGCGATAATTTATATTGTATTTTTCAAGAAAAAAATTTAACTTTCATGTAACTGGAGTGTGTTTCATGTGTCACACAGCTGATGTGCTGTGTTCCTGGGGGTGCTTGTAGAAGTCTCTGCAGAAATCACTCTCCACCTTTGCTGCAGGAATTTCTTCAGCATTTTTGTCCAGTTTCCAGCTGTGTTTGTGCTTTGTGGAGCAGTTGCTAGGTGCTGGTACTTTTTTCCTTCTCAGTGCATTTCTGCCATCGTTTGGCAGTACTTCTATGAAAATTTAGATTAGTCTTGGATATTTCACTTCAATTATCAGAATGCCCTTTGGAAAGAAATCTGTGTTTCCAGTTATAGGTTATATTTTATATTTTATAACCTTTGAACATCCTGTCCGTTTAACAGCATTTCCAACATTTTGTGATTGTGGATTTCCTTTACATTTATGCTTTTTTAATAAGTCATTTTCAGAAAACTTTCAATAGGGATAAAGAAATGTTGAGAATGCCTAAAAGAACATGAAGATTTTAAATGTTCTTTCAACATGAGACTAAAGAAATAGTCTAAGAAATATTTCACCAGATATTTTACCAGTTGGAAATAGTTTATAAAAACTATCCTACTGAAAATAGTTTGTTTTCTGGTCACATAAAACTTACTAGTGTTAAATAGATATGTAAACTATTTTGCCTAGTTTAACAGAGGTAGAAGCTGCCACATCCCTGAATCCTGAGACGACTGCCCTTGGCGTTTCCTGGGCATTGTTCAGCCCCAGTGGCAGGTGCCTGCATGGGGACTTTCCTGAGTGGGGTCCTTGGCAGGGTCTTCCCCTTCTCAGTGAGTAGTGCTTTTGTTCTTAGGTCTACGAAGTCTTTGCCTAGCCCAAGTTCACAAAGAGTCTCTTTTGTTTCTTGTAGAAGTTTTATAGTTTGGGTTTTACCTTCAGGTCCATGATCCACTTTTAGTTTTAGTGTAGGTTTATAGGTGTGGATCAAAGGCTGCATTTTGCCTATAGCTGTTTAGTGTGTTCCTGACCATCAGTTAGGAGGAACACATTTTCTCCAGGAAGTTCCCCCTGTAAAAAAATTCATTTTATTTATTTGAAAGGGAGAGTGACAGAGAGTGAGAGGGAGGGAGGGAAGTGTGGTGGGAGGGAAGAGAGAGAGGTATCTTCCATCCACTGGTTCACTGCTCAAATAGCCACAAGGGTTGGGGCTGGGCCAGGCTGAAGCTTGGAGCCCAAAACTCCCTCAGAGCTTCCCACATGGGTAGCAGGGGCCCACGGGCTTGGACCATCTTCCACTGCTTTCCCATGTGCATTAGCAGAGAATTGAATCAGAGTTGGAGCAGCAGGGACTCAACCAGAACTCTACATGGGATTCTAGGGTTCAAGCCGCTGCTTAATCTGCTGACCCTTAGGGAATTCCCTGTGCACTTTGGTCTAAGGCAGGTGCAGTGTATGTGAGCCTCTCTGGACCCTCTGTTGTGTCCTGTTAATCTCTTCAGCTGTCTTCAGGGCAAAACTACACTCTCTAATGACTGTGCCTTAATAGTGAGTGCGGGCTCTACTGTCAGTCCTCCAGCGTTGTTCCACATCTGTGTTCTTGTGTATGGGATGTGCCTTTTTCCCTCTGGCACTTTAGGACTTGTCTCTTTATCACAGTACTGTAACCAATTTGTGTCCCCATGCCCTCTCCACTGCCACCAGCAGGGAGGTGGTATTTGGCATCAAGACCTTTGGGAGACAGTTTTAGATGAGGTTGTGATGGTAGAGCCCTTATGAGAAGAGACACTGGGAGCTATGGGGACACAGCCGTCTACCCAGGAACAGAGCCCTCATCAGAAATCGACCATGCTGAACTTTGGACTTCAGCCTCCAAAGCTGCAAGAAGATTAATTTCTGTGGTTTAAGTCCCCTCTGTCTGTGGTGTTCTGTTATGGCAGCCTGAGAAGACTAAGATATACTTGTATTGAGAGATTTGATTAGGATGTACCTGGTGTCACTTCATTTGTTTCCTGTACCTCAGGCTTATTCTCTTTCCTGGATTTGTTTATACCACTGTCCGGTTGATATTTTCTAGAGTTTTAGTTCTGGGTTGATTTAGCTATATGTAGGTTCGTGGTGGGGCAAACTTTGGCACAGCAGTTAACTGCATTCCATGTTGTAGTGCCTGGTCCAAGTCAACAGTTCCTTTCTGATCCAGCTTCCTGTTAATGCATACCCTGGGAGACAGCAGGTAATAGCGCCAGTACTTGGGTCCTTGACACCCACATGAAAGCTTGGATTCAGAGAGTTCTAGACTCCTGGTTTGGCCTGGGCCAACTCCTGCTGTCGGTTTATATTTAGGGAGGGAACCAGCAGATAAATGATCTCTCTCTCTTTCTCTGCCATTCAAATAAAATGAATACTTTTTATAAGTTTGTGAAAAAGTGGATTGAAATGATAAGTTGGGGCTGGCGCCGTGGTGTAATGGGTAAAGCTGCCACCTGCAGTGCCAGCATCCCATACAGGTGCCTGTTCGAGTACCGGCTGCTCCACTTCTGATCCAGCTCTATGCTATGGCCTGGGAAAGCAGTATAAGATGGGCCAAGTCCTTGGGCCCCTGCACTTGTGTGCAAGACCTGGAAAAAGCTTCTGACTTTTGGCTTCGGATCAGTGTAGCTCTGGCCATTGCAGCTGACTGGGGAGTGAACCAGCTGATGGAGTACCTCTCTCTCTCTATGCCTCTCCTTCTCTTCCTGTGTAACTCTGTCTTTCAAATAAATAAATACATCTTAAAAAAAAAAAGAAATGATAAGTTTTATTTTGGTGTAGATTTTTTAGATCCATGCATAGTTGGGCTTTTTATGCCTTTTCCATGGACTTTTTGAAAAATCCCTGTGCTTATGTTCCATTTTCTGAGGCAGCAGTAAAATTCTCAGTGTGGTTGCAGATACTGCCATACCCAAGGACTCTCAGGTCTCACTCACTATCTCTCACTCCTGTTTGTTGAACAGCTTCTCTGTGAGTGTTTTCAGTTGAGCCCTTGTGTGGCGATGCTTTTTTTTTTTTTTAGAAAGCTTTTATTTAATAAATACAAATTTCATTGATACAGCTTTAGGAATACAGTGGTTCTTCTGCCCATATCCACCCTCCCATCCCGACTCCTGTCCCACCTCCTATTCCCTCTCCCATCCCATTCTGCATTAAGATTTGTTTTTAATTATCTTTATATACAGAAGACCAACTCTGTGCTAAGTAACGTTTTCAACAGTTTGCACCCACATAGACACACAAAGTAGAAAGTACTGTTTGAAGACTAGTTTTACTGTTAATTCTCATAGTATAACTAATTAAGGGCAGATCCTGCATGGGGAGCAAGTGCACAGTGACTCCTGCTGTTGATTTAACAATTGACACTCTTATTTTTGACGTCAGTGATCACCTGAGGCTCTTAGGAGCTTCCAAGGCTATGGAAGCCTCTTGAGTCCACA
This sequence comes from Oryctolagus cuniculus, assembly GCF_964237555.1. NCBI lineage: Eukaryota > Metazoa > Chordata > Mammalia > Lagomorpha > Leporidae > Oryctolagus > Oryctolagus cuniculus. The sequence goes on along the minus strand of NC_091435.1, from coordinate 338,501 downwards.
GACTCTGACATTACTGGGCCATAATCAAAGTGGAAGTTCTCTCCTCCCTTCAGAAAAAAGTACCTCTTCTTTGGTAGCCCCTTCCACTGGGGTCTCACAGAAATCCTTCATGTAGGTAATTTTTTTGCCACAGTGTCTTGGCCTTCCATGCCTGAAATGCTCTCTTGGGCTTTTTAGCCAGATCCGAATTCTTTAAGGGCTGATTCTGAAGCCAGAGTACTGTTTGGGGCATTTATCATTCTATGAGTCTGATGTGTGACTTGCTTCCCATATTGGATCATTCTCTTTTTAATTTCATCTAGTGTTATTAGCGGACACGTGGTCTTATTTATGTGATCCCTTTGACACTTATTCCTATCTATATGGTAAGTTACACACTTAAAATGATCACTTTAACTAGTAAGATGGCATTAGTACCAGCCAGCTTAATGGGATTTAGAGTCCCATAGCAAGTTTTTGGCTTTACCCTTAGGGGTAGGTCCATGGGAATGTGTGCTGAACTGTGCATTTCTTCCCTCTCATTACCACTCTTGTTTTTACTGGGGTCTATTTTCAATTGGATTTAAACTCCTAAGGATAATTCTGTGTTAAGTAAAGAGTTCAACCAATGGTATTAAGTAGAAAAAGAAAATAGTAAAAAAAAATAAAAATAAAAAAATAAACTGTTTCTCAATAGTCAAGACAAGGGCTGATCAAGTCATTGCTTTTCAAAGTGTCAATTTCACTTCTATGGGTTTCTTTTTAGGTGCTCAGTTAGTTATCACAGATTAGGGAGAACATATGGTATTTGTCCCTTTGGGACCAGATTATTTCACTAAGTATGATGTTTTCCAGATTTATCCATTTTGTTGCAATTGGCCAGATTTCATTTTTTACCACTATATAATATTCCATAGAGTACATATCCCATAATTTCTTTATCCACTCTTCGGTTGATGGGCATTTACGTTGATTCCATGTCTTAGCTATTGTGAATTGAGCTGCAATAAATATGGAGGTGCAGATGCCTCTTTTATTTGCCGATTTAATTTCCCTTGGGTAAATTTCGAGGCGTGGGATGGGTAGGTCGTAGGTACAACTATATTCTGATTATTGAGGTATCTCCAAACTGTCTTCCATAGTGACTTTACATTCCCACCAACAGTGGATTAGGGTACCTTTTCCCCCACATCCTCACCAGCATTTGTTGTTTGTTGATTTCTGTATGAAAGTCATTCTAACCAGGGTCAGGTGAAATCTCATTGTGGTTTTGATTTGCATTTCCCTGATGGCTAGTGATCCTGAATATTTTTGCATGTGTCTGTTGGCCATTTGGATTTCCTCTTTTGAAAAATGTCTGTTTAAGTCCTTTGCCCATTTCCTAACTGGGTTGTTTTGTTGTTGTGGAGTTTCTTGATCTCTTTGTAGATTCTGGTTATTAATCCTTTATTCTGTCAGTTGCCTCATCACTTTGCTGAGGGTTTCTTTTGCAGTACAGAAACTTCTCAATTTGATATAATCCCATTTGTTAATTTTGGCTTTGGCTGCCTGTGCCTCTGGGGTCTTTTCCAAGAAGTCTTTGCCTGTGCCAGTACCTTGCAGGGTTTTCTGATGTCCTCTAATAATTTGATGGTGTCAGATCATAGATTTAGATCTTTAATCCAGCTTGAGTGGATTTTTGTGTAAGGTGTAAGGTGTAAGGTGTAAGGTAGGGGTCTTGCTTCATACTTCAGCATGTGGAGATCCAGTTTTCCCAGCACCGTTTGTTGAAGAGACTGTCTTTGCTCCAGGGATTGGTTTTAGCTCCTTGATCAAATGTAAATTGGTTGTAGATGTTTAGATTGATATCTGGTGTTTCTATTCTGTTCCATTGGTCTGTCCACCTGTTTTTGTGCCAGTACCAGGCTATTTTGATTATAACTGCCCTATAGTATGTCTTGAAATCTGGTATTGTGACACTTCCGGCTTTGTTTTTGTTGTATAGGATTGCTTTATCTACTCTAGTTCTCCTGTGCCTCTAAATGAATTTTAGCATCATTTTTTTCTAGATCTGAGAAGAATATCTTTGGTATTTTGATTGGTATCGTATTGAATGTTTAAATTGCTTTTGGAAGAATGGACATTGTGATGATATTGATTCTTCTAATCCATGAACATTTAAGGTTTTTCCATTTTTTGTATCTTCTGCTATTTCTTTTTTAATGTTTTGTAACTCTCATCGTAGAGATCTTTGACATCCTTGGGTAAGTTTATTCCTAGATATTTGATAATTTTTTGTAGCTATTGTTAATGAGATTGATCCTAGAAATTCTTTCTCAGGTGTGGCATTGTCTGTGTATACAAAGACTGTTGATTTTTGTGTATTGATTTTTTAAAATTTATTTGAAAGTCAGAGTTACATAGAGAGAGACAGAGAGGCAGAGAGAGAGAGGTCTGTCTTCCATCTGCTGGTTCACTCCCCAATTCGCCACAATGGCTGGAGCTGCACTGATCCAAAGCCAGGAACCAGGAGCTTCTTCTGGGTCTCCCAGGCAGGTACAAGGGCCCAAGGACTTGGGCCATCTTCCGCAGCTTTCCCAGGCCATAGCAGAGAACTGGATCGGAAGTGGAGCCGCTGGGACTTGAACTGGCGTCCATGTGGGATGCCGGCACTTCAGGTGGTGGCTTTACCCGCTACACCACGGTGCTGGCCCCTGGCAATGCTTTTGAAGTCTTGAATGGCTAAGATAATAAGCTCTCATTTTAAAACTTTATTTAAAAATTTTTTAGTTTTTACATTTGAAAGGCAGAAAGAGATTTCCCATTTACTGGTTCTCTCCCCAAATGCCTGCAATAGGCAGGGCTGGGCCAGGCTGAAGCCAGGAGCCCAGAACTCAGTCTGGGTCTTCTATGTGAGTGACAGGGACCCTGGTACTTCAGCCACCATCACCTGCTGCCTCCCAGGGAATGTTTAAGCAGGAAGTTGAATCAGAAGCAGAGTAACTGGGACTGAAGCCAGGCACTGATATGGCATTTAGGCCTCTCCAGGGGCTACGTAACCACTGTGCCACATGTTGACCTCCAAGCCCTCATGTTTAAATGATAATTTTCCTGGGTATAAAATTCTAGGTCCAATGCTTTTATTTTCAGTATTAGGTTGCTTCATGTACTGCTTGGTACAGGAAAGGCAAGACGAATATTTAATTCTTTCTATTTGTTTATTTCTAGAATGATTTAGGTCTTTCGCATCCTCCAGTGGCCAAGTTAGTTTTGTTTCTTCTACCTTTTCCTCTCTTTTTTCTTCTTATCATAGTTGATGTTTCAGTCCATTCCAGTGCTGATCCTTATTGACACTCAAATGTCTCATCCTTGCCATTGGCAACATCTTCACCCTAGCTCCAGAGTTGATGATGGCTGATGCATCTTTGGTGGCTGTCCACGAGCCATGGCCTTGCTCTGCCTGAGCATTTTTGTCCAGCCATGTTTCTGAGGATCTATGACTGAGGCTATGTGATGAGATCACAGGCAGACTGAGGCAGGGTGTGTGATGAGAGCACAGGCAGAGTGAGACAGGGTGTGTGATGCGAGCACAGGCAGACTGAGGCAGGGTGTGTGGTAAGAGCACAGGCAGAGTGAGATAGGGTGTGTGATGAGAGCACAGGCAGAGTGAGATAGGGTGTGATCAGAGAACAGGCAGACTGAGGCAGGGTGTGTGATGAGAGCACAGGCAGACTGAGGCAGGGTGTGTGATGAGAGCACAAGCAGACTGAGGCAGGGTGTGTGATGAGAGCACAGGCAGACTGAGGCAGGTGCGTGATGAGAGCACAGGCAGACTGAGGCAGGGTGTGTAATGACAGCACAGGCAGACTGAGGCAGGTGTGTGATCAGAGTACAGGCAGACTGAGGCAGGTATGTGATGAGAGCACAGGCAGAGTGAGACAGGGTGTGTGATGAGAGCACAGGCAGACTGAGGCAGGTGTGTGATCAGAGAACAGGCAGACTGAGGCAGGGTGTGATGAGAGCACAGGCAGAGTGAGACAGGGTGTGTGATGAGAGCACAGGCAGACTGAGGCAGGGTGTGTGATGACAGCACATGCAGAGTGAGACAGGGTGTGTTATGAGAGCACAGGCAGACTGAGACAAGTGTGTGATGAGAGCACAAGCAGACTGAGGCAGGTATGTGATGAGAGCACAGGCAGACTGAGGCAGGTGTGTGATGAGAGCACAGGCAGAGTGAGACAGTGTGCGTGATGAGAGCACAGGCAGAGTAAGACAGTGTGTGTGATGAGAGCACAGGCAGACTGAGGCAGGGTATGTGATGAGAGCACAGGCAGAGTGAGATAGGGTGTGTGATGAGAGCACAGGCAGACTGAGGCAGGTGTGTGATGACTGCACAGGCAGACTGAGGCAGGGTGTGTAATGACAGCACAGGCAGACTGAGACAGGGTATGTGATGAGCACAGGCAGACTGAGGTAGGGTGTGATCAGAGAACAGGCAGACTGAGGTTGGTGTGTGATGAGAGCACAGGCAGACTGAGGCAGGGTGTGTGATGAGAGCACAGGCAGAGTGAGACAGTGTGCGTGATGAGAGCACAGGCAGAGTAAGACAGTGTGTGTGATGAGAGCACAGGCAGACTGAGGCAGGGTATGTGATGAGAGCACAGGCAGAGTGAGATAGGGTGTGTGATGAGAGCACAGGCAGACTGAGGCAGGTGTGTGATGACTGCACAGGCAGACTGAGGCAGGGTGTGTAATGACAGCACAGGCAGACTGAGACAGGGTATGTGATGAGCACAGGCAGACTGAGGTAGGGTGTGATCAGAGAACAGGCAGACTGAGGTTGGTGTGTGATGAGAGCACAGGCAGACTGAGGCAGGTGAGTGATGACAGCACAGGCAGACTGAGGCAGGGTGTGATGAGAGCACAGGAAGACTGAGGCAGGTGTGATGAGAGCACAGGCAGACTGAGGCAGGGTGTGATGAGAGCACAGGCAGATTGAGGCAGGGTGTGATGACAGCACAGGCAGACTGAGGCAGGGTGTGTGATGAGAGCACAGGCAGACTGAGGCAGGTGTGATGAGAGCACAGGCAGACTGAGGCAGGGTGTGATGACAGCACAGGCAGACTGAGGCAGGGTGTGATGAGAGCACAGGCAGACTGAGGCAGGGTGTGATGAGAGCACAGGCAGACTGAGGCAGGGTGTGTGATGCGAGCACAGGCAGACTGAGGCAGGTGTGTGATCAGAGTACAGGCAGACTGAGGCAGGTATGTGATGAGAGCACAGGCAGAGTGAGACAGGGTGTGTGATGAGAGCACAGGCAGACTGAGGCAGGTGTGTGATCAGAGAACAGGCAGACTGAGGCAGGGTGTGATGAGAGCACAGGCAGAGTGAGACAGGGTGTATGATGAGAGCACAGGCAGACTGAGGCAGGGTGTGTGATGACAGCACATGCAGAGTGAGACAGGGTGTGTTATGAGAGCACAGGCAGACTGAGACAAGTGTGTGATGAGAGCACAAGCAGACTGAGGCAGGTATGTGATGAGAGCACAGGCAGACTGAGGCAGGTGTGTGATGAGAGCACAGGCAGAGTGAGACAGTGTGCGTGATGAGAGCACAGGCAGAGTAAGACAGTGTGTGTGATGAGAGCACAGGCAGACTGAGGCAGGGTATGTGATGAGAGCACAGGCAGAGTGAGATAGGGTGTGTGATGAGAGCACAGGCAGACTGAGGCAGGTGTGTGATGACTGCACAGGCAGACTGAGGCAGGGTGTGTAATGACAGCACAGGCAGACTGAGACAGGGTGTGTGATGAGCACAGGCAGACTGAGGTAGGGTGTGATCAGAGAACAGGCAGACTGAGGTTGGTGTGTGATGAGAGCACAGGCAGACTGAGGCAGGGTGTGTGATGAGAGCACAGGCAGAGTGAGACAGTGTGCGTGATGAGAGCACAGGCAGAGTAAGACAGTGTGTGTGATGAGAGCACAGGCAGACTGAGGCAGGGTATGTGATGAGAGCACAGGCAGAGTGAGATAGGGTGTGTGATGAGAGCACAGGCAGACTGAGGCAGGTGTGTGATGACTGCACAGGCAGACTGAGGCAGGGTGTGTAATGACAGCACAGGCAGACTGAGACAGGGTATGTGATGAGCACAGGCAGACTGAGGTAGGGTGTGATCAGAGAACAGGCAGACTGAGGTTGGTGTGTGATGAGAGCACAGGCAGACTGAGGCAGGTGAGTGATGACAGCACAGGCAGACTGAGGCAGGGTGTGATGAGAGCACAGGCAGACTGAGGCAGGTGTGATGAGAGCACAGGCAGACTGAGGCAGGGTGTGATGAGAGCACAGGCAGACTGAGGCAGGGTGTGATGACAGCACAGGCAGACTGAGGCAGGGTGTGATGACAGCACAGGCAGACTGAGGCAGGGTGTGTGATGAGAGCACAGGCAGAGTGAGACAGTGTGCGTGATGAGAGCACAGGCAGAGTAAGACAGTGTGTGTGATGAGAGCACAGGCAGACTGAGGTAGGGTGTGATCAGAGCACAGGCAGACAGGCAGGTGTGTGATGAGAGCACAGGCAGACTGAGGCAGGGTAAGTGATGACAGCACAGGCAGACTGAGGCAGGTGTGTGATGAGAGCACAGGCAGACTGAGACAGGGTGTGTGATGAGAGCACAGGCAGACTGAGGCAGGTGCGTGATGAGAGCACAGGCAGAGTGAGACAGGGTGTGTGATGAAAGCACAGGCAGACTGAGGCAGGGTGTGTAATGAAAGCACAGGCAGACTGAGACAGGGTGTGTGATGAGCACAGGCAGACTGAGGTAGGGTGTGATCAGAGAACAGGCAGACTGAGGCAGGGTGTGTGATGAGAGCACAGGCAGACTGAGGCAGGTGAGTGATGACAGCACAGGCAGACTGAGGCAGGGTGTGTGATGAGAGCACAGGCAGACTGAGGCAGGGTGTGTGATGACTGCACAGGCAGACTGAGGCAGGGTGTGATGAGAGCACAGGCAGACTGAGGCAGGGTGTGATGAGAGCACAGGCAGACTGAGGCAGTGTATGTGATGAGAGCACAGGCAGACTGAGGCAGGGTGTGATGAGAGCATAGGCAGACTGAGGCAGGTGAGTGATGAGAGCACAGGCAGACTGAGGCAGGGTGTGATGAGAGCATAGGCAGACTGAGGCAGGTGAGTGATGACAGCACAGGCAGACTGAGGCAGGGTGTGTGATGAGAGCACAGGCAGACTGAGGCAGGGTGTGATGAGAGCACAGGCAGACTGAGGCAGGGTGTGATGAGAGCACAGGCAGACTGAGGCAGGGTGTGATGAGAGCACAGGCAGACTGAGGCAGGGTGTGATGAGAGCACAGGCAGACTGAGGCAGGGCACCTTACCTCGTTTGCTGGTAGTACTGCAGGGTTTGCCTACTTGTTTTGTCTGCATTTGTGCCACCTCTGTCTGTCTCAGGTGTGCCCATGCTCCCAGAGCTCATGGGCTTGGATTCCAGTGCGTTTTTTTGCTCTGTCTCGGAGACCCACTGAATCCCAGAGCAGTGGTGCCCTGGTGCCATCGACAGTGCAGTAATGGAACTCCCATTCTGCTGGCAGTTCTGGCTGAGCAGTGACTGCAGTGTTTTAAGCAGACAACCAGAGACACATTTAGGCTCATTTGTTTCACTGTATTTTAAATTTCAGGGGTTTCCTTTTATCTAGTTTTAATGCATAATGAAATATTTACATGGTTCCATAGTCAGATCTGTGAACAGAGAAATCTTTAGAGAAATTCAAGACAAAGACAAGACAGGTAGGCAGAGCTTTAATTCTTTTTATATTCAATGAAAACAAACAAAAACAGGAATGTTGTTTTCTAACCTGTTTTAGAAAAGCATTTTCACTACTGTTGTTTCCATGCAGATGTCCACACTGAGGCTGTGCAGGCAGCTCTGGCCAAATACAAAGAGAGGAAAATGCCTATGCCCTCAAAGAGACGCTCCGTTCTTGCTCACTCGTCGGTGGGAGCCTACACCCCTCCAGGTACCAAGAGATGTGGCAGGATGGCTCCTGTGAGACATCACAGGCCTCCTGTCACCAAATCATTTCCTACAGAGCTGGAATAACTTGGCCTGTAACAGGGCTAGAAAACCCGAAATTAAAAATATACCTATAAGAGTATTCCTAACCTACAAATCTGTGGATACTTGCTTGCTACTGGACTTTCTGTGTATATTTTATTTTATTTTTACTAAGATGCTATTATATCATTTGGTAAAGAGTGGAACCTAAGATGCTTAATGGAATGTCAGTGCTTCCTGAATTAGAAATTTCTAAATTATTTGTATCTTTATTTTATACATACACACACACATATGTATGTGTGTATGTATATGTTTGTGTATGTGTATAGACTTCTTGCTAGCTCTCCTTTGATCCATGAGATACTTAGAAGTGTATTTTTTTAAGATTTATTTTATTTGAAAGATAGAAAAGGAGAGAGATTTCTGTCCTCTTGCTCACTCCTCAAAAAGCCTTAAGAGCTGGGGCTGGGCCAGGCTAATGGTAAGAGCCAGGAACTCCATCTGGATCTCCCACTTGGGTGGCAGGAACTCAAGTGTTGAACCATTATCTTCTGCTTCCCAGGGAGCTGGATTGGAAGTGGAGTAGCCGGGACTTGAACGGGCACTCTGATATGGAATGCCAGTGTCCCAGGCAGCAGCTTACCCAGCTGCTCCACAGTGTCCTCCCTCGTTGTTCTCACTGTACTATCTATTTAATATGTTGTTCTCAGGATTTAAATGGGATGGTATAAAACTATTTGGAGACCTTTTAGGTTTATTTTATGTTATTTTTGTTGCTATTAGAAATGAAAACTTTTAAACAAGAATGTATTCTGTGCTTCCGTTAAACTGTGGCCAGCTGTTGATGGTGTCTTGTGACTCCATATCCATGAACTTGTACTGTTTGACATCATGTTGTTGAAGTAACAAAAGTAGTGACAGTCATTTTTGTTGTGATGCCCTTGGTGTTAACTGCATAGTAAAAACAAGTGCACCAGAGCCACAGGTTATTTTAGTCTTTGGGTAACAGTTCTCTTGAAGCTGTTGAAAATCTTACAAATGATTATCAGATTACTGTTTCTACTAAATACATGTGACTACAGGCACTATCCAGTTGTGGAAGAATTTTTTAATAATTTTAAAACTCATATAAGACACAGTCATGCTGACCTGGTGGAACCTTACTTCACGGATATTTTTATTGACTGAAGTAGTTGTCTTGGGGAAGGAGTTTTTTCTAGAGCTGCTTCACGTGATTTCCCTGTGAGGACATGTGTGGGCAGAGCCACAGCCCACCTCAGCACCACAGTGCTGTTGGGGCTCACGCACAGACCAGGACACGGGGACTGGCCTGCCTTCTGATGTGCAGGCCCGGACAGCGAGCTCCTGTGGATGTGTCTGGGCTCTGTGTGGACATACACTGGGAACACTGGCAAGGTGTCTTGCTTTGGGGGACCCCACTGAGGTACGTAGCAAGGCCGAGCAGGAGACGACAGGTGGTTTTCACTTCTGATGTGTGGTTCCTGGTGGCCAGATCCTCTCTGGGAGTCAGGGCTCATGGAGCCGTTTGCCCCACAGCAGGGCTCTTTGCATGCCCCTGCCCACTGAGGATGGCCTTCACAGTGGTGCATGGCTACTTGGGCAGTGTTGGGCCAGGTGGCCAGAGCATGTTGTGCAGGACTAGGCAGCCCTGAGTCAGTGTGAGACCCTGTCCTGACCCATCCCAACATCATGCCTGTCATCGTTATTTTAACCACAGACACGTCATCTGCCTCAGAAGATGAGGGCTCTTTACGGCGACCCGGGCGACTTGCCTCCACTCCGCTCCAGAGCCATCCCAGCGTCGAGCCCTGGCTCGACCGGGTCATTCAGGGCTCGTCCACCTCATCCTCCGCATCCTCCACCTCATCTCACGTGGGAGCGAGACCTGCCGCTGCTCCCAGCACTGCTGCCACGCCAGGGGCTGCTGCCGCCACCGCGCTCGCAGGCCTGGTGGCCCACACCCACATAGGTCAGTAATGAGCTGCTGAGGTCCCCACGCCAGCAGGGCAGGGTCAGGAGTGCCTGGGACCGAGGGGCTGTGCCCTGATGCAGGGCTGCTTCCCTGTGGGAGACAGGTGGAGAGGCCCCGCACCGCGGTGCCTCCCTGCAAACAGACCTGCAAGCCAGGGCCCTGTGAGTGACCAGGTCCTGCACCGGACATCAGAGGGCAGCTCATCTGCCTGAGATATCAGCTGGTTTTGAGCTGTTAACAATTGTACTTGAAAGAAATTGGGGTGCTCGTTGGTTAGTGTGTTGTCCAGGTTAAATCCTGCACAACCTTTTGAACAGTATGGCCTAATCGCCGAACTTTTCCCCACCAAGAACCACCTCTTATCTGGGAAACGTCTTTTTGGTAACAAAAATGGTTCTTGATGCTTCTGTGATTTGGCAGTGCTGGACCCTCGTGGCTTGTGGCCTTCATGGCACACAGAAGGGTGTGTGATGTTTCTGCCGGGTGTGCTGAGCGTGTAGCCACAGGGAGCAGGCACAGGGTGAGTGGTGAGCACACCTACCACTTGGTGATCGTGACCGTCGCCCCCGGCCTGGCCGCTCCTCTGCTGCCCTGTCTTTCCTCTTGGCCTTTTGGTTTGCCTGCAGGGCTGTTGGTTGTCCCCACTCTGCGAGGGTCTTGAGGCAGAGGTTGGGGCCATGGCTGTACTGACCTCTCTTTCTCTAGAGGCGGTGAACCCCCACTCTAAAAACAAGTTGTTAACTAAAGCTTAGCAGAGATACTTGGGTCTTCTCCAAATTGTGGAATCATTTGAATCGTTAATTTTAGAAGGAAAAAAGTACCATGTTTCATTATGTGAAACCCTATTTTGAAAATTATTATTATTATTACTATAAATTCACAAAACAAAAATTGTTAGGTAGTGCTACTACTACCACACCCAACTTCCCCTGTTTCTTTAAATCCAAATTCTTCTTGTCCTTCTCACCCCTCCCAGCTTCTAGTAATTACCATCCTGTGTTCAGATTGAGGTTTTTATTTGTGTGTGTGTGTGTCTTTAACGTTACCTCCCACATATAAGGGAGAACATGCGGTATTTGTTTTTCTGTGTCTGGCTTATTTCATTCAACATGATGTCCTCCAGTTCCATCCATGTTACTGCAAATGAATCCTTACTTTTAAACAGGAACAGTAACATGGTTAGCTGTGTGTAGCTAGCAATGAAGCCCACAGACCTCTCACACTGGCACATGAAGATACAGTCAACAATGTCCCCTCCTTTTTCTTTTTTCTTTTAAAATGCGTATTTGAATAGTTTCTTCTCCTGCAGGAGTGGGGAACATCCAGCCCACAGGCACATAAGACCTGTGAAATCACTTGGTCTGGCCCTGCCCAGGCAGCTACAGGCAGAACTCAAAATTCAATAAATCTACAGAAGGCTATTTTTTTAGAAAGCTTTTATTTAATGAATACAAATTTCATAGGTACAACTTTAGGAATATAGTGGTTCTTCCCCCCATACCGACCCTCCCACCCGCACTCCCATCACACCTCCTATTCCCTCTCCCATCCCATTCTGCATTAAGATTCTTTTTTAATTATCTTTATATACAGAAGACCGGCTCTATACTAAGATTTCAACAATTTGCATCCCTCCACACACACAAAGTATAAAGAACTGTTTGAGAACAGGTTTTACAGTGAATTCTCATAGTACAACTCATGGGGAGCAAGTGAACAGTGACTCCTGTTGTTGATTTAATAACTGACACTCTTATTTATTTTTAATTTTTTTTTTTTGACAGGCAGAGTTAGACAGTGAGAGAGAGAGAGACAGAGAGAAAGCTCTTCCTTTTTCCGTTGGTTTACCCTCCCAAGCAGCCGCTACGGCCGGCGCATTGTGGCCAGTATGCTGCGCCGATCCAAAGCCAGGAGCCAGGTGCCTCCTCCTGGTCTCCCATGTGGGTGCAGGGCCCAAGGACCTGGGCCATCCTCCATGCCTTCCCGGGCCACAGCAGAGAGCTGGACTGAAGAGGAGCAACCAGGACAGAATCCGGTGCCCTTACTGGGACTAGAACCTGGGGTGCCGGTGCCACAGGTGGAGGATTAGTCTAGTGAGCCGCGGCGCCGGCCGACACTCTTATTTATGATGTCAGTGATCACCCGAGGCTCTTGTCATGAGCTGCCAAGGCTATGGAAGCCTTTCAAGTCCACAGACTCTGTCTGTATTTAGACAGGGCCATAATCAAAGTGGAAGTTCTCTCCTCCCTTCAGAGAAAGGTACTTCCTTTGATGGCCCCTTCTTTCCACTGGGTTCTCTCTCACAGAGATCCTTCATGTAGCTCATTTTTGCCACAGTGTCTTGGCTTTCCATGCCTGAAATGCTCTCATGGGCTTTTCAGCCAGGTCAGAAGGCTGATTTTTAAGATGATAAATTTGTATGACCCGTGAATAATGTTATAAATATGCATTTGGCTCTTGGCAGAAAAAAAGTTTCTCCACTTCTGATCTACATGAAAGGCAGAGTGATGGGGTGTGGGATGGGGTGGGCCTTCCGCCCACTGGTTCACTCCCCAAAGGTCCACAACAGTTAAAGCCAGGAGCCCAAACTCAGTCTGGGTCTTCTACAGGAGAACAAGGACCCAAACACTTGAGCCATCACCTGCTGCCTTCCAGCTGTGTTAGCAGGGAGCTGGATTCAAAGTAGAACAGCCAGAACTCCCAAAAGGCATGTGGGCCACCTGCTGCACCACCACACCTGCCATGAGGACGGAAGGAGAAAGATGGGCGATTTTAACTTGCCTGAGATCACACAGCTACATAGAGTGGGGAAGCCAGGATTGGCATCCATTTTCTTGAATCCTGTGCATTTTCTTACACTTGTTTTCCCCTGGAACTGGGTGAATGTTTCAGTGTACCCAGGGCAGAGCAGTGTTTGGGGGGATTCCCATGGCCATGCCAGGCAGGGGTTGGGCTCGTGTGCTGAGCTGCTTTCCTGTAAAATCTCAGATGTTTGGCTGGATTGAGATGGGTTAGGTGTTTTAGAAGGCCCTCAGCGTCTGTCTTGGCATCTTCTGTGTGGCATGCCACTGTTGCTTTTCCTTTTTGGTTTGTTGGAGTCAGTCCACACAGTCAGCATTTTTCAGTTGACTGTGTCTTTCCATTGACAGTGTGAGTCTTAGGTGAGAACATGAGGTGCCTCACGGAGCACTCACACCAGGCTTCCAGCTCACAGAGGAGCCGTCAAGGCCTTTAGAGTAGTGGGAGGCAGCATTCTCCACAAGAAAGTGTCCCCTTGGGAAGCAGCCGCCTCCACGGTCTCAGGCAGCTTTCCTGGGTGTCCTCGTGATGGTGGTGTCGCTGCCCACCTCTCCTCCAGGAGGTTCACAGTCAGTAGCTGGGAAGTTGCTTTTGCTGTGTTATTTTCCTTCTCTGTGCATCCTGGTGGTGTTAACTCTGTAGGAATGTAGTTAGCACCAGGGTGAGGAAAAGAGTGGGCTTCGAATGTTCCGTTACCTTCTTTCTGCTTCCTGTGGCGCTTTCCTAGGAAAGCAGAGTGCTTGCAGTTTGAGTTGAAGCCTCTGCTGAGCTTTCTGCATGATGTATCCTGGTGGGTTGGAGAAAAAAGCATATTTAGTGTGAGAAATTAGCCACAGTTCACAGCGTTTAACCAAATTCTTAGCTTCTCAGTGGTGTGGAGTGTCCTCTAACAAAGCACTTGGCTCCAGTGTGTTTTTCACTCTCTGTGGAGACCCTGGTTGTAGACGTACATGGCCTATGCCTATTACTGCATTGGGGGTGGCAGCTCCTGACTCCTGCATGAGTGACTGTGATAATCATTTTTTTTTTCTTTTTTCAAGATTGGTTTATTTGAAAAGGAGAGTTACAGAGAGAGACAAGGAGAGACAGAAATCCTCCATCCACTAGTTCACTCCATAAATGGCTACAATGACCAGGGCTGGTCCAGGCTGAAGCCAGAAGCTTCTTCTGGGTCTCCCATGTGGGTGCAGGGGCATTTGAGCCCCTCCCTACTGCTTCCCAGGGAGCTGGATCAGAAGTGGAGCAGCTGAACTTGAACTGCCCCTCATATGGAATCACTGCAGGCTGCAGGTTAAACTGCTGTGCCACAGCGCTGGCTCCTGATCTTTATTTTAAGTAAAGATTTTATTTATGTACTTATTTGAAAGTCATGTGACAAAGGGGGTGCAGGAGAAGGAGAGATAAAGATCTTCTATTCACTGGTTCACTCCCCAAGTGGCCACAATAGCCAGGGTTGGGCCAGGCTGAAGCCAAGAGCCAACAACTCCATCTGGTTCTCCCACGTAGGTAGCATGGACTTAGGCACTTGGGCCATAATCTGCTGCTTCCCAGGTGCCTTAGCAAGAAAGTGAATCAAAAGTCAGTAGCAGTGCCAGCATCCCCTATTCCAGTCCAGCTCTCTGCTGTGGCCTGGGAAAGCAGTAGAAGATGGCCCAAGTGCTTGGTCCCCTGCATCCGCCTGAGAGACCTAGAAGAAGCTCCTGGCTCCTGGCTCTTGGCTTTGGCATGGCCCAACTCCGGCTATTGCAGCCATTTGGGGAATGAACCAGCAAATGGAAGATTGTCTGTCTGTCTCTCTCTGTTTCCCCTCTTTTCTCTGTAATTCTTCTTTTCAAAAAACCACAACTGCTAATTTGATCAACGTTAGGTTTGTTCCTGGGTTGTGATAATTCTGTGCATTAAATAGCGTGTGCTTTGCTGCCATACTATTTCAACTTTCTACATATCTAAAAAAACTCTTATTTTGCATTGTATCTGGATTAATGGAATTGTAGATGACCAGAATTTAGATACTTAGGGAGTTAGAGTACCATAGTGAGATGGCAGCCACATTGATTAAAATACTCACTGACCAGTTTCCCCTTGGTGCACAGACTAACACTGTCTCTCAGTCTGTGTGCTCAGTGTAGTGATAGCACAGTGTCTGACAGTCAGGCAGAACCATCTGCAGTGACAGTGCCTCCAGCAGCCTACAGACTGTACTGTGCTGAGAGACACAGAGATATTCAGGCAACAGAAGCAGTGGCCTTCAGACATTCGCTGCGTCTAATGTCATCAGTCTTTAAAGGTAGCATTGACACATTACCTTGAGAACTGGCTGGTGATTGCCTAGTGTTGTCGGTTTTTATGACTGGCATTAGAGGAAGTTTAATTTTTGTAGTTTTATTCTTCAGGACCTGCAAAGGCAGTATCTTCATGATGTCCAGTATACTTTTGGGGTATTGGAGATTGTTTATAGAATATGGAACAAGCATGTTCCAGTGGTAACTGATTTCAGATTTGTTTGTACTTCTTTGAGGGGGAGTTTTTACCTCTAGTCTTGTTGGGCTGATGTGATACCAGTTTCTTTGCTCCATCCCTGTCTCTGTATGATAGCTGAAGGCCTGGCCCTAGATTCATTTGTGAATCGAGCCACCCACATGCACACAGACTTTTGCATACCATGTCTGGGAGTTCACAGGGTCCTGCCTATGGTCAGCCAGGAAAACAAAATGAATGAGAAGGTACCACACTCTCCCTATACAGGGTTCAGCTGCTGAAACTTCAGACCAGTGGGTTAGAATAGTGATATAATACTCATTTGAATTAATGGTCCCTTTCATTTGGGTGTGCTTTTTCCCCACACAGATCTGCAGTCTGCCCCTCCTGATGTCACCACAGGCCTCGTGCAGCATGTGCACTATGAGCGTCCACAAGTGGCTTCTGTGAGAGGCACTCCGCGGGGGTACAGCACGAGCGTCCTGGAGACAGCAGATGGTGAGCTCTCCACTGAAACTCAGAGCAAACCCAAGCTCACTTGTGACCCGTACGGATCAACAGAAACCAGAGTGCACAGTGAATACCACAGAAAGCTTCTGTGGAGAATTATGGGAGATATCTTTGGAATTGGGATATTGGGAATAAGATTCAGGGATAGAAAAATCCCCAATTTAGATTGGACACCAGAGGACTTTGACTCTACAGTGCAGGGAATTGAGAAGCCATGGAGGTTTCTGTGTTTGGATCAGTGGGGCAGGCAGAGCAGACTGCGGTGTGAGCAAGCCACACACACGTCAGAGAACATTGCCTTAACTTCTCCATCCCCGTGGCCTGGGCAGTGGATAGAAGAGCTTCCTTCCTAATGTGCAACTTCAGAGATGTCAGTGTGATTTTCATAATGTGCTTTTCTATGCCATTTCTTTTTGAAATAATTCCCTGTCTCTTTTATAAAAATCATGTCATTTTTTTCTCAAAGTATCTTTAAAAACTTATTTTCATTTTATTTGAAAGGCAGAAAGATCTTCCATCTACTGGTTCACTGACCAAATGCTTGCAACAGCCAGGGCTGGGCCAGGCCAAAGCCAGGAGCCTAGAACTCCATCCAGTTATCCCATGTGGATGACAGAGACCCAAGTACTTGAGCCATCACCTGCTGCCTGCCAGGGTGCACATCAGCAGGAAGCTGGAATTGGAAGTGGACCCAGGACTTGAAATTAGATGCTGACATGGGATGTGGTATACCAAGCAGATTTATGTATTTATTTGAAAGTCAGAGTTAGGCAGAGAGAGGAGGAGAAGCAGCGAGAGAGAGGTCTTCCATCCACTAGTTTACTCCCCAGATGGCCGCAACAGCCGGAGCTGCGCTGATCCAAAGCCAGGAGCCAGGAGCTTCCTCTGGGTCTTCCCACATGGGTGCAGAGGCCCAGGGACCTGGGCCATCTTCCACTGCTTTCCCAGGCCATAGCAGAGAGCTGGATCAGAAGAGGAGCAGCCGGGACTCGAACTGGCGCCCACATGGGATGCTGGCATTGCAGGCAGCGGGCTCACCCGCTATGCCACAGCACCGGCCCCCATTCTAACTCTTGTGCCAAACACCCACCCCTGAAATTATCATTTTAATTCACAGAAAATTCAGGATCTGAAATCTGGGACCTTATTCGTTTATTTCAGTACTCCGAAGCAGAATGTAAAGTCTTTGATCTCCTTGTTCAGGTGCAAAGGAGTACTGAGTCAACATGAAGCAGACTGTACATTGGGTAGACTTTGTTTTTGAGTCATAGACAAGTGGGGGTGGCAGAAAGACAGGAGACAGGTACAGCCTTCATCTGTTGGGCTGGCTGAGGCTGAAGTCAGAGGTTGGGAACTCTCGCCTGTGGGTGGCAGAGACTCAAGTACTTGAGCCATCAGGGTCTGCATTAGCAGGGAGCTGGAGTGAGAAGCACGAGAGGTGAGAATCGAATCCAGGCACTCTGATGTGAACATGGGCATCCTAACTGGTTGGTCAATATCTGTCCCTAGTCAAATTTTTAATTTGATTTATTACATTTAAAAAAAATAGAGCTTAATTAAGGTGTAATTGACATATAATACATTTCATGTATTTAAAATATACTAGTTTATAAGTTTTAAGGTGTTTGTGCACCTGTGAAAGCATCAGTGTGATAGTGGAAACACCCGGCTCTGTGTGTCACAAGTTCCCAAACAGTCCTTCTCTCTGCCTTCCAGCCTTCCCCCACTCTTCAGAAAATCACTAACTTACTTACTGTTTTTTTTTTTTTTTTTTTTTTAAGATTTATTTATTTATTTGAAAGGCAGAGTTACAGAGAGGCAGAGGCAGGGCGTGGGGGTTGTCTTCCATCCACTGGTTCACTCCCCAGATGGCTGCAACAGCTAGAGCTGTGCCTATCCGAAGCCAGGAGCCAGGAACTTCATCTGGGTCTCCCCCATGGGTGCAGGGGCCCAAGCACTTGGGCCATCTTCCATTACTTTCCCAGGCCATAGCAGAGAGCTGGGTTGGAAGTGGAGCAGCTGAGACTCGAACTGGTTCCCATATGGGATGCTGGCACTGCTGGCAGTGGCTTTATCTGCTATGCCACAGTGCTGGCCCCTATACATGTTTTGTTGTTGTTGTTATTGTTTTTTAAAGATTTATTTTATTTATTTGAAAGACAAGAGTTACAGCGAGAGGTAGAGCCAGAGAGAGAGGTCTTCCATCCACTGGTTTATTCTCCAATCAGCCACAATGGCCAGAGCTACACTAATCCAAAGCCAGGAGCCAGGAGCTTCTTCCAAGTCTCCCACGTGGGTGCAGGAGCCCAGGAAGATGACTTGGGCCATCTTCCACTGCTTTCCCAGGCCATAGCAGAGAACTAGATTGTAAGTGGAGCAGCTAGGGCTTGAACTGGTGCCCATATGGGATGCCAGCATTGCAGACGGTGGCTTTACCTGCTACGCCACAGCGCTGGCCCCCTTACACGTGTTTTTAAGTTCTGTTATTAGGTGCATACATATTCAAGATTTTTGTGTTTTGATGAATTGACCCCTTTATCATTGCAGCATTTTCCTTGGTGCTGAGTCCTATCTAGAATCTTCTTTGCGTGATCTTATTGGAACACCTTCAGCTGTTTTACAAGTAGCATTACCTGTAAATCCATTCATCCTTTTCTTTTTTCTTTTCCTTCTGTGTCTTTATAATTTCTTACATTTAGCATTTATTCATTCTTGATTTTTTATTTAAGCACCTTTTTGCCTTTTCATTGGAATGTTTGAGCCATGTACAGCTGATGTAATTATCAGTATTGTTGGGTTTAGATCTATGACCCTGTTATTTTTTTCTATTTTACTTGTCTGTCAATTTCTATACTCCCCCTTTGCCACTTTTTCTGCCTTCTTTAGGTTTAATTTTTCATTCTATTCGTCTCTACTTTTTTATTTTGGTGGTGACTATAGGGTTTGTGATATGAATTGTCACTTCATCACAGTATGCCCTCAACATTGCACTGTCTTGGTGTGGCAGTGGTACAGGATGACTGGGAAACCTTTGGAAAAAGTTAGAAATAGATTATTTTCTTAGACCATCAACAAGGAAAAACTAGAAATGATCAGACATCTAGATGTAAGAAATGAAAAACAGAAGAGAGCAGTGGGTGAGTTTCTCTTGAACCTGGTGATAAATAAATGCTTTCTAATTTAACTCATAATCTACCTGCAGTGAAAGTAGACATAGATGAATTTGACTACATGAAATATAACAAGTCTTTTGCATAGTAAAATAATACCATAAAGAAAACCAAAAGATATGACAAACTGAGAGAAAAATATTTACAATATATGCGATGGATAAAGATAGTCTATTTCTAATAATTCTTTATTTAGTTTTATTTATTTATTTGAGAGATAGAGTTACAGAGAATGAGAGGGAGAAACAGAGAGATAGGTTTTCCATATGCTGGTTCACTCTCCAAATGGCCACAACGGCCGGAGCTGCGCCGATCTGAAGCCAGGAACCAGAGCTTCTTCTAAGTCTCCCATGCAGGTGCAGGGCCCCAAAGACTTGGGCCATTTTCCATTGCTTTCCCAGGCCATAGCAGAGAACTGGATTGGCAGAGGGACAGCCTGGACTAGAACTGGCACCCATATGGGATGCCGGCACCGCAGGTGGAGGATTAACTTACTGTGGCACAGCACCGACCCCCTAATAATTCTTTTAAAAATCTGAAGGAAAACAGTGAAAATTGTGTGGATCAGGGGTTAGTAAACTAGGCTCATGGTCTGGCAGTCTTATAAATAAATAAAGTTTTATTAGAATAGCCTTGCCCATTCTTCACCTTCAGTCTGTGGCTGCCTTCATGCCAGAAACAGAGATGAGAAGCTGCTGTGGAAACCACATAGCTCACAAGACTGCTTATCATCCAGCCCTTTAAGGAGAAGTTTGCCAGCTTCTGATGTGGGAAAAAGGACCAAAGATAGAAACAGATATACATAAAAGGATATAAAGACAGTTTATGAACATAATGTCTAACTTTTTTTATGATTAGAGAAATAGGTATTTTGGTGAGGATTACAAAATAGTTCAATGCCTTTGGAAGGAAAATTGATAAAATCTATATGCACACTTAAGCTTTGAACCCAACTATATCAATTTGGACAACATATACCTCCAAAAATAAGTGTGTGTGTACAAAGTTATTTATTGCAGCACTATTTTTAATTGCAGTATGTTAGCAACTAGCCAATTATCCAAGCTTCACAAATTGTTTGAATAAACTAGTACATTTATACTGTGGAATACTATGCAGCTGTCAAAGTGAATGAGAAATAGCTTTATGAACTGCAGTGAGGTGATTTTTCAGATGTTGTTAAGTTAAAAGAATAAGGAACATATATAATATATTACATTTTGTGCAGGAAAGAAAGGAAAATAACAAATCTTTCCTCTATCTACTCTTTGTAGGAGAAAACACAGGGAGGAAGTTGGTTACTTCCAGGAGGAAGGGCATGGACTGAAGGACTGCAAGAAGGAGTAACACTGCTTTGAGTTTATCTATCACGTTTTACAAATGCATTCATGATCTATATATTGAAACCATAAGCATAAAACGGTAGGGCTGAGCAGATGAGCAGAGGTGTTAGTGCGGCTTGGAACAAGGGCATCCACATGTAATTGGGGAAAGATGAGAAAGGGTACCGTGGAGCAGCCTGCAGTGCTGGTGAGGAGCCGCGATGCCCAAGGTGTAGACGCTTGTCTGTCTGTGGCGGGCCACGTGCACGTGTTTATCTTGATGCCCCCAGATCTTCAAGTCAACTTGTAGGGATTCCCACTGGCTAAATTGGGACAATTTGTGCATGATTATAGTTAAGAACCATAGTGGTTTATAATCAGCTAAAAAAAAAAGAAACAGCAGATCTATGAGTCTTGCCAGTTAGATCAATCACTCAATAGACAGATGAGTGCCAAGTGCCAGCTGGAAAATCTGAACAGAGCACTGGAGTTGGGAAGTCATTCTGCAGCCGTGGTTCTGGGGCAGGCGCTTGATGCAGTAGTTAAGTCACCGCCTGAGACTTCCACATCCTGTATTGGGCTGCCTGGTATCAAGTCTCAGGTCCTCTGCTTTCTGTCTAGCTTCCTACTAGCACACACCCTTGGAAGGCAGCAGCTGCTGGCTCAAGTACTCAGGTTCCTGCCACCCGAGTGAGAGACTGAATTGAGTTCAGCCAGGCTGCACCCTGGCTTATCCATGGCTGTTGTAGGCCTTTGGTGAGTGAACCAGGAGATGGAAGATCTGTCTCTGTCGCTTTCTGCCATTTTTGCCTTACAAATAAAATATAAATACATAAAGATTTAAAAAGTTGCCTGCAAGAGTGATCCAGTGACTGTTGGATGCAAGAGGAAAGTTTGGTGCACATCAGAATATTCACGTGGTCCTGCGTGCAGTCACACATAGAGAGGTGCGATGCAGTGGAGAAGTCAGACAGCACTCTGGCTGATGAAAGCAGCATCACACCCGGGGTGGGTGGGTGTTGCCTGTCTCTGGATGTGATGTTCTGGCAGCATTTCAGCCAGGAAGGCAGCATACGAATCAAATAAGGAGAAAACTTTAAACTCCAAAGGAAGTTTCTTCTACTCAATGAAAAGAACTGTGTTCTTTGAAAATGTCAATGCCATGAAGGACAGGGAAAGGCTGTGGAAATGCTCCAGGTTAACGATGGCTCGAGATGTGGCAGGTAAATGTGGAACCAGCCCAGACCAGTGCTCCAGAGTGCAGCCTGCAGCAGCTGCCCTTGTGGACTGGCGGTGGTCAGCTGGGCTCCCCACCGTAGCTGCAGGAGTGTTGGGCTCTGTGGTGCTCCCGCTGCCTTTTCCATGTGAGGTGCCCCTGCTGACTGGCAAGTGTATACTGTGTTTGTTTTTTCACCCAGTGCATGGTGAGCTGTGTGAGGGCAGTCTCTTTATCTTTTTTGCTCACTTTCCAGCTCCCAAAACAGTGTTTCTTAGTAATTATTGAAGACACCTAAGAGTTTAATTTGATGTGTATCATATTGGAAGTTAAAACTAAAAATATATATTAATTAACTTAAACAGAAACTCATTACATGTTAACATGAATAGCACATACTTATGAAAAAAATTCCAAAACAACCAACATTTCACTGAGCTTGTTTTGCATACATTTTTGCCATTTTCGTGGCTGGCATGATAGAAGCCTTTGGGTTTGCGTCAGTTGGCTACGATGCACATACACACAACACGTGCCCTCTTCAGACCTCTTGAGAGGAGACACATGACTTCTGGATATTAACACCCAGTGGTCTTCACCTCACAAACTCCTAGAAGGGTCCCAGGTACTCCTGAGGTCCATGGTCTGCTTTGAAAATTGCCAGCTTAAAAGAAATCCTGTTTCCTGTAAGGCATTCAGTAAGTGCTTATTAAGTGAATCAGTGGGTTAAAAAAATGTGTGCTCGAGCAGCACAGGCTGGCTGGGCAGTTTTGGTGCCCCGTTCTCCAGCTGGTACCCAGCCTCTGCATCCCTTGTTCTCCCTGTGACAGGTGTCCCTGTGAATAGCAGAGTGTCCTCCAAAATCCAGCAGCTTCTAAACACCTTGAAAAGGCCAAAGCGCCCTCCACTGAAGGAGTTCTTCGTGGATGATTTTGAGGAGTTGTTGGAAGGTAAAAGTTCTCCAGCTCTGAGCTTTCATGTTGCTGTGGATGGGGTGGCACATGAGTGTCAAACAGAGGTTATTGCTGCTGTGTGAGAACGCATGGAGTCCTGATCTGTATAGACCAGGATCATCACGTGTAGTGCAGAATTCAGTGGCACACGTGACCAGGTAGGACTGGTTGCTCACACTAAAGTGCCTTCGCGTTTCTGTGGGCATCCAGTCCAGTGACTCAGGCTTCATTAAAATAATTCTAAGGTTCCATTGGGTTCATGTTATTAAATTTTTTTAATTTAAACTTCAAATGTGAAATGCTTATCTTTCCATGGTATTAATTAATTCACATTTTTAACATAAATTTGGCTCCTTTTCAGAGTTTTAGTCTCTCACATATGAATGAAATGTATATCCAGAAAAGAATATAGATTAATTTTTAAAGATTTTTTTTTATGTGAAAAACAAAGTTACAGAGAGAGAGGAGGGAGTGACAGAGAAAGAGAGATATTCCATCCACTTGTTCACTCCCCAAATGGCCACAGTGGCCAGAGCTGAGCCAATTCAGAGCCAGGAGCCAGGAGCTTCTTCCAGGTCTCCCATGTCGGTACATGGGCCCAAGGATTTGGGACATCTTCCACTGATTTCCCAGGCTCATTAGCAGGAGCCGAATTGGAAGTGGAGCAGCTGGGACTTGAACCATTGTCCATATAAGATGCCAGCACTGCAGGCAATGGCTTTACCTGCTAGGTCACAGTGCTGGCCCCTAGATTAATTTTTTTGAAAAGAGAACTGGCAAGAAGCAGAAAGATGGGAGAGGAACAGAAAGAAAGTCAAGGACCCTTGTGTGCGTGTGTTATTAGAGTTTGGGGTACCCTGCGGCCCAGCCCACAGCCCTTTGCCTCTTGTGCAGTGTCCTGGCAGCAGGTCAGCCCAGGGGTGGCCTCCAGACCTGAGGAAGACACAGGACTTTTCAATCATGTTTGTGCTTGACAATGAGACAGTGCCTTTCAAATTCAGAGTTCAGAGGTGTGCGCGAATCGTAAAGCAATCTGTCTTATTGCTTGGGCAGATTTTGATTAGATTGCACTGGAAATAGGATTTACTTTGTTCTTCCAACAGAGCAGTGGTCTCCCTGATGCCAGACTGAGCTGATAGCACTGCTCACTCCCATCCTGTGTAAGCAGGTCTCTAGGACCTGGCCATTACCCTGCTACTCTGCGGTTGGATTGTGGGCAATAGAGGGGCCACATTGCAATACAGAGGGTGGGAAAGTAGGAAAACCATCATGAGGTCATCTTTGATTGACAGGATGGTGGGCCATTTTTAACTTTATTTCAAAGCCATCATCATCTATAACCAAATCTCTTCTATTCCTTTGGTTATTTGTCTGTGACTATGATATTGATGTAAGAAATTAAACTATTGTAAGCTTTTTATAGTTGATAGTAAAAACAAAATGATAAAATATGAATGCTTAAAAACAAAATGTGTGCATTTGAAATGTTGACTTTTAAATTTTTATTTCCTTTAGTTCAGCAGCCAGATCCAAATCAGCCCAAGCCTGAGGGGGATCAGATGGTGGTGCTGAAAGGGGAGCCTCTGTCTGTGGGCGCTCCTTGGCCCCCATCCCTGCTGGCCGCCCTGCAGCACTGGGGAACAACACAGCCCAAAGCCCCCTGTCTGACTGCTTTGGATACGGCGGGGAAGGCCATCTGCACCCTCACCTATGGCAAGTGTCAGCAGAACCAGCGGTACTTCCTGTTTGGCCGTGAAGCATTACGTAACTTACGCAGCGCACACACAGCTTGATTGAGAAACCAACACAACTAAGTTATGCTCCTTCTTCCCAGCAGAGGCCACTGCCTGGCTGGTTTCGATTATTTGCAGAATAGTCTTAGAGAATGCATTCTGAACAATGTAGTTAAGTTCTATCTTATTTTGAACTTTGCATAAGTGGAATCATGTAGAATGTATTTTGTGTATGGCATCTTTAGGTTCCATATTATATTTTGGGGTAGTATAAGTCTTATGCATACTTGCGTATACAGCATGGTGTGTTTTACAGACTGAATGTGCTCCTGTGCACAGCACTCAGCAGAAGTGTGGCCAGGTCTAGGCCCCTCATGCCGCCTCCAGCACTGACACCCTCCACACTCAGAGGGTAGCCATTGTCCCGACTGTTTGCACTGCTAGTTTTACCAGGGTTACAATTTTATGTTAACAATACTTTATAAAAGCTATTCTTTTCTTTTTGCGTTCATTTGCCAAGCATGTGAGACCTATCATGGTATTGTATGGAGCTGTAGTATATTCTCATTGGTGGGGATTCTCTTGAATAAATATATCAGAACTTAAACATACAGCTGGCGCTGCGGCTCAATAGGCTATTCCTCTGTCTGCAGCGCCAGCACCCCGGGTTGGGTTCCGGTTGGGGCACCAGTTCTGTCCCGGTTATTCCTCTTCCAGTCCAGCTCTCTGCTGTGGCCCGGGAGTGCAGTGGAGGATGGCCCAAGTGCATGGGCCACTTCACCCGCATGGGAGACTGGGAGGAAGTACCTGGCTCCTGGCTTTGGATCGGTGCAGCACCGGCTGTAGCAGCCATTTGGGGAGTGAACCAATGGAAGAAAGACCTTTCTCTCTGTCTCTCTCTCACTGTCTAACTCTGCCTGGCAAAAAAAAAAAAACGAACTCAAACATACTTCAGTAGATGGCCGTCTGGGCAGTTTCCAGTTTGGGGCCATGTGGTGCTACAGTGAACGTTGTGTGTGAGTCTTGTGGGGTGGGTTGCGTTGTGCTAGGTGAAGGCAGCAGTGCAAAGTTCTGCTGCAGCACAGGCCCCAGCCGTGTCCAGCAGCGTTCACTCCCACGAGCAGTGTGTGAAGAGTTCCAGTTGCGTCACACCCTCGCCAGCACTTGCTGTCTGCCTGTTTCATCTTACTGTTTCTTGTAGGGGGTGCTCAATGTAGGTGCTCAAATTAGGTGGCTCTAATTTGCATTTCCTTATGGATGATATTATTTAGATGATTATTGGCTATTTGAATATCCTCCTTTATAAACTATTAAAACCTTTGACTAACTTTTCCGGTTGCTTGCTGATGTTCTCTTGCTGCTGCGTGTCTCAGATATAAGCTTCCTGTCATATTTTTTGCGGCTGTCTTATCTCAGTGGCTTGCCGTTTAACACTTCCCATTGCGGCTTTTGATGAATGAAATCTTAATTTAATGTAATCTAGTTTATATATTTTCCCATCTTTATTGTGGTTTTTGTCCTGTTAGGAAGTCTTTGCCAGACTTAAGGTCACACAGATATTCTCCTATACACTCTTCCACAAAATTTGTGGTTTCACTTTCCTGCTAAGGCACTGTGATGGATCTAAGGTTTCATTGTGATGTGAGGCTGGAGTCAGTCTCTTTCCTTAAAAAGTTGTAATTAGGTATCACTTCCTGAAGTGACAGGCTTTCCCCCAGGCACTGCAGTGCCACTTTGCCCTCTGTCAAGTGACAAGTAGACTTGTGGCCTACAGCTGCTCCAGTCTTTTCTCTCACTCTCTCTGAGATAGTGGAGCTGTGAGTCTCAGTGTTTGGTGTGTGAGAACCTCCAGTTCTGGGATTGTTCCTTAAGCTTGCCTTAACTTTTCCAAAAGTGCTTTTTTTTTTTTTTTTTTTTTTTTTGACAGGCAGAGTTAGACAGTGAGAGAGAGAGAGAGACAGAGAAAAAGATCTTCCTTCCGTTGGTTCACCTCCCAAATGGTCACTACAGCCGGTGCTGCACCGATCTGAAGCCAGGAGCCAGGTGCAGCTCCTCCTGGAAGAGGAGCAACCGGGACAGAATCCAGCGCCCCAACTGGGACTAGAACCCAGGATGCCAGCGCAACAGGCAGAGGATTAGCCAAGTGAGCCACGGCGCCGGACCTAAAAGTGCCTTTTTTTAAAAAAAATTTTATTTATTTATTTATTTGAAAGGCAGTGTTACAGAGAGGCAGAGGCAGAAAGAGAAAGAGAGGTCTTTCCTCACTGGTTCACTCCCCAGATGGCCATAACAGCTAGAGCTGGGCTGATCAGAAGCCCAGAGCCAGGAGCTTCTTCCAGATCTCCCACATAGGTGCAAGGGCCCAAGGACTTGGGCCATCTTCAACTGCTTTCCCAGGCCATAGTAGAGAGCTGGATTGGAAGTGGAGCAGCTGGGACTTGAACTGGTGCCCATATGGGATCCCAGCACTGCAGGTGGCAGCATTTCCCACCACACCACAGCACCAGCTCCAAAAATTCTTTTTTTTTTAAACATTGATTTAATAAATATAAATTTTATAGGTACAACTTTAAGAATATAGCGGTTCTGGGGCCAGCACCGTGGTGCAGTAGGTTAATCCTCCGCTTGCAGCGCCGGGATCCCATATGGGCGCCAGTCCTATTCCTGGCTGCTATTCTTCCAATCCAGCTCTCTGCTATGGCCTGGGGAAGCAGTAGAAGATGTCCCAAGTGCTTGGGCCCCTGCACCCGCATGGGAGACCCAGAAGAAACTCCTGGCTTTGAATCGGCGCAGCTCCAGCTGTTGCAACTATTTAGGGAGTGAACCAATGGAAGGAAGACCTTTCTGTCTCTCCCTCTCACTGTCTGTAACTCTACCTCTCAAATAAGTAAATAAAATCTTTAAAAAAAATAGCAGTTCTTCCCCCCATACCCACCCTCCCACTTCCACTCCCATCCCACCTCCTACTCCCTCTCCTATCCCATTCTTTACTAAGATTCATTTTTAATTATCTTTATTTACAGATGATCAACTTAGTATATACTAAGTAAAGATTTCAACAGATTGCACCCACACAGACACACAAAGTATAAAGTACTGCTTGAGAACAAGTTTTACCATTAATTCTCATAGTACAACTCATTAAGGACAGAGGTCCTACGTGGGGAGCAAGTGAACAGTGACTCCTGTTGTTGATTTAACAGTTGGCACTCTTATTTATGATGTCAGTAATCACCCAAAGCTCTTTTTTTTTTTTTTTTTTTTTTTTTGAACAGGCAGAGTGGATAGTGAGAGAGAGAGACAGAGAGAAAGGTCTTCCTTTTTGCCGTTGGTTCACCCTCCAATGGCCGCCATGGCTGGCGTGCTGCGGCCGGCGCACCGCGCTGATCCGAAGGCAGGAGCCAGGTGCTTCTCCTGGTCTCCCATGGGGTGCAGGGCCCAAGCACTTGGGCCATCCTCCACTGCCCTCCCGGGCCACAGCAGAGAGCTGGCCTGGAAGAGGGGCAACCGGGACAGAATCCGGCGCCCCGACCAGGACTAGAACCCGGTGTGCCGTTGCCGCTAGGCGGAGGATTAGCCTGTTGAGCCGCGGCGCCGGCCATGTCACTTCTTTTAAAAACTGCATAGGATGGATGTTGAGCAGTTTCCGTGTGCTGTTGGGGGTGGACTCAGTTACCTGATCTTTCTGTCCTGTTTGCACTCTTACCTCTCTCCAGCGGCCCAGACACCTGCAGTCTCTGGTGCTGTCTCTCAGCGGGGCTCTCCTTTGCAGAGCCGCAGCTGCTCCCCGCACAGGCAGGCAGTCACAGGAGGTGCAAGGCTCCAGCAGCTGCAGCGCTCTCAGTAAGCCGTGGAGACGGGCTGTGGCCCACTTCACAGGCAGGCAGTCACAGTAGGTGCAAGGCTCCAGCAGCTGCAGCTCTCAGCAAGCCGTGGAGACGGGCTGTGGCCCACTTCACAGGCTTGTCACGCTGAAAGGGCCCTGTACTGCCTCCATAGATGGTTTGATTTAGAGATGTGGAGTAGGGAGAGGGCACTCGCAACGCAGTGCTAGTCACTTCTGGAAAATGGCACGTGCGCGTATCTGCAGACTCACATGACCAGATTCCTACTCTTTCGGTCAGCTTTTCTTTATTCTGAATTTTCTGTAAGAAAATGCCATTTGTTTTTCTGTTGTGAACAGAAACTTGCAGCTTGTTTTTGAGAGAAAGCTCTGATGTTCATCACAGCGTGTGCAGCATAGTTGTGTGGTGGAAGCCCCTGGTTTAATGCTGTGTTATGGAGTGTTGTGATTGTTGCCTTAAAATGTTAACTACTAGTTTCTTACATTTTACATTTTTTTTTAATTTTAGGCAAACTTTGGAGTCGGAGTTTAAAACTAGCTTATACGCTACTTAATAAGCTGACTAGTAAGAATGAACCACTCCTTAAACCTGGAGACAGAGTAAGTAACAAGAATGTAACTTTATTGGAATCAGCAAAATCAGAGGCTTTAAAAATCTGTCACTGAAATCAGTGTTCTATTTGCTGGGTAGAAATATAGCGTTAACATAAGGGATTTAAGGTCAACAATCAAAAAATATGGAAAAAGCGTGAGATGTGGGAGAGAATGAGCAGTCATTGTCCATTGATTCTTCACTTCTCTTTTCTTGTACTTCATATATGTTGACATTAAGAAATGTTAAATTTCTGAAGATTAAATTTTGAGTTAACACTGATTTCACTTTAAATTATGTGGTTTGTTATTCATCTGCTTCCCATCCCTTATGGCCAGGCAACTGCCTCTTAGCTGTCTACCAAATAGAACCCAAAGGGAGCGAGAGGCTCTTCTCTTGTCCTGTGCTGCCCTTCATGCCGCATAGGACTATTTAACCCAAATCAAATAAAATCTAAGACTTAGTTCCTCAGCTGCATGAGCCATACTTTGAGGGCTCAGTGGCCCAGGGGCTGACAGCTACTGGAGTATTTCTGCCGCCGTAGGAGGTTCTGTTGAATGGTTGTACTCCCGGCAAGCTGAGGGCACTGGCAGGTCCGGCATGGGAAACTGGAGGATATGGTAAAAGCCATTGTGCTTCCCAGTGGCGCCTCTAATGAAAAATCGCCAGTGTTAGGTCACCAACAAGGAAATTGCCAGGTGATAGGAAATCCCAGGGAACGCCTGCGGTGCCTCACTCTTTGATATGAACTGAGGACGAAGAGGGGCGCTCCAGTATGAAAGAAAACAACCTAAAGACAAATGAGAGGGAAGAGGAGGAAGGGCAGAGGAAGTACACATGGAGAAAAGCTAGATACGGAAAGCAAATTTTCTAAAAGTAGTGTTTGTAACCCCCAACAGCTGGGAGTGTTATTCCATAAAGCAAGAGAAGGGAGTTAGCAGGAAGGACCAAAGTAGGAAGAAAAGCAGGAAAACAGTAAACTTGATCAGAAAAGTCCAATGTCTGACTGCTAATGGGAGTCCAGAAAGAGATAATGAGAACAGCGAAAACAAAAGCACTGCTGCTTGCCAGACCATCTGCAGTGCTGCACCAGGCTAAGGAAACAGCAAAGAGCTTGGAGCTTTCACAGGAAAAGCAGGATGTGTGCTGTGCTTCGGGTCTTCTCAGTACCGAAACTGGAGGAGAAGCGAGTGGTGCTTCCGGAGATGATTTCTTTAAAGAGGTTTCTTTGAAAGGCAGAATGACAGACAGACAGACAGACAGAGAGAATATCTTCCATCTGCTACTTCACTACCCAAATGGCTGCAACAACCAGGTCTGGGCCAGTGGGAAGCCAGGAACCAGGCACTCCGTCTTGGTCTCCCACTTGGGTGGCAAGGGCCCAAGTATTTGGGCCATCATGTGCTGCTTTCTTAGGCCACATTAGGATGGAACAGGGTCAGAAGTGCAGTAGCAGGACTTGAACCTACACTCCAGTATAAATGCCAGCATCACAAGTAGCAACTTAACCACTGTGCCACAACAACGCTAGCCCTGAGATTATGATTTTTAACCTGCAGTTCTGTTTCCAGAGATAGAACAAATAGGAGAATGACATAACCAGTTATAAACTTGTAGGACCCAAAAATCTGACTCGTAAGCCCTGTTTTGGCAAATTGCTAGAGGATGTGTTTCAGCAGAGGATGTGTGAGCAGAGTCCAAATGGGAGCCACGTGAAGGGTCCAGGATGACACTGGTCGCAGCCAAGGAGCAGCCCAGACAAGGCCAGCAGGGCTGCAGCAGCCCGGGAATGGAGTAGAATGGGCAGCACCAGGGACAACCTGCAAGGGTGGGAGCCTGTGTTCAGCCAAAGGCCATTTGGATATTCACATCATTCATGGGCCATAAAAATTAATAAGCTTAAAAAATATCTTACTATAGATTTATTGAATTCCAAATCTTGCCTGTAACGGCTGCCTTGGCAGGCCCAGACCAAATGATTTTATGGACATTATATGGCCAGTGGGCGGGATGTTCCCCACTCCTGAGGAGGTTCACATTACTAGTTTTTTTTTTTTTTTAATTTATTTTTATTTATTTGAAAGGCAGAGCTACAGAGAGTTACAGAGAGAAACAGAGAAAGAGAGGTCTCCCATCTGCTGGTTCACTCCCCAAATGGTTGCAGTGGCCAGAGCTGAACCAATCAGAAGCCAGGAGCTTCCTCTGGGTCTCCCACGTGGGTGCAGGGGCCCAAAGACTTGGACCATCCTCTGCTGCCTTCCCAGGTGCAGTAGCAGGGAGCTTGATTGGAAGTGGAGCAGCATTTACCCACAGTAACAGCAAGCAGAACAGACACCTAACTGTAAAAGTGAAAAACCTGGCAGTGGAAACATTACTCTAAAAAAAAAAATGGGAGTAAATAATAAAAGAAAGGTCTGAAATATTTTTAAAGTGGTTGCTTTGAAGGGGGAGCGTGGGACTCATTCCTTTTAGTACTTTTGTCATTTTAAAATCTTTTAAAAGTAATTTTGATAAATGAAAATGTAAAGCCACTAATGTAGAGCTTGTATTTTACACAGAGCACTGTGACCGGGTGGGAATGAAGGGCTCCAGTGGGGGCTCAGGATGGGAGTGTCTTGGCTGACATCTGCCCACCACACTTCCTGCCAGTGCACTGAAGCCTTGACTAGAGACTTCAGTTGAAACCTTGGTGTCAAGATTTTTTTTCTCTTGGAAGCTATTATATTAGATATAATTTGAGTCCCTGTTCATTTTCCCTATTGGTAATGGTGTTTTCTCACCTGGGCTAATTGATAGGTGATGGTCAGCATTTTTGGGTACTGGGTATGGATGCTACAGCCAGACTCTTGCTGGGCTGCCTTTAAATCTAGAAATGTAAAATTTTTTGCTGTATGTGGAGTAAAATCTCATCTTTTTTTTTAAAGATTTATTTATTTATTTGAAAGAGTTACAGAGAGAGAGAGGAGAGGCAGAGAGAGAGAGAGAGAGGAGAGGGGAGGGGAGGAGAAGAGAGGGGAG
Source organism: Oryctolagus cuniculus (assembly GCF_964237555.1). Lineage (NCBI taxonomy): Eukaryota > Metazoa > Chordata > Mammalia > Lagomorpha > Leporidae > Oryctolagus > Oryctolagus cuniculus. The sequence continues at coordinate 306,846 of NC_091435.1, read as the reverse complement.
GGGAGGAGAGGAGAGGAAGAGGAAGAGGTCTTCCATCCTCTGGTTCACTCTCCAGTTGGCCGCAACGGCCAGAGCTGCGCTGATCTGAAGCCACCAGGAGCCAGGAGCTTCTCCCACATGGGTGCAGGGGCCCAAGTACTTGAGCCATCTTCTACTGCTTTTCCAGGCCATAGCAGAGAGCTGGATCAGAAGAGGAGCAGCTGAGACTTGAACTGGCACCCATATGGGATGCCGGCTCTATAGGTGGTGGCTTTATCTGCTATGCCACAGTGCTGGCCCCAAAATCTCATCTTAAAGACATAGCTAAGTTTACACGAATAAGGAAATGTAAGGGCAAAGCATTAATTCCAAAATTAAATTTTCTGAACTAAATTTGGAAACTCATAAGGGAATCTAAAATGTTAGTTCCATCTAATCAGCAGAAATTCTAATAGTTGAGAAGATTCAATTATCCCCACATCGATTTCATGATTTCTCTTTGCTGTTGTAGGTGGCGCTTGTGTTTCCAAATAGTGACCCCGTGATGTTCCTGGCTGCATTTTACGGCTGTCTCCTGGCAGAGCTGGTTCCTGTGCCCGTAGAAGTGCCGTTAACAAGAAAGGTAGTAAAACAGTGCAGGCCCTGGGACTCCTGGTGTCTCCTGCCTCCAGGCCTGCAGGATGCATGTGGGCCCGCAGCCAGGGGCTGTTTGGAAGAGAGCAGCTTGATGGCAGGAAGGCCAGGACGTGGGAGAGAAGCGCGGAGCACCTTGTGCACAGACGCTGTTCTCTCCTGCTGGGGAAGGACTCAGAGCAGCTGGAGCTGTCCGACCACCCAGCTGATTTCCCAGCAGAAACTCTGGGCAGTTTTCCTCTTACAATTGGCAAGTTAAAAACTTTTTTGTTAAACTTTTCATCAAAGCCATGTGCTTATTGGTGATTTTCATTTCTTAGGGATCATATATCATTACAGTGGTATATTTATAGTATACTTCTCTACAATTAACAAGCTGGAACTTCTCTTGATTTTTATCATTTATTTATTTATTTGGAAGGCAGAGCTACAGGGAGGCAGAGGCATAGAGAGAGAGAGCAGTCTTCCATTTGCTTGTTCACTCCCCAAATGACCGAAATGGCTCGAGCTTTGCCCATCCGAAGCCAGGAGCCAGGAGCTTCTTCTGTGTCTCCAACACGGGTGCAGGGGCCCAAGCACTTGGGTTGTCTTCCATTGCCTTCCCAGGACATAGCAGGGAGCTGGATTGGAAGTGGAACAGCTGGGTCTCGAACTGGCATCCATATAGGATACTGGCATTGCAGGTGGCAACTTAGTCGTTATGCCACAGTGCTGCCCCCCCACCCCGACTGATAAGTAATTAGTGTGGGCAACTTACTGCTCTAGGTAGCTATAACATTTTAGATATAAATATCAGCAATCTGATAAATGAAAAAAATATCATTTCAGGAGTAGACCCAGCACCCAGCATGCATTTTAGGAAATTAGGGTTTTCTGTCATCTTTCCCAGAGTTCAGGCAGTTGTTAGTATGAGCATTATCAGTAACATATATTCACAGATCCCAGAAGTAAATTTGCAGGTACAACCAGTAAGCCTCAAAGGATGATGTATGATGAGCAGGTATTTGAATACAGAGATTCTTGGGACAAAATCTAGAGATTTGTCAGATATGAAGACAATAATAAAAGTTTGCTGAGGAACATATGTTAAAGACTTGACTGAAAGGAAGTAGATATTGAATTTATAAATTTCAAACATGAATAAATTTCAAACATGATTTAATAGAAATTATGATATTGAATTTAGAGTTTTTAAAAATGCTTCTAAATGTCTTCTAAGAATAAACTTTGAGATATTAGCTCATTACTCAGAACTTTATATTTCATCGCAAAAACAAGCCAGAATATCTTTTAAATTTAAAAATGGTTTATTTTCATGAACTATTTCATGAAAATATTATGTATACCCATAAAACAGAATTGAATTGTTCTAGACGTTTTATTGAGGGTGAAGCAAAGAGTGCATTCCCTGGGCCTGGCTGGAGTGCCAGCCCCTGTGAGTGCCCCACGTCTGCCGCCGTTGCTCTGTTTTCTGCAGGATGCAGGCAGCCAGCAGGTTGGGTTTCTGCTGGGCAGCTGTGGGGTCACCCTGGCCCTGACTACAGATGCTTGTCAGAAAGGCCTGCCCAAGGCACAGACTGGAGAGGTGGCAGCTTTCAAAGGTGAGCCCTTCCTGAGTGAGGAGACTTGGTAATCTGATTGTGGTCTTTGTTAGATCGTGCCCATCAGGCATACATTCCAGAAATGAAGCATTACAGAGGCTGAAGCGTCAGAAAAATGATGCCTTGCTGAATCTTGGTTCCAGATTGCATTCAGTTCATGCAGTCCAATATGATAGCCATTGGCCAGAGTTATCTGTTTAAAATTATTTATTATAATTAATTTATTAGGTAATTAATTGAAAGACAGAGATCTCTCCTCTGCTAGTTCACTCCCCAAATCCCTGCAAGTCAGGAGCCCGGAACTCCACCCAGGTCTCCCACCAGGGTGGCAGGTACTCAATTACTTGAGCCATCACTGATGTCTCCTAGGGTCTGCAAAGCAGGAAACTGGAGTTGGAAACTGGTGCTGGAAATCAAACTCGGATATTCCCATATGGGGTGCAGTCAGCTTAACCACTAGGCTGAATGCTACCCCAGTTATATCTGTTTAAATTTAATAAACTGGGAGTAAAGCTTGAGTTTCTCGGCTCTTGCCTGACTACTGGCTGCACTTGGAAGCAGGCTCTGACTGTAGAGACAAAGGTCCTCTGACTGCCGGTGGTGCCGGGTCCCTTGTCTGCCGTCACAGGTTGGCCCCCCCTTGCCTGGCTGGTGATTGATGGGAAGCATCTGGTCAAGCCCCCCAAGGACTGGCATCCTGTGGCCCTGGATGCAGGGACTGGGACTGCCTACATCGAGGTAATTACCACCCCTAACTCAGGGCACCCCAAAACATACCCCTCCACTAGGGCTTTATTTTTCATAAGAACGTAGCTTGCTACTCTTAACATTTCAGGCTACATTTTATCTCTGCCTTAGAACTTTCACAAGCCACGGAACCTTACTCAGGTTCTGACAGCCCTCATTTGAGCTTTGTTCTCCTCTAGCACTTGTGGCGGAGCCACATGTACCAGTGCCCTTGGGCACCTGGAGCCAGGGCTCAGGAGTACTTGGGATGGTTAGTGAAGAACACCACCACCACACCTGCTGCTTTTGGATTCCACCCTCTGTGTGTCTGCCCTGGCCTCTGGAAATACCACATAATGTTTCTGTTTCCCCCTTGAAATCTTTCAGTATAAGACCAGCAAAGAAGGCAGCACCGTGGGGATCACAGTGTCCCATGCATCCCTGCTGGCGCAGTGTCGGGCCCTGACCCAGGCCTGTGCGTACTCAGAAGGTAAGGGTTTTCAGCATGGCAGGTGCTGGCGTTTCCTGCCTCACACAGGTGCCTGGCGTACCTGACCATGCCTGACCATACCGCACAAATCATCACTACACGTGTCCTGTCCCTCCTGGTACTGCCTCTGCCCTTTAATCCAGACCACACCAGCTGTGGAGGTGCTCTGGGGTCTCTGGCTGTGCTGGACTGGGGACACACAGGGGTCTCAGCAGAGCCTGGGCAGCCCCTCACAGGGTTGCGTTCAGTAAATGCACTTGCGCTGATTTTATAGCACATGAACTTTATATACCCCCAGTTCATTCAAACATGCGTTAGCCAGGTGCACAGGCCAGCTCCCGTGGCTGGTTCAATCTGTGGCATACTAAACGGTATATTCTGTGTTGAAAAAAGTGAAGGAGACTCTTATTAGAACACATTTTTCTGCTGCTATTTTCTATGGCTATGGTTTTTGCCTAAAGTGTCATGCATTAAGTATACAAGTGGATTCTTTGTGGTCATAGATTATTTCTTGGTAAAGTATGAGTAGCCCCCGAATTACTGTTAAATATCTAAATATCAGATATTTAACTTAGAAAAGTTTTTTCAAATGTTATTCATTTTTTTTGAGAGGCAGAAAGAGACTGAGAGTGCCCATCCATATTGTTTTAAATTAATATTGTTTTTAAATGATAGATTATATATATAATATATTTGGGGAAAAAGTACAATATGAGAAATTACTTTTAAAACTACTGCATTTGAAGGTAAGTTGAGTGGTATGTTTGCTGCTAAAGTGCGAGTGTCTAAAAGCAAGGTGTCGCTTGAGTTCTGTAGCTGACAAAGGATGGTCACAGTTCAGGGTGCAGCAGTATTTCCTGGCACACACATCAAGCCTCAGCTCTCCTGGTTTTCTCTGTGAGTGCATCTGGGGTGGCTTGGGACCATTAGTGAGGAACCAGGTCAGCTGAAAACCCTGGACTCTGTCCTCTGTGCTGTGTGTGGTGCGATCCAGAGGATGTGGCCAGGGCCTTGCTGATTACCCTGGGGACCCTCATCCACCCAGCCCTAAATCCTGACAGCTGTGTGCCTCTGGATGAGATGGATGGGGGACAGGAGCATCTTTCTGAAGGGGTGTGGAGCTGCCTACTCTCAGAGAAGGAGGCTGCAGGACCTCGGCCTCCAGCCGCGAGAAATCGGGGGCTGGTGTGAGCTGAGAGATGGAGAATATCCATGACCATGCCCCACCCAGCCTCTTGATTCTGAAAAGAATGCATGCACTCAACATATAAATGAAATATGAGCTAGTATGTTCTCTAGCTTCTTACGTACGTGATACTCCTGTGTTCGATTAGTGATCAGCACATATATCGATCTAAAACTGTCTGACCTACTTTTGTGTTTTTCCAGTAATCTGGGTGTGTCATTAATTAGTTGGCATATGGTGTTTAGATGTTGATGGTGTGCCTGTCTCAGGATTTCGCTAGAAAGCGCATAGGGCTTTGAGAGCTGTGGAGTGGCTCAACCTTCTTTGTCCACTTTCAGGAGAGACATTGACGAATGTGCTAGATTTCAAAAGGGATGCTGGGCTGTGGCACGGAGTGCTGACGGTGAGTGTGGTCTGCTGCCGTGAGGTGACCCGGCCTGTCCCTGTGATGCTGCTGTGACAGTATAGGTTTGGGGCTGCTTTTTGTGGCACAGTGTGGCGTGGCTCAGCTCTGTTCCTTTCTCACAGAGCGTCATGAACAGGATGCACGTGGTCAGCATCCCGTACGCACTCATGAAGGTCAACCCACTCTCCTGGATTCAGAAAGTGTGCTCCTATAAAGGTACTCAGTGCCCCCTCACTGACTCATCCTTCTTTAAAGAAATCTCTTTGAGCTGATCTGTAGTAATTAAGAAAAAATAAAGCTGATGTGTGGAGTAGGAGATAAGGGTCCTGTGGGGTTGATGGGGCCCACCATTGGTCCTGCAGCCACCCATGGTGTGACCAAGTCTAGTACAAGGCCTGGGAAGCCACTTGCAAAGAACCATAGACTAGTTTTGTTTTCTTGCAATTTCCTTTACAGTTATGTCCATTCTCCTAATCTTAGGATTTGAGATGGCTTTAATTTGAAGTTAGACTTTGCAAGCCGCCAGAAGCAAAGTTTCTCGTTCTGATGGTGCTGTCTACAACTGAGGGGTGAGAGGCCGCCACACGGTGGCATCTGAATCCTCCATCTCTAACCCCTGGTGATCAAGGTGTCTCCTGAGACTGAGTAGGAGGCTTTGACACAGCAACACCCACACAGTCAGGGTGTCCATCTGTCTCTGCCCCAGGGAAGCCAGGAGGCACCTCCCCCTTGGGCCACCTGTGTGTGTTCTGCACTGGTGACCATGGTCCATGGTGCAAGGTCAAGGTGACAGCTGTTTGTTTCTTTTGTGGAAGAAAGCTGCAGGGTGGGCTGGGGGCTGTGATTTGCCTGATACCACACACAGTGCATGGCAAGGACTGAGAGCCAAATCATCCGTTAAATCCTGGTTCTCTCAGCTTCTGCACTTGGCTACCAGGTGACAACAAGGCATGAACAGTGAGGCATCATTAAACCAGGGCCTGCAACCAGGGGAGGGCAGTAGGAGACAAAATGGGCAAATGTGAAATGGAATACAGAACCTCTGAGAGAAAAAAATTGAGAGAGGATATGAGTTTATTATATCTAAATTATATGTCAAAGATGATTCCTAAGAATCTGAGAGTGTACTTCCCATCTGTGGGAGTGTGTGGCTGCCCACCTCTGCTGTGACACAGGATGTCTGTGTGGCTCCTCTCTCAGCCCAGGTTGCCTTGGTGAAGTCCCGAGACATGCACTGGTCTCTCCTGGCTCAGCGAGGTCAGAGGGACGTCAGCCTCAGCTCTCTGCGCATGCTGATTGTGGCCGATGGCGCCAACCCCTGTGAGTAGCCCCTGCAACTGAGTGTGTGTCCTGTGCAGGGCTCCCTCCTGCATACCCTGACTCACCAGGGGGTTGGGGTGACCTGTTGGGGTAGAACACCTGGAGAAGCAACATTAAGAATTTTTTGCTGCCAATGTTAGGTAAAATGTAAATGTCCTCTATGTTCTATGATAAATAACTTGGTGACTGTTGGCATGCCTCATGCATGCTTGTTAGGGCACTACATTTAAAAGCAGCTTTAATACAGTTGACAAACCACACCTTGATTAGTTCATCTTTCTTAAGAAATCAACAGATTGTTCTATGGAATGGGGAGGCCCTGTTTCTCTTTGGACTTCATCCCAAGTCGCCTGCCCTTTAAAGCTTGTGTCTCTGTCTCCACCCTCCACCCCCTTACTCCTGGCCCCAGCTTCTCCCACCGGGACTCACCCAGCCTTCCTCTGTGCATGCCTGGCTGACCCCTGCATCACCTGGGAGGAACTTGCTTAGGCTGCTGCCTGAGTACCCAGGATCCTCCCTGGCACAGTGATCTGAACAATAACTGCTGGTATGGTAGCTACAAGTGTGAGTGAGCTTTGAGGGCCTGGGACTGTCTAGGGCCCAACTCAGCAACCTGTGGGAATGTCCCAGGTAATGCCTGAGTAGGGGTTCCCCATACCACGTACACCTGCTGGCCAGGTAGGAGGAGTTGACTTGTTTAACAAACTGCCTTGCTCCCTGAGTACCCTGTCTCCTGGGAGAGCAACTCACCTTCCAGCTCCCCTAAAGCCTTTCCTTCCCTTGGTGCCTGCCTCTCGACCCTCACTGCTCTCTCTGGCCTGACCCCCTGCAGTCCGGGCTGTCTGCTCATCCTCCTTGCCTCAGTCCTCTCAAGGAAGTCGGAGCACGCCCGCCCCTCCAGCACCTTCTCTGCAAGTCAGCATGTGCTCCAGGTCCCTCAGGACACCGCTGTCCACTCTCATAGCACTGAATGATCAGAGATGGTCTTGTATCCTTATGAGACCTCTCTCCTGAGGGCATGGAGTCTGAGGGCTCCCAGGAGTGCCCCCTTCCTTCCCGTGTGCCCCTCTGGTGTCAGATGTCACAGCAGGCAGAGCCCTGCAGGTGCAGAGTTCTCACGCCAGTGACAGTGACTCCCCAGTCTGGGAAGGGGCCTCCCAGAGAGGAGTGTCCACCTCGGAGACCACTGCCAGGAGCTGGGTGCTCACCACTGTGGGGCCTGGCCTGGCCTCACTGGGACATGGAAGGTTTAGGACACACATGCTTCTGCTCTGGGAGTGTAGGGCCAGAAGCCAGGGAGGGCTGTTCCCACTGCCCTGTCCTCAGCAGGCAGGGAAGGGCAGGGTCTTGGGAACAAGCACAGGGTTAAAGAGAGACCTGTGAGATGTATATAAACTCTCACCTGCCAGTGATTTGGAAACGCATCTGTGTATTTCATGGAAACAGCCCTACCCATGCCCTCTGTGACACGGCCTTCCTGACCCACCGTGTTGTGGCAGCAAAGACCAAGTCCTGCTCAGTGTGGCCCCAAGGTGTGCTCTTGTACCTTGGCAGCCAAGCTCCTCAGCCCCTCCTCAGTCCCTCCAGGACTCCTATTGTGCTGCTGTCACTTCTCACAGGGTCCATATCCTCCTGCGATGCCTTCCTCAATGTCTTCCAGTCCAGGGGTCTGAGGCCGGAGGTCATCTGTCCCTGTGCCAGTTCTTCCGAGGCACTAACGGTCGCCATCCGCAGGTAACTCAATTGCTTGCTGCGTCTATTGAGCACTGACTCCGCGTCCAGCTGAGTCACTCGCACCACGTTTGGTGGAGTGCTAAAGCAGTGCTGTCCTGTGCCAGCATCCAGGCACGTCAACACAGGAGTGGAGTGGCCCTCAGGCCTCACACTTGCTCCATCAGCCTGACTTTGGGGAGAGGCTTCTTGGCCGTGCCCTGCATTCTTGCAGGCATTGGCTTGTTCTTTTCCTAAGAAAGCCTTGCCAGGTAAATGTCACAGCCTTGGCAGTATCCCGATTCTGAGACAGGTGCAGGTCTGCCTAGGTGCTCGGTACCAGACACCCTGCCCCATGAAGGCCCCAGCTCTCCTCATGTGTGGGCCAGGCTCAAGGTCCTTCCTGTGCCCCTTCCACGTATTGCATTGCTCCTCAAGCCACAGTGGGGGCTCTGGGTTCGCTTTTCTACCCTGGTTGTCTCACCTCCTCTCGGCCATCCTGCCCCAGGGCTGACAGCTGAGGGTGTCCTCTGTGTTACTTTTCTGCCATCCACTCAGCCGTTACAACATTAGTCTCAGTTGTAGTCCTGTGCAGTGTTATGTCTATATACATATACTCAGAGAAACTGTGTGCTTACCTCTATGCCAATATTAAGTAACTCTAAAGCTTTTTTCTTAATATTTATGAATTTATTTGAAAGGTAGAATTACAGAGAGGCAGAGAGAGAGAGAGCAAGAGGTCCTCATCTGCTGGTTTACTTCCCAAATGGCTGCAATGGCCGGAACTGCACTGATGCAAAGCCAGGAGCCTGGAACATCTCCAGGGTCTCCCACCTGGGAGCAGGGACCCAAGGACTTGGGCCATCTTCTGCTGCTTTCTCAGGCACATTAGCAGAGAGCTGGATCAGAAGTGGAGCAGCCGGGACTCAATCCGGCGCCCATATGGAATGCTGGCACTGCAAGTGAAGGCTTTTACCTGCTACACCACAGCACCAGCCCTACTCTAAGGTTTTAATAACAGCATTAAAAATGCCTTTATCCTTTATAAATGATAAGTTATTCTTGATTCCTTTTTTTTAAAGATTATTTTTATTTACTTGAGAGGCAGAATTGGAGAGGGAGAGTCAGAGAGAGAGGTCTGCCATCCACTGGTTCACTCCCTAAATGGCCACAATGGCCAAAGCTGAGCCAATCTGAAGCCAGGAGCTTCTTCTGGGTCTCCCACATGGATGCAGAGGCCTAACCACTTGGACCATCTTCCACTGCCCTCCTAGGCCACAAGCAGAGAGTTGGATCGGAAGAGGAGCAGCTGGGAAGACATGAATCGGCACCCATATGGGATGCTGGCGCCACAGACGAAGGCTTAGCTCCCTATACCACAGCACCGTCCTGGTCCCTTTGTTCTCTGGTGATTTGTTTTGCTCAACAGTGTAATTTTTTCTTATGGAAAAATACTGAACTTTACTGCATATGTAATAAATTATTTCCAAACTTAGTGGCCTGAGGTAGCAGGAGTCATTTTACTATCTCTCGTGCTTTCTGTCAGGAGTTTACCTTGCAGGGAGATGGTGTCTGGCCTGTAGCTTTAGGCAGCTCTCAGAGACCATTGCTCTGTGTCTTGGGATAGGCTGGTTGGGCTACCTCACAGCAAGGCAGTGCCAGTGCAATCCTCCACCTCACCTGGCTACCCAGGCTCCAGGGTGAGTGTCTCAGGACAGCAAGATGGAAGCTGAATCCCCTTGTGTGACCCACCTTGGAAGTCATGTAGTGTTCCTTCCCCTGTAGTCCCGTGCTCAGCTCCAGTGGGAAGAATGTTGGGTCACACTGCACGAGGCACATGATTGAGGATCACCATGGCACAAAGGAACCAAGAATAATGTATCGTTTGTGAGGGAGGAAGGAGTTTCTAGTGATAAGTTATTAAGACTTTAGAGCTCCTTAATACCTGCATAGAGGTAGGCACACTCGATTTCTCCGAGTATACCTGTATGAATACAACACTGCACAGGACTCAGCTGAGAACATTCGGTTCTCAGGTCGACTTCTGAGCACTGGCTTGGCGCAGAATCACGCTGCAGGCAAGGTGGGTCCTTGGCCACATGTGCCCTAGAGTTTTAACCTGCATCGGTTCCCCTGGTGCTGCTTTTGTTTTGCAGGCCGCCTGATCTGGGAGGACCTCCTCCACGAAAGGCTGTCCTGTCCATGAGCGGTCTGAGTTACGGGGTGATCAGGGTTGACACAGAAGAAAAGCTGTCAGTCCTTACTGTGCAGGACGTCGGTCAGGTGATGCCTGGAGGTAAGGGGCGTAACTGGAGCACCCTGCATCTTACACCTGGAGTCGTAACAGGGTTCCAAGTGCCCTTGTCGGGGTGCTCTAGAAGGGCGCACACAGTGAAAGATTTCTCAGAAACACTGTTGGGTGGGGCGGACATTTGGCTTAGCAGTTAGGATGCAGGTTGGGACTCTGGGATTCATGTCCTGGCTCCAGCTCCTGACAGCGCAGACCCGGGGAGGCAGCAGTGATGGCTCAGGTTGGCTCCCTGCCACGCATGTGAAAGACCTGGATTCAGTTCCTGGTTTGTGACTTTGACCCTGGCCCAGTGGCAGTTAGCAAAACAGGCATTTTGGGAATAAACTAGTAGATGGGAGTACATGCACTCTCAGTCAGTCTGTTTGTCTTTCTTTCTTTCTTTCTTTTTTTTTTTTTTTTTAGACTGGCAGAGTTAGACAGTGAGAGAGAGACAGAGAGAAAGGTCTTCCCTCTGTTGGCTCACCCCCCAAATGGCTGCCATGGCCGGCGCGCTGCGCCAATCTGAAGCCAGAAACCAGATGCCTTTCCTGGTCTTCCATGGGGTGCAGGGCCCAAGCACTTGGGCCATCCTCCACTGCACTCCTGGGCCACAGCAGAGAGCTGGACTGGAAGAGGAGCAACCGGGACTAGAACCCGGCGCCCACATGGGATGCCGGTGCCGCAGGCGGAGGATTAACCAAGTGAGCTACGGCGCTGGCCCTCTCAGTCCTTCTCTGTCTATCAAGCAAATATAAAAATTTTAAAGGAAAATGCTCTTCCACGTAAATCAGGGTTTTAATTTATAAAATATTTGTTCAGGGTAGACATTTGGTGTGGCAGTTAAGATGCGACTTGGGAAGCTTGTGTCCCATATTAGACTGCTTATGTTCCAGTCCTGGCTTGTCTCCCGGTTCCAGCTTCCTGCTGGTGTGCGCTCTGGAGCCAGTCATGATGGCTTAGGGATTTGGGTCCCTGCCACCTGCATGGGAGACCTGGATTAATTTCCTAGCTCCTGGCTTTGGCCTGGCCCAGCCCCAGCTGTTGGAGAATCTGGGGAGTGAACCAGTGGGTGGGAGATTTCTGTCTCTCTCTCTGTCTCTCTACCTTTCAAGTGAATAGCAAAGTAAAAAATTTTTAATATTTTTTCAACTCCCCCCCCCCCTCTTTTTATGTTAAGTTTAAAGAATAGCCAAAAGATCAGGTGTGTTGATGGTCTGTGACGCTGAGGTGCGGTTCTCTGGTTTCTGGGGAGATGATGGTGAGAGCTCACTGCACGCAGGCGATGTCTGCTACTTCCTGCATGTTGAAATGTTGACCCCGCCTACCCTGTGTGGTGGCATTTCTGAAGATTGTGACTCCATGACCAGGTTACTGAAGTGGGTTGTAGCAAGTGTGTGTTGTGGTGGGAGCTTGATGTGGACTCTTCCCAGAAGTCCCTGTGGGTCCCAGAAAGGCCCCGTGAGCCCTCCTGCAGCAGCAGCCAGCAGGCCTGCAGTCTCCCTACATGTGCACCTTCCCACTGAGGAGGATTAAGACAGAGCCTGGCCTGTGGCCTCCAGTGACGGTCATGAGTGGTGGACGCTGTTTGCTGCCCTGAGGCTGCCCCTCAGTGTAGCTTCCCAGCTCGCCCCACTCCATCATGGCCCTTCTAGGGTTCCTGGGCAGCTGTCTTGGTGCCTCCTGAGACCTGGAGAGTTTTCACTTGTGTTCCTACTCCTGTTTCTTTACTAATTTGAATTACATCGTTTTCTGTCTGTAATTCTGTCCAAACAAGGAATCATCAGACTTGTACAAGGCTTGAACCCGGTAATGAGGAAGGCACCAGACACTCTTCTAAACATGGGTGGAAACTGAGGTTTAATGATTCTGAATTAACATGGGGACATTCAGTTGTGCTCAATTCCTCTTATTCATAAGAACTGGGTTACAGAAAGACATGCATGTGAGGTACTCGGTAGGCCTGTGTGTCCACGGAGCTCCGCAGGAATGTGCACGTGTTGCTCCCCAAGTGTGTGTACATTAGGTGCTCTCCAGGTGTGTGTAGCACAGTAGTCCCCAGGGATGTGTGCATGGTGTTTCCCAGGTGTGTGTATCCAGGATGCTCTCCAAGTGTGTGTGTCCACAGTGCTCCCCAGGGGTGTGTGTGTGCGTGTCCATAGTGCTTCCCAGGTGTGTGTGTGTGTCCACAGTGCTCCCCAGGTGTGTGTCTGTGTGTCCACAGTGCTCCCCAGGTGTGTGTGTGTGTATATGTCTGTGTGTCCACAGTGCTCCCCAGGTGTGTGTGTGTGTGTGTGTGTCCACAATGCTCCCCAGGTATATGTGTGTGTGTGTATTCACAGTGCTCCCCAGGTGTGTGTGTGCGTGTCCATAGTGCTTCCCAGGTATATGTGTGTGTTTGTGTATGTGTATATGTGTGTCCACAGTGCTCCCCAGGTATATGTGTGTGTATATTCACAGTGCTCCCCAGGTGTGTCTGTGTGTCCACAGTGCTCCCCAGGTGTGTGTATATGTTATGTGTGTGTCTACAGCGCTCCCTAGGGGTGTGTGTGTGTGTGTGTGTGTGTATGTATGTATGTGTCCATAGTGCTCCCCAGGTGTGTGTGTGTGTGTCCCCATAGTGCTCTCCAGGTGTGTGTGTGTGTGTCCACAGTGCTCCCCAGGTATATGTGTGTGTATATTCACAGTGCTTCCCAGGTGTGTGTCTGCGTGTCCACAGTGCTCCCCAGGTGTGTGTATATGTTATGTGTGTGTCTACAGCGCTCCAGGTCTGTGTCCAGGGTGCTCCCCAGGCCTGTATGCTGGTCCCTTGGTGGACCTGTCTGTTGTTCCTAGGGCCTGCACAACCCTCTGTACTTGTAGGTGGCAGGGCTGATTGACAAAATGAAGTCTAGGGTGAGGTGTGCAGCCTTCCAGCGTGTGAGCCCATGGCGTTTGTAATTGCCGCAATATAAAATGGATTTGTGGCAGTTTGTGATTTTAAATTTACTGCTGTGCATGCCTGTGAGTGTTGGTGTGGCACTGTCATAACACAAGACAGGCTCAGCCCCTACCCCAGCTGGACACCACCTGCGTCCTCATCGTCACCTCACATGGTCTTGGAAAGCGTTGTCTGAAATAAAAAGCTGTGAGGAGGTGGAGTGTGCATGAGGCCTGTCAACTCCTTCAAGAACTTATTGCACATACAGTGTTTCCACTTAGGACTGTTCTTGGTTTGTGATATTGAGGCCTGTCTCTTCTTAGCTAGTGTGTGTGTCGTGAAGGTGGAAGGGACCCCTTATCTTTGCAAAACGGATGAAGTTGGAGAGATCTGTGTCGACTCCAGTGCAACTGGTACTGCGTACTATGGATTGCTCGGAATCACGAAGAACGCATTTGAGGTTTGACGCTTTCCTGACCCTCCCATTGAAATGAGTCCCGTGGGCATTGATGAGGCCTGCATGCTGGACACAACGCCTGTGGGTACAGCAGCTGCTGCAGCACCACAGCACCCTCCTCCCAGAGTGGGAGAAGGGCATGCAGGGCAACCTGCGGCGTTGGCCCACAGGCAGGCACCAGGGTGCCCCTGGGGAAGCGGCCATCTGCTGTGGTGCCCTGTCGTGATGCACTTTGTTCAGGGCAAGCCTCCTGAGGCCAGGGAAGCCAGGCTCTGGGAGCATAAAGACGCTGAGATGGGGTAGTGGGGCTCAGAGATCCTGGCCTTTCCTCGGGAGTCTCTGGTGACCACCATGGTTGGCCAGCAGGCAGTGTGGACAGTGCGGAGCTTCCGGCTGCCCAGCTGATAGCGTGGCCTGACCATCTGTCTTCTCTACGCAGACCGTGCCCATCACTGCAGGAGGAGTCCCTGTCTCTGACCGGCCTTTCACCAGGACGGGTCTGCTGGGCTTCATCGGGCCTGTGAGTCTGTGCTCATATTCCAGGACCAGCAGCTGGGGCAGTGGGCTCTCGTCCCCACTGCCTCTGACCCTGAAGTGGCCTTGGCTGGCTATGCCCACCCCTGCCTGTTGCCCCATCTCTGTGCAGGCTGTCATGCCTCTGTGAGGCAGCCTGGCCCCCTGCACACAGGCCCTGGCTCTTCGGTGCCTGCAGGGTAGATGAGGGAGTTCTGCTTTTCTCAGAGGGCATTCATGACACCTTCTTCACTATTCCTGGGGTCTGTGATACATAGAAATAAATTCTTGGCCCAAGTGGTTCTCAGCTGGATGCCTCTGCCCCCATCCTCCCAGGGGACATTGGCATGTTGGGAAGACTTGGGAGGAGAGTGCCTGTGGCATCGAGTGGGTATCCCTAGCAGTGCCCACGACAGTGCCTGCTTGGTGCTGTCACCAGAACACTGCAGCGCTGGGTCCAGGACCAGCCCTGGGCCAAGGGGTTTGCAGAGTCCTTTAGACACTTTGTGTGCCTCCATGTCTCCCTGAGCCCTGCTGGCCCAGTCCCTCCTCCCACACAGTCTGTCCCCAGCGTCGCTTGTCACAAGTGCCTGTGGCTCCTGTGGCCCATGAGGGTGACCCTCCTCTGAGGTGCTGTCAGCTCCTGACCACACCCTTCCCTCAGGACAGCCTGGTGTTCGTCGTGGGCAAGCTGGATGGGCTGATGGTGGTTGGAGTTCGCAGGCATAATGCAGACGACGTCGTGGCGACTGCCCTGGCTGTGGAGCCCATGAAGTTTGTCTACAGAGGCAGGTGATGGACTGTGTGTCTCACTTCCCTTTTCTCCCTGAAGTATGAGGAGCCTTCTGTCACAGCTGAAGTTAAGCCCCGAGAGTGTGAATTCACAAGCCCCACAATGTGGCAGAGTTGCCGTCCCAGCTGTCCACAGATTTCCCTCATTTCCTTAAGTGAACATAAACTAGGTCCAAGTGTGTGATGGGGCAGTGGGACGAAGACTCAGCCACACAGGGAAGGGCCTGGGTGACAATAGAGACAGGTGCAGCTTCTCGTGACCTGAGTAATGTAGTCAGATGGGAAAGTCCATTTTCTCTGTGAAATCACCCCAGGCTGATTCTGGTTTCTCCTAGGTTTGGTGAAACAGAGTATCCTGTCCCTTGGGTAAAAGTCATTTCTGCTTTTCTGCGCGTGTTAAGCACAGGCCCTGGAGGTTCTCAGTTCCAGTGAGCAAATAATTGGACCCTGGGCCTGCGCTTGGTGGGCAGAGGGTCTGGGAGGAGCCTCAGCAGCCAGACCACTCTAGGAGCTTTGGAGGAGGCCCTCCTCCCACGCCCCTCAGACTGCGAATTTCACGCGTCTCTTCCTTTCATCCCTCAAGGGAAGGTGCCTGTCTTTAAGAGGTGTTTAGGAGATCCTGCCACCTGGGAGAGGGGGGGTCAGAGTAGCCACACACCCCTTGATATGCGGTGACAGTGGTGACACTCTCGAGCGTTACAGTGTCTTAACCTGACTTTGTGTTCATCTACATCGTCATTTAATTGGGAACTTGTTAATAGTGTACAAATACACTTTTTTAAAATTTTTTGACAGGCAGAGTGGACAGTGAGAGAGAGAGACAGAGAGAAAGGTCTTCCTTTTGCCGTTGGTTCACTCTCCAATGGCCGCCGCGGCCGGCGCACCGCGCTGATCTGATGGCAGGAGCCAGGTGCTTCTCCTGGTATCCCATGGGGTGCAGGGCCCAAGCACTTGGGCCATCCTCCACTGTCCTCCCTGGCCACAGCAGAGAGCTGGCCTGGAAGGGGGCAACCGGGACAGAATCCGGCGCCCCGACCGGGACTAGAACCCAGTGTGCCGGTGCTGCAGGCGGAAGATTAGCCTTGTGAGCCGCAGCGCTGGCCCAAATACACTTTTTGAACAAGGTGCTGAGAGAAATAAAATCTGGAAGTCCCACAAGAGGTGTGAAAGTAAGAAAAACTCAATATGAGGAAAAGCCTTGGATAAAAGGTGTATGGTGTTTGCTCTGTGTTTGCAGGGTCTGTGTGCCATGTGTGTGCTGTATGTATGTGCAATGCCTGTAGGATGTGTATGTGTGGCAGGCATGTACAGTAGTATGTGTGCCGTGTAGTGTCCTATGTGTGTAAGTATGCATGCGAGAGCTCTGGAGGAGGGTATGTTTGTGCCATGACGTGTGTGTGTTGTGGAGGGAGTATGTATGCCAAGTAGGGGTGTGTGTGCACCATAGATATGTGCGTGTGCCATGGTGTGTATATGCCATGATATATCTGCCTTGGAGGAGAGTGTGTGTGTGCCAAGGAGGAACATGTGCCCTGGTTGTGTGTGTGTACGGGTGTGTGTATGTGTACACATGTGTAATCAACCAAAGGAAAGAACAAGAGCTAGTGAATCCACAGTGACCCAGGATTAGAATGGGAGATACTGATGTAGGTTGGGGAGAGCAACTTCTTATCACAGACAGGAAAAGATACAAGGAGTAACTCAGAAATTCATGGGAAAGTAGAATTAAAAGTAACTTCATCTTAGTGCAAGAAATTTTGAAATCTATGCATAATTTTTTAATAATACATATTTCCCATGAAGCTTGAGAAGAACCCTTGTAGAAATCGCAAAGTCTAGAAGAAACTAGAGACACAGAAAAGGGGATGGGTTGAAATTCTTAAAGCACAGTGGTAGAAACAAGTCCAGACACGCTAGTCACAGTACACACAGGAAGATTTGAATATAAAATAGGGAAGTAATAGAGCTCTAAGATAAAGATGTATGTACCAACAACATGGAATTAAGGATTATTGGAATTAATATTTGAATTATTGGAATTAATAATTATGGAATAAACAATGGAATTGAAGTTTTTTTTAATGTGTGCCTGGTTTTTTGCTTGGCACTGAAGTGCTGTCTATTTTTATGAATTGACACTTGCTTTAGTCATACTCAGGGAACTTAGAATGCTGGGCTACTGTACGAATTTGCAGCAAGCAGTGCATTTGTTAAACTGATGTTTAAAAGGAGTGCAGCTTGTGCAGGTGCCTGTGTCTTGCCTGGTGTCCTCTGGCATTGTGGTCACTCTTGTCACCACCATCTGCCCTCAGGATCGCTGTGTTCTCGGTGACCGTGCTGCATGATGACCGCATCGTCCTGGTGGCCGAGCAGCGGCCTGATGCCTCTGAGGAGGACAGCTTCCAGTGGATGAGCCGCGTGCTACAGGTGAGTGCCTACCTGAGGGAGGGAACTGTGACCCAGAGCCGTGGCCGCCAGGGCCCCGTTCCACATGGTGCTCACATCATGACATCGCAGAACCCTAATCTCACATGTTTATTTTAATAAAATCATAAACGCTTCATGTTGGACTATTTCAGATACATGACACAGAAGACAGCAAAGCTACAGCCCCACATTCACTGATGTGGTTTTAAACATCTGAGCACTGCTCAGTGCCCTGGTTGTCCATGATGACTTAGTCTACTAGACTTAGCCTTGAGGCGTCTTTGGGCTATTGACGCTGGCTGTGCCCGTTGACCTGAGAAGGCAGGGCGTGCAAGCTGCATTTCCCCACTGACGGCTCACCGGCGCCCCGTGTGGCAGCCTCTGCCCTGTGACCTCACTTTCCCGGCAGCTCTGGCAGTGTTTCCCTAGGGACCAGCTCGGGTGCAGCTCTGTAGCCGCTGATGGCTGGGACTTGACAGTGTTGAGGCTGGTGGTGATGGTCCTTCTTCATCATTGTGACAGGCTTCTAAGTTTGTGCTTCGAAGAGGGCCATGTCCTCTTCAACCAGTGGGGCCTGGAGGGCAGGTTGTGCAGGAAGCGAGTCACAGATCCTGAGTTTTGTTTTGCTTGTTTCATTATCAGCCAGCAGATTTAAACATACTGGCTGAGTTTCAATCTGTTACTGCTCTGTGGTTTTTCAGTGGTCGTGGGAGCCTCTTCAGGCTGTCTCTTGTGTCTTTTTCACACACCGGGGGTCTTTTGGGGCCATAGCAGAAGCTCAGCGGTGTGGGGTGGGCAGTGTCTTTCCTGTGCTGGACATATGGCCTGCAGGACCACAGGGGTCCTGCCACCTTCCAGGGGTCGTGATGGAGGACACTTCTATCTGGGCATCCAATGTTCCTGGCTGACTTTTCTCAGAGGAGAGTGGGAGAAGAAGTATATCAGTTGGTTTGTATGGTTACCTGCATCCTGAGCTTATAAGTTCAGGACCACAGCATTTTTACTGAACTTGCTGACCTATCTCCCTCACTAAAAAACTGGTTTCCAATGACCCCAGCAGAATCACTCATGACTTCGGCCACACAGCACACCTGAAGTCCCCAAAGAATGCCCTCTGCACTGCCTGTCCACAGGAGACCTGGGGGCAGCTGGAGATGTCCTTGTAGTTCTATCTCCTGCGCATGTCCCGTGAGGGCTGGGCTGTCAAAATTCTGTGGAGACTCACTTTAAATAGATCCTCTCCCTGGAGCTATGCTACCAGCCTAATTCTAGTTGGGGTCATTCATTTTGTTTTCAGTGTTAGGGATTGCTTTTAACATCTAAAGTTTGTGGTTTGTAAAATACACAGTTCCAGAGTCAAATTAAAAGCAAACACTTTAAAACATATCTGTGCTCACCTCTTACCTGCCCACCAGGAAACTGAAACACTGCTGGGGTGCTTAGCTCTGCACTCTGAGTGGGCAGGGTTCGAAGTTTGTGTCACATGTTCTTACACACACACACACACACACACACACACAGCATGTTTATATACGCATATTCACACGTGTATATCTGTGTTCACAGAAAGTGCTCCTTGTACGTGTTCAATGTTTATATACATGGGTTCATACAGTGTTCTATGTACACGTGCTCACAGTGTGAATACACATGATCACCGTGTTTTGTGCTTGTGTGCACATGTTCAAAGTGTGTACACTTGTGCTCATACCCAGTGCTTGTGTAGTGTATTCACACAGAGTGCTCAAGTACATGCATTTACACAGTGTTTTCATGTACATGTGTTCACACAGTATGTATACATGTGCTCGCACAGTATACACATGTTCACAGTGTGCCCATGTGCACGTGTTCACACACAGTGTCTGTATACACATTCACACAATGTGGTTGCCTATTCAGGGTGCTTATGTGCATATGTTCACACACAGTATATTCACATACATCACACACATGTGCTCACACACAGTGTGTACTCATATTCAGGGTGCTTGTGTGCACATGTTCACATGCAGGGCATTCATGTACATGTGCTCATGGTGTGTTTGTATACACGTGCTCATGGTGTGTAAGCTTATTCACGCAGTGTGCTCATGTGCACGTGTTCACACACGGTACACCCATGTACATGTGTTCATGCACACATGCACAGTGTGTCCATACTCACACAGTGTATGCATATTCACAGTGTGCTCGTGTGCATGTGTTCACATGTAGCACATCCATGTACATATGCTCACACAGTGTGCATGTATCCCTTTTCTTACTCAGTGGTAAGAAGATACACATACTTCTCTCTGTTTGGTTTTCTCATTTAACAAAATGACCCAAAGCTCACCTGCCTCTTCCACAACTCTCTGTGATGTGTCCATGCTGCATGGCCGTCTCTCCTAGCTGCACACCAGGCTGGGGTTGGTGACCTGTGCTCAGTAAGGTCCTTTCCTCCCAGGCCATTGACAGCATCCACCAGGTGGGCGTGTACTGCTTGGCCCTGGTTCCTGCCAACACCTTGCCCAAGGCGCCTCTTGGAGGGATTCACATTTCCGAAACCAAGCAGCGCTTTCTGGAGGGGACACTGCACCCATGCAATGTTCTGATGTGCCCTCACACCTGTGTCACCAACCTTCCCAAACCTCGTCAAAAACAACCAGGTCAGTTGTATCTCTGCGCTCCCCGTCGTGGTGGGGGGCAATAGACGCGACGGAAGGAGCTGCCCGTGTCTTTGGGCAGTTTGGGGTTCAGAGCCACAGCGAGTTTGCACACCAAGTTGGTCATGACCTGAGCTAAGTGAGGCTGAGTACAAATGAGAGAACTTAGACTTCACCTATGCAGGGGCTTCTACCTGCCCAGTGGTACCAATTTTGAGGATAAATTTAAGGACAGTGCCTTAGCTTTGCATTGGAGATGGGTCTCTGGGTGTAGCTGACACAGGACTTGCAGCTCTGGACCTAAAGGGCCTCTGCTGGCCATTGCTACACTAACCACTCCCACCTCAGCACTGGGCCCTACCAGGGCAACAAGGCTGGGGGGGCCTCAGATGTCTCTCAGTGGGTTTAAAACTAACTTGAAAGACTGTTTTGACTATTATATGCAGTTTTTCATTACCTTCTTTGTGCTAATTGGTTTGCTGATTGTTGAACAATTAGCATAAAATTTCAGAATGGTTTAATTTCCTGACTTACACATAAAATACAATAAAGCAATAAAATATGTTAAGAATTTGGTTGTGACTGAGAGCAAATCATATCCCCAAGATATGCAAGGAGACTTCAAAAAGTTGGTGGGAAATTTAATTGAAAAATATGTATTTTGTTGCAAAAAAAAATCTTGAAATCCCTGCCACTTGTTCATAAATGTATTTTCTGTAAACTTTGTGAAGACCTTTCATCTGTCACGTGGTAAATTTCTCAACTGACACAGTTTACAGGTAAGAGAGACTCTGCTTGTCACTTAGCGCAAACCTGGTGGCTGGGTTCTGAATGCATCTCAGTGCAGGAGTTCATGCCGAGCTCAAGTGTTGCTTCAGAGCGACTGCCAGTGCGGTCATCAGCTTCTCAGAATTTCCCCGTTTCTAGAGGTTGGACCCGCCTCCATGATCGTTGGGAACCTGGTCGCAGGGAAGAGAATCGCCCAGGCCTCTGGGAGAGAGCTGTCCCACCTGGAAGACAGCGACCAGGCACGGAAGGTAATGGGCGCTCCTGGAGGGTGGCCTCGTGGCTCCCGGGTGCAGCGTCCTTGACTGAGGGCCCCTCTCTGCCCAGTTCCTGTTCCTGGCTGACGTGTTGCAGTGGCGGGCCCACACCACACCAGACCACCCACTGTTTCTGCTGCTGAATGCCAAGGTGAGGGTGAGGCCGCTGGGAGGTGGGGTGGAGCTGCAGTTTAGGACGTCAGCAGGTCAGTGTCCTCATGTCCTCATGTCCAGAGAGCGGCATAGCTTCACACGACAGTGTTCGTATTCATTTTCTGAAAGCAGGCATATAGACTTTCTCCATTTATCTACAGCTTTAGAATGCAAATGCTGCTATGGTTGTGTTCCTGCTGTGCTCTGGAAATCCATTCATTGTATTCCTAGTGCCAGTGGGCACACGTTGTGCTGTCCTAGGACCGTCTAGGATATGAAGAAGGAGAGCCTATCACCCTCCCTTGCCAGAGAAAGTTGAATGGCAGGGAGACCCCATTTGACCCCGTATCTGTTGTATCGTATGCGCTGTCAGGTCTTGTGCTTCCGCACAGCAAGGGGAAGCCACTATGCTCTTGGAAAATGTGTGTGTAGCTCTCTGTGCCACTTAGTCGTCCAAAAATACATACTGATGCTTCCTATGTGTGCGGTGTTAAATAAGACGTAAAAGACCGCTGCTCTCGGGAGGCTTGAAAGGTCTTCCCTGACAGGAAGCAGCTCAGGAGGGAGACTCGCGGAGCTCACTGCAGCTGGTTTACAAGTTCCACAGCACCCAGGCCACCAGCGGTGAACCAGAGCAGGGGGCGGGGAAGGGGGAGGGGCTTCTGCTGAGGGCGAAAGCCTGCCAGGCAGGGTGAAGGAAGCCAGCGTGGCAGGCCCAGGGACAGCACCAGATGAGGCTGCGGTGTGGGCTTTTTCCCACGGGTGCAGTGGGCAGCCTTCTGTGGGACTGAGTGGCAAGGGACCAGGTGCAGGCTGCGATGACAGGCCATTGCTGCAGAGTGCAGGAAGGCGGGTGAGGGGCTGGCTGTGGCACGGGATGCAGAGCAGAGGCATAGACCAGCACCATGTGCGGTCAGCGGTGGGGCCTGAGGGTGTCCTGTGTGCGTCTGGGAAGTTGACTAGAGCTGGTGGCCAAGCCCTGGGTGACAGTGTGCCCCCAGGGGCGGAGTGCTGACCACATGGCTTGGTAAGAGATGGTCGAGCTCAGCAGACACCGAGCCCAGATGGTCCATCCTCCAGGCTTGTGCCCAAAGTCACAAGTTGTCACTGAGTTCCCCAAGGACATACCAGGAGGGGCTGGTGGCAGTGCAGGTGGCTGCTGCAGCGTGGACGGCCTCTCGTTCTAGCAAGGCCCCTGAGGGTGGTTCCTGGGGTCCAGCTGGATGACGAGCCGGTGTGCTGGCTGGTCTCTTCCGTGGTCTGCCGTGGCAGAAGCCACCGTTGAGGGGAGGTGGATGGTAGTGGGCTCATCTGGCCTGTAGTTTTGTTGTGAGTTGGGCCAGGCTGCACTTTCCATTCTCTAATGATGAGCTGTGAGGCTGCTCAGCCTGGGGTAGGAAGGTGAATTCAGAGTGGAGGGAGGGGTTTCTGTGTTGGTCACAGCCCAGGGCCTGTCCCCGGAAATGGTGAAGGAATGAGCTGGGGCACCAAGGAGATGCCGTGCAGAGGGTGCCTCCGAGGGAGCAGGTTGCCAGGGGACGTAGGCCCTGCCTGAACACGAAGTAGTCCAAGTCAGAAGCTTTGCTTATTGCTTGTCACTCCTTTGCCTGTTTTTCTGATGAAGATCATGGCTACTTGTGGGGAAGGGGGTGGCATTGGAGTGATTCGCAGGTGCCTTCAGGTGTCATTCGGATGACTTCCTCTAAGAAGGGGAATTCAGACAACGCAGCAAAGCACAGTCAGCTGGCATGAACTTGAGTGCTCATCATGTTCTTACAGCATGGTTACACTTGAAGTGTTTTCTCAGAAAGGCAACAGTGTTTCTTTAGCTGTCTGTCCGCTGCTGCTGGGGAAGGCAGGCTGCTGGGAAGACAGACGTGTGCCTTGCATTCTGCTTGTACCCACTGGCACGTGATGACCTGGTGATTGCTCCCCTAGGGCACGGTCACTAGCACAGCAACCTGTGTCCAGCTGCACAAGCGGGCTGAGAGGGTGGCTGCCGCCCTGATGGAGAAGGGAAGGCTGCGTGTTGGGGACCACGTGGCTCTGGTCTACCCCCCAGGTAAGCTTGCCATCAGGGAGTGCCCGGCGAGGTGCACGTTCTTCAGCACGCCTGGCCTCTGCCCTTGGCGGCTTTCTTGCGTTCAGGGTGGACTGGGACTTCATTCTCTCTGTGCTACCGCCTTGCACCCAGACCTGGGGTACCCAGGAGCCTGGTTCTGATTTTCCAGAGCAAGTTTTGGCACTGGGCAAGCTGGGCTGCCTGTTGTTGGTCTTTCAGGTGAGCCGCGTGAGTGGTGATCAATAGACGCAGTCGTCGCTCCTCAGAGATGCTGTGCTCACGAATTCGTACTGTCCCATCCATTCAGATCCAGGGTACTCACTCCGCCTCCTCGAGAAATCTCCTGTTTCTCACCCCGGAGTCCCGAGTCTTCAGGACAGGGCAGGGTATCTGTATCACTCGTTGGCCTGATCCCACTTCCTGTGCAGCATTCCCAGGACCCCAGGTGGCTTCTGTTGTCAGTGGGGGCTGTGACTCCCTGTGCTCTCACCTGCTGCTCACTCCCTAAACAACCGCACGTCCAGTGCACACCCTGCTGTCCCAGTGAACCAACTGCAAGTGTAACTCCTGGAAGCTGCAATGCACTCTGACCTGCAGAGCACCCTGTCTAGAACGCTGCACACTGGGGACGGAGGGTGGCTTCTCCTCGGGGCCACAGGCAGAGTAGATCGGCATGCACAGTGCCACCTAGGCTTGTGATTGCACAGCGGTAGCCTGGGAGAAGATCCAGGTTCGAAATGGGAAGTACGATGTGTACTGAATGATGTCACTGTTGCCAAAGTAAGAATGAGTAAGTGAAAAGTCTTGAAGTGAATGATCGAATCTTGACGGCTGAGAACCTGTGCTGGGTTAGGGGCCTCAGATGACTCTGCTTTTTGTTACATCAGATGCTATTTACACAAAATTTTTAATGAGAAAAGAAAATTAGCATTTTAAAGACTTTCCCACAGTGGAGAATGTAATGGCAGGAGGTCATGGCTGGAGGCCTGGCACGCCCTGGGTGGGTGCAGATGTTTTTGGGTGGGCACAGGTGGGGGTATTGTGCGTCTCCTCGGGGAGAATCCAGGACTTTTCATCTGTGAGTGTGACCCAGGGGTTAAGAACCAGCATTCTGTAGAGCCCACACAGGCAGCTGCTGGAGCACAGCCCACAGGGAGTGCCAGGATCGGATCCCTGAGCTCTGACGCTCCAGAGAGAGCTGCTGATGACAGTCTCTGTCGAGGTACACGGGGGAGAGCACGCCTGCCTGCGTGCTGCCTGCTGAGTCCTGCGTCTTGTGGCTGGGCGCCCAGTTCCTGAGGCGGGGACCTGGCCACTGGGATTGTGTTGGGAGAGCTGTAAGTGGCTCTCTCATGTGAATGCTGTACATTGCATATTTACTTACATTTTTATTTTTGTTTTATTTGAAAGGCAGAGAAACAGATATTCTGTCCATTGGTGTACTCCCCAGATACCTGCAACAACCAGGGTTGGGCCAAGCCCTGGCTGGCAGCCAAAATCTTGTTTTGGGTCTCCCCCATGGGTGGAAGGGACCCAACTACTTGAGCCATCACCCACTGCCTTGCGGGGTCTACTGAGGCTTGAATGCAGAGAGTGGAGCTAAGACTTGAGTGCAGGCACGCTGATGGGGAGTGTGGACCTTCCAAACCGCTTCTTCACTGCTGAGCCCAATGCTCACACCTCTTCTGAGTCTGGAATCAAAACAACATGGAGGCTGGTGTCCCCAGGGCCCTGTGTGATTCCACAGCAGCTCTGGAACAACGCAGAAGAAACCAGAGTTCTCCATTCAGAAGAGCTCAGGACAGGAAAGCAGGTTTAACCACGGGGAGTTTTAAGGCCATAGGAAGCTGCGAGAGTGCTGGCCTGGTGTGGGTGAGGCGGTGGGATGGCCCAGGCCAATGCCAGCCCCTTCCACCCCAGGTCCCTCACACCTCCGCCCAAGTCTCACCACCTGGAGGCAGCTGTGCCCGGTGTGTGCTCACATGGGGCCCTTGCAAAGCTTCTCCTCTGGGGGTCTTTGTGTGCAGACCCCGCCACCTCGTGGTAACACCATGGAGCCTGGAGCTGAGTTCATAGGAGCCAGCACTGGTCCTCTGCCTCTGTAACTCCTCTTGCTGCCGGCCCTCCAGGGTGAGGGGCCACCTCCGGCGGTCAGGCTGCTTTGTGCCCGCACTGGAAGCGCTGGGTTCAGTAAACTTGCCTTGAGTTTGGAGTCACTTGTGACTGTATCACGGCGAAGCCGGTGTTCTCCTTCCTCTTTGTAGACTTTGCTGGCCGTCCTTACCTTGGCCCTGGATGCGGAGAGCCACGCTCCGATGTACTGACCATCTGATACTCTCCCCAGGGGTGGACCTCATCGCTGCCTTCTATGGGTGCCTCTACTGTGGATGCGTGCCGGTCACCGTGCGGCCCCCACACCCCCAGAACCTCGGCACCACACTTCCCACTGTCAGGATGATCGTGGAGGTGTGTGCTAAAGCCTCACGGGTGGGATGGGGTCTCCCATGGGACACTGCGGCCCCTCCTTGCAGTCACCTCTGCAGCTCAGGGCACAGGAGAGGCACCGCAGCTCACTCAGGATGGGCCCTCTGCCATGCAGGTCAGCAAGTCTGCATGCGTCCTCACCACGCAGGCCATCACACGGCTGCTTAGGTCCAAGGAAGCTGCCGCTGCCATGGACATCAGAACCTGGCCAACCATTCTGGACACAGGTATGTGTCCTGAGCAGCTGCCCAGCGGGATGAACCCCTGTCCTTTGTGGCGGGGGCTACGTGGTTTGCCATCCAAGAATGAATGTTAGGTTAGAGGAGAGTAGACAGAGCGAGAAGGCTGCTGCCTGGGAGAATGATCAGACTTCCTGCCTTGCTGTCTCAGCCGTGGCGGGGTCTCCTGGCGTGGGTGAGTGCGGGTCCCTGTCTGCGGCCAGCATTTCCCATCTGCCTGTGGGAACTCCTGTTTCCTCGCCAAGCCTGCGAGTGGCACTGGTGCCTTCTCCTGCAGGCACCGTGGGTGGCAGTTGTCTGAGGCCTTCTGCTGGTCTTGGTGACGAGCTCCCATCATGTACCCCACCCCTCGTGCCATCCTGGGCGAATGCTGCTTTGCCCCACAGTGCTTGGGGGACCAGCTGAGCCCCACCCCCTGCTGGATGTGAAAGTTGCCCATCCAGCCCAAGATGCTCAACCCCAGAGCACCTGCCAGCTCTCAGCACCGGCCACAGGGCAGACCAAGGTCCCTCCTCTGCAGTAACACCCCTGGGGCACAGTGCTGTCCTGAGCACAGGCCAGGGCCACTGTTATCCACAGCCACCTGCCTGGTACCCATAATGGCGCCAGACAGCTGCTGAGGGGTGGGCTTGGGCCAAGCATCTCAGACACACTCCAAAGGGGAGTCTGTCTTTATTAGCCTGTGTCCAGTTGTACCTGGAGACAGTGGCAGCCTGGATCCCATCTGTAACTGCCCTTGCTGTGGTCAGAGTCCTTAGTCCTCTGACCTTGGTCACATGGCAACACAGTGAGTTCTGTGCATCTTTCAGGGCCTGTTGCCCACCTCACCCCACTGTCCCTCAGCTGTTCCCGTGCACGGCGGCCTGCTCTCTCCAGGACCCCCCAGCATGATCATATGTCATCCTGCCGTGAGGGTCGAGGCTTTGAGCTTGCTCAGAGTGTGGGAATACTGACACGCTGGTGTCTGTCTGACAGATGACATGCCGAAGAAGAAGGTAGCTAGCATTTTCAGACCCCCTTCCCCAGACGTGCTCGCGTATTTGGACTTCAGTGTGTCGACCACTGGGATATTAGCGGGAGTGAAGGTAGGTTCTTTGAATAAGCCCCTGTCTGCCTCAGCCCTGGGAACATGAGGGAGTGGACCGAAAGGGCTCGGGTTGGGACCTCCTGATCCAGCACTCAGAGCCAATGGTGTTGTTGCTTGAAGCTTGTGTAGATCCAGTGAGCCCCAGTGAGTATTAGATGGGCTGGGAACGATGTGTGTTTGGGTGTTCTGTGGTGATGTCTGGACTTGGGAGCCAAGAGTTCAGTGAATATTCTCCTCTCTGCTGAAATTTTGTTTCAAAGATTGTTAGTGCCATTTCCTGGGTGTTACTCAGGTTATACGGGGATTTGAACCAGCACCTTTTAAGGAAGCAAATACGATATTCGAGTTTGGAGCTACAGGGCCCTGTGGACGGCAGAGGTTGCCACTCCCCTCCTTCCTTCACTCACCTAACAGATCTCTCCTTTTGCCCCCTAAGATGTCACATGCAGCCACCAGTGCCTTGTGCCGCTCTATAAAGCTGCAGTGCGAGCTGTACCCCTCACGGCAGATTGCCATCTGCCTCGACCCCTACTGCGGACTGGGCTTTGCCCTGTGGTGCCTGTGCAGGTGAGTGGCCAGGTGCCCCTGCTGCAGTCTGGGGGCCTCACCTTTCCCGGAGGCTTACAGCGCACCTGCCAGTGAGTTCAGTTGGGGATGAAGTGGGGTAGAGTTGAATTCTGGAGATGAGTAAGACAGTGAAAACACTTTTCCTTAAATTCAAACCCTGCCCTTTGGTAGTAACTGGGGGGACCTACTTGATTTCAAGTGCTAGCGAAGGGGGGTCCTGGTCCAGAAGTAGTCCTGGGGGGTGGGGAGGAGAGAACCCAACCCTGCACCCCTCCCAGCTGAGAACCCTCCTGCAGTGTCTACTCAGGACACCAGTCAGTGCTTGTCCCCCCGCTGGAGCTGGAGAGCAACGTGTCCCTGTGGCTGTCGGCCGTCAGCCAGTACAAGGCGCGTGTCACCTTCTGCTCCTACTCGGTGATGGAGATGTGCACCAAGGGGCTGGGTGCGCAGACAGCTGTGCTCAGGGTGAGTGCCACGGGCTCACACTGCCAGCTCCGTGTGCGTAGCCTTGCTTCCCATCAGCACACGGGGTGGGAGGGGAGGACCCGGGCACCTGACACATGAGCAGGCCTGGCCAGAGAGCAGAGGACTGGGGCAGGGTGGACAGCACCTTCCGGTGTGTGCCTGCCCTGCCTCCTGCCACAGATGCAGCCCCTGCTCAGGGCCCCTCCCTGCCCATCTGCAGATGAAGGGCGTGAACCTGTCGTGCGTGCGCACCTGCATGGTGGTGGCAGAGGAGCGGCCCCGTGTGGCGTTGACACAGTCCTTCTCCAAGCTCTTCAAGGACCTGGGGCTACCTGCCCGCGCCGTGAGCACCACGTTCGGGTGCAGGGTCAACGTGGCCATCTGCCTCCAGGTAGGGCGCTGCGCCCTGGGGTGCCAGAGCTTCCCGCAGGTGCGCTTGAGGTGCAGCCGCGTCCCTGAGCCCCGGGTGTTTCCTTTGCACCTGAGGCTTCCGCTTTGGGAGACAGCAGGTTTGTAGTGGTCCTGACTTGTTGAGGAGTAGGGGTTCCTGGGAAGAAAAGCAGCTTATTTTGGATGGTGCCTGTTACCGCGCCTCTGAGTTGGATATGACAGGCAGCCAGCTGTAAAAGTGTGCCCTTACTGTTTGAAGAAAGTCCAAGCGTGATTAAATGAGAACTTGTCGTGGCCCCAGAGGGCAGTCGTGGTCTCAGCAGGGGAGGCCGGTGTTTCTGGTACCCAGGTTTTGTATGAGTGTCCCAGTTTCACTTCGCGTAAATGCCTTCAAACCAAATTGCTTATTAGACACCCCACATGATGGTGCTTTTCTCACCCGCAGTGCAGGAACACCCGGGCAGAAAAGGCAGCTGGGAGTCCCAGAGCACAGCTGGGGCAGGGGCAGCTGCAGGTTCCGCTGTCCCAGTGCTGGGCCCCAGGTGCGGGGACCACACTGGAAGCGACCTCGTTCTGCTTTCCCAGCCTTTCTGTCCTCAAGTCCCTTCCTGTCGCAGCTGTGTGACTGGGCGTCGGACAGGGTACAAGTGAACGCCAGGCTCCGTCTCGGAGTCTGGGGGGACTCTCCTGTCTGTTAGCACCCGGACGCCATGTGTGGTGGCACACATCCTCAGGGATATTGTTTGCTCCTTAAGATACAGTGATACCTTCTGCTCTCTTAACGTGTGTTTCTCATGTGGCCTGTGGCCTTCTGTTTGTTTCCTGTGGCTGTCTCCTCCCTGTCTCCCTCTGCTGGCCTCCTTGCCTCTGTCAGCCCAACAGGCTGGGAAAGCTGGCTGAGCAGGTATGACCTAGACCTTGACCTCAACCTCCTTGCCTCCTTGATGCTTCTGTGCAGCCCCCCCCCCCAACCTCATGTGACGTTCTTGTGAATCTTGTGAATTCCAAAGGAATACGTTTCTTCTGCTGTCTTTGTCCATGGTGGATGTTATTTGACATACTATAAAAGCTCCTTTATAACCAAAATTAAATTTATTTTCAAAAATCTGTAATGTTCTTAATAACGCCTTGGGAGGAGGGACCCGTTCAGTCCCAGAGCAGAGGTTTGTGTTTTGGTTTCAGGGCACAGGACAAGGGTGTGTGGTCTAGGGCGTGACTCAGCGAGCGATGCTGATCGGAGTGCTCATTTAATGGGATGTTCCTTACCTGACAAAACAGCCCGTATCGTGCTTACCTAGAACCACATCAGATATAAGATTTACAAGTCAGGAGGAAAGTCATTCAACTCATTAGCCCGAGACTCAGCTGTGCCTGGGCCCTGGCGAGAGGCCTGGTCCAGCCCTGACAGCTTGCAACTTCATTAGAGATGCTCCCAACCATGATGGTATCTGCCGCAGAGTGGAGCCTAGTAGGAATACAGAGTGGCTGGAACTGGCATGTGAAGCTGTATGACTGGACATTTCCATTCAGTGTTCAGTCCGTCACTCAAGCCTACTGGTGTGGGTGTGTGGATGGACAGCAGGGACCCTGAGCCCCTGGGCAGACTTGCTTCTCGGGGCAGTGCTACTGTCCTCCTGAGCATCCCTTGAGGCCTGGGAGGGGCTGCCACACAGCTGTGCTGTGAACCTGAGAGGAGTATCAGGGTCCTGAACAGAAATTTCTCTGCTGCCTCCTTCCAGGGCACAGCTGGCCCAGACCCTACAACCGTGTATGTGGACATGCGGGCTCTGCGCCATGACAGGTAATGTCCTGGCCTGCACGGCCCCATCCACACCCAGTGGCAAAAGGACACAATTGTGGTCCATGCTGACTGCCCCTTCAGGGCCCCAGACCTTAGTGGGCAGCTGGCCATGGCAGGATGGCCCCCCACTGGCACACCAGGATGTTGGGTTGGCTGAGGCAGGGGCCATCTGCATGGAGGCCTGGGCCACAGCAGGCAGCTTGGGCTCCTGTCTCTGTGGACCACTGTGTCGGCAGCTGCAGTGTGTGTCCCTTTATCCATCATACAACCAAGCAGGGTGGGAAAACAGGCCCAACAAGACACATGAGTGCTGCAAGGACTTTGTTGCCCAGCACTGTTTTAGCGTCAGCCTGTTTTCATGCCAGAACATGTATCTGAGGCCCCAGTGTGGCCGCCAGTTTGCTCACAGGTGTTTGAGTTCAGGGTCCCTCCCAGCTCTGAAACTCAGATCCAGGTTGTGGTCCTGGTGCAAACAGTAGGTGCAGCCCCTGGGTACCAGGAGCCAGCCGGTCTTCTGGATGACCTCAAAGACACACAAGCTGCTGCTCTGAGCAGATGCAGCCCGTGGAGTACATGCACGGCGTCCACACTCTGGCTGCCCAGGGTGGCATTATCGAGAAGCTGACAGACAACTCTCAGTGACTGTTGGCTCAGAGGCCTCCTGGTTTGTCTTTTTAGAAGTAGCCGTCTGGGTAGCAATTTTATTCTGAAACTTTTTTCTTGTTAATTTTTAGAGTACGTTTGGTGGAACGGGGTTCTCCACATAGCCTGCCACTGATGGAATCTGGAAAGGTAGTAGAAGCTGGGGCTTCCACATCCTGTGATGAGTCTGATCCTTTCTGTCCTCAGGGTCCGTGTGGGGGAGGGCTGGGGGCTGCAGCTCTCCCAGTGGGCACCACTGACTCGAGTGGCTACAGAGGCCTCGTCCCTCCCATGCTGCAGACAAAGGTCAGAGCTAGGTTAAGCAGGAGCTCAAAACCAAGAAAGGGAAAATTCAAGTTTAGAAACAGAAGCAGCTCTCGTTGGGCAAGTGCAAGGCCTCTGGGGACTGCCAAAAGCAAGGCGCCTGGCCCTTCCACGTATCCAGAGCCAAAGGCAACAGGACCTGGATTGGAATAGGAAGAACTTGGCCCCAGAAAAGGATGCAGCAACAAAGAAACCCCCCAGGTCCTTGGGCAAGAGGTGACAACCTGGACCCCATGTCGGGGTTTGCCATCCAAGCCTGGGGAGCACCCCGTTGGCTGCTTGGGGGTGGGAAGCAGCAGTGAGCCTGCTTATGGACACCCAGGTAGAAACTGAACCATCCGAGGGGTCAGCAATGTCGGCACAGGGAAGAAGGTATCCCCAGCACCAAGGAAGTTTCAGAGGAAGGAGGAAAATGCCCATGGCCTGATGAGAATGTAGGGCTGGCGGTGTGGGTGCAGCCCTGTGTGCCCAGTCTAGATGAGAACCCGCAACCCCTTCACAACCCCAGAGGCAAGAAACAGCTCAGCCACCACCATCTGCTCACTGCAATGGCACAGCCACTCTCAAGGAGGCAGGGAGGTGGCCAGAGATGGGCAGAGCCAGGCCACATGGTGACCAGCATGCAGGTTCCTGCAAGGTGGGGCAGAAGGCGTAGCTATGGCAGAGGTCCTGGGTGGGAGTCACAGGGAGACCGCGGTGGCTGCAGAGGGGTTGGGAGTGAGCAGGAAGAACCGATGGACAGATGGGTGAGTGAACGCATGGGTGGGTGGGTAAGTGGATGGATAGATGAGCTCGCTGGGAAGGTATTGAGAAACTCAGTTCCCCTTTATAAAGTTAGTCTAGGAGCCAAGGTTAGGCCTAGCTGTTACGGTGGTGTCCTGGATGCCCCCATCCCATATTGGAGTTCCTGGGTTTGAGTCCTGACTCCGCTCCCAATTCCAGCTTTCTGCTACGTGTGCCCTGGGAAGAAGCAGATGATAGGTCAAATACTTGGGTCCCTGCCACCACATGGGAGATCTGGATTGTGTTCCAGGCTTAGGCATCTGGGGAGAAAACCAGTGTGCACAAGCTATGTTTCTTCTTCCCGTTGAAATAGGCAAGTAAATATTTATTAAATACATAAGTAAAGTTACCCTAGGAAGCAGTCTAGCCGAAATTTGAATCAAGTAACTGTAGCGGGATGTGGCCTGCACTGTGGAGTATAGCAGGTAAAGCCGATGCCTGTGATGCTGGCATCCCTTATGGGCGCCGGTTCGAGTCCCAGCTGTTCCACTTCCAGTCCAACTCCTTGCTGATGTGCCTGGGAAAGCAATGGAAGATGGTTCAAGTGTATG
This sequence comes from Oryctolagus cuniculus, assembly GCF_964237555.1. Taxonomy (NCBI): domain Eukaryota; kingdom Metazoa; phylum Chordata; class Mammalia; order Lagomorpha; family Leporidae; genus Oryctolagus; species Oryctolagus cuniculus. The sequence goes on along the minus strand of NC_091435.1, from coordinate 274,160 downwards.
GGCCCCTGCACCCACATGGGTGAACCTGCTACATTCAGACTTGGATGAAGCTCCTGGCTTCAAACTGGCCCAGTTCCGGCCATTGAGGCCATTTGGGGAGTAAACAAGCAGATGGATGCCCATGTGTCTGTCTGTCTCTAACTCTGCCTTTCAAGTAAATACATAAACTTTAAAAAACCATGTAATGAGATAGCCCACGTGTGGCATGTCCCATCTGCATGTCTCAGCTGGAGTGCCCACTCTGCATGGTTGTTCCTGGTCCTTTCTGTACACCAAGTCTTCCCTGTGTCATTGGTCCTCAGATGGTGTTTGTTTTTTTTTTTTAATATTTATTTATTTATTTAAAAGGTAGATTTACGGGGGGAGGAGGGAAGACAGGGAGAAGTCTTCTGTCTGCTGATTCACTCCCCCAGATGACTGTATCAGCGGAGACTGGACCAAGCTGAAACCAGAAGCCTGGAGTTTCATCCAGGTCTCCCACGTGGGTGCAAGGGCCCAAGCACTTGGGCCATCTTCCACTGCTTTTCCTGGGCACATTAGCAGGGAGCTGTACTTGAGATGGACCAGCTGGGACTTGAACCAGTGCCCACACTGGATGCCAGTGTTGCAGGCATCGGTTTAACCCACCACACCCTATTGCCATCCCCAGAGAGGTGCCTTTTCCTGCCTGTTTCTCTACAGCGCTATATGGCTGGGTTGTAGTCTTTTTCGTTGGACTTTTTAGCCCTCTCCTGTGTGATACCACAGTAAATTGGGTTTGATGCATTTATGTTCTGGAAGGAAATCCCTGGCTTGGGGGTTTATGGGATCACACAGGGAGAAGGTGAAGACTCCAGGAGCATCCAAGGAAAACTGCAGTCCCAGCAGGGCAGGGTGTAGGGAGGGCCTGGCACCAACGAGGAGCTGCTGCCTGCCTATGGCTTTTTTTTTTTTTTAAAGATTTTATTTATTTATTTGAAAGGCAGAATTACAGAGAAGCAGAGGCAGGGAGAGAGAAAGGGGTCTATCATCTGCTCCAATTGGCCACAACGGCTGGAGCTGCACCGATCTGAAGCCAGGAGCTTCTTCCAAGTCTCCCACGTGGGTGCGGGGGCCCAAGGACTTGGACCATCTTCTACTGTTTTCCCAGGCCATAGCAGAGAGCTGCATCGGAAGTGGAGCAGCTGGGACTCAAACCAGCGCCCACATGGGATGCCGGCACTGCAGGCGCCAGCCCCTCCTATGGCCTTTGCCCTCTCCTGCCTGCACTGAGATTCACACTGTCAGTGCCCTTGGGCCCTGGGAGAGTACAGGCACCAGTGGTCCCAGTCACGTCCTGCCTCGGCTGAGGGGGTTGCAGCCGCAGGAAGAAGTTACTCAGGATCAGGATAGGGTGGGATACTGTTTTTAGCGTCATGAATCAAGAGGTCTTGTGTCTTGTTTCCTTCGACAAGGGACACTGCTTTCTCTTCCAGATCCTCCCTGGAGTGAAAGTCATCATTGCACACACCGAGACCAAAGGGCCCCTCGGGGACTCGCACCTGGGAGAGGTGAGCCAGGCCAGGCTGAGGCTGGGCACCTGGGGAGGGGCCAGAGCTCTCAGCTCACCACCTTCACCCTTTGCTGCCCCAGGTGTGGAGATCTTAAACCCGCTGGGGTCACAGTATCCCAGAATCCATTTAGCTTTTTTCCTCAGTGAATGCCATGCCCCTAGGCTGGCCTTTCTGTAGGCCCTCAAGTGCTGTGGGACCAGCTCTTCCGGTCACTCCTGGCAGAGGCCCCTAGGAAGCTGGAGGAGGCACACAGGGACCCACAGCATGTGGCAAACAGCTGCTCCTTGAAGAGCAGCTCCTGCGTTGAGTGGAGTGTAGACCCAGAGGGGGCTCAGGGCCAGTGCAGTACCATGAAGTGTGGACCCCTGCCAGGCGTCTATGCTATGAAGTCAGTCTGGGGGCTTCCAGTGAACCATGCTGGGGGGCCCAGTCCTGAGGGTAGATGGTATGAGTGGCGCTCCCTCAGCCATGTGCCCCTCAGAGACAGTGGTCCCAGGCATTCAGGGGAACCTCTCCCGGCCACCCCCTCCTTTCAGAAGCTGCCGGCTGAGGCCATCTGGGAGCAGTAGCAGCAAGTGTGGGGGCTAGGCTGTGCGCTGGACAGACCTCAGTTCATGCGGCCCCAGTGTGAGCGGGTGGCCTGCACTGTGTCCTTGGTCCCTGTTGTGGAAGCTGAGATTGCTCCTCGCTCTCCCTGCTGGTCAGCAGTGGCTTGCCGTGAGCAGCCTGGGTTCTGTCTGCACACACCGCATATGCCTGCAACGTCAGTGGGGGAAAGAAGAGTTTTTTGAGGAGAGATATTGTTTAACTGGGCTCACAAAATTAGGGGCTCTGAAACTGAATCCCATGGTCAGAGTTCCTTGAGGTTATTCTTGGCCAGTGGGTGTCTGCTGACAGAATTTGTCCTCAACAGCTTGTGATGTGTCCCCATTCCTGTCGTCTGGTCCCCTAGATCTGGGTGAGCAGCCCCCACAATGCCACCGGGTACTACACCATCTATGGGGAGGAGGCCCTCCATGCCGACCACTTCAGTGCCCGGCTGAGCTTTGGAGACAGCCAGACCATTTGGGCACGGACTGGCTACCTTGGCTTCCTTCGGAGAACGGAGCTCACTGATGCCAGTGGAGGTGAGGGGTCGTGGCGGCGTCCCTGTGAGCCCTGAGAACCCCTGGAGCTGCAGGGCTCCTCCTCTGTATTGTGGCTGCCACCGACTCTGATGGCTGCTTTCGCTGAGAATTACTGTTGTCCTGAGGCTACCCCTTGCTGCCACTGGGCCCTGGCTGTGCTGCGTGTGGTGGTGCAGAGGAGATGGTTGATGCCGGGCCCTGGCTGTGCTGCGTGTGGTGGTGCAGAGGAGATGGTTGATGCCGGGCCCTGGCTGTGCTGCGTGTGGTGGTGCAGAGGAGATGGTTGATGCCGGGCCCTGGCTGTGCTGCGTGTGGTGGTGCAGAGGAGATGGCTGATGCCGGGCCCTGGCTGTGCTGCGTGTGGTGGTGCAGAGGAGATGGTTGATGCCGGGCCCTGGCTGTGCTGCGTGTGGTGGTGCAGAGGAGATGGCTGATGCCGGGCCCTGGCTGTGCTGCGTGTGGTGGTGCAGAGGAGATGGTTGATGCCGGGCCCTGGCTGTGCTGTGTGTGGTGGTGCAGAGGAGATGGCTGATGCCGGGCCCTGGCTGTGCTGCGTGTGGTGGTGCAGAGGAGATGGCTGATGCTGGGCCCTGGCTGTGCTGTGTGTGGTGGTGCAGAGGAGATGGCTGATGCCGGGCCCTGGCTGTGCTGCGTGTGGTGGTGCAGAGGAGATGGTTGATGACTGGGCCCTGGCTGTGCTGCGTGTGGTGGTGCAGAGGAGATGGTTGATGCCGGGCCCTGGCTGTGCTGCGTGTGGTGGTGCAGAGGAGATGGTTGATGCTGGGCCCTGGCTGTGCTGCGTGTGGTGGTGCAGAGGAGATGGTTGATGCCGGGCCCTGGCTGTGCTGCGTGTGGTGGTGCAGAGGAGATGGTTGATGACTGGGCCCTGGCTGTGCTGCGTGTGGTGGTGCAGAGGAGATGGTTGATGCCGGGCCCTGGCTGTGCTGCGTGTGGTGGTGCAGAGGAGATGGTTGATGCCGGGCCCTGGCTGTGCTGCGTGTGGTGGTGCAGAGGAGATGGTTGATGCCGGGCCCTGGCTGTGCTGCGTGTGGTGGTGCAGAGGAGATGGTTGATGACTGGGCCCTGGCTGTGCTGCGTGTGGTGGTGCAGAGGAGATGGTTGATGACTGGGCCCTGGCTGTGCTGCGTGTGGTGGTGCAGAGGAGATGGTTGATGACTGGGCCGCCAGGCTTCTCCCCAGGTGGAGTCAGCCTTCCCAGCCCAGTTCAGCCGCATGTGTAGCCCCTCCCCACACAAGCCCATGTCACCACAGCAAGCCGGCAGACAAACCTCTGTCGATGGTCTTTTACTTCCAGAGGTGTGTTCATGTGTGGCCGCAACTTTGCCACAGGCTGAGCTGTCTGCATGGGACACAGGTAACACGTGGTATTTGAGTCAAGCTGCCCATATCAGAGAGCGCCCAGTGGGGCTCACATGGCAGATGGCTGGGTGTTCACACGGGCGCTACCTGAGTGTGCACACGTGTGCTGTCCACAGAGCCACACGATGCACCTGAGTGTGCACACGTGTGCCGTCCACAGAGCCACACGATGTACCTGAGTGTGCACACGTGTGCCGTCCACAGACCCACACGATGCACCTGAGTGTGCACACGTGTGCCGTCCACAGAGCCACACGATGCACCTGAGTGTGCACGTGTGCCGTCCACAGAGCCACACGATGCACCTGAGTGTGCACACGTGCCGTCCACAGAGCCACACGATGCACCTGAGTGTGCACACGTGTGCCGTCCACAGAGCCACACGATGTACCTGAGTGTGCACACGTGTGCCGTCCACAGAGCCACACGATGCACCTGAGTGTGCACACGTGTGCCGTCCAGAGCCACACGATGCACCTGAGTGTGCACACGTGTGCCGTCCACAGAGCCACACGATGCACCTGAGTGTGCACACGTGTGCCGTCCACAGAGCCACACGATGTACCTGAGTGTGCACACGTGTGCAGTCCACAGAGCCACATGATGCACATGAGTGTGCACGTGTGCTGTCCACAGAGCCACACGATGTACCTGAGTGTGCACACGTGTGCCGTCCACAGAGCCACACGATGCGCTGTATGTGGTTGGGTCTCTGGATGAAACGCTGGAGCTGAGAGGTATGCGCTACCACCCCATCGACATCGAGACATCTGTGATCCGAGCACACAGGAGCATCGCCGAGTGGTGAGAGCGGCTGAGGGGCGGGGCCTGCACCATGCGCGGGCTGGGGCAGAGCCAGCACTCTGCACAGTTGACCTGGTTCCTGGAAGAGCCGGATGTGCTCACTCTGCAGGAGGGTCCTTCTCCCCCTGGATGCATCTCCACAAACCGCACCAGGGCACACTCCCCGTCTGTGTGGGGCAGAGACTGTTCCCAAGTGCACTGGCAAAATCTAAGATCCCGACAGCCTTCATCCTGAAGTGCTTCTACTTTTAATGTGATTTTCTTGACTTAAATGGTTGTGGCTCCTACGTTCTTCACTTTGTAGGGAAAGGCGCGGCTGTCAACAGCAGTGGTGCCACACCCCTGAGCAGGAACGTTAATTAGTGCAGACACTCCTGTGAGGCAGGAAGCCTCGCCTGGTAGTGAGTGGTGCTAGCAGTGGTGTCACGTTCATGAGCGGGCACCAATTCTTTTTTGGTCACCCTTCCCTAAATGCCCATTGGCCCAGCACCTGTGCCATCAGAGTGACCGTCTGTTTCCCCACAGTGCCGTGTTCACCTGGACCAACCTGCTGGTGGTGGTGGTGGAGCTGGACGGCCTGGAGCAGGATGCGCTGGACCTGGTGGCACTGGTGACCAATGTGGTGCTGGAGGAGCACTACCTGGTGGTGGGTGTGGTGGTCCTTGTGGACCCGGGCGTGATCCCCATCAACTCTCGTGGCGAGAAGCAGCGCATGCACCTGCGGGATGGCTTCCTGGCCGACCAGCTGGACCCGATCTACGTGGCCTACAACATGTGAACATGGTGTGCCTGCCCAGCTGCCCAGTGAGCGTGCTGGGAGTCACGTGCAGGTGGGGGCGCTGCAGAGCTGCCACGGGGAGGAGGGGCCCAGTCTTCACAGCAGCCCGCACATCCCCCTCAACACTTCCACTCTCAGTTTAGAAGCACTGAATTATTCCAAGAAATGTACTGGAAAGCAGATGCCCATATCTTAACAGAGAGTGACTAGGAAAGGCCTGGTGTGGAAAGAGAGGCTAGGAAAGGCCTGGTGTGGATCATGAGAGTCGCAGACACTGCAGCTGTTCTCTGCTGTACTGCAAGTTTGCACTTTTAGGCTCAAAATCTAGTTCCTGATTGTTAAAATTTGATGACTTATGCCCACTTTAAGTGACAAGGTCATGTAAAGAGTTTATCCTGGAGAGCACTCTAAGGCTCCCCCCCACCCCGCCCAGCAGTGCTCAAAGAAAGGGAGTGTGCCCGCACCTTGGCCACGCAGCACTTCCTCTGCTGGTTTCTTTCTTGAAACCCGAGTGCCCAGTTGTCTGACTGTTGTTGTTGCTAACACTTAGAAAGATAAACCAGCATTCAGTGTGATCACTTTTCAGGCGTCTAACTTCACACGAGTTAAAGTGCTGGTTTTCATAACGTTATTATATTCTTTTCATAGAAGTGTACTGAATTATTTCATTACAAGTCAACAGACTGGGAAGCAGTGGTGCAAAGTCTAAAGCTTTGTGTCCATGGTGCTGTCCGGTGAGTGTTCTGCATACAGTCAAGGTGTGGTGTGATGGCCGTGACCTTCCTCAAAGGTGGAGATGGTTACACTGTCACCAGCTTTTGTGTTTTGAGTTCTATGCCTACAAAATTTGGCCAAACATTTTCAACTGACTTAGTCTGATTAAAATGAGTGATCTAATATTGAACCTAAGTCAAAGAGGAGAATGTAAGCTCTTTTAGATACTTCTGAGAATTTGAAGTCAAGCACGAACCTAGAGATTATTTTTATATAACTAATTAAGAGTGTGTTAAGACCCTATTGGGTTTTTGTGGGATTAGGGTGGGAAAGTTTATGCATTATGCATGCTTCAGAAAGACAACCAGGCTTTTCCACATCCACAGCCTGGATCAGTGCCTCACAAAGCTGTGTCTAGTTCTCTGCAAAGGGCCTGCCCTCCCTAACCAGAGAGGGCAGCGCACACAGCAGCCCTGTTTGCCTGTGGTGTAGCTGGTTGCACCGTACCAGAACCCTAGTCATCCTGTCATAGTTACATACGGAACCTGTGTAACTTCGTGTCTGAAGTACAAAGGTCTTAGCAGGAGACTAAAGAACATTCCTCATGATAGAATGAAGGGAAGAGAACTACCTAACCCCAACCCTAATGTAGTTTTACAGCAAAAACAAATTTTTTGTATTAAAAGGTCAGTGGCAGTAAAACAAGGTATCTTGTAAATTAAGATTTTTTAAATGCATTAAAATGTTTTAGAATTGCTCTCTGGGAATTCTGTATATTACACTAAAAATTTTTATATCGTGTTAATAAAAGTTATTGATTTTGTAATTCTGCATTTTGAAATGTGTGAAAAGGTTTTTTAAATTATCCAAAATAGGATGTATTTTATTATGCATTTTTTTCTGAAAAATTAAAACATTAATGCTTATAGCATAAAATCTAGAAAGCACCCAAGTGTAAAGTAGAGATTAAAATCTATAATCCTACCTCTGAGTAATAGCAGCATTAGTATTTGACATAAATCTCAGGGATTTCTTTCATTTTTTACAAAAACAGGATCATATACTTATTTTATAATCTGCTTTTATATTTAATAAATTACAGACTTTTACATCTATTACATATATTCTACATGTTTCAATGACTCACAAGGGACGCTAGGACTACATGTAGCATTTACTGCTACGTCAGCCAGTTGCCCCACCCCCACCCGTGTTCACACTTGCCTGATTAAGACGGCAGCCTCTGGCTCTTCCCTCACAGGCAGAGTCCATGCCAGGTGGGTGCTTTGGGTGGAAGGGCAGTGTGGCAGAGCCTTCCTTGCGGTGCCCAACGGCACCAGCAGTGAGCTCTCTGAGTGTGATGGGCAGATATGCTGAGTGTGTGTTTATGGTAATGTTTATTTCTCATTTGCTGTATTCTGTTCTGGTTGGTAATTCTTATCCTTAGTTTTTTCTTACTGATTTGTAGGAGCCATTTCCTGTTAAGAATCAGAACCTCCATGTAGTTCATACTTTTCCTATTGAAAAAGAGCCATTGGTAGCTGGATTCTATTTTCTAAGATTTAAAAAAAATTTTTTTAATTCAGGTTGTTTTTGAAATGTTTTTATTTACTTTATACACATAAAGTAAATAAAATACTGCTCTTAATTTCAGATTATGAATACAAAGGACTTAATTTCAAAACTGTTCTATTGAAATGTTTATCACAGGCCAGTGAGCAGCACGTGGCTGAGGTTTGCTCAGTTCCTGCCTCAGGCCAGCCTTGGTGCCTTCCAGACTGTTCTAAAGGGAGCAGGAAAAGAGCTGCTGGCTCCTCTGTCCCTCTCTGACAGTAAACCTCGTCAGTGAATCTTGTGCGTGTTATCTGCTGTGTACAGAAAGGGAGAAATCAGCTTTCACTTTCTGTCTGGGATCATTTTACATGAGCTTGGGTCTTAAAACTTCATGGAAGATACAGTCTCTCTTTTTCAGAGTGTTATGATTGTGTGTGGCATTCACCCTCTGTTGTGTTCAATTTCAGTAATGGAGAATTCTTTCAAAAGGTAACTGTGCAAAAACTCAAAAACTGATTGTTTTTTCATCCCTCACCCACCCCTCACTCCCTGCGGCTGGTGTGAAAGCCAGTCTTCCTTCATCCTCACCCTGCTCTTCCTGCTTCTAACTCGATCTTCAGGGGTTTAATGAGGGAACACTTCCACATGAGCCCATGAGATACTTCAGAAGGATTGCTGGGGTTTTTGCCTGGGGCAGTGCAAGGTGGGAAATTAAGAGGATATTACTAGTTTGAAATGCCTGCTAAGTGCGGTACTCGAGTCTCCAGTTTCTCAAAAGAAATGAAAGGCAAACTATTGTGAGTGTTCACCACAGACTCCACCCACGAGCTGGCAGAGGCGCATGAGGGGCCAGATGCAGCTCTGAGCAGAGGAGAGCGCAGAGGAACAGCCACCACCACACCCCAGGGTGGGTGCCCAGATTCTGCAGGAGCTCCCTGTGCTCCTCGGCAGACTGCTGTGCCCTAAGTGGAAGGCGATTTTAGCGCTTACTCTACATTAAGTAGGGAAGGAAGAGGATTCTGGGAAGATGACAGAGGGAGATGCACCAGGAATCTCTCTCCCCACCTAGACAGCAATTGCACTGACAGAGTTTGATGCAAACTCTTGGAATTCCAGTCTATTTGTAAGTCTTGTAACTTCCAAGGGAAGGCTTGGAGGTGTCAGTTTCAACTCACACAGTAACAGTTACCCCAACCCCCTAGCTCCATGGCAGGCAGGTGTGTACATGTGCTTGGAGCAGTCTGCACGCAGCCTGCCAGAGCTAGCACAGGCAAAAAGGATCCTGTCCTCCAAATACCACTGTTGCACCCTGCCCCTGTTTTTGAGAACTTTACATCTGGCTTAAGTGACTTTCAGGGAATTTAGAGTGACAGCACTGGGGCTGGTATTGTGACACAGTGGGTCAAGTCCACTGCCTGTGACACTGCACCCCACATGAGGGCCAGTGGTTATTGAATCGGAGAGAGAGCCTGGCAGACCACAGTCTTTGAGTCCAGCCTTAGCACTAAGAGGGACAGGATACCCACCTGACCCAGCAAAATGGCACATTTCTCTCTCCCCATAGCCCCACAAAGGTGCCCAGCAGCTGGCTGGGAGAGGGTGCCGTTTTGATATTAGTAGTGGCTGCAGCAGCGTGGGTGCACACACCCGGCAACAGGTGGGGAGAAGGCCCCATTTTGAAATGAGTAACAGCTGTGGTAGCTCTTGTGCATGTGTATGATCCAGGGGTTTTAGGGGAAATTTCCCACTCGGTTTCCCACTCAATTTGAATCTGGCTGGGAGGGTGGGGTAGGCTAGCTGGGGCAGATAGGCACCCTGTGACTGTGAAATGCTGTGTGCTGAGACTGTGGGAACTCTGCACGATAGGCATAGGGTACATCTGGGTCTCTGGTCAATCACTATGTGCAGTATCAAAGTCTCAGAGCTCCCCAGCTGCCTGGGATGGGTCACTGCAGCAGCATCTGTGTTCAAATGAGGATGACACAGATCCTTTGTGGTTCACACGGCAGCATCCAATGTGGGCTAAACCAGGACACTGATCACCTTGGAAGAGAGCTGGTGAGAGTGATTACGCCAACAGAGATGATCATATCTTTTTCCTTGCTGACAACAGAGGACCTCTACCACACCCAACTTGGGTGTCACTCTAGATACTTGCCCCATCCTGGAGCACTGACCACAGCTCCCTAGCCACACCCAGCACACACCTCTGGGTATTTACTAAAGGAGCAGACAGTCCACTAAGCCACAGAGGAACAGCTCAAATATAAAAACCATCAGAGGGAAAAACCAACAAGTGTCTCCACAAATGTTTAAAAATAAATGTGAACAAGAGAGGGAAGAGATATACAGTTTGGGACATGCTCAATCGGACTTGCCCCAAATGGTAGAGTTAGAAACGTGCCAGGGGATTCTAATTCAGTCCCATCAAGGTGGCATGTACCAATGCCATCTCACTAGTCCAAGTGATCAATTTCTGTTCACAATTGATCATAATGATAGGATTAAGAGTCAAAGGGATCACATAAACAAGCCTAGTGTATGCTAATACTAACTGATAGAATAAAAAAGGGAGAGAACAATCCAACATGGGAAGCGGGATACACAGCAGACTCATAGAATGGCAGATGTCCTAAACATCTCTCTGGCCTCAGAATCAACCCTTAAGGCATTCAGATCTGGCTGAAGAGCCCATGAGAGTATTTCAGGCATGGAAAGCCAAGACACTGTGGCAAAAAAAAAAAAAAAAAAAGAGAGAGAGAGAGAGAAAGAAAAGAAAAAACCCTAAATGAAAGATCTCTGCGAGTGAGATCCCAGTGGAAAGAACAGGTCATCAAAGAAGGAGGTACCTTTCTCTGAAGGGAGAACTTCCACTTTGACTATGACCCTGTTGGAGTAAGATCGAAGTCGGCGAACCCAAAAGGCTTTCATAGCCTTGGCAACTCATGACAAGAGCCTAGGGTGATTACTGACGCCATAAACCAAAGTGTCAATTTGTTAAGTCAACAACAGGAGTCACTGCACTTACTCCTCATGTAGGATCTCTGTCCTTAATGTGTTGTACAATGTGAATTAATGCTATAACTAGTACTCAAACAGTATTTTCACTTTGTGTTTCTGTGTGGGTGCAAACTGTTGAAAGCTTTGCTTAATATATATTAAATTAATCTGTATATAAAGGTAATTGAAAATTAATCTTGATGTGAATGGAAAGGGAGAGGGAGCGGGAGAGGGGAGGGTTGCGGATGGGAGGAAAGTTATGGGAGGGAAAAGCCATTGTAATCCATAAGCTGTACTTTGGAAATTTATATTCATTAAATAAAAGTTAAAAAAAATTTAAAAATGTGGAAATTCAAGAAACAAGAATAAGGAAGACCATATGACCCCCACAAAGGAACACAACAACACTTCAATATTGGAATGTGAAAACGAAGAGATTGATGAAATGCCCAAAGAGGAATTCAGAAGATTAATATAGGATTACTCAAAAGCAAATTCATGAGTTAAAGAAATCCATACATGACATGCAGAAAAATTCTCCCGTGAGATTTGAGATTTTGAAGAGAAGTCAAATTGAAATATCAGAAATGAAGAGCTCAATAGATCAAATAAAAAACATAGTGAAAAGCCTTAGCCACAGACTTGCTCAGGCAGAACAAAGAATATTCAAGCAAGAAGACAAATCTTTGGAATTCCAATTTCTCAATCAAGCAAAAAAATTAGAAAAACTAAAAACATTGTTGGGATACTATCAAATGACCCAACACACAAGTCTAAGGAGTTTCTGAAAGTATGGAAAGAGACAATGGATTAGAAAGTCTATTCAGTGAAATAACTTCAGAAAACTTCCCTAATTTGGAGAAAGGGACATCCAACTACAGGAAGCACACAGAACTCCTAATACACATGACCAGAAAAGATTTTGACCAACATATTGTATTCAAACTTTCAACAGTAAAACATAAAGATTCTAAAATGTGCACGAGAGAAATGCCAGGTTACTTTCAGAAGATCTCCAATTAGACTCTTGGCTGAATTCTCATCAGAAACCCTACAGGCTAGCAGAGAATGGAGAGAAATAGTTCAAGTCTTAAGTGAAAAAAAAACTGTCAGACAAGAATACTGTAAACTGCAAAGCTCTCATTTATGAATTAAAGTGAAATAAAGACCTTCTATGACAAACACCACTCATCCAGCCTTACAAAATATGCTTAAGGATGTACTACATACAAAATCACAGAAAGATAGTCATCATTATGAAAAAATGTGAAGGCAGAAAATCTACCAGTAAAAGAACAAAAGAAATCCAAAGCAATCTTTAGGAAGATTTATAGGGCCGGCGCCGCAGCTCACTAGGCTAATCCTCCGCCTAGCGGTGCCGGCACACCGGGTTCTAGTCCCAGTTGGGGCGCCGGATTCTGTCCCGGTTGCCCCTCTTCCAGGCCAGCTCTCTGCTGTGGCCAGGGAGTGCAGTGGAGGATGGCCCAGGTGCTTGGGCCCTGCACCCCATGGGAGACCAGGAAAAGCACCTGGCTCCTGGCTCCTGGCTCCTGCCATCGGATCAGCGCGGTGCGCCGGCCACAGCGCGCTGGCCGCAGCAGCCATTGGAGGGTGAACCAACGGCAAAGGAAGACCTTTCTCTCTGTCTCTCTCTCTCACTGTCCACTCTGCCTGTCAAAAAAAAAAAAAAAAAAAAAGGAAGATTTATAGAAAAATGGCAAGATGAAGTAATTACTTATCAATAATAACCTTGAATGTAAGTGACTTAAAATTCTCCAATTAAAAGATACAGGCTGGCTAAATGGATTAAAACAAGACCCATCTATTTGCTGCCTACAAGAAACACACCTCACCAATGAAGATACACGCAGACTCAAAGGAAGGAAAAAGGTATTTTATGCTAATGGAATGCAAAAATGAGCAGGTGTAGCCATGTTAATACCAGACAAAATGGCCTTTAACATAAAAACTGTTAAAAGAGACACAGAAGATCACTATGAAATGATTAAGGGATCAATTCAACAGGAAGATGTGACTATAATAAATGTATATGCACTCAATTACAGGGCTATTTAAAACAAATGTTGATTTAAAGGAAAGACATGGAATCCAATACAATAGCAATGTGGAACTTCAACAACCCACTTTCATCAATGTACAGATCAACCAGACAGAAAATCTACAAAGAAACAGAGCTGATTGACACTATAGACCAAATGGACTTAACTGATATCTACAGAACCTTTCATCCTACAGTTGCAGAATACACATTCTTTCATCAGTGCATAGAACTTTCTCTAGGATAGACCACATGCTAGGCCATAAAGCAAGCCTCAGCAAATTCATAAAAATTGAAATGATACCTTACAACTTTTCTGATCACAATGGAATGAAGCTGGAAATTAGTAACTCAAGAATCTCTAGAAAATATACAAATACATGGAGACTGAACAACATCTCCTGAATGTACAGAGGTTCATAGAAGAAATCAAAAGGGAAAGTAAACTCTTGGGAACGAATGTAGATGACAATACAACATAGAAAACTTACAGGATATGGCAAAAGCAGAGTCAAGAGGGAAGTTTCTAGAAATTGGATGGCAGAGTAGGGAGGGAGCTTGCTGTTCTAGTGCAAGAGAAGATAGTTATTAAAAGTGGAAAAAGTGCAGTCTCAGGAAAGGAAGAAAACAGCAGAGAAACTATGCAATTGGAGGGAGACAGTGGACCTATGTGGAGGGCATAGATGTGCACAACTCAGCACCCCAGCAGCCAAGAGCATCCACACAAGCATTGGTGAGTGAGGTGAGACTAGACTGCAGCAGCCCATGCCACTGGCGATAAAGCTGCAGGAAGAGCTTAGAGGGAAGCTAGCTTAGAGTCCCATGGGGGATAGTGTACCTGCCAAACTAGAGGAGAAACAACAAAGTAGGGGCATGTTTCTCTCTCCCTGATCACCCTGCAACGGAGTCCTGTAACAAGCTGATAGAGAGCAGGTGCCATTGTTGACATACATAAAAGCTGCGACAGCTTGTGTCTGCGCACAGAAACCAGCCAAGCGGAGATTACTGAGTGTGGTGGGAGAACAGACAGGAGGCTGGGTGCTTGTGACTGTGGGAGGCTTGTAAGCCAGGACTGTGAAAACACTGAGGCTGTGTGGGAGGACTCATGGTCTGGTTGGGACTTTGGACAGTCACTATGGGAGGTTCCACATACTCAGGGCTCCCTGGTTACTTGGTGAGGGGCACTGCTGGGGAATCTGCACAGATCCTTTGTGAAGTCCTTGGGGGCAGAGCAGACAAATAATATACCCACTGGGGCTGGCACCCAGGCACTGGTCTCCTTGGAGGAGAGGAGCTCAGCTGAGTCTACATCAACAGAGAAGAACCACCCCTCTGGAAAAAATGAAAAAGGAGATTTACCATGCCAAACCTGGGTGTGTCACCTCAGACACTCCCTTCACCCTGGAGAACTGAACAGAGCTCCCTGGCCACACCCAACAAATCCATCTAGGTAGTCACTGAAAGCAGACAGAGGAATCTACAGAGGATTAGTACAAAAACAGAAGCCACCATAGTGAAAAAGCAAAGAAGAAACCAGTGAGTATCTCTACAAATGCCAAATAACAAATGCATCAATTCAAGAAACAAGAATAAGGAAGACAACATGACACCCCCAAAAGAACATGACACTTCAATACTAGACTGTTGATAAGATTGAAGAAATGCCAGAAATGGAATTTTAAAACTTGACCATTGGATTAATTAGAAGTAATCAGAAGTAAATGCACAAACTAATGAAATCCATAAATGACATGAAAGAAAATTTCTCCCATGAAATTGAGGTCTTAAGGAGATATCAAAATGAAATCTTGGAAATGGAGAATTCAACAGAACAAATAAAAAATGCAGTGGAAAGCCTTAACAACAAAATGGGTAAAGCAGAAGAAAGAATATCTGACTTAGAAGACAGAGCATAGGAAATTATACAGTCAGACCAAACACAAGTAGAAGAAATTAGAAAACTAAAAAAACACTGTTGGGAATCTATAGAATACTATCAAACAACCCAACGTCCAGGTTCTAGGAGTTTCTTAAGGCATGGAAAGAGATAATGGGTTAGAAAGCCTTCTTAATAAAATAACAACAGAAAATTTCCATAAATTAGAGAGAGAAAGGGACAGCCAAGTACAGGAAGCACATAGAACTCCTAATAGACATGACCAGGAAAGATCTTCACCAGGACACATTGTAATCAAACTCCACAGTAAAACATAAAGATTCTAAAATGTGCATGAAAGACACACCAGATTACTTTCAGAGGATCTCCGATTAGACTCACAGCGGACTTCTCATCAGAAACCCTACAGGCTAGGAGAGAATGGCGAAATATATTCCAAGTCTTAAGAAAAAAAATTGTCAACCCAGAATACTGTACCCTGCAAAGCTCTCATTTATGAATGAAGGTGAGATAAAGACCTTCCATGACAAAGAGAAATTGAAACAATTTGTCACCACCATCCAGCCCTGCAGAAGATGCATAGGATGGGCTATACACAGAAACATAGTCATCACTACAAAAGAAGGTAAAGGAATAAAATCTCCCAGTAAAGTACAAAGGGAATTCAGAGTAAAAAATAGGAATATTTTTGGAAAAATAGAAGGGCAAAATTGTTACTTATCAATAATTACCTTGAAGGTAAATGGCTTCAACTCCCCAATTAAAAGACACAGACTGGCAGAATGGATTAAAAAACAAAACCCACCTATTTGCTACTGTCTGAAAAAACACACTGCACTAACAAAGATGCATGCAGACTGAAAGCGAAAGGATGGAAAAAGATATTCCATGCTAACATATGTGCACTTAATTACAGGGTACTTGGCTATTTAAAAGAAATGTTAAGGGATCTAAAGGAAGATAAAGACTCAAATACAATAGTAATGGAGGACTTCAATATGCCACTTTGAGCAACAGACAGATCAACAGACAGAAAATCAACAAGCAAACAGCAGAGTTAATTGACACTATAAACAAAATGGACCTAACAGATATCTAAAAACTTTTCATCATACAGTTGCAGAATATACATTCTTCTCACCAGTACATGGAACTTTCTCTAGGATTGACCACATGCTAGGTCATAAAGCAAGTCTCAGCAAATTTAAAAAGAAATCAGAATCATACCATGCATCTTCTCAGACCACAATGCGGTGAATCTGGAAATCAGCAACTCAGGAATCTAGAACATATGCAAACACATGGAGACTGAACAACATGCTCCTGAATGAACAGTGGGTCATAGAAATCAAAAGAGAAACCAAAAAATGTCTGGAAAAAAATGATGACAACACAACATATCAAAATTTATGGTATACAGCAAAAGCAGTATAAAGAGGGAAGTTTATAGCAATTGGTGCCTACATGAAGAAATTGGAAATGCACCAAATAAATGAGCTATCACTGCATCTCAAGGATCTAGAAAAACTACAGCAAACCAAACCCAAAACTAGTAGGAGAAGAGAAATAATTAATATTAGAGAAGAAATCAACAAAATTGAAACAAAAAAATACAAAAGATCAGCAAAACGAAGAGCTGGTTTTGGAAAAAATAAACAAAATTGAAACACCATTGACCTAACTAACCAGAAAAGGAGAAGACCCAAATCAATAAAATTAGAGATGAAAAAGGAAACGTAACAATAGACACCATAGAAATTAAAAAAAAATCATCAGAAATTACTACGAGAGCTGTATGCCAACAAACTGGGAAACCTCGAAGAAATGGATAGATTCCTGGACACATACAACCTACCTAAATGAGCCATGAAAACACAGAAAACCTAAACAGACCCATAATCAAGATGGAAATTGAATCAGTAATAAAGACCCTCCCCACAAAGGAAAGCCCAGAACTGGATGGCTTCACTACTGAATTCTACCAGACATTTAAAGAACTAACTCCAATTCAAAACGATTTAAAGGGAGGGAATCCTCCCAAATTCTTTCTATGAAGCCAGCATTGCCTTAATTCTTAAACCCAAAAAGGGCGCAACAGAGAAAGAGAAATACAGGTCAATTTCCGTGATGAACATAGATGCAAAAATCCTCAACAAAATACTAGCCAATTGAATCCAACAACACATCAGAAAGATCATCCACCCGAACTAAGTGGGATTTATCCTTGGTATGCAGTCATGGTTCAACATTCATGAATCGATCAATGTGATACATCATATTAATAAACTTCAGAACAAGAACCATATGTTTATCTCAATAGATGCAGAGAAAGCATCTATTTGATAGATGTACTTGATAAAATACAATACCCTTTCATGATGAGAACTCTAAGCAAATTGGGTATAGAAGGAAATCAAGGTAATTTATGACAAACCCACAGTCAGCATCCTATTGAATGGGGAAAAGTTAGAAGCATTCCCACTAAGTTCCAGAATGAGAAAAGGATATTCAATATAGTCCTGGAAGTTTTAGCTAGAGCCATTAGGCAAGAAAAAGAAATCAAAGAGATACAAATTGGAATGGAATAAGTCAAATAATCTCTGTTTTCAGATGGCATGATTCTGTATCTAGGGAGACCAAACAGACTCCACTAAGAGACTACTGGAACTCATAAAAGAGTTTGGTAAAGTTGCATAAATATATAAATTACATTCTGCACTCACAATGGAATGAAATCAGCAACTGCAATTATTTGTGCTCTTCCAAACTCAAGCTGAAATTTAATTGCCATTTTAACAATTTTGGGAGATGGGACTTTTAAGAGGTACTTAGGTACTTGCCCTATGGATACATTATTGCTGTTATTGTAGAACTGAGTTCATTATCGCAGGAATGGTGCTGTGACAAAAGGGCAAGCTCGCCCCCTCTTACTCTTGCCTTTCCACCTTGCACCATGGGGTGACAAGCACAAAGGTTCTCACCAGATACCACCATCTCAGTCTTGAACTTGCTAACCTCCAGAACTATGGAGAATAGAAATTTATTTTTATTTATTATAAATTACCCAGTCTGGGATATTATTGTACTTAACAAAACGGGATAATACAGGGGGAGAACTGGAGAAACTCACAAATATGGCGAAATTGCACAGAATACCACTAGATAACTAAATGGATCAAAGATGAAATAAAGAAATCAGAAAATATTTGAAATGAATAGAAATGAACATAGGTGCTGACACTGTGGCACAGTGGGTTAAAACCCCGGCCTGCAGCAATGGCATCCCATATGGGCACTGGTTCGAGCCCTGGCTGCTCTACTTCCTATCC